>NW_024543095.1:14190000-15482500 GCF_018167655.1 Microtus oregoni | reverse complement strand
TCCACTGTGCTCTACTGGCCAACAAAACTGGTACTGTATCCTTGTAGCTTTGACCAGCATCCACAAGTTTCTCTGCCATAGCACGGTGACATATTATGGATTGTTTTTCAGCTTTGGCAAAAGCAGTGATGCAGGCCTTGAAGGAAGAAGGGTTTCCTATTCGAACTCACTATTTCTGGCCATTGCTAGCCGGACATCAGAAAACAAAAAATGTTCAAGGTGAGCTTTGCCTTTTATGGAGTCACAGTTGGTCAGAACAATTGCAAATAAACACATCTGTTTGAATTCTTTAAAGCACACTTACTTCTGAGAGTCAGAGCTCATGAGAAACTGGGATTGTGTTAATAATTCTAAAGTGGGTATTTTTCACTGATTTTACTTCTTAGTTCGCGTCTTAAGCAAATGTTCAGACTTGTGAGTGGAGTTGTGAACAGTTTGTCTAGCCTTAGTGAAGTTACATTTAATGGAGTTCATAGAACAGAAAGTGTGACCATTTTCCTCTGTGGGCCACGCCAGCCTGTTTTCCCCCAAGCTCAGCTCCAGGAGGGAAGGCAGAGAAACTTGTGTTTATTGTAAAGAGGTGCTCCTGACCTGACAGCCTGCTGATTGAAGGACAGAAATGCTCAGACTTTCAGCTTCTTAAGTACATTTAAGCATTTAGCATACTTTCCCTTGTACACATGGGATGTCTATAGGATATGAATAAAATGGAAAATATTAAATTTTAGAGCACAGTATCTAATTCTTTGGTTTGCATTACTGGTAATCAGAAAAAGTAGTCTCATAAAAAGATGCTTTTAACAGAAGTACCTCCCCCTTGGGGAAACAAAAATGGCCTTTTTTCATTTTATCTCACAGTATAATGTGCTTTGGAATGAGATGCAGAGTTGTTAGTGTGACATTGGGTGACAAACAGAATGCACAAACAACAAAAAGGGCTTTTAGCAGACTTTCACATTGCAATTTTATTTTAAATATATAGTTGTCTTCTGGTTTAAAGAAAATAGTGAAACAAGTATTCCCTAATTGTTTCTGGTTATAAAAGTCTCTAAATCCTTTTTAGGAAAGTCTTTGTGAAAATATTAAGAGTTGATTAACTCTTTGTGTATCTTCCAGTTCTGAAAGCATGAGGTAACCTTTAACCTCGTGTTTCTGCAGCGCAGACCATTTGTAGCATTCCATCAGACTCTTGAGCCTCTTAGTATTCTTTATTTTTACACAGGTAGGAAAATATTGTTGGTGCCTTTTGAAATGTCTGTGTACTGGGTAAGTTTCCTGGTTGCACCATATTATAATGTCTACCCCTTTGAGTTGGCAAAAGACCAAGACTGGTTTCAGCTGGAGCGAGCTGAGCTTGGGGAAGAAGGGCTTGTGCGTCTGCCTTTCCTGCGGATCTGAGTGGAGACCCGGAGGGTGCTTTGTTGAAAGGTCATCTTGTATTCTTGAGACACCGGAGAACCAGAGGGTTCAGGGTCTAACCACAGGTAGTGTCAGTGTGTCAGTGTTGAGTATGACTTCTGCACTTTGTAATGCTTCTTCATGTCCCAGCCCCTCAGTAACCGTTACATTGTTTTAGTAACATTCTTAGCTGTCCTTTGGAAATTGGACACCATGTTTTTACATTAATTCATTGAAAAATCAGGAACAAGATTTTGAAAAACTACAGAAGCCTCTGTTTTATTGGAGATTACTGACTTGATAGTATCAAGGAATGTCAGTTGTCCTTCAGTTTTTAAAAACCATCTGTGCTCTTTAGTCTTCTTCTGGAGGTCTTGATGATAGGAAAATATACTGTGTAGACTTGCATGTAGCGGGCAGGGGGCTGTATGCTTTTGTGTAGTTTTCGTTGCTGCATGCAAGGCTAGAACGCCACATTGTCTTTAGTGAAATGAGCCTGCTCTTTGTCTGGATGACATCCAGTGTACCCTGGTGGGGGAGACGTTGATGCCTGCTCCGGAGTGCTGAGTAAGGGAGGGGAAGAGCTGCAGGAAACAGGTCCGATAAAATTGAACTGAGTTTTCAATAACAGGGCAGTCACGTTTCTGTTGAATTGAGGCAGGAGCTTCACTGTCACCAGCCTCCAACAAGATTTCCTGATCTTGTTGTGCCACTCTGCTGTGCCACGAATAAAAAAGTCACTATTTAAAATATTTTCAGCAAGCACCCATAAGTGAATGAGAGGAAAGGCTTGGAATTAGGACCAAACTTCCTTTGTTAAACTTTGGAAGCGTAAAAATAAGAATATGAAGGGTTGAGCTGGGCAGTGGTGGCACACACCTTTAATCCCAGCACTCTTGAGGCAGAGGCGGGTGAATCTCTGTGAGTTCAAGGCCAGCCTGGTATATAGAGTGAGCTCCAGGACAGGCTCCAGAGCTACAGAGAAACCCTGTCTCAACAACAAAGCAGGAAGAATACAAAGGAAGCTGTTTGTGTTGAGGACACCCCGAAATTAAAAGTGCTCCTTGAGTCGGGGTGGAATAGATGGGCCTTATTTTTCAAAAAGTAGAATTTTGCCTCCAAATAAAGTGAGCCTATTTGATTGGTTATAACAATTACGTGACCGTCTTAGTAGGTGAGCACGGCCTAGGCAAATCATGTCTATTTCCCTAGAGTTTGGATTATTTTAATTGCTACAGTGTTTTGTTTTTCAGACAGAGTGCTGAGGAAATTTCCTCACTGATTCAGCAAACAACCTTGCGACTTCCCTGAATTGGAAGTTCTTCATCTCTGCCCTGCTGTGTTTTATCTCTTAGGAATAATGGATATACTCAAAATAATGAAGGAGTTGGGAGTAGATCCTGATCAAGACACATATGTAAATTATGTGTTTCCTTGCTTTGATGATGTAAAGTCAGTTCGAGCTGCTTTGCAGGTGGGTACAAGTGCGCTTTTAATGAAGAAGATACTCTCCACCTAATGTTTCATTAGCATTAGAAAGAAAGAACAGCGCCATTGAATGAAGAACTAAAATGGTCTTGTGCATGTAGTTTTTAAGACTGTATAAACATGCTGGTTAGTATATGTAATAGGTTTAACTTGCAGGCTAAACAGTGTCTTTCTTCTGTCTTGGTAAGACTGTCCTGATAGCAGAAGCATAGAAAAGATTCACTTCTTGGTCTTACCCTAGCACCTGTAATTTTCGTTCTTTTTTTTTTTTTAATAATTTTCCAAAATACATTACTAATAGTATATTTATTATTCTGTATTTGAAAAATAATCTTTGTTGGGCTTTGAAACACTTTTTCTGCCATGCTTTTGACCCTGCCAGAAAAGGCAAGATATTGTGAGTATCATTTGAAAAGTTGACAATGGGGACTGGAGAGATGGCTCAGCAGTTAAAGAGCACTGACCATTCTTGCAGAGGATCCATCTTTGATTCCCAGCATCCAAGTGGTAGCTGTCTGTCTGTAACTTCAGTTCCAAGAGAGCTGATACTTTCTTCTGGCCTCCATAGGCACTAGGCACATAGACATGAATGCTGGCAAACACTTACACACATAAAATAGTGAAATAAATAATTAAAACTAAAGTTGATTTGAACCATACCTGAAGCGGTAGTGGCACACACCTTTAATCCTAGCACTCAGGAAGCAGGGGCAAGCAGATCTCAGTGAATCTGAGGCCAGCGTAGTCTACAGAGCAAGTTCCAGGACAACCAGGGCTACACAGAGACATCCTGTCTCAAAAAGCAAAACAAACAAAAATACTGGGTTTTCTAATTTTAAGGTAAAGTGTTGTATGTCCAGTTAGGAGTGGCCGGTGCAGGCTCCATATGTGTAACATGTATTTTGCTAGGAAGAGCTGTAGGGCAGAAGTTACTAAGTGCTGTCTGGATTTTTGTAAGAGTGTTCCTTTCTGTGAAATAACTTCATATTATAATCATTTGAAAATCGAGAGTTATATCTTGAACGTCTGTACTTACCTTCCTCGCTCCCTTTTTCAGGGGAAGATGGGGACTGTGGGGACACTGGCTAACTTCTGACCTTTTGTCCCCACCTCCCGCGTGCTGGGACAGTGGGCGTATGTTAGCGTGTTGGCTTTTTTATGCTGTACTAGTAGGGCCCAAGTCCAGGACTTGGTGTCTGCCAGGAAATCACTGCAGCAAATGAGCTCCGTTCTCCAGTCTTCCTCCTTAGTTCTCAGAAGAAGCTGTTGACTTCATGCTGTACATACTTTACCGTGGGAGTTACTGTTAAGCAGCGGCTTTCTCCATAATTCATTCCTTGCAGACATACAGCCTGAAGTTCCACTGCTGTCTTGTGACTACTCTTGATTTTTCAGAACTGTTGAACTCTTTTAGGAGAAAATTAGACCTAAATTGTAAACTTGTGTGAATTTTGATTATACTCATTCTTATTTCAACTGCCTTTTGTTTTCATTGTTACAATTTCAGTGTTGTGTATTATTGGCTCAGAATCAACAATACTGTCATATGACAGTATTATATGCCATTCATTAATACATGGAGACCATTAGTCAGGTGGTAGATCTGTATAACTCACCCATGGGTGATTCCTTAAGATAGTCTTATATTTTAGATAATCATTTTTCTTAATATTTCCCTTTCATATATGAGTGTACATAAGAAATATCTTTGAAAAAGTGGGTATCTTAGAGCAATATTTAATTCTACAAATCATTTTAATGCTTGTGTGATATTTTATAGCTATGACATAATTTATTTTTATTCTTTGCCTTTTATTGTCTGGGTGGTTTGTAATATTGTACTGTAAAGAAACATTTGAACTAAATTATTATTCATGCACTTACATTATCTAATGTTGAGTGAAGTGATAAACTATTTGGAGTTAAATAAATTTGATCTGTACCATATGTGTCAAAATACCATTTTAGTGGGACTTGAGAGGTCGCTCGGTGGTTAAGAATAGTAAGGCGCCATGTTTGAGTCTCAGCACCCACAATCATCTGTAACTCTAGTTCTAGCTGATTTGACATCCTCTTCTGGGCTCCACAGGCACCAGGCACGCCTGTTGGCACAGACATTTTATGCAAGCAACAAAAAAAAAATCCATGAAGTAAAAATATGTATTTCTTTTAACCACTATTTCAGTTCTGTGTTGAAGCTCTTTTATAAGAGGATTGTCATGTCTTGTGTAGTAAACATGTGAACAGGTCACCTGTCTTTATTTTTATTTTTTTTAAGAGAAAACAAACTATCCTTTTTTACTATGCATACCAATCCAAGTTCCCACTCCCTCACCTCAGGTTGCCTGTCTTGAATAGTGTTTATTTGGGCTATTGGCACTGTAGCTTGAAGTTTCTTTTTGCCAAGGTTTGGTTACTCAACTATGTGTAGTTTTAGAAAAATTATTTTTTAAAAGAGATAATAGATTATCTTGGTATTTGAAAGGTAGGGAACTAGAAAGGCATATTGAAGTATTTTAATTGAAGAACCTTACCATTGATGTGTACTTTATCCCCAGGAAAATGAATGTCTACCTCAAAGTAATACATTTACTCAAGCTGAAGTGAGAAGTGAAGCAAAAAATGGGAACTTAGAGAACGTTTTGTCACTTCGTAAGTATTCCGTGGGAGAAGTAGGCTTGGTGCTGACGTCAGTCGCCACTGAGAGCATGTATATGGTGGTTTGTTTGTACAGTGCAAGCAAGAACACGTCCAGCTTGTGTTAAGGTCTTGCTGAGAAGCCAGAATATGGCTTGAACTTGGCTACTTTGGAAGTAATTTTAAGGTTGGAAAGAGCATGAAGACGCCATGGTGTTAAGAGTGGTAGCTGGGTATGTGATAAACCAAAGACTGGGTCCTGTTTGTCATTTATGAGCTCGTAAGTGACACGGGACAAATCTGTTAATATCTACTTGCTTCAGTTTTCTGAAATTGAGGTGACACAGCCTGTTTTGTAGAGACTTCTGGTTAGTGATTTGAAGCTGTGCCCAGATTTGGCTAACATAAAGCATAGCTAATGCTTGCTGAGCATTTAAAAGAATCAGCTCCTTGTATACATACCTCACATGAAGTCAGTTCCATTGACAGATGGCACAGTGAGGGAGAATAATTTGATCAAAGGGTTCTTTGAACCAGAAGCAAAATCTAGTTCTAACTTTGCCGTTTTCTACATTTTTTTTATTCGACATATTTTTTAAATGATTTAATTTATTGTTATTTTATGTGCATTAGGATTTGTCTTTATGCATGTCCTTATGAGAGTATCAGAACTCCTGGAGCTGGAGCCACAGACAGTTGTAAGCCATGTGGGTTCTGGGAATCGAACCTAGGTCCTCTGGAAGAACAGCCAGTGCTCTTAGCTGCTGAACCATCTCTCCAGCCCCTAATAAATTGCATTTTTTTTCCCCAAGGCAGGACTTTTCTGTGTAGGCCCGACTGGCCTTTAGCCTGGAGATCCGCCTGCCTCTGTCTCCCAAATGCTGGGATTAAAGGCATGCACTGTCACCTGGCTTTTTTCAGCATTCTTTATTTTGATTATTTGTCATGCGTTTAGGTTGTGGAAATACATTTGAACTAAAGCATAGCAGGATTTTGTTTATTTTGGGAGTTTTGTGAGACAGGGTCTCACTGTGTAGCCCTGACTCACTTGGAACTTGCTGTATAGACCAGTTGGTCTTGAACTCACAGATTTGCCTCTGTCTCTTGCCTTCCAAATGCTGGAATTAAAGGTGTACCATCATGCCTGGCACAAAGCAGGTTTGATCTTCTTAAAGTGCTAAAAGTTAAAGTTTGATATATATTCAGATTGTATAGGTGAGTTAAAATTAATGATGATTTTCTTTCTATGACCTTTTAAAAATTAAGCCAGGTATCTTACTCTTTGTAAGTTGTATTATCATCTTCAGGACTTGCCTCTGTTATGAATTTGTTTCACCCCACTCATTCTGTCATCCAAAAACTGCTTTACATCTAGTGTAATGATCCAATTAACTTGATCATACCATTGTAATACAGCTGCAAGCAAAAACAAAATCAGAAAGTCCCAACAGCAACCCTCTGTGTCATTTAAAACTAAACCATTATAAAACAAAAAAGTTGTTTTTTGTTTTTTGGGGTTTTTTTTTTTTTTTTTTTTTGAGGCAAGGTTTCTCTGTGTTGCCTTGACTGACTCTAGACCAGGCTATAGGCCAGGTTGGCCTTGGTCTCACAGAGATCCTCCTGTCTGTCTCTGCCTCCTGAGTGCTGGGATTAATGGTTTGTGTCACCAATTCCTGATTAAAAAGTAGTTTTATGTCAAGGTTTACATGAAAAATCAGGCTTAGCAGTCCACATAGAAACATTTCAAGTTGTGGACTGTTAAGTGCCAGATGTGTAGTAGAGCAAGCCAATGCTCAGAGACGTTGAAGAGCTGTGGCACTGGTGATGGAGCGGAAGTAAGGCCTACCTGTGCTGTGGTTAGCTGCCCCTCTGTGTTTCCAAATGGAATGAGAAAGGGAACAGTTCACCAGGAGCCATGACAAAAATAACTTACTTTTGTCTTCAGTAAGTGGAAGTTATCTTTCTAATCTCCTTACTGTGTCACAGTGCCAAGGAGTATACAGTTTCAGTTATGTAGCAGGGGGATTCAAGTAATTACTATTTATATTAAGGAATAATTACAAATTCTTTTCTTGATGAAAACAAAGCAAAAGGCTTTAAAGAATGTTTTGTTACAGATGTATATATTGCCTCATTAAGTAACTTCACCTGAAACATTTTATTTTTTAAGTAACACTTCCCAGTTGGAAGTAAAAAGGTAGGTAAACATGTCATCAGATCATTTATAGCTCAGTGTGGTCGTTTTGTTTGTTTGGCCTGAGTTATTTTGACTATGCTTCTCTTTTGCAGTGGAATCGAATGCATTGCCTTTATCGTTTAATTCTTTGAAAGGCAGCCTAATTCTAGGCTTTAGGAGGTAAGATTATCAGCCTCAATGTTCTCTGTTGTTGGACTGATTTCTCTTGTCCTTGTGATCTGTTGATGATGAGAACTACTTTGGAGAAAGGCTTTTCCTCTCAGTTGGATTGGGTTTGGACAGCCTTTCTATCACTTTTTCTAAGAAAGACAGATCCAGTTCTATTCAAAAAAAAAAAAGAGAAAGAAGTGATTTGTGTGCATATTGAGCTTATTCTTTGAGAATGACTTTATTCTGTACGTGTTGCTATTCTCGCATGTTCAAGGAAAATTAACGAACTTTCCCACGTGTGTGACTGTTTTCTGTTACTGCACTGAGATACCAGCACAGGTGACCCTTACAGAGAAGAGCATGTGCTGGTGTCGGTTTGGATCTGGGGGGGGTTTCTTGGCTGAAGTGTAACACCACATCAGGATGAGAAAAGTGAGAGGGAATGGTCATGTCATAAAGCAGAAAGCCAAAGAGCGACTTAGGGTTTGGGTTTACTCACATTTTTTTTTTTTTTTTTTTGGTTTTTCGAGACAGGGTTTCTCTGTGGTTTTGTTTACTCACATTTTTTAACCACTTGCTCTGGTGAAAGTCCCAGTGTTCAGAATTACAGTCCCGTCCCAGGACAACAGCCCAGTGATGCAGGGACCATTGGGTCTCACCAAGCGTCCTTCACGTGGACCCTTGGGGAAAAACTTAAGCCGTATCTTAGTGCGTCCAAATTTTGTTGTTTTTTTAGCCACATGAACACTCGCACGCACAGAAACACTAGTAATTCCTTGGTTGCCTGCCTGTCCTGTATTTTCACAAATTCCTGATTCTGTGCTGTTTACTTGCTTTCTCCTGTTGCTGTGCACATAGATACTCATTTGTTTCTTTTTTGCTGGACTACTCTTAAGTTGTAGACATAACAGTGCTGGGTGTTGCAGCATATATTTCTTTACCCGTAAGTACTTGAAGTATATCGTCATCTGATTGACATTAAGTCCATGCTAAATTGATCCAGTGCGATGACTCAATGTGCAGAGGCACTTGCTACCAGGCCTCGTGATCTGAGTTCAGTCTCCAGGTTCCACGTGGGAGGAGAGAACACAAGCTGTTCTCTGACTTCCCTGGGCATGTCTTCATGTGCAGAGCTTGGCATGAAGGCTGCCTGCCACTGTACTCCTAGCGCTTCCAAGGTCACACAGGCAAATCCCCAAAGCTCATTGGCCAGCTGGCCTGCCTAATCAATGAGCCCTGGGTTCAGTGAGAGACTATCTCACAAAATAAGGTGGAAAGGTGGCCTCTGGCCACTTCACGCATATACATATGAATACATACCCATTTGCACTTGCACAAATAAATACATACCTACCACAAACATTTTAAAAAAGAAAAATGATAAAATCTGAAAAAAATGGGATGGCTCAGTGGTTAAAAACAGGGAAGCCTGGTGGCCTGAGTTTAGTCCCTAAACCAACAAAACCATAGAAGTTGTCCTCCGACCTCCACATAATGCCTGCCTTCCTGCACAGCTGCACAGTGATGAGAGAATTGTAGAAAGGTTTCTAGAGCATAGACTGTAATTGCATAGATAGAACTTCAATGGAACCAGCTTTTTAAGAAATAACTCATACTGTTTTAATAAATGAAATGGGATAATGTTAATGTTCTTGATGAAGGGCTTAGTTTTTCACGTAAACTTTCAAGTTAAGGATATTTCTTTTAATTTCATTATTTTTTAGTCCGCTTATATTTCAGAATTTCAGACTTGTGGAAGTACTTGGGTCATAAAGCTAAGGCAATCTGATGGGGACAGACTCCTAAAATGTGCTAGGGCGGTGGCTGAGCCGAGTGAAGTCTCGGAGCTCCTTCTCCAGCTGTTTAGTATTGTGTCACAGTTTTGGCTGTCAGTGGCTAGTGGTGGATACAGTAAAATTTCAGGTTGGAGTAATGTTGTAAGAGTATGGGTGTAGTCAGAGACATCTGTAACTTGGGGTCACTTCTTTCCTTCCACTCACCCCAAAACTAACAAAAATTCAAACTATATTAATATACTTATCCTTTATGTAAGCTTTAATATAGTCATGTCTTTTATTTGTTGTCAAAATAAATTGTAATATATTTTAAAATCTCTCAGAACATTCCATATAATAGTCAAGCCACCTGTTGTGTGTGCGCTTAAGAGTCGTGTTATATGATATAACATGTTATATGCTATGCGAGCAAATTTAGGACTAGGACAAAACAACATGACTTGGCTCATAAATGGATCGACCGTGCTGTTGTCAGTAGAGTCCTCGTTAGCGTAGGAAGTGCCTTACACTTACTGGAGATAAAGGCTCATGAGAAGTGATTAGTTCCAAAAGCAAGTTAATCAGAAACCCAGGATATTGCAGATCTTTGTAATTAGATATCTAAGTCATTTTGGGTATATATCTTATTATTATGCAACTTCAATAAAACTCTTTTAGTAGTTATGGAAGGTCCAGGGCCTAAGTGGGTAGTTGTTCCTAGTATGTTTGGGTAATAAGGTATTTGGCTCAGATTTTCTTAAGTTTCTATTGTTGTAAAACACCATCGCCAAAAGCAATTTTTCCTTATAAGAGTTTATTTCAGTCCATCATGAAGGGATCTCAAGCAGCAAGTTGGGAGCAGGAACTGAAGCAGAGATCATGGAAGAATCTAATTACTTCTATGATTTGCTCAGTTTACTTTCTTATATCTCTGTAGGATCTCTTGCTCAGGGTGGTACCACTCGCTGTGAGCTGGACCTTTCCATTTCAGTCATCAGTCAAAAATTAAAAACGATCCACAGCTTGCCTGTAGGTCAGTCTGATGGCATTTTGTCAATTAGGTTTCTTCCTTCACAGATGACCCTGCTGTGTCAAGTTGTCAAAAATCTAACTAGCACACTTTCTTTGGGGGGTGGGGGGTGGGACAGGGTTTCTCTGTGGCTTTGGAGCCTGTCCTGGAACTAGCTCTGTAGACCAGGCTGGTCTCAAACTCACAGAGATCCGCCTGCCTCTGCCTCCCGAGTGCTGGGATTAAAGGTGTGCGCCACCACTGCCCGGCTCACACTTTCTTTTTTAAAATATTTTTTTATTATTGGGTAGGAGTCAGAATTCAGGAGTTGATTTTTCTCCTTTCGCTGAGTTCGGGGGATCAAACACGGGTTATAGGCTTGTGCAAAAATCCCTTTTACCTGCTGAACCATCTTACTGGTTCTTATCTCTGTGTCGCCACCCCCCCCCCCCCCCCCCGTAAGGGCTTAACCAAACCCATGCTGGCTTTAAAGCTTGCTATATAGTAGAGCATGACCTTGAATTTGTGACCCTTCTGTTTCTTGGTGCTGGGATTACAGGTATGCACAACCCCTGCCACTTCATGTGTTGGCTGCCTACTGAGATTCTTTGCCAACCATTTCACATAATAATTTGAAGACCATTACTTTCTTATGTCTTAGATAGAGGGTAGTGTTCAGCCACAAGCTCATGACATAGTTGTTGAATGGCACCTCTCCGGACCATGCCTGCTTGAAGACACACTTATTACCTGCCAGCATTCTGTCTGGACCTTCTAAAGCCAGTTAGGGAACAATAGACAGGGTAATCATGCTGTCATTTTAAAACAACACCCCCAAAATTTGTGTGTCTGTATATAGTGTCTCGTTTTATAAATGACTTAATAACATGCTTAGGAAATGTCACCTAAGTTTAAGTCGTTTAAATTGAATACCACTTCGTGATTATTATAAAGAGATTTTCTGCTTTAAATTTTCTTAAAAATGAAGCTACATAAAATATATTTTAGGGCCTTGGGATGTAGATCAGCTGGTAGATTGCTTGCCTGGCATGCATGTTTTCCCTGGATTCAGTCTTCAGCACCGTGTGAAGTGGAACAAGTTGATCTGTGACTATGATCTCAGCCTGCTGGATTGGCCGCAGGAAAACCTGGAGTTCCATACCTCCACAGCTCCATAGAGTATTTAAAGCCCATGTGGGCTACATGGGATCCTGTCTTCAAATAAGTAAACAGATATTTGGAAATTGCGTTCTCTGTCAAATCTAGGATGAAATTGTATGTAGAATGAGCAAGATGTTTCTTCCTTTTATCAAAACAGTAGAACAAAGTTTAAGTGAAAAAGAGAAAACTTCCTTGAATGTATAATTGAAAATAGTCCGAAGTGTTGAGCCATTGCTAGGAGGCAGATATGGCACTGAAGCCAGCCCCTACAAAAAAGACGGTGGAGAACTGGTTAGGTGGCAGGCCAGGGTTTCCTTTTTCTTTTTCCCCTTGGTTTTCGAGTCAGGGTTTCACTGTAGCTATCTAGCCTGTCCTGGAACTACTCTTGTAGACCAGACTGGCCTCAAACTCACAGAGATTCACCTGCCTCTGCCTCCTAAGTGCTGGATTAAAGGCGTGCGCCCAACCAGGCCAGGGTTTCTTACAAAGAACTCTGTGGTTAGGTATTCTGACTTGTTGGCAACAGTGGGAACTCGGCAGTTAGAAATCTTTGTTGTTAAGGAGTACTGCCTGCCACGTGTTGAAATGAAAGATCAGGTTTTTGAATCTAAACATTTAAGACTGACCTTAGCCCTACTGGAGTCATCAAGTTAATGCCAAATCTTCAACACCTTTTTGTAAACAGTAGGTATCGATGATGTCCTGACCTCACCAGAACTGGAATGAGATGCTTGCTCCTAACTACTTCATAATTGGTATAGAAAATGGAATGTGGGGAGCCAATCACTGCATTTGTTCTGCATTACGGCTCTCACAGTTACTCCTCTTGGCCGTACACACGCTGGAGGAGGAACTGGAGGATGGCTGATAGCAGCACAGACAGCGCTGTCCTCGTCACTCAGATCTTTCTGACTCTAACTCCACTAACAATCAAGATGTTAATGTTTTGTTATAAATTATCCTCCCAAATTCCATTATGTCTCTAGAAAAAGCTTGCTGAAAACCTGCAGTCAGTCCTCAGCAGAAGTGGTGCCATTGCCAGTGTGTTTTAAAAACCTGTTCTTATTTAGAAGACGTTGTCCTTTACAAATTCCGCCTTCTCAGAAACTTATTTTCTGTGTGGGCCGAAAAGAAGCAAGGATTATTTGCTTATTAAACAAGCACCAAGATTCATTGCCATCCAAACTGGCTTTAAAATGGGTCCAGTGTTTTATTAGTTATGAGAACTTGGGAAATTTCTATTGCATTTTTAAATTGTGAATTGTATTATACATTCAGTGAAGTATCTCAAAGTTGAATGCACCATATAAAACAAACACATAGCTGTCACCCACAGACTGTCTGTTGTTCTTGTAAGGTCCTCTGTGTATCCTTCCTCGGTTCCATGTTGTCTTCCTGAAGTTCCCTGCTATCCTGACATTGATGTAACTCCTTCACCTGAGCTTGTCTATAATTGTGCCACGTTTCTGTATTCTCAATGATACGTAATTTTGAATGACTACACAGAAGCCTGGCCTTAAGGGCAAAACAATAGTCTCCCTGGAGACTTAGGCTTCAGCTTTTCTAAAGGCATTTCCAGGGAAGTCAGTAGGAAAGGTCAAAGGTTAGTCCTGAGAAGCATAGGGTTCAGTATATTTGGAGAACCTATGACCAAATATAGGCTCACTGCGGCCTTCCTCAGACATTTAAGAAAATGCTTCCATAGATGTTGTCATCAACTTTAAATGCAGGGCGTGGGCAGGGAAGGAAGTTTTCTACCATTCATGATTGACCAGTAATTAGATGCATCAGTACCTTACGCTAAAAAGATGTGTAGGTGCCTAGTGCTGGTGACCTGTGGTGTAGACTCATTGTGTGCTGTGCACAGTAGTCTGCCCCTTCCCAGACTGCTCCTTTGACCTTCATCCTGGAGGTTCTTTGTTTGTCCACGTTGGATCTCTCTATCCACATGGATGTTTTTCTTCTTTATTCAAGTTTAGTAGAGGCTATCCTTGAACACCTTTCTGCAAACAGACGTTCTTGGCATTGTAAACAGTGGAACCACAGAAGCACTGTCTTGTTCATTTTGCACTGGATATGTCCAACTTCTGGACACGTGAGCATGAAACTCAGCAGTGATGGGAAGCCAGCACTCATTTGTTGACCGTTTTTGAAAATTGTGTCTCATTTAAAAAGACCATATTTGTACTATAGTTTTTCTTTCTTTCATTGAATTGATTTCAGATTTTATAATACAAAGAATCCAAATATATTATACTCCAACATTTAGCATTTTGTCTCATTTTTACTGCCTCTGTGTGACATACATATATACACACATATATGTATATGAGAAATGGATTTTTCAGAATTACTTTAGCTTAATTACCATTATGATCCTCTACCATTCCATATTTTAGTATGTACTCTAAAAGGACAGCCGTAATGTAACCTCAGCACAGTTAACAAATTTAGGAATTTAAACATTGCTGGGCTATTTTTAGCTAACATAATTTATGTTTCCATTTTAAAATTTGTGTCCTTTTTTATATTTTATACCCTTTTGTACAAAGTTCAGTTCATGGATAGATATTGCCATTTCTTTTAAATTTTCTCTATTCTGGAATAACTTTGTCTTTTATGATATTAGCATTTTTTTTTTTTTTTTTTACAAAATGTGTACTTCTTAGTGAACCATAAGCTTCAGGTTGTGTGTTCCCTGCTGGATTATTGCCTCTTCAGGGAGTTACATCCAAAGGACATTATCCCTTAGCATCCAGCAGTGATGCTAGTCTTGCTCACTCTGTCAGGATGGCCCCCATCTCTATCTGAGTTGCTGTTTTCCCTTTACAGGTAGCTCAGACTTGGGGGGCACCTGCAAATAAGCTTGCCCTTCAGACTTGCACCCCAGCATGCAGACGTGGCTTTTTAATGGTCCATATCCAAACCATTGTTAATTTTTAAAATTTTTAAGTTGCTTTTCTTAAATAGTTCAATTTGACATTTATTTACCTGATAAAGCATCGATTTTTTTTTTATGTATTACATAATGTAATTACTGATGCATTTTGACTTAAAATGGTTTTTGGACCTTTGAGCTTATTTTTAATCCTTTGCTGCCCTCTGCAGGTCTAAGAATATAGATCTTTGGAGCAAGGTAAGTATTCCTAATACTGCAAACCATAATGTGATGCTTGAAAAGCCTTTGAGAGCAAGTTTTAATAGCTTCACACATCTGGTACATTATTACAAGCTAGTGAATTAAAAATCTTGATATTGGTAGTTCTAAAACAGCAGGAAAATGTTATTCAAGTAGCCTGACTTAATCTTAAATTCTTACTAAGATTTTCATCTTTCAAAACAAAACTTCAGAACTTATTGTGATGACATTTGATCTTATATATAGGCATAATAAATTTTTTTGGTGGTGCCTCACATTTCCTGAGTGTTTGTTCGTTGAGATCATCTCTAGCCCAGTTTCTTGATATGTGTATCTGTAATTATGTATTCCTGTATGCAAATGGTACATAGACCAACCCACTGCTTTGTAAAGAAGTCAGCTGCTCTTTATGGCAGAAGAACAGTTAATGATTGCATGAAAAATATCAGCCCAAGAAGATCAGAATACATACTAAAGTCCACAGTTTAAATTTGTTGTGTTTTGTATGTTTGGTGCCAAGGTGGAATCCAGAGCCTTACATATGCTAGGCAAATCAGGCCCACTTTTTTTTTTTTAAATATAGTTTCATCCAGTTCTCTAGTATCTAGTATTACTACAGCTGCCATTCAGACTTTGTACTTGATTTTAGTATACAGTTGGGTTATATATATAGCCCATGGAGACGTTCACTGGTGTATTCATTAAATGTGTCTGTTCACATTTGTTACTAAATACTATAACTGTCTGCATGTTTTCTGCAGCTACAGTCTCTGTAAAATTTATGTGTGTTGCTTGATAGACAGCCTATAAAAGGCTGTTTTTCTTTTTAATCTTACCTTCCCTTTGTTTGGACGGCCATTAAGTGAAGTGTTTCATGGTGGCATATGATCAGTCTTGTTCTTTCCCGTATTAGCCAACAAATGATCCAGGTGACTGACATTTGACTTTGATTAACGCTAATTGTGTATGCCGGGATAAGCTCAGCTGTAGACTACACATGGTAGTTCTGACCCTTATCATTTTGGACAGCTACTGTATGCTTCTGCTCTGTCTTCAGCCTAAGGATTTATGGGGTTAAATGCTGTTCATGGTTAGAAGGCAGTATTATAGGTGTATATTAATTTTGATTATAAAGTGTATACTTGGATTTTTAAGTTAAAATTTTGTCATAGAATTAATGCTAAGAAATAAACTTGTGTATAATTTTAATATCTTTGAATTGAATTGATAAGAATCTGAATTCAAACACATTTGAATCTTTGGCTCATTTTAAAATCTCATTTAAGTGATTGAAAAAAATGTCACTGAGAAATAAAAAGAACATACTATTTTCTGGTACAGCACATATTACTTATTATTTTCCTAGTATTTTATTCAAAAGGGGGCATTTGCTCCAGCTTGAGTGGGCTCTGAACACTAATGAGAAATGATGCTTTACAGTCCTGAGAGATTTTTCTGGTTCTCGGAACTAGCTTTGAGAGTTTAAATTCAACATGAAGAATCACTTTAGAGCCTTTCTTTGTGATGTTTCATAAAATGATGCAGTTTTCCTTCATATGTTTTTTATTATTTTTAGAAGACAAACCTGCTGTTTAAAAACGAATGACCTCTGTGGTGGGTAGGTGGGGTTGCTATGACACAGGGGTCATTTGTTTTTAAACAGCAGGGTTGTCTTCTAAAAATAATAAATGTATTTGTTTTTGTTTGCTCCTCTTGCTGTGATGCATGGATTTTCTGTCTTACCAGATAACAGAACTGTTGTACAAGAATGGACGTTACCGCCAAGACCCTCCAGGACCAACAGGTAGCGTTTCTATTTAGATGACTGTAACTTACCCACAAACCCATTCTTCTGTGTATTGATGGGCCAGAAGGATCACAGCAGTAAACACTCTGATTTTGAAAGTAACATTTGAAAATACTTGATTCTAATAATCTGTATCAATAACTACATTTTGAGATCTCTAAAGTGTATATAGTTTTATTATTTTTGAAGACAGACTGTGAAGCCTTTGAGGTGTTCTGATAGCCTCTGTGGACCTAGGTCTAGAAGCCAGTGAGTCTCAGTGTTTATGATTTAAGCATTTGTGGGTGTAGTTAACTTTATGCGCAAAGTAGGTAAAGGTCTTAGATTTTTGACTTAAATATAACTTATTACCTAAAAGTCATAATTCAGGCATTTAATGAGTGAGGACTATTTGTAAGAAAGTCCCCTTCTTGAAAGTTCAAACCTCCTCTTGGAGGCATTAACACATGGCCCTATGAATTTTATGCTTGAATGCATAAGAAAATGACTGTTGTTACTAAACATCTTTGTTATCTTGGATTTTCATTGGCTAATAGGCAGCTCTCCATGGGATTACTGTGTCTGCTCATTAATAGTAATGTAACTTTCTCTGCTCAGTATTTATTGGTCACTTCTTATTTTCAAAATATTGTCTACAAAAAATTAGTATAGAAATATGTGAAGACATCTATTTACACTCACTACCTGTGCTTTGGACAGGAGAGGGGTGAGGCCTTGGGCAGGACCACTTCTGTCACAGAGTGTGGAGAAAATAGTTTGAAATAAGATGCTGTACTGAAAAGCTGTCACTCGGTCTGAAAATAATTAATATTCCTTTCACTCACCAGCTAGATATGTGCTCCCAATCCACATAATCTCTATGCCTCAGTGATCATTGTTGCCATTTCAGAGCCTCTCATCAGGGTGACATCTCACACCAAAATGATTTCTTATAAATTAATCTTGATAACATGACAGTCTCGGTAATTTCAGTAGAATGCTCTCCCTTGTTTTTTTCTACAGAAGCTGTTGGCTATTTTCTTTATAACTTGGTTGACAGCATGAGTGACTCAGAGGTACAGGCCAAGGAGGAGCATTTGAGACAATACTTCCATCAGCTGAAGGAGATGGTACCATTTCATTTTTGCTATATAATGCCTGTCCTGCCTGACATGTATCTATTAGATTTGAAATTGCTGCTTTTAAGTACAACCAGACCACTTCTCAATGACATGCAAGAGTTAGAGACTTAAATTATATCTGAGATAATTTCTCTTAGACAAATTTCAGTTTTTCTAAAACTCAGTGTTTTCTTTGCCTGCCCCCCCCCCCCCCCATTTCTTTCTCACAGGGTGTTAAAGTTCCTGAAAACATCTACAAAGGCATTCGCAATTTGCTGGATAACTACCATGTCCCTGAATTGATCAAGGTGTGTGAGTGTAAACAGCCAACTTTGTTAAATGCTTCATCTATATGTAATTAAAAATCTCATTTAAATTTAATTTGGAGTGACACAATTTTTTCCCAATAACAACAGTAAAAATAAAGCTTTTATTGATTGTTAGTAGAAACTATTTACACAGTAAAGGAAACATCTAAAGTAATTACAATGAGTAATGCAGTATAAATAGAATTTTTTCAACATTAAAATGGGGTGGGGCTTTCAGAATTTACCTTTGACATTCACTAACAGTTTTTTATATTGTGTTTTCTAATTCTTTAAAAATTTGGTTCCAATTTTAGGATGTTAAGGTGCTGATTGACAGCGAGAAAGTAGATTCTCGAAAAGTAAGTGTGTTTTGTTTGTTTTTTGTTTTTCTTTTTCCAGACAAGGTCTCTCTGTAGTGTTGGAGCCTGTCCAGGAAGTAGTTTTTGTAGACCATGCTGGCCTCGAACTCACAGAGATCCACCTGCCTCTGCCTCCCTAGTGCTGGGATTAAAGGCGTGCGCCACCACCGCCCAGTGTGTTTAACTGCATCTAATTGAACATTCCAAATAATGTCCCTGTAAAGTTATCTTGTATACCTCTGAGTTGGTAAAACTGTCCCCCATCTCAGAAAAACCAACAGACAGGTCTATGATGCTTGCATTTGCATATAATCTTGAGAGTCATAAGCCCCTGGAGTCCGTTCCATCTGCAGACCTCAAGATTAACATCCTTGCAGCATTTCTGACAGTTCAGAAAGCCAGCTTAGAGGGGAGAATGATGAGGGCTGTATTTTCTTTTCATAGTAAACTTGCTTTTCCCATGTAGTCTCATCAACTGGCCTCATCTGATTTGGAATCAACACTTGAAAAACTAAAAGCTGAAAATCAGCCTGTAGGAGACGTCCTCAAGCAGCTCATCCTGGTGCTCTGCACAGAGGAGGTAGCGTGAACACCTCATGCTCGTAGGGTGAAATAGTCCACATAGACCACAGAAGTCCAACCTAATATAATGTTTATGATTTTTACACTTTATTATTATGTGTCATGCTGAGAACAGAGCAATTAAATGAAAGGTTAACTAATTTCAGCGACTCCTTGAATGGCATGTTTGCGGGTTGCTGTAGTTTGTTTATGATAATCTGCAAAGTGAATGATAGTAACAGCCGTGATAGGTTTATCATACATGCCAAATGTCCTTTCAAGCCATGGCTCCGGTCTCATATCTAGATTGTCAAGCAACTGATACATGCAGTAGTCATTTGCAAGTCAAATATACCGAGGTTGTTAATGCAGGGATTGAAATTCCATTTTCCTGCTAGGAAAAAGCTTTCTGAGATAAAGGGTCCCTTGCCTTCTCCAGCAGGCATGCAGCTGTACTTTGTGTTCATGTTAGTATATCTGCAGTTTGTAGGGTATCACTGCACTTTTTAAAGTTTCTTGTTCAATGTTATTATGCCTGTTATTTATGGAAAGAAACACTGTGACTAACTCTGAGATGGCATCATGGCTCTGTCACATTCTAAAACAGATTTTGTCACATCACTTGTATACTGAACTACTCTGAGGAACTTTTCAGTTATGTGTATTTCCAAGTCTGGAAATTAGACTATTAAGGCGGACTTGAGAAACCATTTATTTTTAAAGTACTGTTAGCTTTTCCCAAACTCTGAACACCACAATAAAAAAGATACTATTTTTGCCTTTGTATTATTTTCTTCTTTTTCACTAAATCCTTTTATTTTAGAATATGCAAAAAGCCCTTGAAGTGAAAGCAAAATACGAATCAGATATGGTTATTGGTGGTTATGCAGCTTTAATAAATTTGTGCTGTCGACATGATAATGCAGAAGATGCATTGAACTTGAAACAAGAATTGTAAGTACCCTGGCAAGTCAGCCAGTATCTAAAATGCCCTTGGTGGACTGAGTATTACTGACATAAGTAGTTTTTAGTAATTTTTTTTACTATCAGTGGTTTTTTGTTTGTTGTTTTTTAAATTGTGTCGTTCTTTCTTCAGTGTGTCTCTTCAGTTCAGTAAAACCTTCTAGCTCTCCAAGCCAAGGACTGGTGTTGGGAGCATTCTTAAAAGCTGTAGTATCTTTCCCTTTCTATATATGTACACAAGATTCTGTTGGTTTTCAAGAATCATTTGTTTTCCTTACTTAAAGATTTATAATGCGGAAACAAGTCATGTTAGGTATTTGAATGTGTGCAGTGAAAGCTGGAGTCATGAAAAGGGCAGTGAAGGCAAAGTGTGTCTTCAGTGTCTCCCTGTGCAGTGAGGCAGCGTATGTGGTTCTGCGTGTTTACTTCTGCAGTCACCTGTCTGTAATTGATTTTGGATTGACACATGGTTTCAAACAAGTTATATGTCAGAGCCAGTATCATAACAGTTTCAAGCTGTCTGATTAACTTCGGACAGTAATAAAATGAATATGACTATCCTTTTTCAGTTACTTGACTTAATGTAACTGTGACTTATTTTATAGTGACCGCTTAGATCCTTCTGCTGTTCTTGACACTGCCAAGTATATAGGCCTTGTGAAAGTATTGGGAAAGCACGGCAAGCTCCAAGGTAAGCCTGCGGACATAGAGGAAATACGCGGTGCCAATCTTTGCCACTGGAATAACACGTGAATTGATATTAATGGTGTATCATGTCCTACAAAGAGCTTGAACACTTTGCATACAAATTTGCATGTGAATCCAACCAGAGCTGCATGGACAGTGGAGGCCATTAGTTTTAATGGATTGGCAAGCTTGTCATTTACATTTGCACAGCTCGGTGCCTTTTGCATTTCTGCAGCTAGTTTTTATTAGCATTGCTGTTTGGATTGCGTTTGAAGATCATGACTTATGGCACAATTTACTTATATGCCTGCACTAATGGCTTTGTTTTTGCTTAAAGAGATCTGAAGGCTGAATATAAAGCCCGTAAACACAACCTGGTAGATAAGAATCTGAACTGTGCAGTTTTGTCTTAGCCCTTTGTAACATTAACAAAATGTATACTTTAGTTGAAAAAGCAAATTTGATTACATGGATGATTTGCATGCTCTAATTTCCATTTTAAAAAATTGCTAAGCTTAATAATATAATGAATTGCACTTAATAATCCAGTCTTCCTATCAGCTTTATATTGGAACTTCCTCTTTACATTTCTTTCCTCTCTTCGATTTTTGGAAGAAACAGAAGAGGAAATTACTTGATTTGAATATTGACATTTTTCCTACGAAGCCTTTCTAACACAAATTGGCTTTTTTTTTTAAAATCATTTTTTGTAAAGTGTTCAAAACATTTTGTCAGTGTAATAATTAAGAGCAAGCATTATAAAAATGCACTTATTTCATATCATAAAATGTTTGTTTCTGCCTTCCTAATGAAGCTTAATGAATCTAATGTATTAACATGCAGTCTTTTGGAAAGCTTTCATTGGCTCTGCTTGGCTAATTAGTATCGACACAGCAAACAGGCCCTATCGGTATCAGACCATTAGTCTGGCTGTATATACAGTGTAAACACATCTTTATTATCTGGCCTCCTGACAAGCCATCTGCTGAAGAAACAATGGTGTGATTTAGCAGATGTTAGCTCCAAACGATAAAAGCATCCATTTAGAAGGATCTTCCAGCTCCAGGGCAGACCATGCAGGGCTCTGTGGTGCAGAGCGGGCACATAGTCCCTATCTATAATTTGTAGTCAAAGTTGCAGGGAAATGATAAAACCATGCTATTGTGCATTTATAATTGTAGTCTCGTTTAGAAATGCAAGTAGTAATTAACTTGAAATCGGCATTATACACTAGAATTTACATTCCTGCCGGGCTTGAAATGCTGTTTTAATAGCAGTTTGTTTCCCTACATGAAATTACCTAAGGGTCTTTTGTGTTATTTCATTGTAGATGCTATTAACATTCTAAAGGAGATGAAAGAGAAGGATGTACTTATCAAAGATGCAACAGTCACGTCCTTTTTCCACATCCTAAATGGCGCGGCTTTAAGAGGTGAAATTGAAACAGTAAAACGTTTGCATGAAGCCATCGTGACTCTTGGGTTAGCAAAGCCATCCACCAACATAAGCGTTCCATTGGTCACTGTGCACCTGGAAAAGTAAGTGGATTGAATTTTGGATGTTGGAATTACAAGAGTGAGCCTAATTGTTTTGGGATTGTGCTCCGCAAGTGCTCTGGTGCCGTGGGAGCCTTGAGCGTCATTTGCTGGTGGATAAATGTAGGCTAGGCATCCCTTCAGATACCAGCAGCCTGGGACTTGGCTGTCTTACCTGTCTGTGGAGGTCTCTGGTGACTGTTTATTAAGGAAGTTGTAATGGTATTACATGAAATTGTATCTTTGGTTGGGCATGTGGTGGCAGACACCTATAATTCCAGCACTCTGGCAGTTGAGGCTGGAGGCTTATAGGAAGTTGACTCCGGTCTGGGCTATATATTCAGTTCTTAGGCCATCCTTAGCTACAGAGTAACACCCAAACTCCAAAACCTAAAAACAAGTCAGTGGCACATACCTTTAATCCTAGCACATGGGAGGCAGAGAATGGCATTCCTGTGAGTTTAGTGTGTAGGCCAGCTTGGTCTACACATTGAGAGCCCTGTGTCTAAAGAAAGAAATACATAAATACAACGTTTCCTCTAAGTTTTGGATCTAATAAGTGCTGGTTATTAATGAATATAAGAAATAGGGATCCTCTGGATTTTTCTTCTTATACCCCATGATTATCACCTAGGTAATAAACAGATCTCTTGATGTGTTCTTCCTCTTTGATATTCAACCACATGTACCAATATAGTTATTTGAAAAATGTTTCTCTTTATGGGAAAATCAGTTTTGTTGGTAAGGTAAGATTTTCTGAGGTTGAAAATTTCCCCTTTGCAATGAACGCCTTTGTTGGTGCCCAAGTTAAGGTGTTGTTTGTACAGTGAGTCTTAAATCAGTGGTTTTTAGTGAGAAAAAATTGTTGTAAGATTAATTTAGCACCCCTTACCTTCTTTTTCTTTAGATTTGTTTTAGTTCCGTTCATTTTACCTGTTTATCTTCTGTTCCATGGTGAATGTTGTTTATAATTTGCTTCTTTTGTAATTAGGGTTTCCCGATTTTCCTGTGGTGGCGTCTATCAGCGCCAGACAAACTGACTTTATATTTTAATTGTTCTCATTGTCTCTCTTAATTTCTGGTAGTGTTGGTTTTATTAGGTAGTATAGTGACTGTGTATATGACTGATAGTGTTGGATTTAAAATAAGAATTGAAAATATTCTAGCCAGCTTTCTATTAGGAAATGTATATTTGTACATTTGGATTATGCATACACAAAACAATTGCTTAACTATCCAATCATAAACAGCTACCAAGTTAGATGTTTGTACAAATGTTCACCTTCACAGTCTCAGCATTACGTGCGTTTCAAGAAATAGTGACTCAGACAATTGCTGTGTTACTGAGTTCTCATACTCACAGCCAACTTTAAATAGAAATCCTATAATTAATATTCTTCCTAGTGGAATTTTTTGATTGTTTAAAAAGCCCATCTCTGCAAATTGCATATGGAACTCTACACAGGGATTTGAAAGAAATGGGCCCAGTGCCCAGAAGAATTAGGCCCTCCTACACTACTGGGCAAAACCAAGTAACTAACAAAGAAAACAAGGTCATGGCAGAAGAGTATGTTACAAACAGGAGAACTTTGAAGACAGAGACATGAAAGGTTTCCAAAAGAGGCCTGCAAATGAGGCTCTGAGCCAGGGGCAGTGGACATAGCGTGGGCAGTGCTAACCTGGAGTTTAGCAGCTCTGTGATATTTGTCTCCCCTCACATTGGCTGTCTTTGTTAGCTGGGCTGAGGAAATTAAGTCAGTACCTTTTTAAAGGGTGTCGTTGTATGCAGATATTTACAGAAGTTACCACTTGAGAGAGCTTTCTTTTGTTTTCGTGTTATTCTGCTTTCTTGTCTTTTTGTTTTTACAGAGAGGGCTCCATGATAGGGTCTTTCTGTTTGTTCTGTCATACTAAAAACATTATGTTGCCTGCCATAGATTTATGGGAATAATAAAAATGAAACAAAGGAAACTTTGTATTTATAAAACTACCAAAAAAAAAATCACCCCCCCTTCAAAAAAAAAAAACCAGACCACTCCTCTGGTAGCATTTCATTAGTAAACACTGAGATAAAACACTGACTTGGAAATTTTTATTCAATTATGTTTTGTCTGACTGATAGAAGCTAGCTAATTAATTCAGAATCATGACAAGTACCAGGATTAACTTCACCAGGCTACCCAAACGGGCACAAGTATTTGATTTGATTTAATAACATTTGACTTTTCAGTAATACCACATTATTGACTCCAGCAAGTTATGAGCTGATCTGCAAAATGAGTCATATTTATTTAAACTTGGGATAAAATTATGGAAACAGTTTCAGAGCATCATTTAAAAAATCTCCATTGTCATTTATTTTCAGCATGTTACTGCAAAAGACGAAAGGGGATATCGATTTCATATTAGAGTTGTAAAGCAAGTCTTTAAGGTTCTGTCGGCTTTCATTCTGAGCTGGTTTTTCAGTATTTGGATAAAACACAGAGGAAGTAATACTGTTAGATTGTGTTCCTTATATACTTATATACTGTGGGTTTGGAAAGAGTGCATTTTGTTCATATGTATTTGACGAGGGAAAGCACAATGGTCATAGGTTTCCATAATTGTAAAGAATTTGGTAAATGTCCTGCTTTTAGACTACCCATGAAATAATACTTAACATTGAACAGGAAAGAGAGTTCAATTTTTGTGTGCTTCCTATTGCTAGTCTTTAATCCCTTTTCTAACATGTAGTCCAGTTGAAATGTTCTTTTAAATATTTTGTTTTGTCATAAATTTTATCTATCTTACTCAACTCCTAATTGGTTCGGGGAGATGACAGGGTTCTTCTGTTATTAAAGCAGAAAGGACTTGTTTAAAATGAGTGTAGATAGCTTTTGAATAGTCTTCATGCTGTTAAAGAGAACGGAGTTAAAAGTATGCGATGCTGTTTGAGATTCACATGTCCCCTGTGATCCATGGGGTTTTGTTCCATGTGGAAAGGTGCCGAGGCTGCGTAACTGAATTGCATTAGGTACAGATGATCAAAGCGCTATAATTTCTGCTTCCCATTAAGGAGTTTTTGTGTGTGCTGATTTATGCCTATAATTTAGAAATGCACGGATGTTGTTCATTTCTTTTCCCAGAACTGTTGCTAAATTAATATTGAGTTTTTCATAAATGTCCTAATTTCCATAAGGTGAACTTTTAAAATTTAGATTTTTGAAACAGTGTAACCTGGCTACATATGTTACATAAATGAGAGGCATGCTTGTAAATGCTGGTTATTCTGTGGTAAACACTCCCCTTCAATTTGAGCGTCTTCATTTGTACTGGATACTTTTATTATATGTGGGAATGCTTGCCTTCCAGAGTAAAACTCTTCCTATGTTGAAAGGAAATTAAGGAGGTTTGGCTCTTTTACTCCATTATTGCAATTAAGAATTTAGCATCATCAGTGCCAAAGGACAAAAAGTGTTTCATTTGCCCGAGGGGACAGGACAGTGATAAGATGATTTTTTGTCAAGGATCATTGGGTCGTAATTAAGTTACATTCATGGCTATTGCTTTGTGAAGGATGATTGGTAAATGACAGGCTTCATGTGCTTCTTATGGACAGTGTGCAGTGAGGGTTTTTTCTCCCTCTGTCAGAAAATCCTGTTGAGCCTGATAATGTAAATGTGGCATTTTACTCTGAACAAAAGAGCAGGGAAATGAGCTATCTTGTCTAATCACTCAGTTGTTTAACACCGACTTCCAGTTTAGACTCAATTGGCTGGAAAGCACTTGACATGTGAAGTTAGTGCTGCTCCGAGCACATGTTTGAGTAAATTTTAAAGTAAGTGACAGCTAAATTGTACCTAGGGAAATTACAAAGCCTTCAACACAGTTAATTTTTGGGGAGGATTAGTTGTAATTGCAACACCAGTCTCCTTGAAGATTTCTCATTTATAGATGATGAACAGGGAAAAACAAAAAGAAAACCCGTTGGCTCTTGCAAGGTGCTGCTCTTCTGGACAGAGCAGTGTTCCTCTTCGCCCCTTCCTGAACACAGTTCGTTTGGGCTGTTTGTTTCTTTTTGACATGCCACCCACCTCACCTTGATCTTCTGGTTTCTGGTGATTTCTGATTTGAGGGTTGTTTAATCAGTAAGCCCTTTAATAAATTGCTGTTTCACTAATATTTTATGCGTAGTGGTGAAGTACTTTATTCCAGTTAGAAACCAATATTTGTTGTATTTTTTGTTACTTAAATTATGTATCTACCTTGGATTCAAAAGTTATTTCCTACAGTTGTGTAAGGAGACTGAGTCGAAAGCTACAGATGAGAATAGACGGTTGTGTACAGGTCTCCTAGAGGAGACAGTCAGCATTGTGTGGAACACATGTATGACGGCATCCATGAAAGGCTGTCAGTGAGATCCTGTCTCGCGCAACCTCACAGAGACGTTTCTGGGCTGGGCGAGTGCTTCCTAGGAATGTGGAGCACAGCTTGCGCCTGATGTAGTGTGTGCTCTTCTGTCGTTGATACAGCACACACTTTCATTTGCCATGTGAGCAAGCGTCACAAGTGCTTTTCGGTTTTGTGCACTCAGGCAAATATATAATTTATATTATGGTCATCGTTTCTGTAAAAATTGAAATACAGACTCTAAAATGAGTATTGAATGGGCCTCTCTGGTTAATAACTGCAACTCTTTGATGCTTTCAGATTACTTACTAGGTGTGTACTCTATTAGGAATGTGTATGTGTCCTTAAAATTTAGAATGACAGAGTCATCTTTTCTCTAGTTTTATCTTTATTTCACATGATTTGGTAACACTTCTAAATTTTCATCAATCAAAATACTGCTTTTCAAAATTGACTGCTTTTTTTCTTAAAATATAATTTCAATTATGAGAATTATTTTATATGATCCTCAATATATATTTTCAACAGGGTTTCTGGTTTTTAAAGATAGTGCAAATACATTTTTGTCTTAGAAATAATAGTGTCATGTAGTAGATTGTGTGGGTGTATGTATGTATGAGAGAGAGATACGGTTTGTGGAAACAGTGGCTGGAATTTGGTTTCTGTGGATAGACTTTACAGTTATATACAAAACCTTAGGGACAATAGACTCAGAAGCAACTGAGTCAACTTTTGAATATAGAGTTGACATAATAGAAGTTTTTTTCCAAAGGACTATTGTTTCTAACTACATTTTGCAGTTATTCTGGTCTGCCAAGTGTATAAAGGGATCATAGAGAACTCTAGGTCGCAGATCCTGGCAGTCTGCTGGCTGGTAATGTGCCCAGCTGCATTTTCTTCCCTTATTTTGCTACTCTTAGTTTTCATTCTACTTAGCATCGGTGGTGTCGGAGTAACACACATACATGACAAGTGACCAAGCAAAGATTAAAGTGAGCTGGGAATCCAAAGGACCCACATGGGTCAGTGGGACAGCTCTCTTCAGTAGAAGGTCAAAATCTGGAGTCCTACAGATGTACAAGTTTTCATTTCCATCACCTGTTTCCAGGCTCTTCCAGAAAACATCTGGATGAGGCAAAGGACATGAGGGATGCAAACCTTTATTCTTTAAGAACACCAACACCCACAAGGTGCATGCACAAAACACAGATAGCAAGGAGCCAGCTAGTCATTTACTTTAGTTCTGTCCAATTTATAAGGAGTGTTTTGTAGATTGAATTTATCCTGTCGGCAGCCTTAGGAGTGATAACGTTGGTGTTTAAAATGACTAAAATATATGAATTATTTCCATTTTTCTATTCTTGTCCTTTTTGTTGTTGTTCTGGACATGTATAATCTTCGGAAGCATATGTTTAGAGACTGAGGACTATTAACGTGTCGCTTTGATTGACAGGACGTTCATTCATTCATTCATTGATAGTTTTGACCTAATGTAGGGGAAATACAGTTGAGACAGTGCTGTTCTGGTTTGGGTGTCAATTTGAAAAAGCAGATCTTGCTGTTTAAAAACATGATTGTGTTAGTTTTCCTCTTAGAGATGTGTTCATAGTTTTTCATGAAGGGCACTGTAGAAAGAGAATACATGAGCCTGTGTGTGAAGCTAGAGAAAACACTGATTATATACACTATAGTATATGTGGTAGCACTATAGCATTTCCTCCGTATGACAGTAATCTAGCCTGCAACATCTACTTTCGGGTTTGAAATTAACCTGTAATTTAGTCTTCACCCCAAATGACAAAAATTCAAATGACTCAGTGGGGTGCCAGAAGATGCACTGTAAACAGGACTAGTGCGGGGTACAGCCGACTTGGCTTAGCACATGCTTGTTTCCCACCGATGTCAGCTCATCATGGTGAGCACTTCTGCATTTCACTTTCTTAGCACAGTTTAAAAATCTTAATCTAGATACCGTAGTAATCTCATCTAGGGTGACATAGCATTTGTGTAATGAGCAGAGTGTAGGGCTTTTATCAGTACGTGGTGAAAGGCTTTCTTCTGTGAGAACTGTCGGCATGTGTAAGAAAGTGTCTCTCCGGGAGTCTCTGGTTGTCAGAGTGCACTTTTTGTCTATGTTGTGAGCGGTGTCTTAGAAACATATCTCACGCTCTCTTTTTTAATGTGTAGTCTCTTAAAACAAATAATTGCCCCGAACGCAGTGGTGTTTTCACAGCATAATATGTAGCAGAGTGCTTGGGCTGAGAGTCCAGGGGCCTGCTCCAGGGTCACCATCTGCTTATTCTATTCAGGCAGAGCCATGATTCTAGAAGAAGAAGAGGACGGCATTGGACAGAATTGCGCCTGCTACCTCTGTGCAGGTTCTTCTGGGCCCCGTGCACTCACCTGCCCTTTCAAAGGGAAAGGGGCTTTTGAAGACCCACGAAAATATCTTTCAACACCCTTAAGAAACTCTGACTTAGTAAAATATCTTTTTCTTTTAAGTACCGTGTTTACAAAGGTGCCATGATTTACAATGAAGCAGGGTTTTCAAGGCTCCTTCCTAAAGGCAAAAAGTTCAGAATTGTATAGTTCACTGATAAATAAGAACACCCTACTTTTAGGAGGGACTGTATGTTTTTTACTTCTGAAGCCTGGGGCTGGCCATTTCCTGCTCACCTATACAGCTGTGAGATGGAAGGTGCTGGCAGGTGCCTCCCAGTCGGAAGCAGTGGGGAAGACAGCGCGACGGTAGTCCTTGTGTGTGGAAATAGCAGCCTGATACCAATTTACTATACACACTCAGATTGTAGCTATAGCAAAATTAGAAAATGCCTTCATCATTTTCGACCCCCCCCCCAACACTCTTTAAAAAGCAAAGTATAAAGACAAAGCGGGGAAAGCAATGTGTCTGAATGCGTGTTAAGAGCAAAGGCTTTTCCTGCCTTCTCCATGTGGGCTGAGGGGTTTTGTCTCAAGTTTGGTATTGACAGTTTCCTTGCTCATTACATACCTGTCTGTGTTGTTTCTGAGAGCCTAAACTGAAACTAGATAGATCTTTTTCTTCATCGTCAATTTATTTTTCCAAGGGATGATTTACCTGCTGCCCTTGAAGCCAGCATTGACTGCCATGAAAAATATAAAATATTACCCAGGATTCATGATGTCTTGTGTAAGCTAATAGAGAAAGGAGAGACCGATTTGATCCAGAAAGGTTAGTGACTACCCACCATTTTCTTCTTGCGTCTTTAGTCTGAACGTGGAGATGTGAAAGGAAAATGTAAGAGCAGGTGAACACCTCCTGAGAAAACTGTCGTGCTTCTGAGAGGAAGTGATTCTAAACATTTGAGAACCTCTGGGCTTCAATGGCCGTTCCTTTGGGAGGATTGCCCTCTGTTCTTTCGGGTGCATTTTCTGTTAGTGACCTGCCTTGTGTACAGAGCCTCACTCGGTCCCTTTAGCGCTGTCTTCAGTATTTAATGTCAACAATAAGTGCTATCAGATAAGGACTCTGACAATATCTAGAATTTCATGATACTGTCTTCTTATGTTTTTCTCATGATCTGTGTGTTTTCCTGCCCTGTTGTCTAGCGATGGACTTTGTCAGCCAAGAGCAAGGTGAAATGACAATGCTGTATGACCTCTTCTTTGCCTTTCTGCAGACAGGAAATCACAAAGAGGCCAAGAAGATCATTGAGGTATGATTTTAACTTTGCTATGCTAATGTACAGCTATTTAGACTCTTAATTAGAATATACTTAAGAATCTTAACCTTTAATTATCCTTGTTCTGATTCATGTTAGTGGAACTCAGTCCTAATAATATTGGGAGGAGGTAGCTCGGCCAGCTTTGTTGTGTGTAGCTACAGTTTAGAAAAGGCAGTCTTCTTGTATATTGAATTTTTTTCCTCACTTGGCTAAATTCACTGTTATATATCAAAATGTTATTTGCATATTACATCTTGAATTGTGAAACAATTAAATTAAACTGGTATTCCTGAGTGTAAAGTTGCTAATCCTCTTTGCCAAAGAGTTCTTTGTTCTTAAAAGCAGTAGAATTCAATTTCCTGCGGACCAGGCTCACGTTTATTTGTAATGCTTGTCTACAAGTCAATCAGCCAAACAAGTTCTGTCTGCAGTGGTTTGGCATTTCATTATTTAAATGTTCTTTCTTCTCCCTTTTTTAAATTTTTTTTTTTTTATTTTTTGTCCCCACTATGGTAAGCAGCTTATAGGAAATAGGTGACAAACCTGGCCTCTTTGGGATTAGTATATTTTATCTACACTCTGCTGATCTTTTTCTTACTGGAATTGATAAGGCAGCGGCTAACATAGTCTGTCCATATGGTGATTAATTTCATTATCAATGCTTTCTGTAGTAAGAAAGCATCCACAGTAGACGTGGTGCATTAGGAAGAATGACGCCTTGTTACTGAAATACTGCACCCTACACACCTAAGGAATCACATTGCTCCGAGGCTGCTACCCTTGTTGGCTCTTGGTCTCCTTATTTTTATATAAATTATCCCTGGTCCTGGGACTGAAGATTTAGGCACATGACGTCATCAGTGTATCTTTAAGACACTCGAGCTCACTGTGTAGAGCAGGATGTTTGAACTCAGAGACCCGCCTCTGCCTCCCAAGTGCTGGGATTAAAGGTGTGCGCCTCCATGCCTAGCTTGTATCTTCAAATGTTTTTAAGAAGGAAAAAAAATGTAACACAGGAGATAGTGAAATTAATTCAGAACTTTCTTCAGTTTTTCTCTGTCTTGTCTGCCTACATACCTGTCAGTCGTAGACAGTACTTTTTAAACTCAGATAGTTAATTCGTATTGTCTGGAAATTGGTTTTAGTAGATCTGAAGGTAGAAGCACAGTCTGCCTTCCGGGTCTGCTGCTCTGTGTGGCACTGTGTATAGGCCACTGACTGTGCCCCTCGCTCTGCAGTGTAAGCAGGGACCAGTAACAAAGGCAGAGGCCTGAGAGTGAGTTTCCTTTACCATCTGCTAAGCTTTCCTCAGCTGCCTTATCTACAAGAGGGAGTGTGGTATCTGTCTGTAAGACTCAGTAACATGGCGTGTGTAAAGTAACTTGCACATTTCCTGGATTATGGTGAGTGATCAATAATATCAATTCTCTTTGCCCCTCAAAGGTAGGGATTGCTTTGTCTCCTTTGTTCTATATGATTGCAGTGTAATATCACACTGAAATATCACATACTGTATCACATACTTAACATAGAGTATGTGACTGTCATGTAGGTGAGCGAGAGAAGACTGGCTTTTAACACTTTCCAACTTTGCCCATATGGGTCAGTTAGAATGACTGTTAAACAGTGGGTGTGTAGAAAATTAGATAAAGAGGAGATGGCTCTGTAGCTAAAGTGCTTGTCTTGTAAGCATGACAATCTTGAGTTCACATCTCCAGCACCCACGGAAAAAGCTTGTACGGCAGCATTTTCTGTAGTACTAGCATTAGAAGACTGAGCAGGAGAATTCTAGTTAATTAGTGAGCTCCAGGTTCAGTGAGGGACACCGTCTGAGGAGGAAATGAGAAGAATAAACCTCTGGCCTCCACACATACAAGCATAGGCACGCACACCTGCGTGGCACACACATGCAGGCACACAGAGAGAGAGAAATAAAAACTAACCATAGAACCACGGCAGTGGCCGGGGAGTGTGATCTGTGAGACTGTTTTAAAGGGTTATCTCATTGACAAGACTGGAGGGCAAGTTTGTTCGTAGCTAATGGAGAGTCAGTTGTAGTGAGAATTTGTAGCACTTTTGTTATAAAGTTAAAGACCTAAAGTTTTCAATGACAAAAGATACAAGCAAGACTAGATTTATGAATAACATGGCCTGTTTTGTTTGTAGACTGAGCTGGTCTATGCTTACATACTATGTGATATGGAGTCTTTTTAGCATAGACTTGTATTTTATTTCTTTACATAGATCACTATAGGAGGGTGAATTTTAGCTGATTTTTAAAATATCTTAGATATTTTCTGAATTCTTACAGTGAGTAGCTTATACTTGGAAAAGAATTGTTTTCTTCAAAGGGAAATAGAACGAGGATGCTCTAAAATGGAGCTAATAAGTTGAGTCTCGGGGAGCTGAAGTGAGACCCCCTTGAGCAGGAGGTTACCGTGAGAGGAAACTGTTGACCAACCTGAGCATTTAGGAGAGTCATTTCTCTTGAGTAGGAAATTTGGGGAGACTCTCGGAAGGAAGTGGGTGTGGAGCAAACAGTAAACACTGATGAGTTAATAGCACTAGGAAACAGCAGAGAGGAGAGAGGCGGCAAAGAATGGCCGCTCTAGTTTGTTGTGGGCCAGGCTCGTGAGAACTCTTTGGAAGGGAAATGGAGGAAGCCAAAGAGTGACAGATTCTGGGTACATGCAGGAGGGTTCTGGGACATTAAGGAGGACTGAGGTAGTGAAGTTAATGAGGACCTCAGGATCGTGGGCAGGAAGTCGGGTGATAGCACCTTCTCCCATGAGTGATGGACATGTGCTGGCTATCACCTCAAACCTCTGCCATCTACACAGCTTCCCGTTTGGATTGATTTCTCACTTTCCCACAGACTGAGTCAGCAAGGTAGCCTTTTACAGTTTTATTGAGTGGAGTAGTTGCTGTCAGGGAGAGTTCTGTGGAAAAGGGCTATTTCAGAATAGGTATTTCTAAGGAAGTGATGCCTAGGGGAAACCAGAACGTGGATTGGGAGCTGACAACATAAAAGTGTTCCAGGCCAAGGAGGCTGACAGTGCAGAGGCCCTGGGAAGGACAGGGTTGCCTTTGTTGTGCCTTGTGGGACGTTTGCTGCATTCACATCCAGAGGAGTGCAGTCCCTTCCATGTCCACGCGCTCTTCAGTACCTGTGTCTGTGTGTTCCTGTCTGACATTCTTCTCTGTGCTCAGCTCTCGTCCATTGTACCTCCACTGCCAGCGTTCTATGGCACACGCTGGAGTGAGCTGCACCATTGAGGACATGCTGCAACTTACTTTGTTATATCAGGAAGAGAAAGTTTGTGAAATATATTCTGTACCTTGCTAGTAATAATCAGTCATATTCCCCATCCCAAACTGCCCTGTGTATAGAACCAGGTAAAAATTACAGGCTTACTTATTTTAAAATATGTCAGGTATAGAGACTCAATTTGAATACTTAGTCGTCTAGTCATGTTTGTGGTCGTTCTCTCCCTTTATTTCAATGACTTACTTCATTTATGTATAATTGAAATTAATGGGCTCATGTGTCTTACTTAGTACTTCACTGTAATCAGCTATTCCTTCATCTCCCTGCATGAAATTCATTAAAGGTTTCTCTAAGCATTTTAATGATCACGTTGTTCCATTGTATAAATGAAACACATTTCATTGGTTTCTCCCAGGAGAAAAAATTTTTCCCTGCTGACGAGTCATTGTCATTCACATCTTCACGTCTGGCTTCTTCCTTCAGTTTTCCGGCCATTTTCTCCAGTGCTTTCTTGGCAGTGAGTTAATCTAATCAAGACAGAAATGTCCAGATAGGTGAAGACCCTCCCCATCTTTAGAGATTTGAGTAGAAATCAGGTTTTCCAAAATTTAGTATAGATTAGAAATTAGGGTCAAATTAAGATGGTATTTCCCGGTAAAGAGAAAAACAAACCGTTCTCTCGTTCCTTTAGATCTAGTTTAAGAACTTCACTCACCTCCTATCTCTGGTGGGTTACAGAGCATAAAATAAAATGTGTTTTGTCTGAACCACTTTGTTTTGAGACTTGAAATTAGAGATGGCATGTATAGTCAGGAAAGGTTAAGTAATGGTATAAAATTGTACATAGCTTTTAAAGGGCTCCAGGAAGAAGGCTGTCAGTGTCACTGCTGGCTGTGACACTGCTGGCCACTGCTCTTGTCACGGTTATGCTTTCACCGTAATGCTAACGTTTGGAACTCAAACCTGCATTGTCACTATGCAGTGTAGTGACAGCATTGACTTTGCCGTTCGTGAGCCTCACAGAAACTCCCTGAGAAACAGCTAGGGCAAAGAAAGTCCGGTAGCTGTGGAGTTTGAAGTCAGGACAGTTCCTATAGTCTCTGGTTTCTCCAGCCCTGCTCCTGTCTTCGTGCTCTCCAGACACGCTGCCCCCAGCTTGGGAATCATCAAAACAACTTTCTCTAAAGTTTGTTTCCCCCTCTGCTCGGTTCGTTTTCTTCCATTTTATTGAAACTGAGGTCAATTTGCTGTCCTCTGCAGGGGTACTCTCAATTTGGTGGCTTCAGATTTAACACTAGAAGTTTGGATTCTAGTGCAGTCTTCATTATTCTTTGTTCTTTACTTGATGAAAATAAAATTTTTATCCCAATTTGCTTTCCTTAGTAGGGTCAGAACTCAATCTTATGTGCATTGTGCTGATTTTAAAGCTAGTGTTGTCTCTAGCTTCCAGAATCTCGCTATATGCCGGTTCTCCTGACACGTCAGCTGGAGTCTCCTTTCCCACTATCTCATAACTCCTCCTGGTAAAGAGAAGCCTGGCTGTTTACAGTAGACTGTTCACTGATTTGCTGGGGCATTCGCTCTTTAATACACCTGCTCTTTAAGTGCATATCTGAGAGTTCAGAGAAAGGGACAAAGACTGAAGGCTCACTGAGCGCCGTGAGGTCCGTTGTCCTCCCATGTCTAGCCTGGCTGTAGGGTCCAGAGTTAAGTCAGCTTCTGAGGAGCCCTGTACACACGTACTTCTTTACTGCACTGACTAGAAGGAGTGGCCGTGGTGTATGCTTTATTGAAGTCAGTTTTCTTTGGCCATTCCATTAGTATTGGCAAAAAAAAAATGAAAGCAAGTAAAAATTGACTGTGTCAGTCAAATTTAAGTCCATATGAAATAAAGGTTAAAATGCAGTAGAAAAATTTTCATGTCCTTCACTTGAAAATTATTTATTAACATGCATAGGCATTGTGCTCATAGAGGATTATATTAAAGCTATCAAGTAATGAAAACATTTTGTTTTACTTTCTGCCTATACAGTTGAGCTCAGTGTTGCATTAGAACTGCAGAAAGCTGTGCTTTATGACCCAGGAACTTAGTTGGAAACAAACATGGCAGTCTTTCTGGTAGAGTAACTATGTAGCCTCAGCGTCCATTAAGTAAATTACACGTAAGGAAAATCAGAAAGGACTAGAGGTTACCTCATTAGTTTAATGTGCAGTAGCTGGCCTTCGATGTTATATTCAACATCCCAGTTAGAATTCAGTTCTTCCCTGTGTTTCAGTGCATTTTCTGTTGCTGCTTTCAGCTGCGGTGTTTAAACTTCAGTAAGATGCTCAGAGATAAGCCAGACGCATTGGCTGTTCCAGCAGCCTAGGAGATTTAGTTAATCTGACCTAGATGTTCTTTTGATGATTGAGGTTTGTATGTGAAAACAGTTCTCAATTTCAAAATGGAGCATGGGGGGAGGTGTAGCATAGAAGTCAGCTATCCTGCCCGCGGCAGGGATTAATCAGCCCTGCGCAGGAAGAGTTAGCACGAGGTTGTGCTTTTCAGATCTTGTGGATTTGGATCAGTAATAACACTGGAAGTTGTAAGTGAATGTAGCCCTTGCATTTTCCATGTTCTAAAGAGGCTAAAGAGGATTATTTGTTTTTTCCCAAGGCTTTCTATGTACATTGATGTTAATTTTGTATTTGTTAAGATGTATGTGGAAAAGTAGATATGAGGGAATCCTTGAATACAGTCCATGTCTAGATGTAGGGGTTAATATCTGAAAGTGTGTTCCAATGGTCAGTTTACTTAGTGTGTGATTTTATACCCCAGGACACAGATCCTTACATGGTTAAAGAGAGCTCACAACTTAAAACTCTACCATTTCTGTCCCGCAACCCACGCTGCAAGATGGGACTTAGTGCATCAGATCTTCATCTAGCACTGTGCAGTGCCTTCGTCTGTAACTAGAAACACTGGGTGCAGAGTGTGGAACTGTGCTCCTGGAGAGGACCGTCTGAATCTGGAGGTCAACCAGGGCACCAGTAGCCTGGGGTTTATAAATAAGCCCTGGTATTCTGGGGGCACCTGGCTTCAGCAACCACCAGTCGAGAGAGCAGGCACAGTACCTTCTCCAGGTTGGCACTCAGCCAGGGCAGATGAGTAGGTAGTTGTCTTATCGTGACCCTGTGATTGAAATGCAGTGTTCCGTGCTGAAACCCTCTTACAGATGATGCAAATGCTGTCGTTACAGGCACAAATCCTTGGAATTATGTTGAAATGGTTTGTCTTTTATTCCAGTATCCAACATTGTGAAATACGTGTTTTAAGCCAGAGTTCCTGACTAAACCTTCAGAATTTCTAGTTGAGTGTATAACTAACATACGTCTCAGTTATTGAACTAAGCCAGAACTAAGCTAACGTTCAGTGCTTAGCCAGGTTTAGATGCGAGGTAGCACATGTAGTACTTGCTAGGTAAAGTTCTTTTATTAAAGTATGTTTTCAGTTTTCTAAAACTGAAAGCTGCTGGTTTTTTATTAAAATTAAAGTTCTGATTCTACATAGCAAATTAGTAAGTTTTGTCTATTGAATCTGTTGGAGAGTTGAAGTGAGTGGAGTGGAGGGTGGAACATACAATCATGTGTTATGGGGTGACTGTGCATGTATGTGTTTATCTTTACATATTCTTGGGTTGATTTAGTTAATTACTTATTCCTGAACTGAACAAAATGTAATCATTTTAGTATTTAAAGATTTTTGGAATAGCGTGCAAGGTCCTGTTTTTAAACTCCAGTACCAAAACAAACAAACATAAAACAAAATTATTGAATGAATATTGAGCTGGGAAGGAGCATCTTGAGATAACCTAAGTAGAAGACTATCTAGAAAGACATCTGTTAAACATGGCTCCATTATATGCTTTGAGGTCTGTGGTCCTGGGATTCTGGACCAGTTTCCTTTAGCACGTATGTGCGGTTAGTTCATTAGAGGGAACAAACTGTCTTCCAGGGAGAGTTACGCTGTGTCTTACATGTTGTGTGGTGGTTCTGTTTTTCAGACTCCAGGCATGAGAGCTCGGCCTGCAAGACTTCAGTGGTTTTGTGATAGATGTATTTCCAGTAATCAGGTTGGTGTTTGATTTCTGATGTCTGAAGCACTTAAAACTCAGGAGTAAGTGAGTGTCAGCATTTGGGAATTCACAAGATGTCCTTGTGGACACAGTGTTCTCTCAGTGAGTCTCCAAATAAATAACAGCATATTTTGTGTTCCTGGGGTACATTAGAAGTCCTAATCCTGGAGGTTTTCACCTGCCTTCCTCTACTTGGTCTGAGCAAGCTGGCAACTTACAGTGTATTGTGGCAGGAGGAGATGCCCTCTCTCCAAGCTCACTACTTCTGTTCATACCATACAGAGGCAAAGCCCTGGCACAAGGCCACACGCCATCAGGGTTTTGTGTGTGTGTGTGTGTGTGTGTGTGTGTGTGTGTGTGTGGTGTCTGTCTGTCTGTCTGTCTCCCGTGCTTTCCCCACTGCTCTGTATGTCATCAAGATGCTCTCTGCACAGTCCTGTAGCTTAATTTCTTGTGTTGTGTTGTTGTTTTTTTGTTTTGTTTTGTTTTTCGAGACAGGGTTTCTCTGTGGTTTTGGAGCCTGTCCTGGAACTAGCTCTTGTAGACCAGGCTGGTCTCGAACTCACAGAGATCCGCCTGCCTCTGCCTCCCGAGTGCTGGGATTAAAGGCATGCGCCACGACCGCCCGGCTCGTGTTCTGTTGTTTGATTTCAAGGGCCTTTTAAACTTTAAAACACATCTGGGTGATGGCGGCTTACGCCTTTAATCCCAGCACTCGGGAAGCAGAGACAGGCAGATCTCTGTGAGTTCGAGGCCAGCCTGGTCTACAAGGCAAGTTCCGGGACAGCCAGAACTGTAACACAGAAAAATCCTGTTTCAAAAAACAAAAAACACAAAACAAAAAAAAAAACCCATTTTGTTACTAATGTAACAAATGTAAGTTTACTTAACTAATGTAAGTAAAATACTTACAGCACAGTGATTTGGTTTCAGTGTGAGCTCCGTGGGGTTAAACAAGTACACCCTTGCTGTTGTGCTTGACCCTTAGTCTGTTGGTAGAGTTAACCTGTGGTAAAGTTAGCTCATTCAAAGGGTCATTCTGCTGCTTGTGTTAATTGTAAAATACACTTTTTACACAGTGCAAATCTACCTGTTAATCTTTTAAAGGTGGAAACTCTTGAAAAATTAGTGGAGCTGACCCAGAAGCTGTTTGAATGTGATAGAGACCAGATGTACTACAGCTTACTAAAACTACACAGTAAGTGACGGTGCTCCTCCTGTTGGCTCTCCAGTCTGCAGAGCCACAGCAGGGAAATCTGAGGGACTGTCAAATGTGAGTCTTCAACCAGGCCAAAGCGAAGGCTAGCTGAGCCTTCCCTTAGAACATTACATTGTATCACTAGCTATTGTGGAATGTTTATGAATGTGATGTCCTTGCTGCAGTGATGAGACAGTAAAGGTCCTCTGCTCAGTCCTTTTCTTCCTGTGCTCCTGGAGCCCAGAAGGGTAGGTGACACAGCCCCGTGTTAAAGACATACCACATTCATCTACACCTACCAGGATGCGGCCTCTGGGTACCCTGGCGTGTCCTGCCTGTGTAAGCGAGGCCTGTGATGACGCAGACACTGAGATTGGGTGGGTGTGAAAAGAAAGATTTCTTTTTGATAGTGTTTCCTTCTTAAAAATGAGGGCATCCTAACCACCACCAAGGTCCAGAAACATGGGACATGCTCTGTTGCTGCTGAAAGTTAGTGTGCTCAGGGTTGAGTGGGACCTTGAGTGTGAGTCCAGTCGGTTCACAAAGTGATCCCACTTCGCCTTAGACGTTCTCGCTGTTCTGTGGATTGTGTTGGAGGCCATTGGTTCACACTAGTGATCTGTACTAGGCCTGAGAGAAAAATCCAAACGGAGTTACTTACTTAGCCAGGTGATCCATGCTATAAACCAAAACTGAATTATTTTACCTTCTAAGGAATCAGGAGGAGGACAGAGAGACGCACTGAGAAGGAGATAAGTGAGACAGAGAGAGCAGGCCAGTTGGTATGGTGGGAAGACAGTCCTTCAGTCTGAAATGGCTGCCGAGAGAGCAGGCCAGCTAGTATGGCGGGAAGACAGTCCTTCAGTCTGAAATGGCTGCTGAGAGAGCAGGCCAGTTAGTATGGCGGGAAGACAGTCCTTCAGTCTGAAATGGCTGCTGAGAGAGCAGGCCAGTTAGTATGGCGGGAAGACAGTCCTTCAGTCTGAAATGGCGGCTCTGTCTGCCCTTTGTTTTCTTTTGGTTGGTTTGGTTTTGTGTATGCTGGGGTGGTTCCTTCCTGTCTGTAAAGCCAGCCTCCCCTTGCTCAGCTCATTGAACACTCATACTTTACACAGTGAAGTGGTTTCTAATCTTTTAAGCCAACTCAGAACAGAAAAAGAACTCAAAGCCCCAGAATTTAATATTAATAGGATGTTTTGAGGATTGCTCTCTTTTCTCTCCTGTTTTATATAAATCCTGAAGTAGCTTTCCCAGTCACTCCTATAATAGCTATGAGCGTACTTACAGGCATAGATCTTGTAGGAACATGCGCATTGTTTGTTTTGTTTTTGTTCTTCCAGACAGGGTTTCTCTGTAACCCTGGCTGTCCTGCAACTTGCTCTGTAGACCAGGCTGGCCTCCAACTCAGAGATCCACCTGCCTCTGTCTCCTGAGTGCTGGGATTAAAGGCGTACACCACTACTGCCTGGTGTTAAAACTATTATTTAATATGTGTATTTACATTTTTTTACAATCTTTTTCTCCATTTTAATCATCTATAAGTTCTAATATACTAATATATCCTAGAATTCATTTTACTAGTCCCCTGTTTCTGTGAATAGATTTTAGGTTTTTTTTGTGTACCTAAATCTTGGTTTGCATGCTTAATTTCCATGTGACTAAACTCCAGGTATTTGTCTTAGTACTGAAGAGTGGTTTGGATGTTGTTGTGCTGTTTAGGTGGAAGGTAGGCGGTGGTGCTCCCTTTTGCTCTTGTAGATTGGGATTATTTTATCCAGCCCTGTTTCTGTCGTGGTAGTTCTACTTCATCAAACAGTGAATGAATTAATGGCTTTGACTTTTTAAACATGTTTTTAGTAGATGCTTCCTTAATATCATTATTGTCCCTGTATTAAACATTTTCTTGCTTTGAAGTTACTTCACTTTATACATGATGTTTTGCTTTCTTCATTTTGATGTTGTTGTATTAAGGCAGGCCTCCTTTGTCTCTATGGCTTCTGAAATCCATGTATAGACAGACTGGCCTTGAGAACCTGCCTCCTGAGTGCTGGGCTCGGAGCCTTGCACTACCAAGCTACGCCGCGCTGCCTTCACAAACAAAACAGTGGACATCGGTTTATCATTTGTCCTAACACAGTTGCCTTGACTGTGACTTTTATAATTTTACAGCCCTAGTGTTTTATTCTACTTCAAGTTACTTATGTTTTATTTCTTCAAACACGTATAGTTGTTGACATGTCATGCTGTGTGTCCTTCCCCTCTTCTTTTATTATACTAGTAAAATGGATATATTGTGAGTACTAAAGATTCACAGAGCATAAGAGTTTGCTGGCTGAGCTTGCACTCCACTACCAGCTCCCTGACTCAAGGGTGCGTCTGTCAGCTGGCCACTGTGGTGATCTCCAGGCATTATTTTGACTGCATTCTGGTTTGTTTTCAACTCTCCATTGAGTATCCTACAATCTGTGCCTTTTTTAACTAATAATAAGAAATACATTCACTTGAAAACACAAATATTTACATTTTATTTTCACAGTTTGTAAGAGTTTGGTGTCCTTCAAACCTCCAAAAAATTGATGATTTTTTTTCTTAATGAATTTATGGCTTTTTAAAAACTTTTGTTTCAGTTATTTTGATACTCAAATTATCAGTCTTTGGTCAGAAGGGGTCTCTTCCTTTTAGCTTGTGTGTCCTCTGACATACCTACAGTTAGTCTTTGATGGCTGTTTTCAGGGTCAGGCCGATGGTGCATGATTCCTGCCCCAGGAGAGTTGGGCCTAGTTAACTAGCAACTGCAGCTGGGGGACTTAAAACAGCTCAGTTCCGACACCAATACTCTAACCGTTGTCAGCTTTAGAGTTCGAACCCTGGACTAGACTTCATTTGTTTAGTGACTCAGAAATGCCCCAAGATTGTAGTCCACAGTTTTGTCTATTCCCATAAAGCTTCACTTTCTTCTGAAACCCTTTGTCTAGACAAACTCCTTCAAGATCAGTTAGAGTAGCCCACACCCTTGTTCTTTAAAGACCAAGACCATGAGCCCATCTCCTTGTCCCAGCCTGGATTTGTGGCCTTTTAAATCTTTGAATCACAGCTTGGCATTATTTATTGCCACAGGAAATTATTATCAAGAAAGACATATTCTTCTGACATTCTTGTTAGATTTTTGCACACAGCAACAGATTTTGATAGTCTGATTGGTTTGATTTTTTTTTTCCCCCCTTAGAATTTTGGGTTGTATTTTATGATACTACTACTGTTAACTTTGCCCTAAAAGCCTCCATTCTGTTGGTCAACGCTTGCCCCGTAAGAACTGCTCCATGTGTTCCTCACACACAGTAAAGGTTCTTGGGCTTGGGTTTTTTTTAAATTCAACTTTTATGCTTTTAAATATTTATAATACTTAGGTTTTACATTACAGGAGAAGATTTCAATAAAGGGGAGGTATAATTATAAGAATATTGCTTTAAAAACTAATTGTAAATATAAGGTTTATGTTAGTTAGATTGACCTTATAAACAAGTATGTATAGAATCACTCTGAACTTTAGGTTAATTTCCACTACTTAAGAACAGGGGTTGCAACCTTTGTATGGCTATAGATAGTGCTGCTGACCTTTTGTTTTCTTTATTGCTGATTTCTAATTGAGTGTGTCAAAGTTTGTATTCCTAGCAGTCACTACTTGTTAAAAATTTTAGTTTTTCTTTTTTGAAGTCAGGATTTGGAGAAACAGCCTAGGGGAATGTCTTCACCCACTTTAGTGGGGATAGTTTCCCTCCAGTGTAAGAAGTGGAAACAATCGTGTTTTCTAAGATGGTTGTGCTTAAGCTTGTCTCCCTGATGCTCCTCATAGACACATTCGCAGATTCAAGCAGAGGGACATGTGAAGCAGGACTGTTGTTGTTACTTGTGAAGACTGAGTATCACAACATAGAAGTGTTAGCGTATTGGTGCAAAGGCATCTACCACCGTAAGACTTAGTCAGAGTGTTATCCCCTGCCATAAAAATGTAAAACACTCAAGGCAGAGGTCCTTCAGCCTCAGGTGAGATGTAGACAGTCTTAATTTCCTCACTCAAGTCAAAGCCCTGGACATTTGTCACCTTGGAAGAAAAAGTCACTCCAGAGCCAGAGGTGTCCACAAGGCAGTGCACATGTGTTTATCGCTGCAAACTTGCTTATGATTTTGATTTTACATTGAGCAATTTTCCATTTACTTTAAAAACAAACTTTATCAACATGATTTTCAAAGCTTTGGATAAAAGCCTGGGGTGGTTTGTCACTAATTTTGTTTTTGTTTAGTTTCTGTTTGTTTGTTTTGGCAGAGAAAGTATTTCTGTGGCTCATAATCAGAAAGATAACACAGAAAAGTCTCCTCACCTCTAGGCTACAATCACTAATATTTCCTCTCCCTGATAACACCATTTGGAATAAAGTAAGAATGTCCTAAACCTATAAGTTCTGCTTAGCTTAATCATTGGTTTTTGATTAATCAAAATTCTACAGAAATAAATGGTGACTGGCAACGAGCTGATGGTGTCTGGAATAAAATGCAAGAAGAAAATATTATCCCTCGTGAGAGGACATTGCAGCTGTTAGCAGAGATCCTGAAAACCAGCAACCAGGAGGTTCCCTTCGATGTTCCTGAGGTAATTGTCTTTAGCATAAGCCCACCAGGTTTTTGTTGCCATATATTTCTATGAAACTCGTTTAGTTTCATAGTGCATGGGTCGCTGGATTTACCATTTGTGTTGAACTGAGTAATTTTGTTTTAAAGTTGTGGTTTGGAGATGACAGACCTTCCCTGAACTCTTCATCACCCCCATCGGTAGAAACTGATACTGAGAAGATGTTGTTGGGTGCCTGTAGATCGAGAAAGAACAAAGGTAAATACCCACAGGGTCTTGTTTCTCATCGCTAGCAACGTGCGGGCTGAGTCTCGCACATGAGGTGCTGTTGGACAGAGAGACAGCTGCAGACAAGGGCACACACTCACATTGTGTGTTTAGATTAGCAAAAATATTGCACATTTGAGGAAATTTTAATTATCAGCATAATACAGGTGATAGTAATTTATTAGTTATAATAATATAATTTATAAGCCAGTGTCATTTTGAGGTTGTATAAAGTATTTAAAGATGAGAACAAGAACAAGGGCCAGATGTTAAGGATAATTGTTAGGTATAGATTGTGGGCGTATGAGAGGCTGAGCTAATGATGATGCTCTTGGCTGATTGGAATTTCTTTTTGAGATGGGGTCTCACTCTGTAGCTCAGGCAGGCTTCAGACTGATGGGCCTCCACTCTTAGCTTAGAGCAAATGCTAGGATTACAGCTATGCACCATCATGCCTAACTCATATATTACCTTTCTAAAGGTTGTTTTTATTTAAATGAAAACATTTAACTAAGTGATTAAATATTGTACAGTCATTCCGCTATTTGTTTTAGCCTGTAATTCAGAGTTATATACAGATTTTGTATGTCTCAAGATTCAAATATTCAACATGATGCTAGGGCTGGAGAAATGACTTGGTGGTTAAGAGCACTGGCTGCTCTATTCCCAGCTCACACTTGTCTGTAACTCCAGTTCCAGGGCTTCTGATACCCTTATACATACAGGCAGAACACCAGTGAAAATAAAATAGAAATAAATTATATATTAGAAGAAAATTCAGTGCTTATAGTAGCACCTGTTGGAATAGTTGTGGTTAAAGCGTTTGTTATATGGAAGTGCTTACATAAACAGTTTACAAGTAATAGCAAACTCAATTTCAGTGGTATCGGAATACAGCTAATCACGTTTGCTAGTTTTGTTTTTATTAATTTTGAATATTCAGATAGTACTTAGCCCTCATTTAACAACAAACAGTGGGAACTAAAAGGACAGTAGCAACATTCCATCCTAACTATGCGGTCCCCTTTAAACAAAACAGGTGCATTGTGTATTGAGCAGCAGATTCTTTTGTGGTTTCATTCTTGTGTGCCATGATTTTAAATGACTTATTTTTGGTAAATTTTACTGTATTTTATTGAGCTTTGTCTTAAAGTTTGTGATGGATTGATAGTGGCATCCAAGAGGTGACTCACTAGGGGACAAGACTCAGGAGACCCCGTATCCCCCAGAGGACCTAGGCAGTTAGTGGTTGCTAGGAAATGAGTCGTTCCTCAGTTGTGTCACTACAGGAAGTAGCTCTTGCTCAAGTGGATAGCAGGCCCGTGCTGGCCCCACCATTCCCAGTCAAATGCAGTGGGCCACACGCCAAGTGATGGCAAAGGCATGAAAGTAGGGTGGGGCTTGTTGGGAAAAATTGATTAGGTGAGAATATGAGAGGCATGAGAAAGGAAGATTGGGGCTGAACATGATTAAAGTATATGTGTGTGTGTGGAAGGATAAGGGGGAAAGATTTCCTTTCCTCCCGTTTCAGATAGTAAACTACACCGAGTAGTCGAGGTGTCTGTTGGCATAATCATTAACTTCCTTGTTGAGTGTCTGTGCTTTTCTACGTTTTGCTAATGCCTGATTCAGTAGGCATTAACAAAAATCTGATAGAAGGCACTTGGTGATATAATCACTAAAAAGGATTGTGCTTTGGGAAGCTTATTTAAAACCTGATTAATCTGCATGACTATGGCTTTGATTCACACAAACCTAATCTCCTTCACTAAGACCCCCACTAATATAAATATTCTCAGACCTTTTTTGTCCCTCCCAATTTAATTTCCAGGTTTAAATAAAATTTGGGCATTGCCACTTGAGTTTTAGTGAGGGGATAATACTAACTTCCCTAACTTGTATATACAATCTCAACTATTTTTGCCCGTTCTTGTGGTCATTAACATCATGTCTGTATCCATCTAAATGCATTGCGTTTCTTTCCGGCAGTTTTATGTTCCTTAGAGGGCCGTCTGTGGGGAATCGGTTTCACTGATCTCTGTTGTGATGTGTTTATACACACAAGTGGATTATAGTTTCAGTTGGCTCTTTAGAGCCAAGCAATTTTATTTCAGAAAAGTGAGTGACTGAAAAGTGTAGATACTTCTCTTTTGGTAACATCTTTTCATTCACTGACAGTTATTGTGAACAAGTGAAATAAAACTGTTAATCAGTCAAACAAATGTTGCCTAGTTTACTTGTTAGATATCTGTATATTTGAAAATTGTATGTTTTTGTATAAGTCCTGTCGTAGCCAAATAATTTGATCTTCTAATTTTAGAATTATAGGCTATATTCACTTTAATGCTATTGTGTTGAAATATGAACCATTGTAACCACCCACTTATAGATTAAAGATAGCTTGAAAGTGAATCTTTTGCGCCCCTCAATCTAAATTATACCTCTGGTTTATTTGGACTTTTAACACGTATTTTGCGATTTATTTTGAAACTGCTATCATCTTTTGAAGTCAGAAGAGCTGGTTTTCATTTTTATTCGCAAGAATATAGTTTACTGACCCAAGGCAAGTATGAAAAATAATTTGGAAAAGACACCCTTCGGGTCCCACTGTTGTCAGTGGGGTAGCACTTCCTGCATTGCCTTCATCTTAACAATTTTGAAGAGTGGTGGCCTCGTCAGTGCCTATTTCTAAGAATTGGTAACAGTGGGGGATATACGTTTTGGGGTTTTTTTGTTTCTTGTGTTTTTGCTCTCTCTTTAAAATTTTTTTTCTCTCTTTTAGATGCATATAGTATCTTCCTCAAAGCCCAAAAGCAAAACATTGTATTCAGCAGTGAAACTTACAGCACTCTGATAGGCTTGCTGCTGAAGAAGGATGATTTTACACAAGCCATGCAAGTGAAAGACTTGTAAGTATGGGTTCATATGTCGAAACCCTTCACTTTAAAGAAATACTGGTTTAAATGTCTCAACTTCCCATAAAAATAACATCAAAGGTTACTTAGTGTTGTGGGTTTTTTGTGTGAAGCAGGGTCTCGCTGTTCTCCATGCTGGCTTCACTTGGAGCAGCCCTTCTGCTTCTCGAGTACTGGGACAGTTGGCATGTTTGCCACCACTCCGGGCCATGTGTGTGCTTTCAGACTGCTCACCTGTTTATGTGCTCCATCTGTCTTGTGCGTTTATTCAGTTGTGAATTGAATAATCTATCTCTAGACCTTATCTACACCTCAATTCATGACTTAAAGCATTTTTTGCAGGGTGCCCTGTCGGTTGTAAGCACCGGGTCTAAGGTACAGAAAGTCATTATGGAACTGCATCTTATAATAACCAAAGGTGTTCTGAAATGAGTAATTTGGAAAGAATAGGGCATAGAAAACAGCAGGATTTTGTGTTGAAAACTTAAACTTTTAAGAAAGAAAACTTAAAAACTCAAAAACCATTTAATCTTGAGTGTTAGTCACAAACCTTCTAAAGACATCCCAAAGTAAAACTTAGTTATCTTTATCTTGGGCTGTGGAGACAACTCATGGGTAAAGTCCTTGCTGTGCATGAAGACACAGGTTCGGATCTCCCCAGAACCCACCTACAAGCTGGGCAAGCTGGCTGGAAAGATTAGCTGTAACTGGTGGCCTTCAAGTTCAGCAAGAAGCCCTGCGTCAGTAAATGAAATGGAGCAACTAAGGAAGACACCAGTTGTCAGCTTTGGTTCTCCACCTGTGTTCATGTACATGCCTGTCTATACACACGTGCAAATGTACACTCACGCATACCACATAACACACACAAAAACTTCTTAATTGAGCTTGTGCATAGACACCAGTTGAGTCTTCTTTCCATAGCCCACTGCTAGGGTTTTGATGTTGAGTGACCAAGGATTGTGCATTTTACAGAGATTCAGATAATTGATGAGTCATGTACCTAAAACAAAACATTTTGTTAGCATATCCTTAACGGTGACACCCTTTCTCCTAGAGTGTTCAATGCTGCGTGTGCCTCTCAAGGAAGGCTACTGACCTGGCAGAGTTCCAAACTGCAGTTGCCACTATTTAGTGGGGCAGAATGAACATTTTTCAATGAAATAGACTGGAAAATACCAAAGCACTTCAAGTAGTAAAGATCACTTTGTGGAATATTGATTTCCATTGATGTATGCTCGGGTGTGGTTCCTATAAGACATTCCTGTAGTTCTACCGTAGGTCTTGATTTTAGAGGGAGTTGGCCTGAATGGTTAGAAGAATAGCTCTTTTATTCTTCTTTCAACACAACCTGTAAAATACAGGCTTATATTCTTTTTCCCTCGAGGTTTTTATGAAGCCTTTTCACAATATGATTGACGTATTAAAAGATATACATATTTAATGTATACATCTCATTAACTTTGGGGATAAGTATATACCAATGAAACTACCACCGGCATCAAGGCCGTAAACATATCCATCACCATCTGGAGCTCCTCCCACCTTCTTTATCCTCATCGTCATATCATTGTTGGGTTTTCTGAGTCTGTGTAATTAGACTGGTTATCTGCCCTCTTAGTAGTAGCTTGTAGGCCCTGCCGTGTAGACTCTAGAACTCACACGCCTTGCTCCTCCCATGCCTGGCAATCTCCATTCTGCTCTCTATTTTCAAGTTGGGTGTTTTAGATCCCACACTTTGTGAATGTCAGAGCACTTATATTTCAGCTGTGATATCCTACAAGGATTAGTCTGTAGCTGCTATCCCCATGTAGCTATGTGGGCCCAAGAGAATCCAAGATCCAAATCCTTTTTACACAGCCTTGGACTAATAAAATGTTTATCATTATGTAGAATTGTGGCCTGGGTTAAACCTTTGTTGGGTGCCTTTCTTGAAAATAGCCAGATGATGCATGCCTTTAAATCCAGCGATTGGGAGGCGGAAGCTAGTGGATTTTTATGAGTTCAGGACCAGCTTGGTCTACAGAGAGAGTTCCAGGACAACCCCTGCACTGGAAGTATGTCATGTTCTTTGCATTTGTTTCCTGAGTGTCTCTTCACCCCCAGCTCTGTATCAGAGTGGTTGGGCCAGCAAGAAGGCTCAGCGGGTAGAGGCTGACAGCTGACTCTAGCAAGCTGTCCTTTGACTGCCATCATACATGCACATATGGTTGTTGTGTGCAGGTCACTTGATTTTATTATGGTAACCACCATACTAGCTGTTCCTACTCTCTGTCCAGAGTGCTATCTTAAGCGATTCTGAATCTCTGGGAACAAATACTTAGAACCTAAGTAGAACCTAAGAAACGGTTTACTTGGGAGGCCGAGACTCATTTATCAGCCGCCCTGCTTTACCTGTAAGAACAGTGCTGGTTTCCTCTTGCCTTGACTGGCGTTCTGTGTCTGTCTGCCTAGAAATGCTACTGAATCTCTCACTGTTCTCACTGGCTTGGCCAGTTTTTGTCACTCTCGGTGGCATAAATTAGAAGCATTCGTCTGTTCATTGCTCTGAAAATAGGGAATTTTCCATGAAATACTGTCTTTAGCTGAGAAAGATTAGTATTTGCAACTGTGATGAGCTGTACGATGCATACCCTTTTTTCTTTATTTTGACAGTTCAAAAAAAAAGTCAGAATTTGTATGGAGCCCACTCCAGTAGCTACCAGCCTTAATGTGACTGCTTAAATGTGTAAAATGAAATATAATTAATTATATATTTCCGGCAACGCAGCTAACACCATTGAAAAGCATAGATAAGAGAAGGCAACTAAACTAAAGATTAGTATCCAGAATTAAATTTCTTTATGTTGTCTGAATGATCCCACTGCAAAGGTTTCTGTGAGTAACTTTGTGCTTTTTCTCTCTCTGCCAGATTAGAATACATTTTCCTATGGTTGGTCCTTTTCTGCTACTATACAACAGATAAGGGGAACTTTGTTCCTTCTGATATTAATCTCTACTTTCGTTGGTATTGAAGAGTATTAAATGATGTTATATGTTTTCAAAAGGCTCATTGCTTATTGTTGTCAGTTAAGAGACAAGATTTATTATCTCTAGATGTTTTTCTCTTGTTACTATTTTGGGGTTTTGTTGGTGGTTTGGTTTGGTTTTTAACAATTCCTCGCACTCACTGCAATGCCCTTCCTTGCTGATCTGATGCCCTCTTTATAGACCAGGCTAATCGTGACCTCATAGAGATCTACCTGCCTCTGCCTCCTGAATGCTAGGATTAAAGTCTTGAGTTCATGCCAGGCTGGTTTTTTGTTTGGTTGTTTTGTTTTTGTTTGTTTGTTGTTTGTTTGTTTTGGTTGTTGTTTTGTTTTTGTTTCAATACAAGGTTTCTCTGTATAGCTCTGACTGTCCTGGAACTTAGATCCTCCTGTCTTTGGAATCAAGAGACAGAAGGATCTTTATTCCTCCTGCCAGGAACAAAGGCGTGTGCCACTGCCTGGCTATAAATAATATTCTTAAGTGAATAGGATATCCTAGCACTGGTGTGAGAGGTAGGGTTTTTATTTAATCATGCTGCCGGTTGGGAAAGCCAAGTTCTTTGAGCAGGTAGTAAGGATGGGCAAACACGGTGTCTTTGGCTGATTTTCTTGGGTTGATAGGAATAGTGGTCCCGCTTCTCTTATACTGTGCTTAGGGTTTTTTTAGGTTTGTATTAGCAAACCATGGAGAATTGACAAGGTCACTGCTGAGCCAACCAGGCAAACAGCAGTGATTGCTCTTGCTCCTCATGACCCGTGACTGTTTCCTAATCGTGAGCTCAACTCTGAGGCATTAAGGAAGCTAAAATTTCATCACGAGAGACATCCAAATAGCGCAGCAAACAAGCTACTTGCACTTAGATTTTAGGGTTCTGTTAGTTTGTTTATTTCTGTTTAGTTTTAGTTAATCCTTGGGATTTGGTGCTAAGTAAAGCTGTTTTTACTCTTGAATTTTAAAAGTTAGAACGTTTGTTGTTTAGTCTGGTTATGTGGAATTTTAAATTTTACTGTAACAATGGTTTTGGTTCTTTGCTCTGTTTAAAAGCTTTTAAAACTGTATCCAGATGACAGAAATTTGAAAATTAATCAACCAAATGATATAGCATTGGTTAGTAATATGCTTTAGTTTATATTTAAAGTACTCAGTACTGAAAATAAAATGTTCATTTTTGTTGCTGGAAGAATAGCTTTACATTTTATAATTAGAGAGAGAGGAAAAAGTATCGAGCTTGGATCCAGTGCACAATGCAGGGCACGCGGTTATTTTAGTCACCTAATATGTCAGCACTCAAGAGTCTGAACCGATTGTTTAAAAAAAATCTTGTACTTTGTTTCTTTTGTTGCTCATTTCCAACTTTGTCATCTGTCAGAATGCAAAAAAAAATTATCCTTCTATAACCATTGACAGGATAACACAAAAGCTGTCTCCAGGTCGATATTTTGCAGCAATATTTTTAACATACGAACAGTAGTTTTTATAATTTCACCTTGGTGCTCAACCATTTATTATCGTATCAGAAGCATGTCAGTAATTCCTTTCTAAATGTCTGCTTCTTTTAGCGCTGAGACCCACATCAAGGGCTTCACACTGAACGATGCTGCCAACAGCCTCCTCATCATAACGCAAGTTAGGCGGGATTATTTGAAAGGTATGTCACAATGCTTGACCTTTACGTCACATTAATGCCTCTGCAGATTTTTCTTGTAACGCCCTTCGAATACTTGGATAAAGGAGTCCATTTAGCAAATTACCTGCTTATCAAGAGCCTTTTGTGGAAGCTGAGAGACGTAAATTACTGTACATGCATTTATAATACAGCTTGAATATGAATGTACTTGTCATTTGACCACTTAGTCCAGTTTCCATTCCATTTAACACAAGATGGGTTTTCTTAAGATGAATCACAGCTCTTCAGACATGCAAAATTTGTGTTCCAGAACGAGAGAAAGTACAGGCTTTCAAGTGCGTTAAAATTCACAGCACAAGTCATTTTGCTTTGGAAATTAACATACTTTGGAGGTCTGAGACAATTCCCAGCAGTTATTTCTTGCGTGTTGTGTTGGTTGTATATGAGATAGCAAATGAGTTAAATTGAGTGTTAAGTGTGTAGGATTGTGCACCAAATGATTGTAATATTGATTTTTTTTAAACCTAATCCAATACTTTTTTTAATAGTTTATAATACCAACAGCAGTACAATGCAATGTTTGTTTGGAGGCGAGAGTTCTTAAATGAGTGTGGAAAGGAGGGTGGGTATACTAGGAAAGTGTGGAGGTTACTTTGAGGAGGATTGGGATTGGGAGCTTCTGTGGAGAAGGGAGATTAGCTCTGAAGGGGACAGCGCTGACTCTTGAAGTTAGGAAAAGGAGCTTTTCAGTTAAGGTTCACATTTGAATTTTAGTCAGCATAGTAACACTGTCACAAGGAACCTCACACAGGAGACATGGAGGTTAGAGGTTAAGCTCCCTAGCTCTTCCCTATGGTACTTGTTTCTTCCCCAGGCTGCTGGAATGATGCTTCCTGTTTGCAGTTCATAAAATAATTTTCCATCTCTTGAGAGGAAGCCGGGTAATGGCCCAGCCCCACTGTTGCTTACGGTACCTTCCCAGCTGACGGTGGCTGAATACCTACGCGACTGTTCTCCCTTCCCGGAGTGGAGTTCTCCGGTGCTCTGTGCACGCCGACAGTCTTAGGCAGCCTGGAGTTGTAATTGGGACCTGCAATAAGGCTTGTTTTTAAAATTTTAAAGGTTTTTATTTTCAATAGAAATGATTTTGTGAGGTTTATTTTTCATGTAGATTTTATGAAATTGAACATGTTAAGTGGTCATGCCCGTGCACACGGTAATCCTAGCACTTGAGGGGCTGAGGCAGGAAGAGTGTTCAGGCTTGAAGCCAGCCTGGACTGCCAAGATACTGGACTGCAGAGTTAGGCTGCCTCAGAGAAACAAAGAGGGGGTTAAAATCTGCTTTTTGTAAAAATTTTAAATAGCTAATGTTTCTGTAGACATAAAGAACAAGACTTAAAAATTAACTTCATGAGTTCAGTTTGCAGGGAATATGCCCCAAGGCTTTTTTTCCGATTCCCAGCTTACTAGGTGCTCCGTGAAAACCACAAGGACATATTTGGTGTGGTGTCTTATCTGTTCTCAGGTATTCGCACACGTGGAGGTTCCATGAGCCCACTGGCCCCTCCTTCCACTTCCATCCAGCCCTCGCTGCCCGAGCCCCACCAGACTGGCATCTGGTGAAGGCACAGTGCTGCACGAACAAGGCGGGAACGGTTTGGACCCTGTTCCCGTCCACACTTGCTCTGTAGCCTTTTGGGTCTTTTCCCCTCTCTTTATTTTAATCAAACATTATTTTAAGCAAACTTATCTATGGCAATAAAGTAGCCAAATAAATCTTACTAGTAATTTACAAAGTAATATTTTTGTAAACTATTAATAACGGCTATGTGTTGCTAGAACAAATGAGAGAAGTGTTGGCTGAGTGACGGTCGGAGAGACTTGGAGAAGAGTGTGGGTATCCATCTTGGTGTTCCTTAGGTCGTTTCTGGCACAGATGGCAAATTCTGTGGCATGGTTTAGATCATAAGCTCTTATATTCCCCTTGGACAGACAGAAAATCCCCCCCCCCCCCCCCAACACACACACACTTTCCTGTACCCATAGGTCCAACACCTAGAATGAAGTGGGGGCTTAGGTTGGCATCTAACACCATGACTTTAACTGTAAGGTTGGTTAAGGGAGGGTTCTTGGAGGATGGCTTTTAATCCCACACCTGCATTATAGTATATATAAAAAAAAAAGTCTCCTTTCTGTTACCTTTACTCATTAGCACTTAGCTCTTCCCTAGCAGTGTGCTTAGATCCCGAGCACACTAGAGCACAATTGTCTGCGTGTGACCACCCTTGGCAAGATGCGACTAAGCTGATTTTCTGTGGATCTTATTTTTTAAATATTATACAGCCTTTTTTTCTGGTATGTTACATATTTGTAACCTCTTAACCGCTTTTTAAACTATTTTTTCTTTTCTGTACTTGACAGTCAATGGTCTGGATCATGTGTAAATTTGAAATTATAATAGTTTATTCAGTAAAGAAGACTAAATTGATCGTGTCTCTTACTGTATTGTTTTTAATAGACTGTTTAATTACTACCCTTTCCCTTCCCATGTAAAGATAAGCTGCTCTCATTCTGGAAGCTGCCTGGAGAGCCTTAGCTTTGTCTAGGTTATAGTGCTTTAATTGCTACAAAGCCTGGAAGTTTTTTTGGTGGTGGTAAAGGTGATTGTTATGCAAAGTACTGGTGCAGCCCCTCCCATCTACCTCCTTATTTAATACCAGGATTTCACCACGCTTGCAAGTGAGTCTAACTTAGAAAGGCATTCCATATTTATGCATAAGCAAGTGCTTGTAATTGTGAGCGGTTCGCAAAGCAGCCCCTTGACTGTAGTCTTAAGAACTGAATGCGGCAAATATCTGCACGTAGCCTGATTGTGTGAAGTCAGTCTTCTAACGTGGATGAGTGGCGGCTCCAGCTCAGGAGGGTTGTGTGATTCCATCCAGTTGGGACCATTTTCTAGAAAGAATAGGAGATGTTAAAAGTTTTTGTTAATTATGTGCTCTTTGAATTAGTAAAATCTAGGAAATTACTAATGAGAGTAGAAGTTACTTATTTTTTGTTCTTTATTTTTTCTTTTAGGGGGTGCTTTCTTTAGTTTAAGAAGTTCTTCCTTATTTATACTTTTCAGAGCTTGTCACCTTCCTTGATTAGTCACAAAATAGTACCCTGGATGGGACTCACACTGTCAACAGCATTTCCTTCTCTTTGACATGAACTGTTGTTCCTCTCTCATGCTTTAACGTTAGATGCATTGTTTTAATAAAGATTTTTTTCATGAAGTATTAATATTTTTATAATATAGGATAAATTGTTCATTTTTGTATTTAGCCATTTGATGCTCTCTCTTGTTTAAAAACTGGTTAAAATCGGTATGGGTCATTTAAGAAAAGCTTAGTTCTCTGCTCTCCGTTTTAGTGGCTCTCACGACTCTAAAAGCAGCCTTGGATCTGGAGCAGATCCCTTCGAAACTCGCCGTCACCCGCCTCATCCAGGCCTTCGCCATGAAGGGTGACCCGGAGAGCATAGAGGCCATAAAGAGTATGGTAAATGGACTGGATGCAATCGGCCTCTCAAGTATGGTTTTCATCAATAACATTGCTTTGGCCCAGATGAAGAAGTGAGTATTCTCAAGCTTTCTTGACTAAGGATTATCTCAGATAGCAACCTTCAAATGTTTTTGTTGTTCTTTATACCATTTGGAAATTTGCAATCCTAATTATGTTGATAATTTACTATTAAAACTATTTATATGTTAAAATGTATTTTATCTTTAATTAAATCTTACTAAACATTTACCATTCATAAAATCTACTCCACAGTTGCTAACTCCCATATATAAAATGTATGTTATGCGCAAGTGTGTATGCCTCTTGTTATCAAAAATAATTCATTTACAAAAACGAAAGTGATTTCACTTTCTAATCAGCAGTTCTTTAGCATCTCAACACACTACTAGCATAGTGAAACAGGACTTACAAACTTATTAAAAATACACATTTCTGCCAAGCGGTGGTCACACATATTTTTAATCTTAGCACTTGGGAGAGCGAGGCTGGTGGATCTCTGAATTAAAGAAGAGCCTGTTCTACAGAGGGAGTTCTAGGACAGCCAGGGCTACACACAGAAACAAACACTACATTGCCAGGGCTGGGGTGGGTAGCTTTATAACAGACTCTGGTTAGCAAACATAGAGCCCAAGTTGTAGTCGAAGCGTTCCATCTTTCTCACCCCCAGTCTATGATGTCCACAAGACTTGAGTAGCATCATTGCAGAAGGACAGACAGACTTGACTTTCTCTGATCTCACTAGTGCTTTATATACATTACATCGTTAGAAGATTGAACATGATTCAGGCCCAAGGTCCCAGAACTCAGGAGGCTGAGGCAGGAAGATCCATGAGTTTGATGACAATCTGGGCTATGTAGTGAAACCTCAGAGAAAAATCCTAAGAATAATTCTAGAATTGATACTCGACGTTTTTGAGGAAATCTATCTCCCCCTCCCCCTCTCTGTCTTTTTTTTTTTAATATTTATTATGCATACAATATTCTGTCTGTGTATATGCCTGCAGGCCAGAAGAGGACACCAGACCTCATTACAGATGGTTGTGAGCCACCATGTGGTTGCCGGGAATCGAACTCAGGACCTCTGGAAGGGCAGGCAATGCTCTTAACCACTGAGCCATCTCTCCAGCCCTCTGTCTGTTTTTTTGAGACAAGGTTTTCCTGTGTAGTTTTGGAGTCTGTCCTAGAACTCGCTCTGTAGACCAGGTTGGCTTTGAACTCAGAGATCCGGATGCCTCTGCCTCCCAAGTGCTGGGGTTAAAGGTGTGCGCCACCCCTGCCAGGCTTTTTGGGGGGTGAGAGGGGAGTCGTTAATAGGATATATGGATATATTAAAATGCTGTTTGGCAAGGGTTTTTTTTTTTTGTTTATACTTATTTCTTTTCGCAAAAAATGTTTTGGTTTTAACCTTTAAAAGTACTTTCCATGGTTAAAAATGCTTGTAGCTCTTCCAGAGGACCTGAATTCAGTTCCCAGCATCCACTTGGTGCCTCACAGCCGTGTGGATCTGATACCTTCTCTGCCCATACAAATATGCAGGCAAGCAGCCATATATAGGTAAAATAAAATATTTCCTAAAATAGAGTTTCAGACCTTTTTAATAAGAAAATGTGATGTTTTAAAACTAGATCTGTGTGAGAGCTAGATGAACTTTTTATTTTATAGTTACATTTTTTATGAAATGGAAAACATGTTTTTACTCGCTTTAAAATAATTTTTTTACCAAAACTCATAAGAAAGATCTAACAGATACTCAGAGTCCTTATTTTGATGTAATAATTTGAACATGAAATTGATTTCTGGCATCGCATTATAACCCACACCACCAGCCGTCGGTCATCTTGTCAAAATGACAGTTATTAGCATATTTTTTCCTACTTTGTCTAGGAAGATGCAGAGTTTTTCTCTTTCTCCCATAGTAAAGGTGCGCTTTTCTGAGGGTTCTAGTATGGATTTCCCCTAAAGTATGGTCCCGGACGCAAAGTAATCTCCGACTTAACCATGAAGATAGCTTTTTGACTGTATGATCTTTTTATTTTTTTATTCTCCAAATGTTATGCATTGTCTTTGCCGCACACACTAGTGATCATTGTGGTTTATAAAGCCAAAATAATAGCATCTGATATCCAGTGAACTGCAAAATCAAATTAAATATGCGAGATAAATCTAGTTTGGTCTTGTTTCTCAAACACTGTTTTGAAACAAGTGCCCCATAGTGGGAGCCACTCTGGTTGCTTTTATTATGTTAGATGATATGCTTTAAAAAGATCACTGTTAGGAACCTGGTTGCTTGTAAATAGTTCTTTTTTCTGGAGTATTTGCATGAGTACCCACATCGATTGGCTTCTAACTAAAACTGGCTTCAATTTTTGTAGATGCAAATATTTCATTATAATTTTTTCTTTTACAGTAATAACATAGATGTTGCCATAGAAAATATTGAACACATGCTTACTTCAGAGAAACCAACCATAGAACCCCAGTACTTCGGCTTGTCGTATTTATTCAGAAAAGTCCTGGAAGAGCAGATGGAGCCAGCACTGGAGAAGTGTGAGTTGCTGCTGGTTAAGCACGTAGAAGCCATTCCTTTGCTTTGGGAGTGAGTCACGGCCCTGTTTCAATGAAAGCTTCTCCTTGCCTCTTTCCCTTGCAGTAAGCATCATGTCTGAGAGGTTGGCCAATCAGTTTGCACTTTACAAGCCCGTCACAGATCTCTTCCTGCAGCTTGTGGATTCCGGCAAGGTGGATGAGGCCAGAGCTCTCCTAGAGGTAATGACTCACCAGAGCCTGTGGCTTCTGAGAAGTAAAGAGAATGGCTAGACAGGAGTGTGAGGAAGGGCACTTCCGCTAGAATGCTGGAATTCAGTGTAAAGCAAGATTGCATGGCAGGACTGTGGGCACAGGTAGAACTGAAGTACCCTTGTCATTAAGATCAGGATAGGGTGGGGAAAGGAGACAAATGTTTCAGTGAAGACAGGTAATGCAAAGCAACAATTCCTTTGATTTCCTAATTTCTTTAACACTCTAAATACTGTGCATCACCATGGCAACACAGTTTGCAAACAAGAAGTAGAAAATGTTTGCTTTCAATATACAGCTTCTCACTTGAATACTCAAACATTCTCAGTGCCTTATTCAAGGTTTATTAAGAGTTGGATTTGCTTTCTATTCACTTACGTGTCACAGACACATTAAATGACAAACGCAGGTCTCTGTGGCCCGCACGCTCGGTTAAATTAGCAATCTTGAGGAAAAGGAGACAACTGCATTCATGCCGTTTTAACAGCTCTAAATATAAAGCGGCGGCAAGTGCGCCAGAGCGGTGGGTGATCAAGCTGCTGCTGGCAGTGTACACAAACAGGCACCGCTGGGGAGCCCCTTCCCAGCAGGTGGCAGTCAAACAGTCTCGGTGATCCCGCCTGCGACTGTGTTTGTGTAGACTCCCTGTGTCAAATTGAGGCCTGGAACCAGTTTCTGGTAGTAAATAGTGGTATATTCACTTACATTCCTACCAGCTGTGAGATATCGTAAGCAGGAGATATGGACGATGACGCTGTACCCCTTGCCTTGAGCTCCATGTTGGATCCAAGTTCATCTAGCGTGACAGCACAGCCCGAGCCGCTTTTCAAAGGCATGTCCAAACATCTACCAGTACATAAAAATAGACCCTGCTTCTGCTTGATTGATTGATTGATTTAGGATTTCTGCCTCCGTGCTTCTGCTTTCTTGGTGTGTTCCTTGACTTCTCCTCTTTGCAGGAAATTTATGAAAGGAGTATCAAAATTTCCACTGAATGTTCTCTTAGGATTTGTGCATTCAGCTGCCCAGCGAGGGCTGTAAACGCCGTTCCCTAGCACTTGTGCGATGGTGTCGTCTCGATTATTCTCCAGAAGAGGCGCTTGCTTCCTTTCCCAGCTTGTTCTGAGCCATCATCTCTGTGCCTTCCACAGGAGCAGAATTACCAGCAGCCTGGCTGCACTCAGAGCTGCCTAACTGAGGCACGCCTGGGAGCTCTTGATGGCTGAGTGCTGATCTCACAGCAGCCCCATCCTTTACCTGCTTGCCAAACAGTAAAGTGTTGTTCTTTCCCGCTTTCATGAGGAACACTTGATTCCCAGATGTCGAAAACATGAGTTTATAATGTAAATGTTCCGCGAGTCGGCAAAAGTTCTTTTTATACTATTCATCTTAGCACTGACAGTGTTTAAGGCTCTGAATGAACAATGTGCTTTTAGAAACTTAGAGGATGACATCTGCAATGAGTATAAACTAAAATATTGTCTTGCCATATTTGATTTGACTAAAGCATCTGAGATTGGATAGACACTTGATTTATCTGGTCTGTCACATAAACTTTTTTTTTAGTTTAACTTTTGTCTCTTTCTCAAGCACTGGCTGTCTATTGCAATGAAAGCCTTTTATAAAATGGAGAGATTGAAATCGGTCCTTTTGTGTGCATAAGTGTAGGTAATTATACTTTAAAGAGAACGTGCTTTGTACATTTTAATTTTTATAAAGAAATGAGCAGTTATCTCCCTGACACCTTATTAAATGTAGAATTAACCTTATGATCCCTAGCTCACTTGTGAATGCTTGGCAGAATAATTGGAGAGGAATCGTGTTTCTTTTTTCCTCTTTCTTTGCAGTTCTAAGCCTTGTTCTATGGTTGTTGAAGCATTGTTTTAATTTTTCCCTTTCCTTTTTACACAAACTTCATCCTTGGATGCAAAGAGCCACACTCTGACGGCTCCCACCTGGTCCCTCCGTGCCGGAAACCTGGCCGGCCGGCTGCTGGGCTGTCCTGTGCTGACGACACAGCACTGTGGTATTGGGAACTCCCTTAATTGGGAATATCCACTTTGATCTGCTTATTTAAAACCTTCATTGAGTGAATGATGTTTTATTTCCTAGAGATGCGGTGCCATTGCCGAGCAAAGCTCAATTTTGTTGGTGTTCTGTCTCAGGAGTGCTCGGAAACCAAAAAAGGTACTGTACTCTGCTTTGTCCCCAGCAGGTCTGAGAGACACTGCTGTTCATGGTCAGCGCCTTACCTGAAAATGCCAGAAACTAAAGGCACGTCTGTTTATTTGGCTTCTTTTTAAAATTGGGAGGTATGCGCGCGCAGTCCTGATTGCATCTGTGTGTGTTTGTTTAAGAACTAGGTCTTATGGTTTTTTGTTTGTTTGTTTCTGGTCCCCCCCCCTTTTTTTTTTTACTGTGCTGCAGTATAGTTAGTTCAATGGTAGAAGCTGCTTAGTGTGTGCCCAGTGCTGACTCAAACCTCATCCTGCCTCAGGAGATGGGACAGGAAGGAGTTCAGGAGAGACGTGGGTCTAGATCTGGTCTGACTACATTGGTATAAGAGAGGAGGTAGGATTTTAAGTGCTGGCCACAGAGCTGTTGGCAGTCCGCAGTTAGTTAAGCTAGATTTCCCTCTGGGAAAGTGAGGATGGTTTAAGTACATGAAATCTATGGCCGATTTCCCAGTCACACAGTGGAGGAGGTTCTGTCTCTCTGCAGCAAGAGGATCTGCCTCTGCAGTCACCCTCCCAACAGTGACAGTCCAGGGAAGTCCTACAGATGGGTTTTTCACGAGCCGAACGGGACAATGCGAAGTTTTGAATCTTCACATTTTATCTTGACTTTAAAAAAGAAAAGAAACAAAAAAAACCATGATGTTAAACTACAACTGTTGCCAGGTGGCAGTGGTGACGCACGCCATTAATCCCAGCTCTGGGAGGCAGAGGCAGGCGGATCTCTCTGAGTTTGAGACCAGCCTGGTCTACAAAGCGAATTCCAGGGCTACACAGAAAAAAGCAAAACCACAAATACAACCTTTATCTTTTTTACTCTTGTGATCTTACAACTTTTTGATAAGTTGACAGTTGATAAAAGAAGCAGTGTTTAATGCTTTTATTATTTGTCTATTTTTAAAAACATTCAAATATAAATGAAATGCCATTAATTATTGAAAAAAATTATGATTTTTTTATCTGGCTGTGATTTGTTGGATTAACATCAAATGCCCAGATCCACAGGCCCTCTGAGTGGTTGACGGTGCTGTGATTGTCTTGATGCTGTTAGTTAGATGAGTGCTCTGTGAAGCTCTGCTGAGTTTGTCACCTTTGTTTACCTTCCCAGGCACCGGTTCTGAAGACTTTGTTAGAGTTGATTCCTGAATTACGTGAAAAGAAAGAAGCATATTCTTCCAGCATGAAAAGCTATGGTAATAATTTTAACCGTACTATATTAGTCGGTGATCTAAATATTCTAAATAGAGTAAACTGTTGAGTTCAGCTCCAAAGACTAATCCTAAGTTTTAGATAGTTACTCATTCATTTAGCTCTAGAAGGTTTGGGTTTTTATGTATATGAATGCTCTGTCTTCATACTCATTAGAAGATGGCATCAGATCTCATTACAGATGGCTGTGTGCCACCATGTGGCTGCTGGGAATTGAACTCAGGTCCTCTGGAAGAGCAGTCAGTGCTCTTAACCTCGGAGCCATCTCTCAAGCCCATGTTTTTAGACTATAAGAAAAGTATGAAGTTATTTATTCCTAGAGTTTGAACGTTAAAAAATAATTCTGAGCACCTTCAGAGTGGTCCGGATAGGTATAGTCGGGTTCCAAGGCTTTCAGACAGACCTGGAAGTTCTCTTGGACGTGTGGTAGGGACCAGCCCTAGCCTGCAAGCCGGAAATGCTGGCCTTTTGTCAGTGCCAGCCCCACCTACCTCCGCTGTGATCAAGGGTCAACCTGTCCCATTTGGAACTCCATCCTTTTCCTTCTTGTCCTCTGTCAGACACTCACATGAAAGGGGCAGTCTCAGATTTTCTCACTAGGAAGATAAAATGCTGTCATTTCCAAGTCATGGTTGCCTGTCCATCCATGTATGGCCCACAGGCTTGCTCACTGCAGCAAATGAAGAATCTATGGTAGAGCAATTGGCTTAGCAGTCAGAGCTAGGAAATAGATTCTTTTTTTCCATATGAAATCTTGCAGCTGGAATCCTAGACTTCCTGAAGCCAGTAACATAAATAGTATCAGAAGCTAAGACAGGTCCCTGTTGTGCTGTGGCAGGACAGCTGAGCAGGCCAGGCCAGAAGCCCTAGTCAGGAGTAGGCAGAGTGAGGGTTGGGGGGAGGGGGGGGTTGACACTGAGAAACTGAGCTTCAACAGCTTCCAGCTTCTGCGATGGTCACTTCCTCCCCTCACTCTCTCCTCACAGCCTCTTACTTGATAGTTGAGGATTTGAGATCACTCAGCTAGATCCATCTGGCACTATTCCTGTTGCTTCTCAGGCTTTCCGGGCCTGCCCTTCCTTCCCCTCAGCTAGTGGCTTTGCAGGAAGGGTGTGGAGGAGTGAGCAGTCTGTAGATTCTGGTTGGCCTCCTGCTGGAGCCGTCCCTACCTTTGTCTTGGATCCTAGAGAGCCTTAGCAACAAAGGGTGCCGGTGGGAGGAATGATGGCTCTCTCCACCTGCCTTCATCTCTCTCCTGCAACTCCTTCAGCCTTAGACAAAGATGTGACCTCCGCCAAAGCCTTGTACGAGCACTTGACAGCAAAGAACGTGGAGCTGGATGACTTGTTTCTGAAGCGCTATGCTACTTTGCTCAAAGATGTTGGCGAGCCAGTCCCCTTCACAGAGCCCCCTGTGAGTACTCTTAATTAAGAGAGAAAATAGCTTCACAGATTATGTGTGCCTAAGAACACCAAGGGTGTGAAGAGAAAACAGGTTGAATACTTAATTACTGAAATTAGGCCTCTGAAGAAGAGCTTTGGGAGGGCTGGGGCCTAAGCAGTAGCTGTGGGCTGGAGTGGAATAGCCTTGGGGTAAATGAAAGGTGTGTTCCCGACCTCCAGCCAGGTGTGATTTACCAGACTCTCTTAGGTAGTAGCTCTCTTGTTTCTGCTTGAGCTAGAACTTTAGCCTTGGTTTAGCTCAGAACTTGAAGCTTTTGAATTTGGCATTTCACAAAACATGAAGCCCTACAGAGCAGGTGATTAACCTTGGTTCAAGCTGCCTTGGCCACCTGTCTACACTGATTGTGGTCTGAGTCTGCGCTGTTTGCTCGTAACTGTAATTTCTGTTTCTCCTTACAGGAAAGCATTGAATTCTATGTGAAGCAGTTAAAGGAAGCAAAGGAAAACCCTTCATGAAAGAAGCAACGTGTGTGTGTGTGTGTGTGTGAGAGAGAGAGAGAGAGAGAGAGAGAGAGAGAGAGAGAGAGAGAGAGAGAATGCCTGTGTCTAAATGTTATTTCTAAAATGTACTTGAGGAAAAATAAAGAAGTGAAAGTGAATTTGTGTTTCTATGTGTAAATACTCGTCCACTATGTCACCAATGAGCGCATATACTTGGTCCCTGACCTCTTGCTCCTTTCTCTAAGATGGCTCTTCATATCCAGCAGTGCTTTTCCAGGGAGAAACTGAGAGCGGAGGGGCCATGCTGTGGCCGTGTCTGCAGCTCACAGCCTCTCCCTTCTGCCATGGGGCTTTCTCGAAGCTCCTAACATGAAATCTTGGTTTTGACTTCCTTTGGTTTCGGGATTTTGTTAGTCCAAGTTGCACCTTACACCAGACTCATAACTGTAAACTTACAAACTGGACATGCGATTTATAGGAATAAGTAAAATACTGGTTTGTAATGAAGTTTACAAGCAGTCAGTATTCCCTGTCCGTACACTTGCTAGAATCTACGTGTCCGTTGTAGCTTTAAAGCAGACTTCAGATAGGCGTGACAGTTCCCCTCTCGGGTAATAGACACCCCAGTATAGGGGAGGAGGTGATGCTGGAAATGTTTCTTTGAAAGTCACCTCAGTTTGTATTCCTCGTTGATTTGAACTGGGTGTCTACACTCCCACTGTTTAAGAGGCTGTCGGGCCACAGGACAGGACTTGGGTGCTGTTTGCTGTTCGTGCTGTCCCCTCTCTATGGAACTCACCCTCCAGTGTTCAACCAGTGTCTACCTGTGGAGGCACAGGAAGGAAGGTGGATGGAGAGAAACTGGGGGGGGGGGTGTGCACGCGTGTGCTTGTGCCTGGGACAAGCTGTGCTCATTGACACTTGGCTTTGTGGAGTGAGATGCAGGACCAGACACTAAACCAGCCTGGATTCCCAGCCTAGAAGACACCGCCGAGGTTGCTCCCGTTCCTGCTATACAGCACAGGACCTGCATGTGTAGTTGAGCCGTTGTCTGGCCTGCCAGGAGCCTCTCTTACCCACCCGTGGCCAGTGACCCCAAAGCTGACCTAGTTCTGCAGTTAGGCCAGCCCAAAGGAATTGATCGGACGTTTCCTTGTTCACTGACACACCTGGGTGATATACATACAGCTTTGGGGAGCAATTGGAACTTTATGGCCATCCTTGGAAACCTGAGGTGCAGTCACATTCGCTGGAATAATAAATGGGTGTTAAAGGCGCCCCCATCTAGCATTCTGAATATATGTTTAAAAAGATTGCCTGCTCAAATATCTTTACCATTAGTTTTGTTCCCATTTTGAATATTAATATTTATAGAGTAATAATTGTATTCTAGGTGACTTATAAATGCTTCCTCAATATATCATATCTACTTTGAAATAGAGCTACAGAGTAAACTAAGTTGTGGATTCTAAAAAGGAGCATGATTGTAAACTTTTGGAAAGTGTGGTATTTTATATATATGTTCATGTACCAAAAACCAATATAATTTAAATGGAATTTCTCTGAATAAAGTGTATTTTAGTACTTAATGAACTGCCATTTTTTACCCTATCAAATATATGAGGCCTATAGTCTTGGATTTTTAGAAATTGTTTGACCTCTGTCACAGGGAGCTTCCTGGTCTGTTGACCTCTGTCACAGGGAGCTTCCTTCTCTTCTGGCTTGTGGAGAACCAGTGAGTCTCCCACTGTGCTGAGGAGAAACTGTGTCTGAGATTTCTGAGGAACAAAGCTGCCAAGAATGGAGAAATTGAGCTAGGTGTGATGGTGCACACATTTAATCCCAGCACTAGAGGCAGAATCAGGAACATCTCTGTGAGTTCCAGGTTAGCCTGGTCTACATAGTTCCAGGACACCTAGAATTACGTAGAGAAACGGTCTCAATGAAAAGAATTGAGAAATAGCAGTTCTGATACATGTTGACACTCGGTGAAGGGGCAGATGCCTGTCAGCTCTGGAGAGATGGTTCCAGAACTCATGTGCCACGAGGGCGCCCTCATCACTACCTGCCCAAGGCTGCGTGCATCTCCCGTTAAACCTGGACAGATTGGGAACTCTGCTTTTGGTTCCATAGTCTATCCTCGGACCTGCAGGATAACATTGGATTAGATTCTCTGTAGTGAGTTCCATGACTTCTATGCTGTTAGCACTAAACACCGACTGCCATGTCAGGCACCTGTCTTGCCTGATTGTCAGGGTAAAAAAACAAGTCCATTTACGTAGGTTCACAGCACTAAATCAGATGGCCAAGACTGTTAAAAGGCTTTTCCTTGGAGCTAGAGAGATGGTTTGGTGCTTAAGGGAACTTGCTCTTGCAATGGACCTGGGTTCAGTTCCCAGCATCCTTACTCATCCATGTGGGAAACTTCCTCTAGAGCCCACTTCTGACCTCCTTGGACACTGCATGCTCATGGTGTGTTTAAATGCAGGCAAAACATTTTTTTTTAACATTGTTCCCACTAGGCATGGTTATGCATGCCTTTAATCCCAACATTTGGGAGGCAGGGGCAGGTAGGTATTGTCAAGGACAACCATGGGTACACAGACCCCGGCTCTAAAAAAAATGGAAAAAATACCTATGATAATACAAAAATACAGCAGACTAAAATAGTGAACTCTTTAAACAACAAAACAATACAGTGTTCACAATAATGCAATGTTTGCACTTTTGAACACCTCACTGTAATGAGAAAAAACAATCCTCCATTTAATCCAGTGCCCAGTAGAATCAAGTTTATGAGTCCCGGTGGATTATAAGCAAGCTTTATGTCGCAAATCACTCTTCCTGGCATAATTCCCGTCCCCAGTCCGCAGTGTGTACGTTCTGCATGCTTTTCCTCGTGGCTTTCAGGGCAATTTTCATTTAATATTTGCCTTTCTGAAAAAAAATATGTTTGTAGAGTTTCTAAGCAAAAGCAACATTTCCTCCAGCGTGGTGGAACTGGGAGCCACAGGAGGTCCAAAATCACGGTAATTTATCGCTTTGCTGTTGTACAATCATGCGTGGGAGTGTTTCCATTAGAAATGTATCCTGCTTTCAGGCCAGCAGACTTACAAAGCCCACATTATGCGGCCTTAGTACAAATGAAGAAAATGGCTGCATTAGCAAATTCAGCTGTCACTTTTTTTTTGCATAAAGAATAGAATCATCGGAACCAGGTAAGACAGACTAGAATCCAGACTTCCTGCTCGTTAACATCTTCACTGCTTTGGTCCTTAACATCTTCACTGATCCCACCCCGGGCAGCACCTTGGAACCATTCACCTCTATTTCCAAGGCCCCGTGTTCCAGTGCTCTGCAGACCTACTAGTGGGTTCATAGTAGGGCGCTTGGGCTGAGTCACGTGGATTCAAGGCCATGATTCCCGTTTATGAGGGTCCCGGTTTGCACGTGTTGGACAGTTCCCTCTCGTGATTAGTCTGCTCTCTGCCCTCTAACCTGGACACAGTGTTGCTCTGGATCAGGACCCTGAAAGTTCGTTTCAGGGTTGGGGCTCGAGTCTAACTTGTTAATTACTTTCTCTGCCACCAAATTATTCACCCCAGCTATTCAGCTCGACCATTCTAGATGAAGAACCAATTTATCAGACACAAGTGACGTCTGAGTCGAGACTGGCGCAGACTATTAGCAACTAAGAACGTTTCAGGCATAGGCACTGGCTGTGTTGTCCCAAGAATTTGCTTCCTTTGCAGCCAGCTCAGCCTTATGGTGAGTCTGCACTAAAGCTGATCCCCTGTGCTGGGCTAAACGCTGCTAAGTGACTAATTTAATTTTGGAAGAACCCTTGGCCACAGGACTTGAGTTTGACATAATTTTCAATATCTCTGTTGTATGTGAATGGTTTAATCTGAGATCAAGAGCTTTTTAAGAATGAATGAAAAACAAGAGCAAGCAGGAGATCTACCTCTGTGGACTGGCTCAACCTGGGGAAAGATTATGTCTTAAGTAATCTTTTAAAGAACAAGAGCGGTTTAAAAAAAAATCACAAGGACTATTGGAGTCAACACAGGTGATTATTTTCGGTTTAATTGTTGTATCCCCCCCATCAACAGCGTAACTTGAATTTGGAGAGCTTAAAATGTAAATTTCAAAACCTTCGTCTTCGGATCAGGAGTCTACAAGCTGCAGCCTCAGGCCAAAGCCAGCAGCTGTGTGTTTGTGTAAGCTGGTTTATTGGAACACATCCACACCCTCCACACACTGCTATGGTTGAAGCAGCCTTCACACCGGAACAATGGTGACAGATTGTGACAGGCTATATAGCTATCAAAGCCCAAAATATGGATCCTTAGCAGCAAAACTTCGCAGCCCACAAGAAAATTCTGCTCCTTTGCTTTGCAGGATAAGGGATCACTGAAGGATATAGGGTGTCCCTAGGGCCCTGGCCCTTCTCTTCCCAGGCCTTGTGTGCCCTGGAAAACACTTTCAACAACACAAACCCATGAAGTTAGAGTATTGAGATGCATAGGCACTGGCCTTTGTGTGGGGAGACAGGATGGAGGTCTGCTCTGAGGACAGGCTCCAAAGAACCAGTAGCTGTCTTGAGTTTCAGCATCTCTTGTGCTCCAAGTTCTGGGTACCACAACACACGGAGTGGCAAACTCACAAAGTCAGATGACATCTCTCAGTGGCTTCCAACCTTCCCCTTCCCACTCTCTCTATCCAGGCCTAAAGACAGCAGGTCACCTAACCAGAACAGAGCTGGGATCTAGGGAGGGAATTCTGTGCATGTAGAGTGAGCAGACTGTCCACACAGGAGAACCATGACAGGATGTACAGTACAAGCGGGATTCAGCAGATGAGGGACACAGACACCAAAGCCAGGTGTCTCCCAGAGACAGGAAGACAGAAGGAGAAGAGCTAGCACTGGATGGCAAATTCTTGACATCCAGTCAAGATGAACTTACATGCAGTTATGACCGTGACTGCACATATGCACATATGCACACATGCCCCCCCACATACATGTGTTCATTCATTCTGCCAGTGGAGAGCCCTGATGCAGTAACGGGCAGCAGCAGAACAGATTAATCCCTCGGGTCCAGGCTTCTATCATTCCCCACTAAAAAGAGTTAAGTGTCTACAGAGAAACATCCAATTCCAGGACTGGGCTGGGGAAATGCAAGATAATACCACAAATACTTCATTTTGTCAGGGCCCTCAATGAATGACAGAGGCCTGATTAAGAAGATGCAGAAGCCATCTTGAGCGTTCCACTGGTCAAGTCAGGGACAACCTGAGCATCAAAATTAATGATAGCAATGGATTATAGCTTGCTGAATTAAAATGGGATTCCACAAGTATATAATTTATGCCAATAACTCGGTAAGTAAAAGGAAAGCTTGATGAAGAACGAGCAATAAACAGTTTCTAGGCACTGGCACTCAAAAGGTTTATTCGTTATGAAAGGAGGAAACACGGACATGTGGGAGTCCGACAGACAGGCTTCCATCAGGCCACCAAAGTGCGCCTCCTTGTGCAACAAGTGGAAAGCACACGCCGCTTACTGTGACGCATTAAAGCAATGCCATTTCTCGGTATCCTGACCAAAAGTGCCCGGCCTAGACTTAATCCTTAAATACACCACATAAACCCAAGCCTAGAGTCAGGGGCATTGAGGAGCTTTCCAAACTGAGAGAAACCAAAGAGACATGACAATCAAACGGTGCCCTTGACTCTGGTCTGGATAAGGAGGAAGAACACTGGATCTCTTTTTGGATCTTGAGTGGCATCTATGTACCGAACGGTGGCAATGGGACTGTGCAGACTCCCGGAGTCTACTGGGTGCTGGGAAGGACAGTCGCTGCTCACACTGAGGTCTGCACTTAAGTCACAGGGTAGCCTGAACACACGGATGCTGAGTCCATGGGTCTGGGTGGCCCTGGGATTCTGCCTCTCTCATCTGTAACCAGTGATGTTCTAATGCTGGCCAGGGACCACACTAGACATAGGCTCTGGGGGACTGGGGGAGAACATCTCTCTTGGCCGCAAACACCCTGTCACTGTTTCTTTCAGTGCCTGACTCTAGTTTTCCTGTGGGAACAACCCCCTCCCATCCCTGTGCCTTGAGTCAGAAGCGCCTCGATACAGGCGTATAGCATATAGCCTGGGTGTTCAAGCAATCCATCCGCTGGCCATTAGGAAAGGTTAATTAAGGTTAATCCTGAGACCCAGACAGTGGGACTGGGGTGCAACTCTGAGGCCTGGCTGGACCGGCATAACCTCTGTAATCTGTTTCTAGAAGCTTCTTGAAATCCAAGACCAGTATCTCAGGCCTGGCCTTTGCTCTCTGACCCTCAAAGACCTCAGGATGTTTTTATTCCACCACACAGCAACCATGGAGAAGACGTTCAATAGCTCTTAATTGTTCATCTTTGGGGTTTGGAGTCTATGGATCCACACAAAGACAAGAGATGGCATTTTGCTAGTCTGTTTTAGGTCACCTTCTGTAGTGGGAATGGCTTAACATAGGGTATGAGGATGGTGGGCAATAAAGCTGAGCATTTTACTATTAAACCACTATTCTTTCTGGTTTGATAGAAATTCCAGAAATTTCTGCATAGCCTGGCTATTCAATTTATATCTAACTGGCTCCCATTCCATACTGGGTTGTTTACATAAAGATATAACCAACGAACATAAATGAGCAACATTGCAGGTGCCACCAAGTCCCCATTTTTTTCTCCCATCACAAGCCCAGGCCAGTGATCAAAAATCCCTTTCAACTGTCTTTATTCTACTGCCATCCTGTGGCTGACCTATGCCACTGCAGCACCAAGGGGCGCACGCTGCTGGGATCTGAGTAATCTTTGTCCTCACTGCTGTCAGCGGGAGGCGGTCAGCCCTGGGAGAAAGGTCCCACCGACAGAGCATCACCAGTCTTGAAGTGACTTCTGTTTGATAAACTTTAAGGACAGATAGTACAGGAACAGGAAGCCACAGCTGATGCCAGTGACGATGAGGTAGATAGCATAGAGTGGGTGCGAGTTCAGGTCCATGATTTCAGTCATCTGCGGACACAAACGTGGTGAGCTCCTCTCAGGAGCCCTTGAATTGGGAATCCCCAGCCTTCATTACTTACCTTTTCTCCGGGAACTGTGAAGGTGTGGTTGCCGATCTGCACTGTGTAAGGGTATCCATTGAATTGAATTTGCATTAGCCCCGAGAAACACCAGCGGAGGAAGGACAGTTTGGAAATCCATGCTGGTACTGAAGACAGACAGCAAGAGCTTGGTTATTTACACTGTCTCTGCTGACATTTCTGACTGCCCTGCTAAGTCTCCAACCATTCCTAGAGAGAGGAGTCATGCTGGCTGGAGCCAGGAGAAGAGTCCTCTGAGGACCAGGGGACAAAAGAGACGGGGGGGGGGGGGGTAAAAAGTAATGTCTGTGGCTGGGGACACTGTGCTGATGAGGCCAAGGAGGGGTGACTCACATGCTTGGTCCTGACCAGTTCTAGATAGCCATTTCATTATGCTGCGTATATTCAACCAGCCCCACACCAGAGACCCTGAGCCCGGGGAGCACTCTGCTGGGAGAGGAGGATCCTGAGTCTGGGGAGCACTCTGATGGGAGAGGAGGATCCTGAGCCTGGGGAGTACTCTGCGAGGAGAGGAGGATCCTGAGCCTGGGGAGCACTCTGCTGGGAGAGGAGGATACTGAGCCTGGAGAGCACTCTGCTAGGAGAGGAGGATCCTGAGCCTGGGGAGCACTCTGCTGGGAGATGAGGATCCTGAGCCTGGGTAGCACTCTGCTGGAAGAGGAGGATCCTGAGCCTGGGGAGCACTCTGATGGGAGAGAAAGATCCTGAGCCTGGGGAGCACTCTACTGGGAGAGGAGGACCCTGAGCCTGGGGAGCACTCTGCTGGAAGAGGAGGATCCTGAGCCTGGGGAGCACTTTACTGGGAGAGGAGGACCCTGAACCTGGGTAGCACTCTGCTGGAAGAGGAGGATCCTGAGCCTGGGGAGCACTCTGACGGGAGAGAAAGATCCTGAGCCTTGGGAGCACTCTGCTGGAAGAGGAGGATCCTGAGCCTGGGGAGCACTCTACTGGGAGAGGAGGACCCTGAGCCTGGGGAGCACTCTGCTGAAAGAGGAGGATCCTGAGCCTGGGGAGCACTCTACTGAAAGAGGAGGATCCTGAGCCTGGGGAACACTCTCCTAGGAGAGGAGGAAGTTGCAAGTCCTCACCCAGATGTCAGGGAAGGTTAGCTGAGGAGCCAGTGTTGGCAATGGTGAATGTGGAAAAGAGGCCCCATAGGCTTCACAGTGAGAGGCTTCACAAGAGCTGGGAAGGGGGGCGCACAGGGACATCAGAGAGCCAGCAGCTCTGAGAGGCCTTGGACAAAAGAGGGACGGGACTTGTCCCTCGGAAATCTCACTCTGTCTTTCTGAACACTGCAAAGGCCCCTGAGAGACCAGACTCTTTTGTTGGCCCAGGGTTCAATGATGAGGGCCAGAGCCGTGTTAAAACCAAGGGGATACTTCAGGCCTGGATCACTGGTGGGTGTGTGAGGGAGGGAGTCAGGGTGACTTCTGGGTATGTGTGAGGGTTGTGGGAAGTGTCGTCTATCCCACAGCTGGCGAAGGCATAGAGAGACACCTAACTGATGGACTTCCATCTCTCGATGAGGATTTAACCAGTCACAGAGGCTTGGCCAGGCAAAGGAGAGCATAGGTTGTCCATGTTTGTCATGAAGTCCACAAAGGGGCACAGGTCTCACCTATCCACAGGTTGTCCAAGTTTATCATGAAGCCCGCAGTTAGATAGAAGGAGTTGTAGAGGGCGTTGCAGAAGAAGGAGGACATGTGGAAGGTGGGCAGCAAGGCAGAGGCAGCCAGGGCCATGGTCCTGCAGCAGAAGACCACCAGCCACAGAAGCATGAAGTGTAGGAAGAAGAGCTCAGGGAGTGGCCGCAGGTTGGTCAGCCAGTAGATGGGCATCCCATAGATGATGACATAGGCACAGTGCTCAGGCAGTTCGCCAAGGACCTGCAAAGCACAGCCCTTGCTGGAATACGGAGCCCACACCCCCGTTTGCCATTATCCTAAGATGTTTAAGTAGCGGCAACTCCTAGGATGCCAGGGCTCCTTCTCAGGGAAGAAGGGGGTGGCAGGTTAAGACCCATGAACCTGACCTCTCCCTGGGTTTCTGCTGCAGAAGCATTCCAGGGTTCTGCTCCATGGAGGCAGCTGGCATATAAACTCTGCTAAGACCTGGCTCAATTCTCCACCTTTCCTGCCCAGACCCGGTAGCTGTGTAGCTTTATGAGAGTCAAGTGACCTCTCTGAGCCTCTTCCTGGAAACACCTGCCTGGCTTGCTCAGGGCTCTGGAGATGTAAGGTATTGCTTGGTGTTGCCCACTTCTTTCTCTCTTGGTTCTGGCTACCCAGAAACGTTTCGTTTCTGCTTCTCAGCCCCGGCCTTTCTGTGGACCATGTAACGACTAGTAAGTCTCTGAAGCTCTTCTAGAGAATTCGGTATCTGCTGCCACAGAGACTACTTGGCTGGGTGTTTCCACAAAACCCTTTTTTGCAATGCCCGGAAGCACTTGCTATCCGCCCTGACCTTGGCGAAGAAATATGGACCAGCAGTGTACAGTCCGTCTTCCAGTTCATAGTACAGCATTGATCTCTCCGAATGACCTAAAGAGGGGGAGGAAAAGGGAATGAATGAACGGAGATCACCTATAGTATTACTGATGTTGCGTCCCTCGGAATGCCATCTGTCTCTGGTAATGTATCATTGAAATCAGTGACCTGAAGCTGGTGTGTTCTTCAGCGGCAGAACACTTGCCCAGCATGCACAGAGCTATAGGCTTAATCCCCAGCACTGGGGGGAAGACTAGTTATGCTTTCTGAATTTGTTCATATGCTTTGTAAATAACAGGCACGGTGAAGACATCCCACTCCAGGTGGTCCGCACCTGCAGCAAGTCACTGCCACGCATAAATCCTGCGAGGACAGGAACAGCCAAGACACCATGGTTTGCATGCTAATATAAACATGAAAACTTTCAAAACAACTGCTGCGTTTATCACACAAGCATGATGAAATAGTTGCATAAAGACATTGTCCCAGGGCACTGGGAGAAGCACAGGGATCAGCCTCAGACCAGCGCAGGGGGAGGCTGATGCCCTCTGTCCAGCTGAGCCACAGTCTGGGGAGGAGAGTAGGTGACACTCACATTTGGAGACAACATCCAGAATGACATTGAAAGGGATGAGCGCTCCTATCATGAACAGCAGGGCTGCCGTGTCCATGAAGTAGAGAGGCTTGATGTCGTGGCCATAGTAAAGGAACCCGATGATGAGGGACATCAGACAGGCTTCCGCCCCGTGGATGAGCAGGGTGGGCAGGTCTCGGAAGTCATTGGAAATCTGACGACTTTTAAAGGAGGGAAGGAAAAAGAAGTGTCAAAGGAACAACATACAGAGCTGTACGACCTTAGGAAGCTCCTCTCATTGCCAGGAACCTGATTTCCTCATGTGTAGAATGTGGACTGTAATGCCCACCGCAGAATGTCCATGACAACTAAGGGAGAAAACCGACAGAAGTGGGCACTGAATAGAGGATTATCCTTTGGGAGGCATCCTTCTTGTTTTGGGTTTGAGTCAGGGTCTGCGGCTGTATAGCCCAGGGTGGCCTTGTCTCATGTGCTCCCCAGACCTGGCATTTCAGACAAGCACCACCATACTTGGTGAATGATGACTTTTATCAACAACAAAACGTTTACTACAGGGGAAAATCAAGTATGTCATACAGATGTTGGCCGCAGTGTGTCTCTTGATGCTGAAAGCCCCCCAGCAAAGAGGCCATCCAAACAGAATGGAGTGTACGAGAGGCGAAGCCACGGTACTCTATTCAGAGACGAGAGAGAACATGATACCTTGGTTTGACCAACTGTCTCCTAAACAATACATGAACCTGCTCCGTGCCTGTGTGTGTGCAGACCCCCAGAAAGACAGCTGTGGTGGGTGCACCTTGATTTCAAGCTTTCATTGAGCGGGGGATAGTGGGGACTCTGCCCTTCCCGGATCTGAGTTTCTTACGTGGCTGTTTCTATGATTGCCACTAATGAGATTTTGGTTTTGTTTAGACGGTAAGATTATCAGGAGTGCTCCATGTCACAGGAGAGCTAAGCTGGTCCTAGGGATGCTGGCTTTTACACAATTACACTGCTTGCTCCCTCACTTGCTCCTCAGAGGCATGGGTGAGCAGGGAGAGAGAAGGAGACATTTACCAGATCAGGGTGGTAAACTGTTGTATCGCTCCAGGCAGCTTAGCAGTAGCTCTACAGCCTGCGTCCTGTGGGAGGGTCTGGCTGTTGGGAAACAGTGTGTGATCAGGTTGGGGCACACCACAGAGGGCTTCCCACTCAGGCAGTTGACCCACTGTACCTGACTGTGTAGGTACCCGTGTTGAGTTCCTTCGTCTCTGTTTTCCACATAAAGTCATCGAAGCCTCGCACTTTTTCTAAGAACAAGGCTGCAAGTGACCGAGCCTTTTCCATGGTGGCCGCTTCCTGTTCTTTGCTGCGCCTGTCAATGCTAGTCAAGTCCACTGTAAGCAGAAGACATAAGGCCATAGGCAGCCTCGTCCCTGGCAGCTCAGCTCTCCCACCCTCTGAGAAGGAGCTTGGATGCAATGGTCAGAGCAGAGAGGCAGAGAAACCTGCTTCCCTTGCTCTCCCAGATCTGACCACATAAGCAGATGCCACAGATCAGGAAGTGGCCAAAAGCAGAGGCCCTGGCCCCAGGCCCCAGTCCCACACCCAGGGACATTTCTGGAGTGGGCGGGTGCCCTTGGGGCCAAGTGCCTCATCATAGGTATACAACGGGCCTAAGTCCAGCCGTATATATATTTACCTGTTATCGTAAAGTCATAATTTGACCTCCCAGTGACCAGGGTGCTGGGGATTAGCCAAGTTCAGTGGTCACACTGCCCGTGTTAAGCTCTTCCCCAAGGGAGTCTAGGGTAGCTCACCCAGTTGGGGAGCCAGATCACTGGGAGCAACCTTTTGAACCTGAGAAGATGCCACACTGCGGGTGGCAGACCCATCCTGCAGCCCTCTTCTCATGAGGTTCTACCCTCCCTCCAATGTCTCTGCAGTACCAGAAAGAGCCAGGTCCACCAGTCACAGCCAGGACCAGCCTGCTTTCATTACACTTCACAAGAAAAGAACATTTGTGGGAGGGTCACTATGAACCCTGCAGGTTTCCTCGGTAGGGGTAGGCGAGAGCTCAAATGTCACATTTTCTGGGCAGCTTGGGCTCCATGTGAACAGCTCCTGCATCCTAGATCCTGCCCCGGGCCTAGTAGACAAGGACCCTAGCCCTGCTCACTCCAAATAATAACAGAAAGAGACGTTTTCAAGTCTTCCATGGACACCAGGCTTGGGGCAGCCCTTCCAGGTTCACTTCAGACTTCCCTGGTATGCAGGTTGGCAGCTGTCCTCTGCCCGCTTATTTGAGGTCATCGGTCAGAGCGTGACCCATGGGTGGGCACTGAATATAGGATTATCATGGGTAGGAGAGTTGACCTCTCTGCGAGTTCATTGAGGGCATGAGTTCATAGGACAGGGCAGAGAGCCAGGGGAATGACCTTTCCTCCTGGGTGGCTGAGGATGGCCGTGTGGGTGGCGTGGCTAGGAGTCAAGGTTTGGGGCCGGGTACACCTGGGGGAGCTCTGGTCTGCCCCGGCAGCCCTGCTAGAACACAGTAGGCCAGGGGCAAGGTTCCACGGGTCGTATGCAAAGACAGAGCTGACCTTGGAGACACCATGAAGGTGCATACATTGCCATCCTAGAAATAAGCTGGGGTTCTTGGTCACCTAGGGTACTGGTTATAGCTGCTGCCTGCGTCTGGTACAGTGGTCACTTGTCCACCCAGGCTGTTTATTCCTCAGCTGTCTTGGGGGGGAGGGGGTTACTGGCGGGTGTCCTGAAAAGACCGTTGCTCCCATGAATGAAGTGGTTCGTAGCGCTCTTAATGGACTCTTCAGTGCCTGGGACCCCAAAGAAAGGTAAGGCAGTGACCAAGTAAGCAGTCTGTATTCAGAGACCCACTGTCCTGGGTCCTTCTTTCTTTTTTTTTTTTTGGTTTTTTTTTTTTTTTTTTTTTTTTTTTTGGTTTTTCGAGACAGGGTTTCTCTGTGGTTTTGGAGCCTGTCCTGGAACTAGCTCTTGTAGACCAGGCTGGCCTCGAACTCACAGAGATCCGCCTGCCTCTGCCTCCCGAGTGCTGGGATTAAAGGCGTGCTTTCTATGCTGCCTGCCTCTGTGGCACACACAGGCATATATATATACTGTTTCCTGCAGACTGCATAAAGACCACAACCGTACAAACGGATCCAAGACTTCCTGAATTATACCTCCACCCCACCCACCTGCATACCGCTTCCTAACCTATCCTGCACAGAGGGGCAATTAGTCAGAAGATTGCCATATTCATGCCTTGCTCTTGATCCTGGTAAACTGACCCGTTTCTCCTTGGAATGCTAACACTCTGTCCTGGGTCCTCCTCACCGGAGGTATGTGGAACAGTATCTCCGGTGCATCTTTCCAGTAAGCATTTTGCTTTATTTTGTTCTATGGTTTCGTTTTCTTTTGTTTTGCTCGGGTGAGGGGTGCCGGCAAATGGTTGTGCACCAGGCTACAGACCACTGGCTTCGCTCACTCACCGTAGAAGTCGGCAGGGTTGCTGTAGCGAGGACAAGGGTAGCCAATTTCTGTGAAGTACTGCACCATATGTTGCGCGGCCCCCAGGTAGATAGGGGTGCCGGAAGTCATCAGAAGGACCAGGTCAAACAGCCTGAAGATGTCAGAGCGAGGCTGGTGGAGGGAGATGAGCACCAGCCTGTTGCCTTTGGCCAGTCGGGACAGGGTTCTCACCAGGTTGTGGGCAGTGAAGCTGTCAAGGCCGGAAGTGGGTTCATCCAGAATGAGGATTCCTGCGGACATTGCGCCGTGAGCCCCAATGACAGGCAAGATGCCGTCTCAGGGCCCCTTCCCTCTGGTTTCCAGCCTCACCTGGGTTCCACAGAAGCTGCACCCCGATGCTCACTCTCCGGCGTTCACCCCCAGACACCCCACGCACATATGTGTTACCCACACGGGTGTTGGCGCACTGCCTCAGCCGCAGCTCCGCAATCACGTCCTCTACCTGAGGGAGACAAGGCTTAGCATACAGGCTTCCAGGGCTACACTTTGTTTCCCCAGCAGCATATTCGCCCCCATTGTTATGTCCCTAGGTTCTGAGCAGATTCAGCCTGGAGAGCACAGGCTGGGTATTGGGAACCAGACTGGGTTATAGAGGCCACATAATTAGCCTCCCCCGCCCCCCACAACTCACACGAAGCACCCAAAAACCCTCACACAAATAAACGCACACTTATCACCCATTTGACAAGGTCCAGAAAGGGAACTCATGGGGGCTAAGTACATTGGCGTGTAAGGTGGGTCTTCTGGCAAAGCAGGGAAGTCTCAGCCACCAAGGATCACCCATTGGTTACCCTTTTGTCACGCTGGGCCTGAGAGAAGCTCCTGGGCAGGCGCATCTGGGCAATGAAAGCCAGCGTTTCTCTGACAGTCAGGTTAGGGAGCAGCTGGTCTTGCTGGCGCACGTGCGCCACACATTTCCGCACCAGCTGGGGCGTGCTGGGTTGCCCATTGATCCAGATCTGTCCCGATTTCATCTTGCCACCGTGGTCTCTGCCCGTGATCACATCTAGTAGTGAGGCTCTCCCGCAGCCTGCAAAGCCAGAGACACCCCCGAGGGCAGAGGTTCTGCAGGGCCAGCTTGCCAGCTACTACCCCTCCCCCGCGCTCTCCAAGCACCAGGACAGCTCTACAGAAGCAACTCTGCTCAGGGGAAATAAACAGTCTTAGTAGATTGTATGTGACGGTCCTGCAGGTGCACCTCAGGCTTTTCTTCTGCAGCCAGCTTGAGCGGGCGGGGGGCGGGGGGCGGGGGGGAGTACACTTTCAGATAGAAGAAGGCTGGAGTCCCAACTGCTACAAGCCTATTGCTATGCCTGCTACACTTTCGCCTTCCACTGCTAACCAATGGCTTTCTCCCGAGCCAGGCTGGGGCTAATTGCAAAGTGTAGCATTTTAAGGCTGGAAACTAAACCTTGGCAACATCTCATCCTTCATCATCGTTTGGCTCCTCAGTGGCTTTGTGGAAATGACTAATTTGGAACACTCGTAGTCTGTCTTTGAAGACTACAGTGTACAGCGGCGGTGGTGGCATATGCCTCTAATTCCAGCACTTGGGAGGCAGAGGACTGTGGATTTTTGAGTTGAAGACTATCCTGGTCTACAGAGCAAGTTCCAGGACAGTCAGGGCTACACAGAAAACCCTGCCTCCAACAAACAAACAAAAAATTCCAAACAACAACAAAAAATCTCAAAAACTAGTTCTACTTTGAGAAATATAAGGGAAAAATAACAGGTGTTAGATAGTACGTCATTTTCAAGCACTCTGATGGATAAACTCCAAATGTATCTATATCCTGTTCTCACTTTTAAAATCAGCGTCTTTTTTTCTCTGCCTTAAAAAACAAGAAAGAAAAATTAGCCCTTCATTCACTCTGAACGCTGTATTGATGTGTATTCATTTGGAAAAGAGGAATTATATTGGAGCAAGTCCCCTAAAGCATTGGGTGAGATTTTCACTCCTTTAGAACTAATTTCCTAGTCATTTTGTGACAGGGTTTCTCTGTGTAGCCCCGGCTGTCCTGAAACTCACTCTGTAGACCAGGCTGGCTCAAATGCAGAGATCCACCTGCCTCTGTCTCCCAAGTGCTGGGACTAAAGGCATGAACCACCACCACTGCCTGGCTCTCCTGTAACTATTTAAACTGTGCTGTGAACCCACCTCAAGTTGGGAGACTACCCTTCTATCTTGGAGTTGGGGACATTCTGCCCAGGCCTCCCAGGAAAGGTTTGACACTGCGGAGTCTTCTATGAAATCAATAGCTGTTTTTTTTCTTTGGTAAACAAGGCAAATGCCTACAGTATATGACGAGTCTTGCTTGGCACATGTCACACGCCGCCTGTAAAATCCAAGAGCCCAGAGGCCTTTGTCTGTGATCCTCGTGCTCGGTGTAAGGGGCAGCAATTGGGGGCAGCTTGTTGGCTACATACTGGGTGTGCCTGGAAGGTTTCCTGAAAAGTTAGGTTGAGCAAAATATCCCCAGGAGGAGTCGGAAAGAGAGGCGTCAGCCCTGCTAGACAGTGACTACAGGCTCTGGGTGTGCGGGGCCTGTGCCAGCATTCACGGGTACCAGGGATCCCAAACAGAGGTCAGGAAGATCACATTTCCTAAGCAAAACTGTGGCAAAAGGCAGAGGCAGCCTTTGCAGCAGAGGGTGCCTGGTGCTGTAGGGCTAACATTCTCTCAAGAGCCACAGCACTCAAGAGCCTGATACTGTGACCGCCATAGCCTTGCCAGTAACTACAGTAACTGGGAAATCCTCTCGTATGGCTGATTCTACAGAACAAGGTAGATGCTTGGAGCTATTTTTTAGAATCTATTAAAAATTATTTTGGATAGTATGCATATTCATATTCTCTGTGTGTGATACTAACTAAGGTACTTAAAGTCACAGGAAGTATATATAATGAATAAATCCTTCTAAGAAAGGTCCAACAATCTCAGTCACATGATCTAGAAGTCAAGCAATGCTGAGCCTAAACCTGGACATTATTCAATATGATTCCTGCTCAGCCTCTCTGAAGTTCACCTTCCTTATTAGAAGTCAGGGATGCTGCTGGCTAGAGTGTTATATGGACCAGGGATGCTGCTGGCTAGAGTGTTATATGGACCAGGGATGCTGCTGGCTAGAGTGTTATATGGACCAGGGATGCTGCTGGCTAGAGTGTTATTATATGGACCAGGGATGCTGCTGGCTAGTGTTATTATATGGACCAAGGATGCTGCTGGCTAGAGTGTTATATGGACCAGGGATGCTGCTGGCTATTGTTATTATATGGACCAAGGATGCTGCTGGCTAGAGTATTATTATATGGACCAGGGATGCTGCTGGCTAGAGTGTTATTATATGGACCAGGGATGCTGCTGGCTAGAGTGTTATATGGACCAGGGATGCTGCTGGCTAGTGTTATTATATGGATCAAGGATGCTGCTGGCTAGAGTGTTATATGGACCAGGGATGCTGCTGGCTAGTGTTATTATATGGACCAAGGATGCTGCTGGCTAGTGCACCAAGTAGACAAGTATTCACCAATATTCATTGTCATGACCGAGTAATGGCTCGTGTGTCTCCTGGATGCACCCAAAAGTCAGATACAACAAGAAAAGACATGTTAAGCCAAAATACTCTCTCTTGTTTAGATCAGAATCACAGGGTCAGGGCCAGGGTGAGAGGGGCTGAATGAGTGTGCATTTTGTTTTAGTTACAAAGTGCGTTTACATATCGCAGCTCATTTGATCTTTGGTTAGACAGTAAACAGATCTATCAGGAGAGTGTAAAAGCTTGGAACAGATGTTCGAAGTGTTGAGTAATCTTTCCTCCTGGAAATGATTAATTAAAAGGTATAAAGTACTCTCTCTAGTGCCGTGTAAAGGAGTCCCGCACACCCGCGAGGTTCTGTAGTCTCAGATTTGGCCTGTGCAAGTGTTTGCTTGAGACACCCCAGTGGTCTGGCTCTTTGCAGGTAGTCAGAGGTTATGCTGGGACTGTGGAGGGGTCAGTGGAGTCGGGGCTCTGCCGAGTCATTGTCTGGCCATGACCAGAGTCTGGCTGTGGAGGAACACCGTGTTCTGAAGCTGCCTGTCTGAGTCCAGGGCTAACAGGAGGCAGACACTATGGCTGCAGCTCCAGGTAGATTAGAGTCACCCTCAGGTTCACAAGAGCAGCGATGTCCAGGAGTTAGTGGGTGCAGGAGGCGACATTTGAGCCCAGGTCTGCCTGACCCAGGACCTGTGCTTCCACTCTGTCCCAGAGGGACCCATGACCGAAGGCTATTCTGTGTCCCAAGAAAAACGTCAGTGCCCACAACTGCCTCTGTTGGTACCTGAGCTTCCTATGATGGCCAGCATTTGCCCACTCCTCACTTTGAAGCTCAGATTCTGGATTCCCATATCACAGGAGTCTTGGTTGCTGTGAGACCGCCAAGGTATCTTGAACTGAGCCAGCTGCTCAAACCAAGGCACCTGAGAGGCGACGTCCACCTGTGGGGAAAGGTTAGAAGGGCCCGGGGAAGCTGAGGGGTTCAGAGGGCTTTCACAGCTTCTCTTTAGCTCTCCTGTGTCTCAGGAGATACCATGCTTCCGAGACGTAAGCGATCTTGAGGCACCCAGATCCTACCCAGCATGGCCGTGAAACCCCACCATCCTGTTCAAGTCTAGAGTTAAGGGGACCAGAAAGCGTATGAAATAGCAGAAAACAGAAAGTGTTTACCACCTGCAAGGCGTTACAGTGATTACATCATTTATCCCGTCTCCTGCTGATTGCAAGTGTATGGCGTGGGTACTGTCGTCTGCTTCACAGACCAGGTTCAAAGCAATTCAGGAATTTACTCAAGCTCACACAGTTTACAGGGCGTGGCAGAGCAGAGAAAGGTTACAAAGTGGTTCCTTCCTTTGTTCTAACTCACACCCACTAAAAGGCCAGCTTGGGACTCTGAAGTTCACCATCCTACTTGGGTAGCAGGTAGTCTACTCCTGGGGAAATGGGGGGATGGGAGTCAATGGATTCTGCAAGGGCATGCCTGAGACCCTCCCATGGTAGCCTTTTCATTCGTGATGTTTTATTTGTAATAGGACAACATATTTTATAAAAAGAGACCATAGATAGATAGATAGATAGATAGATGAATAGATGATAGGTAGATGATAGATAAATAGATAGATAGATGATAGATAGATAGATAGATAGATAGATAGATGTAAAAGGATGAAATTTCAATAAATTCTGTTGTTTAGTTAAGAACCTGTTGTTAGGGCTGGAGAGATGGCTCAGAGGTTAAGAGCACTGACTGCTCTTCCAGAGGTCCTGAGTTCAACTCCCAGCACCCACATGGTGGCCACAACCATCTATAATGAGATCTGGCGCCCTCTTCTGGCTTGCAGAGTACTCATACATAAAATATAAATAAACAATTTTGAAGAAAAAAAAAGAACCTGTTGTTAATTTCTTAGTTTTGGTCATTAAAATGTAGTTTGCAAGATGTTGACTTTGTGGGAAGCCAGGCAAGGAGTATGTGGAGACACTGTGTTTTACTGTGTGTGTTTTCTGCAGGTATGTACACCTTGCATATGTGTGTGTGGACGCCAGAGACGAATGGCGCTGTCTTCCTTAATTGTTTTCTACCTTACTCTTGAGACCTGGTCTCTTGCTGAACCTGGAACAATTGAATGAGCTCTATGGCTCCACCTGGCCCTGGGACTGCAGACATGGTGGCAACCCAGGCCAGCTTTTCTTCTGTGGGTTCTGGAGATCTGAGCTTAGGCCTTCACTTGTGCCTCAGGCATTTTACTGAGTGGGTCATCACCCTAGACCCTATGATATCTATCTATCTATCTATCTATCTATCTATCTATACTATACTATACTTACATAATATAATAGCACATATATAATATAACCATATCACATATGTTATATAAACACACACATATTATGTATATGATAAACACACACACACATATATATATATATATATGTTTAGAGTGATTTTGAATTTTAAGGTTAGGAGTTCCAGAGACATTCCCCAAAGGTCTTAATGGTGAATCTTGACAACTTCCCAGAGCCTCCGCCCCTTTCCACACCTCCAGTTGCAGGTGGGTTTGCATAAGGTAGACAGGGTGCGCTCACTTTTCCTTGCACACTCTGTTCCGTGCCTACTCCTCTCCCCTCAACTCGGGCGTGTGCCCTTACCTGATAGGTGAGATCTCGGACCTCAAGAGTGTTGGACTGGCCACTGTAGGTGAAGTACAGGCTGCTGTCACTTTCAGAGGAGAACAAGCTGTCCTGGAGGCCCTGCTGGGAGTCATGACAGGTAAGGGGTTCCTTCAGAGGACATAGAAGACGGGGGCAGGGGCGAGACCTGAGGGGCACAGGCAGCTGCAGGCAATGAGGCCGAGATCCCACACCGACAGGAGGTGGGGTTGTGCAGGTGGTACCCAGGGCTGAGGAAACCAGGAACACTGTTGGGGCACATCTCCTTTCAGGAGTGTCTTCAGGACAGCTCTAGCCTCAGAGACCCTCAGCCTCGGGCACCTGAGCCCACGGAGTTTAAGATGAATGCCACTCCAGACGGGAAGCCCTGTCAGCTGGGGCCAGTAAACCCATGTTTGACTTTCACTTCCCATATCTGGCCTATTGTCACCTACCACCAGATAGACACAGCATGGGAAAGAGAGAGACAACAGCGAGGCCCCTAAGTATCTGTGATGTCACCCATCTTATGTTGACAAGGGATTTTGTGACACCAAGCTCTTGAATGTCCTTCTGGTTACATTTCAGATTAAGCCCCTACCATCACCATCCTCATTACCACATTGACCGTGCTGTTGTTACTGTGGAGGTGGTGGTGTATTTGGATTTTCTGTGTGGTCATTCGATACATGTGTTCAACGTGTAATGTTCAAATGGGTGCTTAGCACCCCCGACCCTTCCACCATTTATGTCTTCATGTTGGAAACCATCAAATTCTTCTGGTCATCTATTTTGAAATTTAAAAAGAAATAAATTTTATTTTGTGTGTGTGTTTGCCTGTGTGTATATATATATATGTGCCTGGTACCCTCAGAGGTCAAAAGAGGTCCCCTGGACCTGGAGTTACAGATGGTTATAAACTATCCTGTGTGAGATGGGACCTGAACTCGGGTACTCTGTAAGAGCAGCAAGTGCTCTTAACGTCTGAACCACCTCTTCAGCCCCATTCTCTGATCGTTATATAAAAATATATAAAATGGTGTAAAGTATAATCACATGCTTCAGAACACCAGAACATTGTCTCCCATCTCATTCTGATGCCCAGCATCCGACCGCCCCACCCCCTCGCCTGCCCCTCTCAGCACTAGTGATGTGATGTGATCTTGCTCTCTGCAGAAGAGCTGTAGTGGGATTGCTTTTTGGGTTTTCTGTGTTGTGTAATCAAATCTATGGCATTAAGCATGCTAGGCCAAGCACTGTATGGACAGAGTCTTATCCCCTTTCCCTAGGTTTTTCTCGTTTCTGTTTTTTTTTCATTTTTCTTTTTTTTATATTTATTTATTTATTATGTATACAATATTCTGCCTGTGTGTATGCCTGAAGGTCAGAAGAGGGTAGCAGACCTCATTACAGATGGTTGTGAGCCACCATGTGGTTGCTGGGACTTGAACTCAGGACCTTTGAAAGAGCAGGCAATGCTCTTAACCACTGAGCCATCTCTCCAACCTTTTTTTTTTTCATTTTTAACAACTTATTTTTATTTTATGTGCATTGATGTATTGCCTGCATTTGTGTCTGTGTGAGAGTGTTGGACCCCCTGGAACTGGAGTTACAGACAGCTGTGAGCTGCCATGTGGGTGCTGGGAATTGAACCTGGGTCCTCTGGAAGAGCAGCCAGTGCTCTCAATCACTGAGCCATCTCTCCAGCCCCGGGTTTTCTTGTCTTTAAATCAGTTACCTTTAGGAGAGAACTTAGCTGATTTACATCGGATAGGAATTAGTTCTTTAGATGCTTCTGTAGACACAGAGTTCCCATTGGGCTCGCGGGTGGAGGGGCTGCTGAGAGAGGGGCACTAGATAGTTGTGTCTGGTGTGGTGGTGGTGAGTTACTGTGCTATTGTGACTTGAGAGGCGTGACATCCTGTGGTTTAGGGGGACAGAGAGGACAGAGGGATGCAGCTGAACAGTGCCCAACTTGTTCCTCTGATTCACCCAAACCCACAGACCCCAGCCACCATGGAGAGATTGGCTTTCCAGGAGCCACACTGACAACTCAGCTTTCTGAAAGAAAAAAAAAATCACGTCTGGCTTATGGATGGCTTCCGTTCCATTTTTAAAATATTTTCCTTGGCACCCAGGAAGGATTTGTTTGACTCTTCCGGAGGTTTTGACACATTCTCTGTATCTTTCAAATACTGAAATATCTAGTCGGCTGACACTTTAATCAGTGTGACTGTCAGAACGTCATTTGCATGTGTGACAGGTGACACCCTAAAAAAGCGAAGCGGGTTTATTTGTAGGTACCCAGCTCTGCTCCTTCGGGGTACAGTGTAATGTCTCCTCATATTAACTTCCGGTTAAATTCCCGAGTCAGAGGCGCAGACAAAGAGGGAGAAATGCACAGAAGGGCTGTGGCTGGCCGGGACCAACAGGGTGAGTCTCCAGCCCAAGGCACATGACTGACCCCCTGCTGACCCCTCCAAATATGGTCTCACGTGTCTCTACTGAGACCCAGGCTTTCCTGTCCCTGTTCCTGTGGACCCTGATAGCAATACCAGAATTCTCTGCATACACAGCCCTGATCCCCTCGCTCCTCCCAGGCCTCCACTCTGAGTATGGGCAGTGCCACTTAAGGGACATGCTCAGAGGCTGGACTCCGGTGCAGCTGTCTGTAGCAGGCCTGACTAGAGTGTGGGTGGAAAAGGTATGTGGCCCCTGTATGCGTTTCTTGTAGAGTGGGATGCTGGGTGGGCAGAAAAAGGCTTGGGGATGGCATGGACCAGAAGCCAGCGCCTCAAGAAGCCCACCATTTTCTAAGCTTACATGCAGAGGAGAAAGGGTGGAAACCATTGGACAGTTTTTAGCTTGACTGAACGACTTGTAAATACAGTGGCACAGGGCATGCCAGTCTCATTGACAACGAAGCCCCGTGGTTGTCAGTGGCAGGCCACCACAGAGCACCTGCTATATCAGGGCCCGAGAAGAGGGACTTGTAAGCAGCAGGACCTGGGCACACTTTGGGAGCTAGGATTCTGACAGTTCTTTGCCTTGGAGGCTGTGGTGGTAACCTGAAGGGCAAGACTCCAAAGCTACCACCGACTGTATATCAGGAAGTCGGCATGGCCGTTCCCAGCGGCAGAGGAAGTTATTCCCTCGTGGCGAATTCAGACAGTAGAGTTGGCAGCTGCTGGGGAAATAGAACTGGCTAGATAGCAGTGCCTGCACTGGTCGATCCCAGGTGGCTCTACCTCAGCCAGAACAGGGAACTGTGGCCTCCCTGTCGGATGTGGCCATTTCATTCTTGTCCTCCTCTCTAGAAAAGTGGGCGGGATGTGGAAGCTAGGGGTGGGATCTTCTTTGCTGTTTTCCAATAGTGCTTTCTGCTTCAAAGCCCACCCACAGCCCCACCCAGAGGCTGTTTCTCAAGCTAACTCTGATCTGGTTTGATGAGGAAGGAAGCCTTGAACCTCCTCTTCCCAGCAACCTGGCTGCTGCCTGTTCACGCCAGTTCTCTCCCAGTTCAAAGGAGCGCAAGCATAGGGTTCTGTGCTCCCATAAAAGCCACCTGCCATCTTCTCTCTCTTCTGCGTCTCGACTGCCACTGAGATTCTTGGCCTGACAGTCACATGGGCCAACCCTCCCTCAGAAAAGTTCTAGCTTATGTGGGAATTTCTGTGATGGAATGTCATTTGAAAAACTGCATCAACCCCAGTCATCCACAAGAAGAAGTGACCTCAGAGGTCTCCTGGCTCCTGAACCTGCTTCCCGTCAGCTTCTCAACGCTGAAGAGACAGACCCCTGCTGCCCCATTTCCATTTTACTTGAGGTCTAGGTTGTGAATTAGGACTAGCACTCCTGAGGTAGGAAAGAAAGGCCAGTTCTACCCTGACCCCACCCCACAAGGTGGCTGAGCTTACTCACCGAAGCATCCTGAAGTATGGGCTCATTCCATAGCCGGGTCTCCTCTAAGGTCTTCTCAGCCATGATCCTTGATGTCTGTGCCCCTCTGTGGGGCTCCTGTGGGCCTTCCCTGCTACTGGCGGGCCGGTGCTCTCTCTGTCTTCCTTTCTTAGAGCTAGGCCACCTGTACCCTCCTCTGTGCCAGCCCTTTCTCCCAGCATTCCTCTTTGGCAAGCCCTCCTACAAACACACTGTGTGTTCTGCCTATTGCCGAGATAAGGACACTCTGGCTAAAGGTACATCAGATAATGGCATGGGTGGCCAAATCGGTGTCCTGCTGTCTCACGAGGGACTCCAGGGCTAGGAAAGGTCAGACAGGGCACTCCCACTGGCTCCTCAGTTGAAGCTACTCTGGAAAGGGACAGGCCACTAGAAAATTCACTTCCATTTGCTTCCCGCTGGCCATGAGTGAAATGCCCTTTCTGAGACCAGAGAGTGCCGGAGGACCTCACAACCGAAGTTCTCAGAGCTCCCTGGAGGAAGGATCTATTACTGGCTCGGAGGCTCGGCACAGTTTAGGTGTCTTCCATGTCTCCTTCAGCGTCAGGTAAGGGTACCCCACTGCAGAAAGCTGGGCTTCCCACCCTCTCTGCCACCTTTTCCCATCAAGTGGGTGGATGGGCCTGGGGGCTTTGGACTGCCTGTTTGGCAGATCCGGGTGGAAGTAGGCAAGGCTGCCAGCGGGCAGTGAGTGAGTATCTCCTCCCCTGGCCATTTGCTTTGCACCAATTTCTGTTATTCACACCCCTTCCTTGGCTTGTCCACCACCTGTCCTGCTTAGATAGAAAGGGCTTGAAAATTAGGGGTACTGGGGGCACAAGGTGGAAGGAAGTCTGTTGAAGGAATGCAGGATTGACCTCAACATGGTGCAGGTTACCAGCCCGCAGCAAGATGGAGAGACCCAGTATTCAGGGCAGCTATTGGGAGGCACATTCCTTGGGTGGTGGCCAACTGATAGTCACAAGACTTTCAAGGACTGAATAGCGGGGCATAGGAATTGAAATAAAGTTGTCAAATTGTACAGGAGCAACTGGGCTACTGGGATGGACTGGAGTTGGGTTCTGGGCTGGGAAACAGGGGCCTGGCCTTTCCAGGGCCTTACACTGCTCTTGCCCTTGTGGAATTTACTTTAAAGCAACCGCGTTGGGCCCTGGTGGAACGTCAAATCCTTCCAGCAGCGGTGGAACAGGCAAATTCTCAAAGATGTCTCCTTGTACATCGAGAGTGGACAGATGATGTGCATTCTAGGCAGCTCAGGTAAGCAGCAGGAGGGCGCATCCACTTCCAGGGAGGACTCCAGGGAGGCCGTGGCTTGGTTTAAGGGCCGTGTTGAAGGAATGAGCTCAAGTCTGTAGAGAGCAGACCATGCATCTGGCACTGGAATGAACTCTAACGACATGTCTGTGAATGGGCCCTGGTACCAAAGAGAATCCTTGAGAAAAGTCCCTGGGAAGAAGGGAAAGTCCTGCCTACCATGTAAACAGCTTGTTTGTTTGTTAGATTGGTTGTTGGTGGTGCTGGAGATCAAATCCAGAGCCTTGGGCATGCTAAGGAAGCCATCTACCACCAAGCCCCTGCCCCAGTCCCAGCTCTATTTTCAATTAGTATTTCCACTTCTGGAAAGTTCTCGTCAAGCCGTGCAGCAGGTGGAATTTAACTCATATTCTTGATCCCACTGCCCTTTTTTACAATGCTGATTATCAGACACACAATTGAGAAGAGAGAATCCTAAAAAAGAATTCGTGTTAACATCAAGTCTTATCAGTCAGTGCACTAAGTTTTTAGTTGTTTTTTTTTTTTATGTTTTGTTTTGTTTTGAGCTGCATTCTTAAAGACTGGGACCACCTGTGTGTATTCCCCATGCCTTTCTCTTCTTCTCAGGGGAAAGTTTACTATTTGGATGTGGCTTCCATGTTTGTTTTTATGTTCTTGCGTCAGTGAGTTATTGTCTTTGGAGGCATTTCCTCTGCTTTCACTGCAAAGCCTATAGGTGAAGTCCTCAGACTTTCAGCCCCTGGGGAGGACGTACACGGGCCCAGAAGAGGGGCTCGGTGTTCACAACAAGGAGTCGTCCTGCATATATTCATTTAAAGATTTTGACACATCAGTTCCATAAGACCCTCTTGTTTGAGAAACTGGTTGCAAATTGTTGGCATTTATCCCACGCCCCACTCGCCTTGCTCTTTCCTAGCAGTAGCCAACGCTAAGTCTGTGGTGAGAGTCAGGTGTGGCACCGTTAGGACCGAGCTGAGTGAGTCTCCCAAAGCCCTGCAACACAAGATTGTCCCCCATTGTGGAAATGAGGACAGACCTGGTGTGTCTGAAGAGATGGGTGTAGGTCTTGCCGGGTCCACATTAGCTCTCACCAGACAGAGCTGATGAAAGACAGCCCGCTGCCTGGACCTCTCTGTCTTCCTGGCTCATCGCACATTCGCTCACTCTCAGGTGTCGTCTGGCAAAGGTGCCGTTTACTATGTGGTGTATGTAGCCGGACGTCAGTCCCTGGGGCTGAGCAGATGATTCTATCCTGTTTTGAACTCTAAGTCTCCAAGACTGTGGGTACACACGCACACACACACACACACACACACACACACACACACACACACACACATTTCTACACATCGCCCAGCCTCAGCTATCCCAACTCAGGCATTTTCCTATAGTAATACAAAATGGATTAAGATGTCCAGCCTCAAATCGAACCCATCCATAAAGCACAGCTGTATGGCAATTGATTAAGATGAAATAAGATAATATGACGAGGATTAAATGAAAATGAATTCACTGACCGTCTCAGTCTCATTGGGATACTGAAAGAAAATATCATATACTGGGCTGGGTGGTAGTGGTGTGCGTCTTTAATCCCAGCACTCGGGAGACAGAGACAGGCTGATCTTTGTGAGTTCAAGGCCAGCCAGGTCTACCAGTACAGCCAGGGCTACACAGAGAAACCCTGTCTCAAAAAGCCGAATATATATCCTATGCAGCGTGACTTATGGGCAACAGTGTGTATTCTTCACACCTCAGGAGGCTGACACACCAGGGCCCACAGGTCTGATATGCGGTGAGGGCCGTCGTATTAGCTGTTTGTGGGCAAAAACACCTGGCAGAAATGATTTAAATAACAAAAGATTTATTTTGGTTCATGATTTCTGAGGGTTCAGTCCATCATGGTAGAACAGCCTATATATACCATGATGGAGAGGAAGAAGAGGGAGGATGCAGGAAAGAACCGTGACAAGACATACCCAAGGAGCAACCCGTTACCCATTTCTCCCAGCTTGTCTCTACCTTCTAAAGTTTCCAGAACCTCCCCCAAAGCACTGCCAGCTGGGGATAGAAGAGCCTAGGAGAATGACATTTCATATCCCACTCACAACAGTTGGCTTCTTCATACGCACTTACTTTCTGGTGCTGTTCACATAATCAAAGAGTTATGGGATCTCTCCTGGGTCTTTTATATTTTAATTAGTTAATTAATTAAATTACTTTGTGTATGTATGTGCAGGTACATGTGTTTGTGAAGGCCAGCAACCAACTTTGGGTGTCTTCTATCTTGTGTATGTACAGACGGGGGTCTCACTATGTCACCCTGGCTGGCCAGGAACTTGCTTTGTAGACCAGGCTGCTCTCAAATCCACAGAGATCTGCCTGCCTCTGACTCCCGAGTGGGGGACTTAAAGTTATGTGCTCCTATGCCTGGCTTCCCATATTGTTTTCTGAGAAACGGTCTCTCTCTCACTTTTACCTGGGGCTTACTGATGCATCGAGACTGGACTACAAGCATGCCTCAGTTATAGTGAGCAATTTTCCAACCGACCCATTTCCCTGACCCTCAACCTCTTCTCTAAGCACATTGACCCCGGTCTGCTTCCAGTACACTTCCTAATGCCATTTCAGCCACCTGGAGACTTGTGTGTGAGAGAGATTAAGACTCTGTCTCCAGAGTGACATCCTGCTATGCTGCGTTGTAAGTTAGTACTTAACGGTTAATCAGAACTGGAGGGAAGAGAGAGTTGGGGGAGAACCCCAAGGATCTCCGTGTGAAGCTGAGAAGCAGCAGCCTTGCTAGTGGCTCTGAACAGCTACAGGAACAGACAGAAAGAAAGGACAGACAGCAGTAGCAAACACTGCTGCAGGAACCACATAAAAGGCCTTTAATGCCCTGGTTAGAGAAACAACACAGGAAGGCAGGGATCATGTTTGGGGAGTCAGGACATAATTCCAACAACTCATGGGGATCACTTCTCCTCCTTCTTCTCTTTCTTCTCCACTTCCTCCGCCTCCTCTTTTCCTGTGTGTGTGTGTGTGTGTGTGTGTGTGTGTGTGTGTACGTTACAGGAGGTTGGACCAAGTGTTCTACAACTGAGCTGTTTCCCTAGCCCAGGATTCATTTTTTCCTTTTAATACAAGAAAATGGTTTTATTCCTACCCTTTAGTTTCTGACAGTTTACCCTCACTGTGATAATAAGACCTTGTAACTAGCGAAGCCGTTGAGCTAACATCCATAAATACGGGTGGGGAGGCGACAACCCATAGGTTTCTCCGTGCGAACTATTCTTTCAATGCCACGAAAAGACAATTGCAAACAGACCCCACAATATGCGTGGGCAGAAAGGCAACGGAGTGTGTCTCGGGCACACTGAAGTGTAGTAAACAGCACATTATCAATAGTTATAGGGCTTACGTTAGAGCGATGACATCTGAAAGTGGCATTCCTCTTAAAGGATGTGGTGTTCTCCTTTCTACCCCACTCTGCCTGGGCATGCATGCAGTCCTGCTTCGGTCAGACGTGGTTAGGACAGATGGTGACCACCACAGAAGCTTATCTTTGGACCCCTCATGATAAAAGCGGCTTCCACAAAGCTCCTGAATAGAAGATCTTGTATCTGTGTGAGCCCCTCTGTCACCTCAGGTACCAGGCTAGAACTCTGCAGAGATGTTCTTGGTAGCAACTGGCTAGCTATGGCCGAGGCTCTTGGCGCAGGCTGAGGTCAATTTGTTTTCCCCAAAGGCCTTCAGTGCCCCTCAGCCGCTCCACACTCGAGGGAGCTTGTTGAAAAGCGGAGTCACATTCATTAGTTTTGAGGGGCTACATTTTGGCGTCTCAGACCAAAAGTCAGAAGGTTCTGGCAATGTAAGAATCAGGTCCTAAGGGACCACAAAAAGAAAGCTAGGCACCAGGGGCTAATTTAAGTACCCCGACTTTCCTATTCTGAACCTGTATTTCTCTTTCTTTTCTTCTCTCTCTCTCTCTCTCTCTCTCTCTCTTTCTTTCCTTTCTTTCTTTCTCCTCCTCCTCCTCTTTTTTATTTTTGTTTTTCGACACAGGGTTTCTCTGTCCTGGAGTTCACACTCTGTAGCCCAGGCTGGCCTCAGTCTCACAGAGAAACCCCTGCCTCTGCCTCCTGAGTGCTGGGATTAAAGGCATGCGCCACCACCACTACTCTCGGTCTTGTTAATGTTATTTTGAACCTGTATTTTCTTACTCCAAAAAGTTTTCTCCACATTTATTGATGGATGTGTGTACATGTACAGGCAAATGCTTGCCATGGCATGCGTGTGGAAGCCAGAGGACAAGTTTTGGTAATTTGGTCTCTACTTCCACCATGTACCTCTCGGACTGAACTCAGGTCTTTGGGCTTGGCTGCAAATCCTTTTACTGACTGAGCCATCTTGTATAAAGAACAAATACAAAGCACCTTCAGACGCGGGTTCCAGTAAAGGACAAGAGAGCCACTTTCTTGTTGTCAAATCCAGAAAACACTTGCACGTGGTGTTTGGCCTCTGTTACTAGGCTTGCCCCCTCTTCACTCAGGGGCTTTACTCAGGGCGCCATGGAGAGGCGCAGCCAGAGTTCCATTGAGAGGCATAAAGGGTCTGGAGAAGTATCCCCATTCTCATACGGAGGCTCCTCCAGGGCTTTCTTTTGTCGCCCTCAGGCTCGGGGAAAACTACCCTGCTGGACGCCATCTCCGGGAGGCTGAGGCGCACAGGGACCCTGGAAGGGGAGGTGTTTGTGAATGGCCGCGGGTTGCGCAGGGACCAGTTCCAAGACTGCTTCTCTTACGTCCTGCAGGTGGGTGCGACCCCGGCCCGCCCCACCCCTCGCCCTCACGTCCGGGGCTCCGACGACTCTGATATCCCCTTTCCTGCAGAGTGACGTCTTCCTGAGCAGTCTCACCGTGCGCGAGACGCTGCGCTACACAGCCATGCTGGCCCTCCGCCGTAGCTCTTCGGACTTCTACAACAAAAAGGTACAGTTCCCAAGGGCCAAGGCCTGGTACCTCAGAAGCCCTCTCCTGCCACCTCCTGGCCCGCCCATTTTCATATTTTTTTATTCTGCTCACCTCCGCCCTAAGTGGCAGTTACACGATCTGAATGAACACCTGAAATGTGACCAGTCCGACCTAAGCCTGGTTTGTTTAAGAAGCCCCTGGGTCCTGTCCTTCCATCATGTGGCTTCAGGGAATCGAATTCAGGTGGTCAGGCGTGGTGGCAAGTGTCCTTAACCACTGAGCCATCTCATCTTGAAGGAACCTTATGAAAATAGACTAAGTTTCCTCCATGAAGAAAGAAACAAGGGAGTCCTCACTCCAGTGCGTTTGTTAAATGTTCTCAGTTTGCTTGGTTCTGTCTGGACTGTGAAGACCTGGGAACTCCCCAGGGAATAAGGTCAGGTAGGGCTGTCACCCCAAAAGGCACAGCTTCCTAGGAAGTAGGCTTGTCACCAGACCCTTGGAGACAGCAGGCTGCTTTCACCTGAGAATCCTGACAACTCTGGGAGGTGGTCTCTACCTCTAGAGGAACCCACCCCTCACGGAGTGCCCCTCATCTGTCTTTTCCCCTAAGGCTATTACATGGGTCCCGCTTCTCTAAATTATTCTCTGGTCTCACCTCTGGCTGGCATTCAGCAGGCTTGCTCAAATACAGTATCTCACTTGTGTCCGATACCGGCCGGGGTGGGGGCTTTATCTTCTTCAACCTGTTGCTGATACACCTATGCCTTCTAACCCCATCAGACTGTATGAAACACTCTGGAGTCTGAAAAAAGACATCTGTATTCTCCTGGGAGATAGGTGTGCAAAAACATGCTCATATGGCTTGGTGGTCCTAACCAGTGACACACACACACACACACACACACACACACACACGCAGCCCGCAGCTCGCACTCTCTATGCTTGCTTTGGTATTGTTTTATTCATCTATTTATTTTACATGCCAGCCACAGCCTCTCCCTCATCCTCTCCTCCCAGGCCCTCTTCTTCATTTCCCACCCCCATCCACCCCCCATCCCCTCCTCTTCCATCTCCATTACGGGAGCTGGAGAGATGGCTCCGTGATTAATAGCACTGGCTGTTCTTCCAGAGGACTGAGGTTGGATTCATAGCCCCCACCTGTCAAGAAAAGCTTGGTTCTAGGACCCTTCAACCTGATTCCGAGAGGAGACTTTTTGCCTGGCTTCCCCTTTGCATCCTCTATAGGCCAGGGCTCCGTTTCTGCTAGTGACTACCTTTTCCCCCTTGGTTCTCCCTCCAGAGTCATCTCTTCTCCTGTAGCTGCATTGTGGTTATTTTTCCAAAGCAATGTGCTGGTTTCTTTTCTTTTCTTTCTTTCTTTCTCTTTCTTTCTTTCATTGTGAAAGGGGCACAATCTCGCTAAAGGTGACTGGGAGCAAACTCTCTTCAGCCTCCCCTATGCTTCCCGGGGGCTGTCTGCAGACTGGGGGAATCAAGGAAGGGGAGCAGTGGAAGTAGAGGTTTTTCCAAAGGTCTCTGGGGGCTGCAATAAGCCGAGGAAGGGACAAGGGAGAAAAGCCAGCCAGTGAGGATTGTTTGCATATGTTGTTGGTGTGGAAAGCAGAGATACGAGGAGCTGTAGGTGTAGGTGTAAGCAGAATGAAGAGGGCTGCTGAGGGACTCGGAAGGGCGGAAGTGAAGCTGCGGACATGCTAGGCTTCCTTTGAAGGTCCTCAAGCAGATCTGAGCAGAGATTGGAGTGGCTTTTAATTACTTTTGGAAGCTGGATTATATTCCTTTGATGTAAAACAGCACCACGATTGGTCACTTGAATCTCTAGGGCTTACTAGGGTTACAAAAGAGAAACGGGGGCCACTTCAAACCAAATTGGATTTTTTTTAAAGCACAGAAAATATTTATGATAATAAAATTTCAAAACCCAAACTCTTAACATAATCTATATCATAATTATATCTTTGGGATTTTTTTGATGCCAGAATAAATATTTTGTGTTTCCAGGAACTTAAAAACACTTATTTAAAGCTGGCCTATGTATTATCCACTAAACCGAGGTGGATTTTACTGGTATGGGCTTTTCTTCCCAGGGTTTGATGAGTCTGAAAGTGGCCCTCACACTCTAAGAGAAGCATTATCCCCCCCTGGGCCGTCGCCTGCCCGTAACTGAAGTATCAGCCACAGTTACAGGTGGCAGGCCTGGAGTTCTGTCTCTTACAGGTGGAGGCGGTCATGGAAGAACTGAGTCTGAGCCATGTGGCAGACCAAATAATCGGCAATTATAATTTTGGGGGCATTTCCAGTGGCGAGCGGCGCCGAGTCTCCATTGCAGCCCAGCTCCTTCAGGACCCTAGTAAGTGGACACTGACCTGCTCCCAGGTGCTCGCAGGGTACCCTCCATGTGCCTGAGGCGCCTCCTTATCTTCTGTATGTTTGAGGGCTTTCTTCACAGTCCCCAGTGAGAAAAGGTTTGAGCAGGATTGAAATCTCTGACGTTTCCCAAACCAGAGACCCCAGTTTTGGGAACTGCTATGTAGTTTGTTTCCTGATGAGAGTCTCTCAGTTGGGGGGACAGTCCTCAGCTTATCACAGTTCACCCCCACAGTGAGGTGAACGTGATACACACTCGACAGTACTTTGAATTTTAAACTTTTCTCAGACTAATGAGAAATGGTAGCACCTTCTCTCGTAGCAACAGTGAGCCACACTCCTGATTGGCCTTGTGGGGCACAGAACTGGTCCTACAGTGTGCTGTGTTGACCAAGCTACTGTGCTCAGTAGGTTAGGTGGATCAAATGCATCTTCAGCCTATACCGTGCCTTTACTTTCCATGGGGTTATACTGGGTTACTATGACAAGGACCATTTGCCTTGACCATCTCCTAAAAGTATCCCATTTGTGTTATCCTGTCTCCGGGTGTGCTCCAGAACCTTCCATGACTATGAGGCCCACCTTGTCTAACTTATGAGCGCAGCTCCATTGTGCCCTGTAGGGAAGGCCAGTGAGTTCTGGTATTACTAGGAGTGTTTATGCCATGGGGAAGTGTTTATGAGTTGGCACAGCATATACGCCATGGAGAAGGCACTATGAAATGAGGCAGCCAGTCCCCTGTCTCCCTTCTCCCAACTTGACAAACCTCACCACATATATGCACCCGGGTGAGGGCATTTTGCACCTGAACTCTTTCTTCACCCCATGGTAGGACAAGCCTGCCTCTTCTAATCAATGCTTGGTCACAAGATGCTAAGGGGCCCTTGTCACTCTCTGGGTAGACGTAAGCTACAGTTAAACTTCTAAAGAACCCGACCAACGCCTGCCCATCCACCCCCCCCCCACTTCAGACGCTGTTTCATTTATTCTTCTGCTGAGTGCAGACCCCATTAGTCCTGGAACGTGTCCTGATAGAAAATAAGACTGGACTAGATAATTGCCAACTAGTCTACTTAGCCTCCCCAAAGGCTACCTGCTAGCCCTGTTTTCTGCCAGTGTCCCCTGCATGGAGCCCGAGTAGTCCAGAGTACAAAGGGGCCTGATCTGGTCGCTGTCCTGTCTCCAGGTGTGCTCCAGAGGCCCTTGCAGGTCAGGTTCTATCTCCTGGGCTCAGGCTGAAAGCCCGTTTCCATGCGGCTACTTCTCATCACAGTTTGCTGCAACAGCTCCATGGAAGGCTGCTCAGAACACTGAGTTTTGAGCACAGAGCATGCTGGGTGGTGGTTTAGACGTCTGACCCTTCTTTTCCCGCAGAGGTCATGATGTTTGATGAGCCAACCACAGGACTGGACTGCATGACTGCGAATCAGATTGTCCTCCTCCTAGCTGAGCTGGCTCGAAAGGATCGCATTGTGATCGTCACCATCCACCAGCCTCGCTCTGAGCTCTTCCAAGTAAGGGGATGCCCGTTTCTCGTACCGCTCAACTCAAGAGGAGTAGGTATGGTGTCTTAAACCAGAAATGACAGGGCAGGGTAACAAGCATGGACCAGTGATTGGAAAAGCAAGGGGCCCAGTTTACCTAGTGCACTCTGAGCCTCTTCTATATACTAGCTCATTTGGTCCACAATCATTTAGTCCACAAGGCAATCCTGGGGCCAGGGATCCACATATACACTTAACAGAAGAGAAGAATATGACTTAGAAATTACTCAAAATGGAGCCAATATCACACTGTTGGTAAAACGCTGTCAGTGGCAGCTTGAGGAAGATGGCTCAGTTGGTAATGTGCTTCTTTATGAGTTTGGATTTCCCAAGCCCATAAAAGCTGGGCAGAGAAGCACATGCCTGTAATCACAGTGCTGGGGAGGCAGAGACAAGAGGATCTCTGGGGCTTGCTGGCTAGCCAACCTAGCTGAGTCCAAGACTGCCAGGTTCAGTGAGAGACGCTGTCTCAAAAGTAAGAAGAACTGAGGACACACACACACACACACACACACACACACAGAGAGAGAGAGAGAGAGAGAGAGAGAGAGAGAGAGAGAGAGAGAGAGAGAGAGAGCTGCCTGGCAATGCGGCTGGTATCACGGCCCATTTAGCTACCAAAGCTCTATTTTGTCACAAAAATCATAGATTTTATATGCAAAAGAAACTCCATTTGATCCCCAGTATCCTTTTAGCTATCCACAATTTGTTGGTTTCCTATAGACGAGGATCTAATATTTCAAACACAGCCAACACACATAACACCTCTGGTTGCTCAAGGTAACTCTCAGTGGTTTTTCTCTGCCCAAATGTGATGCTAGGCCCAGCACCATAGAGCGATACTCACCATGCACAGAGGTAACCCAGACTAAGGACCAGAGGGATGCCTTCCCTTGTCTCCAGTAGACACGCATACACACACACACACACACACACACACACGCACGCACGCACACACACACACACACACACAAATACAGATGCAGGGCAGGGTAACAGAGGACTAACTGGCTGCTTGGAAGTGTATTTCCCTTAAGGACATGATTACCCCAGCACACACTAACCCCATCTGCTGTCCAATCAGCACTTCGACAAAATTGCCATCCTGACTTACGGAGAGTTGGTGTTCTGTGGCACGCCGGAGGAAATGCTTGATTTCTTCAATGGCTGTGGCTACCCTTGTCCTGAGCACTCCAACCCCTTTGACTTCTACAGTAAGTGCTTTAATGTCCACCAGCATGGCTGTTAAAAGGTCATTTTAGGTTATAATTATTTATGTATTTCTGTGTGTGCTGAGGTTGGTCTACATGTGGAGGTCAGGGGACAGGTCTGAAGAAGTCAGGTCTCTCCTTCCACCACGTGGGGCCTAGGGATCAAAGTCAGGTCATTAGACTTGGTGGCAAGCGCCTTTACCTGTTGAACCATTTCTCCAGCCCTAAATCTTCCTTAGCTTTGATTTCCGTGATACTGACCCTTCCAGGTTTTTATTTTTGTTTTGGCTTTTTTTTTTGTTTTGACGTCTTTATTTTTCAAGGAGTTAAGTTGGCAAGTCAATTCACTTACCCCCAGTGGTTTACCAGAGAATAAAATGGGGCTTCTCTCTCAGACTCTGACAAAGTTGAGTTTCTGAATTGTCCCAGGCAGTTGTTACGGGATTCTCATTGCCTCTCTGGGTAGCTGTAGACATTCTAATGCAGCAGGCGGTCATTAAGAGAGGAGCTTCTCTGCTGGGATAGGAACAGAACAATTGATGAATCAGATATTGTGATCCATTCAGTGAGAGCATGCGTGCATGTGTGTGTGTGTGCAGGCGCATATGTGTGTGTGGTGTGTGTGTACATGCACATGAGTGTGTGTTTGGTTTGTGTGTGTGCATGTATGAGTGGTGTGTGTGTGTGTGTGTGTGTGTGTGTGTGTGTATTTAGAAACACATGGGTCCTATCTTTTGGGGAAAACTTTTAGTGGACTTGACGTCAGTGGATACCCAGAGCAGAGAGAGAGAAATAGAAACCTACAAGCGAGTCCAGATGCTCGAATCTGCCTTCAAAGAATCGGCAATCTGTCACAAAATCCTGGAGAATATTGAAAGAACAAAACACCTGAAAACCTTACCCATGATTCCTTTCAAAACGAAAGATCCTCCCGGAATGTTCTGTAAGCTGGGTGTCCTCTTGAGGTAAGAGCCTGGGAAATACAGCCAAGGCCCATTTTAGGTCTTTATAGACATTTACCAATAATGAAATAAAAGGAATTAAAACTGACTCGTTTGGTTTCCAGGCGAGTAACGAGAAACCTAATGAGAAACAAGCAGGGGGTGATCATGCGTCTTGTTCAGAATCTGATCATGGGCCTGTTCCTCATTTTCTACGTTCTCGGGGTCCAGAACAACGTACTAAAGGGTGCTATCCAGGACCGTGTGGGGCTGCTGTACCAGCTTGTAGGCTCCACCCCGTATACTGGCATGCTCAACGCTGTGAATCTGTGTAAGTGTGGGAGGTACATCTCTTTCCCCCAAAATTCATCTGCTCCAGCCGTTACCTTCCAAAAGCTCACCATTATAAAGGTATTTCTCTAAGCTGAAACTTGCCCCATCCCTGGGTTCCCCAGGGAAGGGAATGAACAGTAGGATCACCTTAATGCAAGTAGCTCATCAAGTGGGCAGCCCTGAGGGTCGAAGCACCCAGAAAATATCAAAGTGATGCAGCATTGATGGTGTAGAATTTGGAAAGAGCTTTTCAGAAGTTCACAGCCTAGGATGTTCAGTTCGTGTGATCCAAGCCAACAAGCATGATTCTGCTTTGGAAGAGCCAGCACCTAGTGTTTCAACCCAATGGGGACCCTGAAGCACTGGACTGCCTGGTGCTGCAGTTTGCTTCAGGAAAATAGGCTTGGAGGGATTTCCGAAATGGAATACCAGCCACAGGGTGGAGGGGAGAACAGCGTTTGGAAAGCTGGTCCTAGATGGGCCCTTGAGGCAGTGAGAAGTCTCTGTCTTTCCCAGGCTTTTCTGTCCTCTGGGAACCAATCTCCTGCCCGGGAGGACACAGGGCCTCAAGTCACCCACTCGTGCCCCTCTCTGCTTTATTACTTTCCAGAGAAGAAAGTAAAGTGTGGGGTCCTTGCTACCACACTGGCCCACTGGCCCCTAGGTAATGGGAGATTTTTGAGGTGGGAGGGTTTATTATCCAATGATTATGGAGCCTGCCCGGCTGCCTTCCTGACCCAGCCCTGGTAGACCTCAAGTTAGCGTGGGTGGCTTTTCCTCCCTTGGTGGTTTGGTGACTGACTGTTTTTGGAACATGCCTTCCATGCTAGTTCCCATGCTGAGAGCTGTCAGTGACCGGGAGAGTCAGGATGGCCTGTACCAGAAGTGGCAGATGCTGCTGGCCTACGTACTGCACGCGCTCCCCTTCAGCATTGTTGCCACCCTGCTTTTCAGCAGTGTGTGCTACTGGTAAGGTGGGGTTCGGGGGCACTGAGTTCACCTGGGCCAGGCTCCCCATGGAGGGCTGGTGGGACCCAAGAGCAGGCCAGCGAGACGTATGCCAGGGAACAAGTCCCATGGTCTGAGGGTCTGGGCTAGAGAGGAGTGCTCACTGAGGGTAAGGCACAGCAGGTGACTGAGGTTAGGAGACAGAGGGCCACTGACTAGGAGACATTTCTGTGGATGGCTTATCAAGAAAGATAAAAGACAGTGCAGGGGGAAATTGGAGTGGAAGGGTGATCCTTGTCCTCATATGATAAAATCATCAAAGGTGACAGAATGTTTGTAAGAACCACAAGGCTGTGACTTGAGAAAAAAATTCACATAATTAAAAAACATGGTGAACTGGGCGGTGGTAGCACAGCACGGTGGTTAATCCCAGCACTCAGGAGGCAGAGGCAGGAGGATCTCTGTGAGTTCGAGGCCAGCCTGGTATAAAGTGAGTTCCAGGACAGCCAAGAAATTGTCTCAAAATTGACAGAGAAATTGTCTCAAAAAACAAAAAGAAACACATAACAAAACAAAAACAGGGTGATTTGGGCAAGAGGAAAGGGAGCCTTCAAGACTGACTGGGAGGGCAGACAAAAAATGGGGGGTTCTTTTTCTTGCTCTAAAAATGGACTGATGGACCCACAAGTCTAATGAGAGTTTAAGTCACACTATTGCTGGGGAGAACAATTTGCTGAAAGACATTTACAAGAAAAATGCACAGATACAAATTAGCTTGTTCCAAGGACACGAAGGTCAAATCAAGGCTCGGAGAATAGAAGACACTAGTGAGATTGAGTGGGAAGGAAATGAACGAGGAGGACAAGGCAGCGAGCGATTTCACATCGGCAATAATCCTACCCCGGCAATACTCCTACCGAGCCGGAATGGGCTCGGGGCAGCACAGTAGGTGAGCCCTCAGCATTAGGGTAGGAATGGCAGGTAGAACACAGTTATTAATGGAGAGACCCAGAGAGTTCGACAGCCCCACATCTGCCAGCCCGTATGACTGTTGTCTAAGCAATTTAATGTTTTGCCACGAGAGCTAAAGACGTTCTAACAGGCAATTCACACTGAGTTGAAGTCAGTGGAAACAACCGCGGTAATAAGGGGGCTCAAATGTCGGCTTTGTTCCAAAAGGGGACTGACAAAGGGGAATGGGCTTGCCTTGCTAATTCCACCTCCCACTAGCCAGCAAGGATTTATTCACAGGAGGCAAGTATGGTCTTTTTCTTAACTGATGTGCGTGGAGAGAAAACTAAAGGCCCATGTTTTTCTAGGACACTGGGCTTGTATCCTGAGGTTGCCAGATTCGGGTACTTCTCTCTTGCTCTCCTGGCCCCCCACTTAATTGGAGAATTTCTAACTCTTGTGCTGCTTGGGATGGTTCAGAACCCCAATATTGTCAACAGCATAGTGGCTCTGCTGAGCATCTCTGGGCTGCTTATTGGATCTGGACTGATCAGGTAAGGAGAACTGACTGAAAAGATTCAGTCTGGCATGGTTTGTGGTCGAGGATCACCCAATAATGGCTTCCATGGAGCAAACCTTGTAGCTCGGCTGCTTCTACGACTTGTCAGCTTTATTGTTTTAGACCTTGACCTGCTCACTGTTTATTAATACGATGTCTTTTATTGGACATCAGGACCCAACAAGATAAGCTTATTATTGATGTGACGCACATGTAGCAAGCTAATAAGAGAAGGAAACCAATCTAGATTCTCTAAGAAAACTCACAGCCCAATTTATAGCCAGCGTGCACATTAGCTCCTATCTAACTGGTAAGCATGAGGCTTTCTTCCAGTTCTCAATTCTCATTTTAAAACGCTTATTCTTATTTGAGGTGTGTGTGTGTGAGTGCCTGCATGTATGTATGTGCACCATGTATGTGCTGGAGCTATTGAGGCCAGAAGAGGGCATAGGATCCTCTGAAACTGGAGTTACAGGGTTGAGAGCCACCATTTAGTGGGTGGTTAGGAACTAAATTCAGGTCCTCTCCAAGAGCAGCCAGTGTCCCTAACCGCTAAGCCATCTCTCTAGAACCCCCTTCTCTGATAAAGGGGATGGGGCTTGCCCTGCTAGTCTACTCTCCCACTAGCCAGAGAAGAGGAAAGCACGGTCCTCTGGGGTTAAAGTTAGATGAGGAAAGCACCATAGACAAAGTGCTAGTCCAGAAAGAATGAGGTCTAGTGGACATGGCACATGTTAACACCATCCTTGGGTGATATTTAATGCCTCACCACATTTGATTTTATAAATTTTCCTTTATATATCATTTTGTAACCTCATTTATAAAATCTTGAGATAAAGAGCTACGTCTTCAGGTCATGGGGTCAATGGGAGGACCAGCCTGAGAGCATGCCATGAGCTGTCCACACTAGAGCGTGTAAGGGAGAGCTACCACTGGGCAAAGCGAGCTGTTCCATCCATGGACAGCCTTTCTATTACACTCTATTTGTCTCTGCGGCTGAAGTGGGTTGGTGACATCTCTGAAAACGGTGCGAGTCAGCCCAGAGTTTCAGGATTAGGCCAACAAGGTCGACCTAAGGGTGAGCGACGTCTCCTCTTTCATATGTTCAGACCTTAGTGTGCTGGTCAGCCTGGCACTATTGGTTTTTGGGGAAAGGGGATGATTGCTCTTTAAAGGGATACCATGGCCGTCATTGGCAAACACTCTCATGTTCTTGGCAAAACCTCCCTCCACGTAGCAAGGCTGAGCAGACAGGCATCTGTCGGTAAACAACCCATGGCTCCTCCCTCTTGAAAGCAAGCCTATACTTCTGTGACAGAGTCTTGTGCCTTCTGCTTTGTTTCCTTGTCACCTGTACAGAACCTGCCTTCTGGCCCCAGGGCCGAAGATGCTCTCTCTGAAGCACGCGCGCCCCACCCCAGCTGCACACATGCACGTGCGCATGCACACACATACACACACGCACACACGGACACACACACGGACCACCTTGCATTGTATCCTTTCTCCGAATTTAAGACCACAGTCTTGGGAGCAGTAGCCTGTCTCACTCATCAGCACAGTCTTCCTCAGGGGCCAGCCCATGACACAGAGCCCAGCAAGTGTGTAACACATCATTTGTTGGGTTGAGCGGTAAATGGATCACTTTCCGTGGGTTGCCACACAGGGCCCAGGCACTGGCCGTGTTGTTTTCCTTTCTGGCATCAAGCCTATGTGCAGGTGGAACATATGTCTTGTGGTTGGCCTAGTGCACAAGGGGACATAAGGGCATGCGCTTCTGACCTCAGAGCAGCAGCGCACAGCAGGGCAGCCCTCCTCCAGTGGCCGCCACCCTGTGCAGGTCTTGGCCATCTCATACTTGACTTTTCCCACAGCCTCCTCTCCCGGGTTTGCCAGTCTCTCCTTATTCTGGTCCATTCTACTTCGTTGGTGTTACATTCATTTCCTGAAAATGATATTTCTAGTTGGTCTTTTCCATGGTTACTCAGTCAACTCATTTTGAGACCCTGATACCCTGCTTCTGGTGTGGCTCCAAGCTCACCTCCCTCGGCTCCCAGTTCCCATCCTCTGCTCTAGCTTGGAGAACTATTGGGTCCCAGCAGTGGGACCGGTGGCCTGTCCTTAGGCCATTTCTGCCCCAAAGTGACCTCTTTCCTCTGTAAGCTTTTCCCATGTCCCTAACCAAGCTTTCCAGCCCACAGTCTGCCATCTAGGAAAACTGCCAGTAACTGGAGTCATGGGGCTTGGGGAGCACCTGGGAATAGGTGAGACAGTAAATTAGAATGGTAAGGGTGTAATGAACATGTGGTATTGTAGCCTATGCACTCCTGGCACCAACAGTTCACTTCTGTGCATTTTTGTGGTATTGAGGATGCATAGTCTATGTCCCTAACTACGTTATGAGTTCTTCAGGGATAGGATACTTTAAAAAAAATCCCCAAAGCACCTAGGATTAGAATCTTATAAAGAGAAATTATTTAATATATATTTAATTTATGTGTATGGATGTTTTGCTGGTAACTATGTCTGCGTACCACCCATTCGCCTAGTGCCTGTGGAGGTCAGAAGAGGGTGTTGGATCCTCTGAACTGGAGTTACAGATGTGAGCTAGGTGTGAAATTGAACCCAGGTCCTCCACAAGAGCAAAAAGTGCTCTATTGAGCCATCTCAGCAGCCCCACGGTGTATTTTTACTGATAGAAACTATATAGTGATCCAAGAGGCAATCAGACTTGGCAGGATGTTTCTCCTGAGACAGACTGGAGAGGAGCATGTTTTCCCAGAGGGATAAAGGAAGGCACAAAAGGGAAAAACAACAAACACCAAACGAAAACAAAAGCACCCCTCCCCCACAAAAATCCAAACCACCGACAACACAAAAACCCTAAAACCAAGACCCAAGGAAGAGTTTCTGTTTGCAGGCTCCAACCTCCTTTCTTGGACACTAGTCTGGTCCTCCCGCCACCCTTAGTCAGATGTCACAGTCTTCACCTAATGTAGTATTACTAGGTGTATGACTGCCTGCATGTTTATATAAGTAATGTTGAGACAGACAGAGAGAGCCAGCCAAGGGTCATGAGAGTCTCTAATGAATCCAATCCACTGAAACGGCTGCCAGGGGGTGTTAAATGACGAAGCACCATGCTTACTGACATACAACAAGAACTGAGCTCTATTCGGGAGACTAAAGATCATCAGAGTGTGAAGAGCCTGGTTCTACACTGTGCGAGTCTCACAAGCACACACATTTTCTATCCTGTCACCAAAATGTCTTCAGTCATTTCTGATAGTGGGATATACTCACAGTTTTCAGTGTTGTTTGAAGACTTCATAGTAAGCATCAATTTTACAACAGAGGTGGAAGATTATGTTTAGATTAGAAAACATAAAGACTGCATATATATATATATATATATATTTCCTAGAATCTACTGAATTTTCTTTCTCTTTTTTTCTTTTTCCTAAGAAACATAGAAGAAGTGTCAATGCCTTTTAAAGTCCTGAGTTATTTTACATTCCAAAAATACTGCTGTGAGATTCTTATTGTCAATGAATTCTATGGGTTGAACTTCACGTGCGGTAAGTATTCTATTCTATTTTACAGTATTATTTTTACATGCTGTTCTAAGTAAGCAATCTCCTAGGGAAATGGAAATACTATGAGAGAGAGGGAGAGAGAGAGAGAGAGAGAGAGAGAGAGAGAGAGAGCCAGAAGACAACTTTGGATTTTCTTGGATTTTGTTCCTTCCTAGCTGCCTATTTGGTTCTGTCACTGGGACCTGGGCTCTCTGATTAGGCTGGGCCGGCTGGCCAGCAAGCCTCAGGAATGCATGCCTCCCCAGTGCAGTGTGTGTCACTATGCCCATGTTTTATGTGGGTGATCAAACTCGGCCTTGTTTTTGTGGCAGTCACTTTCTTGAATAGGCTATCTCCCCAAACTCTTAGAAATGTTTTATTTTCATAATACAATTTTCAAACCTTGATTTGAAATAAAGCCCACAATTTTTCTCTCATTTAAAACAATTTTTAAAGAGATTTATTTATTTTGTCTGTGAATGTTTTGCCTACCTGTATGTATGTATTCATGTTGTATGAGTACTTGGTTGCTGGTGGAGGCCAGAAGAGGGTGTCAGATCCCCTGGGACTGGAGTTACAGACAGTTGTAAGCTGCTATGTGGGTGCTGGGAACTGAACCCAGGTCCTCTGCAAAAGCAGCAAGTGCTCTTCCTCTGAGCTGTCCCTCTAGCCCCAAGCTATTTTCTCTGATTTTTAAAGAAAAGTATTCACCAGTCAAGTTAGTCTCCTGTCAACAGTGAATAGTTTAAGGGCACTCGATACAGGTCTATGTGATTGCTAGTATATTCTAGATAGGCTCAGTTCCTATATCACTGAACATACCAAAGCTAGCTAAATGTGGCCTCTTGCTCCCCAAACTATGTATAGAATACATATGGGTAAATCCATTTTTTTAAATGACAAACGTCAACCTCCAATTCCAAGACAGGGCAGTGGGAACACAAGTGCCCATGGCCACTGGAAATCCCAGTGTATGGTAGAGTTTAGCGGTTAAATATTTTCAGATGTCAATACCAATAACTTCTACTGTGTTTGCTGGTAGGTAACAAGCAGGAACAGGGGGATGTAGCTATTCTCAAGAGACAATCAAATACTTTTCCATCTTCAAAACAAGCCTGGGCCCCAGACTCACTCTTGCTTCATCTCACTGTGAACTCTGGGTTCGCTGAAATATCGTGTGTCTTTCACTAAGAAGGCTACTTCGAGCGCTGAGCACTTTCTGAACATCAGGGAGAGATTTGTGATGAAATGCATCAGAGCTGACTGTCTGTCTCTCCTTGGCAGGTGGCTCCAATAGCTCCATGATAATTAACACAATGTGCTCCATCACCCAAGGAATCCATTTCATCGACAAGACCTGCCCGGGCGCTACGTCCAGATTCACGGCAAACTTTCTCATCTTGTACGCATTCATCCCACTGCTTGTCATCCTAGGGATAGTGGTCTTTAAAGTGCGGGACTTCCTCATCAGCAGATAGTTGATGGCAGCCAGGAAAGGGCGCCTGCCACGGACCACAGAGGGGCGCCATCTGCTAACCAGCACGATTCCGTTTGTGACCCTTGCATCTATCAGACCCCCAAGTGCGACGGAAACTGCTCACCGTCCCCCACTATTCCAGCTTGTGGGGAGATGGAGACTTGGAAGGTGCGACTGAACTGGCCCACGGATGTAAATAATGATAATTCATAAACCTATGGGAGATTAGTTTGACTATGTGTTTATTTCTGTACCCAGAAAATAAGCCCGTTTTAAAAATCGTGTTTACATTTGATAAAGAATTTGATAAAACAAAAGTGTGTGTGAATACTGACTGGTAGCAATCCAGGAAGTTCTGGGTTTGCCTGAGAAAGCCTCCTAGAGAAGGGGATAAGTAGCTTCTGCTGCCATTTAAAAGCCACAGATACATGCCTGTTCACCTGATGGGGCAGTCACCTGATCACATCAGGCAGCTGCTGGACAGATGTTGGTGAACACCCCTGACACATAGCGAAGAAACCTCAGGAAGACGCTGAACATTGAATACTGCGTATCAGACAGACTTCTGACGGATATGCTTGTTATTTCTTCACTTTTAGTATAATTTACCTTTTAAAATGAAATGTTACTGGGCAGAGTGTGACAGAGAGACGAGCTGTGTAAGTCTGCAGAACAGCTGCTAAGCAACGTCTGTATGAAAATAGTCAAATGACACAAGTCACACACCAGGAACTCATGTTCTCGAGCTGGAGAGACGAAGGGCGCTGATAAGGGCAAACACACACCCACAGTGCATACTTCCAGGGATGGAATGATGGGTGTCGGCCATTAAAAATAGATTCTCTAAGTGACTGATTATCTTTCTCATTGATCCTCAAGTAATTTATGAATAAGTCTGAAATTTAATTCTCTCAATGTCACCATGGTAACCATGAGTGAGTCTCTCAGAGAGAGCACATGAACTTGTTCCATTACTGTGACCTAGCTTATAAAGAATGATAAATTACAGCATTCGAAATGTCTCCCATTACAGGAGAAAGGAAGGCACAGTGAAAATCTATTGCTAAGAACTGCATTTGAAGATCTGAGGCATTGGTATATTACCAGCATAGTATTGTCAATTTTTATAAAAGGTCTGTGACGCTGATGATTATGGTATAACAGTTACACAATGCCTTACAGATTATATATGTCACATCAGCTGTAGACAGTCCTAGGGATGATAATCTACTCAACTAGTTCAAAGACAGTCCCACAGGGAGGAGCCTCTTTCGAGATCGCTGATTTCAACCCTGGAGACACGAGGTGAGGGAAGCAGCTTCTATTATTCATATGCAGATGAATTTCATTCTAGTTCAGAAACATTTGGAGAACTGACATCATGTGCGACTTCAAGCTACTAAATGTTCGTGATAGCGCCCTATAAATATGATGGCTTTTGACCCCTGACAGCTTGTGTCTTGAGTCACAGAACGGACAGGGGCTGGAGAGATGGCTCAGTGGTTAAGAGCATTGGCTGTTCTTCCAGAGGACCCGGGTTCAATTCCCAGCACACTGTCTGTAACTCCAAGATCTGACACCCTCACATAGGCTTATATGCAGGCAAAACACCAATGCACATAAAAAAAAATCAATGTATAGAATGGCCACTTTTATTACTGTTGTGGCCCGGGCTGTTTGGGCCTTTAGGATGCTGACCACAGGAGGGCTTTCTCCACAGTGCGGAGATGCATCAGGAGCTCACTGAACACTCTTCTCAAATGTCAGACCACATGCAAGACAAACAGCTGACAGATTCCTGTGTCATCAAAATGACCCACATGTCCTCACCTGTTCCAGTAATGTGCTTATTTGAAGCTGTGCCCACAGCACATGAAGAGTCACGCAGGGCACAAGAATACATACCTTTCCTGACTAGCAATAATGACTGTCCTATCCAGAACCGGCTTCTCACATGTGGTGCCTGCCTGGAAGTCATTCTGGATGCTCTCAATTCATGTTCTGGCCAGATTAGTGACAGCTACCCCCGAGACTAGCCCGTTCTTTAAAGGGTGATATTTATTCCTTGGGTGGAGGAGGAGAGAGGGAAGGTGTATCGGCGTAAATAAATGCAATGCAGATATTAAAGAATATTTACCACTTTAATGATAAACTTACAGAACCGAAGTTCCCGCATAGCACAGGAGGTAGGAAGGAAAAGCGAGGGTGACAGCCTCTGCGTGCTCGATTTATCTGCCAACAAATGCCCGAGGCAAACCCCGCCCCTAAAGGGGCTGACTTAACCCTACATCTCCCCTTTTTGTCTAAATAAGACAGAACTAAACCAAATATAACTATAAACAATAATAACAAATGATAAATATAACAAACAATATTGAGAACAAAAGTTTTGATAGACATTCTATCTCAAGGAGTCTAAATAATATAGAGAGTAACTATAATTAAATAATCTTCAACTCCATCAAAGATCTGAGAAGGGAAAAAATATTACTTAACAAATGAGAGATATCCAAAATGTGCAACAAATGACAGAGACAACTGACTACCTGGGCAATCACCCAAAGTCTCATTTGCAATGTTGAGTCAACCAACTTTGGCTAAGGCCTAACATAACTGACATACCAATATCAAATGTAAGGAACTTTCTCAGAATTATCTTACCCTGTCTTGGCAAGATAAGACAATCCTGTTTTATATCTTAGTCAGTAGTTGAGGTATGGGCTTTTCTTAACCCAAAGGCCAGTTCTGCCAAGAAGACAAGCTCCCAGTGGAGTGTCTTTGGTGCTCAACGATCTCTCGGGAGTAGAGTGGTGTTGCCAGGAGTAATTGTGTCTCGTTGGCATAGAATTTTAGGTTAGATTAAAGGCCATTTTCTACAGCTCTTCAAAGAGGTTGAAGATTATACTATCTATACTAAAAAACCGAGTCATGTTAAACAAAGATCTGTTTTCTTCCTGGAGAACTTCAAACTGATTCTTGAGAAGATTGTTGTCATTCTCAATAGTTTTTAAATGTTCAACCTCTGCCTTAAGAGATTTGATCATTTTTCTATTATCAAACCAAATAGTGCTAAGGAAAATTAAGAATCCCAGAAATATCCATAGATGTGGGGTGATAGACACCTCTTGTAAAATCTCCCATATGGTACATTCAAAAAAGCTGTTGAAATTCGAAATAGTCACGTTCTCAGACATTTTATTTATAAAAGAAAAAATTCTTTTACCTGCAATGACCGGTTCCTGCCAGTGGTGGCGAAAGAGTCCACTTGAGTCCACGTGGCCTAAGTCTGAAATAAATGACTCAAAAACAAAATTGGAGCAGACACCAGGCTGATTAATAGCAATTGGGCCGGAAAAGGAACAGAGAGAAAGCCGCCAAAGTGAACAAATCAAAGGGACCGGGCGTGTTTGAGCTGGCTCGCAGGGCCACCGTCATGTGACCCGAGCGCCGGCAGAGGTGGGAGGGGAACAGAGACTGATCACGCTGTTACAGAGGTGCTGCCGATTTCAACCCGCCGGGGAGTGCTAGCTCTCCCGTCCCGCTTGATTCTCTAGCAAGCAGCAGGGAAAATCGAGTCGCTCAGAATCTCAGCTGTGTCCCCAGCCCGTAGTCGGACCCCGGCTGAAAGGGTACAGTCTGCGCGCCCAGGGAGACCGCTGCTAGGAGTGGTGGCCCCAAGAGACTCCGATTTGGGCCGGGTCTCGGCAAAGCCCCACGTTGGGCGCTAAATGTATCGGCATAAATGCAATGCAGATATTAAAGAATATTTACCACTTTAATGATAAACTTACAGAACCGAAGTTCCCGCATAGCACAGGAGGTAGGAAGGAAAAGCGAGAGCACAGCCTCCGCGTGCTCGATTTATCCGCCAACAAACGCCCGAGGCAAACCCCGCCCCCTAAAGGGGCTGACTTAACCCTACAGGAAGGATGGAGGCTGCTGCCTTAAAATGGCCCATTCTAGACAGTTGGGAAGTTCTGGGTGTGAGGACCCGGGATGCACATTTTACATAAGCACCTGCAGGCACTTCTTGTGTCTCTCTGTTGAAGGTGAGAGCATGACACTTGTCAACTCCTTTCTGGCTTCCTACCGCCTGCAGCTGAGTGTGCAACACGGGCACCCAGGACTGACAAAACGGGTCAGTGGTTAAAGGCATCTGCCACCAAAACTGCTGCCTCAAGTTCAATAACCAAAACTCAAAATGGTAGAAGGAGGAGTCTTGAAAGTTTCCCTTTGACCTCCATACATATTCCATGGTGTGTACTCTCTCTCTCTCTTTCTCTCTCTCCACACCATGGCATGTACACACACCATGGCATGTAACACATATACATACACCATGGCATACACACACACACACACTATGGCATGTACACACACACTATGACATGTACACACACACACTATGGCATGTACACACACTATGACATGTACACACACACTATGGCATGTACACACACACTATGACATGTACACACACTATGACATGTACACACACACTATGACATGTACACACACACACTATGACATGTACACACACACTATGACATGTACACACACACTATGACATATACACACACACTATGACATGTACACACACTATGGCATGTAAACACACTATGGCATGTACACACACGCTATGACATGCACACACACACTATGACATGTACACACACACTATGACATGTACACACACACTATGGCATGTACACACACTACGACATGTACACACACACTACGGCATGGACACACACTACGGCATGTACACACACACTATGGCATGTACACACACTATGGCATGTACACACACTATGGCATGTACACACACACTATGGCATGTACACACACACTATGACATGAACACACACACTATGGCATGAACACACACACTATGGCATGTACACACACTATGACTTGTACACACACACTATGACATGTACACACACACTATGACATGTACACACACACTATGACATGTACACAAACACTATGGCATGTACACACACAATGACATGTACACACACACTATGACATGTACACACACACTATGACATGAACACACACACTATGGCATGCACACACACTATGACATGTACACACACACTATGGCATGTACACACACACTATGACATGCACACACACTATGACATGTACACACGCACTATGGCATGTACACACGCACTATGGCATGTACACACACTATGGCATGTACACACACACACTATGGCATGTACACACACTATGACATGTACACACACTATGGCATGTACACACACTATGACATGTACACACACTATGACATGTACACACACACTATGGCATGTACACACACTATGGCATGTGCACACACACTATGACATGTACACACACTATGGCATGTACACACACTATGACATGTACACACACTATGGCATGTACACACACTATGACATGTACACACACTATGGCATGTACACACACTATGACATGTACACACACACTATGGCATGTACACACACTATGGCATGTACACACACACTATGGCATGTACACACACACTATGGCCTGTACACACACTATGACATGTACACACACTATGACATGTACACACACACTATGGCATGTACACACACACTATGACATGCACACACACTATGGCATGTACACACGCACTATGGCATGTACACACACACTATGGCATGTACACACACACTATGGCATGTACACACACACACTATGGCATGTACACACACTATGACATGTACACACACTATGACATGTACACACACTATGGCATGTACACATACACTATGGCATGTACACACACTATGGCATGTACACACACGATGACATGTACACACACTATGGCATGTACACACACACTATGGCATGTACACACACTATGGCATGTACACACACACTATGACATGTACACACACACTATGACATGTACACACACTATGACATGTACACACACTATGGCATGTACACACACACACTATGGCATGTACACACACTATGACATGTACACACACTATGACATGTACACACACTATGGCATGTACACACACACTATGGCATGTACACACACTATGGCATGTACACACACTATGACATGTACACACACTATGGCATGTACACACACACTATGGCATGTACACACACTATGGCATGTACACACACACTATGACATGTACACACACACTATGACATGTATACACACTATGACATGTACACACACTATGGCATGTACACACACACTATGACATGTACACACACACACTATGGCATGTACACACACTATGACATGTACACACACTATGGCATGTACACACACTATGACATGTACACACACTATGGCATGTACACACACTATGACATGTACACACACACTATGGCATGTACACACACTATGACATGTACACACACACTATGGCATGTACACACACACTATGGCCTGTACACACACTATGACATGTACACACACTATGACATGTACACACACACTATGGCATGTACACACACACTATGACATGAACACACACACTATGGCATGTACACACACACTATGACATGTACACACACTATGACATGTACACACACACTATGGCATGTACACACACTATGACATGTACACACACACTATGGCATGTACACACACTATGACATGTACACACACACTATGGCATGTACACACACACACTATGTCATGTACACACACACTATGGCATGTACATACACTATGGCATGTACACACACTATGACATGTACACACACTATGGCATGCACACACACACTATGGCATGTACACACACTATGGCATGTACACACACACCCTTGTTTCACATTTCTAAAAGACCAGAGCAGACACTTACACGTGTGAAACAAAATTTATACTTCTTAGACATTAAAAGTAGGTGATAGAAAATTTTTTTATTTAAAAAGAATTATATATAGTGAATATTTTCTCTCTAAAAGACTTCAGAACACTCACAAAGTTGTACCAGAACAAGAAAACAGATTGATCTCCCCTGGTATATTATACATCTCAACTTTCTTCTCATGTTGCCACACAAGGGAAGAAAATGATCTTACTTGAACTTGGGAAGGAAGACATAAACCACCATGGTGGGCCAGGTTCAAGAGTCCAGCTCAATTTGTTTCCAGGTCTTGGAAGAACTTCTCTTGTACTGTTCCAGTTCCTAAAACAAAGATCTGCATTACTTTAAGGAAAAAACAAAACAACACGTAGTTTCAAGCAGGCACTTGCTGCTACAACAACAGCACAGCCTTCCGTCTGTCATTCGCAAGGCTTCTTGCTAGTTTCTGAGAGTGACTGTACTGAACACTCATTTTCTATAAGAGCCTCCAGAGTTCCGGACAGATTAAGCAGTGCTCAGAGACGAATTCAGTAAGGTTTCAGACAAAATTACCTACTAAACAGAATATACAAGTCACTTCCAATTAGCAAAACAAGGCATTCATACTTCAAGGATATAAAACTATTTGAAAGTGATGTTCAGTTCTTTCCAAAAGTTTGTTTGAAGTTAGCAAATTATCAATATTTGAGATTTAGATGTCCTTCCATACAGTGATTCTGCTCTTAGAAATGTCATCATGCAAGGGCTGGAGAGAGGCTCCGCTGCCAAGAACACAGGCTGCTTTTCTAGAGGACTTGGGTTCGATTCCAAGCATTACATGGGGTCTCACACCCATCTGTAACTCCAGTTCCAGGGGATCCAATGCCCTCTTCTGATCTCTGCATACATGTAGTACAGACATACAAGTAGGTGAACAACCACACACATAAAATAATGATTTTTTGTTTGTTTGTTTTTTTCGAGACAGGGTTTCTCTGTAGCTTTGGTACCTGTCCCGGAACTAGCTCTCGTAGACCAGGATGGCCTCGAACTCCCAGAGATCCACCTGCCTCTGCCTCCTGAGTGCTGGGATTAAAGGCGTGTGCCACCACCGCCCGGCAAAATAATGATCTTAAAAGAAGCAATCTGTCATACTGACCTCGGTGTGGTAGCACATGTCTGTAAGGCCAGCACTGGAAAGGCTGAGACAGAAGGATCTTAAGTTTGAGGTCAGCCTGGGCTTCACAGTAAGACCCTAGGACTGGGGTGTAGCTCAGTGGTAGAGTGTTTGCCTAGCAATGGGTTTCACCCCATCATGGAAAAGACAAAATCATAGAGTTAGGTATGGTGGCAAATACTTTCATTTCTAGTACCTGGGAGGCAAAGGCAGCAGAAGTCAGACTGGCCTACATAGTGAATTCCAGGCCACATAGTGAGACCCTGGAAAACAAAACAAAACAAAAAACAAGCAAACAACAACAACAAAAAATTTCTATAAAGTAAAAAGTTTTGTTTTTGTCTTTTAGTTTTTAGAGACAAGGTCTCATTATGCAGCTCTGACTTCTGGAATTTGCTCTGTAGACCAGGCTGACCTCAAATTCATAGAGATCCACCTGCCTCTGCCTGCCCAGTGCTAGGATTAAAGGCGAGTGCCACTTCTTCCTTAAAACAGAAACTAACATACTTGGGCTTTGGAGATAACTCAGTGGGTAAAAGAGCTTGTACTGCAAGCTTAAAATCTGAGTTCAAATCCCTAGTACCATGCCAAAAAAAGAAGGAGAGAAAGAAAGAAAGAGAGGGAAGGAGGGAGGGAGGGAGGGAGGAAGGAAGGAAGGAAGGAAGGACGGAAGGAAGAGAAAAATAGTGAAACAGGCAGGGTGTGAACAGACAGAGATGTTCCTGTGATGTCTGCACAGCTGGAAACAACTGTCTGTAGAAGGGACTGATTAGGGACATGAGTGCCCCCTAAGAAGAGCAACAGTAGGAGGAAGACGGGACTTCCATTGTCTCCTCCCTAGACCTCCACATCTTTAACATATGTTAATTTCACAGACAGGAGCCTTCACAGAGGATCACCTTGGGGCAGCTTCTGTGCCAGGTCCGGTCTAAGCAACTGTACAAAGTCTATCATTATTCTGGATAAACAAAAATGGTTGCTCTGCAAGATAAGCTGAACAGTGTCCACTGGCTGAGGATATTAACGTTCACAACGGCTACAAACAAAATCAATTGCTGTGTTCATAAAAAGTACAGATTATCTTTCACAGTTATACTTCAAGCTATTAAAACTGAACTGCCGAAGAATTTCAAAGCTGCATGTATACTTTAAAATGCTTTTCTAGTGATAACTGCAAATAAGTCTTCAGTTTGCTTTATGTCTGAATGACACTACCCACTTACCAGTTATTTTCCACTTAGGCTACTAAAGGTTAACTAATAAAAAGTAGGTAACTGGGTGTGGTGGCATTCACCCTTACTCCACAGGAGGCAAAGGGCTCTCCACGAGTTTGAGGTCAGCCTGGCCAACACAGTGAGTTCCAGGCCAGTCAGACTACACAGCTAGACCTTGTCTCAAAACAACAAAAAAGAGCCATAAAAATAAAGTGATATTGCAAGCTTTGCCTTTAACTGAAAACGGTCAATCATTTTTTTATCAAGATCTAGGTGAGGATATTGCTTTGAAGGTCTTTGTTGGCTGTGGTATAGAATCTTCTTACAACAGATAAAGAATGGGGCTGGTCACCTGGCCATGCCCAAAGCAAGATGAAGAGGCTGCCTCCCCGGCCCACCCCTACCTACCTCAACTCTCTTAAGAACCCTGAAGGCTCTGAAGACACACAGTCTATGGTTTTATGAAACACTGCAATGGTATAATATGATATAAAAATATTACAATGGCATCTTCAGCAAAGAACAGTAACATCATTGTTCTCTAACCATGAGATCAGTGTGTCAGTGTGCTTAGTAAATTATAGCCCTAGGAGCAAGCGGATTGTTTTAAACTAGGTAGCTATGGCTAAGCAAGAGGACTTTCATAGTGAAAACAATTATTTACCTAAACCTCCCATCCTCTGCCCTGGACTCCTTTTTATAAAGACAGAGTCTTGCTATGTTGCCCTGGCTAGCCTGTAACTCCTATGCAGACCTCAGCCTCCCCAGTGCTGGAATTAGAGTCATGCATCTGGCTTTTTGGAACTCATTCTCTTTGGATGGATACCTTGCTTATCCTAGATATAGTTGGGGAGGGCCCTGGTCCTTCCTTGGAGCAATATGCCTTACCCTCCCTGAGGAGTGGATGGTGAGTGGAGTGGGAGGGTAGGTGGAGGGAATGGGAGGAGGGAAGGGAGTGGGAATTGGGATTGGTATGTAAAATGAAAAGATAGTTTGTTTTAAAAAAAAATAAAAAATTACTGAAAATTAAAAAATAAAAAAATAAAGTCATGCATCACCACGACCACATTCCCCTTTTAGACTCTTTTAACAACAATATTGAAAAGAGGTAGACAGACGGAGCAAACACTTTTCATATTCAGATTCCCTAAAATCAGGAGTGACTTAAAGCTCGAGGACTAATGTGAGATCTGACAGACAGAGAGACCTTTGAGCAATAAGAGAAAAGAGTGCTAACGAGGAAAGACCCCATCTGCAGGAATGCTATGGCCCCCAACCTCTGATCAGTATGGGCTGGCTTCACAGGTTACAGGACTTGCCTGTGTCAGAAAGGACTATGATCAAGACAGATCTGAAGGCCAAGCTATGCTGTCATAAGACACCATGACCACAGAAACTTGGGAAGAGAAGGGTTTATTTCAACTCACATATACACCTGCATATGTATATCCATACTACAGTCCATCACTGAGGGAAGTCAGGGCAGGAACTCAAGCAGGGCAGGAGCTGATGCAAAGGCCATGGAGGAGTGCTGCTTACTGGCTTGCTACCCATAGTTTGGTCAGTCTGTTTTCTTGTTGCACCCAAGACAACTAGCACAGAAGTGGCACTGCCCAAAATGGGCAGGGCCCTCCCCAAACAATCACTAATCAAGAAAATGCCCTACAGGCCTGCCTAGAACCTGAATTTACAAAGGCATTTTTTTCTATTGTGGTTCTCTCTCTCTCTCTCTCTCTCTCTCTCTCTGTCTCTCTCTCTCTCTTTCTCTCTCTCTGATGATTAGCATGTGTGAAACTGTTATAAGACCAGCTAGCACACTAGCATATTCATGCATTTCCTCTAGGGAGGTGAGTTGCAGGACTGTCCACTCAAGGCCAGTCTGAGCTACCGAATGAGACTGTAAAAAAATTGTTTTGAATAGCAATCATAAAAGAAGTATTTTATCACAGAGCCTTCCGATGAAGCATTGTGAGATGTGGTGGTGAAATTGTGGTGGGGTGATAAAGATGTGGTGATGAGGATGTGGTGATGAGGATGTGGTGGTGATGAGGATGTGGTGGTGATGAGGATGTGGTGATGAGGATGTGGTGGTGGTGAGGATGTGGTGATGAGGATGTGGTGATGAGGATGTGGTGATGAGGATGTGGTGGTGATGAGGATGTGGTGGTGATGAGGATGTGGTGATGAGGATGTGGTGATGAGGATGTGGTGATGAGGATGTGGTGATGAGGATGTGGTGGTGATGAGGATGTGGTGATGAGGATGTGGTGATGAGGATGTGGTGGTGATGAGGATGTGGTGGTGATGAGGATGTGGTGATGAGGATGTGGTGGTGATGAGGATGTGGTGATGAGGATGTGGTGATGAGGATGTGGTGGTGATGAGGATGTGGTGATGAGGATGTGGTGATGAGGATGTGGTGGTGATGAGGATGTGGTGGTGATGAGGATGTGGTGATGAGGATGTGGTGGTGATGAGGATGTGGTGATGAGGATGTGGTGATGAGGATGTGGTGGTGATGAGGATGTGGTGATGATGAGGATGTGGTGATGAGGATGTGGTGGTGATGAGGATGTGGTGATGAGGATGTGGTGGTGATGAGGATGTGGTGATGATGAGGATGTGGTGGTGATGAGGATGTGGTGATGAGGATGTGGTGATGATGAGGATGTGGTGATGAGGATGTGGTGATGAGGATGTGGTGATGAGGATGTGGTGGTGATGAGGATGTGGTGATGATGAGGATGTGGTGGTGATGAGGATGTGGTGATGAGGATGTGGTGATGAGGATGTGGTGATGATGAGGATGTGGTGATGATGAGGATGTGGTGATGAGGATGTGGTGGTGATGAGGATGTGGTGGTGATGATGAGGATGTGGTGATGAGGATGTGGTGGTGATGAGGATGTGGTGATGAGGATGTGGTGATGAGGATGTGGTGGTGAGGATGTGGTGGTGAGGATGTGGTGATGAGGATGTGGTGATGATGAGGATGTGGTGGTGATGAGGATGTGGTGATGAGGATGTGGTGGTGATGAGGATGTGGTGATGAGGATGTGGTGATGATGAGGATGTGGTGATGAGGATGTGGTGATGAGGATGTGGTGATGAGGATGTGGTGATTAGGATGTGGTGATGAGGATGTGGTGGTGGGGTACCCATCACTTCACTGGGACTATTTATAAGGGAGACGATTCCTCAATGGCAGTTGTGTGTTTTTGGTGGACCAGAATGGAAGTCATGAGCATGCTTCTCCATCCTAAAAGTGCTCTGCTCCAATTTCACTGTAAATGCTTCAAGGCTCTGAATGCCACTTTCTGCTCCAAACTAATGTAATCTGGGTGCTAACAAAGGGTGTTGGGGGTAGAAAAGGAGCCAAGAGAAGATCAAGTCCCATCTCTTGTAGGTGCAGAGCTAGCTCTCCACTCAAAGGCAACAGCACTATGACTTAATGATCCAGGATACCACCTGTCTTCCTAGAAGAGCCAGCCTGAGCCAGTGCTGGGTCAGAGGGATGTCAGTCACAATCAGTCCACCCTGCTGTAAGAGCTGCACGTTGCTTTTAGCAGTGATGTGCCGGATAAAACTGTGGAAAATCCTAAGCGCAGATTTAAGTCAGAAGCAGCCGAGCTCTTCTTTTAAATGAATTCAGTGCCAACTCAGATCTGAGGACTGCAATGGGATTTTCAAGGGAAAGTTGCTACCCAGCAATCAACAATCATTAAAGAATAAAAGACAATATGAAGACAGAAATATAGACAACTAGTTAAATTTTCACCAAAACCTCATACCTTTATATTCTCTATGTCTATCATTTTTCTATCTGTCAATCAGTCTATCTTGTATCTATGTATCTTTCTCCCTACCTACTTACCCATGGTCTATTTTTATAAAATATGTTGTCCTTTTGCAGATACAGCATCCAGATTGAAAAGGCAACCATGGAAAAGTCTCAGGAATGTCCTTGACAGAATACAATGACTTCCATTCTTTCTTTCTGTCTGTCTGTCTGTCTGTCTATCTGTCTATCCATTAATCTTATCTATCTGTCTATCTGTCTATCTATCTATCTATCTATCTATCTATCTATCTATCTATCTATCTATTAATCTTATCTATCTATCTATCTATCTATCTATCTATCTATCTATCTATCTATCTATCTATGTATCCATCCATCCATCTATGTATCTAGCTAGTCTCACTTCATGGCTCAGGCTGGTCTCAAACTTGCAAGCCTCCCGCTGAGAGTGTGGGATGAACTTTTGTTTTAAGATGTCCCAGTAAATCTGGCAGTGATTAACTTGGTCATTAAAAAAATGCAGGTGTATATGTGAATGTTTAGAGAGTGTTAAGAATCTCCTAAATTAATTTTGAGAGCATTACCACTTTGTATATCAGCACACAGTTGGAAACAACTTAAGCTTCTGAAATTCCTTCATGGAAAACATGAAACAAATATTCAAATTCAATTTTTGTCTGTTTGTTTTGTTTTTGGGACAGGTCTCACACTGTGTAGCTTTAGCTGTCCAGGAATTCACTATGTAGACCAGGCTGGCCTTCAACTCACACAGATCCATCTGCCTCTGCTGCCCAGCTTTAATAGGAGAAAAAAGGATCTCAGAATGTCAAACTTTAGAATCAGTGACCAATAATCAAGCATCAAATGGTAATCGTTATGGTACCTTTATAACAAAAGCACAAATTAGATGAAGAGCCAACATGTGCAGTCTGAGATTAATGTAGTTTATCTACCAGAACAACACAAATTAAACTGGCTTTTAGGCAAAATGGAGATAATATATTTTTTTCTATCATCAGAGATTCTAGCCATTCCGACGTGCTAACCGAATACAAGAGTGAAGAGAAAGCTCCGCTCAGTGGGCTTTGCTTGTCTTCCACTGTCACTCACAGTGAACTCAGAAGACACACTCCAAAGTGTAAATTCAGCGTTCAGAATATGTCAGTGCGTTACTAATGCCTGCGCATGTGACCTTAGCAAAGCAGTCACGATGCAGCAGAAACAGATAATGACAGTTAATAATCGACTCAGACACTAATTAGGAAATGACCTCAAGTAATCTCTCCAGCCAAGGTTCATGTACAATAAGGGTTACATCAGTGCATTTGATTGTCTCGACCTCATGTTTAACACTTTGCTATAGCTACAAAACCATTTAAATATTCATAGCATATTTTCAAGTTGTCTGGAATATGTTTAAATAAAACATTTGCTTACTTAATTTTAGGACCTCTTAGAGTAAAGGGTGAGCGCTAGGAAAAATGCCCTGCTCACCAGTTCCAGGAGGCAGGTGTCTCCAAATAACCCTTCCAACAGCGACTGCCCAAGTCACAAAGTTCTGCAAACTCGCCCAGATAGGGTCATGCTTCCAGTATGCAGAGTGTGCTATGCAAACGTGTCCTCATCCAAGGACGGATACCGAGACACCTCATTCTATCACTGTGAAAGTAGATCTGGCAAAAATCTATGTCCGGTAACTGTGCCAAGGTGAATTCACCAACGCTTACACTCTCACTTAACATTTGCATACAGAAATGGGGCTAACCTGGCATGTCCACTTCTAGGCACTTCCTGCAGACATCCTAGAGTCTGTCAGGTATGCCCGTGCACCTTGGCCTGAACGGGTAGAGTCCTTAACTGGACAAAGTAATTCTCCCAGGGCAAGGAAAGTAAACTATGTCTGACAACAGAATAGAAAACAAAGACTTGCAAAGACTCTCACAAATAAGAGTACCATAAGAGCGTCTCTCCAGCAGCAGCATGGGAGCCATACCTATCTAACATCAAGAAAACTGGGAAATTAGAAAAGAGCTTGTAAGCATTTACATCATCTCTGGGTGCTGGAATGGCAGGTTTCTTTTATGGCATATCAGAGTTTTTCTACAGAGATGTAATACTTAATTCTGAAAGTAAGAAAAAGTTAGGGAAATGTATGAATTTCTCAATGTATGCCATATTTTGGTGAAATTGAGTTTTGAAAAATACCTGATCCTTCTGAACTCTCATTTCATCAACTTCACTTTCCGCATACTGTGGATCCCGGGCAGGGTCCTGGATTGCCTTCAGCGTGCTGATATTCTGAAATTGGAATTCTGCAAGTCATCTCATGCCCATAACCCGCACTGCAACGACCACCCTCTGTCTCAGGGCCCAAGCTCTGTCAGCCTGGCACTGTGAGCATTTCTGTTTTCTTCAGACTCTTGGAGATCCACCTCGGACACGTGTGTCGTCTCCCCCTCCCCCCGTCAGATGTCTCTCCCCTCTAACAGGCAGAGAGCTTAGTCTGAAGGAGGACAGAGGCCGCGTCTTACTCGGCTTTTAACCTTCATGGTGCTTTGTTTACAACAGTCTCAACAAACATTTCCTTGTTTAGGAACACGAGAAATAGAAACAGCTATCATGGTAGAACCCTGGTGGCACTTCTCTCACAGCTGACTGGAGCTTTCCAGCAAAGGGGAATACATACCTTTGGGGGGAAGAGCTTTTCATACACCTTTTTCCACAGCTCCATTGGTGAGTGGGCCTGAAGCTTTCCAATGTCACTATCGGGAACAGGAGGGGACCCTAAAATTGAAAGTTTTACCCCAAATGACTACAGAGGTTAAATTATTGTAAACTATTAATAAAGCAGATGTTATTTACTAAAGTACAAATCTTAGGTCACTCATTTTCCATCTTCACATTACAGACACCTGATGTAGGATTCCCTTCTGTATGCTGTGAATACCACTGGTTAATAAATAACTGCTTTGGACCTATAGAAGGGCAGAACTTAGCTAGGCAGGGAAAACTAAACTGAATGCTGAGAGACGGAAGGCGGAGTGAGAGAAAGCCATGGAGCCGCTGCCAGAGATAGACATGGTGAAACCTTGCCGGTAGGCCACGAACCTCGTGATAATGGGTTAATTTTAGATGTAAGATCTAGCTAGCAATGTGTTTAAGTAACTGGCCAAGCAGTGATTTAATTAGTACAGTTTCTGTGTGGTTATTTCGGGAGTCTGGGTGGCCAATAAATAAACAAGCAGAGGGCAGCCAGGAACACACTAGCAGCCTCTTACTACAGACACCATTAAAATTATGCCTGCCTAGGCTGTTGTGCTGGGAGAGGCAATAGGAGGTAACGGGTGAGCTCTCGTTCTCATTTTCCATGCCCTGCACCGGTTAGTCCTGGATCTTGATGTTTACACTGAAACACGCATATATGCTTGTGTTGCAGTAGTACCAATTGCTTTATGTAAAGCTGATCACAGCACAGAGGTTCATTGCTAGTTGATAGTGAACTGCCATTAAGCACAGCTATATTTTATAGCCTTAGGAAACAGTATCAACTAGAACTGTGGGCAGCAGATACACTAAAAACCCACTAAAGTACGTGGAATTCAAGGTAATACAGACTGGCAGACTCTTCTACATGTGTGTAAATGCAGAGTGCTGGAAAGATGTGAGATAAACTTCCTACACACACTTACAGAAGATTCAGCTTCTTCTAGTACTGGAATTGTACCAAGGATCCCATCCATTTTAGGTGCTCCATCACTGAGTGCTAAAATGGTGCTAGCCCTACCATTTTAGTGAGGAAATATATTTATATCTTGAATATTTAAATTACTTTAAAAAATTAAAAAAAATTCAGCCACTTTCTGGCAATTTTCAATCTATAACCAGAGACTTTCTTTCTAACATCTTTATTGTCCCCCAAATGTTCAACTATTGATCTTCAAGGGCTTCCTGACCATCTTCGTGATACGATGATGACATTGATACTAGGAACTGAACTTGGGTCCTTTGGAAGAGTGGCAAGTAGTCTTAATTGCTAAGCCATATCTCAGCCCCAGATCTGTGATTTTTAAATTCAATAGTTAGCAAGGCTTTTCTGACAAGCTAGTCTTACAAACAGAAGAATTCCTTCAGCATTATCTATCAGTACATATTTTTCACAGACAGAAGAATTCCATCAACATTATCAGTATACTAGTCTCACAAATGGGAAAATTCCATCAGCATTCTCTATCAGTACACCATTCTCACAGACGGAATTCTGTCAGCACACAGACTCTCAGTGCTCCTGAAATGAAGCAGGCACCACTAAAAAAGATGCCAATCTGCCTCCACGGCCATCCATTCTTTGCTAAGGTCCCTACATCTGAAGCCATGCCACCTTAGCTCCTAGGTGTAGTAGAGGATAACACCAGCCTGATGTCATATGAAAAATCAAACCATACCCAAGGGTCTAAAGGGTCTAGGCCCCAAGAGTTTCACAAAGAAAACAGCTTTCTTGGTCAGATAAGGGGCTTGATAGCTAGAGTATGGAATCGGTGAGAAAATACACCTCAACAGCAAGGCAAACTGCTTGCTCTTGTCCTTCCCTTAAATTTTAAAAGAGCATCTTGCTATACAGTCCAATCTGAATGGCCTTGAGTTTAAAGCAATCCCCCTGCCTCAGTCTCCAGAGTGCTAGGATTATAGGTGGGATATACCACCACATTCAACTGGAAAACTGTCTTATAATGAAAAATTAAGGCATAGCCAACGGTTCTCGGTTTATCCTATCGCTTCAACCCCACAGAGTTGGTCATTACTGGCAGCGTACTCTGGAGTCCCCTGACTACCCTGTACTCCTTATTTCTTCTAAACCTCGGCACCAGAACTTAAAAGTGCATTTTTAGAGTAGAAGAGAGATCAGAAATCTGTCTCCCATGGAGTGCCACTCTTTCTGTCACAAATATGTCAATGTGTGCAAGCTACATCAATTCTGGGTATACAAATAAATATATATGAAATAACTGCCAGAAAATGAAGCCAGTCGCTGGATACCAAGAAAACAGGAAGACAAAATCAATAAGTAATTTAAAAAGAATAAGCAATATTAATAAGTTCACCAACCTATTTGACATAAAGAGTCCAATCCTGCTGTGATAAACAGTGGTTTATTCTGATCCACACATATTGATTTGCTGTATGGCAAAGAAAAAGATTCTAATTTAGTTCACCAATCGAATATGCTGCTACACTCTGCTGTAAACACAGGGCCAAGTCTTATATAAGTCACTGATGAGAGTATTGACCCAAGTGGACCAGGGAACACTGACTGACAGACTCACACCGCTGTTCAAACCAAGGGAAAGAGCAAGGCAAAAAACACAGATGCTAAACTTCCAACTCCACTGAAAGTTAATAGAAGAAAATAATAACAAAAGGAAAGCCAAAGAGATGGGAGGGAAGATGTAAAGAAATCAGAGAATGAGAATAATTTGGAAATATCTAATGGTACCTCTTATCAACACCAAATGCCAGCTGGTTGATAACGCCACGCATTTTCAGTAACAGAGCTTCTGATTTGCTGGTGAACTGCACAACAAACAGGAGACCCAGTTATACTGTGTTCTGTGATCTCTGGAACAGGTAAAAATTGGTTCTGAACAAGCATGAATACTGAGAGAACTACAATTTCTTTGCCTCAAAACACATTTGGGAAGACAAAACAGGAAGTGAATAAAAAATCTTGATAAACCTGCCCCATTAGCCAGAGCCCCTGAGTGCACAATGCAGAAAGGGCTCCTGTGAGCCCTCCAACCATTTCACCTGCTCCAGTGCTCAGATTTGCACATTCGTATTTGCCTGAAGTGTGTGTGTGGTGTGACACCAGCACTCCTAGTTAGACAGCATCAAAAGCAACTGTGCAGCTGCAGGTGACTGCCACCACCAAGGTAGTTGCGCGGCAGCTGCAGCTGCAGGCGGGACAGTCACCCTGAGCTCCCTGAAGTGACTGTTTGGCTTCTCTTTCGAATTGCCTGCAGAGCCTGAGAGAAGAATTACTGAATACTCTCATGGGTGAACTATAAGAGGATCAAACCAGAGCCTCTCGGGAGAGCACAGGGATGTGGCTTCTATCGATAATTAGGTTCTGACACTGTATGGAACCAGGAGGCATGGCTACTCTAACAGCTAAGTCAGGGATGGCCTTCTAAAGACCATGCCATTCAGAGGCAAAGGAACAGCTGAGATGTACAAAGGGACAGGGGTGGGGACCTTAAACTAGAATGAAATATATTGACAGAGCAAAGATATAAACTTTGGTTCCCATGACAGATCCACAAGATCACGTTAATTCTGGCACAAGAAAAGGCTCACAGGGAAAGTAGTCAAGAGGGGCACTGGGGTACAAAGATCAGATACAGTCATTTAAATCAAGGGATTAGAGCAACGATAATGCTTATCATATGATATTTAAAAATAGGAAAATTTTAATAAAATATGATTGTTTTGCTTAATTTTACTACATAATTATATACTTATTACAATATATTAATATATTGTTATTGATTTAGACTGTGTAATTTTGTAATACTTTATTCGTATGTGAATATAACCACAAATATGTTTCACAGGATGTAGGGGTGGGAGAACATTAGGAACTTTCTCACCAACCCCTCCAATGCTACCTCTCACCCCCCCCCCCCCCATGGCTGTGGACCTCCTCTCTAATCTGCTCAGTACTGGGGACGACCTCACCCTCACGCAGAGCAACTCGTCCCATCTTCAGATAATGATCATGCAAGAACGTTCCTTTCTATTGATTAGTACTAAGGTATTAGTATTAGAACGTTCCTTTCTATTGATTAGTACTAAGGCATTAGTGTTAGAACGATCCTCTCTATTGATTATTTTAAAAACTGTAAAAACATTTTCCAAATCATCGTGTCAACTGACATACAGGCAGACAGAGCTCAGGCTAAAAAGGTAGCGAGAACACATAATGAAATGTATTTGGAAAGCTCTAAATGCATATAAATTGAAAATATAGAGAATACGTTTTCAGCCATGAAAACGAAGGGCTCGGCCATGCTGCCTCTACATTTCTCTGAGTGCTTTAATCCAGAGGAAGGGAGACCATTAAATATTTATTCAAATACTAAGGTAGCTTCATTTTTGTTGTTTGAAACAAAGTCTCATTATATAGGCCTGCAAAAGGTAGTATTATTTTAAATCCTAAAATTAATCATTTCCTTCCTTCCTTTCTTCCTTCCTTTCTTTCTTCCTTCCTTCTTTTCTTTCTTTCTTTTGTTTCATTTTTTCTGATACAGGGTTTCTTTGTGTAACCCTGCCTGTCCTGGAGCTCACTCTGTAGACCAGGCTCGCCTCAAACTCACAGAGACCTGCCTGCCTCTGACTAAGTATCACCACCTGACCATTTTTTTAAAAAAATAATTTATTTATATTTAGTGCATAGGTGTTTTGCCTGCATGTATATCTGTATAAGCGTGTCAGATCCCCTAGAATTGGAGCTATAGACAGTTGTGAGCTGCCATGTAGGTACTGAGAACTGAACTTACGTACTTTGGAAGAGCAGCCAGTGCTCTTAACTACTGAGCTATCTCTCCAACCCTACCTTTCAATTGTACATTTTAAGTTTGCCTAGCAAAAGTAGTTCGGAAATTAAGGTAGTATTTTTTTAGCAAAACGATTTTATATTTTATCTTTTATATAAATGATAACCAGCAAAATCTAGCCCTACTAGAGAAGATAATTATAACTCTCAACTTTCAGTTTGGTTTGTCTTACTATATAGCTCAGGCTGGCTTGCACTTGGGTGCCTCCTAACTCAGCCTCCTGAGTGTGTCCAGCTGTCACAACCATTTGCTAACTAGCTCCATGTTTCAGGCCATATACTGAGCCCTCCACACATCCCTTCTGCTGCTCCTCATAAGAACCTTATGAAGGGGCTGGAGAGATGGCTCAGAGGTTAAGAGCACTGGCTGCTCTTCCAAAGGTCCTGAGTTCAAACTCACAGCAACCATATAGTGACTCACAACCATCTGTAATGAGATCTGGTGCCCTCTTCTGGCGTGCAGGCATACATGCAGGCAGAACACTGTACACATAATAAATAAATAAATCTTAAAAAAAAAAAAGAACCTTATGAAGAAGGCACCATTTCCATCCCCTTTCACCTGAGAGGACGGGGAAGCTTAAGTGAGCCGCTGGAATCACGTGGCTAATAAGTGGTCACACTGACATGGAGGTGAGGCGGCATGGCTTCAAAATTCATGATTTTGGTTTGGTTTTCTTTTGTTTCTTTTTCTTTTCTTCTTTTTAAATATATTTTTTTCTTTTCTTTTCTTTTTTTTTTGAGACAGGGTTTCTCTGTAGCACCCTGGCTGTCCTGGAACTCACTCTATAGACCAGGCTGGCCTCGAACTCACAGAGATCCACCTGCCTCTGCCTCCCAAGTACTGGGATTAAAGGCATATCTTTCCACCACCTGGCCCAAAATTCATGATTTTAACCTCCACAACATCATTTCTTTTATATAAAAACAACATCTTATTAAAATTTTTCCATTTCCTTTTGAGGGAATAGAGATTCTAATTCTTAAGAGGAAAAAATGAAAATGAGCGAAAACAGCAATCTACCTCTGTAAGCTTGCCTAGCCTTATAGATAGATACAAGCGACGTGGGGAGGAGAAGCCACAAGCAGAGTGTGCTCTGTGGACACCCTGCCTAACGGTCTGCAGGACCGGGGCTTTGGCAGTGGGAAGGAAAGAGGACAACGGTGCATCTGTTATCACGTCTGTGAGCCTAGCTCCTCCTCTGCACAGGGGAAGGACTGACCATCAGCGAGGCTCCGTAATAATGCGCAACAAACCGGAGTGTCTTGCATATCACCTTTCTCTTCTCAGGATCGAAATCCTGTAGGAAAAAAAATGATTAAAAGGGAAAATAAGCCGAGAGATCTCCACAGCTCACTCGGGGAGAAACACATTATTATCTTTAAGCCCCCACCCTGAGGAGTTGGGCTAGGTCACCTCCGCATCCATGTCTACAGAGACTGAACAAGGCTGAAGTCTCCTACTGCCACAGCTATCAGATCTGTTTAAATGCTTGGCTTAAGAGAATCCAGATATAAGCCCGCATTTTATCCTGCGGAATACCCAAAGGATTCTCTGACAAGCCAAGATAAGAAGAAACTAATTTCCTACTTTCTTCAATTTAAAGTTGGGAAGTAAATCTTATCCCTCAGCGGTTAAAGATTTGTTTTCCAAGTCTTCAGCCTCGTCCCTGTTCTAACCATTGTACTTACTTCTTTGGTTTACTGGACCTTACTTTCTAAAACCCTTAAGACAGGTGTCTCTGAGCCTGTCCCTTCCAGTTATTGTTCTTATTCATCATTTTGATTTCTCCCCCACAAAGCATAGCCATTCATGCCCAACGAACAGCTAGAAATGGGAGTACTTACCTGAAAAATATCATATTTACTTCCAATTATGACCAGGGGTATTGGAAATGGGTCAATTAATTCACGATCCTGTTAATAAATATACTTTGTTGATTATAGCTGTTTATTGCTATGCCCTCAGGATTTTATATTTACTTAAAAACCCACCAGTTTTGGTCTCTTTATGGACCGTATTTGCTGTCCTAGAGTCTGACACTTCACCTCATGCTGCATTTTAAGTGTAAGCTAGAGACCGCAGTTCCCTAGACACCGTGGTACTCATTTGTTTCCTTGTGCTGCTGGTCTAGCATTTCTCTGTATAACCTTGGCTGTCCTGGAGCTCGCTCTGTAGACCAGGCTGACCTGGAACTCACGGAGATCCACCTACTTCTGCCTCCCCGAGCGCTGGGATCAAGGGCGTGCACCACCACCTCCCGGCTACTGCTCTGTCTCCTCTCATTGTAAACCGTCTATATGGAGTTTCTCGCTTATGTTCATTGTTTGCCATTTGGCTTGTTTTGATCTGATTCTACGTCAGACGCATGCACACAATGGACACCAGGAAATGCTTCTCTTATTTTCTAAACGATGACATTGCAGACTGTATTAAATAGCTTTGCTGCATCACAGCAACTTTATAATTAAATAGTTTTAGATGGTGAGAGGAGCATCATGACATGTGACCGACACTGAGTGTCTGTAAAACACACGCTGCTGGGGAAGGCAGTGGGAACTCTGCTCCTGCTTCAACTGCAACTTCAGCCAGTCTTTGCCAGCTCAATCTGCAGTCTCATCTATATTTTACAGAGATTATAAAATCAATATCAAAATTCTACTCTAAAACTCCATTTCTTTTGAGGGGTATGGTACACCACAATAATCCCAGTGATATCTAACAAGAAGACGACATAGCCATCTTTTCTTTGTTTTGCTCTTACTGAGGTTTGATGAAATTGCTATAATTTTCCGGTGAGCAGGTTTGTCTACATCAAACAAATTTTAAGTCATGCAGAAAACTACAGAAGCTGCGCTGTGATGCTGCCTCTGCTCTGTGGGCAGATACCAGAGGGAACCAACAGCAACTCACCGGATGGTCCTTCTGCATGCCGCTCCACATCTTCTGCCTCACCTCAGAGGCTGCCTTGGAATTCATCTTCCCCAGCTTCAGTATCACTCTGTCTATATGACTTTTGGTGGCTTGCAACAAGTTTTCCATGGTGGGCCAAAGGTCATTAGGTTTGGAGAGATCCAAAACAAGAACAATAGAAAATGTCCTAAAAAGACAACAACAGCTTGAAAGAGCAGATTCCTGATCCTGGCTGTTGTGGGAAGGGGATATACTGAAATTCATGTGAGGTTGTGTAAGAAGGACCCAAAGCCAGACAATGTGCACAGAGTGAGAGACCTTGGAATACTCAGCCTAACTGGGTTGTTTCCACCAACTCCATATCCTCAAGGCTCAGAGAACTTTGGAGAAGAGGAGGCAGAAAGAATGTAAGAAGGGAAGGAGGAAACCAAGGAAACAAGGCCCTGTAATCAACATGATCTACACACACAGGAACTCAGAGCCTGAGGTAGCATGCACAGGGCCTGCACAGGGCTGCACCAGATGAGATCCTAGAGCCGAAAGCAGAAGTACACACTTGCTCCCATCCCTAAATCACAATCTATCTCCAACTGATATCAGCTTTTAAATGAAAATTTTCTCTAAGAAAGTCTATGATGGGGGCTGGAGAGATAGCTCAGAGGTTAAGAGCACTAGCTGCTCTTCTAGAGGTCCTGAGTTCAATTCCCAACACCCACATGGTGGCTCACAACCATCTGTACTGAGATCTGGTGCCCTCTTCTGGCATGAGGCAGAGCACTGTACACATAATAAATAAATTTTAAAGAAACAAAAAAGAAAGTCTGTGATGGCTGTTCTTAGTAGTCAGTTTGACTACAACTGGGCTCAACTAAAACCCAAGTAGCTAGATATACTTGCGAGAGGTTTTTGTCTTAATTAAATCATTTGAAGTGGGAAGACCACTTTTGATCCAGATCTTTTGAGGGGGGGGAAGAGTCATCTTGAGCCTGGGCCACACCTGCCGGCAGCCTGTATAAAGGGCATGGAAGGAGGATGTTTGCTTCCTATTGCATGCTTGCTCCCCCTCTCGCTGGCAAGTCCATTCCTTCACCACCATTAGAGCTACTTCTTTGGGGTTCCAGCGTATCCTCAAGACAAGCTGAGACATCCATCTTTGTGCACCTTGGACCTTTCACTGTTTGACAGACATTATTGGGCTAGCTGGACCACAGACTGTAAGCCATTTGAATAAATCACCTTTCTAGCTATATAGAGAGGGAGGATGGGGAGGACGTGAAAGGAGTGGAGGATGGGCAACCCTAATTAGGCTATACTATATGAGTTCTGTCCCTCTAGAGAACCCTGACAGACAGCGTTTCACTGGGGAAACTAACTACTTTTAAGGTTAGACTACATACCCAGCCAGCAGAACACAAACAGAACACCACCTCTGGAGGTTGTCTTGTAATGTTATCTCAGAGCTTTTTCCTCAATTATTTTTATCTCTTACATTATTTTTATTTTAATTTATCTCATATGTATATAGATTCTCTTTTACCCTAATTTGCATATATATTGTGGCTTCCAGTTTTGTGTTTTTATGGGATTCTTGAGTGGGTCTTTGTGTCTATATATACTTCTTAAGCCTTTTCTTGGGTTTTTTCCTTCTGTTTGTTTGTGTTGTCCTATTCTGATGTGTTAGTTTTTGTCTTGTATTATATTATATTTTATTATTATTCCTTCAAAACCTGTTTATTTTCTAATAAACAGAATGGGGTGGATCTGGATGGAAGGGAGGATGGGGAGGACGTGAAAGGAGTGGAGGAAGGGGAACCCTAATTAGGCTATACTATATGAGAAAAAAGTTTATTTCCAATAACAGGAAAGAATAAAACAAAACCTAATGGCACTGTACAGTTATCTACAGAAGACCAGGTCTCCACCTGGTGGCAGTCACTCTCTCTGTGACTCGAGGTGCTCTCTGTACCAAATGTCCTATGTACACATAGTCACTTTTGTAGTTACGCAGAAGGCTTTGTTGGTGAAGTGCTTACCAAGAAAGCCTGAGGCCTGGATGTTCTGATCCCCAGCCCGAGGACTGGATGCTCAGGTCCCCAGCCCGAGGACTGGACACTCAGGTCCCCAGCCCGAGGACTGGATGCTCAGGTCCCCAGACCAAGGACTGGACGTTCAGGTCTCCAGCCTGAGGACTGGACGTTCAGGTCTCCAGCCTGAGGACTGGACGCTCGGGTCCCCAGAACCCATGTGAAATTCTGTGCATAGGACATGCACTTGCAATCCCAGTGCTGGAAAGCAGAGACGGAGACTCCCTGGGGCTCACTGGCTAACCCTGCTACTGTCGATGAGCTCCAGGTTCAGCAAGAGACTCTGTCTCAAAAAAATGAAATAATGTGAAAAATGATTAAGAAGACACCCCATAGTGACCTTTGACTTCCATGTATAGGCAGGCACACACACACACACACACACACACACACACACACACACACAGTAAAAATAGTTATGCTTTTAATCCCAGTACTTGGAAGGCAGAGTCAAGTGAGTTTGAAGCTAACTGGGCTATACTGCCAGACCCTGTTTCAAAATAAAAGAGAATAAACTATATTTTACTCAAAGGAAGAAATCACTGGATGAGTTGAGTCAGTCTGACCAGTATTCCGCGAGCTCTGGAAAAGCATTTGTCTGTAAAGAAGACACCAGCCCACGGCTCTTCAGGCCTGAGTGGAACAAATGGTTGCCTGGCCCTTGAGTTTGGCTCAGTAACAGCAATGGTTTGGGTTAACTTCTGATGAGAAAGATCTTCACATTTAGTTTTTGTTCTTGGCTAAGATCTGCTGTGTAATCATCCTTCTGTACACTGTGAAGACGCGCTGCTCTCACTGGTTTAATCAAGACCTCTGAGAGCCACACTGAGAGAACACTTGGAGAAGAAACGCGGAGTCACCAGCTAGACGCAGAGGAAACTGGATGTGCAGAAGACGCCAGAAGCCATGCCACGTGGCAGCAGGTAAATTATTAAATATGGGTTAATCTGAGTCGGGAGAGCTAGTTAATAACAAGCTGAAGCTATCCACTGAGCATCTATAATTAATAATAAGTCTCTGTGTGGTTATTTGGGAGTTGGCTTGTGGGACAGAAAAATTCTGCCTACAAAAATCAGTTCTTAGTAACACCGAAATAAAATTTCCACATCTGATATGGCAAATGTGTGGGAGTGTCTGTGGGTGTGCCGTTTACCCCTCAGTTTCAGTTCTTAAAAGCCAGTATCAAGAACAACAACAACAAAAGTTAGGCAGGGGGCTGGAGAGATGGCTCAGTGGTTATGAGCACTGCTCTTCCAGAGGACCCAGGTTAACTCCCAGTACCCACATGGCAGCCAACAACTGTCCGTAACTCCAGGATCAGACATCCTCACACAGATACATGCAGGCAAAACATCAATACACATTAAAAAAAAAGAGAAAAAGAAAGGTGAAGTAGTGATGGTACGCACCTTTAATGCCAGCACTCAGGAGGCAGAGGCAGGAGGATTTCTGGATTGGAGGCCAGCCTGGTCTACAGAGCAAGTTCTAGGACAGCCAGGGCTACAGAAAGACCCTGTCTCAAAAAAATCAAAGACAAAAACAAAACAAAACAATCAAATGGATGCCAGTAGAGAGATCTCTCCTCTCCAACACAGTAAAGCTTAGTTGGATGAAATTTATGCCCTGGCAAGGCTGAAGCAGGCATGGCAGCCCATATATGGCGATTCTGTTGAACTTGCTCATATTGGGTTTAATGGTCTAAGCTGATGAGGACGACTGATTAGGTCTCTTCCTCATGACAGATGGTTGTGAGCCACCATGTGGTTGCTGGGAACTGAACTCAAGGCCTCAGGAAGAGCAGCCAGTGCTCTTCACTGCCAAGTTCTCTCTCAAGTACTTGGTTCAGTAATACTACTGCACACTAAACTCCATGGGAAACTGACAACAGCCAGACGAAGAAAAGCCCCAGAGCTGGGTTAACTCACACCAAGAGTGGAAAGAATTAAACTTTTCATATTTAGCTTTGAAAATGAATTCATCACCCAAATACTACTTGACAGTTTTCCTTGCCAGCAGGCCTGAAAAGTACATTGCAGGCAGGAAAGCACCTCACTCAGCCCCAGCCAGAACCCTGAGTCTTTCCAGACTTCTCAAGGAGCACTACAGACTAAGATCATAGAAAGAAAGGGCGGCAACCTCCAGACAATAAAAAAAAAAAAAACTGCCTCCAAAATGAAGACCCAGGAAAGCCTGGGCACATGTGTGGAACGCCTGTGGACATGTGTCCCACAGAACACCTGTGAACGTCCACTTACCTCAAGGTGTCACATGTAATTGGTATGCTTATTAGGTCCAATAAAGAGGTTCCTCCACCCAGTTCCCAAAAGTGGGCAATGTCTTTTGGCTGAAAGAAAATAGAGTTTAAATAATAATTAATCTTAAACTTTTGAGTGTTTTTTAGACATTATTAACACCTACCAATAATAATTATAGATATAAAATATTCACCCTCAACTAACCCTTTCTTCTTACTTGAAACATTCGTTTTCCTTCCTCTATTCCATATCTTGAAATGCATCAAATGCATTCCACAAACAAAGCTGAGCCACCAGGAATATGCTTTCTGCTCACTTTATAAACATTATTATCACATGAAATAGACACGTAAACAAATTGAAGTATTTATTTATTTTGTGTATATGCATGGATTCCTTTATGCCAGAAGAAGGCACCAGATCTCATTACAGATGGCTGTGAGCCACCATGTGAGTACTGGGAACTGAACTCAGGACCTCTGGAAGAGCAGCCAATGTTCTTAACTGATGAACCATCTCTCCAGCCCAGAAAATTTAAGTAACACATTTAGGATTCTCGGGTTCCAGATAAACATAAAGCAGTGAAATAGAACATTTGGATTTAGAAATATAGACGCTCAGAAGTGGACAAGGTGTGCAGGTAAGCCCTGAGAAATGGGGGACAAGGCAGTGAGAGCCCAGAAGTGCAGCAGGAGACGGGAATGAGCTCGTCGTGCTTTGCAGTTTGGAGGATCCTTTAGCTAGGAGGGTCTTATGGGCCAGGCAGCCATGTGGTTTGGAACAATCTGACCCGAGACCACCTCCCAGGACTGTTCATTGGGGCGTTTCTCCTGCTGCCCACTCTCAGGCTGATGCTCAAGGCCTCTGTACTAGGAGCTGACAAAGTGTTTCCATCTAAAACTCATAGTGAAACATTTAACCCAACCAAGTGTGGAGCTCTGCAAATAAATATAGAAAATTCCCTGCTGTGGCCCAATTAGAGGAAAAGCTGGTGAAACCCGGTCACGTGGGTTCTCAGGTACCTGCTGTTATGAACTAGAATGGGCAGGAGGCAGCAAAGCAAGTTTTAGGTGAGTATACATTATTTTCCTTTTCGGGGACAAATTCTTATCTGTAAAGTAATTGTACAATGTTGCTGCTGTCGGCATTTGAGTCACTGATGTTTGTGGAATGAATCGTTCTTCACAGGAAAACCTCTCAGGTCACACTGTGACAAAGGAGGGTTTATAGCCTTCTCGAAAGCCGAGCTGGTGAGAGCTCTTTCACATTTCCCACACCATGAACCATCTGAATCGCAAAACCGAAATCCTCCTGCATCACAGTAAGTTATCTTTTCTTTTTTTTTAATTTCTCAGTTTTAATAAGCAACTTTCATTGGTGGATCCAGGAAGCAATAACAGGCTTTTAAAATTCTTGACACATTTACATCTGTCATCTAATCCTCTCTTTCTTTTTTCTTTTGTGATACAGGGTCTCACTATGCAGTCCTGGCTGGCCTGGAAATTGCTGACATTGCACTCACAAAGTTTCACCAGATTCCACCTCCCGACTACTGGGACCATGGGTATGTGCTACCACATTTGGTCATTCTTTAATACATTATCTAATAAACATTTGAACTAGATCATTCTATACAAATATGTCTTTGTATGGGAATAGTAGGACTTTCTATTCGAGATGGTTCTTCCACACACCTAAATTTAAAAAATGACCCCCTCTGGTTCTGAGACTTCCAAAAGCAATTCTACTTAGGAATATCTGTCCCCATACCATATACTATTCTAAGTTCTTCCTCTGTGCTGAACCACTTCTGACATCCTCTGCACAGACACTAAAACAGACGAAAATAGGAATAGTCTCATGGCCTGTAGTCTCCAATAGTACTACCAACTTTTAGATTCTTCTCGCTCCCAAAATGCTGTGGGTTAGACTCATGGACTAAAGAATGCTAGCCAAACCCTCTACCACCGAGCTACAGTTCCACACTATACCTTTAAAAACACCAGCAATTTAGATTTTAAACAGTATATTTTCACAAATATTCCACAGTCAAGCCCCATATTTTTAGAGGAACCAAGAGTAACTCCTAAAATAGATCCGGTGATTCAGTCACAGCTGTAATGCCGGCCCTCAGGAGCTTTGAGGGATTGTGAGTTCAAAGCCATTTAGGAGTACATAGTGAGCTCCAGATCAACTTGGGTGTATAAGAAGAACTTGTCTGTGAACTGAAACAGAACCTCCAGGTGATGGAGAGAGGACTCGGTGACTAAAGGTGCTTATTGCTCTTGCAGAAGACCCTGGTTCTGTCCCAAGCATCACTATCAGGCAGCCCTCAACTGGCTGTAACTCCAGCTCTAGACAATCCCATGCTTTCTTCTGGCTTCTGTGGTCACCTGACTCTGTGCAAACACTCACACAAAGATACACATGAAAATACATAATTTAAAAAACACACTTTGGAGTTACCATGCAATATGTGTGTGAGTGTATGTGTGTGTGTGTGTGTGTTTGTGCACGCACATATGCATAGGTGGTGTCCTTCTGTATATGTGCTGCTTTTATTGGTTAATAAAGAAGCTGTTTTTTTCCATTGGCTTAACAGAATATAGCAAGGCTGGAAGAGATATATAGAGAGAGTAGGCGAAGTCAAGGAGAAGCCATGTAGCCAGCACAGGAGACAAATGCCTCTGCTGGAGCCCGCCAAAACTTTGCTCATAGGCCATGACCTAGCGGTGATGCACAGATTAATGCAGATGGGTTAGTTTAGGATATGAGAGCTAGCTAGAAATACGCTTAAGCTATTGGCCAAACAGTACTGCAAATAATATAGTTTCTGTGTGATTATTTCGAGTCAGGGTGGCCAAGAAACGAACTAGTGTCCTTTGCCTACAGGTAGGGGGCAAATTTCACTAGAGATCACATGCAGCCAAGTAAAACCTCCAACATCTGGAATGGGTTACCTTTCTGTTAAATTGCTGGCCAATGGGGTTCCATAGATTTCCCCACCTCTCTCAAACATCACAGGCTATTACAATGCTATTGTTTACCCTCCAAAAACAGATGGTAAAGCCCTACTGCAGAAGACATCACTTACTTATGTCATTGACCATGGAGAAGTTGAGCTCACACACAGCTATAAGCTTCATATCTGATGATGAGCATTCATAGTATCAGGAGGTACTTTGCATGATAGCACAGGAGAAAAGTAAACATTAATATCACCTCGCTACAAACTCTGCAGCAGTGACCTGTCTGCAAGATATACTTTGCAGAACTGGCACAAAAGTTATGGGAGCAACCAGCCACGTTTTGATTAGATTTAAGGCCCGTCCCATGAGATGCAACCTGTGTCTGACACTGTTAATGAGGTCAAGAACCTGAGTCTAGCCAGGTTATGGGCCTAGAGACAAACCTACCATTATTATTCTTCTAAATGAACATAGCAATAAAATGACAACGGCTATACTCATGGATCAGTGCACTGCTCAAGTCTCATCAGAGAAGCTTCTGGAAGTAAATGGTGAGTAACACAAGGACCCACAACTGGACACTGTATAGAGAGTGACAGACCTTGGGGCATTCATCCCTAATGGATGTCTTTATCAAATCCCTGCCCTCAAGACTCGGGGATCTATGTGGAAGGGGAGATGGGAAGATTGTTAAGAGTCAGAAGTGGTGGATGAGCCCCAGGAAATAACGTCTTCCCTACACAACAGGGCTGTTGTTTATAACACTTATAAACTCACAGAGACTGTGAGAATGTACAAGCGATGCATAATATTAAGATAGATAAAATCCTAGAAGGGGAAGCAGGCACCAAGTTCTTAAGCAAGAAACTTTGAAATTGATACTTGCTGAGAGAGGGAAAATCAGTTTTCCCCAATGGAGTGCCACTGGGTGTACCAACCACACTCCAAGGCAGGCCCCGCGTGCAGGGTGACGAGTTGGCAAATACAGAATGATTCCACACTTTGCTTTTCTGTGTGCTTTTGTCCTTATTGTTTGGTGGGTTTTTGTTATGTTTTTAACTTCTTTGTTTTGTTTACTTGGGATTTTTCCTCTTTTCAAAGAGAGAAAGAATATAAAGATGAGTGAGTAGAGTGGTGGAAAGGATCTGGGGGGATGTGGAGGAGGGGGAGAGTATGTTCAAAATATATTGTATGACAAATCTAAAAAACAACTAAAAGTTACAAAAATGGAGATATCAATAATGTTATTTTCATTTGAAAAATAGAAAAGGTTTCATTTATATAATTACTATAAGTATGCAAAGAACCCTATATCACTAAATTTTAAAGAAATCTAATTTCATGCTGAGCCTGTTGTCACATGCTTATAATTTCAACGATACCCAGAAAGTTGAGATAGGAGGATTGCAAATGTAGAAATGCAGGGTCATCTAGGCTACAGAGAGAGTTTTAGGCCAGCCTGAGATACATAAGATCATATATATATATATATATATATATATATATATATATATACATACACACACACACATATATATACACACACATATATATACACATATACATATATATCCCAGAACAAAAGTATCATATAAACAAGGAACTCAAGATGTTAAGTTGGCATAATTAGGTCAAAGAACTGTACAAAAGTTGTGAATAAACCTTTTTCAATACTTTAGGATACAACAGGGAAAGTGAAAATGTCTTCACAGGTTAGGTAAGCTTCCCATCAGCGGAAGTGCATGTGAGGTTCAACAGTACACGTCTACGACATGCACCATTGGCATGTCTGTTTTTTTGCAGATCACACAAAGCCATCTCAATATCATGGCTTCCCATCTAAGGCAGGAGATATGACTTCGAAGTGAACTCACTGTGTTGTGCCCCTTTGTTCTTCTTCCGTAAGTATATTCCAAAGCTAAGGTTGGCTTTGCCGGCTCATCCCTGTATAACAAAGGCAGAATTATTACCGTGATGGTGGAACAGGTTTCTTATGCTATCATCCTACTGTTTGTACTTCTGCTTAAACACTTTGTTAGTAAAGAGGGGACCCTGAATACCAGCACTGAGGTACACTTATAAAGGTGTTATTCCACACGGCCCAAATAAGCCCTTCAAAACCACCATAGAGGTTTTAGTGGCATGTGCACGAGCCAGTGGAAAAGTGGTAGCTGGCAGCATCAAGGGCCACGCTGGGTCACCAGCTCTCTGAATCCAGGTCATGTGGGAAATACCGACTTGTTTGCTCAGGCTCAGTGTCAGCTGGTAAGGACACCAAGGGAAGACTTTTATGTAGTTCTTTATTTTAAATTTCAACCCAAATATGAACAATGGCATAAAACCAACAAACAACTTAAAAAATATTCAAATTATTTAATAAATTATTCATGCAAGTTTAAATTGTTTGGTAAGCAATTATTTGCTATGTATTTATTTTTAATTTGGTAAGAAGTACATGAAGTAAATTTTACTGTTATAACCATTGTGAGTGTGCATTTCATAGTATGAAGTATATTCATTCACATCACTGGGCAGACAACCCTCATGACTTCTCAGCCTGTAAAACTGCAACTCCACATACATTAAACCATTTCCCATGTCCCTTCCAGTCCGTGGCTACTGCTGTCCTCCTTGTTTCTGCTTCTGTGGGATTAACTGCTCTGAGTATCTCATACAAAAGGAACCAGAAAGTTTTGTGTGTTTCGTGATTGGCTGATTTCACTTAGCATAGCAACCTCAAAGTTCACCTACATTGTAAAATATGACAATTTATTTCCCTTTTTAAATGAAAGATTTACTTATTTTATGGATGAATGTGGGCCTACATGCATGTATGTGCGCCATGCACATGTCAGGTGCTGTGGAGGCCAGGAGGAGCTGGTTCCTTTGAGTCACAGATATTCATAAGTGACCACGTGGGTGCAACTCCGGGTTCTCTGCAAGAGCAGCATGTGCTGTCCAGTGCCAGAGTTCTTTCCTTTTGGGGCCTGAATAATATTGTATTTAGTTTTAACTTGAAGAACAAAAACCACAAGTTTAAGATTTGTGATTTGTATATTTCTAAGTGTTGAATATTTTGAACTTTATCTTGGCAGATATCATTCTCAGGATACATACCAAGTACTATTTGGCTATATTTCCTTAAAACATAAGTCTTTCAGGAAGCAAGAAGCTTCCCCTAAGACAAAATGTCTGACACAGTCAACCCACAATTTGAAAGATCATTGTATATCTGGGTATACTTCCAGAGAGGGCTGAAATGAACTATTTTAATTCAATGTTGCAGTTGTACTTTATCTTAAACTAATGCTACACTGCATGATTTATTATAAAAACACCAATTACAATCATTGTTCATACAGGCATAGATTAGGCACAATAAAAAGAACTTAAATACCAAGGCAGCATAGCCCAAAAGAACATAAGCACCACTGGAGGTTGGGAGATGGTGGTAACACTTCTCTTTCAAACAGGAAATCTAGTATCAACCCCATATTGTTCAGGTTCTTCTTAGTCTTATCTTTAAAGGCGCTCTTAAAGGTTGTATTTGAGACTGAGAATTAAATACTTAGAATCTCAAAACTGCTTTCCTTCCATATCTTTTGGGGCTAAGGTGCTCTGCTGCAGCTGGAACAAGCATGATTGCTGTCTAACAAAGGCTGACATAACACTCACCTGTCAAGACACCTTAGAATAATAGTAGTCTTTCCCTAGAAATTAAACAGAAAGGATCCCACGTTATTGTCGCCTACATGCAAAATTTTATTAGTGTTCGTAACTGTGGCCCAAAATAGCTTCTTAAATCACTTGAGTGATAAATTACCTGGAAACTAAAAACTAGAAACTTTCAGAATCACTTGAAAGTTTGATGAGTGGGAAAAGTGAACTGTCGACTTTCCATCACAATCTAACCACACCGCTACTATGATTATAAAGTCCCGCAGATGACAGGTATTAGCCGATCACATCTCACTCTAGGGGTCACCTGACAGCTGTCTTAAACTTTCTCTTTACTCGGCAGTGCTAATTACTGGGTAGGCTGATTGCTGTATTCTAAAATCTCTCCATCCCAGTTGTTGAAGCGGAAATGAAGGGAGAGGAAAACATACAAATACAAGATGCGCTGTAGGTAGGCGCAGAGCCGACGGTGCACACACTCTGTTGAAGTGCCTTGTTTTCATCCAGAGACTTCCTTTTTAGGAGTCCGTAAATGTGGGCTTTAGACACTAGCCATGAAGCTTAAACCACACCCTCCTCAGAGGCTGGTAGGGTGGTTCAGTGAAAACGACTGAAGGACTCCAGGCAAGGAAGAGATGGGAAAGGCTCAGCAGGACAGACCCACTGCAGGAAGTCTCTGGGTGTCAAGGAAAAGTTTGGAAAACCCTAGGTTGCTAAAAAGACAGACTATTTTACTATATTTCTCTCTCTCTCATACACACACACACACACACACACACACACACACACATATATTTAAATATTTATTTATCTATCATAAAAGGCTACATTTTTTTAGACCAAAAAGATGGTAATAAGTCATTCCAGATAATATGTGCAACCAGCTCAAGTGAACTCTTTGTGAGGAGACTACTGGAATACCATAAGCAACATGCACTGATGAAGTATGGATGGTGTGATACAAAACTGAAGCACCAGAAACCTTGATAACAAACAAACTGATTACGGCAATCCACACAAGGAATATGCAGCTATCAGGTATGGCAATGTAAAAATACATTTACATGATAAGAGGTCAATTCTGAAATGCCTTTTCCTGCTTCCTTTATACATGTATGCTTCTGTCTACACACGCACACACGAACACATTGATGGGCATTATGCTCCAAGTGTTTCTGACTGACAGGTCTGCAGTTTTCTCTTGTGTCTGCTACATGTCACTTCCATGGCTTTCTCTTGAACCTTTTCATATCTAGGAACAGCATGACTTCCAAATCACAGATGCAGAAGCATATTTTTCAGCCTCTTCTCAAGGAATCCCAACAGTCTCCTTCACCTCAGGAAAGGTCTAAAAAAACCTGCTGACCCCGACGTTTGTCTTCTGCTGGGCCCCTCCTACTTCCACCACCCTTTCCCACCCTAAAGTCAGCAGTTCACTGCAATCGCCCTTGCAAATATCAATGGCTTCCCCATCTGCAAACACCTGTTCTAGAGAAACTCAACCACCTTTTAAAGGAGTAACATGCCAGCACGGGTAAACCACAGGCCTAGTGGCAGTACACAAATTATTTATCTTTGCACATTAATATTTCAAATTGTATATAAATTTATATCCAGTTTATTTCAATTCACATTATTTTCTTCCAAAACTCCTAACTTTTTTCTTTCAAACCTTACCTTATTTTTATGTATTATTTTTATGTGGTGGTAGTTTTGCCTAAGGGTAGGTCTGTGCACAATGTGTACTGCTGGTGTCTGAGGGAGCCAGAAGAAGGTTTCAGAACCCGTGGGACTGGAGTAACAGCCAGTTGTGAGCTGTCATTGGGTGACAGGACCCAATGTCAAATCCAGGACCTCTGGAAGAGCAGCCAGTGCTCTAAACTGTTGAGCCATCTCTCCGGCCTCAACTTTTTTCTTATTATATAATTGTTTGTGCCAATAAATATAATTTTTAACAATAATGGAGATTAAAAAGTCCAACTGAGGATATCTAGTGTTTTGGAGATATTTCTGAGGGGATGCTGAAACACATCAGGCTGCTCACTGAACATGTAGCCCCACCTTTGTTTCTGGAAGTTTCCTAGTTTTTCAGCACCCTTACGTAGAAGCATGAGACACAGAGAATGAATAGTAACATGAACTCCAAGTAGAACAGAGCGTGATGCTAATGGATTCCAGCATCCAACAGCTCTCAAGCCAATGCTACATGGATTCCAGCATCCAACAGCTCTCAAGCCAATGCTACATGGATTCCAGCATCCAACAGCTCTCAAGCCAATGCTACATGGATTCCAGCACCCGGCAGCTTGCAAGCCTTGGCCTTTCGTGGACAGTGTCACTAGCAGCCTTTGCACACAGGAATTCTGTGTGTGGACATGATACATCTGTTCTCACTGTGTGGCTACAATCCACACTTTTAGTACACGTAGCCAAGTGACCTTACAGAGAGTGGGGACTACCATCTCATTTCCTCCACATTCTAAAACAACTAAGTCTTTGATAAACATCACTAACACAATTCAATTATATCTTCATAGAGATTCCTAAAAGTAAAGTCACAGAGTTCATAGTGTGAATGCTGTAAAGACTGACCTAATGACTTAGGGGTGGACTCAGACATTTAAGTGGAGCCTGGACTTTATATGCAATCAAAGCAGAAGATCTGAATACTTTGAATTATGAAATAAAAATAGTTAAGGGTATTTCTAACATTTTTTTCACAGTATAATTTTTCTTAGATCAATGACAAGCCCTTCCCAATTCAGTGAACATTCAGAGTTGAAAATATGTAGATTTAATCATAGCATTAAAGTAAAATTTGTTGCTGATTGCTAAATTATTTCAATAACTGAAAAATATTAAAGTATTACCCCATTTTTACTGCCAATGAAGAAAACAGATTTTTCTCCAATTTCAGCTCCATTCCCTTCACTTCCATGACTTCTCTTTTTTTCCACTTCAGCTTTTGCAATTTCCCAGAGAGTTTCACTGCATAAGAGGTAGAAAAACAAAAGCCAGAGAAACAGAAGGAATTCTTAGAAATAGCTATTTCCAGCAGAGAAACTTTATTTCAGTAAGATTTATAAAAATACTATTTCCTGGAAGTCAATAACTAGGTAAAACCATGAAGGATTTTTCTAGCACCCTTCACCTGGAAACGGTTGGTGAAGAATACTGAAGCTGATAAGCAGAGTGCCTACTTTCATCCCTCTGCCGTGAGAAAACATCAGAAAGAGCAGGCTTATCTGCCCCACAGTTCCAGGAGTCATGGCAAGCAGGAAGCTCAAGGCAGCAGGAGCATGCCACAGCTAGTCCCGCCAACAGTCAAGAGTCAAATGCAAGCATGCAGACACGCATATTTGCCTTCTTGGGTACACTCGCTGGCCAGGAAGCTCCTGCGATCTCCTGACTTTAACCCCTCCCCAAATACCCGAGTTTACAGACACCTATCCTGTCCTTGCTTTTCACCAACCTCAGGTCCTCATGATTGAGCATCATGCACTTTATCCACCTCCCAGTCCTAAGTAAATATTTGTTGAGCAGCTAATACATGCAGGCCTCTGTGCTAATCAAATCTGTTTCTTCCCCTCTGAAATGTCAATTTTTTTTTTGTTTTGTTTTACAAGACAGGGTTTCTCTGTGGCTTTGGAGCCTGTCCTGGAACTAGCTCTTGTAGACCAGGCTGGTCTCGAACTCACAGAGATCCGCCTGCCTCTGCCTCCCGAGTGCTGGGATTAAAGGCATGAGCCACCACCGCCCAAAATCTGCTTTCAGGACCATAGTGATTGTTACGCTGTCCCTGCTCATTTAGTTGTAGGCGCCGGCCTTTTAAACTACAAAAGTTATTGATGGTCTATAATTATTACTAGACAAGAACCAGAATCCGGGATGCTGATACAGTTAAGTGGTAACATGCCTGCCTAACATGCATGAGTCTTTGGGTTCAATTCCCAGAATCCCCAAACAAAAAGGGAATGTTTTTAAAATGTCAAAACAGGAAAACAAAGTCAAATAGAAAAAAACCCGAGATGTTGCACTCAACTATTTTATTCCATGGGCCAGCCTCCAGGAACCCTGTCTCCATCTCTTGCTCTGTTTACACACCATCCCTCCAGAATGTGACTGTGTTTCTGAAGTACCCAGTAAAGGGAAAGAGTTCTTCCATCTGCCATGCTTCCCACAAACAAACAAACAAAAACGGTACTAACAGCTTCACTACAGAAACCAATGAGAAGGCGATGTAAAGCGGATACATTTCCAGTCCTGAACTTCATAAACAACCGCAGTTCACGCCAGAAGGGGGCGAAAGATCGCTGGCCCTCTACTCTACATCCTTGTAGGCCATTTGGTGGTTCAGGTACTTTAAAGGACCTTGCAGAGATGAAGAGTTCAAATGTATTTCACAAGCCATCAATACCCCCAACCCTCCGCCTTCAAGGAGGTGCTGCACCTTCGCATCTGAAGTAGAGAAGTCAAGCACCACGAGGTAGGGGGCTCTGAGAAGGAGGCTTTGTGATCTGGTTCACCATTGCCTACCCTCCAGCCTGCAATTCAAGTGGCACTCAAGAAACGTCTAGCCGGGTGGTGGTGGCGCACGCCTTTAATCCCAGCACTTGGGAGGCAGCGGCAGGAGAATCTCAGTGAGTTCAAGCCCAGCCTGGTCCACAAAGCGAGTTCCAGGACAGCCAGGGCTCTTACAAAGAGAAACCCTGTTTCGAAAACAACAAAACGAAAAGGAAAAGAAAGTAACGTCTATGTAATCAGCGAACGGTTGGAGTTGATGAGCTTTCCTAGTCGTTTACTTTTCTACTTGTTTGTGATAGACTCCTCAAGCTCTAGGCCTATGGGATGTCCGGGGTGGATAGCGGCGGCGCGGTAGGTACTGTTGCGGTCCAGGCCCACAATCTCCCACCCACAGCGCCAGGGCTGGGTACCTCCGCCGCACCCTCCCGTGCCCCTTCCATGTCCAGGTGGAAAAGAGGGGAGGCTATGAATGCCTCGCTGGCCGGTTCAGCAATACCTGGGCATGGTGACTGTGCAGCCCCAGATGTCCTGGGTTCCGCGTGGAAAACAGTTCTGACCACGGCAGGCAGCAAGCTCCTACTTGGGCCTGAGAATGCCGAGGCTCCTTGGTTGCCATGACAACAACGTGCCGTCGTGCCGAAGAGAGGTCTCATGGGAAGTGTAGTTCTGTTTGCGTCTCAAGTTAACAGGATGTCAGAAGGAGTACGGTATGGTGAGGGTCCTCGTGCATCTGGAATAAAAACTTGAAAGTTTTTTTTTCTTTCGTTTTGTTTTTATTTCTACTGAGTGCCAGCTATATGCCAGGGGCCTTTGCTCTCTTGTCTTAACTTTTGTCCCCTCTCTATCGCCATGATTTGGGAGTAGAAGCTGAAACAGTGTTGAACTGTTACCGAATAATTTACTAGACGAAGACAAACTCAGCAATTAAAATCAAAACAAGGCGTGCAACTTTTCCCATTTTCTGAACGTTTGGCTGCATGATGTTTTAGGAAGCAGTACATTATTTATTAATAAGTCAATGAAGTGTGTGCCTCTCCTGCATACTTAATACACTTTATGAAGGTGGATTATATTTGTTTGAACTTTGTGGGCTTTTTATAGACACCGCTCTTTATAGGAATCCCCACAAAATTATATAGACCATTTCCATACACAAAGCCCTGTGCTGTACAAAGTAAGAAAACTCAGCCTTTAAAAGAGATGAACACAGATCACTGTGACCATAATTCAAGGTGATCAAACTATGTAGTGGAGGTCCAGAAGTGGCCACACCTGAAGAACTTGTCGAAACATTCATGGCAGGTTTGGTATTTGACCTGTTCAGAATGTCGAATAGATCCAGGCCTAAGGTCCCTGAATATTTGAAGGAAATTCTCTCCAACACTCTGCCTTTGGGCTGTTTTTATGGTGTGATGTTTAAGAACGCGGGATTTGAAGTAAGATGAATTTAGAGTCAGTTCCTACTGTGTAAAGATTGAACTCAAGGCCTTCCGCAAGTCAGGCACACGCTTTACCCTGAGTTCCACCCTTCCTCAGCCCTGTTGACAGATTTGAACGAAGAGACATAAGGAGCATATTCCTGGAAATGAAGCAAACGTTGGTCAAAGAAAAGAGCACCCGCTTCAGATAATGTCCTTGAGAATAAACTCTGCCCAAAGGGTGGAGCATTGTGGAGCTAGGAAAGCAAAGGCTGCGGTTGCACCATTAGAAGGGGCTAAAATGAAAGTGGTCCAGTAAAGGAAGGAAGGTTTCAAAGAAGGCTGATACATCACTCTCTGAACTGGCCTCCATATTCTGGTGCTAGCTAGCCTGTGGCTTGGAAACCGCCGTTATTGTGATGACTTGGGTTCAGGTGCTTAGAATCCCTGTGTTTTGCTGAGGAAGCCAGGTTGGTATTGATAACAACAGTGACAGCTAACATCGTTTACAGAGTATTAGGGTTTGCTAGGGATGGCACCATTAGCACTTCAAGACTGTAACTGTTTTGAGTACCCGGGATCGATCGGTGGTTGGACGAGGGAGTCTGTGAACCGGAAGATCTGGGGTGATCTGTATGGCACAAATAATAAAAACTCTGAGACAGATATTGGGGTTCAACCTAAAGGTCAGAAAAGCAAAGTAGCCAACCACTAGGGAGACCTTTAACCTCTACCAAATCTTCAGAGAGAAGGGGCAAGATCCTGTCTGCACGAATCCTCAGACTCCACACTCCAGTAAGATCCTGTCTCTTCTCCTGGAGGAATACCTCTCTCCATCCAGCCATATTACTCCTGTCTCCACCTCCCGAGTGCTGGGATTAAAGGTGTGTGATTCCCGGGTGCTGGGATCACTTTTATGTGAGCTCTCTTTCTCTTTTAGACAGATTCAATCTTGTGTAGCCCAGGATGGCCTAGAACTAACAGAGATCCATCTGCCTCTGTCTCCCACGTCCTGGGATGAAGGTGTGTGCCACCACTCCCTGGCCTGTATGACTGACTAGTACGGCTGCTTTGCCCTCTGATCTTCAGGCAAGCTTTATTTATTAAAACACAAATACTATAACACTATAGATCTGTCCAGGCCCTGATCACCAACATTAGTTCAAGGTGGATTCAGTTGACCTGATGGACGACTAAGTTCTCTTTTCCTCCTTTACTTGTCCAGAGGATTCATACTTGACCTTCCTGTCCTTAAGTCATCTCTGTATGTTACTTTTCTTTTAGAATATGCACCATGACCAAGGCAACTTGCAGAAGAACGAGTTTATTTTGGCTTACAGTCCCAGAGGGGTAGAGTCCACACTGGCAGGAGAAGCAACAGCAGCAGGAGGGGCAGTAGAAACAGAAAACTAAGAGCTCACACCTTGCACTGAAAGCCAAGCAGAAAGCATGAGCTAGGAGTGGTGGGAGTTCTTAAACTCTCCATGTCTGCTCTCAGAGCTGTTCTTCCTCCACCAAGCCTGCACTTCCTAAACCTTCCCAAACAGTGCTACTTGCCTACTGGGCACCAAATAAATGCCCAAGACCATGGACAACATCTCTTTTTTTAAACCACCACAATAACGAAGTGTACTGGTTAGATTTTTTAGCAACTTGATAGACGCTAGACTCATCTCTAAGGGGGGAACCTTAGTTGAAGGATTGTCTTCATCAGATGAACACACAGACAAGTCTGTAGAGGGTATTTTCTTGATTAATTATTGATTTGAGAGGACCCAGCCCCCCATGGGTAGTGTCATCCACAGGCAGGTGGTACTCGGTGGTATAAGAAAACAAACTGAGCAAGCCATGGGGAGCAAGCCAGTATGCCGCGTTCCTCTGTGGTCTCTGCTTCATTTTCTGCCTCCAGGTTCCTTCCCTACTTGAGCTCCTGGCTTGACTTCCATCAATGGTGGGCAGTAATTTGGACATATAATTCAAACAAACCCATTCCTCCCCAAGTTGCTTTTTGGTCATGGTTTTATCACAATAATAGAAAGTAAGATAAAGCAAAAACATTTGAGCCCCTTTCTGCACCACTTCAAGAAGGCTTAAGGATTTCACAGTTTCTGGTGACAGAGGAACAAGCCCTATACTGCCTACTGCATGGTATGGTGGCTCAGAAGGCTACAGGCACATGTGGAAACTGACTGGAGAGTTATGAACCGTCTGGAAGCATAGAAAACACCTATAGAGCTGAGGCGGACGCTCACGTTGGGCAGGTAAGCTGGACTGCTGTGAAGGATCTTGTTGTCTGAGTTTGCCTGTCTAGGTTATGACGAACCACGTAAGATTTTACAAGGGCCATGATTTGACGGGTCCTGTGTTTCAGTGAGGTGATTTTGTGCAGCTGTGTAGAAGGTTTGGGAGCCTGGATGACCATATGGAGACTATTAACAACAGCCAGGAAAGTGACAGAGTTTTTGTATCTTCCCCCTGTGTTTTTAAACATTTCTTGCAGGAAAAAAAAATAGCATATGGGAGAAAAAAAGAGAGAACAGGAGATAGGGCTCAGGGCTAGAATTCTGTCGAGCATATGAAAAGCCTTGCAGTGAGTCCCTAGCACTTGAGAAAAAGAGAAAGAAAAAAAATAGAAAAGAAAAGCAGGAAAGAAGATTGGGAAATGTTTATCCCAGAAGAAATAAACATTCAACATTTTGATGTCTTTCCTCAAATTCTTAGACTTAACACTGTACTGTGGTTAGAATCTCAGTTTTAAGCATGTATTCCCATATATAAAGTTATAAAGTCATCAGAACAAGACATGCTGGCCGCACATTATTCTACCAGGCAGATTCGTTTTCATAATTTCTTTTGGCATTCATCCAATGCTGAGTTGGCTTGGCATTAACTTGAAATATGAATTGGGTTAAGCAGACACATTTCTTGGGATTTTTTAAAATTATGATTGGAAAAAGCAGGTCATTCCCTTTAGGAGACAATTACCATATGCTCTGCTAAACGTAGTTTAAGAATGTGAAGCAGATACACTGATATGAACAGACAGTCCTGGTGCAAGTCTCCAGGGTTTTCCTGAGGCCTATGTTCTTTTCTTATGACTTCATTTAGTTATTTGAGGCTTTCTAGGATCTTTGTAATGAAGATAAGGTAAGTGAATTTTCTCATCGCTTTCTGAATTAATTCAAGTTGAACTTTAGAAATTTACCTGAAACATCTTGGCTTTCCCAAGATCCAAGTCTATGCTCTACCAACTGTATTAGATAGCAGTAGCGGATGAGGGGGAAATCCTGTTGACCAGGTGCCGACGGGACAGAGGAAGAAAAGCAACTTCAGAGGAATGTGCATTTGAGCGAGCATCTGGAGGACCACCAGGGATCCCTGGGTAAGGTCAATAGTTACTGAACGGGGGCCACAGCATCAGTGCTGCTGACAGCCACCTTTCCCAAGGGGCACTGTCACTATGTTCAACTTAGGGGAAGCTAACATTTGACAAATACGGCACAGTTTGGAGCAAGTGCCATCTCATCTCATGCCAGATTCCTGCTCTGGCCTATCCCCTTTGTCATAGAGCCCGCCTTCTAAGTTAAATGACCCGGAACATCTTGACACCACCTGACAACATGGAAACACCTAATGTCACTTCTAAATGTCCAAGTGTGAACTTAGCTTAATTTGGAGGGTTTTTTTTTTTTTGCTTGTTTATTTTGGTTTTTGTTTGTTTGTTTGTTTTTGAGACAGGGATTCTCTGTTGTAGCTCCGGCTGTCCCGGAACTTGCTCTGTAGACCAGGCTGGCCTCCAACTCAGTGACTGACCCGCCTCTGCCTCCAAAGTGCAGCATTTATAGAAGTGCACCACCCGTGACCTTTGGCCTTAACTTGGAATTTAAAGGAGGTAAAAGGTTTATCTTCTGGTTGTAAACCCTTACTTCTTTTAGGGAAGTGAAAACTGAGGGGAGGCGGAGCTTCTGTAGCAGAGAAGAGTCTGCACAGTTCCTTCCTGAGCTTCAGGGAACTCAATCCCTCACAGCCTGAGCCTTAGCCCCTCAGAAATCAGTTTAGGGCTGGGCGGAGTACAGATTCTGTGGCAGCCCAGGGGCAGCCCACGGAGAACCTGGAGAAATAAAGCTAGCTGTGATGGTCAGTTCTTCAGAATTATACTGCAATGCAACTAGAGTTAAAATATGAACCTGGTCATATTTTTCTCTTTGGAAAACACTGGCAAACAATTGACTAAGAAAGATATTTTGGGACAAAGTCCCTTTGTAAGCCGTGGTTATCGTTCCTTGTAAACTGAGTTAAATTCATTTGTAAGGAATGGCAGCATCTGACTTTTAGGGCACACACACACACTCTCTCTCTGCAGAACATTTTAAATTAGTTTTTAAGAACATAATCCTTTGAACTCGCTTAAATGAAATAGTTTTATTGGGGAAACACAAATTTCTCTTTGCCTCTTCACATAGTCTGTATGCATCCATATGCACACGTATTAAAATTACAATTTGTCTAAACAGCTTCCTTTCACGTGAATGGAACAAAGCCACGCTGAAGGCAGACTGAATGCAGGAGGCGGCGATAACTGCCCCTCCCTCCCCAGCACCTCAGCTGTGACAGCGAAAACATTAGGGATTTCTTGAAGATTAGTCAAGAGATAATGTTCAACATGGGTCTCGCAAATCATTTATTATGACTGAAAGGGAAGAAAAGGAAAGGTGAGAAATATTACAATTAACTATGAAACATTATTCTCTGGTAACCAATCATAATAATATACTTGCGTTTAAAAAAAATGGCTAGATAAGTAATTTCCCAGGAAATAAAATTTTCACATCATTGGTTACAGAAAATTGACTTCTTTCCATCAAAATATTTTATTTCTGCTCTGTCAAAAACAAGCGTGAAGTCTAAGGCACCGTGGCTTAGGCTAAGCATTGGCTGCTTTGCAGTCTCAGGCTGGGCGTATGGGACTGCTCACCAGATGGTGAGGGAAATGTTGCCAAGAAGAGAGAGTTCTGCCCAGTCTCTGTAGCTTGCCTCCTAATGATTATTAAGCAGCTTTATGGACACTCAAAAACACTACTTTACCCGGTCAAAATCACTCAGAGAGTCACCCCAAAACCGTCAATCATTTATTCTAAAAAATGAATTGGTTGATTGTGGCTCACAAGATGGAAGGGGAAATTTAAAACCCCATTACAACCCCATTTCAATGGGGTTTTAAATTTATCTTTGTCTTTACCAAGATAATCCAATAGGACGCGAGCAGCGTGTGTCCTAACTTTGCTCCCAAGGGAAAAACATATTTTAAAGGTTCAGTGTGGGAATGGGACACTGCCACAGGAAGAAAGCAGCAGAGAGGAAAATTCAAGGGCTCTGCCAACAAATTAATTGGGCAGCTAGCATTTCCTCAAATTGGTTTAAAAAAATAATGGCACGCACAGTGATATATATGTCTAAAAATAAATACAAATATTCTACACATAAATAAAATTAGGTAGACTCGTGCTTATCACTATTACAGTTAAGATATTTTTATAATAGAATTTTCATATCTTATCACAGTTTCATTTTTTATCATGGATAATAATTCCATTTCTTTAACATAGCCTGAACTGTATTGGCCACCTATGTTGCTGTTTTGATTTAACTGTGAGATACATGTTCCTAGTGTGTTGAACACTTGCTCCCAGACAACGATACCAGTTTGAAAGGTGGTAGAAATTTTTGAGAGTTGGAGCTTAATTAGAGGAAGTGAGTCACTGGGGACACGCTTTTGAAGGTGTACCTGTCCCTGGTCCCTTCTTGCTCTCTGCTTCCCATCCATCATGAGGTGGAGAAACCTCGTACGTCACAAGCCCCGCCACCATGGGGTTCTTCTCAACTGCATGAGGCCGAGCAGCCAGGGACAGAACCCTCTGAAACAGCAAAAATAATCCTGTCTCCCTTGGGTCGTTTCTGTTAAGCATTTTGCCACAGCAGTGGGATAACTATCAAACACGGGCATCTCAAGACAACTTCTACTGAAAATTTACTTCCTTTGGCATAAGTATTTTCTATTAAAATTTACTCTAGAATTACTTTTAAACTCTAACCAGGAAAGACTGTGTGACAGACCGAGCTTTAAGGATCTCCTTTGTTTCCAAAGATATAAATTCATAACAAAGCAAGGTCAGGTAGACCTAGCATGAAACACAGTGAGGTTGCGGAACAGCTTTCCTGCAATCTCACACAATCCTAGAGGGCAGGGATGCCAGGACTCAGCACCTCATTTTGATTCCCACACTCCAGTGATGTGCAGAGGCCGCAGGGTCCACCCGTTCTAATACCACAGAGGAGGCTCTGGTTAGCGATCGCCTGCCTTCTCATGCCCTGACTCACAGACTCAGGAGATTTATTGCACTTACTCTAAGAATTTCCCCCCTGCATAATGTTCCCACAGCTGATTCTCAAACTGACCCTCATTCTCTTCCAAGTACCACTTCATCTAGCTAAAGGCACATTTAATTATAGTACTTACATTTTTTTGGCAGTGAGTTTTTCCAGATAGTCAACTGGTTTACCAAAAGAGAGTCTGGAATCTCCCTCTCAAAAGACTGCCAGGATATTTCAAAGCAAAAATGGGAAGCCTTATTGCACCATGTCTGATGGCCAAGAAGGGAGATGGGGTGGGATGGAGACAAATTCTAACCTACTGTGTCTAAGACACCATGAGTGTGTTGGCACATTTTACGATTCTGTTTTATTGTTATCTGAACATTTACGTCAGATAAGAGAGTGACCCATCACTGCTCGAGCCTGGAGGGGTGGTGTGCGCGCCGTGGCGGCAGTGTGTAAAACACTTGTCTGTGGGGGGATGCAGCCACTCGTGGAGGATGAGTGAAGAGGTTCAGGCTCAGCAGTTTTCAGAGTAAGGTGGGGCCTTTGGTGGGCCTGCTGTTCGACAGGAGGGGCTGGCTTCCATTGGCCTTCGCTTGCGGTCCCTGGGTCCTGGCTGAGAGCAGCGCCGGGGCCGAGAGGTGGTGGAATGCTGCCTTTTGCTGGAAGAAGTTGTTGATGTAACTGGCGATCAGAAGGGTGATTTCAAGAATCTAAAATGAGAAAAAACTGTCCTGTCAGGCTCCTGAGACAGTCTCTCCACCGTCCACGGGTAATTTTAGCTCCATTTGCTCAGCCTACCACCATGCCCGGCTCGTTAGAGCAGCTGTTCGCAACTTGTGGGTCGCGACTCCTTTTGGAGGTCACATAGCCTGCATATCAGATACTACAATTCCGTAACTGTAGCAGGATTACAGTTATGAAGCAGCATCAGGAAGAGAAGCACTGGTCTAGATCAAATGAGGTTTTTACATGCCTGGCACCATCAAGTTAGCAGCAAGAATGGATCTCCAAGCCCAGCCAAGCTAGAAATGTGACGGTCAGCATTAAGAACGTTAGAGTAGGGCTGGACAGATGGCTCAGAGGTTAAGAGCACTGGCTGCTCTTCCAGAGGTCCTGAGTTCAATTCCCAGCAACCACATGGTGGCTCACAACCATCTATACTGAGATCTGGCACCCTCCTCTGACGTGCGGGCATACATCGAGGCAGAATGTTGTATACATAATAAATAAATAAGTTAAAAAAAAAGAACGTTAGAGTATCATGTCAATCTATTAAAACCGAAACACTGAAGCTACTGTGATCTTTTGTACTCCGTGGCTACCTGCTCTCACTTAAAGCACAGAACTTGTCAGAAAAGATACCTATGACAAACCAAACAAACGGGGCTTGACAAATGGCTGGGAGGGTTAGGGTACGTCCCGCTGAGCCTGGGGTCTGGAGTTAGATCCCTAGGGCCCACGTTGGGGTGGAAGGAGAGAGCTACTCCCCAAGTTGTCCTGTGGCATGCACACAGAGACAAAAGCCAACATCATAAATACATGTAATAAAACACCCTTTTAAGTAGAAAGTTTTAGGAAAAACAATTTCTCATCCTTTTTACTAAAATTAGATTTTTTTTTTCAGTGCTGGGGCTTGAACCCCCAGGGCCTCACTCATGATAAACAGGGACTCTGCCACCGGCTACAGCCTCGAACTGGATTTATGTGTTAGGATGTAATCTTTTCAAAAGTTGCCTTACTTAGAGATGCTTTGGTTTGTTAACTTTCACAAAGGGGCAAGTACATCTTAACAATCAAACTCTGCTCTTTAACAAGTCCATAAAACAAATAGCCCCAAGTAGGTAAGACCATGCAAAGTAACCCACAACAGTTTCATAGCTCTTCACACACACTTTCTTGAGATGGGGATATTAAGTAGCCCAGGCTGCCCTGAATTTTCCCCTCCCGACCATACTCCTGAATGCAGGCAGATGACCACTACTTTTGAAACTTCTTCACCAGCAATTGGCCCGTATTGGAAAATTTCAGTTAGTTCTGTTTGTTTTTGTTTTTGAGAGAGGATCTCTTGGTAGCCCTGACTGTCCTAGAACATACTATGCAGACCAGGCTAGCTTCCAACTCACAGAGATCCACCTGCTTCTGCCTCTCAAGTGCTGGGATTAAAGGTGTGCACCACTATGCCTGGTTTATCACTTAGTTCTTGCTAAAAGAAGCAGGTTGTATCAAGCCATGTTAGCAAAACAAATTAGAACTCAGATCAAGTAAGCCATGAGTTATGCTGAGGGTTGCTTAAGCAAGTCCCCTTTCCATCCGCAACACCTTTTGTGTGAGAAGTGTCTTCCCAGGAAAGACCAGCCAGTTAAAGGCTGGCAGAAAGCGTTCCACTCACCTTGGGTTTTGCCATGGCAAAGAGTAACTTCTCCGTTGGTCTGTCTTTTGAATGAGTATTAATGACGACCATAAAATCGTCCTGATACCCTCCAAAGGTCATCAGGCTCCTGTACACATAGCTGACCATTAATCTCTTCAACGAAAAGAGAAAGGAACTGTTACAGGTGTTCACTCTCAAAGAAGACGAGAAAACGCTGATATTAATTATGGCAAATGCAAAAACAACGCTCTAAGGTCAAATCTATTATGATTAATGTAAGTAACAGTCATACTATTTTATTTATTATACTAGTTTATTTAAGAATCGTCGGCCTACACAATCAAGTATACATCTGACCCTGAAAAGCTCAAATTAGAAACGATGAACACCTATATTCACAGCACCCATGAAAAAATCTCTAGTACTATGTTTTTATATGTCCGCCTAGATCTGATTATTTTTAAGGTCCAAATGATCGAACGCTGTATTGGCAGATCCAGATGGCTCCCCTGCCAGGGAGACGTGGGCACAAACAGAAACAGCACCATATACTCCGTTCAGCATCACCTTCCTGTGACAAAGGTGGCCACGTGAAGTGACTGCAGAGACAACTGGCTGCTGAATAGCTAAGCGATTGTGTTATTATCTTACGTGGTGTGTGTGTGTGTGCACACACACACACACGCACACACACACCAACAACATTAGTGGAAGAAAAAAAGCCAGAGGCCATGAATTTGAAAGACTGTGTGTGTGCATGGGAGAGGTTGGAGGGAGGAAAGGAAAAGGGGAAATGAAAAAATAAAATAAAAAAAAAAACAAGAAAACTTCTGTTCTCTCTCTCTCTCTCTCTCTCTCTCTCTCTCTCTCTCTCGCCACAGGTAAGGGTCTCCCACCATATATTTAAAGCAGCAGTTATAACCCACCAAACTGAGACATTTATGGTTGGGTGCATAGCTCAGTGGCCAGGCGTTTGTGAGGTCCCAGTACAATAACGGAAATTACCAAATAGCCTATAACTATGGTAGAAAAAGATAACTTCACATAGATAAATGAACAGAAAAGGAATACTTTGATTTTTTTTAAATACATATTTTGAAATTTTGAGACAAGATCTTGCTACGTAGCCTAGACTAGCCTTGAACTCGCAACCTTCCTGTCTCAGTGTCTTCAGTGCTGGGACTAACATGTGCCACACTGTTCATTTTAATTATATGCTCTATGTTTTAGTCGATATGTAACCTGATTGTAAGCTAAACTGGTGACATTATGGAAAACTATACAAATTATGCTATAGAAACTTCAGTGAGACTGAAATTTAACTTAGGCAAAGTTTCTACTTTTTAATATCTTAAACATTCTTATTTTATATAGAAAAAAAACCTGTGGAGGGCTGGTGATGTAGCAGGAAGGGTGCATGCTGTCAAGGCCAACCACCTGGGTTTGATCCTTGGGACCCCACATAGTGGAAGAAAAGAGCTGACTCCAGCAAGTTGTGCTCTGACCTCTACTTGAGTTTACACACACACACACACACACACACACACACACACACACACACACGACCTGTCTCACCTGTTTGAAAACACTGGATTGTAACATGATTGTACCTGTAAAGTGACCGCTACAGTGTCAGAATTGTCTTCTAAGCTCAAGGGAAAATCAGAAACAGCAATTCAGAATCTCAGAACCTCCCGCTTACCATCCCCTGAGCAACGGAAATAGAAGATTTAATTACGGATACCAGGGTTTAACCTTACCATGGAGGTGTACTCTAAGATGCTCAATCCATTTTCGTGGATAGCCAGCCACACAAAAGTATTGCCAGATGACGACGGAGCTATAGGCTGTGGAGAAGTGAAAATACGCTGAATTATAGGTGCTAATCAAAATTACAGCCATATTTTTCAGTCTAAACGCATATAAGATCTGCCATTAAACAAATCCAACAAAAAATGTGCTAAAAAATCCTTTTAATAGATGAGGCAGTGTGGTATGGATTTGTCCGAGACCACCTGACTTGCAGGCTCTAATCTTTATTTGGTAAGGTGTGCATTTGGACACTTATTATACCACCAAGTCTCAGTTTTCTTATTTTTCACACAGGAATGCTAATTTTTTTTCTTTTTCTGAAGCTTTGGAGCCTGTCCTGGAACTCGCTCTGCAGACAAAGCAGAGATCCGCTTGCCTCTGTCTCTTGAGTGCTGGGATTAAAGGCGTGTGCCCGACTAGGAATGCAATTTTTTACATCTTGTTTTTGTTTCACAAATGTAATAGTTGTCAAAGGTTTTAGGGTTTCTGTGATGACCACACTCCTCAGGAAACAAAACACACTGCTGAGCTTTCTAAGGCGACTGAGGGACTTGTGGTGACCTGCGCATACTTCCCTGACAGACAAAAAGGAAAAAAAAAGAAAAGAAGAAGATTATATGATTGATAGGTACAAGAAGTACTGGAATTTCTCAGAAAATTTTTTGAAGGCCAAAACAATGAAATTTTTTTAAGTAAAAACAATCTCTTGCCATGAGTGGTGGCGCAAGCTTTTAATCCCAGCGCTCGGGAGGCAGAGAAAGGTGGATCTCTATGAGTTCAGAGAAACCCTGTCTCAAAAACAAACAAACAAAACAAAAAACAAAAACCCCAAAACCAAACAACTCTTTCACAGGCATTGATTTCTAACAACCAAAATTCTAACAAAAACATACTTCTCTTAAGTCTTAGAGAAGCTGCCAAGCCTCCAGATAAGGAGGGAGGCTGAATCTTACACTGTAGATAATAAATCTCAAGTTTGAAAGTTCAGAAAATCTCAACTATAGGGTTACCGCTGTCTCTACTGAGGGTGGTTTCAAATGCCAGCGTCAGAAAGTACCAGGGCTGGGCATGTGCTTGGCGTGGAGTGCTAAGGCCTGGGTCTAATCCCCAGACCATACATCACAAGGCTGATGGCGGATCGTATTGGAGGACGGTGAGTTCCTCTTGATGAACATCCGACAAATGGAAATGGATAAACAGGTGTGGTACCTGAGTGCAGGTATGTGAGGGAATAACAGTCAGTCCTCGAAGAGAAAGGGAAATCTGACACACGCCGCAGCCCAGGTGCGTCTTGAAGACATTACCTAAGTACAACAAATGATGGGGCGCACGTGTTCCCCAGAGTTACACGCACTCTCAGAAACAGAGGGTGGCCCTCGAGGATGCCAAGGGGGATGGTATGGGAAGGTAAGTGTTTCTCATGGAGCCAGAGTGGCAGCTAGAAGATAAAACAAGCTCTGGAGGATGGGCAGGTGTGATGTAGTGTGAACGACTTGATGCCAGAGCACCATCCAGTTAAGACTGGCACGCCGGCAATTTCATGTTGTGTATTTTTCCCATACTAAAATAATAACAATGATAATAATGGTGATGATGATGACAACAACGGCAAGGGAAGTGGCTTCCTGTTCTACAGACAGACAAATGCCGGTCCTGGGACATCAAAACAGAGTGTCATTAGCAAATAATGACACAGAAAAACATACCAAGGGCACTGACGTTGGAATTAAATTCATTGTAAAAAGGTTCACATTTCAAGTGTAATGACCAATTATTCATCTCTTTTTAGACAGGGGCTAGGTTGGTCTCTAATTAGTAGGCCCAAGACTGCCTCGGTCTCTTCAGTAGCTGGGACTATAGGAGGGTTCCACCGTGCCAGGCTTACTCTTTATACAAGCAAGAATAACAAAACCCTTTAACTCTCTGCAAGTATACTGTATGGATGTATGATACTAACGTGTATAATTTTTCTGTTATCTCAGTGTATGGCTTCTAGTTGCAATAGTAAAAACAATTGCTAACCTAACAGTCAGTAAGCCAGAGGTAGGAGATGCCTGGGGTTTGACTTTTCTAGTCCATGTTGTTTATTAAAAGGTGAGAAAACTGAGATCAGGCAGTTTGACCAATTTGTCCAGAGTGGCTTAGTTCTTCAGCAAGTATTTATTCAGTGATAACTGCTTCCAAACCCTGACGGTGGGCACCGGAGTATGATAGGATCACTCTCAAAGAGTGTGCAATGCATTAGTGAGGAAAACAGGCTACAAGACAGGACGGACGCATCTTTGGAGCCAAAGGGAGTCCCAGGGGGTACCATTTAAGGAAAAGAAAAGGAATTAAAGGGCATGGTGTGGGGCTGGAGGAATGGCTGGAGGTGAGAACCTGTTCTCAGTATGCTAGAGGTCCTTGATTTAATGCCCAGTACTGGGAATACAAAAACAAAATGCTCCCCAGCCAAAGACAGCATAGGCTTTTCCTTAGGGGCCAGAGTCAGCCACCTCCCAGGCAGGGGTCTCTCTGCCCAGTGTTTCTGCAGTCTGTTCTGATCTCTTCAAGGGGTACTTAACCACACAGCGCCTTGTTTACAGGCCTGTTGCAGCACAGGGCTAAGCTGAGACCCACCCTAAAGTCTGGTAGAACTCACTGGAGACTGTACTTCATGTGTCCCCGGAGCTGGGTGCAGTAAATGCTCACTAATAACTAAGCCAATGAGTGGTGGAGTTAATGAGTGAATGAGGGTTAGTTCAGCTAGCTCTTTCATCTTCCGATGACTGTGTGTCCGGGGGACCTTCCCTCCCGTTCCCCCTTCTCCCAGAATTCCTCATTGGTTTCTTTAAGTTGCGGGGAATTTCCTTATTTTTAAATAAAACCAAAATATGCCCTATCAGGGGTAAATCTGGTCAGCCAGGTTCACGGAAGTTTTTATTTGTGTCCTTCTTCCCATTCTTTCTTACTTTTGCAAAAAACAACTTGGCACCAAAGAACGGCCACTTCCTGGCTACTGTCAAATAGATGCGCACACAGTCAGCCGCACTGTGTCCCCGGAGGGCCATCCATCTGGTCGAGAGTCGCTGGTAGAGCTGCCTAAAAGAAAGAAATAAAGAAAGAAAAAAAACCCAAATAAACAAACAACAACAACAAAAAAAAAACAGACAAAAACAAGACACAAAGGCAGAGCCGTAAGTATGCTGTCATCCTCCTAGACAAAGTCCCCTTCAGCCCATTCCCAAAACCTTTGATCCCCCCCTCACCTCTTTGGGGAATTTTCACCAAATTCTCCCATGATATTCAAGCACACAACACAACTACCAAGTAGATCTTTAGTATCTACACAGCTAACAGCAAACCTAAGTGTAAGTCAGTTTGACAGGCAATTTCTCCTGAGAGTGTTTTCAGTTTTCAAAGTTCAGTGGTGTCCAAACAGTACAATTTGGAGGAATGCTGAGTTCATTTCTTCTCAGACTGAGCCCAGGGGCGGCCACTTTCACTATATAGGCAAAAGTTTCTTTATGATCATGACTAACCCAGGATTAAGATCAGATGACACGGTGGCCTAATTTACGGCCATTTTTATTTAAAAAGTTGTTTCAAAATTGGACGTGGTTGTACATGTCTGTAATTTCATCATTTTTGAGGGAAAGGCAGGAGAATCGGGAGGTTAAGGTTATCTTCAGCTACATACCAAGTTTGAGGCTAGCCTGGGCTACACAAGACTGCCTCCAAAAAAAAAATCACATCAGCTTATGTCATCACGCAATGACTCTATACTTCAAGCATCATGCTGTAGGTGACAAACAGATTCTAAAGTTTTAAAAGACATCTTAAAATATGTAAAAAGCAAAGCAAAACAACAAAACTCTTGAGGGGACATTGGAATTAAGCATTCTAAAAGATTCAAACATAAAATTGTACTAAAGAGCTGAAAATAGCGTCTTACCGCAACTGTTCTTCAGAGCAGCCATCCCTGTACCTTTTAGGGTAAAATTTTTCTATGACTTGTTTGAGGTTTTGGTTTGCTTTGCACTGGTTAGTCACATGCCCGGCTGGAGTTGAGAAAGGTCTCTCAAAATCCCCAATCTCCACCTGGTGGGAGAGCCCCCAAAAGAGAAGACACGGACAGTGAGAGCAGCCTCCAGAAAGACAATCTCTACCGCTCTTTCGCATTCTCTGTGCGCAGCTAACACAAGTCGGCCTGTCACGATTGCGTGGCTGGAAAATTAGGATCATACGTCTGAGCTATTGTTTTTTAAACAGAAATTTCACTTGAAACCTAACTTAGGAGAAATTTTGTGACAAACATTTCGGTGCCATTTCTACTCGGAACTCCTGTCCTACGTTTCTTTTTTGTGGTACCGTGCTTGAAGATTCTGAGGATGGCAAGTTAAGAGAGAAAGGTTCACTTTAGCACACAGCTGGTTCCACTTCACAGTCCAGGGCAGTGAGAAAGCCACTGTGGTCGCGCGAAATCCGCGAGCAGTTCCAGAGAGCAAGGGACGCATGCGTGCATTCTTCCGCCCGCAGGGGATCTGGCCAGTAACGTGAACTGTGAGCCGAGGGAAACCACCTCCCCTTAAGGGGCTCTGAAATACTTCGGAGTGTCCGATCACAGCAACAGAGAAGAAACTAAAACACCCTCTTAGTAAATATTTGCTGAAAGGGAACAGCCTTCTTACCGAGTTAACACAGGATAGTCTTTCTTTCTTTCTTTTTTTGGTTTTTCGAGACAGGGTTTCTCTGTGGTTTTGGAGCCTGTCCTGGAACTAGCTCTGTAGACCAGGCTGGTCTCGAACTCACAGAGATCCGCCTGCCTCTGCCTCCCGAGTGCTGGGATTAAAGGCGTGCGCCACCACCGTCCATTCCAACCACTGGTAAATAAGGTGAAATGACAGTCGACGGTGAAAGGTGAGGAGACGACCAAGCAATCTGGCAATTTAAATCTGGGCTCTTTAAGGGTAGTGGTAGCGAGGACCCCCCCAGTCTCATTACGTTCCCCTAGAATTTCTCTGTGAATGTTTGTGTTCTCACCAACTCTTCCTGTTTATGAGCTGATTACTCTCTGGAATACAGCCTTTCATTCCCTGCTCTCCACTGCAGCGCGAATTCTAATTGATCTTAATATTAAAAACCTGGAGTCAGATACGGAGGTGAAAGCTGAAAGATCAGAGAAGCAGAGCGGCCAGTCACTAGTTCTTTTTTTTTCTTTTCAATATTTTTATGGTTTATTTAACTTTTTATTTTATGTGCATTGGTGTGAAGGTATCAAATCCCCTGGAACTGGATTCTCAGACAGTTGTGAGCTGCCATGTGGGTGCTGGGAATTGAACCTGGGTCCTCAGGAAGAGCAGTCAGTGCTCTTAACTGCTGAGCCATCTCTCCAGCCCCCAGTCACTAGTTCTTACAACTATGAAATTCTCAGACCGAGTGGGGTATCCTGTCTTTACAAGTCCTCGGACAGAATGCTGAGCTCCTACCCCCCCCCCCCCCTTATATTCTTCTCTCTGCCCAGTCAGATCTCTTTCTTTCTTTTTTTTTTTTTTTTTGGATTTTTCGAGACAGGGTTTCTCCGTAGCTTTTGGTTCCTGTCCTGGAACTAGCTCTTGTAGACCAGGCTGGCCTCGAACTCACAGAGATCCGCCTGCCTCTGCCTCCCGAGTGCTGGGACTAAAGGCGTGCGCCACCACCGCCCGGCTCAGTCAGATCTCTTTCTGTCTCCACCTCTCTAGTGCTGGGTTAAAGGTGTGAGCCATCACGGCCTGGCTCTGTTTCCCTTGTAGACTCAGTCAATTCTGTAGCCAGGCAGGAAGTAGAGGCAGGGCAACAAGAATTCTGGGAAGAGGGAAGTTTCAGTTTGTAGTCGTCAGAAGCAAGATGTGACTGCCTCGCCCAAAAAGGTACCAAGTCACGTGGCTAACACAAATAAGATTATGGGCTAATATAAGTTATAAGAGTTAATAAGAAGCCTGAAATATTAGGCTAATGAGTTTATGATTAATGTAGACCTCTGTGTGTTTCTATGACTGCAGGACTGTGTGGGACAGAAACCTCTGTCAACACACAACCATCTGTAACATCAGGCCTATCTGACATCCTTTCCTTGCCTCCTAGGACACGATATGCGTACGGCACTATACACAGATAGAACATTCAGGAAAAACCCCATACACATAAAAATCTCAAAAATTTTATTTTTCTTAATTTTATTTTAATAAAATTTAATACAAATTTAATTTTTCTTGGAGAAGGTTTTCTTTTTCTTTCTAAAGACAAAATTAAATTCTTAGTTGGGGTCATCCTTATGGATTCCTGGGAATTTCCCTAGTGTCAAGTTTCTAGCTAACCCCATAATGGTTTCCTCTATCAAGATAAAAATATAAGCAGTAGTGGAGAGGGTGACTTAACTGCGCTTCCCCTGTAAGCAGATTGATGACCACCTTAACTGTCATCATAGAACCTTCATCCAGTAACTGGATGGTAGCATATGCAGACATCCACAGCTAAGCACTGGGCGCAGCTCCTGGAGTCCAGTTACAGAAAGGAAGAAGTGGTATTATGAGCAAAGGAATCAAGACCACGATGGGGAAACCCACAGAAACAGCTGACTCAAGCTAGTGGGAGCTCACTGACTCCATCCAGACAGCTGAGGAACCAGCACAGGACTAAACTAGGCCCTCTGAATGTGGGCGACAATTGTGTGGCTTGGTCAGTTTGTGGGGACACTGTATGTGGACCCAGTATTCATCCCTAGTGCATGAACTGGCTTTTGGAGCCCATTCCCTATGGGGGGATACCTTGCTCAGCCTAGATACAGGGGGGAGGACCTTGGTCCTGCCTCAAGTGACAGACTTTGTTGATTCCCAATGGGAGGCCTCACCCTCTCTGAGGAGTTGGTGGGCAGTGGGGTAGGGGAAGGTGGGAGGAGCAGGCGGAGGGGAGGGAGAGGGAACTGGGATTGGTATGTAAAGTAAAAAAAAAAAAAAAAAAAAAAAACAAACCAAAAAAACAATTGTTTTTTAAAAAGACAAAATAAAAAGCTAAAGAAGATAAATACTAGTAAAGACAAGAGTGATTTCCATAGGGAATTTATGCCTCTGGAAAGGTGACCCCTAGAATAGCAAGCAGCCTGGAATCTCTCTGGTTTTCTAGAAAGCAAGGCTCTCCTCCTTTCCTTCCATCTTTACCATGTGTAGAAAAAGAACACTGAGGGCAGCACCCATGCTTTCACGGTCAGACGATCTTAAAATACTCTAAAAGTGAACTCGGGGACTAAGTGTCCATTCTTCCTAGAACATTAGGGAAAACTGCTTATGGGAAAGAGCTAAGCAGGAGGGACAAGAACAGTGGTGGTCCTTGGGGAGGCCCCGGTCAACGATGCAAAGCAGAGCCACAAGTATTCATGAGCCACCAAGGTCAGGACTGCAAGGCACAGGTATAGAACATCACAGGAACTCCCCAGACAGCCATCTGAGCTATCAGGAAGGACTTAAAGGAGGGACGTTAAAAAGGCAAGAGGAAATCAGCAAGTGACTGAACAGAGACAGAGCCATTCCAGATACCTGGACACATCACTAAGATTAGTAGATTCTAGAAAGGAAGCAGGTACCTTACACAAGTGAGGGATTTTGCAGAGATCCAAGCTCCAGGAAAGCAGAGTTAAGGATACTGAAGTTACTGAGGCAGGGGCAGATCATGAATGACCCTGAATATGAATAAAGGGAAGACATTTGGTTTTTTGCTGTTTCCCTCAATGCTGTGGGACAATGGTCTTGTACCCTGTCACTTGTATTGTTTTAATAAAATGCTGATTGGTCAGTACCCAGGCAGGAAGTATAGGTGGGGCGACAAGAACAGGAGAATTCTGGGAAGAGGAAAGGCTCAGTCTGCAGTGGTCAACTAGATGCAGAGGAAACAAGATGAGAATGCCTCTCTGATAAAAGGTACCAAGCCATGTGTCTGACACAGACAAGGTTAATGTAGGATGTAAGAGTTAATAAGAAGCCTGAGCTAATAGGCCAACCAGTTTATAATTAATGTAAGCCCCTGTGTGTTTCTTTGGGACTGAACGGCTGTAGGACTGAGTAGGACAAAAACCTCAGGCAACACCTCACTGGTACTAATGCTGTGTAAACAACTCTCCATGGGCAAGTGACACTGTGCCATCTTCCAGTCTCAGATCTAAGGAAAATGGCAAATTCTTCTCCATGTCTCTTTTGGAGTATGACTTTTGCCACTCAACCAACATCCCGGTTGGAAGCTCAAATAGTTCCACGAAGGAAATACATTAGCTATACAGTGAATGGTACCTGTAGGAGTTTCAACTGAGAGCCAGCATTGCAGGCAGACATACAAGTGAGTGAGCCCCCCAATGATTTCAGCCCTCACCCATGGCATCACAGCTATTCCTCAGGCTAAGCTCACTGAAGCCACAGGAAACAGAGATTAAATTCCTTCTGCATATCTGCTCAAATTACTTTTGGAGTTTTAAATTGTTTATACCGTGTGCTTTTCTGTTTTGTTCATTTTTTTGTGACAGGGTCTCAGTAGGTGGTACAGGTTGTCCTGGAACTTGCTATGTAAGTTAGGTTTTCCTTTGCCTCTCAACTGCTAGGATTATGAATTATAGGCATTCATCAGCACACTCAACTTCAAATCATTTGCTAGGCAGCAATGGATAACTAGACAAAACTCTGGCAGCTGTGTGAAGGATAACTTTGTGGGGAGACCACATCAGAGACAGGCATATGGTCAGAAGGTGGCTGGGGAGCAGCGGATTGAGGCAGGCGTGAATCAGGAATGAAAGTCAACACAGAGCATGGCGAGCAGAGGACCAAGTATGAGCTCAAAGTGAAAAGACGAGGCAACCAGTGGGAAAGGGGGAGAGAATGGAAAAGGCCATGGGGATGGCTAGAGAAGAACCCATGGTGGAGGACTAGCTGGAGCAGAAGCTCGGGTGGAGGACCAAGATGATGGTGTCATGATGAAGATGCACAATGTGGAGAAAGGGGAGGATGACAGTGCAGCTTTCAGTGGGCTGGATTTACGGAGCCCATTAAACAGGCATGCACTGGAGTGAAGAGACTTGGGAATCACAGTGTGGGTGCTGGATGGGATGAAGAACAGATGAGATGCCCTGGGATGATGTGTAGGGTGAGAAGCCATAGACCCAAGGATCTGTCCACATGGCACTTCCAAGGGAAGCTGTTATCTGCCTCCTTAGTTATCCTGTGCAGACTCAGTTTTGCATCTTAAAATCGCCTTCTCCCTTCAGTATGATGACCTTAAATGACCTAAGCACACTGGTGCCTGGCTGGGCCTACTTTCCCAGTCTCAGTCATAGGTAGAAGAGGGTGTGGTTAAGGTCTAACCAGGAGCTTAAATGAAAAGGTCTATGTAGGTTATGAGTTTTTCTCAAAGTCAGGATGGGCATGTCCTTCTCAGTCCCTCCCTTCCCCCAACCCTGACTCCTGGAACATGCTGGGACTCTAACAGAACTCCAGGACCATAAGGATGACACCCATGGGAAGCAGAATGGGTAGAAGGACCAAGTCCTGATGGCTCGCTTTGTAGAGGTATCAGGATGCCACAGTCACCTTGTGGAAATTAAACTTTTTTTTCCCTTTTGGGATAGACTCTTGCTAATGTAGCCCAGGCTGGCCTTCAACACAAGGACTTCCTGCCTCAGTTTCCCAAATGCTGAGATACAGGTAGATATTCACCACACTAAGAATAAAACATACTTCTGTTTGGTTAAGTCACTGTAATTTATGTGTATATGTTAAAGAAATCCAAACTTACTTCCAATTGGAATGGTAGGTAAATAAGAGAAAGTGTTCTGGCTTTGCCCAAAAGGCGTTCCTAAGAGGTTGCCAGCTGCACATACCGTCTTCAGGACCACCTCTCTACTCTCAGATCCCTTCCTTAAATGCCTCAAGCAACACTCTTGAAAGAACTAAGAAACACATTTCCCCTTACAGAATGTAGTGTCTCATCCGAGGCTACAGCAATCGTCGGGGGTCAGAAAATAATGTAATAATAACGCCTGCAGTTTCAAGTGTCTTCTTAATCATAATAAAGCGAGTGTAAAAATGTGCTGAAGCTCCTGCCTTGCTGAATTTAACTGAAGAAGCTCGCATCTTCCTATCTTCCTATGCTATTCCATACAACACAGAAGTTACCTGAGCTAAAAGCGCTGCCATTTCTAACGCCAGGTCCTTGTTCAGAGGGAAAAGGCCATTTATTATCTGATCATTTGTCTGGTAGAGCAACAGCAGCTTCTCTCTGTCAGTCTCTCCACGAGCTTGCATTGAGAAGTACAGTCTGGAAAAAGAGAGAGAAATGTCTCATGATACTCTTATTTTTTTTTAAATTAAAAATCCTACATTTATTGTGCACGTGTGAGGGTGTGGATGCATACGTGCCACTGTACGTGTGTGGATCAGAGGACAATGTGTGGGTGTCATCTCCTGTCATATTAGTTCTGGGGATCAAACTCAGGTCATCTGGCTTTGTGGCAAGTCCCCTTACCCATGAAGCCATCTCACTGTCCCCCACTTCTTCCACGATAGAGACAGGCCCAGCACAAGCTAGGCAAGCGCTCAGCCAGTGAGCTAGACCACCCTTCCCCAATGCTCTCACAAAGGAAGACAGTGAGGATGGATCAGAGGACTGCTTTTAACAGCCCGCTACATGATACAGACAGACCACTGCCATCTGGAAAACATAGGGCAAATTGCTTTGAAGGGGAAGAACCCTTAACTATTTAAATTAATTCTAAAAACAAACGGAAGTACTAAGTCACTGTGGTGGTTTGAATAAAATTAGCCCCCACAGGCTCATGTATCCCAATGCTGAGTCACGGGAGAGTGGCACTATTTGAAAGGATTAGAAGGATTAGGGGGTGTGGCCTTGTTGGAGGAAGTGTATCACTGAGGTTGCAAAAGTCTATGCCAGGCCTAGGTGCTCTCTCTCTCTTTGCTGCTTTTAGATAAAGATATCGCTCTCAACTACCTCTCCAATACAACACCTGCCTGTAGCCATGCTCCCCACCACAATGATAATGGATTAAGTCTCTAAACCATAAGTAAGCCTCTAATTAAATGCTTAAAGAAAAAAAAAAGGGTTGCTTTGGTCATGTGTCTCTTCACAGCAATGGAACAGTGAAGGCAGTCACTAAAAGTGACCAAGACAGTCCTTAAAAGAACTAGGAGGGTCTAAGACTCTGAGTGACATTAAATTTACTCCCTGGGTGACCCAGACACAGAGGACACAAGATGTGACTGCCTCACCAAAAAAGGTACCAAGCCACGTGGCTAACTCAGACAAGAATTATGGGCTAATGTAAGTTATAAGAATTAGTTAATAAGAAGCCTGAGCTAATGGGCCAATCAGTTTATAACTAAAAAAAAAAATTTACCCCCTGTAAGGAATACAGGCTACAACAACTCTTCATTCAATGAACTGAATAAACTCAATTTTTTTTTATTTTTTATTTATTTATTTATTAAATATTTCTGTCTCTTCCCAGCCACCGCCTCCCATTTCCCTCCCCCTCCCCTAATTAAGTTCCCCCCCCCTCAGCCCGAAAAGCAATCAGGGTTCCCTGTCCTGTGGGAAGTCCAAGGAACCCCCCACCTCCATCCAGGTCTAGTAAGTTGAGCATCCAAACTGCCTAGGCTCCCACAAAGCCAGTACGTGCAGTAGGATCAGAAACCCAGTGCCATTGTTCTTGAGTTCTCAGTAGTCCTCATTGTCCGTTATGTTCAGAGAGTCCGGTTTTATCCCAGGCTTTTCCAGACCCAGGCCAGCTGGTCTTGGTGAGTTCCCAGCTCAATTTTTAACACACAATCTTTTTCAACATCTTGGGCATGCTAAATAGGAAACTAGGGTTTCAATTAAAAAATCAACTCCAATTAGCATCAAATGTCAGAGGTGGCTTTTCACTAGACATAAAAAAAGAAAATATTGGTACATTCAAGTCTGTTTTGATTTTTTTTTTTTGGTCATATATAGATGAGCATCTTTAGGAAGATCAGAAAGAAAAATACTCTCTTATTCCTCGTGGAAACAGGACATGGGCTTCCTGTTATTTTTGAGATGGGGGTCTCTATGTTGCCGAAGCTGGTCTTTGGGTGGCCTCAAGTGACAGCCACACCTCACTCTCCCGAATACCTAGGACAAGTATGCTCTGCCATGCCGGGCTAATGACATGGTTTTTGTTTGCCCAGCTGGTGCTCACGGTGCTGTGGGGCACAGTGTTATGGATGTGCAAAGTGCTAAGACAATGGGGTAGGTAAGTAACAATCCTGAATGTTGCCACAAAAACACAGTGGTGTGTGTGCGTGTGTGTGCGCGCGTGTGTGTGTGTGTGTGTGAGAGAGAGGGGGGGGTGTGTGTGGACATATCCCTTAGTTATAGCATCTCTTTCTCTCTCTGAACATGAGGGAGGGAGAGGCCAGAGGGCTGTGATCTGGAGAAACATGGTGGGTGTTCTCCATGAAGCTTGTCCTACCCACAGTTCTGATTATCTTCCTGCCAAGCTTGGCTGACAATCAGAGATGTTTCCAGAAGTCAACCACAGTCTCATGTCAATCTATGATTATACAGAGACAAAAATGCAGGATCATTAAGCAGACCGGAAGACGTAGCTGGACAATAGACAGACAATACATGCAAAGTGTCATCAGGAAAGAGGTCTGACAGGAAGAGAGAGAGGCTGAAGATGAAGGTTTTTACAAAGGAAGGGCCCATTTCCTTACTTGAAGTAAGGAACCACATGGCTCATTTCGGAGACCCACCAGGAGAAGGGAAAGTGTTATCACTGGGACTTCATACTGTGGGAATGAGATATCTACAGAGAGAGGGGACCAGCGTGGTTTCCAGCATGCCTACAAGGTTCAGCCTGGGAAAGAAGGGTGAAATGCTTAAACAAAGCAGGGAATACAATACCACACATGCACAGTCCTGGAATCCAGCATGTGGAAGGGCAGGCTCGGACTCCGAGGAGCTAGACAAAGCTCCGGAGAACAAGAAAAGCATGGCAAAGATGAACAAGAAAAGAGTCTCCAAGTCAAAGCAGGAAGCCCAGCCAGGTGTGGGGGTGCACACCTGTAATCCTTGCACTAGGCACTAGAAGGTGAGTTCAAGGCCAGCCTGGGCAGGCTGTGAGATCATGTTGGTAGACCTGTGATGTAAGTTCAAGGCCACACTCTGAGATCCTACTGGTAGGATCCTATGAAAGGAGCTCCTATCTTTAAGAAACAAGTCTTGATTGTGGCATCTTCAAACTGTGAGGATTGCTAGAAGAAATAGGACAAGCTGCATGACCTCTACAGCCCTTTTCAGCAGAGGAGTCAATGAATGCAGGGGCTCCGTAGCTGCCTAACTGTGGAGACGGAAATGTTAAACTACATTCCAGAAAACAGCAACTGCAAAGTGTTACCAAAACAATCTTGAATTTCAAGGAGGGTTTGGAAGTCTGTTCCTTGTGGGAAGGACCTTGCCAGTTTGCTTTGTTATAAACCACACCTTGACGTTAGCAATCTCAAGCACGCAGCAAGAAATCAAATAAAATGAGAGCCTTCCTAACAGGTTAGACTGCAAATACTGCTGCCTAAGTGGCGGTGTCTGAGAGTGTGCTCAAAGCCTGGTAATTAGACCTTTGATCCCTGAGTCAAAATAATTAAAATTCCATAACTCGCTAAATATAAACTTAAGATTCCATGATGAAGGAAAATCAGTATTTTAGGCCTTACAAAGCAAGTTGGCAGAGGAAGAATCAAATCTCTGGCGGCATGACAGGTCACAGCTAGCTCCCCTCCCGATTATGTTACTGGGAATTGGGCTCATTGTCTAAGCTATTTATAAACATATGCAAAGTACGGCCATATTTAGAAGCAGTGTTCTTTCTTATAGCCATGGCTCTCCAGGCTTTTCGGACCCTGTAAACACTAACCCTCTTGTTTGAGTTGTTTGTTGTTGTTTAAACGAGGTAGTTTAATCATGCTAGCCCCTCTCTTGGTCTTTTCTAGTGATTAAGGCCTTAAAGGAATTACTTTTTTTTTTTTTTAACTTATTTAGCTTGCATGCCTGCACACACACCAGAAGAGGGCACCAGATCTCATTATAGATGTTATGTGGCTGCTGGGAACTGAACTCAGGACCTCTGGAAGAGAAGCCAGTGCTCTTAACCTCTGAGCCATCTCTCCAGCCCAAAGGCATTACTCTTATCTGTAGGTCTTTCAAACCGCCTATGTCCATTTGACCCAAATTTAATTTTGGTTCCAACCATAGCCATTGTAACCAGAATTGGTATGTGCTAATCAACTATGAGGTACTAAGAAGGTATTAAGAATTGTCTTAGACGTGCTAGTTTGTCCATTTTGTTCCAACGAAATCAAACTGAATTTTGACATAACCACAAAGAGATCAACAGATGGGGACAGCAAAATCAGAACCTTCAGATGGATACTTCTCGGACTTAGGGGCATAATGAATTACTCAGAATACTGCTAAAACACAGACTTTGAGGGCTTTAGCAGACACCTACCTTGCTGCTCTTAGCAGAGACAAAGGTTATCATCAATAGAAAAATCAGCAGAACTATTGTGATATGACTTAATGTACCCTAAACCTCAGTTCACCACAGGAAATTCACAGGGGTACCCTTCCTACTTCCGGCCCATGCTGCGCAGGGGGCATTGGAGAGATTATGTCAAGGGTGGAATCATCTTACACCCTCAAAGTACAGTCAACAGCTACTTGCAAAATGGAGTCTCCCAGGACCAGGGCCAGACTAGAAAACCACTGTCTTACACAACATTGTGACGGCTAATCTTGGCTGTCATTACACAGGGAAGAGAAAACCTTAATGGAGGGGCTGCCTCCATCACGCTGGTCTGTGAGCATGGCTGTGGGTCATTTTCCTGGACTGCTAACCTGTGTAGGAGGGTCCACCGTGAAAGGTGTCAGCTCTGGGCAGCTGGGCCTGGGCCCTGTAAGAGGTGACTGACCAAGAGCCTGGGAGGGGGCCGGTAAACAGCTTCAAGTTCATGCACTGAGTTCCTGCCACGGCTTCCTTTGACAATGAACTATAACCCATAGGACAAAAATAAACCCCTTCTTCCCCAAGTTGCTTTCAATTGTGGTATTTATCAGAGAGCAAACTAGACCACCAGTACTTCACGGTCACTTTGTTGTTTACAGGATGAACAAATTCTCACGTTCACAAGCTCCTGAATTAAGAGGCTCTGACAGATGAGACCTAGCATCGGTTCATATAAAAGGGGTTTGTTCGAGCAGAAGGCGGCCAGCCCTGGTGACTGAGCGTGTACAGTGCAGCCTGAAATATGGTTCACCAAAATAAATTATCAACCATTTTCTCATGGAGGAAGATGGAAGCCCTCCTATTATTTTTCACTCCTCCAAAAATATGGAAAGATCCTGAGCCACCCTGGAATATTCTGTCCACTTACATGGGTATTTCTGTAGGGTCAATTATTAGAAAAAGAATATTGAATTAGATGAAAGGCTATTACGGTCTTTTTATATTATACAGTGCCTTCACTTTGTACGTTCCAATGCTAAGTCTCTGAAGCTCTTCCAAAGGCAATTCTGAAAGAATTCAACATTATGCCAGTAATTCCACCAGGTTCTTGGCCTGATATTTTATAGATTAATTTATGAGCTATGAGACTAAAAAAAAAAAACTAGAAAAACATCTTTTTTGGAGGAACATTTAATGTGAAGTGGTTAGTTCAATGCCATCTTCTGCTAAAAAATGGTTAAGAAAAAGTGAACAAGAAAGAAAACTGGGTTTCTGACCACACGCCCCAGTGTGTTATAGTTTTATCTATTGACAAGGCTGGTACCATACAGCACCACTGGCCATTCCTGTCACAGACTGCGAGCCTCCCTCCGTGGGTGCTAACCCTGCTTTCAGAGAGAGTTTTCAAAGGACCCACTCTCCGCCCCTTTCTGAACTTAGCCTTAGCATCCATGCCACCCCTACAAAGCCCCTAGGTGTCTCTAGCCCAGGTCAGGCTCATGGTACATGCGTTCATAGGGCTATGCTAGCTTACAGTACAACGACATATTGATTAGAGTGGATGCAGGCCTAGGCCCTGCCATCTTTCCTAACATGGAAATTCCAAAAGATTAAGACCGGCTCTTGGTTCCTGTTACCTTTTAACCCTGAGCATCTAAGTGAACAGCTCACAGCTGAACGGGTGGATGGAAGAGGGTGGGAGACAGAAAGAGACAGAACAGGAAGAGAGAAGAGAGAGAGAGAGAGAGAGAGAGAGAGAGAGAGAGAGAGAGACTGGTCTAGGAAAGAATGAGAATTCGAAACAGAACGCCCTGTGGCAGTATCCCCCAGAACAGAGTTATTATTAATGAAATAGAAGCACACGTGTAAATATTATGACATCCAAGGCCAGTGACTAGACCACAGGCCCAGGTTCTGGGCACTGCTGCGCGCTCAGCTCTGGCATTCGGATCGTGTTCCACACCTGTTTTTGTAAGTCAGACGGACCGTTCTTGTGCCCTCGCATTTCCCGGGCTGCTGTTCTTTGGACGCCTGTTCCCATTTAGAAATAATGTCACAGATCTAGAAAGGAAACAGAAAGCTGAGACCCATAGGACTTTTAAAATCAACGCTTAAAAAAAAAAAAAAGACAAGAGTGTCTGTGAGTTCAAACAAACAAACCAAGCTCACCGGAGCCTTTTGTGTCTAGCTTCTGTAGAACTCTGAGCTTGGGGCTTAAAGATACTTTGCTTTTTCAGTCTACTTCTCAAACTGGACACACATTAACTTTGAACTGTGGCCATGCATTTCGACTTAGGAATCTTAATGCAGGATTGTATGGGGCTGGAAGTGGCGAGTCCAGGGATTGTTTTCCTTCATAATTTGGTCACTGAAGAAACAATTTTTTTCCACCTTGTAAATTTATCAAAATTGAAACAACAAAGTACCCTAAAGAAGCGTGAGCCAAAATGGGTGCTTTCCTTTTGGTGCTGGCTGCTTGGTGTAGCCAAGACATTTTCTCTCTTTATTTCCTCACAAGATAAGTAGACTGTGTCTCTAAGGTCCCCGTAGTTCAGTAACTGTATTTCTAATTGTCGCCATCATTCTATTGAAACTTATTATTATTATTATTTTACCATGAGCTAGATAAGATGCTTTAAAATGTATTTTTCTTTATTTTCATTGGTTCATTTCCTACCGGACTGTAGTTCCGCCCTTCCCCAAAGCCCAGGGCTGAGATGTCCCTCTATTCAAAGGGCCACAGTCCTCTTAACATTTGTCACCTCCAATTGTTCTTTCAGATTATCAGGACATAAAGCTGTTCTTTTCCAAGCAAACTAAAGCTCCCTGTGAACAGAAGCAGCCTTTGTCCTTTAGGCTCCGGATTCCACTGCGCCCTCAGGATATTGGGAGCAGCTGCAAAATCCTGACTCGTGAAGTCTGTGGGGATGAGCCCTTTGTTCTTTTCTGTTAGTTTGTTTTGTGTGTGTATGTGTGCGTGTGTGCATGTATGTGTGCGTGCGTGTGCGCGTGCGTGCGTGTGTGTGTGTGTGTGTGTGTGCGTGTGTGTGTGTGTGTGTGTGTGTGTGTGCATCTTGCGGAAGTCAGTTCTTTCCTTCCACCATGTGGGTTCTAAGGATCCAACTCAGGCGTGGTGCCACTGATCATCTTGCCGGCCCACCATTCTTAGTCCCCTAATATTTAGAGCATCGTAACGGCCATCACTCCTTTCCCTCTGCTAACACAGAGTTTGTGTATGCAGGTTGCACATTAAGAACTCTATGTCCTCCTTTAAAAAAGGGGAGGGGGGAGGAATTCTACAGCGTCACCAAGATTTGGCAATTTTAAAAAGATGGTACCGATCGGGTTTCTTATATTTTTGGAAACTTCCTGACCTAAACTTGTACAGACTAATGAGCCTTTTGCTATATTTGTTGTTGTTCAGTTTGGCTCTGTGGAAGAATGAGGTTTCACCTTGATATTTCCCTGAAGACAATGTTCAAGGTCTCTGCCAGAAGGGTCGTCAGTGAACAGCGCAAATCCAGACTGTGCCGGCTTCCTCATTCCTGTGTCCTGGTTTAAGGTATTCAAAAATTCTTCCACTGTAGTGGAGGCATCAAACCCAACTACCTAGACAAAGACAGCAAGAGAGTTCTCTTAATGAAAAACACGCACACTGAACAGGAAGCAGGGTGCACGCAATGTGTGCGTGACTCATGGTGGTGTCTTTCTCAAGGACGTTCAAATTGTTGTCCAGTGCTCTGGGGGAGAAAACACAGAAGGAGACCAGTAGGCAGCCTGCTACGCAAATTCAGAAATTTCAGCTTCAGCCAACAGACACACAGGAATTCAAACCCGAAAGGTCACTTAGCAGCTTTTCATGTCAGGCAGGGACAGTACTTAGGCTTACCCATTAGAAGTCAGCCAAAGAATACGGTACAACATGCAATCAATATGCACATGAAAGAAATACATCAGTTTTAATAAATGAACTTCTTTGTGTATTTAATGTTTATTTTTTTTTTAAAAAAAAACTTTCTAAAACCACATTTGTTTTATTTGGTGTGTGTGTGTGTGTGTGTTTGTGTGTGGCATGTGTCACATAAGTGTGTGGAGGTCAGAGGACAACTTCTGAGTGTGGGTTCTAGCAAATGAACTCAAGATGAACGGCTTACGGGGACAAAGAGTTCAAGATAGTGTTGTTTTGGGTGTCACTCTGTTTCCAAGCTGAGCCGTCTCGGAGAACCCACCTGATAGATCCCATTCATGAAGTGCACGGGGATGCTGAAGGGCAGGGAATGATGGTACGGGTTCCGAAGAAGGGTGGAGAGGATTTCCATCCTCGAGGGCCTGGCTTCCCGATCCCCGTTTTGTTGTGTTCTCTCAACACACCGCTGGCAGTAAATGGCATATTTCCCAAATTCTGTCCTGTAATACAATACTTAAGATAAAAAAATCTAAGAATAAATTTATTAAGACAATCTAACATATATAACTTTCACAGTAATAGCAAGCTGTTGGAAAGTTTATTGGACTCCAGTTTCTTTGATTTTGCAGTAGACTCAATACCCTATGAAGTTTAAAAAAAAAATCATTCTGCATTGCTATAACCACAAGATAAATTTGAAATCGCCAGTAATTATACAATCAATATATAATCATTACGTTAACAAAACTAATGCATTAAGAATGCAAAGATAACACATAAAGATAATGCACAAGGAATAATATATTATAACAAAACTACAGGGCAGAGTTCTCCACGTCACACCTCAAAATCCCCCAGCATTCTCTCTTGAAGATCATGCAGATCGTTCTACAGTCAAACAAGGTAAGAAAATGCCTTTGAACAAAAAGCATATCCTATAAACAATACACTAAGCAAAACCATTCAAGTACATAAATACACAAGTGGGCTCGAGATTTTCTCTCCCCTTACTTACACATGGAATAAAATTAAGCACAACTTTTAGTTTGGGTTTAGAAGATAACCTTTGGAGGACCTAGTACTTACCACAGGGCAGGGAACCCTGACTGCTCTTTGGGCTGGAGAGGGAGGGGAGAGGAGTGGGGGGAGGAGGAGAAGGGTGGGAGGAGGGGGAGGGAAATGGGAGGCTGGGAGGAGGAGGAAATTTGTTTTTTTTTTTCCTTTTCTCAATAAAAAAAAAGTTTAAAAAAAAAGAAGATAACCTTTCTCTTTCTTCTTTCTTTCTTTCTTTCTTTCTTTCAAAGATTTATTTATTTACTATGTATACAGTAGTATCTAGCCCGCAGGCTAGAAGTGGCACCAGATCTCATTGTAGATGGTTGTGAGCCACCATGTGGTTGCTGGGAATTGAACTCAGGTCCTCTGGAAGAACAGCCCATGCTCTTAACCCCTGAGCCATCTCTCCAGCCCAAGATAATCTTTCTAAATATATTTCTAGTCAAGTGATTTCGAGACTCAGTGGTGTCACCTTTGCCGGGGCTCCTCAGTCACTATCATCCCTAGACTGTATTACGGACTGCGGGTAGTTTCCTGTTGTCTCCTTGTATGTTTGTTCGTGCTATCCACAAGGTCTAGCTAGCTCCCTACCATGAACCTTCTGGGCTGGGGTGTGCTTCAGCAGGAAGTGTTAACTGTGCACAAGGCCCTGAGTTTATTCCCCAGCACCACCAATCAGGCAAACAAAAAGAAAACATACATCTCTTGAAGCTGAGAAAATGAACCCGGAAAAGCCTTGGCCAACTGCCTTAGGCCCCAGTTTAATACTTTCTTGTTTGTTTGTTTGTTTGAGACAGGGTTTCTCTGTGTGGCTTTGGAGTTTGTTCTGGAACTTGCTTTATAGACCAGGCTGGCCTTGAACTCACAGAGATCTGCCTGCCTCTGTCTCCTGAGTGCTGGGATTGAAGGTGTGTGTGTGACCAATGTCTGGCAAAAAGAATACTCTTTTTTTTTAAGACCCCAGTCTAAAAAGATCATTCTGATGAATTAAAATATCCTTTTTAATAGAATAAAAAAATCAGAAGCAATTCAAATACAATTTTAAAACAAAGGAAGACCACAGGGGAAGACTTCCACAAGAAGAATCCAGTGTAGATAAAATCAGTGAAAGGGGAAATTAAGAAAGCAAAACAATTTTGTTGCTTTTCCCCATGAGGGCCAAGTCATTCACACTTGCAGTGCACACGGTCTTTTCACTCAAGAACGTTCTTTACCAGGTCATCAGGCCTTCACAGCAATCTTGCACACAATATTGAACATAACAAAGGGAATGTTTGCCAGGCTCTACGTGAATGGTAACGAAAGGTTTCCTGTCCCAATATCTGTTTGCAGATTCTTTTGAGAATATACCTGGCAGATTATTAGATACTTATAATTTACTGCAGACTTGCGAGGCCACATAAATAGTGTTCTGCACACCTGGAATCTGCATTCCTCTTCAGATGGAGCTGGAGGAGCCACAGGAAAGGGTGGTGGGGAAGGAAGAGCCCAACACAGAGTGCCAAGAGCTGCCAGCCCTGGGTGAAGAGCAATACCATCATTAGAAACCATGCCGGCCACGCAGACACATCAGAACAGTGTGCCTGGCAGAGGGTAGGAGAGCGATGAGCAGCTTGCCTCTTGCACATGTACAGAATCCCTTTAGAGCATTTACATTCAAAGCATAACGACTCAGCATCAGGTCAGATCCAAGACCCCCCTACCTACTGTCTAGACTGCAGGACCAAAGTTTACCCATTGATTCAGTAGCTCTTTTTGACATCCATATGCAAAGATTGGGGACTTCACTCTTCTTTATGCTTTTACTTATCATTGAAACAGAACTTTGAGAAAAGTAGATTACAAAGAAGTAAAAATAAAAATCGTCTACTCAAAACCCCACCTACTCATTACACATACACATATAAGGGCAAAGTAGAAAACCAGATTTACTTAGGTAAGAGAAACACATGTGATTCCCCTCTGCTCTCTTTTATATGCCCTTCTCTATGTATTTTTCCTCATTAAACAAGTATAACATCAATGATTTTAAGAATCTTACATTAAAAAGGTGAGAAGGATAGGTCCTGTCCTCGAGAAGCCTAATCTAATAGGAAAAGTTTATATAAATGTACAGCAAATTATAATAAAACACAGTCATGAATATATATATATCATGGAGGTAATGGAGAGGGTCACCAAGGAAAGATATGCTGGGAAGACATAGTTTACATAGTTTGGGGTGGGTTGTAAAGTACAACATTGGAAGGGAAGAAAGGAATCCATGAGGAGCAAGCCAGGTACACACTGGTGAGCACTGAAAGGCTCCATGGATTTACAAAACTGGGTGGGCGGGGGGATGTTCATTCAATGTTGAACAGCGAGAGTTCGTTTCTTCACTGCCCAGGAGCAGGTAGAGAAGCTCCTGGAGTCAGACTCTACATTTCGGCTTCCAAACCCATTACAGGTGGTTGTGAGTCGCCCAATGTGGATGCTGGGAACTGAACTCTGGTCCACTGGAAGATTAGTATAGACTCTTAACTACTGAGCCATCTCTCCAGCCCACCATGTGACCAAGATGTTTTTGAAGCATGGTAGTGATGTGGGAGAAGTGATTATATTCTATGGTTTTAGAAGGTAATATGCACACTGCAACTCTGATGTGAAAAACAGTGAAAGTGTATAAATCTATATACACTTACACACAAGCATGATAGAGAAGCCAGCCAGAAGGATATATTCAAAATATCAATAGCCATTTTTCCTTTCATATGATTTGTATTTTCAAATGTCTGTACCAAATGTGTATCATTCTTACATCAGAACATGTCATTTTACATTGCATGTGTATGCGCCAGTGTATACCTGCAATGGCCCCGGCTGGTTCTGCGGCTGTCTTCGTCTTGTCTGTTTAATAAGCTGACAGCAAATCTCGTTCTGTAGCTCGGGATGTGTCAGGCAGACCTGTAAAGCGCTTTGAGCTAGAGAGATATGGTAGTCGATGGCAGGGGAGTCGACTGCAGCGTTTATAAAGAGCTGGCAGGTCTGCGTGGTAGAGAGGTGAGAAATGATCAGGGTTATTTTACACAAATCATAGCCATCCTGTCTTTTAGCAATAGTTTTTGTTTAACATAATGAAAAAAAAGTATTATGATAACGCCAATCAAAAGAAATCCAGAGTGGCTACTGTAATGGCAGACCAAGAAGATCTGAGAGCAAAGGGATTTTTGTCAAAGACAAAGAGGGTCATTTTATAATGGTAAAGGGGTCACTTCATCTGGAAGACATGATTACACTACGTTCTCTAATTACCGAGCTTTAAAATGCACGTTTGCCTCACCAGCCAGTCAATCATTTTAGCCATCACATTTCATCTCTGGACTTCAACTTGGGTCTGTTAAACACTTCCCATTGCCCTCCTTAAAATGCCCATGTTTTCTTTACTACACAAAGTACAGTAGACTCGTGATGAAGCATCAGCCTATATGTTCTTCAAAGTGAGGCTGCGGTAATGTAACTCAATGGCAGAGGGCTTATTTTCATCATCATCATCACCACCACCATCACCACCATCATCATCACCACCACCATCACCACCATCATCATCACCACCACCATCACCACCATCATTATCACCTTCACCACCATCATTATCACCATCATTATCACCATCATCACCACCATCACCATCATCACCATCACCATCATCACCATCATCATCACCATCATCACCACCTTCATCATCACCATTATTACCACCATCATCATCACCATCATTATCACCATCATCACCACCACATTATCACCATCATCACCACCACATTATCACCTTCACCATCTCCATTATCTCCATTATCACCATCATCACCACCATCATCATCACCACCACCATGACCATCATCATCATCACCACCACCATGACCATCATCATCATCACCACCACCACCATCACCACCATCATCATCACCACCACCATCACCACCATCATTATCACTTTCACCATCACCATTATTACCACCATCATCATCATCACCACCATCATTATCATCATCATCACCACCACCATCACCATCATCATCATCACCACCACCATCACCATCATCATCATCATCACCATCATCATCACCACCATCACCATCATCATCATCATCATCATCACCATCATCATCACCACCACCATCACCATCATCATCATCACCATCATCACCATCATCATCATCACCATCATCACCACCTTCATCATCACCATTATTACCACCATCATCATCACCACCACCATCACCACCATCATCATCACCATCATTATCACCATCATCACCACCACATTATCACCATCATCACCACCACATTATCACCTTCACCATCTCCATTATCTCCATTATCACCATCATCACCATCATCATCATCATCAACATCATTATCACCATCGCCATCACAGCTTGAATTTTCTTAGAGTCAAGTTATAGCACAATGAATATATTCAATTAATTAAATGATTTGCCTACATGTAACAATTTTACCTTAAATAACTTAATGGCCTCTGTCTGCAGAGCTTCCGAAGGCAGCGTGGTCAGAGGGGACAGGATCCCTTCTTTGCTGTGACACAGCGTGGGATGTCTCCATATCTGGGAGGCTGAGCACAGAACCACATGAGCAGAGAGACGATTCATTCAGTTGGTTCCCATTAGCCCGACCCTTTAGGAACCAGCTCACTCAGGTCTGGTTTGCTTTCTCCCATAGGTCAGAAACAAAAACAAAAAGCCTCCCAGTGATGCTGTTGTGTCTCATCCCCAGGCCCTGCAGCTCTCAAGCTTCTGTCCCAAAGGATGCGGATGCAGAGGAGTTCAGTCTCACTGACTAGACGCTCACGATTCTACATGACATCATGTTGCTTACATATGTCAATAGGTAGACTTTACAATAAGGATCTTGGGAGAAAGATCTAGAGAGAAGCCAAGTAGGAGGAGATATGAAGATAATGAGACATGAAGTCATTCCTGAAATCAGTATTAAACTACCCGACGGCTGTGCGAGCAGCTCAATGACAGAGCACTTGGCTGAGCCCGTCCTCACCTAACACTGCTTAAACATAAACGTGACGTGGTCTCTGCTCGTAAAACCCAGCACAGAACTGACTCCCACTGGAAAACTCTGATCGCTCATCTTGAACCTCACCGGGAAGGAATTTAGAAATATGCCTCAATGAGGTGTGTCCAGATGGCTTAACAGAGACCAGAAGACCCACACTGTCCAGATAGCTTAACAGAGCCCAGAAGACCCACACTGTCCAGAGGGCTTAACAGAGCCCAGAAGACCCACACTGTCCAGAGGGCTTAACAGAGCCCAGAAGACCCACACTGAACATCACCCCTCACAGGTTGGGGTACTGGGGTGAACAAAAAGGAGAACGTCTGCTGAAGTGCCTTCCCCACAGGAGGCTGTACCCCCTCAAAGTACAGACCCCAAAGAACCCTTCCTGCTGTAACTTCCTTAACTTCCTAACTGCTTGTCAAACATCTGCTCACAGCAGTACGAAAGGTAATAATACACCGTAGTTACAAGAAGATTAATGTCAGTTTAAAGCTACAAATGGGGAAGCAAAGGGGACTTAATTTCCACTCTGCCGAAGCAAGCACCCTTTGAGATCCAGGCTCTGCAGTGGAATGGGCTGGCTGAGGGATCTTCTATGCCTAACTGGGATTCCATCATGTTAGTGAGAGGTGCCAAGGGTGGTGCACCCTGGGCAAAGGGAGCAATGTAAGCAGAGGGTGTGACAGGGCAGAACGTGAAGGATGCTGAGATCCTAGAGTTTAAGAATCCTGGCCCAATACAAGCAAAGTCAGGGGTGAGACCGGCATGTACAGGGAAGGACGAAGCCACAAAGCCAAACCACATGAACTCCAAAGGCTCGGTGCTTAGGAACTTACAAGGGTCCCCTTCTATATTTAGCAGTTTGCAAACCAGTTGTTCAAATTCGGATCCAACATTTACATTGTTACTTCCAGCTGCGACAGTGAGATGATAAAGCCAAGTGTCCTTCAAAAAGAGAACATGGTAACAGAAATGTTAGCCAAGGTGCCCTTTTGATTTCACCAGAAGGAATAACTTGCAAAAACAGTAAAAAAAAAAAATAACAATAACAACACCCCCCCCCACACACACACACGCGCGCGCGAAATAGAAAAAAAACCACTTTCTTTAATTTTTGATTTGTACATTTTGGTGTCTGTATGTATGGGGGGGGTGCATACATGTGGGGGTCAGAGGACAACTGGAGGGAATCTGGTTCTCTCATCCTACCATGTGGGTTCCAGGGATTGAGCTCGGGTTCTCATGCTTGCTGGCAAACCTCCCAGGAAGGCTTACTCTCTTGAGACACGCTCATGCTATTTTTTTTTTTTTACTTTTACCCCATATTCTATACATGCGTCTTAGAAAAGCAAGATAAAATTAATACAATACATGGTAAGAGTCTAGAATAAATACAGCTAGCTAGCTAAAATTCTTTTAAGATGTACAATTCTTGTAGTCTAAGAAATACAACAAAGTCTATCCAATTTAAAATTTTACTAACAAAGTAATACATACAGAATACTGAAGAAATAAAAAAAATAAGAAAATAATACCCAATTTTTCAACTTCCTTTTTTCATCTGTAGAAACACATGTGTACACTGGATTTTTATTTATTTATTTTTGGTCTTGGTTTTTCAAGACTGGGTTTTTCTGTGTAGCTCTGGCTGTCCTAGAACTGGATTTATAGATCAGACTGGCCTCAAACTCAGAGATCACCTGCCTCTGCCTCTTGAGCACTGGGTTAAAGGCAAGCATCTCCACTGCCCGGCGTGTAGACTAAATTTTTACATAGTTGATATTACACTGAAACAGCGTTATAATTTCTGCATTATACTAATACTCAGTGTTAATTTTTCAGGTAAAAGATACTGTCTCATGTAACACTTGTTAATTAAAAAGAGCATTTGTTACACTTTCTATTTTAAAATATTTCTGAAATAAAATTATTTTAAAAATAATATAGTCAATTAGTTTGTGATAATTTTCTCAGTATGTATTCCTTTTAAAGAAAATTCTGGGATCAAACCCAAAGCCTTGCACATGCGTGATGAGCAGTCTACAGCCAAGCTCTAGCTCTGGCCTCCTCAGTGTCCAATCTTTAAAATGATTAGGGGTCATGATGAGGACATGGGCTCTAGGAGTTGGCAGAAACCCATCAAACGGACAATGCTGGAGCTTCCCAGAGTGCTCTTGGGCCTTCTTGCTCCTCCAGGACCAGTGAGGTGAACTCACAAAAAATTTTTAAATCTTTTGACGATTTGAAAATTTGTCATTTCTTACCAATTCCATCTCTTTGGTTATAGAAGAGGCTAAATTACAATTACTAATCACTAACTGTCTTAATAAGTTCTTCAGTGGGCCAGCTCTCATTATTCTAATGGAAATATAGGGGGTTTTGTTTTGTTTTGTTTTTTTAATCAAACAGGAAGCAACAGAAGCAAATGTTTGGGAGCCTAGATTCTAGAAACAGAGAAGTAGGTCTACACTTCAACAGGCAAGTACTTCTATTTTTCCTTCTGGCAATGGAATAAAACCATCTTCTGCAGTTAGTATCTATAATGACAAAGAGGTCCATGGAGCATTTTGCCTGATATGTGTGTTCAAAACACAACTACCAAGAGTAAGAATTTATTACTTGCATTTTAAAGACACAGTGGCCATTCACTGAATAGTTCTGAGTTTTTTGTAATGTATTCTAGCTGCATTTATGATCTTATTTGATAGAAAGGATTTTAAGTATTAAAAGTTTATTTATTTTGGTTTTAGAAGTGTCTAAGTGTTTTGTTTACATGTTTCCCACATGGCATGTCTCGTGCCCTTGGAGCCCAGAAGAGGGCATCAGAGGCCTCGAGGCTGGAGTTACAGATCGTTGTGAGGGTTGTGAACCTCTGTGTGGGTTCCGAGAACCAAAGCTGGGTCCTGTGCAAGAGCAGCAAGCTCTTAGGTGCTGAGCCCTGTTGAATTTGTAAAGTCAGATTTATCAGCCACTGCCACTGGAGTTTCTTACGTGTGTATTTTTCTTAGAAAGCACTTTCTAGTCAGAGACGAAATAAGAGAGCTTTTGTTTGTTTGTTTTGGTTTTTCAAGACAGGGTTTCTCTGTAGCTTCGGAGTCTGTCCTGGAACTAGCTCTTGTAGACTGGGCTGGCCTTGAACTCACAGAGATCCACCTGCCTCTGCCTCCCGAATGCTGAAATTAAAGGTATGTGCCACCAGAGCCCAGCTAAGATAAGATCTTTTTTAAACTAAAAAATTCATTAAATTGATATAGAGATGAATAATTTTGGTTTATTGATATAAATTTAAGGTCAATCTTGTTATATGTATATGTATTTCTGCTCTTGATTAAGGTATTGTGATTGTGTAGTTCATTTAAAAATATAATGTAGTATAAGGAAATATAGGTTGTTAATGGATAGTCATCGATAATAATCAAGCTTGTAGTCATGTTAGTTAGATTTTCTAGATATATAGAGATATATTTCAGTTAGATAGGCATTCTACATATCTTTCAAAGACTCCAGAAGGCTATAATATTACCTAAGTAAACAAGAACTAAGCAACTTCCAAAACTCTAGAAATGACAGAGACATCTCGCTGCCTGTACAGTCACCCAAAGTTCTTCTGTACGGTTGGGGCATCTATCTTTGGCCTTCAGGCCCATAGTATTCAGCAGACTTTTCCATGAAGCAGGAAATCAAAGACAGTTCAGTCATTTTCTCTTGTATCCTGCAGAATGTCTCGCAGACTCTTTCATGAATCAGGAACCCCGAAAGATCATCTCCCCTTTAGGCAAGTTCATCAGTCCTCTCTCTGCGGGTTCTTTGTGTCTAGTTTATGCAACAGTCCAGGCAAGAGCAGTTTCTTGCCCAAATGGCTAACAAACTCCATAAGAAGCCTCTTCGATGCCCATCTTCCTCTTGAAGTAGATTGGTGCTGCCAGGAGCAGATGTGTCTCATTGTCATGAAAAACCCTAAGTTATTAAAATATTTTAAATGCCATATTCTGTGTTGCACATTTTGGAAGTTTCTCGATTGCACTTCCTGTTCACTCAAGTAATATTGTTTCCCTTCTCAGATCTTTGATGGAGTTGAAGATTAGATAATCGTAGTTACCTTCCTCATGATTTAGCCAAGCTTAATTTCAATGCAATAGTTAGACTCCTTGAAATAGAATATTTAAGTTTTTCGAGACAGGGTTTCTCTGTGGTTTTGGAGCCTGTCCTGGAACTAGCTCTTGTAGACCAGGCTGGAAATAGAATATTTAGTAAAACTTTTGTTATGCATTCCTTGCTTAATATTGTTTATTGTTTGTAATTTTATATTTGGTATCTGTTCCTATTGTATATAGTTGTATTGGGTTTGAATCGATCTTGTTTAGACAAAAGGGGGAAGTTGATGGGGAAACTCAGCCAATCACATCTAGTTAAGGCGTGGCTACCTAGGGCACAGGAAGAAAAACTGGGAGGACCCAGAGGTGAGCTCTCTATGAGCTTGCCAGGCAGATAGGAAGTTAAACCTCCAACTCTTGTAGTGTGAGTGAGTTTCCCCTTATAACCATTAAAACATAATTGTTATTCTTGAGCTGGCCTGGTTATTTAATGGACCGACCTAATTCGCAACAGCAAATTCTTTAAGTTCTTTAAATTCACCTGGAAACTATTCTTTGTCAAATGTGTAAAATGAAAAGTTAATGTTTTCCTTAATAGTTAATTTCATCAAAATACAACAAACATATTATATACTATTATATATACAAGAAATAAATACTTTCTTCCCATCAGTTTGTGGTTCTTCCTTAATTGTATATAATTATAAATATATAGCAAATGTAATTAATTAATCACTTTTTGTTGTCTGTAAACCAGAGTTTTTAACCGAAAAAAAAAAAAAGGACAAAAAGTGTTAGAGGCTTTAGATTCACCAAGAATGTACATGCTGTGAGGGTCAAACGTTTTTTAAAAAAATTAATTTTTATTTTATGTACATTTGGTATTTTGCCTGCATGTATGTTTTATGAAGCTCAGATCTTGGAGTTACAGACAGTTGTTAGTTGCCATGTGTGGTGCTGGGAGTTGAACCCAGGTCCTCTGGAAGAACAGTCAGTGTTCTTAACCACTATGCCATCTCTCCAGCCCTAAGGGACATAATTTTTAAACATAGAGTCTTTTTGTCCCCCACGGTCACCATTAATTTCAATCTTGGCGCAGCTTCTGTCAACAGATTGAAGATTGGCATGAGGTTCACTTCCAGAGAATCTCATAAAACAGATATTAAAGCCCACCCTGCAAATCTGTTCTAATTTCCATAAAATTGGCTTGAAATCACTAATATCCCGAGTAGGAAGTCTGAATTCCTGCGGACCAACCCCAAGGCTCTACTCACCTTTTCGTGCTTGGACCCGATCAGCAGGTATGTTGGGCCTTGGTCTTTGGGGTGGATGACGATGGTGTAGTGGGTGGAGGGCAGACAACGTCCACTGGCTTCATAGTCTTCATCCGAGTCACAGGACCTGTCCACCTCCTCCACCTTGGCCTCCCAGAGCTTGATCTGACCTAGAGGAAACTGAAGCAAAGGTTAGCAATGGTCAGGAAGCTATAATGGTCCTCTGGCTTCTTCCTTTTAAAAAGGCACGCTTAAAAAAATGATTGACTCATTGAAATCTGGTCCTCCACTTTGCTACAAACGTTAACAGCAACGAGCAGAAACCCCAACTGTGACATGTAACAAGCAAGTGAGGAGAGGGCATTTAACACTTGAGGAGAGAATGAGCAAGGATGAGTGCGTCAGGTTATTCCGCTGGACTCGAACGACTGATTCCTGATCTAGCAATACTTCAGCCAAAATACCCCGGGGATTCAGTGTTCCTCACTGAACTGACGAGAGGTTTGGTAAGGGCTAGCGGATCAAAAGGTAAAGTGTAGACACAGGCTCCATATTGTTCACAGAAAAATTAACTAGGCAGTTGACATGACAGTCACCTCAGGCCTCATAAATGTCTAATGTTCTCAGGCTACTCATCAAAGCGTGGAACGCGTCCTGGAGAAAAACAGTGGCTCTTCCATTGCAATATAAGGGTAAGAAAACTGTCCTACAGGTAGCTTTGTTAAATTTTACCTATTCGTTTACTGACTAACACAAACATGTCTTCCACGCTGGTTATTCAGCATGTTTTAAAAACTTTTATGTTAGTTAAGAACATCACAGAGCATTCTTCAGATTTATAACTTCTTAAACATCTGGCCAGGTTTGCAATAGCAAGAATTTTTTTGGAGGGTTGGGGGGGGGGGGGGAGGAAGTGTGTTGAGGCAATGCCTCACTACACATCCAGGCACTGTAGTTATCCCCCTGCATTGACTCCCTGGGTCCAGAGATTACAGGCATTCATCCCATGCCGCCTGGCTGCAATTCTTTGCAAAAGCCCGTTCTAAACACAGACATGAGCTATCATCCATTTTATGATGCATTCCAGGGCTCCGTGCTTGGACTCTTTGTCCTGACCACCTACACACACGGTGGGTGATCTCATCCAAGCTCATGGCTTCAGTCCCGGCAGATGTTAGCTACTCCCGAATGCCTAACTCCAGACTCATGATCTGGGCTCAGATGTCGAACAGCGTTTCAAACTCCCTTCAACACGTCCACCTCAACCACCTGCTCCTCCCAGCCTGCCCCACCGCACTCGGTGACTTCATCTTTCCAAAAGTTGGGGCCAAAACCACCGACAGCGTCACTGACCCCTTTCTTTCCCTGACATAAATTCTGTCAACAGGTCTTTGGAAAGGTATGGTCTCTCCTGAGCGTGCCACAGCCACCACTGACCACAGCTCTCCCTGCACCGGATTAGGCTAACCGTCTCCTAATTAGAATCTTCCTCACTCCCTTCAGTCTGTTTCTACATAGACGCCTCGTGTCCTGTGAGACAGGGGAAATAATGTGCTGGCTCTGTTGAAAAACCCTCCAGTGTGTCTTGTCTCACTCAGTAAAAGCTGGAGGCGGCAGGACACGGCGTGCCAAAAGACACCTCTTCAGCCTAAAGTTTATTTTGAACTATAGCTATTTTCAAAGTGAAACAAAAATGCAGGTGCAAGGGGGACACTCTGTCTCCCCGCCTTTTTTTTCCTTCAAGGCAGGAGATTAAAGCCCCATATGGAAGATGCTCTTGGTAACAAGCTTGAAAACAATCTTAGCGTCAAGACGGGAAGCTTATACAGAAACTCCTGTTCAGCCCCGCCTATCCTGGTAGGCACTTCTCTGCCCAGTCAGCTACAACAACCTGTCCCCTGGGCCTTTCCTTGTTTTCTCAAGTTACTGCTCTTTGTCCAGTTTTCTAGATGTCCAGCTTCATAGCGTCTTCATTTCCTGACAAAGCCTTGTGTGCTCTACACAACGTACATCCAACACATCTGTATACTTTTCTCTTGTAATCTGTCCCGCGTCAGTTTAATTTTGAGGCCTACTGAAAACCCCACCAACACAGAGGTAAAATTTGTCTCCCTTAGAGAGCCAGCATTTCACTTTGACCTACTAAGGACAGCCCTCACCTCGCCACTCACTAGTCTTTTCCAAAGACGTTCCAGTCTAGCTGCATGGACACCTCCCCCCTTTTCTAAACACAGCAGGTATGCTCCTGCCTCAGGGCCTTTGCAGTGGGTGCTCCTTCTGCCTGGGACATTGTTACAGACAGTCACACGGCTGCACTTGCACTTCCTCTAGAAGCCAATGAAAAGTGACATCTTCCTGGAATAGTGCGCAGAAAGCAAAATAAAATCCGCCTGGTGGCTGGGTAATAGCAAAGATGATTTAATTAAACACGCTATCATTCACACGGAATGTGGTTTTGGCACTTTTTAGAAATTATTTCTATTTCCTGTGCATGTGTGTGTGTCTCTCTGTGTGTACCATGTGTCAGTGGGTGCCAGCAGAGGCCAGAAGGGGTGTCCCTGGAACTGGAGCTACAGGTGATGAGTGTCTCCATGTGGGTGCTGGTAAGCAAAGCCAGGTCCTCTAGAAGGGCATCCAGTGCTGCTGACTGCTGTGTTAGCTCCCCAGCCCCACAGTGCGAGTCTTTACTCAGTAAATGAGTAATAAATTCACAGAGAGAAGCTATTATTCTGAGAACTAAACAGAGTTTACTTCTGAAAAAAGATGTAAACTCATCTACACTTTTGGGGAAAAAAAAGAAAGGTAGGAAAAGAGTAAAATAATCAGGCAAAAGGTCACATTGATAATAAAAAGCAGGTTTTTAAAAATGTGAAGAAAATGAATTCTGCTATAAAACAGAACAGTACTCTGCTAATCAGGCGCTCCGGGCACAGCAGCCCCATGACATCCTAGTCTTCGTCACCTCAACGTTTAAATCAGTTATTGCGTCATGGGATTCACTGTATGTTCTGGCTTGGATATGAAGTACCGTCCCCAAGGGCCCATGTGTTGGGGCTTGGTCCTCAGCTGCTGTGACGTGTCTAGAGCTTCTGTAAACTTGAGAGAGTGGGACACATCCAGAAGGAGAAGGCCACTAGGGACACATTCGTCCCTGACCTCTCTAGCCCCTCAACTTCTCTGGAAATAACTCTCTTACTGAACCTTCCAATAGTTTCCCCCAGCATGTGTCATGTGTCCCCAATTCCATATCAAAACCTCAATTTTCTTTTCTTTTTCTATTTTTGTTTTGTTTTGTTTGAGATGGGGTTTCTCTGTGACAGCCCTAGTTGTCCTGGAAATCTCTTTGTAGACCAGGCTGGGCTTGAACTCAGAGATCTGCTGGCCTCTGCCTACTGAGTGCTAGGATTAAAGGTGTGCGCCACCACACCCAGCTAATGTACATTTTTCTGAGGAACCCCATCCCACGAGCAATGCAGGGAACAATGGCCCATATGTTAAATACAGCTGGTAGACCTGAAAGCACAGCCTGTGAAAGGGACCAGGGATATAACTGACCCATATGGTCACTGGCCCAAGTCTAGTATCATTAACAAACTAACCAGCTGCGGGCTGCTGTTGCATGGAGCTAATACCATCATTTACATGTGGCCCACACAGCGTGGCTAACTCCATGTAGTCACGGTGATATTACAGCGGTACTACTGAGAGCCTACAATGACTGGTGGCCATTTCCCTTTTGACAGACGGCCCATCTTTCTACTTTCAAAGTGAAGATTGCTCGTGTTCCTGGAGGTAATAGTGTAGAAGCGAGAAGACAGAACACAGAGGGACAAACGGATGAACAGTATCCAGGTATCTGAGGATCCGACAACCCGGATTCCTTTTCCTCCCCTGCTGTCCTTCTTGGCTGTTCCTAGCTTCATCTAATCTGTCAGAACACTGGGGAGCATGGCAAAGTGAAGGCTTGAGGGGAATAAAAGAAAGCTTTGCTCTTCCGGTTCTTAGGAAGGGTGGTGGGTGAAAATCACTGAGGGAAAATTTACAATCAAGGGTAAGTTATTACCCCAGTTATAAATATACCAGCAAAAATTCCCCAAAATTCCCCAAAGTTCTAGTTTTTGCCTAGCAACAGAAAAGTAAAAAATTAATACATTTAAGCTGCCACAAGCAAAGTTCTTTCATTCATTGGGATATTAAGACCATACATACCTTATCCTCTTGACTGCGAAAATAATACAAGATCTTCCCAACAAGCGTACACCAGACTCTCTTAGAGTAGCCGTGTTTTACCTGAAATTAAATTTCAGTGGATTAAAGTGCAGTCCGGAAGACTGGAAAATTGCAGTACAGTTTACACATTCTCTGTGACGCTCTGCGGGTGTGCAGCTTGCTCAAGGCGGAAGGGATATTCTGAGCGGACTGCTCTAACGCTGCCAAGACTTGCCTGTGACAGCGGCTGACAGCAATCACACAGCCCGGCCCACCACACAACACTTCCTGAGAGTTTGCTGTGTGTCACAGACGATGCTTCCGACTGTTCTCAACCAGTGGGTCAAGACCCCTTTGGGGGTTCAAATGACTTTTTCATAGTGGTCGCATAAGGCCATTGGAAAACACAGATATTTACATTACGATTCATAACAGTAGCAAAGTCACAGGTCTGAAGTCACAACAAATAATTTTGTGGTTGGAGGTTACTGTAACATGAGGGTCACAGCACTAGGAAGGTCGAAAACATTCTTGTTCTAGGTCTAGGATCAGGAGCCAATTTCACAAATAGATTTATTTCTTAGTTTCCTTATTTCAAAGATTTCCAATAACCCGGTGCCTCTCTGGGCTGGCACTTTAATGGTCAAACAAAGAAATTATCAAAACCTGAAGAATCCTAGTGATTTTGTGAATAAAAAAACAAAAATGTGTCGCCTTCTCGAGAAGGAAGCAGGCGAATGAGGCAATGCTGTCAAAGGCTTCCACTAGGCTGAGGCTGAGACCCGTCCCACTCAGGTCCACAGTAAGTGACAGAGACAGAATCTGCCTCTAGCCCTTCACTGTGTGGAGCCAGAGGTTAAACGGGAGAGACCGATGTGAACACGACATGGCCTCCTTCTGCAAGAGTTCACAGTCTTTGCCGATGACACTATCATCTGCTGAGGAGAGGATCGTGAAGGGGTCAGACCCGGTGGCTTTTGTAGCTAGCGCTGGACTGTGAGTTCCAACCTGCACTAGTCCTGCCCTGGTACAGTCACTGAAGGTCTACACCAGACACATACCACTGCTCCTCCATTCTGCCAGAACATGAAGAAACCCATTCCCACCAGGGGCAAGCCTAAGATAGAGCCCAATTACCCCACTTTAGAATATTTTGTGCTTGTTTGAACCTACCCTGCTGTTCCACTTCCCTGGCATTGGCAGCGCGCGCGCACGCGCACACACACACACACGCACGCACACACACACACACGCATGCGCGCGCTTTCTCTCTCTCCTTCACAGTCTTCTGTCCTCAGGCAAGTGACTTACCCTGCCACAACACCAGATTATTGTATCCCTCCCTGGGTTATCATGTGACAAAATAAGACAATACATAAAAAAAAAACATAATAGTAGCTGCAATAAATACTTCCTTCCTCCTATATAAACCGCCAAACACATGGACTCTGTGAAACCCACAAAACCAGCTAGCCCTTTGGCTTTTGAAGCGATGGTTTAAACAAATAGCTCTGCCACTAATGTTTTTATGGATTTAGAAAGCTCCTTTTGAAACAAAGACAACAACAAAAAGTTTTATTTGGCAAGGCATGCCTCAGTTAAATTAAATTTGGAAAGCTCTATTTCCAGAGGAATATCCCGGGTTTTTCAACAGTGCTCTGCAGGACTGTTTCCGCTTTCTCTACACAGCTCCGAAAGAAGTCATGTATTTTGGAAGTGATTTATTTTTAAAGTAGAACAATGGTTACATCTAAACTAAAAGTAAGTGGGGCGCCTCCCCAAGTCCTGTGAAAGCTGCACTTTAGAAAAATGTAAACACAGCCGCTTTATACACAGACCTTACACTAGATCTCTTCAAACGCTGCTTCTGAAAACATTTTAACGAAGCAAATCATACAGACAAAAATACTAGACAAAGCCGGGACGTGGTGACGCACCCCTTTAATCCCAGCACTCGGGAGGCAGAGGCGGGTGGATCTCTGTGAGTTCGAGGCCAGCCTGGTCTACAGAGATAGTTCCAGGACAGGCTCCAAAGCCACAGAGAAACCCTGTCTCAAAAACAAAAAACAAAAAAAAACAAGATAAATCCATGACCTCAAAGGCTTGGTAAACCAAATCACTTAAAAACTCACTTTTGCCTTTGCCTGGGTAACAGAAGCCTTCCGCATCAGTGCTGATAAAAGTTGGAGAGCCTATGTCAGCACACAAGTTCCCGGTCTCCTCTCTTCGCTTGTCATCTCTTCCTTAGAATGTCACCAGCCTCGCTGACTCTGGTGACAGTACCTAGCATTTTAAGTGCTTTTGATGTGTCGGGACCTGTCTGAATGCACTTTACATGTTGAAATGAAGCATATTTCATGTTTTCAACACCCTCAGGGGTTGTCATTACGGTTATCTCCCCTTCCACAGGTAAGGACACTGAGGCACGGGGCCTGTGAGTAACTTATTCCTGGTCACGAGGGTGGTGAATAGCAGAGCCAGCACTCGGGCCTAGGCCGCGCGGCTCACCGGCCCTCACGCTCCTGCCTCTGAAGCATCTTCAGCTGTGCTCGTCCATCTCCAATGAACTGCTGAGTTTCATGTTTCCCAGCCCCGTCCTCACACCCTAACTTTTCTTTTCCACACTGGAAAGCACCCACTTCTGTCACTTACACTCTGCACTCCCCGGCCCTCTCACACGGCTGTTCTCGGACCTGCTTCCCGGTTCGAGTCCCCTGATTCAAGCATCTCCTAGTTTCTCCCTCCCTGCCTGGCTTTTCTCCCTTCTCTGCCAACCTGGGATCCCGTGTTTGATCATAAAACAATTCTTGCTCCAGGGTCTATGAGCAAATCACATTCCTATGCTCCTAACAAATCCATTCAGCATGACTTCACCTCCACTTGCCTTGAATAGCCCCACGGAGGGTGTGAGAAAGGAGAACACTATCGTAGATGGGTAGTCTGAGATGGTCTTGGCCATAGTTAACAACTTGAGAGTGGATGGTAAATCTGTGAAGGGGTATTATAACCTTTACTTTGGGTTATTCAAAATGTTATAATAAAATATACCCTTCAAACCATCACCTTGGTACGCATGAAGAAAAACAAGTATAACGTTAATTGTAGAATCCAGGAGGTAGGGATATCGGTGTTTATTGTAAAAATTCTTCCAAATACATTTCACATTTGAAATTTTATATATGATGATGTCAGAAAAAGTCACCATGCTCCTGTCCCCTGTAAAGTCTCTGCTTCTAATATGGGCGTTGAAGACACCAGAGAAAAAGAACTAACACGAACTCTAAACAGCACAGCTCTGTGAGCCCTTGGCAACACGGATAAACACCCAATGTCTCTGACTACACACATGGTCAGTGATTACGCCCAGTCCTTCCCACTCTCAGGAGCACCTTTGTCTTGGGGAGACCAAGGAAACCAAGGACAGTATAAGCGACCTCACTCCATACCCTCGAATGCAGACGCCCGTTCACACCATTCTTCACTTCCTTCCAGCCCTTCCTCGTGCCTTTCCCAGATTCCCGCCCACTCACGTCAGGGTCTTATTCTTAATCTCCCAGGTCTCATAGCTTCTTCCCTCAGCTTATAACACAGGCATATGCCTTCCCATCCTCTTGTGACTCCACAGTCAGCCCAGCTGGATTCTTTCGGTGTCCTGGCGAGTACAGACAGCCATAACCCCCCCCCCCCCCACACACACACACACACTCATGCCTCCCACTTCGCCTCCACCCCACTGTGCTCTCCAAGGGCTCCACTGCCAGGCTCCATGACAGTACCCTCAGGAGTTTTCATCCATGCCCCTACATCCTTACATTTTGGATGTTCCGCTCCCTTGCTCTAAAAGTCTACATTAATTTTTTTTCTGGATGTCTTCTCTCATTTTTATTGCTCTAACAGTTATTTAAATGATGCCAAGTCCCCAAGCCCTTCTTTCCCATCCAGCTCTCTCCTCCAATGTAGGTTCTTCTGCTGCCTCCTAGGCTCCCAGTTATTATAGTGCGTGTGAGAGTGTATGGTGGGTGGGTGTGGATGCACAGTCATGAGGTCCGTGTGGGGGTCAGAGGACAACTTTGTGAGGTCACTCCCACCTTTCCCCGGGTTCCAGGGATTGAACTCGGGTTGCCAGGCTTGTGTGGCAAGCACCTTCACCCGATGAGCCATTTTGCTAGTCGGTAATGTTTCTTAGGTAAGATATCTTTACGAACTGGAAACAATGACATGGTCCCTTTAATACAGTTCCTCATGCTGTGGTGACCCTGAACCATAAAATTATATTGTGTTGCTACATAACTGTAATTTTGCTACTGTTGGGAGTCAGAATGTAAGTAGCACTGTTTTCTGATGGTCTTAGGTGACCCTGAGAAAGGACTATTCAACACCCCCTCCTGTGACAATAGGTGAGGTGTGAACCACTGCCATTGTGCACACCTGCTGCCCTCCATGATCATCACGGACCAACCTCTCCGAAACATTAGACAAGCCCTAATCAAATGCTTTCTGTTATAAGTTGCCTTGGTCATGTTGTCTTATCATAGCAATAGAGTCATAGCTAATATACCCTCTGACTTCCACATGCTTGTGGTGACATGTATTTGCCTAAATTCACATACACGCAATAAATAAACAAAATGCCAGTTGTGGAAAGAAAAGTTGTGTATATGTGTGTGTGCGCCCAATATGAGCAGAAGCTGACATTACCATCCCGATAAAATGAGTAGCAAGCAACCAAACAGAAACTTAGCCCGGAAGAAAAGCAACTGTTAGCCAAGACCTTCTTTTCTTTTCTTTCTTTCTTTTTTTTTTGGTGCCAATTTAAATATTTTTATTAGACATTCCATTTTCTACCTGTTTTATAAGACATTGCATTTTCCACTCAGGATATCTTCTTTTCTATTAAACTCAAGAGTTTACTATACGATTTCTCTGAAACAAGGGGGAAAACTCATGGTTATGAATTATAGAGTGAATGGGTTTAGTCTAGCATTGTATTCATTTTTAAAAGAATATTTTCCACAATGCAAGGAAGTTCCCGATAATAAAGTAAATGTTTGAGTGGTAATGAAATATTTTACCAGAAAAGAAATAAACAAGACTGAGCTGATTGATTCAGCAAAGTGTTTGTCACCGCAAGCGTGAGGACCCAAGGTCAATCCCATAGTACCCATGAGAAAGACCAGGAGAGGCATATTTGCCTGAAAGCCTGATGCTGGGGGTGCAGACACAGGAAGAGCCCTAAAGCTTGCTGGTCAATCAGTCCAGAAGTCTGTCGGGCTCAGTGATAGAACAGAACTCAACAAACAAATATACAAATGGATAAATAAATGAGGTGGACAGCGATTGAGGAAGACTCCTGACAAACTTTTAGCTTAAACACGCGCGTGCGCGCGCGCGCACACACACACACACACACACACACACACACACAAACACATCACATGTCTCTGTTGAATACGCTTGTGAATTCTTTCTTACTTCTGGTGCCCAGTGTTACCTCAGTGGGTCAGATTTTGTAAATATTACTGAATACCACCTGCCTACATTCCCATTAGATATCAATGACAGCGAAGTAAAATTTCACCTCTTAAACAGAATACAAGCATATCATCATGGATTTGTAGATATTTTACTGTGTCATCTCAAAAGTGACCAACAGATGTTTCAAACATTTTTAACAGTAAGTGGCTCTGTGTATGTGTGTGTGTGTGCGTGCATGTATGTGTGTGTGTGTATGTGCATGCACTGCAGCACATGTATGAAGGTCAGAGAAACTGGTGGGAGCTGGTTCTCTCCCACTGTGTGGGTTTTAGGGATCAAACTCAGGTCTTCAGCCTTGGCAGCAAACTGGTAAGCCACCTTATCAGCCAAAGCTTACTGCATATTAAGGATATTAACTGGGTTTCACAATTTCAATGACCTAATTTTTTCGTTTATATTTTTGCACGTGGCCATATTTATCTTTCTTTCCATCTCTGAGATCCTCTTCCCCCATTTTGGGCAGTATACTAAAAAACACCCTTCCCACCCCAAGACAAAATATTAAATGCATATTATTATCTGAACCCCATTATTCATGATGCATGCAGCTTACCAAAGCAGCTTCCTAGGATGCTGCTGTACATTCGAGAGTCCTACCTTGGTGAGCAATCCCTTGGTTGTTGGTTTGCCCTCAGGCTGTAGGCAAAGTGGATTAGCAGCTTGTACTCGCAGAACATTCTGTAACACTTTAATCCATTCTTCCAATATATTGGGAGAATCTGCAGTCAGATAATATGTGTGTTTCTCTGTGGTCAGCTAGAATGGGAGAAGGAATAACCGGAGAGGCACTAATGGTGACTTAGTCCTTGTCCAGTCAAACATCATTATTGACAGGAAAGCAAACACATTACATAGACTCCCTGGTTCCAAGGAAATGTAGAATTCTTTAGCCACTGTGTGAGAATGATGACCACTGGGTTAAAATCATTTGCCTGTGGGCCTGACACTGTTCACACTATTAAATCTAGGGTCACGGTTTACACCTTTAATCATTTGCCCGTGGGCCTGACACTGTTCACACTATTAAATCTAGGGTCACAGTTTACACCTTTAATCATTTGCCTGTGGGCCTGACACTGTTCACACTATTAAATCTAGAGTCATGGTTTACACCTTTAATCATTTGCCCATGGGCCTGACACTGTTCACACTATTAAATCTAGGCTCACAGTTTACACCTTTAATCATTTGCCCATGGACCTGACACTGTTCACACTACTAAATCTAGCGTCACAGTTTACACCTTTAATCATTTGCCTGTGGGCCTGACACTGTTCACACTATTAAATCTAGGCTCACAGTTTACACCTTTAATCATTTGCCCATGGGCCTGACACTGTTCACACTACTAAATCTAGGGTCACAGTTTACACCTTTAATCATTTGCCCGTGGGCCTGACACTGTTCACACTATTAAATCTAGGGTCACGGTTTACATCTTTAATTGTCACACTTTCCTCTTCCCCTCACAGTGTGATGAGCTCTTGACTGTTGGACAGATGATGGTAAACAAACAAAGTTATCAGGGCAAGAGGGACTTGCAGGGACAGCAGCGAGATAAAGAACTATAAACAAATGAGAAGAACTTCCACACCAATTCCTGGTGCTACACGTGACCAGTTACTAAGAACTCACAATAGTCCAGTCTCAAATTAACCACGCTGCCAATTTCCCAAATATTTCAGGGCTCTACAATTGATTCTTGGCAGTCATATGTTGAAGCTTTTCCTGAGTCATCCATTTTAACCCCAGGCATCTCCAGTCTACTGGGAATCAATCCTGAACCTTTCTAGCAAATGTCCTCTACCCAACACAGGAACAAGATTAAACAAATAATGGTTATTGAACATTTCAGAAACAAAGTGTCCGGATTTAGATATATCAGGCTATCTCAAGAGCATGTTTTAAATTGAACGGGGCTATGGGTAAGATGGGCATCAGCCACTTCTGATAGCACTCGGCAGTGCAGTGCCTCGGGGCACCAATAGAGTTCCCTTTTTGAAGTTCACGGGAGAACTGCCACTGTCCAATTCTATACTAAAATACAAACATTCTTGAATTTGATAGTGTATTATGTCAGGAGTGGACCTAGCCAGAGTCCATCTTCCCAGCCAGTATTTAATTAAAAGCTTCCTTCAAATTTGGCTGAAAAATATTATGTTTCAAACATCTCAGAAATTCATTTACTGGATAACGTTCCCCTAAAACAGCTTGACGTTTTGAGACCTGAAAATGCCCAGGAGATTAAACATGGAAGAACACAGGAAGGAAAGGTATAGGGTCGCGGTGTGAAATACCCATACTTCGTTCCAAGTACAGTTTTAACTAAAAAGTCTTTTGAGTATCAAAGTGATTCTAAAATTAATAAAAATGCATCAAACAATCCAATCTCAATGGAGAAGTGTTTCTCATGGTACCAAAAGAATAATAAATGGAAAAGATGTTCACCTGGACTGTTTGTTTGTTATCACCCCTCAAGATACTGCTGGATGCGCTAAGTTCAATGTGGCCCTGGGGTTTCCGAATTACATCGCTCTGCACAAAAGGAGAAAGGCAAGCACAGATTAGCTATACCAGCAGCTACAGGAACTGTTTTCCATCATTAATGCATAATTCAAATGGTAACCTTAATTTTACTTTATGTGTATGGCTATTTTACTAGCACAGGTGTCTATACATCATGTGCCTGTACAAGTCAGAAGGGGCCTTCAGATCCCCTGGGACTGGAGTTACAGGTGAGCCCACCATGTAGGTGCTGGGAATGGAACCAGGATCCTCTGCCAGTGCTGAGACATCCCTCTGGGACCCGCAATTAATTTTGTATTACAGGGAAAGAAAATACTGAGAGTCTGTTTCAAAGTGAGAGTCATTCAGATCTCAACGGCCACTGCCCACTCACCGGAGACTTGTAGTAAAGTAATTCACCGCCTTTCAGGACGAACCACCTCCGCTTCCAAGTCTTGACTTTCCCGCTCATTTTTAGTAGATAGCCAGATTTTTCTAAGGGTTCCTAATGAAAAGAAAACATTTGAGAGTGATGTTTTGTTTTCCTTTGGGAAGTCAAACTAACAGATTCATTAATGTTTCAAAGTCTGAGTCACTGTTTACGTTTTTCCCGTTCTCACTGGAGGATGAGCTGGTTTTAGGGAGTTTCTGCTCAGGCTGGGAGCACTCTGAGTCCGCGCTATAGGCATCGGGTGGGATGGCGTAGTCGCTCTCCGACGCCACGGAAGAGACAGACACGCCTAGGAGAACAAAGATATAAACCGAGTCAGTTTTCTTCCTGCAGCTGCGGGTCCTCCTAAAGATGGCAGCTAACTCCTACATCGTAAACTTCCCTTTGCAAGATTTATTCCATCCCTCTGGCCGTGGAGAACTTCTAATGCAGGAAATGCAACTCAGGGGTTGGAACTGTCACACAAATTTCCAAGAAAGTCAAAGAACATAAATAATATTCTGGTATGATTGGAATTGTGGGTGTTCTCACATATACAATTTATCATGCAAGTCCACTACTGCATCTTTTAGTAAAGATTTAACATATATGTACTTCTATGGTCATACATAGAAAAATAAATGCTGAACCTCAATAGCATTTTTCATGACCATCCAATAAACTACTTGTCAGCTTACTGGCTTTAACTCTCCTCCATGAAAGATAAGCAATAAGACTTAAAGACACACAACTATGAAGTCAAACTCAATGGGACGGTTCCCCAATGATTGAGCTGACTTTTTAGAAAGTGTCTTGTGAGTTACAAGCCGTACATGGATGACAGATACAACTGGAGTTTTATAAATAGTAAATGACGTCAAGACCTTAGGCCATCGTGCATTTAAAATAAACCCGTTCACTGAAGTGGCGGTAATTCCACTCCTGTATTCTAGCCTTCACTTACGGTTCAGACAAATAACCATTGTATGACGTAGACACCAGCCATGAGGAACCTCAGCCATCACCCTGGCTAATGTCCTCATTGTTTAAGGAGTGAAAGCCCAGAGATGGGAGGAGTTGTCCAAAGTCAAATAACTAGGCCGGGGTGATTTTGGAGGGCAAACCTCAGATCCCAAGCCTAGGCCCAATGTGCCAAGCTCTGTTCGAGGTGCTCGGCCTAAGACCTACAACAAAAGACACATTTGAGTCCTCTTGGGACAGAGTCCAGTGAAGGGAAAGAGATGCCCAACAGGTAGTAAGGGCAGCAAAAGTGAGGTCTGGAGCAGACTGGAGCACAGGGGAGGAGCGAGTGAGCGAGCGATGGATGGCAAGAACGACAACCGGAAGGGAGTGGTCAGGGCGGATCTCAGTGCGCAACATTTGAGCAGCGTGATGAAGGCGAGGGGGCTGAGTTACACAAACATGTGGGGAGTCTAGCAGGACGGTGCACACATATAAATAAGCCTAGCACTCAGGAGGTGAACACAAGAAGATAGGCAGTATAAGGCAAATTTGGGCTATAGTGCAAGGTTAGTTTGGCCTCAAGAGATTTTGTCTCAAAACAGAATAGGTTTTAGGGTCTTTTTTTTTTTTTTTATCTGTAAACAAGAGGGCCACAGTGAGGCCAGACTTGAGTAAAGGAAAAGAAAGGAGGAAATGAGATCGAAGATATAAAAGTAGCCCGACAGTTATTATAAAGCTAGCAGCTGCATTCTCAGGAGAAAAAAGGGGGGGGGGGAACATCACCTGATTGGCCACAGAGAACCAAGTTAGAGCAAGGAAACTGAAACCAGTGGGAGCCCAAACACTGCCCCAGAGACAGCGTAGCGGCTCCAGATGAAGTCCCAGGCTTTGAAGACAGCGGTGGTTCCGTACAACACAGAAGATCCACACATCTACAAGGCCACATAGACGTTCCTAAAGCACAGGTGCCACTTAGCGGAATCGATCTCTCTGTAAACTCCACCTGTGCGCACAGTTTTCTAGAAGCTGGGTTGGGGAGATGGCTCAACGGATCAAGCGCTTGCACAGAAGCAGGAGAATCTGAGTTCAGATACCCTAAATCCACATCGAACCAGACACAGAAGTGAGCACCTGCCATTGCAGTACAAGATGAGCGGGGCAGACAGGGGTCCCTAGAAGCCTGTGGGCTAGCCTGGCATCTAAAGCCTGACCAATGGGATTCCTCGTCTCAGAGTGAGAAGCAACACTGCGCGGCCCTCCAAGTTTCCCGTGTGTGCCGTGAACACATGCGCACACATACAGGTTCTAAGAGTTTGTTGAAAGTCACAGGTACGCACAAAGTCAAGTTGTAGTGTTTTCCACTTTAATATCGGATTAAGCAACACAAAGTGTAGGTGTGTTTTCTGACGTTTAATAATATAGTAAATAAGTCTATCCCACAAATTTGCAGCAAGGTAACTAAAAAAAAAAACTAACAAAGAAACTTCATTTGGGCCCATTATTTCCTTTTATAATAATATGATACACTACTGGCAGTAATAACAGTAAGATGATGATGCTAAGGAAAGACTGGTGTTTTGTGTGAGGTCACAGAGAATGAAGCAGAAAATGACCGCTGGAACACCAATGTCTCAGTCCTAGGCGAATGCTCATTTCGCTCCAGCTTGGAGAGCGTATTCTCAGAAATTCCATTAAAATTAGTCCTGAATCACTACTCGGAAATGTGCCGATGTTGCCTTCTGCGCATGCGCTTTCCCCCCTCACCTCGTTTCATGGCTCTGGGACTGCTGGGCCCACTGCGGCTGCGGGTGTCTGATTCCGACGTCCGGGAGCTGGACCTGGAACTGTCCTCTTCCTCTGAGCCAGAAGAATCATCCAGGAAAGGGCTGCTACTTATCTGTGTCGCCTTCTAAAAAAGAGCAGGACAGCCCCCCTGTATCCATCTCTAGTCCCGGTCCTCTTTAGACATACAATGTTTTATAGAAAACGGTCACCGGTCTATTTTTAAAGAAAGGAAATAGTATATTTTGACAACATGACAATCTGTCTTCAAAACTTTAGATTCTAATTAGCTAGGAATTTGACAAGTATAAAAGAATCTTGAAAACATAAGACTGTCAATATCTGACAGCCCTTGTTTTAATTATGTTCTTCTGGCAAAGGGGACCCTGGCAGGAACACAAACCTTTCTAAATTGGGAGTTTCCATTGCATCATTAATAAAATGCTAACAGTTCGGGGCATGGGTAAGGAGGAACCACATCCCCATCGTCTTCTCCAGGCCTCTCCATCTCTTCTTGTTTATGACATACTAATGTAAAAAGGTTTCACTCTACAAAGGCGGCAGGCTGTGTAAGATGTTAGAAGCAGGGTCTGGAGCTCGAGGGAGTTTCCCTGCACACCCTGAAGACACCCGTAGGTCTAACAGCGAGAGGTGCATTCATTACCCCCTTCAACGTAGTGTACACCGGGGTCGTCATATTCTTGTATATCAGGGATGTATAAAGGCCTGATGCAGAGTAGGAAACCATGGCGGCAGAATCTGAAACGGAAAACAACATTAGAGAAAAACCTTCCATCTAGTCCACTGGCCTATTTCTTATGACTACGCATGAAAAAGAAATCAGATTAGCAGGTGGTTAGTCACATGGTTTTATGAATTATGACATTTCTAGGTTTACATCTGCACTTCTTTATTTTTAGAGTCTTACTGTGGAGCCTAGGCTAGCATCAAACTAGCAAGTGATCTTCCTACCCCAGCCTCCTGATTGCTGGGGTTATGGGCACCAGACACAGTTACAGGTCTTCTGTTTCTCATGGGCCATTATTTCCTCATGTTGGCAGCTCCTCCACTAGACTGTAAGCTCTCTGACAGCAAGAACCATGCTTTTATTTCTCTAGCCTCTCACTCAAGCCTAGCTGTGAAGAACAGAAGGGAACTAGGACAGAACGCCAAGGTTACCTCTCTAGGTGAATTAGGAGGTCAGGTGGAGGCAGAGAGAACCACTGGAAGTCCGTGAATTCTAGAAACTTCTGTGTGAATTATTTTTTTCTTTTTATGTTTTTGAGGGAAAGTCACATGACTCAGGCTAGCCTTGAACCCATTATGTAGCTGAGGCTAGCCTTTAGCTCTAGATCCTCTCCTGCCTCTACCTACCAAGTGTTGGCTTTATTTTTTTCTAGTAAGAATAATTATTTTTATAATAATTTATAGAAGGAAATGGGGAAAAGACAAAGAAACCAATAGTTTTATAATTTTTTGTAACTTTAAACAGATAAAATGCCCATGTCTCTCTGCTTTGCCTTCTTGGGGTAAAAACATAATAGAGCACCTTCTCCATCAGGGTTGAATGTACTTGTGCCTTTCCCTGAATACGATGAACACCAGTTTAAGACAAACAGGCAACTGTTTCCTGAACATTTACATAATCCAATTATTCCAAAGACATTTAGGAGGGTCTTGCCTAGTGAAACAGCAATACAAGATCATATAGCTTTAAAACCCCTTTTATTACGTTTTTTTTTTAAAGTCACAAACTTTAAATTCCCCAGCTTACCCATTTTCAGTGTGTGATTTTCTATGGTGGGGCTTATCCACCGTGTGGTGACACAGACCTCTGGAAACTCCAAGAGCATCTCCCCTTCCCCAGTTTCCCAGTCCCTGGTAATCATCGCCTGTATTCTGCTTCTGTGATTCTGATGGCTTCGATGAGCTCATCACCCCAGAGCCATATGCACCTGCCTCTCGGTGGCTGCGTCCCAGTCTGCTCTGAACTTAGGCATGCACACACCCTCGAGGCACACTCGCAACAGCATGCAAAGCACTTACTTTTATTAGCATTCTCCACATTGAAGGCCTCAGACATTCGAATGCCTGACTTGGCTACAGCATATATTCTGCTTTCCTAATATAAAAGAGAGATTGAACCAGGGGCTTACAGCCTAGAAATATTACACGGAACATAACACTTTTCAACTGTTTTTCAGATTATTATCTGGAGAAGTATAGTGTTAGCACAAAAAACAGCAGTGCCAATAAAACCCAGCATTGTGAGTGACTTGCAGAGATTCCTCCCATTTGCTAGTTATTACACTATTTATTTTTGTCCCCGAACATTGGGTTGGTATCTTGACCTCTTTAGAAGACATAAAAACAGTCATGAGAAAGCTTTTTTATAATCATTGACCATAGACAAACACCACTTCTAATATTCTAACATTCTATATGTGGTTACAGAACTTTATACGGGAAAGAAACATTGAATAGCTGTAACATCAAGCCAAAAACTGTTTATAGCCTTGATTACATACATATCTTTTTAATATCCTACCACGGTTAGAGGAAAAAAGAAAAGGAAAAAAAGTTGCGTTCAGAATCATAGCAGAGCATTGAACGTTACTGCCTTCTTACCTCAGCGTGCATTTTAGTAAAGGAAAATAGACTTTGGACCAAATAAGAAATGGACTTGAGAATGACACTGGCATTTATTATCTTGTTCCAAAGTAGCTTATTATGTTTCCTCTTCTCCAAAAAAACGATTTCTGAAATGGGTACTGCAAAATTAGCATCACTGCCCAATGAGAAAAAGGACCCAGTGGCTCCCAGTGCCATAGATCACCACACGTTTTACAAAAGGTCTACACTTGAACACAGTTGCCTGATCCAGAACACAGCAGTCAACTGGTGCCATGCTCTTCCTCCAGGCTTGCCAGGGTCCACAGTAACGGGCACAAGATCACTGACGATGGGGGCATGTTAGATTGATGAGTGCCAGAAAGAGTAGATAAGGAGCGCTTTCTTTGAACATGTGGGATTGGCACTCGGAGACTAACTGCAGAGGTCAGTGAGAAAGTCTGCACTGCTAAAGCAGTCTAAGCAGGAGCTTCAAGGCAGCTGGAGTCCACGCTGAGCAGGAATGAGACAGCAGGAAGCAGGAAGGAAAGCCAAAAGAGAGTCACTGTAGATAAGAGGACAAGCCAAGCCAGGTCACGGATTTATAAAGAGCAGGCCATCAGAGGTATTGCTGGATCACAGGTTGTCCCACCTGAGTGACTATGACATCCTGCATGATACTCCAAGTCAACCAGGTTAGGTTTGTTTTAAAGTAGCGTCTTACTGACTGAGGCAGCTAGGACATCTCCTGGAAACCTGAAGATGCCTATGACCCTTCACCCACGGTCAGTTCACTAGAACGTTTGAAAAGCAATACTACTTTTCCAGGACCAAAGAGTTTCAAGAGCGAAATGGTAAAATTGCCAAATAAAATGAACTTGAAAGCTTAACATGGTCTTTGAAAATCTCAACGTAACAAAAGAAGCCAAATTTCAACTTACTACTGCCTAAGGGCAACATAACTAGAATTCCAGAGATTCGCATGCCATTTGTGCCTACTTTTTTGGGTCACACAGAATTAAGCAATAAATAAGAGGCAGTTTCATGTGGACAGTGAATGAAAAAAAGTGTTCTCTTGAAAGTAAATAAAAAGCAGACGCATCTCAAAGTCTGAATATCTATTAGGGAGACCATGGCTGTAGTAATCTGCTTACAGTTGCAGCGGCTACTAAATAAAATAACCATAAAAAATGAACACGACTCCCAAATCCAAAATACGTGGTAATCCAGATGTTTCTTTTGAAGCCAGAGGTTAAATTGTGCCAATATGGGGAGGGAAATTCAAGTCTACAAAACAGGTTAATTCACTTAATTTTCAATATAAAATACGGGGGCTGGTGAGATGGCCCAGGGGTGAAAGGTGCTTGTAGGAAATGTAACAAACTGAGTTTGAAAGAACAAGAGCTCCAACTGCTGTGTGTTGTCCCTGACCTCCACATAGGCACGATGGCGTGTTCACCCTCCTATTAACAAATAAGTGCTAAAGTTTAAAGATATACTTTTTTTAAAATCACGCAAGGTAGACATTCCTAAGAAATATCACACCACTGACAGGTTGGTTTTGTAGCCACAGTCAATGTTTCCATAGAAAATTCAGTCTCCGTTAGACGGAGGGAGGATGCTATAGCTGTAGTGGGTTGCTAGGTGTATGAGGGAGGATGCTATAGCTGTAGTGGATTGCTAGGTGTATGAGGGAGGATGCTGTAGCTGTAGTGGGTTGCTAGGTGTATGAGGGAGGATGCTATAGCTGTAGTGGATTGCTAGGTGTATGAGGGAGGATGCTATAGCTGTAGTGGATTGCTAGGTGTATGAGGGAGGATGCTGTAGCTGTAGTGGATTGCTAGGTGTATGAGGGAGGATGCTATAGCTGTAGTGGATTGCTAGGTGTATGAGGGAGGATGCTATAGCTGTAGTGGATTGCTAGGTGTATGAGGGAGGATGCTGTAGCTGTAGTGGGTTGCTAGGTGTATGAGGGAGGATGCTATAGCTGTAGTGGATTGCTAGGTGTATGAGGGAGGATGCTATAGCTGTAGTGGATTGCTAGGTGTATGAGGGAGGATGCTATAGCTGTAGTGGATTGCTAGGTGTATGAGGAGTAAAGCAAAACCTCTCTTCTTAACAAGTAACAAACCTCAGAATGGCGACCAGAGAGTCAAGAGCTGCTGCAGGGTCCACTCCAAACTATCAGTTAGAGGGAGCCCTTCTCCCTACCCCATCCTGTCTCTACCTGTAAGCGGCCTCCAGCAACTGAACACTACTGCACTCAAACCGTTCACTTTCTCTTCCTTGGCATGCACAGCACCGTTTCTCTCTCCCTTGAGAAGCAGCCTCCCAAGGAAACAAGCATCTTCATATTGTACAACTTAGAGCGGCCCTGACCTTGCTTCCCCTGGAGGAAGTCGGAGTGAACTAGCTCTAGCTTGGGCCTGTATGAACAAACCGAATTCCAAAGTCTAACATTGAAAAGCTCATTTGCCCTCCGATTCCCCCATCTGAAACTTAAGTTATAGTTTTGAATTCCCATTTGTCTTGTTTCTCAGTTTGTTTTCAGAACACAGTTGGGGAGGAGAAGAGGAAACCATATTCTGAAAACTGGAACTTGTCAGAACAATGCCCTATTTGAAAAGACACGGGGTGGGGGTGTGAAACCCGAGGGCGAGGGCTGAGAAGAACCCCGTGTGTGTGGCACACAGGAACGTAATTACCCAGGAGGGAAAGCGGTGCAGAGGAGGTGTGGGAGGCTTGCTGCAGGACGCCTTCTTCGTGGGCTCGCTGGTTTCCTGGTCGTCCGCAGACGGAGAATCTAGGGAGTCACAGGAAAACAAGCCGTCGTCGTAGCCCGTGTCCATGCTCTCCACAACTTCCATGCTGTCACCATCAACGACATCAAGATCCGTCTCTTGAGGTCTCAGCGGCCGGATCATGCTTATGGCATTCCTGTTCGTGCCAAACATCCGCTCAGAACATAACTGTGGCTGGCTCAGGTGCCTTTTGGTGAGTGCCACACTTATACTGAAAATATTGGGGATCCTTAGCTTTGGGGGTGGCAGGTAGGCCGAAGGCACTAACCGCATTCCTTTCCCAGGCAGTGAGTTAGGATGTTTTGGGGTTAACGCTGGGGTCAAAATAGGGCTTGGGGTGTTGGCCTCGCTTGATGAGGAGGAATAATCCAGTCTCTGGGACTGAAACTTCTTATTCAGTTCATCCGAGGAACTGTCTTGCTCCTTTATACCTGCCTGAGCATTCCCCTTTGCAAGGCTATTCTGAGCTTTCCATGGTGCCTTCTGCTGCCAAGAATACAGTTTCTTGTGCTCTGGCATGGAGATCCCGAAAGTTTCTTCTTCGAATATAGAACTGCTGTCATCAGATGCGGTGAGATACGCTTCGCTGCCCATCCTGCCGCAGTGGACGCCCTCCTCAGACGTGTGGCTGGAAAGGGTGGAAGTGCATCTGGACTTGGATCTGTCCTTGCTTCCGTCTTCCTCGTCTGAACTCCAATCAGTCCCTGGAGCCCCGGAATTCTGGGATGTACCACCATCCGTTGCGAAGCTTGCTCTTGTTTTCCGGTTCTGTTCTGAGCTGCAAGGGGTCTCGTGCAACTTTCTCTGGCTTCTGTTTTCTTGCACGTGGTTATCAGTAGGCTTCTCTGCAATTTCCATCTCTAGAGGGAGATATATCACAGTGGCAGGTTGCCTTTAATCATGAAGCCTTCATGCAACTACGCTGCATGCATACATTACCCTGCCTGACATGACTACATTCTAGAGACGGACAATTTCATGTGAATTTATCAACTTAAACTATTCTTGGTTAGTTTTATGCCTTTTTAAACAAGTTTGGAAAATGTGGGATTCATAAAAGCATAGAATCTTTATACTTCAATTTAATTGCATCAAAATAAATTGATTTTTACAAATATGTTGGGGAACAAAATTGACAACAATCTAAAGAGAGAAAGAGCAGAGTGAAGTGGGCTGAGTTTAAGCATCAAAGAAAGAAGCCGTCAAAGAAACAAACAAAAACCAAACACCATTAATTACATTTTAGAAGGGAAGAAAAATGACAACCCTTCTTCCACTAACCTTCAAAATCATCATAATGTAAGTCCAAACATAAAAACAAAGTCATAATTTAAGAAACAAACTTTTTGCCAGCTAGGGGTGGCACATGCCTTTAATCCCAGCACTCAGGCAGCAAAGACAAGTGGATCTGTGAGTTTGATGCCAGCCTGGTCTACAGAGTGAGTTCCATGACAGCCAATGATACATAGAGAAACCCTGTCTCAAAAGAACAAAAAAGAGACAAACTTTGTGTCCACAGTTCAATACAAAAAATGTGTAAATTCACAGAAAAACTTTCCTCTGCTCTTGGTTTAAGTACAGCTACAAAATGTATTTTAATGGTAAGAGAAACCCTTAAGTGTCTTTAGATATGGGTTCCATCTCTTGTGGGAAATGGAATGCACCAACAGCTTCCTAAATAATGACTTAGCACCTCGGACTCAACAGAAAAGGAACGTGGACAACATAAATATGAATTCACAACTGACGAGAGGCGGCACACACACGCCCTCAGGTTGTGCCCCGCTTGCCCCTCACATTTTCAAACGAACAAGAGCTTGGCACAGGCAAACTCGGTGAGACTCAGCTGCCTGCTGCAACAGTGGGACGGAGAGGAAAACGGCTTCTCGGCAAAGTAAACAAGATTCGGGTAACAGCAAGAAATAGGTAACAAGGCTGCCTTCTGCCTGGAAAAACATGATGTAGTTTTCAGAATGCTAAAACCACGCCGGGCAGCAACTTCCACCGCTAGCAGTTTCCTCGCGCGTTGGAAGGAACCGGGAAACCAGCGTAGCTAAATTGCAAACTCAACCTTCCTTACAACTATTGGGAAAAGCCAACAAAAAAGATTGCCCTTGAGGTGTTCCGGTAAGGCTCACCACCAGGCAAAACATGGAGGGAAGCTGCGAAAACGAAGAGTGGAAATCCTCACGCAGGACCTGAGTCGGATTATCTAGGCAATATTTTCTTCTCTGAAGTAACAAAGAAAGCAGTTATCAAAGTACACGCCACCCAAAGGTGTTCATTTCTTTACGTGTCTGTTAAGCCAGCATTAATTTCATGTTATACAATATTAGGTAATTAAAAAATATTTTCAAGAAGCTATGAATACAAATGCAGAGTTCTCATCTGAAACTGGGTTAAAATGCGTGCCTTTTAGTTAGAATTATAACCTTTTATATTTGAACTATCTTTTCCACCTGCTGCAGGTAAAAGCATTAAAGTTGGGAGGAAATCAACCACTCCCCTGTGCCCCTTGCAAAAACCTACATAAGACACAAGATAACGAGACAGAAGGTTCAGTGTTGTGCGGCTCTTATGAAATATTCCCTTGAAGTACTGAGGCGCTGGGGAGAATCAAGTTTAACTCTGATTAATCGTTGTGAATGATGTTTTCGCTTTTTAAAAAATGCCAAGGTAGGTTGCTATAATCTGTAAGTACCTTCTATGCATTTTCCTTCGGTGAACTCGGGTTCTTTGGATGCCATCTTGCTTATTTCTTCAGATCGTATTACATGAGGAGGACTCTTTGCTCGGGACAAGAAACACCCAAACGTCAAACCGCTCAGGCGCTGTCCTTCTGAGAGCTTTGGTGTGGCCACGGAGGACACCTTCTTGCCTTGGAGCTCTGCAAGGTTATTAAGCAAAATGGAGATAAGGTTTTTTTTTTTTTTTTTTTGGTTTTTCGAGACAAGGTTTCTCTGTAACTTTTGGAGCCTGTCCTGGAAGGCTCCAAAAGAGGCCAGCTCTTGTAGACAAGGCTGGCCTCGAACTCCCAAAGATCCACCTGCCTCTGCCTCCCGAGTGCTGGGATTAAAGGCGTGCGCCACCACCGCCCGCCTGAGCTTTTTTTTTTTTTAAAAAAATAATGTATTTATTTGTATTTTTTGCACACTGGTGTTTTACCTGCATGTCTGTCTGTGTGAAGGTGTCGGATCCCCCGGAACAGGAGGGGAACCTTTCGTAGTCGTTTGTTAGACACGGAACAAAAGCACAGAAGGACTTGAATAAATCACTCAACACCAGAAAAGACAAAGACTGCATTTCAGCTTTTACTTAAGTATAGTGAATGGAAACCCTCACACAAGAGCCCAAAATCTGTGGGGTTTTGTGTGTTTGTGTGTGTGTGTGTGTTGGGGTAGGGGGGGGCAGTGGGTAAAAGCTTCTGAGTTCAGCCCTCAGATTGCTAATCATGGTTTTAATCTGATGCTGTGACCTGATGCTGTGATTCTTTAATACAGTTCCTCGTGTTGTGGTAACCCCCAGCCATAAATTATTTTCATTGCTACTTTATAACTATAACTTTGCTACTGTTATGAATCATACTATAAATATCTGATATGCAGGATATCTCATGTGCAACCCCAGAGGGGTCATGACCCACAAATTGAGAACCACTGCTTTAATCCATCTTTAGGACTCTTTACATTGTTGCTTGTAAGATCAAAGGCATGGAAGTCCCAGAGAGAAAAATACCTGAGGAAATTAAAGCAACAAAACGCGACATGTGTTATGCTAAATAGCAACTAATAATAAAGAGAAGTATTTATGGCATATTCCTTCAGAGGTATCTTTAAAATTTTGTATATTGCTCATCTATCACAGACTAATTGGAATAGTGTAGTAATGATTATGTACAGCTGGTCCTCAATTCCATGGATTCTGCATCTGTGGATTTAACCAACAGTGATTCAAAAATAGTTTGAAAAAAACTTTACTGAATATGGACAGATAATTTACTATGAGTCTCTAAAAATACAATTAACAAATACTTACACAACACTTGCCTTTTATTAGTCATTGTAGTAATCTGGAAACAATATAAAGTTACAGGAGAATGTGTATAACACATTATATGTAAATCCTGGGCTGTTTTATTTAAGGACCTAGGACAACCTTAGAGTCGGTTTCCATAGGGGTCCTAGAACCAGTCTTCTATGGACATTGACAAACAACCACATGTACACACACACACACACACACACACACACCTACACACCTGTGTGTAATGTGTACATATATTTGTATATACAATATGTATAATATATACATATATATCATATATGTACATATAATATATACATAATGTGCAAAGACATTATCTAACATACATACAGTGTGTTTGTGTGTGTGTGTGTGTGGTATCTATGTTTTAGTCTAAGCCTACTTTCCAAGGATCAGAACCCCTGAGTTACAAAACCCAAGAGACCACCAATGAAGACTAGAATTGTAAGCCAGGGAGAGCAGGAAAATTAACAGTCTTCTGGAACTAGAATTGATACATCCAATCTATTTCAGAGAAGGTGAGTATCATGAAAATAGGAAGACTTAATTCTCAATATAGACTTTCAGATCAGTTATGGCGGTGCCTATTTTTCATCATTCAGATGGAGGAAATGAAAGCAAGAATTAACATGCTCTAAACAAATTGTCTTGCCAGGTGCAGCGGCTGACACCTGTAATCCCAGCTGATAACGCGTGAGTGAACAGAGTTTTGTGGCATTTGTAACAACCAGAGGAGGCATCTGAGAACCCACAGAACACCCCGCAGCTGCTATCATGAACACCAACTTCAAGGGCGTGTTCAGAATGCATGAAGCCCTCAAAGTAGGTATAGCTAGCTATACCACATTTCTGATTGGTTTATCCCACTAAAAGGATCTATTCTTTGCTAAGGCCAGAGAGTAAGTCTTAGAATTCTGAAGTACAAACCTCTAACACAAACACCCCTACCATTCGGCTTCATCTTACCATCTCTGTTCTGACAAGATAACAGGGACGTGCTGCTATACCCTTGGAAGGACCAAATGCTATTGGAGGCTGGCACCGGTTGCCTGTGATCCCTGAACTCCAAGGTTAGTGTTAACATGTAGTTTCAGCAAAATGGATTCTTTGGACCATAAATGGATTGTCATTTAGGGAAGAGAGGCAAAATTACTATGCAGTCATGTTTTCCTATATAACAGCCACTTTGATAAATTGATATATCACTATTCATCTTTTTCTGCCTTTTACTCCTCAGTTCAACACCCCTTGGGTAGAGGACTTCTGGTTAGTCGGAGAAATCCATTTTCATTTACTGACAATAGCATCCTACATGATATTCATAATTAGATCTTTAAAACACGAGCAAAATAATATTAAATTCCCATCCAGCCAAATAAATCCAGCTAAGCTATCATAGCAAAAACTCTATGTACCTTGCAGTTTTGACTGTATCGCTCTTATCTCTTCAGTTTGGTTTTGGTTGATGAAACGAAGATTCTGATTCTCCACTTCCAGCTAAAAGAGCAAAATGATATTCTTTAGTCTAGTGTATTTTTAAAATACACTAAAATTATAAATTTAGAAAATGGCAATAAATAATTACTCTATTTGCAAACTTGTGAACTTTTCAGCACTAATTATCACCCTTAACAATCATGTCATCCATATTGATTTGTCCAGAGCTAAAGATTTCAACCCTATGCATTTCAAACTGTAAAATGATTTTAAAACTATTTCAGCATTTAATCTGTGCTGCTCAGATACCAAACCTATAAACTTTATAACATGTACATACTCATAGCCATTTAAAATTAACCCGTTATAATATGGCTGTTTACAGTCATCGTCGTGAGTCTACCAATATTTCAATTTTAAAAATACAATGATATTAAAGTATAATAGGTTTTAAAATGACAGCAATCTATGCCAAGTTTTCCTAATATAGGACCATAACCAACTGATCAGAATTTTATGTCTTCTCATAGCTGTATATTCTGAAGACTTTAATCAAAACAAGTAAATAATAAAGGAAAAGTACAGCAATAAATACCTCATTTAACTTAACAGTTACCCATTCTTTGATCTTCGCCGCTTTTTCTTCTATTATTTTAGCTTCTTGCATTCTTACTTGTTTCTGAAATAACATCAACAACTTATTTAGTTCAGACATAAGCTCCCCGGCTTGGAGACAACACATCATCAGATACGGAAAGCAAATCCACTTAGAACTGTTTCCAGGTTAACACATTTACCTCCAAATCACCAAACAGATTTTTAAAAGCCCAAAATTGTCAGGCAAAGTGGTCCATGCCTGTAATCCTAGTCCTTGGAGGCTAAGGCAGGAGGATCATGAAGTCTAGGGCCAGCCTGAAACGGTAGATCTTGTTAGCGCAGAAAGACAAAGAGGAGGAAAGGAAGGAACTGTTCAGCAGACAGAGAAAGGAGTCAAAGGCCCATGCAGATGTGACGACATACCAGACTGTCCTTCATGAGACCCAAGAGCTCCATGGGCACAAACCTCTGGGGATGATTGAGGCGTTTTTAGACGGGGTTAATCAATGGGAAAGCCCACCTTAAATTCAGAAGGCACAGTTCCGTGGACGGGGGACTTGGACTGAACAAAAGGAGGTGATGGGCTGTACTCTCAAATTGGGTCATGAAATAAACTGTTCCTTTCTCAAGTTGATTGGTGAGGAGTTTTGTTGAAACAACAGGAAAGTATCTACCTAATACCAAAAACACTGCTAATTCGTGCAGCGCTTCTCTCTCTGGTACTCACTCACACAACAAAGTGAATCCCCTAAATATAGCAACAAAAGGAACTATTTCTGGACCAGTAGAATTGGATCAACTAAGGCAGGGGAAGAACGCAAAACTGCTTAGGAGCAGGGCTATTTTCTCTCTCAGACACTAGTTTTAAAACATCCAGAAAAACAAACAGAGAAATTCTAGTTCACATTCAACAGTCTTAAAACCCGGCTCTGGTCACAAAATGGCTGAGAATGTGAGCAGCATCTAAATCACAATGGATGGGGGTTGGGCCTGCTAGAAACTAAAACACCGACCCCATAGAGAAACGAAAATTTTAAAGCATCTGACAAACACAGCAGTCACATTTAAATGATATTAAATGGCCACTTAAGAAGTCATTTAATACTAACATACATTTGCTTTGATTTTTGAGATAAGGTATTACTCTGCAGCCCAGACTGGCCTCAAACTCATGGTAATCCTCCTGCATCACCCTCTCAAATCCTGGGATGACAGGGATGAGCCATTGTACCCAACTCCTAGTGAATTTTTGTCATGAGACTTAAAGTACTCTACATGCTCATATAAGCCGCCTGAGAATGGTACATTCCTGAGCAGATGGAGGATTAGTGACAACATAAATATGTACAATTGACTGTAAACATTTTCTTTAGATAGACTCCTTATGTTGTCCACACTGGCCTCACACTAATGATCCTCCGGCATCAGTCTCCAAGATTCAGGGATTACAGGCGTGCCCCACTATATCCAGTTTGGCTGCAAATATTTTAGGGACATAAATGCCTTTTATAAACAAAATACTTCCAAATGAAAAAGATCACACTTAAACTCTAAAGTCTGAATGTTAATAACATTGACACATCTACAAAACTACTATAGATCTGGGACCAGAGAGATGGCCCATGAGTAAAGGCTCTGCCACCAAGCCTGATGACATGAGTTCTATCACCACGTGGTGGAAGGAGAGAACCAACTCCTGCAAGTTGTCCTCTGACCTCTACACACACACACACACACACACACACACACACACACATACATATTCATGTGCATATACACATAATAAAAAATACTAGATCTTGCCTTGAGGCCTTGAGTCACCCAAGACATAAAGGGAATGCTATTTTTACATGTACCTTTTTTAAAAATTGATTTTATTGAGCTATACATCTTTCTCTGCTCCCCTTCCTTCCTCTCCCCTCCCCTTCAACCCTCTCCCATGATTCCCATGCTCCCAATTTACTCAGGACATCTTGCCTTTTTCTACTTCCCATGTAGGTTAGATGCATGTATGTCTCTCTTAGGGTCCTCATTGTTGTCTAGGTTCTCTGGGATTGTGATTTTTAGGCTGGTTTTCTTTGCTTTATGTTTGAAAACCAGTTATGAATGAGTACATATCATAATTGTCTTTCTGGGTCTGGGTTACCTCACTCAATATGATGTTTTCTAGATCCATTTATTTGCCTACAAATCTCAAGATTTTGATGATTTTTTTTTCTGCTGTGTAGTTTAAATGTACCACATTTTCCTTACTTATTCTTCAGTCGAGGGGCATTTAGGTTGTTTCCAGGTTCTGACTATGACAAACAAAGCTGCTATGAACAAACTTGAGCACTTGTCCTTTGTAGTACGATTGAGCATCCTTTGGTATATACCCAAAAGTGGTATTGCTGGGCCTTTACTTGTACCTTTTACCAACACATGTGACATAATCCTAGCAGTAAGAGCTCCCCTCCAGAGAAACAGACCTCAGCTAGGTCTTTAATTGCACAGTAAGGAGCACACATAAATACGACTGATGATTCAGTTCTCCTAACCTGCTCTTCAAGCCGCAGCGCCAAATTTTGAATGATGTCATCCTTCTCCTGCATTACAGACTCCAGATCTTGACACTTCTTATATAGCCGAGTCTCTGACTCACTCGTTTGAATATTAGCTGCTTTTAGTTTCTCCTCCATAACTTGCACCTAAATTCAAGGGGTAAAATAATAACATTATGCCATACTGAAATATCATGGTTTTAAGCTTAGAATTTTACTTTAACATTTGGCTCTTAAAGAGTATCGCAAACTGAAAATATTAAGCAGCAAGGTAGAATGTATTATTAGGACTTTAAAATCTGAAGACTGTTTGACAAGCAGTGCTACCTTCAGGGTTGGTACCAGAGGTCACCAGACCGCCGCATTTACATAGGGAGGAAGGCACACGCTTTCCAGAGCAACGTATGCCAAGTGTTCATAGAGAAGCAGAAGTTTCTAGCCCCATCCCCCATATTTAGACAAGAAAGGAATATAAGGGAAGATGGCGAGATAAGACGGTGAGATGAGATGCAAATTAGATGGGCGGGTCAATAATTAAAAAAACAGTAGAAAAGAAAACCAAAGAAATTTAAAGCCCAAATAACAAAATTAATAAAAACAAACAAACAGAAACCATGAGCAGAAGGCAGTGGAAAGCATTTGGTGAGGACATATTAGTCTCATTTGCTTAATGAATGCTCTCCAGTTCCAGCAGGAAGACATCAGTGAATAAAACAGACCATCAACATCTCTTCCTGTATCCAAGTTACACTTCAGTGGAAAGAGACAATAAGTGTAATCATAGACACATGCAACTCAACAATAGAGTGTACAGTTAGTGAGGAACAGCCGTGAGGTTGGCGGGTGAGCCACGCTTCATCTTTTTTTGTTTTTTTTGGTTTTCTCAAGACAAGGTTTCTCTGTGTAACAGCCCTAGCTGTCCTGGAACTAGCTCTGTAGACCAGTCTGGCCTCAAACTCACAGAAATCCGCCTGTCCCTGCCTCCCAAGTGCTGGGATTAAAGGAGTGCGCCACCACTGCCCAGCTCATTTTTTAATGTCTAAACCACACAGACCCTGCTTGCATCTTCTGCAAAGCATGTGGACACATATGGAATCTCCAAAGGACATATGTGCCAAGTCTGCTCATCACACAGACTGTGTGAATCTACCTAACTCAGGGGTTACCACCTTCTGAATGACGCTCTTCTCTCTGCAGATGACAGACCCAATCCCTGCACTGCAGAGAGCTAACACACTGGAAGCCTCACCCGAGACTCCATGGGAAGTAAGGGAAGTGTTCGTGACAAAAAGTAAAGTGTTGAGAACACTATACAATGTTCTATAACTAAGTATCACTATAGTATTAATAGGGAAGGAAGTAATTTTATCAGAACCTTGGCGATCAGACAGGGGTAAAGAAGAAAAACGAATGTATCTGAGAAATTGAAGAGGACAGTTCAAACAAAAGCCAATCTTTCCATCACTTCAATAACATCAGGGTGATCGTAATGAGTCCTTACAGGCAGCTGACATTCAGACATGTTTGACTGAAGAGTGTTTTAAAAGGAAGTCTGGAGGTGTTTGGTTTTATTTTTAACCATGAATACCAGGTTTCATGTGGGTTCGTTGTGTAAATGTAACTTGGATTTAGATGCCAAAACTGTTCTAATTAAGACACACACACAGCAGGAAGCTTTGAAAACAAAAGCAGTTTCAACAGAGGAGGAAAACATATTCTGCTCTTCAAATAATAATTTAAGTGGCTTTAGGTTTAGATTTTTTTTTAACATAAAGTGGTCTTTTTTGGATGAGCTATAAAAATTCACACCAAAGACAAAGGATTACCTAAGAGATTTTCCATGGACAATAGTCTAGCAGGAGAAACAGAGAGGAAATACTCCAAACAGTTTCCCAGTTATAAACACGACAGTCTGCAGCCGGGGAATTAGGAAGTACAGCCCCAACACCAGTATGCCAGTCCCTCCCTGGGAATAAAGTAATAGAAGGTAAACCTCAGGAAAGACGGTGGGCTCGGAGAGGCTCAGTCAGTGCCTGCTGTGCAAGCATGAAGACTTGAGTTCGGATCCCCAGCACCCACGTAAAAGCTGGGCTTGGCAGCTCCCAGTGCTGGGAAGGAGGAGAAAGATCGATTCCTGGAGCTCAGTGCCCACCAGTCTAGGCAAATCCATGAGCTCTGGGTTCAATAACGGAATCTTTTTCACAACAGGAGGTGGACCTCGTCAAAGAAGCCTCTTTATGCAGTGGTCTGAGGTTAACAGACTCATGAGAAGTCCGAGTGCAGAGAAGTAACTGCAGAGTGTGCAGCGCTAAGTGGGATCTCTACAGACACCCCTTCCTCCTACTGAGATTCGGAGTCCAGGGGAATGAGTGTAGGAGCAGAGGTCCGGGACGATGGCTTGGGAAATGTCTCAGGACACAACCAGGCCCTCACTCATTAACTCCTACCACAGCAGCCATGGTTGCTGCCACAAGATCAAGCCAGTCAACGCTCTAACATGGAGAATGAAGAGCTACACTGGGCCCCACCTTTAGCTGAGTAGCGAATGGCCGTTGATGGCCACTAGGAGAGGGAGAGTCAGTGTGCTTCAGTCCTGTGGCCCATGGATGGATGCTCACATTCCAGAGGATGCTGTCCTACACCCATGTGCATAATGGAACTAATTGGACTCAGAGGGGAAGAAGAAAAAGAAGGTGGGAGGAAAGACGGCATGATGGAGCTGGAATTGTTGAGGGTGGTCCAGGAAAAGCTGGAGGTGGGAAGTTGGCATGGGCAGATATGATCTTACTACATGTATTCATCTATGAAATTACCAAAGAACACATTTTTAAAGAACTTAAAGGAAGAGAGCAATTGAGGAAGACACCTGACACTGACCTTTGGTTTCTATATGCACATGAGCATGTATGCGCGCGCACACACACACACACACACACACACACACACACCATATACATGTGAGCAAAATATAAGTAAGTAACCTTACAGTTTAGATATGAAGTATCTCCCAACGAGCTCATATGTTGAAGGCTGGGTCTTAGACCTGTGGACCCAGCCCTTGAGATGTGGCTGAATCCTGAGAGCCCTGACTTCAGTAATGGATTAATCCACAGATGGAATCAAAACCTGATGGCATTGTTGATGAAAGGTGGGCTGTGGCTGAAGGAAGGATCACTGGAGAGCATGAAATTGAAGCTCTTGTTCCCTGGTGGCACTCTTATATTTTCGGTGTGCATCTGTCTCTCTCTGTCTGTCTCTCCTCTGCCCAGCCCACACCCTTTCTTGCTGTCACTTATAAGGTAAGCATCTCTATTCTGTCACCAGCACTCTCTGCTATGATGCTGTACCTCATCGTGGGAGCCAGCCGACCGCAGACTGAAACAGTGAGCCAAGAAATGATCTTTCTCCTCACGCTATTTGTCAAAGCAGTGCAAGGTCTGACTCCCCAAAAGCACGTGACAACAGAGGCCGACATTCAGCTATAGTCTACTATTATGGGATATTTTGATCACGCTCCGACACTCCAGAGACTGACAATAAAGTTTATTTTGAATCAGAGGGTGGAGCTAGCTACTAGCTGACTAAAATTAGCCATAAAGGTTTTGGAGGGCTCAGGACACAGAGAGACACAGGAAGTAGCAGGGTGGAGCTTAGAGAGACAGAAGAGGCCACTGGTCACTTCTCCACCATTTCTCTGATCGTTCAGATTTTTACCCTATAGCTAACTCCCGAGTTTTTATTGATATAGAATAGCTAGATAAATACTTCAGTCTCCTTTTATTAGGTCAGAGCAGCCACGTTTGGTTCCCACGTGAAACTGCCCTTTCCTTACTTAGGAAAGCTCTATAGCTCTGGACAGCGAGGACCATATCTTCAAGTCAAAGAACACGTTCTTGTGTTATGCATAAATGCCACAGAGATCCTTGGATGTATCACTGTCGTCTGAATCTTTTCAAAGTGACTATTACTTTTGGATAAACAACTTTCTGAGGCAAGAAAAATATTGGCCAATGTGCAAAGTCTCAGGGAAAGAATCACAAAATAGTCCCAGGCATCTTGCCTGCCAGCTGGTTGTGTTATGACCAAGTTTCACAGGCCTCCCAGCCTTCCTTGGTAATCACCATGAATAAAATGTCTAAGGAAAAGCTAAGCGCTTACAGAAGAAACAAGCAGTCCTTTGAAAATGTCCTGCCACAAGCACACGGAAAACAGCCCAGTTCTTTTTCCATTCATTTAACCTTAACCAGACAAGAATTTTAGCTACTCAGAAACTGGCCAATAACAAACACTGACCCGGTGGCTGGAGAGGTGGCTCAGCCATTAAGAACACTGACTGCTCTTCCAGAGGACCCGGGGTCAGTTCCCAGCATCCACATGGCAGCTCACAACTGTCTGTAACTTCAGTTTCAGGGGACCCTCACAGAGACACACATGCAGGTAAAACACCAATGCATATAAAATAAAAGTAAATCGTTTAACACAGAGAGAGAGAGAGAGAGGGGAGAGAGAGAGAGAGAGAGAGAGAGAGAGAGGGAGGGAGGGAGGGAGGAGGAGGGAGGAAGGAGGGAAAGAGAGAGAAAAAAACAACAAATTCAAAGTGGTTTAAATAAACTCTCGCAAATATCTACACACAGGTCCTCCAGTGTGGAATACTTTATACTTTTAGGAGCTCTTTTCCTTCTGGGTAAATTCCTATTTGCTCCCACTCAGCATATCCTTGAATCGTTTTCTCTCTTTGATCTTGAAATTCCTAAGCTGCTCTGCAGCAAAGAACTAGCTCAAGCAGACTTGAGCTGCTCAGATTCCCCAAGACAGGAATGGCCTCTGATTGGTTTGAGGCAGGGAAGTAACAACCGCTGAGCCTTTGGAACATCCTTATAAACATGACTGCCTTGACTCTCTAACATCGTGGGGGACATCAGATCATTGATGCTGACAGTTTGCTCGGTATATGTCTTAGTTACTTCTATCATTGTTATAAAATTCTATATCCTTGGCAACTTATAGAAAGAAGATTTATTTGGGCTTATGATTCCAGAGGGATAAGAGTCCATCACCATATGACAGAGACATGGCAGCAGGCAGGCATGGGCCGGGGCAGCATGGAGCAGCAAGCATGAGGCAGAGAAAGCAAACTGGGAGTAGGGTGGAGTCTTAATGTCTCAACGCCACTGCCAGTGACGTACTTCCTCCAGCAAAGCCACACCTCCTAAGCCTCCACACACAGCACCACCAACTGGAAACCAAGGGTTCAAAGACATGAGCCTACAGGCGAGTAATTCTTACTCGGATCACCCTAAAGGTTACTAACTATAGCTGTTCCCCAAACGTCTCGGGTCTCAGACCTACAGAACTGATCCCCACTAAAACTCCTGCACACCAAGCTTTGCGGGTCTTGGAGCTGACAATGTTTTATAAGTCTTGCCCATGTATAGTTGATGGGAGGAGTGAACACATCCCTGCATAACTTCACTGGAAGCAAGTGACTGGAAGCTTGGACCTGGGTGCTCCTGGACACTGCCTAGGATGCCCTTTTCTCTTATGGATTTTAAATTTATTTCCTTTCCCTGTACATAACCATGAGTGTGAAATGTTTTCAGTGTCCTGTAAAAGCTTCCAACAATTCAATGAGCCTGAGGGTAGTTGGAGGGGGGTGGGGTCGGGCACTCACAACTCCCAATGTCTTTCTTACAAAAATTATCCTACCCATATGGAAGCAGCACAAATCCGCACTAATGCTAATAGCACTTCCGCCACCACCACTACCACCATCCACTGCGGGCTCCACTTCCGCCACCACCACTACCACCATCCACTGTGGGCTGGCTGCACGCCAGGCACTTAAATCAGCTTCAATCTTCGCAACAGCTAGCTCCTCTTACTCCTATATGTTAGGAAATATTCCGAGTATTTTACTCCTAGCAACCTACTTAATTCTACAAAATGTCATGGGAATGAGAGTGCCGCAGTTCACAGAGAGGAAGCAGCAGCTAGGCAGCAGGAGATGAAGTCGATGAACCTGGCAGTTTGTGTTCTCTAACTACCCCGCTACAAATTCTGTCCTACAGAGACGGCCAGCTATGAGTGGCAAACCTGATTGATACTCAAGTCAAAAAAGTCCTCCAGTCAAAAATTAAAAAATGGTAGCTGTTGGATTTTAACACAGTTAAACCCTTAGGTCTGTCCCCAAGGGAGAGAAACATGAACTCCATTTTTATGTCCTTTTGACTACACAGACTTCTCCTAGCCAACCTTAAGTCTCATATTCCCCATCTCTTCCCACCATCGCTGGGAAGAGGGAGGGGAGGAGAAGGAAACTGCTGACCACAAACACCGAGCGCTCCTCCTGTGAATGTAAACTGGGCGACTGTTCTCCGAGAACCCTGGAGAAGAACCGAGGTAGAACCCACCGGGGCATGCACCATGGTGTCACACTGACCTCTCTGTGCTACATCCCATATTCACCTCCTTGAGCCCTGGGGACTCAATGGGACATTTGCAGAAGATATACTTATCTATTTTTCTAGGCATGGATCATTATAAGACATCAAGAGATAAGGTTCTGGTCAAGATGAATTTGACTTGTGGAATTAGTTATGTTTTATGTTTATCTATTTACTAAACCAATGAAGAGAATTTAGATTAGCATTCTTCTCAAACCAGGAGGGCAAGAATAGCTAAAAATCAAAACGAATAGAAATGCATGGCTGGCATTGAGAATTCTCATCCACCACCAGTAGAGATGCAATCTCACGCATTCACTTCATACCTTGAACCTCAGCACTCGGGAGGCAAAGGCAGGCAGATCTCCGTGAGTTTGAGGCCAGCCTGGTCTACAGAGGGTGATCCAGGACAGCCAGGGCTACATACATAGAGAGGCCTTGTCTTGGAAAAAGAAAGGAGGAAAGAAAGAAGGAAGGAAGGAAAAAGAGGAAAAAAGAAAGAGAAAGGAAAGAAGGAAGAAAAAAAGGAAGAAAGAAGAAAGAGAATCTCGCCAGGTTGCAGTGGCACACGCCTTTAATCCCAGCAAGGGCGAGGGGGGGAGGAGGGGGGCGTGAATCTCTGTGAGTTCAAGGTCAGCCTGGTCTACAAGTGAGTTCCAGGACAGCCAGGGCAGTTACACAGAGAAACCCTGTCTTGAAAACCAAAAAAAAAAAAAAAAAAAAAAGAAAAAAGAAATTCTTGGCTGATATTTACTAAAGGAATTACTTGTCAACTGGCAATCTAGAATTCCAATGTATAACCAAGAAAAATAAGAACATATGTCCATATGCAAATCATCACAGAAAAAGAGAACTAGAGATAGTAGAGTAGAGATAGGAGTGTGCGATGCCACCCAAGAGGCAGCACTGGAAAGAGAAAAAGGAAAGACAAAAGTGGGGAAATAAAACACGAGCTTTAACTGTATTGGACAGCAGATGATGACGCGGAAGAGCCTGCGAACAGCACCAAGGGGAGCTGAGCAAATGCAGAATGCACAAAGTTTGAGAGGATAAACTAACTCAACGGCTTTAACAAATACCAAAACAAAAGAAAAAGACTACACAGACTGAAGTCTACGACACAAATAAAATGTGTCAGTCTAGTTCTGATTCCAATTTGAATAAGTCAGTCATTTAAAATGAGGAAAATCGTATATATAATGTATATATAGTATATATGCTATTATATATATTAACTAAAAAGAGATGGGCTGGAGAGATGGCTCAGAGGTTAAGAGAACTGACTGCTGTTCCAGAGGTCCTGAGTTCAATTCCCAGCAACCACATGATAGCTCACAACCATCTATAATGAGATCTGGTGCCCAGAACAATATATATATATATATACACATAATAAATAAATTAAAAAAAAACCAAAAAAAATAAAAAGAGATACTCAAACAAATACATGTGCACGCACACCTGTCACGCTAACCAAAAGGCAGAGACAACTGTAATGTCCATCAATAGATGAATAAACAAAAAGTGGTTATGTATATTATGTATATTATATATGTATATATGTAACATGGGTGATCAAAATTATCCTCCTAAATAAAATAAGCCAGACACAAAGATCACATATTATGTGAATAATTATAAGAAATATCCAATGTAGGTGTGGTGGCACACACCTGTGGGAGGCTAAGGCAGGAGGATTATAATTTAAGGCCAGCCTGGATCACATATCCGGACCTTGCGGTTTTATCCAGAGTGGGTAAATTCACAAAGACAGAAAGTGGTCTGTGACTGCCAGGACTTGAGGAAAGGAAAGCCACACTAAACACTCAGTGGCAACATGTTTCCTTGGGAAACGATGGGGGATAATTTGGAGTTAAACAGAGATGTTGATTATATAATACTGTAATTTGTCTGTTTAAAAATAACTAATTTTATATTATATGAACTTCAATGCAATCCAAAAAACAGTAACATGAGCTAGAGAAAGGGTTCCACAGTTCATAGATTATACTGTTTTCCCAGAAGACTCATGTGCAGTTTTCAGCACCCACAACTGCCTGGAACTCAAGCTCTGATAGGAACCAACACCACCGGTCTCAGTGGGTACTAGCATTCACATGTGCGCTCTCTCTCTCTCTCTCTCTCTCTCTCTCTCTCTCACACACACACACACACACACACACACAGACACACACACATTCAAAATAAAAGAAATATTAAAGAAAAACAAAACCAGAAGCAATTCTGAGATGTCTGAGAGAATTTTGAATGGTATCTAGCTCTCTGACAAACTAAGGAACTTTTGCTAGTATTTTTGGCATGGCAATTGTACTGTGGTTATGATTTTTTTTAATGATTTATTTTATTTGCACTGGTGTTCTGCCTGCATGTATGTCTATGTAAGAATGACAGATCCCCTGGAACTGGGGTTACAGATAGTTGTGAGCTGCCATGTGGGTGCTGGGAATTGAACCCAGGTCCTTCAGAGGATCAGCCAGTGCTCTTAACCACTGAGCCATCTTTCCAGCCCCATGGTTGGGATTGTTTTTCATGGTTGGGATTTTTAAGTCTTTTAGATTAGTTGCTTTGATTTTACTCAACTTTATGCATGGTTACAACTGTATGATATGTGGTATTTGATATCAGAATAATCCAGTTAGCCTGAGTAGAGGAAAGGCTGACCAATGATACAGTGGTGGCAATTTGACTAAGTCTCGAGAGCCCATTGTACGGTTTCCCTACTCTCATGCACGGTTGGTTTCATGTAATAAAATTTTAAGATTTGTTTTCAAATATAAACAAGAAATCAAGGATGAGGTTGGACTGGCATTGCTTAGAAATCTGTTAAGCCACTCTCACAATCTGCTATGTAAAACCAAGTCTAGCCTCTGGTTTAAAGGAGGACACACTGCCTGGCACCACTGACGCCAGCAAGCAAAGGTAGCCAAGGATGGAAGATGGCAGGCCTAAGGACAAGACAACTGTTGCACTGTGCACTTCTTAGAAAGAATTTTGTATCAGCTTGCATTTCCACCAGTAATGCAGAAGTGTTCCCTTTTCCCCACAACCTCTCCAGCATACGTTGTCATCAGTGTTCTTGATCTTGGCCATTCTTACAGGTCTAAGATGGAATCTCAGAGTTGTTTTGATTTGCATTTCTCTGATGACTAAGGATGTTGAACATTTCCTGAAGTGTCTTTCAGCCATTTTAGATTCCTCTGTTGAGAGTTCTCTGTTTAGATATGGACTGCCTCTCTGGATGTCAGTGTGGCAATCTCTCAGAAAATTAGGAAACAACCTTCCTCAAGATCCAGTAATACCATTTTTGAGTATATATCCAAAGGATGCTCAATCATGCCACAAGGACATGTGCTCAATTATGTTCATAGCAGTATTGTTTGTCATAACCAAAACCTGTAAACAACCTAAATGCCCCTCGACCAAAGAATGGATAAGGAAAATGTGGTACATTTACACAATGGAGTACTACACAGCAGAAAAAAATAATGACATCTTGAATTTTGCAGGAAAATGGATGGAGCTAGAAAACATTATTTTGAGTGAGGTAACCCAGACACAGAAAGACAATTATCACATGTACTCACTCACAGGTGGTTTTTAAACATAAAGCAAAGAAAACCAGCCTACAATTCACAATCCCATAGAACCTAGACAAGAATGATGACAGTAAGAGAGACATACATAGATCTAATCTACATGGGAAGTAGAAAAAGACAAGATCTTCTGAGTAAATTGGAAGCATGGGAACCTTGGGGGAGGGTTGAAGTGGGGAGGGGAGAGGCAGGGAATGGAGCAGAGAAAAATGTAGAGCTCAATAAAAATCAATTTAAAAAAAGAGAAAGAATTTTGTGTCGAAGTCATTAGAAATGTTAGTCTGAGCGAGTGCGTTGGAGAGCTCTCATAAAAGGAGAAGCTATGGACTGAAGAACTTTAGGGTGGGTGCGCTTATCCAAACCATCCCCTTACTGCTCTTAAAGCCTAGAAGGGGCTAAGCGACAAATCAGCATCTAAAGAACCAAAGTTCTAGAAAAAAATAAGAATAAAGAAAAAACCTTTTCTTTCTTTTCTTCCTTCCTTCTGTCTTTTTTGTTTGTTTGTTTGTTTGTTTTGTTGTTGTTGGTGGTGGGTTTTTTTTGTACTTTTCAAGACAGGGTTTCTCTGTGTCCCCCTGGCTGTCCAGGAAATCACTCTGTAGACCAAGCTGGCCTTGAACTCACAGAGAACTTTAATCCCAAGTGCTGGGATTAAAGATGTGTGCCACCACTGCCCAACAAAATAATCTTTCTTAATGCTACAATTCAAGCAAACTTTAGTTTCCTCTCAGACTAGTTTTAAAGTCATGGATTTAGTTTTTCTTAATAAACATATTAATATATGAAATATATAGCTTTGTACATAATTTTCCTAATGTAATTCTAAACATTTTCTCTATTAATTTTCAGTGAGATTACTTGAAATATTTGTTTAACAGTTCCTGACTTTAAGTTTACTTACTCGCTCTTCTACAATATGGAATTCATATCAATTTTCAACTCTTTATTATTATACATAAAGCTGATATGAACATACTTATATATAAAATTTAATTACAGATGGGATTTCTATTAAAAGTTATATTTGACTTTAAAAGTAAAGTATTTTAAAGTCCTTTTTTTCCCTCTTGGAAAATATATAAAGGAACAAAATAGAGTTCAATTTTCCACTCTATGGATTGAGCTCATGAACAGTCAAAATGATGAGATATTCAGGAAGGTTGCCAGCTGTCCTACTACTTTGAGCTAAACAATCTTTATATGCATAGAGACAGGTAAAGATTAAATGATACTAAACAATCTTTATATGCACAGAGACAGTGAAGATTAAATGATACTAAACAATCTTTATATGCACAGAGACAGTGAAGATTAAATGATACTAAACAATCTTTATATGCACAGAGACAGGTGAAGATTAAATGATACTCTACCTGTTGAAAAGCCTTTTCTGCTTGGCGTTCGGCATCGATAACTTGCCTCTCCAACTGTTGCATCTACAGGTGAGGGAGAGCAAAAAACACACAAATCTTTATATTTGCCTTTTGGGAAACAGCTTTAGGTCTCACAACGTCATCAATTCGTAAAAAAAAAAAGTAATCCTTTGGATAGGAATTATAATTAACACATTAAAAGGCACTTGGTATTTAAAAGTTGATGAAATGTCAGAAGTCTTGATGCTTTTAGGACATTGTGGTCCATCCAGTCCTTGGCACATATCTTGGTAACTTTGTAAGGGTTGTTTGGTAGTTCATAGATTGGTACTGTTATTGTTATCATTCTTCCATATAGAACTTCATATACCACAGGGGTGTTCATCAACAGATTGGAAATGACTGGTCAATACATATTAAGAGCAATAAAAAGTAAGACTTTGATGCTGTATTTGGCATTTTGGCCAAAAGTCAAGATGAAATTAGAGAAGCATGTATTCTTACAAACTCCATGGATGATATATTCAAATTATGGCTGAGGAGTCTTATAGATTGATGGAAGTATATAAGAGACTGATTAAATGCAAATCCCAAAATAAATACGGAAAGTACAATGCTAAAAGATCTAGTGCTAATTAAGGGACGAGTGCTAGGTATTGAACACACAGCCACAAGGTGAAATTTGGACCAAGTTTAGGGTGACGCGTGATTGGACCAGTGCTCACTGCCCTTCTTCTCCCGGACAGTTGGTATGGATGCCCAGAATATTCATGGTAAACTTTCAACTCTCCGCTTCTCAGGGCTGCCCTGGAGAACAAGAGAAAGAGAGAGAGAGAGAGAGAGAGAGAGAGAGAGAGAGAGAGAGATCCAAACACTGTAACAAAATAAGAGAAGACAAAGGGGTACAGATGGGTAAAGTGGACAAATTTTTCTATCAAAAGGGTGGCAACTACAGCTGCTACTACTTCCTTTCACATTCCAGTACTCTGTCATTGCAAGTTTAAAATATCTTTTGCTGACAAGAGATGGATATCCGCCCTTTTATGTGGGCTACACATAACATACAGAGGCCTCCAATAGGAGAGTGTGGAAGGAGGAATTGTGTTAAGTAGAGAGTCGGTGTAGAGGCTCAATGGGCTTCTCGGGAGCCATAAAGAGTTTAAAGATCAAGATGTAATTTGGAATTTATCCTGTGATAAGTAGCTGGTAGTCTGCCTGAAATACGTGGGTGTTGTTGGGTTAAATACAGAGGATTATGAAGGAATAAATGTGTTTAACACAAAGCCCATTGGGTAACTCAATCAAGAGGCGATAGCTAATAACCCACATCAAATAAATCAAATAAGCCATTAAAATTTATTTCATCTCTTTCTCATCTTATTCATGTATCCATTAGAAAAATTCAAATGGCACAGGTAGTTCATATTATAGCTCCTTGTACAATAAAGGTACAGAATATCTGTTGTCATCGCATGGAGTCACGTAAGGATGCAAATGACAGCACTTCCTAAAAGGCAGGGTGTTATAGGGACTGAGATTTATCAAGAAGGTTTAAATGTTTGAACATGTTTACAGATATATCTTTTTTTTTTTTTTTTTTTTTTTTTTTTGGTTTTTCGAGACAGGGTTTCTCTGTGGTTTTGGAGCCTGTCCTGGAACTAGCTCTTGTAGACCAGGCTGGTCTCGAACTCACAGAGATCCGCCTGCCTCTGCCTCCCGAGTGCTGGGATTAAAGGCGTGCGCCACCCCCGCCAGGCCTACAGATATATCTTAAGTGCATCCTTTGGACTTGGATCATCTTTAATTTTTGTGGAAATGTTTCAAGCATTTAATGAGTTTTTGCTTAACTAGACACAGACTATCCATAAACTATTGGGCAAGCACAGATCTCTTAGCTATCTCTAGAAGTTTCTTACCAAAACACCTACTCCACTACCAGACACATCGCAAGCTCCACTGGGGCTATGCAGACAACTGCCACCTCTGTGCTAACTGCAATCCTTTTTCATAGGAATTTCTGTACGTCTGTTGCCTTAACCCATCTCTAAGGCAGTGATTAGATTTCAAGGAGAAACAAATTCACAAAACCTTGTTAATCAAATGTTGCTAGTGAAAGGAAAAGAAATTTTCTGCAGAGACTTATAAATATCAATTATGATTTTTTTCTTGAGAGCTATTTAGCGTCTGTGCTAGGTAGATGGCTCAGTGGGTATTGCCATGCGAGTGTAAAGACCTAGCTCAGGTCCCCAACATCCATGTAAAGCTGGGCACAGTGCCCCTGTGATCTCGCTCCTGGAGACATGAGAGGCAGACAGGGAATGCCCATAAGCTCATGGGCTGGCTAGCCTGGTATACACTGAAGTGGACAAGAAATTCCACCTCAAACAACACGGATGCAGGGTCTGACACCTTCACCCAACTACTGTAGCACACATACATCCATCTTCACTTACACATGCACACATACATCACACACACACACACCACATACATAATCCACACCCATAAAGATTAATTTCGAAGTATTTGCTTTCTAGTGATATCAGGAAGGGCAGAATCTAGTCTCTATTATTATATACCTAGTATAAGTCTTCATACACAGTAGATATTGAGTCATATAAATTATTAATGAAATGACCATGATTGGTAAGCATCATGTGTATTTCAAGAATGGCTGTGGTGCCTAATTCTGATTGTTGATCGGACTGGATTAAGAAATGACTGGGATAATAGTAAAGCAAGCTTGTGTCTGGGAAGCTATCTCCAGAGATGGTCAGATCACAAAGCCTCTGATCTAATGAACGGATTAAGCCTCTGATGAATTCATAATTGCCATGGCATTGTTGGGAGTTGGTAAATGGCAGGTGGAAGAAGCAGGCCCAGCTGGAGGAAGTAAGTTACTGCAGGATGGGGTGAGTCTTGGAGAACACTATCTTCTCCCTGGTTCCTTCCTGTACTCCCTTTCCTATGCTTCCTGACCATCCTGAAATGAGAGACTCTGCTACTCAACGCTTTCTGATGGACAGAAACCTCTGAAACTGGACAAACCAGACCCTTCTTTGAGCTCTTCTCTCATGAATTTTTGTCACAACGCTAAGAACAGAAATCGACAATATTATGTTTACCACTGCCAAACAAATTTATTCCTGTTCCTGTGGCTCTACATTACAAGTGCTGGAAGGAATAATTCATGTGTGAAATCCTTCACGACACGACACCTTACACATGCCAATTCGTCAGTAAAAATCTAAAAACCTAGTAGTTGATAGTAACCTTGCAAAAACATTTCCATTCTAGAAAAGCAATATACACATGCATACGCTCCCTTACTAGAAGGGTATTATACACATGCACACACTCCCTTACACACAAACACATAGCACTTTACAGTGCTTTCATATACAAGTAGGCAAAATTTGTTGCTAGGCATGAAAAGATATATGTATGTATCACTGAATACAAGGAATTTTTAAAACCATAGTTTCACAGGTCACTTTTGTTATTTTTATTAAAACACAAAAGTAGTCCACAAAATATTAAGAGGAAAGTAGAAAGGAAAGGGGGGAAAGTCCTGAATTTGGAAGCAAGATCTAAATTAGAACCAAGATTCCACTATTTATGAGTGGTTTAAGGATGGATGGGCAAATTCTTTAATATAGCAGGTCTCCATTCCTTATCTGTACGATGAAATAACCCTTATTCTAGTATATTTATATAAAAATTAAGTAGTAAGACATCTAGCGTGATATTGAATATTTTAATAGGTGTTCAACTTTTACAGAGAACATTTTATAGCAATATATTTCTAGCATACACACGTATTGCTTTTATGAATAATTTAAATTGGGATGGTTTAGTTTCAAATGAGCAAACTACATTTAAGAGATCTGGGTTTTAGCTCTTACAACAGTACTTCACCAATAGTTTGTCACTAGGTTCTATAATTCCTGTGTATGAAATTGGGATCATACAACCTTCTCTATTACAAAATGCGAGACTAAAAGTAAAAGAACAGGTAAATGCGATGGGAATGGGCTTAAGGTATTTCAGTAATTGAAAACATGGTGATAGCATTTCTAGTGCTGTAATGTGGATGACAAAAATCAAAGTGTCAAGCCTGAGGGTATAGCTTAGTGATAGGACATTTATCTAGTATGCATAGGCTCTAAGTTTAAACTTCAGTAACACACACACACAGAGGAAGAGGGCCAGAGAGAGGAAGAAAGAGATATGCCTAAAACCAGGGATATAGATATATAGATATGTCATTATAAATGTGCATAGATGTATGAAATATTATATGTGGGATTCATTCAACTAGAACTCTGGGAACTACAGATCAGTGTACAGATGGATGGATGGCTTGGTCCTGAATTGATAAGCATTAAATCTAGAAGATACATATATAAGGACATACTTCCGTGTGTTGAAAAACCTCTCCAATAAGAACTTTTAAATATATATGTGAAAAGATATCAATGACGTATTTAAAGACAAAGCAGGAACTGAGGTTGTGCTCAGCTAAGATGCAAAAAGGTTTGGGTTTGATCCTCAGCCGCCAAAAAAAAAAAAAAAAAAAGCAACAAGTAAAAACTATATAAGGAATGACATGCAAATGACATGTTAGCAGGAAAGTTTGTTTTTAAAAGGTCATGAATATTTTACTTTTACTTATATAGGAAAAACTTGCATATTTGTTTTTATGAGATGAGATACACAACACCAAGGAGCTATCTATGTCATAGAATTGTGTTAAGTGATAGGGAGAGTCAATTCCATTTAAAAAGAATATAATGGAAGAGTAAAAAGTATCTACACTGGAAAACATACTGTAATGGTTGTAGCAATCAAAGGTAATTCTGCTTCTTCAGAGAAAGCAGACAAATAAAAAGATGCTAAAATATTTTGTGGAATTGAAGCATAAAAGAATAATAGACATAGGAAAAAAAGGAAAAAGTGGAGTAGATCTCACTAGACGGTGGCCAGAGGGATGCTAAGTGGAGATCTCACTAGATGGGGGCCAGAGAGATGTTAAGTGGAGATCCCACTAGATGGGGGCCAGAGGGATGCTAAGTGGAGATCCCACTAGATGGGGGCCAGAGAGATGATGTACTGATTATGAAGAGGTCACAGTGGTCTTTGTGAAATCACACAGTGAGATGACTACAGTCAAGAGTCGGAGCAAACTAACTAGCTATAAGGAACAAAGTCACCCTAAAGGGGGAAAACTTGATAAAGATTGCAGGAAATATAGAAAAAGGAAAAATAATAAAGTTAAGAACTGCTCATTAAAAAAAACTAATACAGTTGATAAATTCTTGGTAGATTGAGAAAGAAACAATATTTTTTTAAAAAAAAAACACAAATAATCAATGTCAGGAACTCAAGGAGGGCCCATAAGTAGACTCACAGAAATTTGGAGGAAAATAACAGAATATCATGAGCAAAAATAATTGAGCAACTTGAACAAAACATGTAATTTCTTTTAAGAACATGAAATAGCAAAGATTATTCAAAGAGAAATGTCAGCTTAATGGCCTTGTATCTAAGAAATGCATATTTAAAACCTTACAAAAGGAAGACTCCAAGACTACCCAGCTTTGCTAGTGAATTCAACTAAAGATGACTACAGGGGCTGGAGAGATGGCTCGGAGGTTAAGAGCATTGGCTGCTCTTCCAGAAATCCTGAGTTCAAACCCCAGCAACCACACAGCAGCTCACAACCATCCATAATGAGATCTGGTGCCCTCTTCTGCTGTGCCGGCATGTAGGCAGCCAGAACACTGCATACATAATAAATAAGAAAAATCTTTTTTAAAAAAGATAGAAAAAGGATGACTACAAACTAATGAGAAAAACACCCACCCTCTTCCAAGATGATAATCCAAGTACACTTTATAAGGACAATTATGATCACAACCAAAGATCAGACTAATATCCTCATGAGTACAGTATCAGAAATCCTTAATAAAGCATCAATAGATAAATTCCAAATATATACAATGACATTAGCATTCTTGAGTGGCCTGGCATGAGCAAAGGGACAGACAGCATAGAAGTGGCTTCTGGGACTTAGAACATGGGAAGGAAACTGATGAGAACAGTGCAGGAAATCTCTCATCCTTATTTGGATTGGTTTTATATTTTTAATATATATATATATATATATATATATATATATCTGTTTAAATACCAAATATTTAACTAAATTCTAAAACATAGAAAGAAAATCAGGTAATATATAAGAGAATAAATAAAAAAATTAAAATAAAATTTTTTAAAAAATCAATGTTCATAAGACCAATTTAGAGCAAGGAAAACATCTGGAATATTATTGCATGAGGAATCCCAGACTATGTTTTAGGGTAGTCAGAGATTAAGTGGGAATAGAATCTAATTATTAGAAGGACAAGAACTTTTTAAAGAAGTAGTATTGGGAGCTCACCAAGGCCAGCTGGACTGTGACTGAAAAAGCATGGGATAAAACTGGACTCTCTGAGCAAGGCAAACAATGAGGGCTGATGAAAAGCCAAGGACAATGGCACGGGGTTTTGAACCTATGTAATGTGCTGGCTTTGTGGGAGCCTAGCCAGTTTGGATGTTCACCTTCCTAGAAATGGACGGAGAGGGGAGGACCTAGGACTTACCACAGGGCAGGGAACCCTGACTGCTCTTTGGACTGGAGAGGGAGGGGGAGAGGAGTGGGGGGAGGGGGAGAAGGGTGGGAGGAAGGGGAGGGAAATGGGAGGCTGGGAGGAGGTGGAAACTTGTTTTTTTTTTTTCTCCTTTTCTCAATAAAAAATAGAAAAAAAAAGAGTAAAGGAGTAGGAAAATAATTCAAAACTCAGTAGCTAGCAGCCAGCTCTCCTGCGGCCCTCAAAGGTCCTCACCTTGTGGTAGTCTAGTCCTTCCTTCACTACATGGGCTAACCCTTGTGACGACAGGTTCCTGTGGGATGGTGGAGTGTGACTTCTCAGGCTATGTCACAAAAGACAGCCTGTCTTCCACCTTGAACTCCCTGGGACCACTTTCTCTGTTCTCAAGGAGCCCTGCTGAGGAGTCTCCAGGCTTAGCAGCTGAGGCCTCCTACCAACACCAACCTCCCAGCAACCATTTGAGTGAACGATTTTGGAAGCAGACCCTCCGGTTCCCACCCAACTGTCAGCTCACCGCGGCCTAGGCCAACTGCTGTCTCAGCTACACCAGAGGGTTCGAACACTTCAAACGCTCCAAGATAATAAATGTCTGTAGTGTTTTTAAGTTTGGGGTGATTCATTAACACAAATGGATAAGTAAAAGCAGACAAAAGTAAACTATTCTGAGATCAGGAGAAGAGAAAGCATGCAACATAAAAATTAAATTTCAATGCACAAGAGGGTAAAAATAAAAGTGACCAATGACGTGTGCAGATGGGGCTTCGAAGTGACGTGGGGAGGAACAGGAGGAACAAGTGAGTCACTAACAAGCAACACGCTGGTACATGACAGTCATGCCCTATGCCACACATAAGAATTTTAAAACTGCATGCTTTATTTTTAAAGGTAAAATGAATGTTCAAGACAATAGTCTAAGGAAAGTCTAAGAAATATTCAACAAGGAGCTAAAAACGAAGTTCATTGTGTACAAGGAAGAAAATGATCCTGAATTACTTTAAGCTATGTAAGGTAATATTAATAAGTTCATATTTGTATGTGTATTAAACTTTTAAAAGTAGAAATAAGTGTAGGTATTGGAGGAAGAAGACAATTTAGTGACATATTTTTAAAACACAGATAACATCAGCTGTGACCTAGCACACCCAAGCCACTCGTCCTATTACCGTTCCGTGCTATGGACTCAGAATACATTTAGGGACTAACTTCCCAAGAGATGGGGTCGCCTTCTCGACATTCAGACAGTGACCTTCAGAGTAGACCAAATGAGGGAACTTAGAGATGAAAAGAAATCCAGTTTCTCAACAGACAGAAACAGGCCTGGGTTCAGAAGGTGAAGCCAGAAGATCCAGTGGCTCCTAGCTCATGTGTACCTTCTCCCTTTAGCACTGGTTGCTGGCAACTGACTCCATTAGAACACAGTACATCTGCCCAGGCCAGACTGAAGAGATCTGCAGCTGTGATCTGGTTTTAGAATCGTTGGTCACCATGGCTACCTTCCTACAGAGGACAAGGCGAGGGACGTATCTTGGACAGCGTCTAGTTATTCCACTACTCTCAACTAAGGTGTCAGGTACGTGTATCTTGAACATCCCAGACTCAGCTGTCATGTCAGCATCCTTGCTGATCCTGGTTCTAAGTGTTTATCTGCCAACCGAATGCTGTTACATGAGTGACCCCATTAAATGGAAAACACAGTCTAAGGATAACCAATAGAAATATGAATAAATGATTGCTCTTTTAAAGACACTATAATTGTTTTAATTGATAAAAATCATAGTTACAAGACTGGAAAGATGACTCAGTGGTTAAGCACATATTGCTCTTCCAGAGGAGCCGAGTGTTGTTCCTAACACCCCGTTAGGTGGTTCATAACTTTCAGTTAATCAAGCTCCAAGAGGTTATGAATCTTCTGGTCTCAGAGGAACCATGTGATCTACCTACACAGACACACACACACAGACACAAACACACACACACACACACACACTGTCGAATACCCAGATTGATAAAGCCACTATGTTTTGAAATAGATTTTTTTTCCATTTTAAGCAGCAGTAAGTAACTAAAACCCACAGTTATTCTACTGAGTAGTACAGACCCTTTGGTACCTTTAATAACCTCCGGTCATCATTTCAATGAAAGCTACTCTCATCTTAACACACAACTTTTTTTCTTTCTTTCTTTCTTTTCTTTTTTCTTTTTTGGTTTTGTTTTGTTTTTCAAGACAGGGTTTCTCTGTAGCTTTGGAGCCTGTCTGGAACTAGCTCTTGTAGACCAGGCTGGCCTCGAACTCACAGAGATCGGCTTGCCTCTGCCTCCCAAGTACTGGGATTAAAGGCGTGCGCCACCATTGCCCAGCAACACACAACTTCTTGAAATGCTGTTTTCTCTTAGCTCTTATGAGAACTGAAAGGAAACTATTGTCTCAGCTTCAAGTACAACCATGAGAATCACCGAGCTTTCCCAAACCCTCCATCCCATAAACTGGATGCACATAGGCCCCAAATAAATATATTTTAAAAAGCTGCATGTGCTGTTCCCCCCTTTTTGAACATTTTTATTTGAAAATTTTCTCATCCAATTCATTTTCATCATGATCTTTCTCCTCTCCCAACTTCTCCTACATCCTAACCACCCCAACCACTCAACCAATTTTGTGTTCTCAAATAACCAAACACCAAAACGACAAAAATCAAAATGAACAAGCAAAAGACCAACAAGACAAAAAAAGGGGGGGGGGCATAACAAAACAAAATGAAACAGAAAGTCCACCAAAAAAACTCAAAAAAACAAAAACCAAAAAAGTAGAATTCATTTTGTGTTGGCCAACTATTGCTGGGCATGGGACCTGCCCTGAGGTGTCGTTAGTTGACCCTGTAACACTCCAACACTCCGGTGGAGAAAACTTACTTTCCCTTTGCCAGTGGATATCAATTGTAAATAGCTTTTTGGTTAGGGGTGGGACCCAATGTCCATTTTCCTCCTCTCAAACAAAAATTTTTTTAAAAGTTTAAACATGTCAATTTAAACCATTAGGATACATTCCAGGCTAAGTACATGATAAACTACTAATGATTCAATGGCAGGTTAATGTCAAACGTGTTTTCTTTATTAAGAAGAATTTTATTATTTATTTGTTATGTATATGTATGTGTGACTGTGTGAGTTTAAACACACTAAATGCAGGTAGGCGTCCACACAGAGGCCAGAGGGTGTTGGATCCCATGAAACTGGAGTTACATAAATTGCTTGATGTGTGGGTGCTGAGAACCAAACCAGGATCCTCTGCCAGATGAATACGTGCTCTTGATCACTGAACCATCTCTGCAGCCCTAAAGAGTTTTGAGGGATAATCTGTAGTTTTTCTTTCTTTGCAAATACTGAGGAGATGACTTGAGTAAAGTGCTCGGCAAGAGGGAGGACCTGAGTTTGAATCCCTAGCACCCATGTTAAGGCTGGGTGTGTCTGTGGATATCTGTAACTCGAGCGCCTGGGAAGGTGCAGAGAGGAGGCTTCCCAGACTTTGCTGGCCAGATAGTAACAGAACTGGTAAGCTTCAGGTTGAATGAAGAGGCAGCTCAAAAAAAAAAAAAAAAGATGGAAGATGATAAAGATGTCATCCACATGCATGTGAGCGGGCACACACACACACACACACACACACACACACACACACATGCACGCACGCACAGTCAGCTTTTGCAAAGTCATGACAGCCCAGTAGTTGCTGTGGGTGAATTACTCTCCAAAAGAGAGATTTTCAGTTGTATTACTCATCTTACCCAATTTTGGTTCTACCAAACCCTGTTCCACTCCATCCCCACTCCACACAGCCTTTCAAAGCCAATAGTTTTGTGGTAAGACTGGAAACACTTCTGGTTCTCTCAAGGACAAGACAGGACAGCTACAGTCTTTCTCATTGCCTAGCAGCTTTCTAGTCTGTGGTTTGGAATGGGCTTAAACGTTTAGCGTCTTCTCATTCCCAACAGCATCACCTAAATTTCAAGAGCTAGTCTTTGTTCTAGAAATACATTCAGTTCCTGAAGAGCGCTTTCTCTCAGACAAATGGCTGCCGACCATCCTAACGGTTTCAGCAGCTCTTTAGATCCTCTCCACTACTCTAGGATCCCTCTCCTTCCCTCACCAACCTCTACTACGCCAGGTTCTCGGTTAATCATTGGTCAACCCCCCCACCCAAGTCTCCTCGACACTCTCCAATTCCTCAACTAATCGTTTATGCTGGGAGCTGTTGAAGTTTAACTAAGGAGTTAAGAGGTTTAAGTGATGCTACTGTCTGGGTCTTAAATGTCCACTAAAGGTCTGGGATATATGTTTGCTCTCCAGCGTGGTGCTAAAGAAACTTGACGGTCAATACCCCAGGAGGTGGAGCCTTAAGGGAGGTCTTTAGACAACTTGGGCATGTCCTTGGAAGGAATGAGGGGACCCTGGTCACGTCCTCTTCCTTCTGTTTGCTCTCCAGCCACGAGATGAGCCATTTGGCTTTTCTACAGTCTCCAACCATGATGTGTGCCTCACCCAGGCCAGACAGCAAAAGAAGCAGCAACAGACTAGAACTTCCACAACAAAGAGCTAAACGACATTCTCATTACAAGTCAGCTATGTTAGGTATTCACTAAAATGTCAAGAAGCTCACCAGAAACACCAATAGTCACTAGAAATCCAGTCTTTACCTTCCATAACCGCCGCCGGGTGAGAAGGAGCCCGAGTAGAGGGAGATAAAGAAAGACAAGGCATATATATATAATAATAATTTCAGATATATCTAAGGAGATACTTAAGTATTATGGGCCAGGCATGGTGGCACATGATTTTAATCCCAACACTCAGCAAAGGCAGGCAGGTCTCTGTGAGTTTGAGGCTAGCCTGGTCTACATAGTGAGTTCCAGGACAGTCAGGGTATAGAGAAAGCCTGTATCAAACAAACAAAATGTTTCAAAGATGAAAAAAAAAGGATGAAAGACTTACCAAGAATAATAAAAGTAATATCAAATAATATAGATTTTTGTACTAAAGTGTTATGAATAATAAATAGGGTCGATTAAATGGAATAATTAATCAAGAAAATGTACAAATCATAATACCATGTGTGCCAACATCAAAACATATATGGAAGAAATGGAGTGAAATTTAGTGGGAGAGCAAGTGCTCAAGGTCCATGGTTCCATTCCCAGTCCTGGGAAAAAACTCTGTGTGTGCACGCGCGCGTGCACGCGCGCATGCCTGTCTGTCTGTGCATGCACTATGTGTGATATGTAAAACTATGTCATAAAAGGTTTATTTTTGTTCAAATATTCTGAGAAGGCCAAACAATTAAACACAAACGATTGCGTTTAAATAACTCCCAAGGCGGTGGTTCTCAACCTTCCTGGTGCTGTGACCCTTTAATATAGCTCCTCATGTTGTGCTGACCCCAACCATAAAGTTATTTTTATTACTACTTTATAATTGTAATTTTGTTCCTGTTACAAATCATAATGTACATATCTGTGTTTTCCAATGGTCTTAGGCGACCCCTGTGAAAGGGTCAGTCGACCCTAAACAGGTCATGACCCACAGGTTAAGAACCACTGTTCTAAGGCAATACCCTGTCAAATGATTAAACAAATCCATTTACTTCACAACTTGGCTTTTCTGTTTACTTATATATTTATCAAAGCTATAAATATACACATATATCAACTAGTTTGGAAAGATTTATTAATACAGTGGACACTTTTAGCCAATTCTTTTCATATTTGCCTTCATGTTCTAAATCACATACTTCTATTTCTGACAGCCTTCCTTTTTAAAAATGATGTCCTACTTGTTCCCTTAATGGAAAAATGAAAATTAGCCCCTTTGTCTCGTTGCCATCAATTCAGACACACTTCACATCTCCTATTCTTTCTGCATCTTCATATCATCCCTTTTTTAACCATACTTAGGGGTCCTTATTACCGCTGCTGTGTATGACACCCACAACACGCTCACACATGTGACCGATAGGAAGCTCAGTCTCGTATCAGCCACAGGGAGGGACCTTTACTACAGGACGTCCTCCTAGAACTAACTGTCTTATTTCTTCACACAGTTTTTAAAGAGAACTTTCCAATAGACACACTTCAAGTTCCCACCGCTGTCTCAGTTACCACTCAAGATGCTCACTCATATCTGGGCTTCCTACAAATTTCCCTTGAAGCCACACCCAACGCCTCTGACATGCCAGTGTGAACCGTTACCTCCTGCCCAGGCCCGGCTGTCTTCTTGGGAAGACCCTTCCACTTTCTTCTGCCCTAGATCACCTGCTCCCACACCCTGGCTTCCCAAGCCTTAGCTTATTTCTTACTTTGAATGGAACACATTCTCCTGAAATCCCTCAGAAAGGTTACATGGGGTCTTGCATGTGTTAAAAATATCCTTAACTCTCATCATTGGGGGAAGATGGCTCAGTAGATAAGTGTACTTTGCAGTCAAGTCTGTCCCCAGGTCTCACATGGTTGAAAGAGAGTTGTCTTCTGACCTCTACACATGTGCCATAATACATGCATGTGCTGCACGTGTGCAAACACCATACACACACACCCCACATACCACACACATTCTAACTATTTAAATTTTACAGTGTATGGACTTAGAAGAGAATTCTGTTCTATTGTCTTCTAAGTCTTGCCTTCTAGAGCAAGGCTTTTAGGGTCCCGAGCCGCTCCTCCCGAAGGCTAGCAACTCCTTAGAACCCTGCAAAGACCTGGAGGGGAATATGCATCATGCTGAGAAATAGGGGGCATTAGTGGGAGATGTTTAGACAGCTCACTTATTCCCATATACCCATGTCCATCAACTAAGCATTTATTTTCTATAAAAAAAAAACTCAAACTTTCTTCCCTTAACAACTTGAACAAATTGTTTGGAGTGCATTCATCCAACAGCTGTCACATTTACGAGCTCACAGCAGCTTCCTACAGACTCACCAGAAAACAGAGTTGACAGTGGGCCAGCAACAGCCATGCATACACAGCTGCCAGACAAGTCCACAGATGTCCCATTCTTAAATGTAAACAGACCACCAAAGATCGGCTAACACGTGAGAAAAGCTTGCATCTCAGAAAAGAAACAGCCATAGAAAGAGGAAAATCATCTCAGAGGAAAGAAAGATAACTAAGGGAATGAAGCGATCGTTTTAGAAATGTCAGTGATGTTTAAGAACCAAGACGTTTCATATACGTGATTCCCCAGTCACGGTGTGAAGAGGGAATTGTTCCAACTAAAATATAGGAAACTGTGTTTAGCATGATTTGCTTTGTGCAGAAGTATGCTTCTAGACAGTAAGGCCATTAGTAAGAAGGCCACTGGCCTTCGGTCTTTATATTCCAACTCTCTGGTGTTCTTTTCATTGAACCACAGCTGCACATGAACTACCCACACAATGTAGAGTACTAGAGAACCGCAGGAAAACCAGTCCAAAGATAAAACCACAAAGATTGTAACTGGAAAGCACTGGCATTTATTCCTATACTGCATTATTCTTTGAGTCTAGGAACTCTTCGTTGGTAAACTTTGTTGGTTTGAGTGAGAAATGTCTCTCACTGTCTTGGACACTCAAACAGTTAGTGCTGCTGTTGGGGGGGGGGGAGCTTAGGGGGTGGTGGCCTTGATGAAGGATGGCTATCACTGCAAGCAGGCTTTGAGGTTCACTGTGTTTTCTTCATGTTTGCAGTTCAGGAAGTGAACTCTCAGCTCCCCATCCCTGCCACCATGTTTGCTGCTTGCCGCCATGACTCATCTCCACCGTTAGGTTCTTTCTTTCTTCCTCCCTTTCTTTCTTTTCTTTCTTTCTTTCTTTCTTTCTTTTTTTAAGAACATCTGAATTTTTTAATCCTTCTTTACGGGTCACCTAGACCACCTTTGATTAAGAAAACTATAGAAAGTTAGTAACTGCCACAAGCGACTCCAGGTGGTGGCAGGTGTCAATTTCCCAGAGTCCTGCTTTGTGGGGTATCTGAATGCACTGCTGTGGGCTCTGCTCAAATCTGCTGGAATCACTCAGGACAGATTTTAGTCCACAGCTCGCTTTTCCCCTATTTCTTTGTAAACTCTTCAACATTCTTACAGAATTTTTTTACGGTCCTTAGAGTATTCTTCAGCTAGGTCAGCCCGGGGTGGGTGCTCAGGCTGGGGATCTTTCACCAGTGCTATGAGGGACTGGATTACTTGGTCGGCTTTGGTGGCTGTCTTCCGGTTTTCAGCACTAATTACCGGCAGACAGACCTGCCCCTTCTCATCAACGTTAGGGTGGTAGATCTTGGTTTTAAATGGACACTCTGCTGGAAAGTGGATTTCAATTCTGAAGGCCCCCTTGTCGTATAAAGGGTTGTCAGGAACAATAAGGCCTTGCCAAGTCAATAAATTAGCTTCATCAACCTGGATGTTATGGAAGTTCCTCGTTCTACATTTGTGGATCTCTTCAAGCTCCTTCATCAGCCTCCTGCTGGCCGCCATCTTGGATCTCCACTGTCATGTTTATACCACTGGAACCATAAGCCAAATAAACTCTCTCCTCTTTTCGTGGCCTTTAGTCATGGTGTTTATCTCAGCAGCAGAAAAGGAACCAATAAAGGAACCTTCAGTCATGTCAATAGTTGTAACAGGGAGAATTAAGTGTGTGTGGTGTCTGTACTAGTTTGGAGAGGTGTGTGTGGTGTCTGTGTGTCTGTGTGTGTGTTCCTCAATTGTTCTCCACCTGATTTTTTTAAACAGGGTCTCAATAGGAAGAATTTCAAGTGATATAATTTTAATTTCAGGGAACTTACCACAGAGAGAATAGAGGGGTAGAGATACAAGGGAAAGTGTTTACATTTAAAATCCAATAGCGTTTTAGCAGTCCCTGTTTCCTCCCTACGATCTCTACTGGGCATATTTACACAATAGTGGCTGAAGCAAAGACGATGTGGTTACCTAATAAAACTTAAGAAGCATGCATTTGTTGAACCAATGTAATGAACAAAGGGAATGACTGCGTTTTCACAAAGATTTAAACCTGAGGACATACTTTTACGAAAGGAAATTGCTATTCTTCACAATTTAAATTACTGACCATAAGTACCTAACATTTCATATTGCACTAATGCGAATACATACATTAAATCTATTCAATAAAACTTAGAGTACTTTAAAGCCAGTTCAAACACACTAGTAACCCAACAGGCAATGCTTTCATTTTGAACATTTCTTTTCATAAGCCTTTAGCTGGGAAATAACTTTGCAGAATACTTAAAAAATCACAGGACACACTTATATAATATTTTACTTTCGTGGTGTAAACTATAATGTAATCCTTAGTCCAAGATCACCCGATAAATACTAAGCCAATATGAAATGATCATTTGACGCATAGAAAGTTTTACTAAAAATAGTTAAGTATTTTATAAACTGGAGTCAACCTTGTGCTTGATTTATTACTCAAAAAATGTTCTCTGTAGTTGCAGTGAACTTAGCAACAAGTAGCAGACAAGAATTTGTCATTGAACTTGGATCTTAAAACTACCACACAAATATTTAGTGACCCTCTTAGTTATAGGCCCTGTGAACAAACAAAGTTGTCCCACAGATTAATTCAGGTAGAATACTTTAGGATCTCTGCACTAAATCATGTGGATACGATTTCTCAGCAGGGGATTTTCTAGGTTTTCCCATGATACCCCATGAAAGACGATCATTAAACACTTTTGTTTTTTCTTATAGTATTACCTTCAGACAAAAACCTCCAAAAGTGACATTTCAAATAGCCTACAAGGGCTCACTGTTAGGTGTGGAATTTCCAGTCATCACTGTGCAGCATTAGGCAAGCTAAAAGAATAAGTGGATAGACGTCTTATTTAAATAGATTTCTGGAAGGCTGTCCTGGATTGTTGTGTGAAGAAAACACAGGCTCTGGTGTCCAGGGACAGTCTGTCCTAGGAGAAGGTCCTAAACTGCCTCAGAGGAATCACAGTCATGAAGGGAAGGTCAAGAGTCAGCAGATCCTAGCTGCGGAAGCTCCATCAGGTCAGGACAGGAGTCAGTTACCATGGTGATGTCCAAAGGAAAAAAACGGCTTCATCGTCTCTTTTCGCCTTAAACTGAGAAACTGATTCACAGAAAGTAACATTTCACTTTAACATAAAAAGAAACTTGTCCTTTCCCTCCCTGCCTCAGAAAACTAACTTGTAAAGGAGGGGACTATTTAGATCCAAGCTTCCCTGAAGAGTTTATATTTGGCATACTAAGGATATTTCCAACACCATTCCTTAAATTCCTCTAAAGACCTCTCCCATTTACAGCAGCAACATTTGCCCAAGACTTTAGCAAGGCCCTTTTCCTTCACAAGCCTCAATATTACAAGCTACCTGGAAATTGTGATTTAAAAAATAAGTACAAAAGTTTTTCTTTAAGAAAAAACTCACATATTCTATTCACTTACATATCTGAAATCCACATTTAATTAAAAATACTCTGCCATCATCTCATGCAATTTCCTTTAAAAAAAAAATCAAAAATACACCAGGTGGTGGTGGCGCGCGCCTTTAATCCCAGCATTCGGGGAGGCAGAGGCAGGTGGATTTCTGTGAATTTGAGGTCGGCATGGTCTACAAAGGAGTTCCAGAACAGCCAGACCTGTTACACAGAGAAATCCTATCTCAAAAAAACAAATCAAGCATACAAAAACTCAGGAATAAATTTGGTATTTGGTATTACTCTGTAATTACCTTCAGGTCTTCCTGCAATTAACAAATCTGTTCACAGAGATACAAGAAAGGCTAGGGACTTAGCTCTGTGGCAGAGCGCCTGAATAACAGTGCAAGGCCCTCAACGCAACAGGGGAGAACAGAGAAGATGGGAGAAGGCAACAGTGGGTCATCTCTTTGCACCAAATATTCTATTAGTTGCATCATGATAAATCTGAAAGGCGCATGATTCAATGGCCGCTCTGCCATTTGCTACCTGTATAATAACAGTGAACACACCAATAGTTCATTCTAAACCCTAATATTACAATCCATACCTTAGAGACACCGACAGTTACCCCCACAGAGTTCCTACGGGGTTTAAAGTAGTTTTAGGCCATAGTTTTCAAACCTTGGGAACCGCAGTTAACACTCGAAGCTGACTGTTTGTGTGCCACAGCCAATAAAACAAAGTTAAGAACCAGAACTGTTCCAGGAGAAAGTTGGCCACAGTTTCTGGCAAAGAGCTAAAGAAACAAATTAGTATTCTCTCAAGAATCTTCAGCCTCGGGGCTGCACCCATGCAGGGAAAAAAAAGTATGGCGAACTATGGGGGAGAAGCTGAGTATACTGATCTCCAAACAAAGCCAAAGCTGTAGGTGGGACCTGACTTGTCTCAGGAATGCAAGTTTGACTCAATCTGGCACTTACCGATAATGCCATCGGGCTTGCTTTGAAAAATATGTACTGTTACATACATGATTATCCCTGCAAACACATATACAACTAACACGCAGTGATGTAGTTCTCTGCTACATGATGGAAGAAAAGACAGAACAGAGGAGTGGGCAGACAGACCAGAGGAAACAACACAGGATGACAGACAAATTACTGTGGGTTTAAATGTTGGCTTCTTTTGGTATGAACTCATACAAGTTAAAAAACTTTTTGGACCTAACTATTTCCCTATTCAACATAGATAATATTAGTAACTAATATTAGTATCTACCTCATAAAATTATTGGGAAGAATAAATATATAAATTACTTTGGATACAAACTGGCCATATTAAGTATCAGTTTCCTAATTCATAAAACGGAGACAAAATTTATAACTTCACGAATTGTTAGATGAATTTAGTACATTATATCTATAAAATATTTAACACAAGATAATTTCATAAATATCTGGCATTTTCATTAAACTATAAGTAGATACCAAAGATTTTTTTTTTTCAAGGCAGAGTTTTGCTGTAGTTTTAGAGCCTGTCCTGGAACTAGCTCTTGTAGACCAGGCTGGCCTCGAACTCACGGAGATCCACCTGCCTCTGCCTCTCGAGTACTGGGATTAAAGGCGTGTGCCACCACCGCCCGGCACCAAAGATATTTTTTAAACATGAGAAAAATACTTCATAACGTAATGTAACAAAAAATACTGTGAAAGTCTTTACTCTCATTTTAGGGTTGAGCATATTTACTAGGAAACCATGAGTAATTGGCACACACAGTCATTTCCCAACATGTAAAATACATCTGAATGACTCCATCGCTTAGGTCTTCCAAAGACCTAAATCCATCTTGAGATTTGCGGGCATTATGGATGGACCTAGAAAAACATCACATTGAGTGAGGTAACCTAGACCCAAAAAGACAAATATGTATTCACTCATAAGTGGCTTTTAGACATAAAGCAAAGAAAAACCAGCCTACAATTCACAATCCCAGAGAACCCAGACAACAATGAGGACCCTAAGAGAGACATACATGAATCTGATCTACATGGGAAGTAGAAAAAGACAAGATCTCCTGAGTAAATTGGGAGCATGAAGATCATGGGAGAGAGGATAGAAGGGGAGGGAAAAGAAGGGAGAGTGCTATGATCTATTGGCCTGGTCTGTCACCTGGGTACCCCGTCCCTTTAAGAGACAAAACCCACCCTCTCCCAACCCCTACCCTTGGATCTCATGCTTCCTCCAGCCTTGCTCTCTCTCCTGTCTCTCTCCTGAAGAGATAACTTCTGCATGCATGTTCTCTCTCTCCCTCTCCACCTCTCTCTCTCCTCTCCCCTCTTTCTCTTTCTCTCTGTGCATCTTTCCCTTCTTCCCCCTTCTCCCCTTTCTCTCTTGTCCCCCCCCATCTTCTCCCTTCTCCCCTTCCCCCTTTCCTTTTCTCCTTCATAACCCACTAAATAAACTCTATACCCAAACTCTCTCTTTCTGTCTCTCACCTGCTGTGTGGTCTCCCACCCACCAAGGTGACCCACCCAGGCCTCAGGGGACTGACTCACTGAGGCACCAGGAAACCACTGAGACCTCTGGCCACCCACCACTACCCCTAGTGGGACCTCATGGGACCAGCCTCCCCCTTCCCTTATATCTTTCTTATAGCTTTAAAGAAGAGTAACAGAGGGGAGTGGAGAAAAATATATAGCTCGATAAAAGCAACTTAAAAAAAAAAGTTCAAAGACCAAAATAATAATAATAATGATAGTAATAAATTAGACTACAGAAAGGAGAAAAAGAGGAAGAAACCACAGCAATTTCGAACTAATGCTCCTTTTAATACTCATTCACTGAAAAAGAGTAAATATAAGAACATACAGATAATAATCAAAAAAGCAAAGGCAACAATTGGGAAGTGTCCACGCAGGTTGTCACAAGAAAATAACTGATAAAGCTACATAAAAATCAGTGTCTTGGTGGTTGGGGTCATAGAAAATATTAGATAAATCACCTTTCAACATGAGACATGATTTTTATATTGAAACGAGAAAAAATAACACCCCATGAATGACAATCATCTTTGAGTTAAGCTTCCCTTAGCTATAGCCATTCAACTGGAGTCTTTTCAAGCTTTAATTCTTATCCTCAAACTAAGCAATAGACCACCTTACTATTGAGGACTCATTTCTGAGATCCTGGCCTGGGTCACTCAACTTTCTCCACCTAAAAGAAGCTAAGGATGAGATATACAAAGGCTCAACAAAATGTCTTACTGGACACTTCTAAAGGATTCCTGGCCAACAGGAAAGAAAGATGCAAGGCTTTTATGGAGAAGTGATACATGTACCCGTTTCTATCCCAAAAGAATGTGAACTAGAGTTTAAAACAACACCTGTAAATTCTTCTGGTCCTTTACCAGGGATATCAATCATGCATCTGTCCAGATAACAATATCTAGAAATATGAGAACCACATGCTGATTTTAAATTCTCTAGAACACATAATAAAAAACAAGAAGAATTAACATTAATATTGCTCATTTAACTCAATATTCAAAATACTTTTGACATGCTGTCTTAAGAGTCTCCGCTGCTTCGCGGAAACACCAGAACCAAAAAGCAAGTTGGGGAGGAAATGGCTCATTTGGCTTACACTTCCACATTGCTGTTCATCACTGAAGGAAGTTAGGATAAAAACTCAAATAGGGCAGGATCCTTGTTAGCAAATAGTCTTGACAAAAATACCTCTTGCCAGGGTAGGGACAGTGAGATTTAGAAATATAGTAAAGAATACGAAGACACACTTAAAAATAATGAAACAAAAACCATATAGAATAGTACTGGGAGGGTGTCCAGTGAATACTGAAATCGCAGCGTGTTTAATGTCCAATTGTTTTAAATACCCCTGGCCCCAAAAGGTAGGAGTAAGACAGAAAACTGCATTAACATGATACAAGGAAATGAACAGACCAGTTGAAGGCCGCAGGTTACATCCACAGTTAAACACTCTTTTGCTAGAACAAAACAAGTCACGTTCATACCCTAGACCAAAACATTCTGTAGGCAAACCACTCCCTGGGTGGAATTCGATGCTATCTCCTTAAAGGAACTGGAACTTAGCTGGATCCTTGACTTCTTTGGAGTAGAAACACATCTACTTCTCTATTCCTGAAATACAAAACTATTAGCCACACCTGTTGACGATAACCTTGCAAAAGCAGAACTTTCTGGTCTAAATCTAGGTGGGACCTTTGTTTGAGGTAGAAAAATAACCGGGAAGGAATAGAGGTAAATTCCAACTCTCTGACCTTTGGTCATTGTGGAAATAGGCTCACATTTTTGGGTCTCCACAGATCCTGGAGGCAGGAGCTGATGCAGAGGCCACTGAGGGAAACTGCTTACTAGCTCTGCCTCCACTGGCTTGCTCAGCCTGCTTTCTTTCTTTTTCTCTTTCTTTCTTTTTTTTTCTTTCTTTCTTTCTTGTTCTCTCTCTCTCTCTCTCTCTCTCTCTCTCTCTCTTTCTTTTTTAAACATTGCTTGGCCATTAGCTCTAACTTCTTTATAAAAACCCAGCATCAGCAGCCCAGGGATGGCATCACCTACCATAGGCTGGGCCCTCCCCCACTGATCACTAATTGAGAAAATGCCTTCTAGCTAGATATCAAGAGACATTTCCTCAATTCAGGCTCCTTCCTCTCTGATAACTCTAGCTTGTCAAGTTGACACACAAAACCAGCCAGTACACACACTCAGTATAATACTTATTGCTGAACTGTTTTATCTTTTCTTATGAAATTTTTGATCCCCACAGTGTATTGTATATTCACAGTATACTTCAGTTTGAAGTAGCCTAATTGAAATGTTCCATAGTCACACGTGGCACGTAGGTATCTGTGCTGATCTGTCCTGGTCAGCTTGACACAGCCTAGATACGTCTAAGACAGTGAATTTGAATCAAGGAAATGTCTCATCAGATTGGCCTGTGGGCATGTCTGTGGGGACATTTTCATGCTCTTTGATTAATGTGGGAGCCGAAGGTAACTGTGGGCAGTGCCACCCTGGGCAGGTAGGCCTGGGAAATATAAGCAAGGTAGCTGCACATGAGGCTGAAAGCAAACCAGTGTGGCATTCTTCTATGGTTCTTGCCACGGCTCCAGCTTGAGTTCCCGCCCTGACTTCCTTCAGTGATAGACTGTGATCCAGACACATAAGTCAAATAAACCCTTTCCTCCCCAAGTTGCTTTTTGGTCATGGTATTCATTATAGCATTAGAAAGGAAACTAATAGGGTATCATATCAGATGGCAAAGGCTAGAATCCAAGTTCCCAGGGTTCAGAGATGTGGGATATTTGTTTTACAGAGGTAACTGTGATATAGATATTGATATAGATGTACATATATATAAATGATTTCTTTTTTTTATTTATTTATTTGTTATGTATACAATATTCTGTCTGTGTGTATGCCTGCAGACCAGAAGAGGGCACCAGACCTCATCACAGATGGTTGTGAGCCACCATGTGGTTGCTGGGAATTGAACTCAGGACCTTTGGAAGAGCAGGCAATGCTCTTAACCGCTGAGCCATCTCTCCAGCCCCTATATAAATGATTTCTGTGACAAAAATTGTAATTACAATACTAGAACTAGGAATAGAAGACTATGACTATACTGAATTCAACTCTAGCCCAGATGATAATTTGGGAACATAAAATTAGTAGGAATTCCTAAGCAGGTGCATACTTTCAAATATATTATGTATTTTACTATCAGTAGACAGTTTTCTTCTATTATTACTTTAAAATAATGTTTTGTTTGTTTTGCTTTCTTGAGACAGGGTCTTGTCATGTAGCTCAGGCTAGCCGTAAGCTTATAAGCCTCCTGCCTAAATGCTAGGCTTACAAGCTAGTGGCACCATACCTGGCTTAAAATTATATCCTTCTACAGAAAGCAGACCAAAATGCTATTAAATTCCTTTAATAAGTCAAATAAATTATAGCTTTCTCTCTGTAATGACTGAACTCTGTATTCATCAAACACGCAATATTTACAAATAAGTGTTTTGTTTTGTTTGTGCCATATTTGGTAAAAGAGTATGTCAAATGTAGCTTCAAATACTTCATAAAAGTTAACTATATTCATTATTTTTTAAAATGTTTGACTCCCAGGAGTAATGAGATTATTTATATATATGAAACAGGGCCCAGCAACTGACAGTAACGAAAGTTGAGGGGAGGAGCTTACTTTCTCTGCTAAGAGCTCTCGGATCTTGCTTGCTTGGACTCGAAATTTCATGAGCTGAGACTCCAGAGCTACGCACCGTTCTTTCCAATCTACTGCTCCTTCAGATTCAGAAAGCTCTGCCATGTTTCTTCTAAAAGGAAAGAAAGCAAACAGTCAAACAACACACACATACTAGCATTGAAGATAATACAAGAAATGACTCAATGTTCAGTTGAATCCCATCCACAGATAAGTTTTAAATTCTAAGATAAGGCTAGCACTTTCTAGAGTTTGTAGAACTTAATGGCAGACAAGAAGCCAGGGCTGGAAGTCACACCCAGATGCTTAATTTTCTGACTCAGTTTACCTAAGCTAAAAGAAAGGCGGATGTTAACAATCACAAGTTTTATGGACATATGAGGGATAGATGAAATAATCCTCCTGCCAATAGAACTTTGAACTACACAATAGCACAGCCCAGACAGACTACTGTATTTTTTTTTTTTTTGGTTTTTCGAGACAGGGTTTCTCTGTAGCTTTGGTGCCTGTCCCGGAACTAGCTCTTCCCCCCACCCCCCCATAAATGGTTTATTAACTATAAAGCAAAGAAAACTAGCCCAAAATCACAATTCCAGAGAACCTAGACAACAATGAGGACACTAAGAGAGACATACATAGATCCAATCTAAGTAGAAAAAGCCAAGATCTCATGAGTAAATTGGGAGCATGGGGATTTTGGAAGAGGGTTGAAGGGGAAGGGAGAGGCAGGGAGGGGAGCAAAGAAAAATGTAGAGCTCAATAAAAATCAATAAAAAACAATCCTGTACAGTAAAAGAACTTCTGGAGGCATCACAATCCCTGACTTCAAACTCTTGTAGACCAGGCTGGCCTCGAACTCCCAGAGATCCGCCTGCCTCTGCCTCCCGAGTGCTGGGATTAAAGGTGTGCGCCACCACCGCCTGGCCAGACTACTGTATTTTTAATTCTTCCCAATTGGTAGGACTTTAAAAGTCATAATTCACACTTTCAAATATGCAGATATACCACTATGTGTTGGTAATATGACAAGATAACCTATGGAAATACCATATCTGTGCTAAAGATATGCACTATAATAATCACTTGGTACCATCTGGACTCATCTGGGTGCAGGCTAAGTCTCTCAAGCCAGAAAGCCTCTGGCTAATTTGACCAGCGAAGTTATTAGAAGCCTGAGAAGCACATTTTCATTTGCGGTAAGAAGAGAAAATAGATAGAGATGTCATTTGATGTCATCTACAACTTAGTAAATCTGGACTCAGTGTTTTTAGAATATTAACTGCCCTTTTGAAAGAGGTTAACAGCAGGAGGAAGCGTCCCTGGAGAGAAGGCAGCTCGAGGCTAGGGAGTCTGACTCGCAAGTCGGGCTACTTGACTTCTGAAGCATGGTCACTTCTGGCTCTGAGATTCATGAAAATAAGTTTTAAATGTCTGTTAATGTGCTGTTGTTCTAATTCTATTTCTGAGTGATCTTTTCTATGAATTAATGAAATCGGTGTTAGGAATGGATTTTCAGAAGGAACCAGGGCCCAGTGGAAGAGAACACAAGATGATAAATTCTCAGAACTCCGAAGATTCAGTGGTTGAAATGCATAATAGTATTCTTTTGTTTTCTAAAAGAAAAAAAATAAGACAAAATGTCCCCCCAAAATTTAGTGTAATATATCCCATTTCTTAAACGTACACCAATTTTTAAAAAAACTGCATGGTAGAAGCTTCCTCTATAATCCTAGCAGTTAGCAGGTTGAGGCAGGAAGATTACGGTACATCCAAGGCTCTCCTGGGCTACACAGAAGGTCCAGGTTCCAGGTAAGCCAAGACTACATAGTTAGACCATCTCAAAAGCAAACAGACCACCAAACAAACACCGTGCGAGCTCCTAAAGACTCACTTTTCCTTAAACACAAAAATAAGTGATTTATGCTTAAGACACTTTCCCCTTTAATACTGGAATTATCACTCCATAATTAGAAACAAACAAATAGGAAAGAATTGTTCTACAAAGGCAGCAATTTTTTTGTTACACTCGCCCCTAACCACTGCAAATCTTTCAGACACCCCTATATCCTGGCCATAGACAGCAGAAACATCACTGAAGAGCTGGCAAGAATTCTATTTTTTTTTAAATAAACCTTCTTTATTTTTGTAATATTAAAACACGCCTAATGATGGATATTTTTAATTTAATTTTTTATTGATTTTGTTGAGGTCTACATTTTTCTCTGCTCCCCTCCCTTTCAACCCTCTCCCATTGTCCCCATGCTCCCAATTTACTCAGGAGATCTTGTCTATTTCTACTTCCCATGTAGATTAGATCTATGTAAGTCTCTCTTAGGGTCCTCTTTGTTGTCTAGGTTCTCTGGGATTGTGATTTGTAGGCTGGTTTTCTTTACTTTATGTCTAAAATCCACTTATGAGTGAGTACATATGATATTTGTCTTTCTGGGTCTGGGTTACCTCACTCAAAATAATGTTTTCTAGATCCATCCATTTGCCTGCAAATTTCAAGATGTCATTAGTTTTTTTTTCTGTTGTGTAGTACTCTATTGTGTAAATGGACCACATTGTCCTTATCCATTCAAGAATTCACCTATTTTTATAGAATCCTGACCCTACTTATTTCTGGGTTTTGTTGTTGTTGCTGCTTTTTTTTTTAAATATTATTTTTGTGAACATTTTCATTTATTATTTTAATGTTTCATCTTGATCACAAACTTCAGTGTTTTACTGTTACTTCACCTATCTAAATATTAGCTGTAGAGGGGGCTATAGGGAAAGATAATAGATGTAATATTTAAAAAATTTTAAGAACTAATAAAATATATATCCTTAATTCTTTTTGTTGTTGCTGCTTTGTTTTTGTTGTTTTCTAGAGCCAGGGTTTCTCTGTGTAGCCCAGCTGTCCTGGAGCTTGCGCTGTAGATCAGGCTACCTTGAACTCACAGAGATCCACCCGCCTCTGCCTCCTGAGTACTGAGATTAAAGGCAAGCACCACGACTGCCTACTGACATTCTTAATTCTTAAATCATTCAAACAACTATGCAGAAAAATAGAGACATTGTTCTATCTCAATCAATATAATCTCTTTCATGTCAGGTAAGTTTTCCTCTATAGTTAAAATAACATTTATGTACCAGTGTATAAGGTATTTGTCTTGGTCACCTTGATTTGCTGGGATCTGAACTCTGTATGTACATGGTAGTCAAGTGCTTTGCCAATAACTTAAATTCCTAGCCTGTAGTTTTAAAAATAGCATAAATAGTACATAAACGCTCTCCAACAAATGAAAATAAGCCAAGGCAATGTGTCATAAGAATAGAAAAGGACAAAAAATACAGTTCCTCATGTTGTGTTAACCCCCCACCATAAAATTATCTCGTTGTTTCCTCATAACTGTAATTTTGCTACTGTTATGAATCATAATGTAAATATCTGATATGCAGGATATCTGGTATGTGACCCTCAGAGGGGTCACAACCCACAGGTTGAGAATCACTGCTCTTAGGGCACTATGAGGAACTTGTAAAAGCTTACAAAAGAGCAGGAAAAGATTTGAAAGTCAAGTATCTGATAAGAGACTTGTGTCGGGGATATGTAAATGATTCAAACAACTCAATTAATAAAAAAGACAACCTGCTAGGCTTAAAGAAGTCCCACACCCAGGAGGCAGAACCAGAAGGATCTCTGTGAGTTTGAGGCCAGCCTAGTCTACAAAGTGAGTTCCTAGACAGCCAGGGCTACATACTGAGACCTTGTCTTGAAAACAAAACAAAAAAGAATAATCTAATTTAGAATGTAGGCAAAATTAGGGACTTGAGAAGACGGCTTACTGGGCAAAGAGTTTGCTATATAACCAGGAAAACCTGATTCAACCCTCAAACGAGAAAATGTTTCTCCTTCAGATTGTCTGTAGGCAAGTCCGTTAAGGTATCTTCTGGACTGATGATTGACAAGGGTGGGCCCAAGCCATGGGGTTGAGATCCTGAGCTGTATAAGAAACCAGGCTGAGCAAGCCATGAGGAGCAAGCTGAGAAGAATTCCTCAATGGCCTTTGCCTCAGTCCTCCCTCCAAGCTCCTGCCTCGGGTTCCTGCCCTGACTTCCCTCGATGGAATGTGTGATCTGAGCGCTGCAGGCTGAAACAAACCCTTATCTCTCCAAATTGCTCTTGATGGTGGTGTTTTCTCACAGCAACAGAAGCAGACCCTAACTAAGACAAAGATTTGTACTGGAGCATGGACTATTGCTATGACCCATCTGTTCATGTTGTTTTCTAAGCACTGTGGAAGGAGTTTGGAATTTTAGGCTGGAAAAGCTACTGAGCCCTCATAGCCCAGGGACCTGTTCTAGGGGGCATGGAGGATAAAAACGCTAAAAGTAGTAAGGTCAATGGAGGCCAGGCTTGTGAAGTTCCACAAGGAAGCCTGAGAGCACCTTAAAGACTCCGTTGGGGTCATTCGATACTTTGGATTAAGAATCTGGGCAGCTGGGGCTGAAGAATCAATTGTGGTTAGGAAGATACCAGAGCCACTAAACTGAAACCTTTGCTTTACTTGGACAATCAGTGATGGTTAGCTGAAGCTGAGAAATCACCAGTGGTTAAGAGAGCAGCACACCAAAACTTTATGGGAATATTTCCTCAGGGCAACACACTAAAGCTGTGGCCCAGAGAAGGCCAAGGCCGCATCTCAACTTGGTAACGTGTAAAACGTCACCCAGGCGGTACTGGTTCTTGAAGGCTTGGAGGGGTCATGGTGAGCAGCTGACCCTTGGCACTGTGAGAGTTCAGGAGAAGTCACTGTTGAAGGTGCAGCCCCAGTTGCAGTAGAAGCCGGAAGTGTTCGCGGAGACGAGATGAGGCACCAGGCAGCAGGGTCGAAGTCCCTGAAGAGAGCCTAGGCTATTGGTGAAGCTACGGTTCACGTTGCAACAGAACATTGAAGATACCAGTACTCAGGGGCAACCACCAAGGAACAGCAGCAGCTGCGGAGTGGAGCTGGCCTCAAGCCAGGAGACCTGCTTCCTGTGCTATGAATCTACTGAAGCCCTTTGGAGGACAGAAGGTCTTTAACAGCTGGACTCTGGTTCTCAGTGGAGTGTCACTATTCTCTAGTTCTTCCGTCTGGGAGTAAGAAAGTATATGTTATCTTTTCTTTTTCTTTTTTTTATTTTACAGGTACCCACAGTTAAATTACTTCGGATGTTTTTGGAGAGACTTTGAATTTTCGAAAGAGATTTTGGAATTTTAAATGTTGACATTTTAAAGGTTGCGGGACTTTTAAAAGTTGGAATGTTTTATATTGTCATATTAATATTAACGTGGCATCTAGGGGACAACAAGAAAGGAAAGGTTATGGTTCAAAAGTGATGTGTTTTATGTCAAGTTGATATGGTGTCAATTGTTTTTTTTGTTTGTTTGTTTGTTTTTTGGTTTTGTTTTGTCAAGTTGACAGATGATAGAATTATCTGGAAAGTCAATCAGGACAAATGTCTCCATCCAGACAGCCTGTAGGTAATCTGTAGGGCATTGTCTTTATTAACAGTTGACATAAGCAAGAGAGGAGAGGTTACAGTTTAATAGTGGCATGGTTTAGTCAGCTTGACAGAAACCTGTGTGTCCAGCCCATACAGAGCTATGTCACCTGTGGACAGTTCCTGAATTGTATAAGAAAGCAGGCTGAGCACAGCATGAGGAGAAAGCCAGGAGGCTGTGCCCACCATGGTCTCTGCTTTAGTTCTTGCCCCCCAGGTTCCTGCCCTGCTTGAGTTCCTGCTCAGATTTATGTTGATGATGGACTATTAACTGTACTCTGAAATAAACCCTTTCCTCCCCAAATTGTTTTTGGTCATGGTAATTATCACAAAAATAGAAAACTAACTAGTATAAATACACACACATACACTCATACACACGCACACATGTGAACACACTTGAAAATACTCACATGTGCACAATAAGAATAGACACTTATCCAAAGAAAATACATAAATGGTCAATAAAAACACAAAAAGTTCTCAGCATCGTTAACTACAAGAAAAAAAAATCAAAAAGTGAAAAATCAAAATCATGATGACATTCCACTTCAGCCCAAATTAGTTCATTATAAATAATACAGAAATGAAAAGGAACGCGGATAAACAAGGATTGATGAGAACGTGCAGATGTGGAACTCCTGCTACAAAAGTATCACAACTGCTTTGTAACCACTCAAACAGTTCCGCAGCTGTTTCAAGTTAACCTATGGTCCACAACTCCAGCACATAGCCTAGGAAATGTCCAGAACAGTTAAAAGTTAAAACAGTTCAAGGAGAGCGGGTCAGTGGTAGCCTAGACTGCAGGGAGTGGCTATGGGGACTGACTATTAAGAAGCCTAGAGATTTTTAGGGGGGGAGGTGAAGAAAATATTCTGGAATTAGATAAGGATTATTAATGCACAACCTTGCAAATATACCCAAATTCCCTGAGCTATATATACATTTCCAAAAGGTCAATTTTATGGTTTGTGAATTGTATCTCAATTAAAAAGTTGGCATACAAACAAATAAAGAAAAGAGTGGGTATATACTAAGACCACTGTTGCAGATTTAACTATTCATTATGAGTAGTTATCCTTGCCAGGAATCTCATCAATAACTCAAATAATAGAGAAGTAACTGTTAACCTCAACTATGAAAAGTATGGTACATATCTCTTACCTAGAAGTTTGCTACGAAAAATAAATTAAAAAAAATTAAAAGTTGAATACATCTATGCATCTTTAGTTGTAGTGGTTATACGTAGAAAAGCTTTAAGATTATCAAAAATGCATTTGACATCTTCAGTCCCCCCAATAATTATCATAATAAAAGAAACCGAAAACTGAGGATTGGTTTTGTGATGGCCGGAGGTCTAGACACAGGATCTCCTTGTCACTCTGTAATCCTGTCACTAGGTAGAAGACATCTGGAATACAAAGGAACCACTTTGAGTAGCTACAAACGCTAATTCTGAAGTTTCCTCGTCCGTGGTGACAGAAGTGGGCAGCTTTGGGGACTATAATCCACTTCTGAAAATGTCCTATCTAAGTTTTGAATGCTAAGGGGATCTACCTTCTCTGCAGGGGGCAGCAGGAAAAAGTGGAGGTCTTCCAAAGACCTCCAGCGACTTTGGAAATATTTACTGACACAAAATAAACTGTTTACAGTTGTGGAGTGAATGCTCTTTTCTCTGAATCGCTGACTTCCTGTTTCTTTTCCAAGTCCTAAAAAAAGGAGGGGGACGTTAAAAGAAGAGGGAGAGAGGGGGAAAGATAGGGGATGGAAGAAGGAAGACTCTACTACCGAGCTCACGCAGATGAAATCTGGATGAACTCGTAAACCCCTCATAATTTCTAGAAACAGTTTGAGCAGTGAGCTGTGTCATCCCCACCCCCCACCCCCAATGCAGAAAAGCTGTCTTTCTTAACTAGACTGAAGCATGCCTTGTTTAAAGAACTTTACCACCACCTATCCCGACTTGGGCCACGCCTGCCCATTGGCGGCACTGCCCAGAACAGCCTGCTCCTTGCTCCACACTCCTCCGGGACACACGCACAGCCCTGAGGTCCAGGCTTGCAAACACAGGAACTTTCACAAAGAAGCCAGTGACCAGCAGGTAGCCCGGCACGAGGAGAGTTTTTGCAAAGCAAAATGTCTCAACTTCTCGTGGGGTTCGGGGCTGGAAGAGGGGCTTATATTCAGAGTATGTCACCTTAGGACACTGGCTTCGGGCAGTCGGACAAGTGAAGGTGTTAAAAAATGAAAATCTGGAGAACTTTGGTCTTGGTGTCCCTTCACTGCTCCGCTCTCCAGAAGCGCAGGCCGAACTGCCGCATCGTCGATGGGACCCACGGTGCGCGGGGACGCGGGGCTGCCCCGCAGCCGCCAGCCCGACGACCCCCGCGGTGCCATAAGCCCGGGCCCGGCTTTTCTACGAGAACGTCACAGGAGCCCGGGGTACGTAGTGCCGTCCCCTGCCGGCTCGAGCTGGCTACTCGGGACCCCGGCCGAGACGGGTCGCACGGCGTCCTGCGTTGCATCCCCCACCCTCGCCGCTTCGCAGGTCCCAACGGTGGTCCCCGGCGTGAGGGATCCCCGAAGCTCGGTCTCCGAGGGCAGGGTCCCCGAGGCCACCAGATTCCGCACCCTGCCCACCTGCCTACCTCTGCGGTGGCGTCCGATGTCCCTCCCGGCTTCGTCTGCTACCCGACTCGGCCGGCTCCCCGGCTCTCAGCCCGCGCCGGCCACACTCGGAGCCCCGAGCGGCCCATACGGCGCCGCCTCCTCCGAGATTGGCGGCCGGAGTAGCTAATCGGAGGCCGGAGCCGACCACCTGGCGTCACTGGAGGAGGTGTTTATAAATGTGGCTCCTCCCGGTGCCCCTCAGAGTAAGGAGGTCTAACCCGAGAGGTGTTCCCACTGCCTTCCCCACACCTAGACTTCAAGGCCTGTGGTAGCCATTAGTCACCTCTTTCCCATTCCCTTTGCCTCGATTGTACCTGTGTACCACTTCTTGTCTTCAGGTCTCTGGGCCTGAACTCTCCTTGCCAATCCTTCATCTTTCTAACAAGAGACTAGTTTAAGAATGCAATTTGCCAAAGGCTTTTACTGTCTTCCTGATGCTTATGTAGTCAAGAGTAGATTCCGTGTGCGGCCTGCAAAGCCCCCCTCCTACTTGGGCAAGTTGAGTTTTCACAGCTGCTCTTCGCACCTCGGGTGACTGTGGTCCCCGCCCCTATTCTGAAGACTCCAGCTGGGAACTCTGACACGGTGTTTCCTGTCCCTCCTTTAAACGTTCTGTCTGTCCTCTCAGAACGTGCCTGTCGCCCCGCATAGCAGAAGTCTCTGCTCTTGTTTTTGCCCTCAGCACGTCCAGGTTTGCCGCTCTTGACATGAGCACATTTTCCTGACTTTCCCCTGTTGCAACAGCCTGCGAGCTTTTGAAAGCGAAAGATCTGTGTTCTTTCTTGCTTCCTTTTCAGCATATCCCACATGGCGTATTGCATGAGCACATAAATGATACATCTGGTTGGATTTCACCTCCTAAGCTGGGGCATAGAGAGGCCAGTCTTGGGAGAAGAGGAGAGGGGACAGGAGAGAAGGAGAGGTAAGGGGAGAGGGAGGGACAAATTCTGAACGTTAGACCTTCCCCAGGTCACAAAACTAGGTCAGACAAATTACTCTTTGATATACAGCCAACTAATAGAAGCATTAGATGACTTTTCCCATTTCAATCTTTTTACAAAAGAAAAAGCCAACCTTATACGGGGGGGGGGGGCACACACACTTAAATGATAAAGATTTGCAAGGTATCTTAGAGGGAAAGCACTAAGTGAAAACAAATAAAAGACCAGCAAGAAAGCATCGGGCGTCCATATTTCTTCCAGATGAGCACTAATTTTGGACTGGATCCCAGACAACCCCCACAAATCAAATTCCTTCTGCCTTCTGTGGGAGCTGATGATGCATATCATATGAAAAACTGTCTGCAAACAGCCTTGGCAAACAAGCAGCCTGGATGGGCTTATTTTACAGAGCACGCAGGAGTTAAACAAACAGCTAAAGTAAGCTTGCATAATTTAACACAGCAAGTCAGTAGAGACCCAGCAAGAAAAGATAGAGGATGCCAAAATAGAATCACTTCCGTTTGTGAGTCAGAAACACTAAATGGACTAAGGGAGCTGAGTGAATAAATTCACTCCCAAATAGCAGCTTTCTAAACATGACTGCCATCCTGGTGAGACTCAGCCAATATTTACTCTCAGTCACCCTTTTCTGGAAGCGTGGCAAACTGCATTTGCTTGGCTATGAAGGGAAAAAGTGCAGTAGCATCATGTTTCTTGCTGTGTATAAAACAAAACAAAAACAAACAAAAGCCCCCAAACCCCACATGAGATAATGGAATATTATACAACACTAAAGAGAAATGTGACGTGGGATTCCCCTGTGTATGCTGTGATTACCATTAATGAATAAAGAAAGCTGGCTTGAGCCTATCGCGGGGCAGAAGAGAGCTAGGTGAGGGGGACTCGGACAACTAAACTGAATGCTGGGAAGAAGAAGGCGGAGTTGGAGAAGTGATATAGCCCTCCCTGTCAGAGACAGATGACAGAAGGAACTTTACACAGTGGTAGGCAACAGCCACATGGTGATAAACAGATGAATAAAAATGGGTTAAATTAGGATGTAAGAGTTAGCCAATAAGAAGCTAGAGCTAATGGGCCAACAGTGATTTCTGTGTGGTTACTTCAGGGCTGAGCCGCCGGGAACAAACAAGCAGCCTCCACCAACAGAAGTGGAAGCCTGTTATCTCAGCACTTGGGGAGCTGGAGGTAGAAGGATCATTGTCAGCCCCATGATGAGTCTGAGGCCAGCCTGGGCTATGTGAGACTGAGGAAAGAAATGGGGTTTGGGGAAAATAAATCAAGCTATGCACTGAATATGCCTTTGAAAATACACTGGATGAAAGGATCCAGTCACAAAGTATGAAATGTTTTACAGTTCATATTAATATGGGATGCTCAGACTGGGTAACTCCACAGAGACGGAAAGGAGATTTTACTGGTTACCTTGGTCTGAGAAAGATGTGTGTGTTAGTCTAGGGCAATGGTTCCCAACCTGTGAGTCACACCCCACACAAGGGTCAGATATCAGACATCCTGCATGACAGATACTTCATTACAGTTCATACCAGTCACAAAATTATAGTTATGAAGTAGTAATGGAATAATTTTATGGTTGGGGTCACCACAACATGAGGGACTGTATTAAAGGGTCGCAGCGCCAGGAAGGTTGAGAACCACTGCTCTACAGGAATGAAGGGAGCGGAGAGCAATGGCGGTGCTTTAGAAAGTGTGATGGCTTCATCTCTGACTGCACTAAAAGCCATGGACATGTATCATTTAAATGGTTGAGATGTGTGTTCTGTGAATTACATCTCAACGGTATTTTGGGTGGTCTGGAGAGACAGCTTAGCGGTAAGGTAGCTGTCACACAAACAGGAGGGCCTGGATTAGGAGCCCTAGCAGGCATGGAAAAGCTGGGCAGGGTGGTACTCAACTATAACCCAAGCTCCAGGGGTACCGAGGCACATTCCTGCAGCTCATTGGTTGGCCAGCCTAGCTAAGTCACTGAGCCCCATGTTCCGTGAAAGACTGTCTCAAAAGATAAGTTTGAAGGCAACCAAGGAAAATACTTGATATCCATCTCCCAAGACCCACCTGCAGTAGTCCCGCTGGAGGGATCTTTGTTGATTTGAGGCCGGGTTTCTCTTTGTAGTCCTGGCTGACCTGGAACTCTCTGTAGACCAGGCTGGCCTCTAACTCAGAGATCCACCTGCCTCTGCCTCCTAACTCCCAAGACTAAAGGCATGCACCACTACCGTCCTCTCTCTTGAGCCAGTACCAATTCACTCCTGATGGAAGGGCCTCCATGACCTAATGACCTTTCCAGCAGACCCCATCTCTTAAAGGTCCCACCATGCCAACACCACCTCACTGGGTACCACGCTGCTAGCTCATGAGCTCTGGGAGACAAATGGTCCCTAAGGGATAGCAGTATACCCCAGGGCCTGTGGCATGATGGCTTTCTCAATCCTTTGGGCTTCCATGGAGACAAGACTCTCTGACTTTACCCCATTATCACCAAGTCTGTGGACAGCATCCTTAAGGGGTAACAGGCTAAGCTCAGGGCTTTTAGGGCTCATGAGAGTTTAATGGGCAATCATAAGATCTCACAGAGAAAGTAAGTACAAAGGGGAGAGAAAAGCGGGTAACCTGAGCATCAACTATTTCCAGCAAAGTGCGTGGAGCTTCCTTATCATGTGTTTTATCAAAGCGTTTAATCACATGGAGAAATCGTCCGCAGTGGTTTGTTCAGAACTTACGGAGGTGCCTTGTTGTTTGTTCTGTGGGTCTTGTTTGTTTGTTTTAAGATACTGCATATGGGGGCTGGAGAGATGGCTCAGAGGTTAAGAGCGATGCCTGCTCTTCCAGAGGTCCTGAGTTCAATTCCCAGCAACCACATGGTGGCTCACAGCCATCTATAATGAAATCTGGTGCCCCTTCTGGTCAGCAAGCATACATACAGACAGAACACTGTATACATAATAAATAAATAAATCTTTTTTAAAAAAAGATACTGCATATGAACCCCACATAAGAGATTGTGCCCCAGTGGCATAGAACTGTCCAATGTGGATCTGGCAAGATGACTCACAGGGAAAGACACTTTCCTTGTATTTGTTGCCCAATTCCAGTGAGCTAAGCTTGATGCCTGGATCCCACATAAAGGCAGAATGAAGAAACAACTCCACAAAGTTGTCGTCCTCTGAGGATACATACATACATGTGCACATACGTGCGCTCATGCACGTGCGCACACACACACACTATAATAATATTTTAAGTATTAAATGTGAACAGATGATGTTCACATTCGGTCAGTACTTAGCTGGCAGAAGAGACCGTTCTACTGCTGAGGTTTTTATTCTAACCGACAACTATAAAAGTCTTCCTTTCTGCTTTTTTGCTACATAGCATGACAGCTTAAGCGAAAAGAAAAGGAACAAAAAACACAGCAGATATTGACCACAGTGTCCCCAAAGACTAACAATTAGGAAGGAATGTTGTAAGAACACTGTCCTGGGTTGTGTAATTACTGTAAAATGGTCAGGATCTTTAAGAAGCATGAGGAAATGTTAACAAGTGAGGGTATAAGATCTGAACTAGATCAGACAGCGGGCTGATCTCCAAAATACACAAAGAACTCAAGAAATTGGACACCAAAAGAACACATAATCCAATAAAAAAAATGGAGTACAGACCTAAACAGAGAGCTCTCAATAGAGGAATCTAAAATGGCTGAAAGACATGTAAGGAAATGTTCAATATCCTTAGTCATCAGAGAAATGCAAATCAAAACAACTCTAAGATTCCATCTTATACCTGTAAGAATGGCCAAGATCAAATACACGGATGACAACTTATGCTGGAGAGGTTGTGGGGAAAATGGAATACTTCTGCATGTTGGTGAGAATGCAAGCTGGTAAAGCCCCTTTGGATGTCAGTGTGGTGATTTCTCAGAAAGTTAGAAAACAACCTTCCTCAAGACCCAGTAATACCACTTTGGGGTATATATCCAAAGGGTACTCAATCATGCCACAAGGACATGTGCTCAACTATGTTCATAGCAGCTTTGTTTGTCATAGCCAGAACCTGGAAACAACCTAAATGCCCCTCAACCGAAGAATGGATAAGGAAAATGTGGTACATTTACACAATGGAGTACTACACAGCAGAAAAAAATAATGACATCTTGAATTTTGCAGGAAAATGGATGGAGCTAGAAAACATTATTTTGAGTGAGGTGACCCAGACACAGAAAGACAATTATCACATATACTCACTCACTCATAGGTGGTTTTTAAACATAAAGCAAAGAAAGCCAACCTATAAACCACAATCCCAGAAAACTTAGACAAAAATGAGGATACTAAGAGATACTTACATAGATCTAATCTACATGGGAAGTAGAAATTAGAAAAAGACAAGATCTCCTGAGCAAATTGGGAGCATGGGGACCTTGGGGGAGGATTGAAGGAGGGAGAGGAGATGCAGGGAGGGGAGCAGAGAAAAATGTAGAGCTCAGTAAATATCAACAATAAATAAAAAGAATCTGAACAACATTTAATCAGAAGGACCCATTATTACAGTATTTGAGGCAGACACAGACTCGGCAGGCATGCATGCCATGAGTGTATGCATGATCAAGTAATGGTCATAGTCATGTATGTAAAGAAGATTAGACCATCCTGGCAGCCATAGGTTCTGACATGTAGCTTCCATTGAGAGTCTCAAGCCTAACGGCTAACCGCTGGCAGGGTGGGGGCAGTACCGATCAAGATCCATCACAACACCACTGGGAATATCTGTCTAAAGTTTCTCGTGTGGAATAAACAACAGAGGCTCCTAGTGACTTGGTAAGTTAAATGAAAAGGTGTTTGGTTCCATGAGGCAAGTCTGGAACCAGAGTGCTTGAGAGAAGTTAGAAGCTCGCAGGAAAGATTATCTGAAAAGTAGCTGATGCCCAATGGGGAAAGCTTGGTGGCAAAGCAGATAGAGAGAGAGAGGACCACAGAGGAACACAGGAGAGTCACTGTCTTGAAAACAAGAGGCTGGGTTCTCTCTGAAGTAACTTGAGATGGTTTGGCAACCACATTTTGAAATAACAGTTAAAAAGATCCATCACCTCATATTTGGAGCATCAGTTGGAGTAGGAGGGCCTTCTGTCTATGTGTTACTTTCATTGGTCAAATAAAGAAACGGCCTTGGCCTTTGATAGGAGAGCAGCTTAGATAGGCAGAGTAGACAGAACAGAATGCTAGGAAAAAGAAAGCAGAGTCAGGCAGATGTCATGAAGCTCCAGCCTGAGATGGACATAGGTTAGAATCTTCCTGGTAAGCCACAACCCCGTGGTGATACACAGATTACTAGTTATGGGTTAATCAAGATGTGAGAGTTAGCCAGAAGAGGCTAGATATTATGGGGGGCCAGGCAGTGTTCAAATGAATACAGTTTCCGTGTAATTATTCGGGGATTAGCCAGGCGGCCAGGAACTGGTCGGGACATGGCCCACTCACAGCTCATCTTTGCAACAATCAGTGCTAAGACTATGTTACATACTAAATTGGTAATAAAACTTTTAGCCTGGCAGTGGGGAAGCAGGACTTAAATCCCAGCATTTTGGAGGCAGATGAAGAAGGATTTCTATGAGTTCAAGGTCAGCCTGGTCTACAGATCGAGTTTCAGGACAGCCAGGACTACACAGAGATGTTCTCAAAAAAAAAAAAAAGTCATTATATTGTTTATAAAAACAATATAAATATATTTTTATTGGGACATGTAAAAAGAGATAGAGAACAAAGAAAAAACTGCAATTACCTTAAGTTGCACATTCATAAATCCTGTGTGTGTGACTGTCTGCACATGTTCATGTGTGTATGTGTGTGTATACATGTATGTGGAGGCTAAGCATCAATGCCTTCTTCATTCTCCACCTTAGTTTTTGAGGTGGTATCCCTGGAACTCACCGATTTGATTAGACATGCCCCTGCCTCTGCCTGCCCACGTCTGGGATTAAGGCCTGTGCAGCTCTCTTTTGTGGGTGCCAGGAGTCGGAAACCAAGTCCTCACAGTGGCAGAGTAAGCACTCTACCAACTGTGCCGTCTCCCTGCCTCTCAGTTCCTTTTTCTACACATATATCACGCCTCCTCTTAATATGAGATTAGAATAAATCCAAATTTTGTCTTGTTTTTACACATCATTACAAGTGTTTCCCTTGTCATGAAATATTATTTGGAAACATTTTTATGTCTTATTGTCTATTGTAAGGTTCTACACTAATATATTTAACATCCTGTTGTTACTGTTAGGGTATTATGTGAAAAAGCTTTTATTTGCCTTTATATCAATGTTACTTTTACAGATTTTTGTGATTCAATTGTGCAGCACTTGAGCATGAACCTTGTATATGAAAATATTATGTTGTGGTGTGAACAGGCTAGACAAATCTATTAGGAGAAAGGAACCTATTTTATTAAATCTCCTCCTCCACACATGTTGGGATTATAGGTGTGTGCTACCAATGCAGGGGGAAAAATCCCACCAGGTCTTTTATTTGTTTGTTTGAGACAAAGCCTTATATAGCTTAAACTAGCACAACCTCACTAGGGTGACTTTGAACACAACCTTCAGCTACCTGCTGTCCTCAATTCTTACCTGAGTTGCAGGAATGGCATCGTTTGGTACAAGTATCCTCAGTTAAGAATGAGGAAGACAGCTCTTGAAATCTGAGCATGATGGGGGAGGCTATAGGGGAAGGAACCTGCTATTGCTGTTTTGCTCAACAGCCATGCTGCCCCCCTTGCCTTCTAAGTATTTATGCTGAATCACAGAGATAGTGCTGCTCTTGACCTTAGTCAGAGAAGCTGGAGCTTTTGCAGCTGGGCAGAGGTTGATGCAGAGACTCATTACTGATCATAAAGAGCAAGTGAGTGTTTGCACATGTTCATGTGTGTGTGAGTATACACGTTTGTGTGTGCGAATGCACATATTCATGTGTGTTTGTACACGTGTGTTTACACGGGTTCATGTGTGTATGTTTGCACACATTCAAGTATGTGTTTGCAGATGTTCACGTGTGTGAGTGTTTGCATATATTCATGTGCTTGCACACATTCATGTGTGTGTGTTTGCACACATGTTGATGTGTGTATACATGTGTGTGAAGACCAAGCATCAATATTTTTTTGAGTAAGTGCTTGGTCAGTCCTAAATGTCTGCAGCAAGCCTCCCTGTGAAAGGCTCAGGGACATCTTGGAAAGGGAGGTGGGAAGACTGTATGAGCCAGAGGATGGGGCAGGTACTGAGAAGTACTGTCCTCTGTCAGTGATACGGCCCTTGCATTCATGAATTCACGGCAGCCATAGTTACTTGCTCAAGACCTGCATGAGATCAAGCCTGTCAAAATTCCACGAATGGGGGAGGGACTGGGGGAACTCTGCTCCTTAGCTGAGGAGACACTGGATTTGGAGCTCCTGAGAGTCCCTCTCCCTCAGGGATGTGGTCCCTGGCAAGATGACCGCACACCAGTGAATTTTCAAACATTTATCCACATATCAACAGCACTAATTGGACTCTGTGGGTTATTGAAAGGAGGAGGCAGGAGAGGAGAAGGGGAAAGAAGGTGATACAGCATTGGGAGACAGTGTTGAGGCAGTCCATGAAGAATTGAAGAGAAGAGGGAAGCTGTATATCCGTGGTTCTCAACCTTTCTAATGCTACAACCCTTTAATTGTTGTGACCATCAACCGTAAAATTATTTTCGCTGCTACTTCATAATTGCAATTTTGCTACTGTTATGAAATGTAAATATCTGATATGTGACCTGTTTGGCAGTCATGACCCCTAGGTTGGGAAATGCTGGAGTGCTTGCTCAAAATATACTGTATATATGTATGAAATGTTCAAAGAAAAAAACCTATTTTAAGAAGATCGTTATGTTAGTCCAACACTGCAGAGGCAGCCCCTGAGTGTGATATTGGGCAGAACAGCAATACCAGACAAGACCCCCGTATTCCTTGAATAAAAATGAAACCAAAACCAACACAACAAAACAAATGAAAATATTATTTCACAATTTTGACAAGCACAAAGAAAACGAAAATCACAGCACAAACCACATATACAAAAAAGCTCAAACCTCCATCTTTTCCTGGCGAATGGGATTAACTACTGCCTCTTTATCAGTCCCAGCTTGGGCAGCCCTCTAGTCCTCTAGTAAGAATTTCTGCAATATCTAATCGTAGAATTATCTGTGCTACTTTGTTTTCTATTTTGTTTGAGACAGAATCATGAAATGTTGACTGCGCTAATCTTAAACTCCTGCCTCACCTCCCCACTGGCTGGGATTCTGGGTCCATATTATGGGGCCTATCCTCACGTCTCTTCTTGAGGGATGCTTTTATATATGTTTAGCTGGGCAGTGGTGGTTCAATCCTTTAATCCTAGCACTTGAGAGACAGGCAGATCTGTGAGTTTAAGGCCACCTGGTCTACAGAATGAGTTCTAGGACAGCCAGGGCTACACAGAGAAACCCTATTTCAAAAAACAAACAAACAAACATACAAAACAAAGCAAAAATCCAAACAAACAAAACATACATTTTAAAAATTAAGACATAATTACATTGTTCCTCCCACTTTCCTTTCTTTTTTCCAACTCTTTCCCTGTACCCGTTTTGCTCTTTTTCAAATTCATAGGTTCTATTTCTATTTCTTTGTGGTTTTTAACACCACACACATTCCTAAATATATAAATGCAACTTGCTAATCATTATAAAGTTTCCTAAATGCCTAAGATTTCAGGACTGACCACTCGGTACTGGATAACAAATCTGGGGGTTTCCTGGGGAGGGCTTTTTCTTCTGCTCCCAGCATATTTTGGTTAGCTATAGTTCTTTGTTCTGTGTTGAGGCCCCATGCCATTTCTTCCTCTCCTGTTAGCGTGTCTATTGGTGTTATCCTTGTCTGGGTCTTGTTCAAGAGGCCATGTTGATTAGACTTCATGCTTGTAGCTTCTCTAACATTCTAATAGTCAAAGTCGCATAGCAAACTTCCTGTTCTTCCGCATTTTACAGTCTTGCCACCCTGTCTTCTGCTATGATCCCCGAGTGTTAGATGCAGGAGTTGTGTCATAGCTATATCAGTTGGGTCCGGGCACCTTGTATTCATATGTCCTCTGCATTTTGATCAGTGTGGTTTTTTTGTAATGACCTCTGTCTCAAGGAGCCACTCCTCTATGAGGGTACTTATTTGTATATATAAAGATAATTATTTAGGATATAGCAGGGTATATCCTAGCTTAATAAAGTGGCAGTGGTATGCTCTGTTTTAAGATTCATGACATCACTAGCTCCTAGGAGTTGGCTGTTTCCAGTACCAGGAATGATTTTCCTTTTGCTGAAGAGGCCTTAAGTCCAAGTAGAGAGCTGATGGTGACTGTCAAGGTATGCACGTCACTCTTGGACCCTTAGGAATATTGTACCATGCTTGCCATTTTTTATTTCATATGTGTCATAGCTGGGTAGGACTATTGGATGATTCCCGCTGGTCTTAAGTAGGGTTTCTGTTGCCACAACAAAACACCATGTCCAAAACACAAGTTGGGGAGGAAAGGGTTTATTTGCCTTACACTTCCACATTACTGTTCATGATTGAAGGAAGAAAGGATAGGAACTCAAACAGGGCAAGATTCTGGAGGCTGGAGTTGAGGTAGAAGCCAAGGAGGGGTGCTGCTTACTGGCTTGCTTCCCATAGCTTGATCAACCTGCTTTCTTATAGGACTCAGGACTATGAGCCCCGGAGTGGCATCACCCTCAATGGGCTGGACCCTTCATCATTGAACACCAATTGAGAAAATGTTATATAACTGGATCTCATAAAAGCATTTCCTTCAACTGAGGCTCCTTCCTCTTTCATGACTCTAGCTTGTGTCAAGTTGACACACAAAACCAGTCAGTACATGGCTCTTGGAAGCTTGCATACCTTCAGGAACCATAAAAGCTGGTCCTCAGAGGGGGAGGCTTTCAGGATAGATCCAGCTCAGCTTCTCTGAGTTCTATGTCCAAGGTACATGGTGTATTCAACAATAAGGACTTACCTTCCCTCTTTCCTCTGCGAGGCAATCAAAGACAACAGAAATAGCCTACATTTGGGGAGTCTCTTGGACAACCCTGACTAACAACTCAAAACAGGGTTTTTGAAACCTTGCATTAGAGTTTTGTTAGTCTCTAGAGCTTGAGCAGCACTGTCAACCCCGGTTGTACTAGGAGGAAGTGGGTCATGGGGGTATACCTTCCAGGACAGATTTTCCCTCAGGGTCTCATTTTTCTCTCTCTCTTTTCTTTATCCACATCCCACTCTACCACCCTGGCATGAGCGGCTCTCCTTCCACCATGATAGCTCACCTCACCTCAGGCCCACAGGGATGAAGCCAACCTCCCCGAAATCATGAGCCGAAAGAAATCTTCCTGCTTCTAAATCATTTCTCTCAACAAAAAACACTAACAAATGATATTATTATTTGGTAAAGTTTTTTCCAGCTCTTTCACACCTGTTTCTGGCCAATCGGCATTTTAAGTATTTATTTATAAGAGCAAGGTTTTGTGGGAGAGAAAGACACGAGTCTAGCAAAATCTGTAGGCAGAGTTTGAATAAGTATCTCTGTGGGTCACCTTTAAAGCCCTTGCGAGGGTTCATCTCCCAGCCTCTGTCTTTGTTTTCTCCAGAACATCTCTGTTTTGTTCCAGCTGCCCTGAACTGGAAGACTTTCTCCAGCTTTGGATCAGCAACAGTTGATCTTGAGCCAGACTTCCAAGACACCAAGCCAAATAAGTGCCTTCCTCACAGGCCGTTGGGATCTCAGACATCTCTCACAGTCATGCCCATTCCAGGCTAAAACCTGCCTCCTTCGTGGTCATGTTTCCTATGTGTGATAGCATGTACCTTTAGCTTTCCAAATGTCACAATTTTACCAGAGAGAATTTGAAACACTGTTGCCAATTTGAGGCAATGTTGACATGAACAAAATTGTTCATTCAGGATGTGGATTGGAACAAAAGGATGAAGAAACTCTCATGAGAGCATTGTTGTCTTGCTTGTCTAAAAGAACGAAAACTTTTCTTTAACCTCAGAAACAAGCCCTGCTTCGTTTTTGTACTGAGAGATTAATAAGAACTGACATTGTAATTGTATGGCTTGATAAAATTGTCAAGGACTCAAACAATGTCGAAAGCAACCGCACGTTGCCTTCTTTTGTGTATGTGTGTGTGTGCGGAGTATTTATTTTTTCTATTTCTAAAACTCTTCCTTCTCCTTGCAAAGGGAACATAATTAGCCTTTTTCAAAACAATTTTGCATTTTTTGAACCTGAATACCTCACTTTTTTCCCCTTTTCTTTTTCTTCTTGTTTTTCTTCTCTTGGGAGACTTTAGAGATTAATTGCTTTAAAAGAAGTATTTAGTTGCAGGCTCCCTGTAGGAACACGGGCCAGATAAGCAGTCAAAAGTATCTGAAAGAAAGAAAGTGGTTATTAAGCTGTGTTTCTTCTTGTTGACACTACAAAGTATATTTGCATAATAGCCCATCTAACATCTAGAGAAAGAGGGAAGGGGCTTTTATTCTAAGATAAAAGAAGATTATTTTTGTCTTGATTGAGTCTCTGTAAAAATTACTTTATTATATAAAAGTAATGTCAGCATAGTTCTTTAGTTTGTTCAAGGTTGGGGTCAAATATCTTATGAGTCAAACTTCTTACATTGGTTTTATGAATTCAACCAATCCCAAACTGTTTCTACAACTTGCTTTAGGTCCCTGATGATGTATTTAAAACTGTCTTCAACCACATAAAATGATAAGGGACATCTGCTTATAAAGGGTTCAATGTCATGAGCTCTGTACAGTGTTGTAAATCGTAAGGATTTATGGCTTGCTGAAGTATAATGTTCAGATGAACAATTAAGCAATTAGATAATGCTTGGATTCTAAATCAGTTTCCTCCATCTCAAAAAAAAAAATCAGTTTCCAAGAAGAAAATAGAGAACACTGATACTAAACATACATTTAAGTGACTCCTATTGCTTAAACCTCCAAGACTCCAATGCCTATAGATTTAGAATATTTGTCTAGCTATTCATAGCTGTACTATTAGGATATTTCTGCCTCCTCAAATTTGTTAGAGTTATATAAATTAATCATTGTAGAGAAAAGTAGCTGAGCAGATAGATTTTGATCTTCAATTTCTTAAACTTTCGTTTCTATCTGGAGAAACTTTTTTAACTTTTTTAAATGTGACAGCTAAGGGTTAGAGGTGTAGCTCCAAGATGGGGCGTCTGCTCAGCATGCACAAGGTCCTGCGTTCACATAATAGTCACATAACCAAGAGACAAAAGGAAAACAGAGCACAAAGGGGAAAACAGGGAAAGGGGGAGATCATTAGATTTGTCTAAAATTCTCCGAAGGCTAACAAATTCAAAACATGTTTAAGGGTTCTTTTGTTTTCCAAACGTAGACTATAAAAATAAGATGAACAATAAAGATGAGGTTTTCTTCCTAGACAATTTGTTCTTGGGTGAAACGTGTTGCTATAAATATTATTCTATAACTGTATGCTTAAAATATTATTTTATTCTATGGGTATGAGTATCTTATCTACGTGTATGCCCATGCATTTTTGCAAGCCTGCCAAGGAGGCAGAAGAGGGCACCACATCCCTTGGAACTGGAGTTATAACCAGTTGTGAGCTGTTTTGTAAGTACTGGGAATCAAACCTGGGTCCTCCAGAAGAGCAGTTAATGCTCTTAACTCCAGCCTCAGTGACTGTATACTTTTCAAGTTAAAAAAAATTAATATATATTTATAAGCATGAAAGTCTGGTATATGAACTGTCAACCTTAACAGTTTGTCAGGATTCTCTCTCTCTCTCTCTCTCTCTCTCTCTCTCCCCCCCCCCCCAATCTGTTTTTGCAGATCAAACATAGGGCCTCATGCATTCTATACAAGAGGTCATCTCTGAGCACATCTGTGGTCCCTTTCCTAGGATTCTACGTTCACATCCCTTTTTATTTATAGAAAGTCGCAGTAAACACTAGAATCCCACATGCATGGTATATTTGTTCATTTTTCTTTACTGTAACAAGATACACAAGGCTGGATAATGTTTTTAAGAAGAAGTTTATTTAGCTCCCACTTCTGCAGGTTCAGACAAATCGTGCCAGCTTCTGAGTGGCTCTGGAGAGGAAATTCCCGTGGAAGAGATGAGCTCTGCAGACTCTTCCGTGAATAGAAGACACTCATCAGTTCGGAGCAAGTCACCCAATCTTTATAAAATGCTGTTACCACAGTCACTCTCCTTCTCCTGCTTTGAAAGAGGAGAATCCTGCCACCACTTAACCCCTGTCAGAGGACTCTCCATTACCTGAAGACCTTCTAAGAACTGCCGTAAACATTCTTGATGTCATTTTGTCAGAACCCACAGTTAAAATAAATAAATAAATAAATAAATAAATAAATAAATAAATAAAATTTGCCAAGCAGGACATTCTGTCACAGACTTAAATCCCTCCTTGAAAGTTTCTGTGGCATTGCAGATTGAACCCAGGCCTCATACATGGCAGGCAAGCTCTCAACCACTGAGCTGCATTCCCCAGCCTGATCTCATCTCATTTTATCAGGTGTCCAAATTAATCGTTCTTGCTCAGACCTGCTGGTTAACAACAGATGAAAATATTTGTACTGACAGATTTTATTTGTGTTAGTTCAGATTTCAAAATACTTTAGAAACAAAAAGTTTGATTATTATATAAATCTGTGAAATGACAGTCAGTTTGTGCATCCCAAGACGTTTTGATAGACCTAAGGAGATAGCAAAAAATAATAGCACTTAGCAGAAATCCTTCCATGACGTCGCCCATAACAGCAGGAAGAGAATAGCCCTGATACATGATGTGGATGGAATATAGAACGTCCCTTGAGGTTCATATGCTGACTGCTTGGTCCTCAGCAAGCGGTGCTCTTTCAGGAGGTCTGAAAAGTAAAAATTATGGTCTCACTACAGGAAACCTCTGATGGCTATACATAGTCCTTACTCTCCTTCTCTCTCTTACATCTTTTTCACCATGGGGTGAACAAGCTCCTCCACATACTCCTGCCGCCATAATGTTGTGCCACATCATGAACCCACACAAAACGGAGGCAGCTACAATGGACCAGAATCCCTGAAATCATGACCCCGAACAAGTCTTCCCTTCCTCCAGTAGTGTAGGTCAGGAATTTAGCCACAGTGATGAGGCAATGACTAACACAATATTGACCCAGGTTGGCGAGGCTGTTTTTAAAGATGTTTAATTATTTTGTGGGTGCATGTGTGTGCGCATGTGTACGTGTGTGTACATGACTGCATATGCATGTGTATGTATTGCCTGAGGAAGAAAGAGAATATCTGACAGAAACTCCTGAACCTGGAGTTCCAGCCAGTCGTGAGCAGCCATGAGGGTGCTGAGAACTGAATTCTGGTCCTTTGTAAGAACAACCAGTGTTTTAACTGCTAAGCCATCTATCCAGCCCATGGCAGGGAAATTTTTTAAAAGGGCTGTCCAAAATGCTACCAATATCTTATTTGTATTGTGATTACAGGTGAGTTCATCATTTCCTTTGGATCTTTGCTCAGATACAACATTCTGAGTATGCTTTTCGCTGATTTCCCTCCCTGGTAAAGAAATGCCTCCTCCCTGATCCTCCTGCATATTTCGTTTTAGGAATTTGTCTACCATTGAGAGAGAGAGAGAGAGAGAGAGAGAGAGAGAGAGAGAGAGAGGAAGAAGAAGAAGAAGAAGAAGAAGAAGAAGAAGAAGAAGAAGAAGAAGAAGAAGAGGGGGGAGGGAGGGGAAGGGACAGGGAAGGGAAGGAGGCCGCTATGTAGCTAGCCATGTAGTAGAGGATGACCTTGATCTCCTGATCCTCCTGACTGTCTCCCATGTATGTTAAAACTAAAAGTATGTACAGCCATACCTAGTCTCTGTGGTGTCGGGATCAGAACCCAGAGCCTCATGCATGCCGTACAAGCAATCTACCAAATGAGCCGCAAACTCAACCTTCATGGATTCCGTGTTCCATTTTGTGTTATTCTTGGCACCTGAAAACGGAGAGTATATAACAATACCGGATAAACACGATTTGAGAGTTCTGCTCTCTAAACTCCCACCGCAAACCAGACCTGTTATGCTCAGTAAGTTTCTTTTTTCCAGGGTTAGGATGGAGTCCAGGGCTTCATACATGCTAGGCAAATGCTCTGTCTTTGAATTAAAACCTTAGGCCTCTGTGTTCTTTGAACACTGTGTTGATAGCTGGTGACCAGCAGGGACTAAGCCCTGCCGTTAAGGAGGTTATGATTGAGTCAGGGGAAAGCATGGACAAGTAAATTGGCAATTAAAGCATGGTGTGATAAGTGCTACGGTAGGCAGAGAAATGGCTAGCATGCGGACCATCCCCCAGCTCCGTCAGACTCCTCAAGCTCAGACTTTGCAAATCTGAATCTCCTGAAGGGAGCAGCATCTCAACGCAGACGTGAAGACCGAGAGTTAATCTGGGTGAAAAATGAGAAGCAGGGGTATTTCAAACAGAGAATGATCTATGGAAAGTCTGAGCAACAAGAAGTTCTTGCCAGACCTAAAGGCTTGTTCCTCCTCGGACCTGCTGATCTGCTTCTGATTTGGCCTCTGCACGAGTTGTTTCCTCTGCTGCGAATGACAGGGATGAGAGAGAGAGAGAGAGAGAGAGAGAGAGAGAGAGAGAGAGACTCCATAAATTCTGTTAATCCCGAGAACCCACAAGCACTGGTGCCCCACTTCTTTGTCCGTCTAGAACCCCAGCCTATGGGGTAATATGACCTTCATTCTAGATATATCTCATCTCAGTTGAACCTCTTCAGAAACAGACACATCCAGAGGTTTGTCTCCTAGGTGATTCTAGAGCTCCTCAAACTGTCAATCAACACTGCTATATTCAGTCGGGCACTGGTGGCGCACGCCTTTAATCCCAGAACTCAGGAGGCAGAGGCAGGAGGATCTCTGTGAGTTTGAGGCCAGCCTGGTCTACAGAGTGAGTTTCAGGATAGGAACACAAAGGAAAAAAACAAACAAACAAAAAGACTGTTATAGGGCTGGAGAGATGGCTCAGTGGTTAAGAGTACTGGCTGCTCTTCCAGAGGTCCTGAGTTCAATTCCCAGCAACCACATGGTGGCTCACAACCATCTGTAATGAGATCTGGCGCCCTCTTCTGGCCCTTAGGCATATATGCAGGCAGAACACTATACATAATAAAAAATAAAATCTTAAAAAAAAAAAAAGACTGTTACATTCACACTGCATTTGAACAGAATCTTGTGATTCTATTACCCGGAGAAGGTGGGACAAAGCCAGGAATTTTCCTGCCTCGAGAAAAAAATAATCAGAGGCAGGTGGATCTATGTGAATTCAAGATCTACTTGGTCTATGTATCAAGTTCCAGATCAACCAGGGCTACTTAGCAAGATCCTTTCTTAAAATAAAGAAGAGTAATCGGCATCATCCATCTGCAAAGTAAAAACAAGCATAGTATGCTGTGAATACCATTGGTTGTTGAGGGAGGTCACTTGGCCACTTGTTTGTTTCCCAGCTACCCAGACCCCCCGAAATAATCACACAGAAACTGTATTAATTAAATTAACTCTTACATATTAATCTAACCTGTTTCTATTAATCTGTGCATCGCCACATCGCTGTGACTTACTGCTAAAGTTCCGACATCTATCTCCAGCAGGGCTACATGGCTTTTCTCTGACTCTGCCCTTCTTTCTCCCAGCATTCAGTTTAGTTTTCCCTGCCTGCCTGAGTTCTACCCTATCAGGCCAAGACAGTTTCTTTATTAACCAATGGTATTCACAGCAAACTGAGGGGAATCCCACATCATTTGGTGAATGAAGAAACTGCCTTGGCCTGTCAATAGGGCAGAGTATAGCTCGGGGAGGAGAGGGCGGAGACAACACGACTAAACTGAATGCTGGGAGAAAAGAGGCAGAGTCAGTGAGAAGCCATGGAGCCCCACCTTAGACAGGCGTGGGAACTTTACCACAGCTTAGTGCCGATACAGAGATTAATAGAGATGGGTAATAGAGATGGGTTAAATTAAGATAGAAGAGTTAGCCAGAAATACACTTAAGCTATTGGCCAAACAGTATTGCAAATAATATGGTTTCTGAGTGATTATTACGGGTCTGGGCAGGATGGAAACCTCTTACTACAGGTAAGTGTAGTTATTAATATCCATCTGTATTCTAACTTGCTCTTTTAGTAGAGCAGGAAAGAAACACAAAAGAGCCTCTTTCCATACATTTGCTAATACGTGTCTCAGGTTAGTTCTATGGAATCAAAAGCTGACATGGGGCTGGCAATGCAAGGTACTCCAGGAGGACACAGGATCAGCAAGAAAACTACATTCTGTGCCCTTCAATCAAGCTTCAGTCAATGATTCAGGGAGTCTTTGTTGTTGTTGCTGTTGTTGTTATTTATGCTTTTCAAGACAGGACTTCTCTGTGGAGCCTCCGCTGTCCTGGAACTCACTTTGTAGACCACGCTTGCCTGGAACTCAGAGATCTGCTAGCCTCTGCCTTCCAATGCTGGGATTAAAGCATGTACCCCCAAGCCTGGCAATTCAGGGAGTCTTAATGCATATTGGACCACAGTCATTGTTGCCCCCTAGAGACCTGGAGGAACCAGACCTTTACCCTGGATGCCACGGGTACTTCAACGGTTGGATGTAGGTATCGCAGGAAGGGTGTGTGTTGGCCATGGCAACAGTTTAGAGAGGGCCTAATGGGAGTGACAGCTGGAGAAATCTGGTCACAGCATCCAAGAAGGCCAAGATGACAAGTCCTTCCTTGAAACATGATACATGTGTCCACCACAGTCTTTTTTCCATAAACATAAACACATAGTCGTGATCATAAACGAGAAGGACATATTCAAGTTCTAACTTCAGTTCCAGAGGATCTGATGTCTTCTGTTGACCTCTGTGGGCACCAGGCATGTACATGGTACACATCGTACATGCAGGCGAAACACTCATACATGTAAAATAAGTCAATAAAATTTTTAATGTGTATATTTAAAGATATTTGTGAGTGTGTGGGTGTGGGGGGCAAGTGTGCATATGGGTGTGGAACATGTATGTGGTGTAGAAGTGTGGGGGGGGGAGGAGTGACGAGCATGCCCGTGCATATGTGGAAGCCAGCAGAAATATTGCTGCTCTTTTCTATCACTCTGTCTCATTGGAGCTAGGCCGGCAGCTTGAAAACCCCAGTGATACTCCTGTCTCTGCCCACTTGGTCCCCCCGACAGTATTGGTACGCATCTGGCCATGCCCAGTTTTTTTATATTTGTGCTGGGGATTTGAACTTGGATAATCATGCTTTTGTAGCAAGTTATTTTACCCACTCAATTGTCTCCCTAGCCCCAAGAACACGTATATTTTAAAACTATTGGAAAGCATCCAAGATCTATGACAGAAATTACTATACGGAAATATGCTTGGAATATATTTCTCTCGGGGAACTTGGGATCCAAGGCTGCTGCCATGGGGCTTCCTTTACACTTGATGGACAATATTTTTATTCCAGAATTTGGGTTTACTTCATCCTGTAAGATGTCTAATATTTTCCATGACAGATTGCAGATCACTCTGTCCTCTGACTTTCCTTTTTCCATCCCTTTTCCATGACATCAGGAGCCAACCATCTGAACCAATTTTAAACAGCTTCACATTATAGCCCCATACTTTTAAGTTTGGTGTTATTCTTTTATAGTAGAAAGCGTTTCTTCAGTTGAGTTTTAAAGTAGCAAACTTAATTGATTTATTGAAACAGTTTCAACATAACAGAAATTATGGAAGAATTTTGCTAGGGTTGGGAGCATGGCTCAGTGGGAGGCCGTGCTTACAATGCAGGTACTAGGGAGACAAAAGCAAGATTCTTGCTTGAGCTCAGAAGTCTGACACGAGCCTGGGCAGCAACACAGCGACTCCGTCTTGTTTTTTTCTTTTATGTACATATTTTTAACTTTTAAAAAAGATTTATTTATTTTTAATGTAAGTGTAAGGGTCTTTGGTCTGCATATATGTCTGTGTAGCACATGGTGCTTCCATTTCTGCAGAGTCTAGAAGTAGGCATCTGTCTCCCTGGAACTGGAGTCACAGATGCTTGTGAGCTACAATGTGGGTACCAGGAATCAAACCTGAGTCTTCTGGAAGAGTACAGGCATACATAAAGGAAAAATCATGTACATAAGAATAAATGCCTTATATACATGTATGAAAATGCTATAACGAAACCCATTATTACTTATAGTTAATATATACAAATAAAAGTTTTTAAAAGAAAGATTCCTCAGGGCAGTGCCAAATGACTTAAGTCTCAAAACACTGGAAGAATCAATCAGCCTCAAGTTTTTATTGTGTACATGTTCATCAAGAGGAGGCTGGGGAGGTAGCCAAAGATCCTAAGTAGCATCGGTATACCATGGGGATCCCGTTAAGTGTGTGTGTGTGTGTGTGTGTGTGTGTGTGTGTACGTACGTGTGTGTTTATTTTGAGACAGGGTTTCTCTGTGTAGCCCTGGCTTTCCTGGAACTTGCTCTGTAGACCAGGCTGGCCTGGACTTCAGCAATCCAACTGCCTGCTAGGATTAAAGGCATGTGCCGCCATGCCCGGCTCCATTAAAGAGTTGTAAGCACAGAAATGTCATGTATTTTTCAAAACTACCTGTACTGGCCCGACAGAAGGATGTTCTAAATGTGCAGTTTTTAGTGTGCACAAGCCAGCCGCTTTAGCATCATTGTACACACTTGTCAGAAACCCACATTCTCAGCCTGGGTATGTAGCGCATGGGCAAGACCCTGGTTTGCGCTCCTGTGCCATAACAAAGCAAAACAAAATCAAACCTAAACAACAGCAACAACACACATAGCTTCCAGGATCCCTCTTCCGGAGCTCTTGAACAGAACCTGGGAGGTGGCTCAGCAGTCAGTTTTAAGAAGTCCTCCAGTAGTTTCTGATAGAGGTCAAAGTTTGAGGACCATTGCGCTGAACCAGTGGGAAAACTGACAGTGTCCCTCAGGTTAGGGTAAAGCGAGTGAGGGCTCTGTCAGGTGCAGAATTGCAGAGGGTAACAAAACCCTCAACAATCAAGTCAAAATTTAACGCAATATTTTTTTTTTTAATTTTTCGAGACAGGGTTTCTCCGTAGCTTCTGGTTCCTGCCCTGGAACTAGCTCTTGTAGACCAGGCTGGCCCCGAACTCACAGAGATCCGCCTGCCTCTGCCTCCCGAGTGCTGGGATTAAAGGCGTGCGCCACCACCGCCCGTCGCAATATTTTTTAAAATAAAAATTAGCCCAGTTTTCCTGAGATGAAAACCATTTTCAGTAAGGCGTCCCTGTTGTGCAATGAGGGCTGATGTCAGTCTGCCTCTGGGTTCCCAGGATCTCTGAGGCTCTTGTACCCCTCAGCAGGCAGACTTATGACGTTGACACAGGCAAGTAAAAAGACGTGGTAGCTCACATTGTACACAGGCAGTCTCAAGTTCAGGAGGACCCCACACTTAGAAGGCCCTGTGTTTACTTAAGTGCCGTCATTGTTTTGAAATTCTTCATACAGATTTGGAAGGGGGTCCTGCAGCTGCATCTTGTGCACATGGATTTTTTTTTAACCCCTTCAAATTTTACCTCTGAATAAAGTGAATTCCGTCTTCTTTATCGTTCCTATGGAGCTTTCCAGAACTCTTTTGTTTCAAAAAATGAGAAGACATTTTGGTAAATGCATCCTGGACACACGATTTTCCTTTTGCCTTAGGCTCCGATGTGACAAATCTGGAGGTTTGGGTATGAGTGTTTTAGCATATACATGTATATGCTTGTGTGTCTGCACATGTGTGTATATGTGTCAACAGAGGCCAAAGGCTGATTGTCAGGCATCTTCTTTGATCACTTTCCACCTTAATTTTCCTGGTTTTTTTTTTTTTTTTTTTTTTTTTTTTTTTTTTTTTTTTTTGCTAGCCAATGATACTGTGCCTTTTTTTTTTTTTAAAAAAGGCTTCTGGGGATCCGGACTCAGTCCATGCTTGTATGACAAGCACTTTATCAAGGGAGCCATCTCCTCATTCCCAGTGGAAGCATTTTTTAAAAATACGTATATATTTATTTATTCTTACTCTTTTATATGGGTGTTCGAGACCTTTACTTTCTCTCTCTTCTCTTCTTTCTCTCTTTTGACTGACATGACTGGTGGGTGCTATTGATGGTCAGGTGGTAGGCAGAGGCTAGAGCTACACAGAGAAATCCTCTAATGAACAGGACAGCTTCCACAGGCAGGAATCATGGTTTCCCGAGTATATGAGTGTGTGTATTTATGTATTTATGTGCATTTTTGGTGCCTTTCTCTTTGGCTCTTTTTTCTTGTTTGGTTGTTTTGTCATATTCTGATTTGTTTGTTTTTAATTTATCTTATTTCATTATTATTTCTTTTTTCTATTTTTTTAGATTTATTTATTTATTAAGGATTTCTGCCTCCTCCCCACCACCGCCTCCCATTTCCCTCCCCCTCCCCCGATCAAGTCCCCCTCCCTCATCAGCTCGAAGAGCAATCTGGGTTCCCTGACCTGTGGGACGTCCAAGGACCGCCCACCTCCATCCAGGTCTAGTAAGGTGAGCATCCAAATTGCCTAGGCTCCCCCAAAGCCAGTACGTGCAGTAGGATCAAAAACCCATTGCCATTGTTCTTGAGCTCTCAGTAGTCCTCATTGTCTGCTATGTTCAGCTAGTCCGGTTTTATCCCATGCTTTTTCAGACCCAGGCCAGCTGGTCTTGGTGAGTTCCGAGTAGAACATCCCCATTGTCTCAGTGTGTGGGTGCATCCCTCGCGGTCCTGAGTTCCTTGCTCGTGCTCTCTCTCCTTCTGCTCCTGATTTGGACCTTGAGATTTCAGTCCGGTGCTCCAATGTAGGTCTCTGTCTCTGTCTCATTTTTTCTTTGGATTCACCTTCTTATTTAGCTTCTCTAGGATCACGAATTACCATTATTATTTCTTATATGCCTGTTTGTTTTCTAAGGAGAGACAGAAAGAGTGTGGATCCAGGTGGGATGTAAGGTGGGGAGGAACTGGGAGGAATAAGGGAGGGGAAACTGTGATTAAAATATATTGTATGGAAAAAAATCTATTTTCAATAAGAGAAAAGAAAGAAAAAATGTCATCTGTACTGAGGCTGAGACGCTCTAGCGGGAGGCTATTTCCAGTGTCACAAATTAGGCACAACAGCAAATGTGGAACCAGCTAAAACTGGGTGAGTCATCAGCCGGAGGGAATAGAGAAAGAAAGCCTTCCAGAATCTTCTCTCGCTTATGGCTCAGGTTAGTACAGAGAATTTGGGAGGAAGCACCGGTAAGGGAGAGGCGAATGGAGAGCCGTCCTCAGGCAGGAGATTCAGATAGGAAGCTCTGAAGACAGGGATTTCAGGATGTCATCGGGTTCCGCTGCCACGCCTAGTCCTCTGGGTAGCCATCTCTCCTACCTTAGAGAACAAAGCCTACAGACAGATTAGGGGACAGGAAATGCCTTGTCCTTCCTTCCTTCCTTCCTTCCTTCCTTTCTTCCTTTCTTTTTATATACAGACTATGTCGCCTTGGCTGGTCTAGGTTTGCTATTTAGATCAGGCTGGCCTGGAACTCATTGCCAAGATCTCCTTGCCTCTGCTTCCTGAATGCTGGAATTAAAGGCACAGGTCACATCCAGCCCTAAGAAATACAATTTGGGGGAGGGTTTTTAAGTTCCCAAAGGTTTTCCTAAAAATTGCCTTGCAGAAAAAAATGTGTATTTCAAGTATTTAAACTTATATCTAAAATTACGGAGCTCATTGCTGTGTTGGGGGCAAAGGGTGATAATCTGATTGCTTTTTCCCTCTAGAGGAACTAAGTTTATGTCAGTGGGAGAAGAGGAAGAAGAAAGGGATGAAGATGAAAGAATGGCTGAGACCACCAGCCAGATCAGAGAACAGAGAAGAGGAACCACAAAATCTTCCCGGATCCACTTGAGCAGATACAAGGAGCCAGCTTTCCAAGTGGCAACACAGTGCTACTTAAGGGGAGAACCCCCAGCCTTGGAGCCACAGAATGACACCTGCCTATAGGCAGTCTTCCTTCCCAACAGAGCACAGTGTTTGGAGCTCCAGGATATAAGCAATGCCCCATCATTGGTGGAGCCAAAGGGAATAAAGGGAGCCAGGCTGCCTGGGTGGTGGCAGCACACACCTTTAATCCCAGCACTCAGGAGGCAGAGGCAGGTGAATCTCTGTGAGTTTGAGGCCAGCCTGGTCTACAGAGTGAGTTCCAGGCCAGCCAGGGATACACAGAGACACCTAGTCTTGAAAAACAAAACAAAATGAAAAAGAAGCCAGGCTCTACTATAGATGAAGACGGACGGCAACTCCCAGTGCTCTGGGTCAATAGCTCTAGAACTATTTCTGAGAGAATCTTTTCTTCACTTTTCATACCAGCAGGGAGGAACTCATGCCTTACTCCTCTTACATCCAGCATTCTCTATTGTCTTAATGAAAAGCAAAGATTTTTCTTTGCCACTAAACCTTAAAGAATACTTTTCTGAGCCAGGAGGTGGTAGAGCACACCTTTAATCCCAGACCTGAGGCAGAAGTAGGCAGATCTCTGTGAGTTCAAGGCCAGCCAATCTATAAGAGCTAGTTCCAGCACAGGCTCCAAAGTTACAGAGAGACCCCATCTCAAAAAACAAAACAAAAAAGCACACTGTGGTTGCTTTGGGATTTTGGAAACCCTGTGTGTTTCTTTCTTTTCTCTGTGCTTCCGGATGTCTCGGAGGGAGAGATGTTATATTACCCCACTCTATACCTCTAGACCTGGTTCTGGTTAGGGCTCTGACAGATGTAGGTGTCTATAGGGGATGCTGTGGGGCAGGTCTACCACTTAGGAACAAAGTGCCTGTTCCACCACATGCAGTCATGTGGTCTGTGGTAGCTCATGGCTCATCTAATGACTACTGGATTCAGAAATGTCAAGGCCCAGTTGGCTTGCCCAGCCAACTCCGCGACTCCTCGTAGGATTGGCCCAGACCTCTGTTGCAAGTTCATCCCAGTTCAAGTCTTTCCAGCCTGTTCTTCTCTCAAGCCCTTACAAGGATTGTCCCCAAGAGTATTCCCCAGCCAACTCTCCCTTACACACATCTCTGCCTGAAGTCTGTTTCCTGGGAAACCAACTAAGACAGTATTTAATAAATATTTGTTGAAGGAATGAATGAAGGGGCTCTCTCCCGCAGTTCTCACTCTGAGTTGAAATATCGTGGAACACATTTGACCTTTATTTGTATATTTGACATTTTATTTTGTCATCTTAGGCCTTACAAGTCGGATCTCACACTCAAATCATTCACCCGACCCCAGGGTCGTGCATCGCTTACGTGATGACAGTATCAATGCCCCGTTGTTGTAGTTATATTGTCATTTGACCATCAGATGGCAGAGGTGACACTTGGAGAGCCCATCTGTCTGACCCTGGGTCCTCTCTGCCAGGATTTAACATGAAACCCAAATTACCCATTTAGTACCATTAATTCCCACACCATTGTAATTACGCCATTGTTTCGCATCATAGGGAAGTGTCACTGCTGCAGATAGCTTTGTTTGCTTTCAGAAAATCAGAGTGTGGCGTACACTAGTGTGGAATATATCAGGATCCCTGCATAGCAGCCGCTTGCTCCACTGACCCATATCTTCACCTAACAACTCGATGAGAATTCCAGGTCTGAGGAGGGATAGATGCACGGCTGGACTCCTTCCCAGCCCAGGAAGGTTCTGGGTGAATAGAGGCACCCGGGTTGGACCCCTTGTGCCTTCCAAAGGCTCCTAGGGTTCTCTAAAAAGGTCCTGACAATACCTTTCGGCCTAAGCCAGACACCAGGGCCCAACATTGCTTCCTCCTCTGTGAGGCCCTCCCAAATATTCCGAGCAGTGCCAACTTCCCCTACATGGTGGGGCAGACAGAGCACTTTATTTCTCCCAGGAATCCTTATTTTGGACCTTTTTTGTGTGTGTGCTGCGAGGCGGTGGCTGCTTGACCAAGCCTGGATGAGCTTTTCTCTCTTCACTGTCGGAATGTCCCTAGTCCCACAACCATGACTGGCCAAGGGCAGTGGCTAGCCTCCGCAAAGCACTTGCTCTGTGCAGTATTGCTCAGTTCTAACTCGTTCTACGTGGAGTCTGTGAGTCAATGAAATGGGCCGAGGGTCTATAGCCAGGGGAGAACTGGGAAGTCGGTCTTGTTTGGAAATGGAGGCAAACAGAGTGAGAAGTCTGTTGCCATTCTTCCATCCTGGCTTTCTAAACTTAGGGAATATATGAATCTCCCACTGATGCTGTAACAAAGACCATGTAGTTAGTGGTTTAAAACAGCACACATTTTTTTTTTGTTCTGGTGGCCCGAAGTATGAAGTAGATCCTAATTATCAAAGCATCTGAGCTAGCTGGTTGTATTCTGGGGGCTCCAGGAAGATTCCTTTCCTTGTTTTTATTTTATTTTTAAATTTATTTTTATTATTTTGTATGTATGAGTATTTTGCCTGCATGTATGTCTGTGCACCACATGCACGCCTGGTGATGGAGGAGTTGGTGAACCTCCGCGTGGGTGCTAGGAATAGAACCCTGGTCCTTTGCAACAACAACAAGGGTTCATAAGCACTGAGCTGACTCTACAACCTTGTCTTTTATTCTTTTACCAGAATTAGATATGACATGCCTATGTCCTGGGTTTACCATACGACCACCTTTGGGGTCTTGACCTTCAGCCTGCTGAGAGAATTTGTGGTTTAGGGTCAAAGGAGCCTGAGGCTGCTTGTTGAACACGCTTTGTGTTTCAGAAGCTATAACAGATGCTTTACCCATTCTATCTCATTTAATTCTCACACCAGCATATCAAAGAAGGGCGTGGTTGTGTGTGTGTGTGTGTGTGTGTGTGTGTGTGTGTGTGTGTGTGTGAAGTCAGAGAACAACTTTCAGAAATTGTTCTTCCTTTCCACCCTGCGGGTCCTGGAGCTTTTACTCAGTTTGTCAGGCATGACAGCAAAAGCCCTTACCTACCAAGCCATCTTGTCAGCCCATTAGATTTACTTACGTAGCTAATGACTTATTTATTGGAGACAGGGTCTCATGTAGCCCCGGTTACCTTGGACTCTGTCTACTTGAGAATGATCGCGAATCCTCATCTTTGGGCTTCACTCCCAAGTATGTGAACCACTGCATGACTTTGCAGGATTTTTATGAGGTCAGGCCAACCTTTTACAACCCAGTAGTAGAGTTTCATGCTAGGGTGTGTGTGTGTGGCTGTGTGCATGCATGCATGCCTGCACATGCACATGTGTGGGAAAGTCAGAAGACAACAATGGGTACCATTTTTCCCCAGGTGCCATCTGCCTTTTTTTTTTTCTTTGAGACAAGGTCAAAATTGGCCTGGACTTCTGGTCAATGAGCCCCAGCGATCCACCTGTCCCAGCACTGGGATTCCAAGCATGTTAGGATTTGTTTTTTTCTTTTTAATTATTCTATCCTTTCCTTAATACCTGGACAAACACTTTTCTGACCCGCAGAATGGGACAGTAAGTGGCTCCAGGGTTTGTGTGAGGAAGGAGATGACATCTGTAAGGGGCTTGGGGCGATGCTCACGGTAAGTGCTCCATTAGTGCCCGCTGTTACTGTCTTCTACCCCGTCTTTCTTCCCCTGGGCTCTCCTATCTCAGACTCCGCTCACTTGGGCAGACAGAGTCCCACTCAGTCCCAGCTAGACCCAGGCAAAGTGGGCAGGTATCAGCGTGAGCTCTCAAACTACTTTAATAACATTAATGTTGTCGCAGGAACGGTGTCAGGAGCCACTTAGCGTACGGCCCCACGTGCTCGAAGAGGAGAGGGTTTTTGTAAAATGTTTGAATATAAAGTAAAATGGCCCTACTTTGTAGGCTTTCTTCCGGGGCTGTCTGTCATGCTCAGATGACTCCAGGGACAGCCTTTACTAGGGCCATGAGGGAGGGAAGAAAGGACAGACAAAGAAAAACCAGGATCGGGTGACCTGGACTCCCGGATGGAGAAGCCTCTTCACCTCCGAAGCTCAGTGGGTTTATTACCTATAGCTGAATGGAGCTGTAGTTATTGCATAGAGCTGACCAAGGAGGCAGGCTTAGCTATTCTGGGCAGGCACAGTCTTCAGGCCATCAACAGGCAGGGAGAGAAAGCTATGGAGAAGATATTCTGTACACATTATCAGCATCTGTACATGGACCAAAGGAAGGCTTTCCCATCCTCTGAGCCTCATCGTGGGTCGGGGAAATTTGCCATTTCCCCGTGGGTCTGAGGTTACTGGCCTTGATATGGCCGACTCGAGAACAAAGCACGCTCACTTAGGACTTCATTCAGGGCTTCCAGCTCTCCCCACAAATGCCCTAAGAGGAGGATCGAATCTTGCCTAGCATCATCAAAAAAAAGTTAATTAACCATGTTAGCAGATTCCTATGGGGCAGAGAGATGGCTCAGTTAGGAGCCCTGGAGGCTTTTCCAGAGGACCTGGGTTCGATTCCCGGTACCCATGTGTTGGCTTACAGCTGTTCATAATTCCAGTTTCAGGGGATTTGGTGCCTTCTTCTCTCCTCCATAGGCACCAGGGACACATGTGGTGTACAGACATACATGGAGGCAAAACACCCACACACATTGGTAAAAAATGTCCCAGAGAGCTGTTTTGTGCTCTCCACCTAGCCCTGCTGGAGTGTAAAGATCTCTGTGCCTTTCACTTACTACCTGTTATTAATTAGTCACTGTACTATTGATGTGGATTTGAGTCCTTCTGGGAATCTTGCGTGACTCTGTCTCACAAATGGAATAGTGTGGACTAGTCTTTCCTAGTGGAAGGACTGAGAATTGTCATTGCAAATGGGTAGGCGATGTTTTCCATGGGTAGAGCTATACATTTTAAATCTGTATGTGTTTCATAACCTTTCTTATCCTTAAGACAATAATACAATCAAAGTAAAAAATAATTTTAAAATTCTTTTTCGGTAATTTGAAGCATTTCAATTAAACTTTATATAAACAGGTCTTACTGGTCAGTGGTGGTACATTCCTTTAATCCCAACACCTAGATGGTAGAGGCAGGTGGATATCTGTGAGTTTGAGGCCTGGTCTACACAGTGAATTCCAGGTTAACTGGGGTGAGACCTTAAACAAACAAACAAATAGATGAATACATTAATATGCACACACACACACACACACACACACACACACACACATATATATATATATTTAGTTGCTGTGTATGCTTGTGTGTATTTGTATGCTAAGTGTATGTGGGTGCCCGATGGAGGAAGGTCATTGGTTAAAAAATAAAGAAACTGCTTGGCCCTGATAGGTAGAAAATTAGGTAGGTGGAGTAAACAGAACAGAATGCTGGGAGGAAGAGGAAGTGAGCTCAGACTTGATAGCTCTCCTCTCTGGGGCAGATGTGAGGAGCTGCTCTCCAGGGCAGACGCGATGAAACTCCGACCCAGGATGGACGTAGGCTTGAATCTTCCCGGTAAGCGCACCTTGGGGTACTATACACATTATTAGAAATGGGCTAGTCCAGGTGCGAGAGTTAGCCGAGAAGAGGATAGATATAATGGGCCAAGCAGTGTTTAAATGAATACAGTTTGTGTGTTGTTATTTCGGGTAAAGCTAGCCGGTGGTGGGAGCTGGGTGGCAGAATGCAACCCACAGTTCCTACAACAGGTGCCAGAGAAGGCCAGAGAATATCATAATTTATCTTGTAGGTTACAGAGTTATTGACTAATGTGGGTGCTGGGAACCAAACTCTGGTTCTCGTAAGAGCAGCAAGCACTCTTAATGGCTGAGCTTCTCTCTAACACCTGAAGAAAGTCTGAAGAGATCAGTTCATTCAGGCAGGCATGGTGGCATGTGTCTGTAAATCCTAGTATTTGGGAGGCAGGGACGGGAGTAGCAGGAGTTCAAGACCATCCTCAGGTACACAGTGACTTCAGGGCCAGCCGGGGTTACAGAAGACTCTGTGGGATTTTACTTTTTGTTTTAGAAAAGAACAAAGATATATTCTCTAAGTCAGTGTTACAAATTGAAGCTTAAGAAGAGAAATAATTGACTTAAGCTTTTTCCAGAAAGAAGATTACTTTCTGAATCTTATTTACAGCGTCCATATTTTATGGACTTGTAAGTGACTTGCATATGTAATCTCCTGTTTGAATAATTTCAGGCTATATTGTAGGAGAGACCCAGCCAATCACCTTGCTACCAGGGGGCGGGGTCCCCCGAGGATATTTTTTACTTATAAAGATTGCAGGCGTGCTCCCAGTTATCTGCAGGAATCTGTGGTTCTGTAAGTCTATTTCCCCATTAAAGCTGTATATATTATCACAATCTGTCTGCATTCATTTATGCCGGTACACTGTATTATTTCCAGCTATTTGCTTTATTACTAAGTTTTCTTATAAAGTTTAAATATTTGCTTAAGTAAAAAGTCTAAGTAACTATGTGCATTACTTTAAAAAAATATTTTCCTGCCTTTAATGCCAGCACTTGGGAGGCAGAGGCAGGCGGATCTCTTTGAGTTGGAGGCCAGCCTGGTCTACAAGAGCTAGTTCCAGACCAGGCTTCAAAGTTACAGAGAAATCCTGCAGAAAAACAAACAAAAATTTCATGAAGAAAATTTATTTTTATAGTGATTTTTCATAATATATATTCTTTCTCTCTCTCTCTCTCTCTCTCTCTCTCTCTCTCTTATTTTTCAAGACAGGGGTTCCCTGTTTAGGTCTGGCTGTCCTGGAAGTTGCTCTGTAGACCAGATTGGCCTCAAATTTAGAGATTCGCCTGCCTTTGGCTCCCGAGTGAATTAAAGGGAGTGGGCCACCAGGTCAGGCAATGAGTACATTATTTAAACTGAGTTGACATTTTATTCTTACATACTTTCAAGTAGGTTTATATAATTTACAGTATCAATGTTGAATTTCACATTGTAATGTTATAATGACTGCCTACAATCTCAATATGTGGGAGGCAGAAGGAGGATTAAGAGTTTTAGAGTGGGTTACACAGTGAAGCCTATTTCTAGAAAAAAAAATATTCCATTCAAACAACACAGAGCTACACAACACTGACAGTGAAGCCACACTATGTTATGATATCGCTCTCCTAAAACCCAGTGTTCTGGAATGCAGACTCTGAGGAAGACAAGTGCCATTGTTATCAGATTAGCCCTGTCTGCTCGGAGGAGTCTGTCACAAGCTGGCTTGTTGACTGCTGATGTTCTCAAGGAGGTAGGGCAGCTCACTGGACCCTCATCTCCGAGTCCAGTTCTCCTCCCAGCCATGGGTATGCAATTCTGCCCTAACTGTATAGGTCTTAGAAGATGCTGCACTATGGAGGCTGGGGGAAGCCCCAGAAGGGGGCGCTCTGTCAATGCTGCCATGGAAAAGCCATCAACCATGCTGGGTGCAGACTTCCCAGTGTAGCAGCTTTGGGCTCGTCTGCACTTCAGCAAGTAGCCTCTTACCTGTATTGCCTTACTTAGGGTTTCTATTGCTGTGATAAAACACCATGACAAAAAAAAAAAAAAAAAAAAAAGCGCACTGAATGTGTTGCGAGTTATTGGTTCCCAAACTGAACTCGGGTGGAATGGGACTTTCGTTTGTCATTGGGACCTTATGAGGAGGAGGCAGGCAGATGTTATTTACACCTTGTCAGGAAAGGAATTCTCTCACAAGGACCAGTGTCTTCAACTTGAATATTCATGCTGGCTGAAAGCCTACCTAAAAGGTGGCGATAATTCTGTAGTTTGCTGCCACCTAGTGGTGAAGACTGCGTCGCTGCGGACTAAAACTGGAGGGAACTCGCTGGCCCTGTTTTACCTCAGCAAACATTTGTGGAGCTAGTTATGCTTGGCACGGCTCAGTCGCCAGGGACTTAAATATGGTTTCAGTATTGGGAAAATCCTAACTCAATGGTTCTCAACCTTCCTAAATGCTGCGACCTTTTAATACAGCTCCTCATGTTGGGACCCCTCAACGACAAAAATTATTTCATTGCTACTTTGTAACTGTAGTTTTGCTACAGTTATGAATTGTAATGTAAACATCTGATATATGACCCCAAGGAGGTCATGACCCACAGGTTGAGATCTACTGGCTGTCAGGACTTGTCAGGAGGCCTAATGAGTGGGACAGCGTTCTGAGGAACAACCCGAGAACAGGAGAAGGGCTCCTCGGGTTTCATTTAAGAAGTGATGTCGAGGCTTGTCCTCCAGTGTGAGGGAGTTTATGGCAGTGCCTTCAGAAATCTTGAGAAGGTCATTCAAGTTGGAGACAGGTTTACGGGGAAGAAAGAGGGGGGACTGTCACACAGACTATGGTTATGTCTTAGAGGGAAGGGATGAGAATTTTTGAGAAAGTCTGATGAACATCTGAAAAGTTCCTTACTCATAAACAGCTTAGGTTTGTGTTCAAATTGTGTTAGGTCATTAAAAGCAAATAAAATTTTAAGAGTCACTAGAAGAGCTCTGGAGATAGATCAACCAATAAAAGATAGATCAACCTGAGTTCAAATTCCCAGAATCCACATTTAAAAAAAAAAAATCTAGCTTTCTCCTGTAATGACAGCAGTGCTGAGATGGGAGGATCCTTGGAATCACTGACCTCCATTCTCTGCAGTTCCCACTGTGATCTCATCCAATCCTGAGCCTTGAAATACCAGCAGCCATATCTCCTTCAGTGCAGACTCTCTGAGTGTCTGCTGGATGGCTAAGGGGTCCCCAGTGCCACCTGCCTTTTGCACTGAAAATTATATGCAAATATATCTTAAATAAATGATTACTTGAAAAATGAAATTTATGCCCTGGCAATGCTGAGGCATACATGGGCAGCCTGTATATGGCGGTTCTGTTGAACTTGTCCATATTGGGTATATTGGTCTAAGCTGATGAGGACTACTGACCAGGTCTCTTCCTCAAACCATCACTTAGTTAATGATAATTAATGTACTTCATATGCCAAGGGGTGTCTGCGGGTGCTTTATAGTACCATGACAGCCAGCTTCATAATATGACCCTCTCCTGATATTGGTCACCTGCTGCTGTGCCTTTATATAGACCTTCCTACACAGAATCTGGGTTGTCTTTTAAACCCATAGGATGCATTCCAAAGTAATGGGCTGTGCAAAGGTTACTGAAGCTTCTACCAGGATTTCTCTTGTTCATTCAGAGGAAAGCCAGCCACTGTGTTTTAATATTGGTGTCCTGGGGACAGGCTTGTGTGGTAAGGGAACTGGTCTTCTGTAAGCAACTGTCAGGAAGCAGATCCTTGGAAGCCAACCCTTCAGGAGACTGCAGCCCCAGCCAACATAACTGTAACCTAACGAGAGAGTCCCAGTTCAAAGTACCCAGTTACATTGCTCCTCAATTTCTGACCCACAGAGAAATAATTAAATGTGTGTTTTAAGCATTGATAAGTAACAGAAAAACTTTTTATGACTTTGGGATAAATTTATGCTATAAACATAAAATAACATCCTATCTTATAGTGTATCACTTTAGATTTCATCTTAGATATAAAACTATTCAAAAAGGCTTTACAGGGGCTGGAGAGATGGCTCAGAGGTTAAGAGCATTGCCTGCTCTTCCAAAGGTCCTGAGTTCAATTCCCAGCAACCACATGGTGGCTCACAACCATCTGTAATGGGGTCTTCTAGCCTGCAGGCATACACACTGACAGAATATTGTATACATAATAAATAAATAAATATTAAAAAAAGGCTTTACAGAGATCATGCATACACGTTACCTTGCATTGTTGGCACATTATTGTATATTATAATCTGAGGGGGTGGCTAGGGTGGGGACTAGGAAACTGGGAGTTTCTTAGGCTTTCTGTATGAAAAAAGCGTTTGTAAGAGATCATTGCCTTTGCCCGGACAGTTGTGCTGTTTCTTGAGGTTGGCTGTACATACCGGCAGCAACCGTGCAACAACTGAAGCCTTTTCTTGTGGTCTGTAAAGGCTGGATTTTTCATTATTCAAATGTCCTTATGAATGCAGAAAATTAATTGTATCGGAAAACATACTGCTTTTTTTTTTAAAAAAAACAACACCTCCTTTCTTTAACAAAAGGAAATTTATTTTCTAGAGATGGAATCTAGGGCCTCATGCATGCTAGAGAGGTGCTCTGCGAAGAGCAGAAACCTCCAGGTCTTCTCTTCCTCTCTCTTTTTCTGAGACAGAGTCTTGCTATGTAGCTCTGTATAGCCCAGAATAACCTCCTGTGTAGACCAGGCCGGCTTCAGAGACTTGCATCATTCCTCTTGTCTTTGCCTCCTGAGTGCTGGGATTTCAAGCATGTGCCACCTTGCCCGGCAAAGTTATTATTTTATATATTAAAGTATAAATTAAAACAAACTTAAATGACATAGCAGAAATAGGATAAAATCAGAAGTAATTTACATTGTGTATTTTTATTTAATATTATAAATACCCCTAAATACGTTCAAGCCTCAACACTGCAAAGTAAAATGATAAATACTACGCTTATCAGAATTAAGAAAACGAAGTCTCAGAGTTTCTGATTAATATTTCAAGAAGCATTTGTTTTGGTTATGTATGTGCGTTACAGGGAGCCCACCAGAGATGACCACTCAAACACTGTTTACAGTCAACTGAAAGATTTTTCTAGCCATCTGGGACTACACGCAGGCATTCCAGACTGAAGTGCAGCCCGAGTGTCCAGAGCATGGGGTTTTTGAAGGCAAAATCCATGTTTTGGCATCCGATCAGCAGCGGAAGGGGGCTTTGCTGAGCAGTTCACTGGAGGGTGTTCTGCAGAGGCAGGCAGTTTATCAGAAGCTAAGACAAGCTAGCTAGCACATCTTTACCCTGGGTTTCTAGAATAGAGCTGATAATTTTCCATGGGATTCTCCATCAAGGAGATCAAATTCTAGATAAGACTGAAAGGGCCTCAGCAAGAATACACGATGGAGGGGTGGGGTGGGATGGGGGTAAGGGGAGATGGGGAGAGAAAAGTGAGAAGGGGAGGATGGGGGGAACTTGGGGAAATGGGATGGTTGGGATAAAGGAAGGGTGGATATGGGAGCAGGGAAGTATATATCTTAATTAAGGGAGCCATCTTAGGGTTGGCAAGAGACTTGAACCTAGAGGGGCTCCCAGGTGCCAAGGGCGATGTCCCCAGTTAGTTCCTTGGGCAGCTGAGGATAGGGAACCTGAAATGGCCCTATCCTATAGCCATACTGATAAATATCTTGCATATCACCATAGAACCTTCATCTGGCGATGGATGGAGATAGAGACAGAGACCTACATTGGAACACCGGAATGAGCTCCCAAGGTCCCAATGAGGAGCAGGAGGGAGAACATGAGCAAGGAAGTCAGGACCGTGAGGGGTGCACCCACCTACTGAGACAGTAGGGCTGATCGATTGGGAGCTCACCAAGGCCAGCTGGATTGGGACTGAAAAAGCATGGGATAAAACCAGACTCTCTGAACATGGCAGACAATGAGGGCTGATGAGAAGCCAAGGACAATGGCACTGGGTTTTGATCCTACTTCATGTTCAGGCTTTGTGGGAGCCAAGCCAGTTTGGATGCTCATTTTCCTAGACCTGGATGGAGTGGGGAGGACCTTGGACTTTCCACAGGGCAGAGAACCCTGACTGCTCTTCAGACTGGAGAGGGAGGGGGAGAGGAGTGGGAGGAGGGGGAGGAAAATGGGAGGCTGGGAGGAGGCGGATTTTTTTTTAATCAATAAAAAAAAGAATACAAGATGGAAGAACCTCAGTACTGTCTTACCATGTCACATTCTGCACTGGCTCTATGGGCATGAGTCATATGTTACGTTCTAGGGGCATAGATGGTCCTAAGGACCAGTAGCTTAATTCAGTTTATTCTTTGTGATGTAGTTGAGAATGCAGGGTTCAATCATTAGCCTGATCAGAATAAGAATCAACAGTCCAGCTAATGCTGATAGAAAGGTGGTCAGCCATGGGAACCAGGTAAGAAAGACTGACACCAATTATTTGATCTGTGTTTCCCTTTAATCCCCCTTTGAGGTTTTCTCTGAGCATGGTTTCCCAGACTGGTTGGCATGGAAACAACAATTTTCTCCTAAGACCATGCAAAGTCTTCAGTTCTGTAGAACTACTTTTGTGAAAGAGTCAACTTGGCTCTCCGGCCTGGAAACAGAATTCTCCAAATGATCTAGGTCTAGGTTGGTCTGGAACTTGAGTTCCTTAAAGTCTTGGTTCCTTGGTTCCCTGTAGGGCCCATGGCAGTTGTACCAGCTATTCCTGCCTCTTCTATGATTGGGAGCAGAACTGGAGCCCTTTTGACTTTCGTTAACATTGAGTCAAAGCCAAATGAGCTTTGTCTCCTCTTCTCTATTATAGGCCTATCCCTGGGAATAGCATATAGTGTTCGTTATCATAAACATAGCACGGAGGTGTGGCTTTCCAGTGAGCGGGAAGAGACACATTTAGTCAAACTGCTCCCATTTGTGTGAACAATACATCATCTGGTGTTGCCAAAGGTATATCAATCAAATCAGGTCAGTAACTTCAGGAGGGCCATGCCGGGGATCTGAGGAGTTGTCTAGTAGGAGAGTGGCAGGGACCAAATGCGGGGTTGATCCAGGAACAGGGCTTGCTATGAGGTCACTTGGGCGTTAGACACCCGTCTCTCGGGTATTCCTCTCAATAGGGCCTCAACAGAGTGTAGAGTTGCAGGGACAGTTTGTGTCCTAAAGTTAATCTGTCAGATTCTCTTACCAGCAAGGTGGTGGCAGTAAGGGCCTTTATAAATGCTGACCATCCAGCTGTGACCAGACCAAGTTTCTTGGACAGATATACCACCAGTCTTCCCCAGCGCCCCAGGGTTTGTAGGAGGATCCCTGGGACAACGCCTCTGGCTTCACCCATGCACAAGTGGGACAGGTTAGTAATGTCTGGGAAGGCCAGGCTGGGGCAGGCACCAGGGCCTTTTTCATGGCTTTGAAGACCCTCTGCTCAGTCTCAGTCCATTCCAAACACTGGGTACCCCTGGTGTTGGCACAGATGGGGCTTGGCTGCTTCAGCAAACCTCGTTATCCACGGCCTGCAGTATCTAACTGCTCCCAGGAATTCCCATTACTTATTTTGATCTGGGAGCAGAGATCTTCTTCAATTGCTGACTCTGCTGTGTTTGGGGGGGGTTCTCTGCTGCTATCTGCTGTGCTCCAGATTTCTTCTGCTTTTTAATGCTTTAACTGGCAGAGACAATGAACACAACCCAGACCTGTAGACCATATCATTTCAGGAACCTTAGACTGTATCAGTAGTTTGTTATTGTTAGGAAATCCCCAGGCACCCCAAAAGGGCAGGGCCACTGACTTGGTCCAAAACGACAGTCTTGGCTCACTCAGCTCATGCTGGATTATTGGATTGTTGGCTGACATTTTCAGCAGTTCTCAAGAACTTGCAAAACTATTTGTGTCTGCCAGGATGAGCCTTTTTCCTACTGTTCCTGCCTCTGGCAGAAGAGGCATCTGGCTCCCTACTGACATGCACATATGATGCATACCAAAGCTAATGCTAGCTCCTTTTCACCTGTACTTGTTATGCATCTCAGAGTCCAGGCTGGCATCCTGGTCCTTTGCACTTCCTCCTCTGCCCTAAACTCTTATGCAGCTCCAGTTCACACACTTCACTATCCATGGCCATGTCTGCTTCCCCCCTCCCCCCCAATCTGGACTCCTCCAGAGCAAACGTCCAGAGGCACCAACTAGCATGAATGCATACATGTAGTACTGCATATTATATGTTAACAGTGAATCAAAGAATTACCATCACCCATTTCAGGTGGGTGACCCCAAAAGCAATGCTAAAATATGCAAATCGGTGGATAATATACACAAAAACAAACAAGCTATTGTTTAGTGGTGCATGTGGCAAAATCACAAAGCAAAACTAAGCGCATTAATATAAAATTGAGAAAAAATTTAAAAGCTTAAACATTCCCCCCGATGAACCTCTTCTTCATTATTCTCCCCTCAACAAGATAGCATCTTGTCTGATTTCTAATCTTGTCCCGTGCCCCAGCTCCTACTGCCGTGATAGGTCTCCAGTTTTTACTCATTTTTTTAAGATATTTATTTTTTATGCATCCAATATTCTGTGTGTATGCCTGCAGGCCAGAAGAGGGCACCAGACCCCATTACAGATGGTTGGGAGCCACCATGTGGTTGCTGGGAATTGTACTCAGGACCTTTGGAAGAGCAGGCAATGCTCTTAACCACTGAACCATCTCTCCAGCCCCCTTTTTACTCATTTTTAAGGACTGGACTGAGTGACAGTTTGTGAGCTGTGTAAAAGATACACTCTAAGGCAGCTTTCAAGGCTCGGATGGTGGAGTTCAAGTCGTTGCTTGTGGCTTCAGTTCACTGCAGGGCTCAACGGTTGTCGCGGGTAGTTTTTGCCCTGTCTCTGGGCACAGTGAGTGTAGAAAGTCTGGACTGAGACAGGAATGTGGTATTGACACCTAGGGGTGTGGAGGCTGCAGCCAGAAGAAGATAAGGCGTGTGTAGCGAACAGCGGCCCGGATCACAGGAACACTGATCCAAAACTCTTGATGTCGCGGTCTATCCGAACCTACTCGCTAACGAACGCCCTCTCTGATGACATCACAGACCTTCCGCACTTCTAATTGGCGGAGCGGCATCCGGCTACTCTCGCGGTATTTCCTTGCCAGGTCCCGGTTTGTTTCCCGGCGCCGGGACCTCCGGTTGTGGATCGCGAACCACGTTAAGAGCTACCGGGACGCCGTAGACTAGACGGGCTTCCGGAACTCCTCCAGAGGCGGCGACTCTTTGCAGACGTCCCAGGGCACGAGGTTTGGCTCGCGAGTGTGCTGCCTGCCAGGCGCGCGGGCGCATGGGACCGACTCAACATAGCGCGGCCGGGCCAGCCTGCAGGGCTTCCTGAGGGTGCCAGCCTGTGGGCGCTGGTCGCTTAGGTCTCCATGGAGACAGGCCTTTAACCACTTTTTCGCCTGTCATTCTTCGGACTCCACGTGGGAATCTGAAAGATGTAGATGGGAGGGAAGCAGCAAATGGTACCTACGAGCAGAAAGTCACCAGGCTGCACAGGGGTATTTCCCGCACTGGGGATGCCCAGTTCACCAGAACACACGTTTATCCATAGAACACGCGGAATCACCTACTCTTATTTTCTGTGCAGTCCTCAGGATTCCGGGATCAAATACTGCTGCAGACTTGTCATTTACCCAAAATATCTCCAATTTCCTTCCGCAGTACCTTCTCACTTTGTACCCTGGCTGCTCGTTTAGGAAACTTCTTTCTAAATTTAAATACGAACTTCAAATTCTTCCCTTGTTGTCTGCTAGTAGTGTTCATTCTTAACCTTTTGGTGGACTGCTCACTTTACTGTGTTGACTTTTTGTCCAAATGTACTATGAATTCTTTAGTATCAGGATCAGCCTGACATATAAGCCGTAGCGTGAACGTTTAGGTCATAGGTGGCCCACCTTTTCGCCATTAAAGGTATTTGCCCCTCCCAGAATGTCTCTAGCAGATGTTCATTCCTTGGTTTTGTCCAACAAATGTTTATAAATGTTTACATGCCTGAATGGTGAAAGAATTGAGAATTAAAACACTGGACTCACCGTTAAAACTGCCACTTTCTTGGAGTTTGCTAATAGGGAAAACAGACAATACACAGATGTGCAAGTACATGTAGTTTCAGGTAGTAATAGGTGCTGTAAAAAATGATGGAAGGGTTGTGTATCAGTGATGATATTGTAGGTCAAGTGACAGAAAGCTTCTCAGGTGGTATTCAATCACACACTTGGATAATAAGTATGTCTTGCCGTATACGTGGGACAGCATTAGTGGACAGATCTGGAAAGCTCATGGGTGATAGATAACAAGAGCATCAGGAGTTGCGAGTGCTCTTAAGGTGGCAGAGCAGATTGCTTTGAAATGAAAAACAGGAAGCTGGGTTTTCAGGCTTTGAATACCAACACCCAAATTTGGATATTAATAATTAAATTGTATTTAGTGCCATTGGAAACCCTTGAGGTTATAAGTAAGTGCGTGTTTAGACTTTGTTAGTGTTTTTAAAAGATTACTTTGATGGTTGACAAGAATGAATTCTTCAGAGGTGGTGGGGGTGGGGAGGCAGTTAGTAAGCTGAATCAGGCCTATAGGTGAAATTCTATTGAGTCAGTTTCTGCCTGGGAGAGAATCTGAGGGTAGCCCATTCTTCATTGGACCACAGATGTCTTCTTTGACTTAAGCTGGAATTTGAAGCTTTTGTCAACCTTCTGATCCTTCAGTGGGACAAAAGAAATTTCTCCTTCAAAGCAGCAGCTATTTTAGCACTGCATAGTGAGATTCCTTTTCAAACAACAGCAGTAAAAACACTAAACAAACAAACAAGCACACAGGTTTTTTGTTTTTTGGTTTTTTTTTTTTTTTTTTTTTTTTTTTTTTGTAAACCAGATATCCTCAGCTCAATGGCTGTCAGCCTGGGGCAGTTGTGCCCTCTGATAGTGGCACTGTAGGAGACATCTGTTGGTTGTCGTAACTTGTTGGAAGTAAGATGCTCCTGGCATCTAATGGGATAGAGCCTGGGAAGCTAAGCATCCTATAGTGCACAGGACAACATCCTCAGCAGTCATGTGGCCTAAATGTCAGTGTTGCAGGAGAAACCCTCCACTGGACTAACATCTTAAACTCTTCTTTCTTTCAGAGACTACTGTTTGTCCTGTCTAAAATGGGTGTGAAGAAGAAAAGAGAAATGCAGGTTGCTGCATTGACTGTCTGTCATCAGGACCTGGAAATTTTGAGATGTAGGTGATTTTTAAGTTTCATTAGTTTAGTGAGCAGGGTATTTAAATCTCTGGGTCCCTCTAGAATATAATGCTGAAATTCTTTCTGTTTAATTTTTTCATTTTTTTGCATTCAATTTTGGATAAAAAATAATTTTGTTAAATATTATTTGTGCTTAGACTGAGTTCTGCTTGCTATTTTGGTTTCTGTACTTTTAAAAAGAATTTATGTATGTATGTGCACCAGGCATGTGCATGCCTGAAGCCCACAGAGATCATAAGAGGGCATCAAATCCCCAGGAACTGTGGTTAGAGAGGGTAGTAAACTGCCGTGTGGATGCTGGGAACTGAACCTGGGTTCTCTGCAAGCACAGCCAGTGCTCTTAATGGCAGGCCTCTGTGTCTATTTTTACTTTATTATTTATTAATCTCTGTGTGTACGCGCACATGCACCAGTGTGCACGTTCTCACTTGCTCTTTACTTTTTTTTTTTTTGCCAATTTGAGCTAGAGTCACCTGGGAAGAGAGAAGTTCCATCAGAAAATATCTCCATCAGGTTAGCCTGTAGGCAAATCGGTGTGTGTGTGTGTGAATTTCCTGATTAATGATTCCCAGCCCATTGTAGGCAATATCACCCTTGGACAGGTGGTCTTGGGTTGTATAATAAAAGCCAGCTGAGTAATCTGCATGGAACAACCAGTGAACAGCGTTGCCTCCATGGTCTGTGTTTAGGTTCCTACCTCCAGGTCTCAGCCTTGAGCTCCTGTCCCGACTTCTGCTAGTGATAGACTGTGACCTGGGAGTTGAAAGATAAAATAAACTCTTTCCTCCCCAGGTTGCTTTTGGCCATGGTATTTGTCACAGCAGTAGAAAGCGAACTAAGACAGCATGTGTATATGTGGACATACACATGCCCTGACACAGGTGTAGGGGTCAGAGGACAACTCTGAAGAGTTGGCTCTTCTCCCTCCACTGCATGGGTTCTGGGGACTCAAACTTAGGGTCAGACTTGGTGGTAAGCCACTCACTGCTAACACACTCCCTGGCCCTGGTTTATGTCCTTAGCAGTTTTGTAGCATGTATATAGAGAAGGAATAATTAATCCATATGTAGCTACATTATTGAAAGTTTTGTTCCTGTTCCTTAGCTTTTGCTGATGCAGAAGGGAAAAATCTAGCCTCTTTGTTGTTACATTGTGTACAGCTCACTGATGGAGTGTCCCAAATCCATTCTGTTAAACAGGTAAAGTGGAGTTTTTGTTCATGATGTGTCTTAAATATTATGCTATTATGGATTTTAAAAATTAACTGACAGTTTTTGGCTTTAGTTATTTAATGCCAATTTATCACCAAATGATAGTTTTTTCCTTTTTCTGTTCATTGTGTAATGTGTGAGCAGCAATAGAAATAGTAAATAAGCTTCCACCATCGTTGTGATTATAAGTAGATAGGAGATAATTGTGTGCAGTTTGTTAAAATTTTTATTTCTTTGGTTTTCCTGAGACAGGGTTTCACTGTGTAGCCCTGGCTGTCCTGGAACTCACTCTGTAGATCAGACTGGCCTCAAACTCTCAGAAGTCTGCCTGCCTCTGTTCCCAAGTGCTGGAATTAAAAGTGTGTGCCACCACTACCTGGCAATTTTTTTAAAAAAATTACTATTAATTTTGAATCTTTAATTTCGGCAGACACATTTGAAAGTTAATTTAAAATATAGATTGTTCTTATTTGTATTTCAGCATTTAGATTTTTCACACATACACACTTTGAAATCAGTTAAATATATTACTCACTGTATTGCCCTGGGGCATGGGGGGGGGCAGCCCGTATATGGCGGCTCTGTTGAACTTGTCCATATTGGGTTTCATGGTCTAAGTTGATGAGGACTACTGACCAGTAGAATCAGTCTGAGAATGTAGCTCCATTGGTAGAGTGCTTGCCCCGATTTGCTCCTCAGCACCGCATAAATCAGACATGGTGGCACATGCCTGTAGTCTCAACTCTCAAGAGGTAGATGTGGGAGTATCAGAAGTTCAAAGTCACTCTCCTTTTTCCTTTCAAAGAAAAGGAAAATGACTTAAAAGAATATTTGTAATCATCTTAGTTTGATGTATTTGATATTAGAATTGCTTTGATTTTTTTTTTTTTTTTAATTATAGATTGTACCTTTTCTGGAGAAGGTAGATAAAAATGGTGTGTGTGATCCTGCTATTCAAAGTTGTTTGGATATTTTAGCAGGCATTTATTTCTCCTTGACTCTGAAGAATCCCTTGAAGAAAGTTTTGATAAGGTAAGGAAAAGAAAAGAGTATAAGTTGAGTGCTACAAGAAATAGCCAGGAACTGGAGATAATACTTCAGTAGTAGTGCTTACCTACCTAGCCAGGTGAAACCTGGCTTCCATCCTCAGCACTTAAAGAAAGAAAGAGAAAAAAAAAGCAAAGTGAACACTGTTTTGGTAAAATTAAACTAAAGTATATTACTACAAATTTCTTTTCTTTTTTTCTTTTTTTTAAAGATTTATTTATTATGTATATAGTGTTCTGTCTGTATGTATGCATGCGGGCCGGAAGAGGGCACCAGATCTTATTACAGATGGTTGCAAACCACCATGTGGTTGCTGGGAATTGAACTCAGGACCTCTGAAACCACAGTCAGCTCTTAACCTCTGAGCCATCTCTCCAGCCCCCTACTAGTTTCATTTATACTCTCTATGTATCTGTCTGAGGTTTTTAGAAAGCAAAAAGCCTTAGGTTATAGGATTAAAAAAAAAAAAAACAAGCTGCACATTTATTCTTTGGGCCCCAGCTCACTGGTTTCTGGGTCAGTTCTTTTACATGGATGCTTAAATCTATCATCTTGCTTTTTTCCCCTGTCCCCATCTTTCTAACAGATAGTACAGGATTATATGCTTCATATAAAGTTAAGTAATACAGAAGTCTAAAAAATTAAGTGAAGCTTGAATTCCGCCATTTCTGCCTTGTTTCATTAGGAAAGGGTTGTCACTTTAATTTTGGATTTTGGTTTTTGAAACCTTTTCTTTGGGTTTAACATGTATACTATGTTTTGGTTTTAATATTTTTATGCAAATGGGATTATACTCTACACAATGCTCTGTAGTTAATTTGTTTATTAAAGAATATCTTGGAGGGTTGGTGAGATGGCTCTGTGGGCCAGGGTAATTCTCATCAAGTCTGATAGCCTGAGTTTTATCTTTGCCTCTACGTGGTAGAAAGAGAACCAACTCTTACAAGTTTGATGTCCATATGTGTGCTGGGGTACCCATGTGTAAGCAAACAAACAAGCAAATAGAACATCTTAGGGAAATTTCTATATCAAAATAGCCCTTTTAAAATGTGTTCATTTATTTTTGTTTTGTGAGTGTTTTGTTTGCATTTATGACTGTGTATGTACTCCATATCACGATACATATTATTTAGTTTATTTAATCTCCTTGCCACTTATGAATATCCGATGTTGTAGGTTTCATTATTTCAGCGATGCTGCAGTGATATTTTTTGTAATACATAGAATGTGTGTAATTGCAAGAATTACTAGAGTGGGATTTCTAGACCAAAAGGCCTATTTTGTAGATGTTGTTGACTGTGTTTCTCCTAAGCTGTCTGTTTACGCTTCTCCAGCTGTGAGTGACACTACTTATTTCATTGTGTCTCTCCAGCACTGGATCATACCAGTTTTTACATTTTTAAAATGTAAAGATGAGAAATTCTATTTTATTATCATTTGTTTATCCCAGACTGTTAATGTTGACCTTTCCTTGTTGCTGGGTTTTGACCCCATGAGGCTCCTGTATGTTAAGCAGATACCCTCCCATTGAACCACATTGCCAACTCATTGTTGAACATTTTTGCAATGTGTGGAGTTTGATTACCTTTTAAATTATTATATATCTTTTTATTGTCTTATAATCTTTTCTTGATTTATAAGTGCTTTATATAGATTATGTGCCAAATATATTCCTTTATTTTTCACTTTCTGAATGATATATTGTCTTTGTAAAAATCAAAAGACCTTGATCTTACTAATTCTTTTCCTTATATAGATTTCTAAACTTTTTGCCATGCCTATTTATGTTTTCCCTAATTCAAGATTGTTTATTTATCTGTCTTACTTTTTTTGTTCAGTTTTTAAATCCATCTACAATCAAGTTTTGAGTATTGGGTGAGATAGGGATCTAGTTTCACCTAGGATCTCTGTTATCCCCAGATTGTTGGCTCATGCATTTCCCTTCATATTTAGAATACTCCTTATCATTATGTATTTTTATATAAACTAGGTTTGATCATTTTACACTTGTGTGTATTTGTTATACCAATATCACTCTTCTTTTACTATTTTAATAATATGATTCAAATACAGAATAAGTTACCTTTCTACTAAATTTTCTTTTTCAGAATATTACAGTTTTTAGATTATTTCTTCTAGAAAGTAGTGAACTTTTCAAATTAAAAAAATGTATGTTTTGATTGATTATAGTATGTGATATTTGAGATTGACCTACAAGATTTGAGGTGATAATTATTTGGTATTTGAAGGAAATGTGTTTCAGATGGAGGAAATAAGTGAAAAGATTTTGTAAAGCTCTCAGAACAAAGAAAAGTCATATAGTCAGAGCTAAGTGATCAAGGATTGAGATGAAGTCAGAGGGCTAATGGTGAGGGAGAGAGGCAGGTTTTGAAAAGCCTTGTAGTTTAGTGTGAGCTATGCTTATTAGTGCCGCTGTTTGTGGAACTTGTTAGAGGATCACAGGTCAGTTCTTTACGTCTCTGCATTCTGCATTTGGCAAACTCAGGTCATGTACTGAACATGTACAAACTTGTTTTCCTTATTATCGTCCCTTAAACGACAGAGAAACAACTGTTAATATAGCATCCACATTGCATTGCACATTGCAAAAAATTTAGAGGTGGTTTAAAGTATGTGGGAGAATATGCTCTGTATGTTATACAGGAGGTTGACTATCCCCCAGTTTTTGTACCTGGTTGGTTCTGAAACCATTCTCATAATAATTGGTGACTACATGGTACTTTAGTACTATTGTGTAAGCTGAGACTGAATATTCATTTCCTGGTCACTCAGACCCGAATAATCACACAGAAACTATATTAATTACAAGACTGTTTGGCCAATAGCTCAGATGTATTTCTAGCTAGCTCTTATAACTTAATTTAACCCATTTCTATTACTCTACATATCGCCTTGAGTCTGTGGCTTACCGGTAAGGTTCTGGCATCTTACTCCTTAAGCAGCTTACATGGCGTCTCCTTCACTCCATCTACTCTTTCTCTATATCTCTGTTCGAATTTCTCACCTGGCTTTACTCTGCTAAGCCAATAGCTGAAACAGCTTTATTCATCAACCAATAAAAGCAATACATATACAGAAGGACTTCCCACATCACTATTGCTCTGGCTACTCTGTTGAGAGAAGTCTGGGGGATCAGAAACAGCAAAATGGAACCAGGGAGACAGATGAGAAATGGTAGATAGGGAATTTTGGTGATGGCAGTATAAGGTTATAATTTCAGTGCTGTATTTTGAAGGTATGGTTCAGTGTTTAACATTTGTATATTTTCTTCTCCCTCCATACTTAAGCCAGTGATACAAGCTTTTCATTCTTCGCTTCTTTTTTACAGCTCACTGAATGGCCTACCTAAGTTTTTTCTGACTGAGGCTATACACAGTTTTACTTCTCACCTTCAAGAAGAATTAAATACTGCTGACTTATATTCTTATAGAAAAGTAATTGACAATATATCTTCCTGCATGGAGAACTTTAACTTGGGTAAGCCAGTACTTTTCCTGGCTAATGTCTGTCATTACATCACTTTTTTTTTTTATTGAAAAAAAAAATTTCTGCCTCCTCCCAGCCTCCCATTTCCCTCCCCCTTCTCCCGCCCCTCTCCCCCTCCCCCCACTCCTCTCCCCCTCCCTCTCCATTCCGAAGAGCAGTCAGGGTTCCCTGCCCTGTGGAAAGTCCAAGGTCCTCCCCCCTCCATCCAGGTCTAGGAAGGCGAGCATCCAAACTGGCTAGGCTCCCACAAAGCCAGAACATGAAGTAGTCAGGACCACGAGAGATGTACCCACCCACTGAGACAGTGGGGCTGATCTATTGGGAGCTCACCAAGGCCAGCTGGACTGTGACTGAAAAAGCAAGGGATAAAACCGGACTCTCTGAACATGGCGGACAATGAGGGCTGATGAGAAGCCAAGGACAATGGCATGGGGTTTTGTTCCTACATCACTTTTTAAAATGTTCATTTTGACAAAAAATCCTTAGCATTGTTATTTTCCTACCTGCAGGTAGAGCAAGTGTTGTCAATCTACTTGAAAATGGTAAGTCTTGATATTTTCTTTTGCTCTGAGGGGTGACAGTTTCTGGAGTGGTTTTTTTTTTTTTTTTTTTTTTTTTTTTTTGGTTTTTCGAGACGGTTTCTCTGTGGCTTTGGAGCCTGTCCTGGAACTAGCTCTGTAGACCAGGCTGGTCTCGAACTCACAGAGATCCGCCTGCCTCTGCCTCCCAAGTGCTGGGATTAAAGGCGTTTGGAGTGGTTTTGAAGCTGACTACTTCCCATTTCTTGGGAGAATTGGAGTATCTCACATAACTAAAGTACACCATGCTACTTTGAAGTTTCTGCTTCTCAATGACATCATTTCTGGTAGACGTTTGAAAATGTTCCTGTACTGAAGCTGGAACCCAGTTTGGACTTCTGGTTTGTCATTATATTCTTTTTTTTTTTTTCAGTGCTTCATTTTCTGCACAAGAGTTTAATTGAAATCCTGGAAGAAAACAGGCAAGTGCTGTATGTCTGCGTGCTTGTGCATATGTGTGTGCACTTTGGGGCTTTTCTCGTACAGAGGACACTTTCTTAATGGTCTCAGAATGTGCTGTTTCCGACATTTAGCATTTAGCAAGATTATTTAAATTTTTTTTAGAATTGATGTGTGTAATTTTTAATTGATTTTTTTGAGACAGGGACTTACTTCATAAACCAGGCTAACCTCAAACTTGTAATCTTCCTGCTGTAGCCTCTCAGGTGCTGAGATTACATGTATGTATCACCATGCTTAAATAATAATTTTTAAAAGATCATTATTATGAGAACTATTGAGAAAGAGAAAAGTCGTTTCCTCTACCTTTGAGTGTTTGATATTTTCATGGGTGAAATTTTTTTCTTATTATCTTTCTGAAGATATTACTAATAGTTACCTTTGTTTTTTTTTTTTTTTTTTTTTTTTTAAGTTTTCTTCGATTTACATAGTATCTGGCTTTTCTCAGTTTCTTTTTTCCTCCTGTTTGCTGTGTTTGTTGACTGTATTTTTGGCAATAAACCTTCCTCAGAAGTCTAGTGATGCTGGCTGGTGAAACATTCAGGAAAAGGCTTTTAAACATTATGTGAACCTGTGCACTTTGGTGGGGTTGGCTGCAGGTTTGGTCTGTTTCTGGGGAACCCTTTAAGCCGTGCTCTTGCTCCTTGGGAAGTAGATTTACAGTAGCATCAACATCTAGACTTTGCTTTAATATTCTTACTGCTGAGTGGCTGGATAAAGCTGAGATCTTGGGTTTTGACAGCCACCGGGCACATGTTTACCTATTTCTCCTTTCTGCAATACAGCATAGCTACCTTATCTATTTGCACTGTTTTCCTGACAGATACTGGCCGGTTGTTACAGTTTGTTTCTTACCACGTAGCTCAGACTGCACTTAAACTGAAATTCTCCTGGCCACTAATCCCAGCTGACATGCCTTGCTTTACATTCTGCACAGGTGAACTAGCTGTCCGCTGTCTTAGAGGTTTGCTTTAGAATGCTTATTCTTTCTAAGACGTGTAGTCTCTTTGCCTGTTTTCTGCCCTGTATTTACTTCCACATCAAAGCCAGCACTAAAGTGCCCAGGTCTCCAGGTTACTCTCTGATTTAGTGTCCATCTTTCCTCATTCTAAGTCAGTTACTAGTAGTTATATGCTTGACAGCTTCTAAAATATTGCCATTATCACCTTGTTCCTTATGTATCTGTTTATGCCTTTTTATATTTTAAATCATGGCTGCTAGTTTAGGAAAGTTCTGGAATGGAGTAGAAGTATTAACTGTATGCCCACTTTAACCTGTGGTTCTCTCCTTCAAGAGGCGCTCCTTTGTCTCCTTTTTAGACTTCTCGGCTCATCTCACGGACCAGGGTCCATTCCTCCAATTTTATTCTTCTTACTATTTCTTTGTTGTTAGTCACTGTCTATATTATATTTAGGATTTTCACTTAGCTCTTCTTCCTTAGTAGATTCATATATTCAGTTGGTTCCCAGATACTTTGACTTGACAATTTTATAGGTGCTTCAAGTTCAGTGTATGCAAAAGAAAATTCACTGTCTTAAGAAGATACAAACCCTGGTCACTTCCATTCTACTTTCTGTCTTTGAGTTTGCTCATCTTTGATACTTCATATGAATGGAATCATGTAATATATGCATATTCTTTATATATATTTGTACATGCATGTAGATTCATTGTTTATATATATTTGTGGTGACAGAAATACAGTTTCATTCTACAGCCCAGATAGGCAATGAGTTCTTGATTTTCCTGCTTTAGTCTCCTGAGTGCTGAGATTACAGGCATATATCATCATGTCCAGCCTGATGATATATTATCCTTTTATATCACACTTACTTCATTTGGAATGTTTTTAGGATCTGTCATGTAGTAATGTGTATCAGAATTTTATTTTTTTTATAGTCAAATATTCCACTGTGTATATAGGGCACATGTTTTCTATTTGTTGACCTTTTTTTTTTTTTTTTTTTTTGGCTCTTTCTACCCTTTGGCTGCTCTATAATGCTGCTGTAAGTATTGGTATACACAAGAGCCTGTTTTAGTTTCTGTTTTCTTTTCTTCCTCCCCCCTCATTTGTTTGTTTTTTTAAATAAGGTCTTGCTCTGTGGCCTCAGTTGGCTAGAATCTCAGCTGTAGCTTAGACTGGTCTCAGAGTTGTATTGTGGCAGCTCTTCTGCTTCAGCCTCCCATGTACCTCACACACTTGCCTCTGCTTTTATTTATTGGAGATATATACCTAAGAGTGGGCTAGCTGGGCCCTATGCTAATTTTGTTTGTTTTGAGGAAGTTACAGTTTTCCCTGGTTTGAGTTTTAATAGGATTTTCTGTTTTCCCCTTTTGAAAATAGAGAAGAATGAGGCTGAAGGCTGGGAGAGCAGGTGAAAGCTATTGTAACCCAAAAGAGGCATGAGGATGGATGGCTCAGGTCAGATAGTGGCTGTGGACATGGTTTGGGTCCAGATACATTTTGGAAACAGAACCAAGATTTCCTTGCAGATGGGATAGAGAAGACAGGAGGCCAGCATGATTACCATGGCTTTAGAAATAGAGATCCCAGGAGGTAGCACAGCTTTGGAGTCAGAGAAAATCTAGGACAGCATGTTAATTCACCTATCTTGAGATACCTATTAGATAACCAAATGAAGATTGTGAGTAGGAAGTTAGAAATACAAGTTTGTAATGGAAGAGATCTGGGCAATAGTTAACGTATAGAATATAATTTAAAGTATCAAGGGAGAGAATTAGATGAGAATAGAGAACTAAGTGGGACTGAATCTTGGGGAGCTTTGACATAGAGTAGGATGGGCAGGGAATGTCTCAATGTCAGAGGATCTATTTAGTGTACCTGAGGCTTTGGGTTGGACCTTCACACCAGAGAGAAGGGGCGGGGCATGAGAGGGAAGAGTGAACTAGTTAGATGGGTAAATAGATTAGGGTGAAGAGAACAATCTAGTCATGTCTGAGGAGAAAATCTACGACAGCATGTTGAAGGCAGGTGGAAAAGTATGCTTATATTGAGTGTTTGTGCCTGTAAGTTGTCTCATTTTTTTTTTAATTTCTTATCTTTGCCCTAAAATAGGGAGTAAGGTTAATCTTGCTGAGAAAGAGGGGCCTATTGCTGTAAGAGTATTTAGGAGTTTACAATTAGTGTCTATGTAACTGGAATGCTTATCCCAAATTGATTTTGGCCCTTGGTTGCAGGAATGTGCTAGTTTTGGAGAGGATAGAAGTGGTGACATTTGTATTTGAGTTTTCTTTTGAAATCCTTTTTTTTTCTTCTTTGTAGAAAATTTTCTGGAAATCATATTGTTCAAACACAGTTAATGAATGACTTGTTGGTGGGTATTAGAGTTTCAATGACATTAGTACAGAAAGTACAAGGTCTCCAGAGTGATCTTGGGAATGATTCTGGCTCTCCCATCTGGCAAACTATGTGTGGCTTGCTGAGCGTTTTCACCAAGTTTTTAAATGATGGTAAGTGTGACAGTGTACAAAATGATGGGCGTAACTGCATGCCAGAAGCTTTTCCTATATTTGTAATTGAGATGTGGGACTTTAACCTATGGGGAAATGACCTGAACTACATGATTTTAATGGTTTTGTTTGTTTGCTTGCTTTTTTTTTTTGTTTTTTTTCGAGACAGGGTTTCTCTGTGGTTTTGGAGCCTGTCCTGGAACTAGCTCTTGTAGACCAGGCTGGCCTCGAACTCACAGAGATCTGCCTGCCTCTGCCTCCCGAGTGCTGGGATTAAAGGCGTGCGCCACCACCGCCCGGCTGCTTTTTGTTTTTCACACGTATGAGTTCAGCAAAGGAGGTTGAACTTTTCCCAGTTTGCATGTGTTTATATATGTGAGCATGTTTATTGTGAACAAAGGAGAAATACCAATACTCTCATTGTTGGAAAGCCACAGATGTTAAGTTATCCTGAACCTTGCTAGCTCAGTTGGCAGAGCCTGAGACTCTTAATCCCTGGGTTGTGTGTTCCAGCCCCACATTGGTCGTCAGAATGTAGCATAATTCAGGTCCATGAGAGCCTATAATAAAGGCTAACAGATGTTTATTGGGGAACACTCACAATAAGAAAGCCGCTGCATCCCTCTGCTCTGTGGACGCTGGGAGCTGCAAACCCAACTTTTATCACCAGCCATGCGAAAGGGAAAAAAGGATGAGCATGTTTGATGTCTGAGCTCTAGTATCCAAAAGGCTATTTGAATGAATTCCCACAACACCACCACAGACTTTAAGTTATAGAAGAAAATTCTTCAGAAGTAGTTACCAAATTTAAGAAAGGCTTAGAAAGATAAGTTGAATTCTTAGTGGTATTATATTCAAATAATGACAATAGTTGTTGTTTATAAACCTAATTCCTCCCTATATCTCTTCTGTCCATGAGAACTATACCACTAAGAAGCTAAACAGAAGAAAATAAATTTCTCCTCATGAGAGTATTTCAATTATTAAATTTAAATGCAGTAACATGGTAGACTGTTGAGTCATCTCTCCAGGCTCAGACAAAAGTTTAATGAGACATTACTTTCTGAAAAGTTGATGGCACTCCATCAGCGCCATTCGTAGATAATTCCAAGCTTGTTGTGTTAGTAAAGTGTTTAGCTGCGAGTAACAAAAATTGATCCCGAAGTTTAGAGGCAGATGACCCAGAATTACTGCCAGCAATGTCAGAGCCAGCTCTGCGTTTCTGCTGGGGCATTTTTATCATGTTGCTGCCTACCCGTGGTCCTGCTGTCTCCTGTTTGGCATCTGTCTGCTGTAGCTGCAGGCATCAAGTGTTTGTTCAAGGCAAGAACGGCCTTGCATCTCTTTCTTTATCTGTCCATCTGTCTCTCTCCCTCTCTTTCTTTTTTATGTCTGAGTGTTCTGCATGTGTCCCTGAATGGCAGAAGAGGGCACCTGATACTATTATAGACGGTTGTGAGCCACCATGTGGTTGCTGGAAATTGAACTCAGGACCTCTAAAAGAGCAGCCAGTGCTCTTAACCACTGAGCCATCTTCCTATCCCCAGGGTCTTGCATCATAATCAGAAAACTAATAGATCCAAAGGACTTCTTCCTATAGCTCATTGGCCTGCACCCCTGCAGTGGCTGTCTTTAGTTTCAAGGAGTATTGTGGAAGCAAGAATCCTGCTTTTTGCTAAGCATATGGCTACCCAAGGTCAGTTTTGTTCCCAGAGAGGAAGGAAAGAGTGGATATTTAATAGTTAAGGTGTTTGTCATACTTCTTAGTCTGAGCTGAGTAATTCACATTCCTGGAGACTAATGTATGTGCAAACGAAGAGAGGGTAGCGAATTAAAATTGTCTGATCACTGAGTACTGTGTCAGAAGGGTTTCTGGTTGACATTGATGTAGATTTTTTCATACAGACCTTCAGAGCGCTTTTAGGAAAATTGTCCATGGAGTGGGAATTCAGGCATCAGTGTTGGGGAGGGCAGGGGCCACTGTTACCGGGTGTTCTAGTAGCTTGGATGTCGAGGATGAGCGTAAGAAGTTGGACAAGAGAGGAAGGAAGCTCATTCACTAAATATGTGCTGGGCTTAACTTCTTTTTCTTCATTCTCATTTAAACTTTATGACAACTTGTCTGGTAGGGGTTATTTTTTTCTTTGAGACGAAAGCTGAGTTCCCGGGAAGTTAAGTAACCTGTCTGGATCTAGTTACCTGGGAAATGGTTGAGTGGAACTCTGGGACTGTCTGACCCAGAGCACTCGCTCTTTCTGCTACACCAGACTGCCCATGCTTTGCTACATGATGGTTGCTTCTTCCTCCCATAGACGACCTGCTGCAGACTATTCAGAGCACATCGGGATTAGCTGTTATTCTTTTTGTGAAGACCATGCTCCATCCATCTGAAAAGCTTCCTGAGTTGGTGAGCGCTTCTCCTTTTTAGAAATTCCCTTCAATGAGAATTAGACAGACATCAGTTTGTTTTAGTTTAAATATTTTATTTGTTACTATTTTACAGTTATTTGTTTGTGATGTGTGTCTAGGCACACGTGTCACAGTGAATGTGTAGCGGTCAGTTGACAACTTATGGTAGGTGATTGGATCCTGGGGATCAAACTGAGGTTCTTAGACTTGACATGTTTCTCTTACTAAGCCATTTCACTATCCCTCAGTTTTTAAAATGTATTGGCTAAATTTTTAAAAGTTTATGTGGCATAGTTGGAATTTTTCCAATGGCTCTTTTCTCTTATAATGATAATTCTAAATATGCAAATGAAGTGGTGGCAGGATGATGACAGAGTAATAACAGCTATCTGTAAATCAGTTTTGCAGAGATAATTACTATTAGCGTTTTGTTGACTTCCTCGTTTCTTGTAGGGCCGACTTTTTGGTTCTGTGTGTCTGTGGTAAGAGATATTTATAACATCACAGTTATGCAGTGACTAGTGTTTAAATACATGGCAATAATTTTCCGATAGTCTTTTTTTATTAAGAATAGACTTTATAATGTACTTAATCATACTTTATCATGTAATATAAGAGGCATGTTTGGGTCAATTTTTAGTGAATTTGGTCCCTAAGGAAAGTGTAATTTGGTAATGTAGACCATAGTCTTTGTATTGTCTGCTAGCATTCTTCCCTCCTCTCAGTATATTATCTAGAAACTCAGTTTATCTAATTAAACATCTCTGTATTCTGAGATCACACAAAATAATTATTATTGTATACAACTGATTTTTTTTCAGAACTCCCCTAAAAGCATCCTTTTGTTCACCTTTATGCTCCACCAGTACTTTCATCTCAGCAGACAGATTTATGTGCTTAGGTTTAATTTTTTCTTTCTTTTAAAGTTAGTGTAATAATTTTAATGTTTGTGGCTGTTTCATCATTACTTTTCCTAGAATATTTTGGCAAAGAGATTTGTAGGTTGGCATTTGAGAGACTTACATATTATTGTCTCTGTTGTTTCTAGATCAGCAGCCTGCTTCTGCAGTCGGTTGACCCTGCCAGCATCCCTGAGTGGTTCATGAACAGCTGCAGGAGCCTTTGCTGTGCTGACGTGCCGGCGTCAACTCTCTTATTCCTGTGTCAGGGAACACTTGCGATGTTGGACTGGCAGGATGGGAGCATGGGCCCACCTGGGGAGGCTTTGCTCTTGGATACTGTGCGGGTTTTGTTTACCTTGAGTTCACAGTGAGTTTTTCTTTTGTTATCTCATATTTTGTTTGTTTATAAGACATTTGAAGGATACAACTAACCCAACAAACTCAGTTCAGTTAAATGTGGAAGGATGAATTCTAAATTAAAATTGATGAGTGAGAATAGAATAGACATGAGAGATAATGAGAAGGTAATGAGAATGACAGTCATAGGAATTATTCCTATAGGCTATCCTAATGAACATTTCTAATGCTTGCCTTTTTGTTTGTTGTTTTGAGTTATTCTTATGTTACTTTGAACTTACTTTGTGGCCAAGGCTGGTTTTGAACCCCTGATCTTTCTGCTTCTCCTTCCATAGCAAGTATATGCTACTACACCCAACTTATGCTAGCATTAAAATAAGATTTTATGTTTATTTAATAATGTGCATATGTGTGATGGATATTTGCATGTGTGTGAAGTACCATGGAGGCTGGAGGAGGGCAGTGGATTCCTTGGTACTAGAGTTAGAGGTGGTTGGGATCTGCCTGACATTGGTGTTTGGAACTGAACTTTGGACCTCTGAAACAACAGTATGTGCTTTTAACTACTGAGCTATCTTTCCAGTTTTTAAAAACTTAAAAATTTGCATTTAGAGATGGTACAACACATGACCCTATTTTCAGTTCCTGGAGCTGTACCAAGCCAAACCACAGAAAAATCCTATAACAATGCCTGAGTGTATAATGCTTTAGGATTCATGAGTTTCATGAATTCTAGGTAACCATTACTTTTTATACATAGATAGTATAAAAACTTAATTTGTTGGATGAGTAAAGTGAAGTTTAGACACTAAATGCTCTCTTAGGAGCATGTTATAGTAAGGTAGTCACAGAGCTGAGTTCCTTTGTTGTTTTGCCATTGTGGCTGAAATGATCAAGTACTTAATATGTCAAAACAGAGTCTGGTGAGATGGCTTAGCTGTTAAAAGTGCTTGCCACCAAGCCTGATGGTCTGACTTTGATTCATTGATCATACATGGTAGAAGGAGAAGACTGACTTCCGAAAGTTTTCCTACGATCTTAGCATACCTGCATACAAACGCACACTAAATAAATAAATAATAAAAATTTTAAAGTCAGACCATGAATACAGCCTATCAGAATTGCTATTAAAGTAAGCCAAAAGCTCTAAAATAATTTTTGCAAATTGGAGGTATAATTCATGTACTATAAATTCGCAAATGTAAAGTGCACAGTCTTGTTTCTTTTAGTGTGTTTATGAACTTGTACAACCATCACCACAGTCAGCCTCAGAGTGCTTCCATCTTCCTGGATGGCCATGGTGGTGCACTCGGGAGGCAGAGACAGCAAGATGAGCTGTAGTGTAGCTCAGGTTTCTTTGTGAGACCTTGTCTCAAAATAAATTTTCATCATCCTAAAACAGCATATACCCAAGACCTCAGGCTCAGTGGGTAGGAGACTTGCTGTGCATGTGGACCTGAGTTCAGATCTCAAGCAGCTCATGTGCCTTTAACCTCAGCATTAGTGAGGACCAGTAAATCCGGGGAGCTCTCTGATCAGCTGTCTTAGCTGAAATGGCTAGGTTGTAGTTCAGTAAGAGACGCTGAAGCAAGATGGAAGAAGACACCTGGCATCTTCTGTGGCCTCTGTGCGTGCATCCTCACACTCACTTGACTCTGTACCCCTCCCCCCCACAATTTAAAATACCCATGAAACCATCATCACAGTAAAGATAGTGAATAGTTCCTTTTTTCCTAAAAGTTTTTTCATATTCATTTTTTGTTTTTTGTAAGGTGAAAAAAATTCATCTGAAAGTTTGACTTTCAGTTTGACCTTCATTTGTAATTTTGTTGTTGTAAATTTCATTGAATTTTCTGTTCATTCTTTGTTTTTAAAACTTATGATTTCTGTGTAATTTCTTATACCATTATAATAATATATGTCATGGTTTATTTTTCTCCAGGATTAAGGAGTCAACACTAGAAATGTTCCTATCTAGAATCTTGGCATCTTGGACCAATTCAGCCATACATATCCTTGGATCAAGTTCCCCAAGCCTAAAGGACTCTCTGAATGGGGGTTCCAGCATAGCTAGGAGACTTTTGGAATACGTCTATACACACTGGGAACATCCATTGGATGCTCTGAGACACCAAACCAAAATCATATTCAGAAATCTTTTGCAAATGCACCGGCTCACTACAGAAGGGGCAGATTTAGTGACCGACCCTTTCTTCCTGGAATTGACTAAGAGTCTTCTTCAGTTAGAATGGCATATTAAAGGGAAGTACGCATGTCTTGGCTGTTTGGTTGAGAGTATTGGAATTGAGCATATTTTGTCAATAGATAAAACAATTCCATCTCAGATCTTAGAGGTGATGGGAGACCAGTCGTTGGTACCTTATGCAAGTGACCTTTTGGAAACCATGTTTAAGAATCATAAGAGCCATTTGAAGTCCCAGACCGCCACCAGTACTTGGATGGATGTGTGGCATGAGACTTGGGTTTCTCCTCTCCTTTCTATACTGTGTGGAGGAAACTTGGATCAGAAGTCTTACGTGATCGATTATTACTTGCCAAGGTTACTGAATTACAGCCCTGAAAGCCTGCAGTACATGGTAAAGATTCTTCAGGCATCTATTGACACTGAAACTGGTGAGAAATATTTTGTTTTAGTAGTTCTATTTAGGAGACGTAAGTGTAGGTCCCTGTGCAGATGCTTGTTATCTCCTAGTTTAAATATCCCCCGTCTCCCATTCTATAAGTGGTCAAGAATGCTATTAATGATAGCCACTTCAGATTGAAACAGATTAGACTTTCAATACCTGAGTGGTGTTTTTGGCTGAAGTAGTTTCACTAAGCCAAAGAGGGATTCCAGTTATAAAATTTTGTTTCATATTTTTAAAAGATTGATTTTTATGTGTATGAGTTGGTGTGCTTACCTGTCTAGTGTCTATATGAGCAACATATGTGTGCCTAGTGCCTTTGGTGGTCAGAACAGGCATTGGATCTTTTGGAATGGAGTTCCAGAGAGTTGTGAGCTGCCACGTGGGTACTGGGAATTGAACCTGGGCCCTCTGGGAGAGCAGCCAGTGCTCTCAACTCCATAGACATCTGCTCCAGCCCCTAGTTACAAGGTTTTAATTTATTATTTTGATCCCAAACTAGAGTAATGGTATATGTATTTTATATAATTTTCTTTAATTTGTATAATTTTATCCAAATGATTGAAATAGCAATTAAAAATGCTTTAGTCTGGCTTAATAAAAACAGGTGAGTTTTTCACAACTTAAAATAAAGAACTATATAGTCATTTAGAATAGGGGGAATATCCCACTGAAGCTTAGAAGTGCTAAAAGAATCATGGTTTATAATGAACGTGTAACCATATGGGGTGGTATATGTCTCCAATTCATGCATTTGGGAGACAGAGACAGGAGAATTGTTTCCGGTTCAAGGCCAGTTTTGTATACATCGAAGTTCCAGGTAGGCCGTGACTGTATTAAACTCTCTAAATGCATAGATAGATTAAAAAAGAACGTGAGGCGATAACCCTGAGTATGGAAATATCAAAAAAATTTCTTAACTTGGTTCTGAGAGGGAATTTTAATTTTATATACAAAAATAATGTGTTATTTAATAATCTTTTACAGTTGTTCCTTATGAAGCTGTCCTGCAGTTAGCTTGTTTTATTCTGTGTAAGGTGTTCTGCGAGCCTCAGCTTCCTGTGCTGTATCAGAGCACAGCCTTGCTAGAGGCCGATGTTCTACTGAAATCAGGAAGCCTTTGTGGCCACGTTTTATGTTCTTTATAAATGAGAACAACTCCAAAATACATGTTGTGGATCAATGTTTGTGTTCAAGGAAGTTACAGTCTTTGAACTAGTACAATGTTTCTACTGTTCTTGTGTAATTGTCTTACTTTTCTCCACTTGATTTTTTTCTTCTAATTCACATAATGGTGGACTTTTTTTTAAGATTCAAGACCAAAAGTAAAAGTTTTAGAGAATAAGTTTTGATTTCTTTTTATTAATAAGATAATTACGCTTACTTGAAATTATTGGCAAGAACAGTTATTTTCAGTCATTTCTGTTTTAGAATAAGTACTTTAATTGGTTCTAGAATTAGTTTAAAATTTAATGTTAATTGGAACATAAAAAGTTGGCATGCCATAGTCATTGCATAGCACAATGATCTTTGTCCTTGTGCTTTTAAGATAAGAACAATCTTTTCTCTCTTAGGGGCTTGCAGTCGCAGAGGGGCTCTGGGAGCTTTGATGGCATGTCTGCGAACAGCTAGAGCTCATGGACATCTTCAGTCTGCAACTCCTGCCTGGGAGAACCTTGTGTGCGGTGCAAGGATAAAGCAAGGCTTAATTCACCAACACTGCCAAGTAAGGAAACTCGTGTTGCACACATTAGTCCCTGCTAACCTCATTCTGTTAGTCCTGCTAGCGGCCCCTAAATTCTAGGGGGTCCATTTTAATAGTAGAGGGTGGCAGTGTCTGGTTGGGAACATGGACAAGTTATGTGAAGAACCTGCAGCTCTGAGAGACAGCGTAGAGTCAGTATGTCTAGTAAGGGGCTTTAGCTGAAAGATTTAGAGGAGCCCAGCAGTGTCCGCTATGACTGCTTCGGAAATGGAGTGTTAGAAGAGCACACAGAATGGAAGCGAAGCTCAGGTTGGGAGAGCGCTGGAGCTAGACTAATGACATCATTGATTCCCAGTTACCAATAGGGTGGGTGTGTTCATTGCTTATCAGTACAGTCAGAGATGAAGTTCTGGAATAGGTGCAAAGGAAGCCAGGAGACCAGCTAGTGTGAACTGGAGGTGAGCTGTGAAGGCCTGGAGTGAGGTAGCTCTGAGGAGATGAGAGGGGTGGAGCTAAAAGCTACATAAGTAAGGCTTTGGCTTGTGAATGTGTGTAAGGCTCGGTTTATACATGGAGTGACAGTTTTATAAGAAGTAACTAATTACGAGGTGTTTTGGATTGAGAAGCCTTTCTGAGGTATATGTAGGTAACATGAAGTTTACTTTTTTCTTTGGTAGCTTATACAAATATCACACATTTGAAATAGTTTGGGCTTTTCCTAGTTCTTGGGAAAATTAACATTTTATGGTTTGATGTATTTCAGGTGCGGATAGATACACTAGGCTTGCTTTGTGAAAGTAACCGGAGCACAGAAGTGGTCTCTCCAGAAGAAATGCAGTGGGTTCAGTTCTTTATAACATACAATCTCAACAGCCAGTCTCCAGGGGTGCGGCAGCAGATTTGCTCGCTCCTTAAAAAGGTACAATCTTGCATCAGAATGGGAAAGTGCAATTGCTCAGAAATTGCTGTTTTAACAGGTCCCAGATTTGGGGCAAGTGTGAAATGGTTGTGGTTGGGCTGCCATGTTTCTTCATGGTTTCAGTGTCTTGTCCTGAGTTCAGCAAATTTACATGTGGGATTAAAATACCACACAGGGCCAGGCGGTGCTGGTGCACACCTTTAATTTTAGCACTTGGGAGACAGAGCCAGCTAAATCTCTGTGAGTTCAAGGCTAGCTTGGTCTATAGAGTTCCAAGACAACCAGAGCTACATAGAGAAACCACATTTCCAAAAACAAACAGAAAAAAAGGGTTTTAAAATCCAAGACAGAAAGTTTTTTCATTGGGTGTTTAAAAAAAAAATTGACCCCGACCTCTTTACAAGTATAATTTTAAAACATTTTATTCATTTACTTAGGGGACAGGTGTATATATAGGGGTGCACTTATGGAGGTCAGAAGACAGTTTGCAGGAGTTGGTTCTCCTCATCTGCTGTGTGAATCCTGGGAGTAGACTTAGGTCATCAGGCTTGGTGGCAGACATCATTACTGAACTATCTCACCAGCCCAAACTCTTGTTTTTTGAAAGAAAAAAAAGTCCAGCATTGGGGTTCTTGGAGCGTGGGTGATTTGAAGATGGGGGGACGGCAGCTCTTGCACTTGTGAGCACCTCCGGACTGGTGATTTCATGGTAGTTCACCTTGAATCATTCGTGTAGCGCATCTCTGGTGAGGACTGGTAAGGTACAGAAATGACTGCATCATCTCAGCTTCAGCCAGTTTAAAGGAAATGGGAAAACCGGTTTGATTATGGTTATAGTAATAGGTTGTTTTTGGTAAAACTATAAAATGTTAATTTTATGGCAAAAAGAGACTGCAGATTTCATGATTTGAAATTGCAGGCACTGCATGCACCTTAAATTATTCCTGCTGGTCTAGATTTACTGTGTGATTCACATAGTTTTTATTTTTTAAATGTCTTTTTCTCCTTAAAAGTTGTTTTGCAGGATACAAGAAAGTTCTCAGGTACTTTATAAGTTGGAGCAAAGGAAATCCACACTTGACTCAGAGAACCGGTCCAGCAGAGAGCAGCCTCCTGTCTCTTTGCAGCAGTATAAGGTAGGTCATGTGCCGGCCACACAGGACTGTGAGGAAGCACTAGAGGGTAACAGACAGAAATCTCTTGCTGAATTAGGACTTTGTGTTTTTCCTTGTCACGATGGATGTTACATATTCCTTCTGGGACTGGGTACCCTACTGGAAGGAGCTGCGGTTGTGGAACCAGTGCAATCCCTGAACTGTGACAGAGTGACGTAACGAGGCTCACCTGTGAGTAGCTTATTTTTTGAGGGGCCAGTTTACTTATTTCTTTGACATTTGTTTAGTTGCTACCTCTAAAGTCCACCTCTTCACGGGGCAGAAGACTGCTGATACCGTGACCCAGACTGACAGCGTGTGTGTGTGACAGACACAGGATATTCGTGTGGGTGTGGTCACGAGTGTCTGCATGTGGAGGGCAGAGGTCGATATGACCAGTCTCTCCCTTACTCTTTGAGACAGGTCTCTCACAACCCTTGAGCTGTTTTTTCAGCAGCTGCTTGGTAGCAAGCCCCAAGCACCCTCTTGTCTGTGATCTAGGACTGAGATCACAGGTGTGTCCATTGCAACCCTGGGCTTTGGTGTTAGGGATCCAGCTCAGGTGCTCATGTTTGTAGAACAAGCACAGTACTAACTGACCCATCTTCCCGCCCTCCTGTTTTGTATGTCATCCAGAGCCATATAATGAACTCTGTCTCAAAAATCAAACAATCAAACCATACAAATAAACATCAAAACCACTAAAACCAACAAACAAACTAAAACCCCGAACAAGTTGGTTTTGAGGGTTAAATGAGAAAACCCTTTGTAAACACTCACTGGGGGCTGAGGAGATGGCTCATCAGGTACAGGGGCTTGCTGCTAGGCCTCATCTCTTAAGTTCCATACCTGGAATCCATGTGCAGAAATCCTACTCCTGAAAATTGTCTTCTGATTTCCACATGGGCACAGTGGCATTTACTGCTCATGTTCGGATACATACATAATAAATAAAATAATAAAAATAAAAAGTCTTTAAAAGTGGTTGAGAGCGTATATGGAGCCCTGCCCTGTGTGTGTGAGTGACGTATTGTTTATTAGCCTCTCTTGATCATTGCTGGATTTGAGGAAATCGCTCCTTTGCCTCTTGATGAAAGGAGTGGTATGACATCCATGAAATGACGCTTAAGCTCCTAAGAACATAAATGCCTATCGTGTGGATTGAGATTCTAAATTTTCACAAAAGCTTGTGTTTTAGTTTTCCCTTAGACGCTCCTTTTTCCCTCTCTTGAGACAAAGTCTCGCTCTGTAGCCCAGGCTAGCCTTAAACTGTGGTCCTCCTGTCTTAGTTCTGAGAGCTATGAGTATAGTCATGTGTACCATGTCTGACAGACGTATGTTTCTTGAACATTAGAGACTTAATCGAAGTCAATCTTGTGGTTATGATCATTTCTTATAACTGTTAACAGTCTGTGGCTTTTGGAGGTTGTGAACTTTGCCCTGTTTTACCGTCATCATACCAGTGGGTACCATGCAGTGTGTGATAGGCCCAGTGCCAATTACAGACCAAGTGCTGAGGAAGAAGGGGAGGCTTAGTTGATAAAGATATCTTTTAGAGTGGTGGGGATGATTTCTTGTCTAAATAACCAATCCTAATGTCTAGAGTACTTTCAAACTTATCAAATACCATGTACCTATGTTTTCATTTAATCTTTTATAACAGACTGTGGGTTAAGCACTCTTACCCCATAACAAGTGAGAAACTGAAACTTAAAAAAGTTGAGTGACCTCAGCTACTAGAAGTAATGCCAGTACCCAAGTCTAGATTTGCTCCTGACTGGAAACACCCTAATAGTCCTTTTTATGGGCTCACCTAAGTGGGGGCTGGTAGATGAGAGAGATTGGGGAGGACTTAGAAGTGAATTCACTTATAAGTAAATATGGCACGTGGAATGCAGAAGTTGAGTAAGACCTGAGTGTGGGAAATGCTCAGTAGAGCATTCCTGTGGTTGGTTATGGTATTTGGAAATCTTACTAGGAACCCTAAATTAGCTAGACTGGGGATGGAGTTCAGTGATAGAGTGCTCTCTTAGTGTCTATAAGCCATGTTTGGATCCCAGCCTGGGTGTGGGGTCCACAAACGGGGTGTGGTGGCACACGACTGTTGTCTCAGCACTTACAAAGTGGAAGCAGGAGGATCAGAAACCGAAGGCCACCCTCTGCCGCATAGCAATTAGATCTTTTTATGAACTGTCACAGTTCCTTTAGCAGTCTGTATTGACTATTTCTTTTTTACTCTAAAACTTTGGAAAGCTACATACCTCTGATGCCTGACGGCTTCTGTCTGGAGCAGTGAGGAATTCATGAAGCCCTGGCACAGACAGGGCCTGAACAGATCTTGTTGTTTTCTAAAACTATGATTGATTTTTTTATTGTTGAATCAGTAAAGACAGGTTTAATTGATGTCCTGGTGTAGTTTATGCCTTTAGGGCTGTCCGTGTTACGTTGCTGTATCAAATGCCTGAGGGAGGGTACTTTGGAAAGGATGGGTTATGGAGAGGAATTAGTGGCTGGAAAGATCAAACAGCAGAGGTGAGGGTTCTCTACCCATGTCATGAGATAGCAGAGTGGTGGGCACAGTATGGAAGGAGCACGTGCTAAGGAGTGTAGCGAAACAGCCATTCCCATGGAAACTTGTAGCTTACCAGTAACCTGATTCACTCCTGACAGCAGAATCAGTTCCTGTGGGTGGAGTCCCTAGACCTAATTACCTCCCACCAGGCCTTACCTCTTAAATTTATACTGTCCCACTGGGGGTCAAACTTGAAGCAGATGAGTCTTTAGGAGATAAACTGTCCAAACTCTAGCAGGTGTCAAGCTGAATAATGAAGCAGCTTCTAAAGAGTCTTCTCTCTGTAGTAAATGTAACAAAAGCAATCCTCCTGAAGGGCAGCACCTAACTGCCCGTTAACTTCATTATTCGTAACTGTAGTTTGTTTTTAATTTTAGAATTTCATGTCATCTGTTTGCGACATTCTTTTTGAAGCATTGTTTCCTGGATCTTCCTACTCAACAAGGTTTTCAGCTTTAAGCATATTGGGATCGGTAGCAGAAGTGTTTGCTGTCTCAGAAGGTAAGCTTCACCAATGTATGGGAAACATAACACTTGGCCAGTATTTTGTTGTCTTTTGATAGATCCCTTCTTAATACATAGGTCTCATTTGTACGTAATTAAAGTTGCTAGAAAAGGGCAGATGGGAAAGAAACTGTCTCTCCTTTTTGTCAGTCACTGCCTGCTCAGCATATTGTCACGCTGCGTGGATCCTCTTGACTTCCTGCACCAACACTTCCCGTACCTCACATTTGTTTGTGCTGTTATAAGAAAGGGCTACATCTGTTAAGTTTAAAATGAAAACCACTATCTTTTATCTTCTATTTAATAAAAAGATGAAAGAGCCTTTGTGGTTAAAATGTGGTTTCTCATATATGCCAATTGCCTGGAGATTCCTATACCTTCAGAAATCACACACTATAGTACAAGAACCATTTGCCTGGAGTTTCCTGTACCTTCAGAAACCACACACTATAGCACAAGAACCATTTGCCTGGAGATTCCTGTACTTTCAGAAATCACACACTATAGTACAAGAACCATTTGCCTGGAGATTCCTGTACCTTCAGAAACCACACACTATAGTACAAGAACCATTTGCCTGGAGATTCCTGTACCTTCAGAAACCACACACTATAGCACAAGAACCATTTGCCTGGAGATTCCTGTACTTTCAGAAACCACACACTATAGCACAAGAACCATTGCATGACAACAAACTAAATATCTACACGATTCCAGAAGAAGAAAAACTATGAGAAAAAGAATAATTCTATACTTAGTAAAAGATTGAAACAGATCAAAACCTACTCCTAGCCTCTGGGTATGATAATACATGCGTTTAATCCCCGCACTTAAAGGAATGAGGCAGGGGGATCTCATATTAGAAGCCAACCTTCTTTACCTCGTCAAAACCTTGTCCCAAAACAAATACAAAATCAAAAAGTATTCTAACAAAGCAAAGTCTGAGACAAGTGACTGATAAATTCCACCAAATATTTATAGTTATCCCTTCTCATAGTCTTTCACAAAACTAAAGAGGAGGGGTGACCTTCATTCTGTGAACTCAAAGAAAAGCAAATAAGGCTTGTAGAAGGGTCAGCAAGATGGCTCAGTGGTTTGCTGCCCAGCCTGCCTATGTAGGTAGAAGAAGAGAACTGACTCGCGCAGATCATCCTCTGACTTCTACATGTGCACAGTGGTACATAAATGCAAAAAAAAAAAAAATGAAAATAAGGACTCTGTAAGAAAATGATAGACCAGTATCTCTTATGAATATAGATTCAGAAAACCTCAAGAAAATACTCCAGCAAACAAAATTTAGCAGCATATTAAAAATATTGAACACAGGGCTGGAGAGATGGGTAAGATGGTTAAGAGTACTCCTGCTTTTGTAGAAGACCCAGGTTCTATTCTTGGTTCCCACATGGAAACTCAAAACCATCCATGACTCTAGTTCCAGGGAATCTATGCTCTCTTTTGATTTCTGTGGGCATTGGACACATGTGATACACATGTATATATTTAGGCAAAACACTCATACACATAAAATAAAAAAAATTACTTAAAAAAATGTATGCAGCCGAGTGGTGGTGGTGCACACTTTTAATTCCAGCATTTGGGAGGCAGAGGCAGGTGGATCTTTGTGAGTTTGAGGCCAGCCTGGTTTGCAGAACAAGTTCCAGGACAGCCTGGGCTGTTACAGAGAGAAACCCAGTTTTGAAACTTGAAACAAGAACAAGAAACAAACAACAACAATAACAAAAATGTGTGCTACAACCATGTGGAATTTATCCCAGGAATTTGGGATGGGTCAAAATAAAAAGATCATATAGGATGTCATTGCTTGTCATTCTGTCGGCTGACTCCAAGACTTTGGATCTTAGGTCAGTAAGTTTTTTAAAAGATTTATTTTTATTGTATGTTTATGAATGTTCATCTGTATGTATGTTGTGTGTATATGAATGTATGTGTGTGTGTGTATGTCTGTCTGTCTGTCTGTCTGTCTGTCTTCTGTCTTTCTGGTGCCCACCAAGGCCAGAAGACAGGATTGGACTCTCTGAACTGGAGGTACAGATGGGGGTGAGATACCATGTGGTGCTGGAAACTGAACCTGGGTCTTCTATGAGAGCAGCAATGCTCTTGACTACCGAGTCATCTTTCTAGCGCCATGAAGATTTTTAAAAATGGGTTCCTAAGTTTGTTTGTTCATTTTTATTTTCAAAGTAACTGAGATATCTTTCATACCCTTTGAAAGGGAATAAAATATTTTTAAGTCTTAAAAATGTGTTTTATATTTGTAAATCTGTAGTACTTACTTTGTCATTTGAAGAGATGCAGTTTATGCTATTGTATAGTGTATGCTATGTAAAGGATGAAATGAAATTTTATTGTGGGTAAAGCAGGAAGTATGAATTTTGTAACTGATCTTATATAAATATCTGACCAAGATAGCTTTGGGCAGTTGATTTTTTTTATTTACTTTTAAATGGTTTTCATTTATTTAAAAATTTAAGGTACCATCCAACCAGTGTATCAGCTGAGTCATGACATTGATGCTGGCCGTTTCCAAATACTGATAGAATGTTTTACTAGTACTTTTGAAGAAGTGAAAACCTTAGCATTTGACCTTCTGATGAAGCTGCCGTCAGTAACAGCTGGACAGTTTCAGGTATTTGGACTTTACCTATGTAAATGTGCATGTATGTAGAAATCTTAACTTAGGTAAAGCAGTCAGGATTGTCCTGGGTCTGTCTTTGCTTCCTTAGGTCATTTGAGTGTTTCTTTCAGTTTCTGTCTGTTTGGTCTAGCAGGAGTGGGAAATGGTAAAAATCCACATTCCTGAGCTATACTTTTTAAAGCTGCTTTGGTGGAAAGGGAGGCGTAGGAGGCGGTAGGTTTTGTTGTTTACAAGATTATTGGTAGATTTCAGTTATGTGGTCTCCATAGTTCCCTTGGACTTGTAATATTTGTTCAAAACATATCACTTACAGTAATTTTGAGGTTTTAAAGATAATCTTCCTGATTATAGACTGAGAAGCTGAGCGTACATGAGGTAGAGAATGTGTTTCTGGTCTTCCTCTCAGCAGTAGCTAAACCGAGACTGAAACCTCAGACTGTTTGAGGCCAGCAGCAGTTCTCTGCAGAGGCGCTTGGCCCCAGCTCTCTCCCCGACACTCCTTTTCCTGCCTTGGGGTAGGAGATGAAGATGGGATTAGGGGTAAAGGCATGGTATAGGGTAGGTCTGCAGAGACACCCAGTCAGGCACTGTCCTCTTTAACTTGTTCTGGGAATGTGGGGTCACCAGGACCACAGTGAGGGTAGAGCTTTGCCTTCCGTTAGCATTTTCAGAGGCCAAGGGGCTGAGGGGCTACAGCTGTTAGGTTATATTTAGGGTATGCTGTACAGCCGTACACCATCTTATAGGTGCGGGATTCAGAGGAGCAGAGTCTACCAAGACAGCACCATATTGTTGTTTCTGTGTCTTTGGTATGGCATCACAGGGTCTCAGGGGGTCACTGCTCTGACTTGTGTCCAGGTTAGGAATGGCTGCCCAGGATCTGGCTGTATCTGTAGTCTTCTGGGTGCCTTAGTGAGCAGAAGGTTCTTTGCTATCCTCTGCTAAACTCTTGTGCCCTATAGAGTTTAAAAATAGACTTTCTTTTATTAGTACAGCTTCCCTTACTGTTTATCACATATAGCTTTTTATCATATAGATTAGCTATGCCTCATTCCTTTCAGATAACTTTTGAAAGGTGTTGTAAGGGGAGTGGCAGGCTATGTCCCGCCGCCCGGCTAGCTTATACCCCGAAATAACAACACACAAATTGTATTCATTTAAACACTGCCTGGCCCATTAGCTCTAGCCTCTTACTGGCTAACTCTCACATCTTAATTAACCCATTTCTATTAATGTGTATCGCCACTTGACTGTGGCTTACCAGCATGAGTCTAACCAGCATCCATCTTGGGCAGGAGAATCATGGCGTCTACCACATTCCCTTTTCCCCAGCATCCTGTTCTGTCTACTCTGCCCACTTAAGGGCTGCCCTGTCAAAAGGCCAAGCCAGCTTCTTTATTCAACCAATGAAAGCAACACAAATAGAGAAGAACCTCCTACAGAAAGGATATAAAGTAAGAAGGTAAACTGTAGGAAGAACTGGTTCTTCATACCTGTGAAGGCCCTGAGATGACCTCCGCATCTTTAATTCCATAAACATGTACTCATAGGAACACATGGTATTTAAGACATTTCTGCCCCATGTGGTTTAAGTTAGGATTTTAGATATAGTATCTGGCCATTGTCATAAACATTTATGATTTTAAAATGAGGCAGGCAAGGTGGCTCAGTAGGTAAAGGTGCCAGTCACCAGCCTTGTGATCTGGGTTTGGTCTCTGACCTCTGCCTGGTAGAGGAAGAGAATCAGCTCTTTAAGTTGTCCTCTGACGTCCATTAGCACCATAGTGTGTGCAAGTCCATCTCAGGTCACTACTCCCAAATAAATAAATGTAATTTAAATAAAAGAATCGACCACCTCCTCTTTAAACAAAGATTTAAAAATATTGGCTATGTATTTCCAAAGTCCTGTATTTTATGTAGTATGTCATTCTTTTGAACAGTATAAGTTAACATTTAAGTATTCTTTGAGTGCTAGCTGAACCTCTCGAGTACACTGTGTATATAATACATGTTCTTGATGGTATGTCTTTCTGATATGTGTCTTTTCTACTCATTGGTTTACTACCCATCTTTCTGTGGAGCTGCAAATCTTGTGTATTTATGGTACATTAATATTTTAAGTTTTTGAATTACATTTATTTGTGCATGTGTGCTACTGGGGCGGTGTGTGTGTGTGTCTGTGTGTGTGTGTGTGTGTGTCTGTGTGGTGTGTGTGTGTGTCTGTGTGTGTGTATGTGTGTCTGTGTGTGTGTATGTGTGTGTGTGTCTGTGTGTGTCTGTGTGTGTCTGTGTGTGTGTGTGGTGGTGGTGGTGTGTCTGTGTGTGTGTCTGTGTGTGTGTGTGGTGTGTGTGTGTGTGGTGTGTGTGTATGTGTGTGTGTATGTGTGTGTGTCTGTGTGTGTGTGTCTGTGTGTGTGGTGGTGGGGTGTGTGTGTGTGGTGTGTGTGTCTGTGTGTGTGGTGTGTGTGTGTGGTGGAGTGTGTGTGTGTGTGATGGTGTGTCTGTGTGTGTGTCTGTGTGTGTCTGTGTGTGTGTCTGTGTGTGTGGTGGTGGTGTGTGTGTGTCTGTGTCTGTGTGTGTGTGTGGTGTCTGTGTGTCTGTGTGTGTATGTATGTGTGTGTGTCTGTGTGTGTCTGTGTGTGTGTGTGGTGTGTCTGTGTGTGTGTCTGTGTGTGTGTGTGTGTCTGTGTGTATGTGTGTGTCTGTGTGTGTGTGGTGGTGGTGTGTCTGTGTGTGTGTGAGTTGTGTGTGTGTGGTGGTATGTGTGTGTGTGTCTGTGTGTGTGTGTGGTGGTGGTGTGTCTGTGTGTGTGTGTGAGTGTGTGTGTGTGTGTGTGGTGGTGTGTGTGTGTGTGTGGTGTGTGTGTGTGTGTGTGTGTGTGTGGTGGTAGGTCAGAGGACAACCTGCAGAAGTTGTTTATCTTTTTCCACCATATGAGTTCCAGGATCTGATTCAGGTTTTTAGGCTCTGAGTCATCTTTAGGTTTCCTTGTATTAATATTTTGCACTAAATGGGATAAAAGTATTCTCAGTTTTTTTTTTTTTAAGTTTTTTTAGACAGGGTTTCTCTGTGTAATAGGCCTAGCTGTCTTGGAACTCACTTTGTAGACCAGGCTGGCCTTGAACTCACAGAAATCCAAGTACCTCTGTCCCTGAGTGCTGGGATTACAGGCGTCACCACCACTGCCCGGCTAAGTGGTCTCTTTTAAGACTGTTTATTTTTTTACTGATTTATAGATAGTGTAGTTTAAGATTTTATTCTTAGGTAGAAAGATGACCTAGATGTTTATTTAGTACTTTCTGTTTTTTTTAAATTTATTTATTTATTAAAGATTTCTGTCTCTTCCCCGCCACCTATTTAGTACTTTCTGATGATTATTTAGATTTCACTTTTTTGACCACTAAAAGTTTTTTTAGGTTATAGAAAATTAAATGTCAAGTAGAAAATAATTTAGATTAAAACCAAACTGACATGCAAATCAATACATTTGCTATCTACTGTTTTGAAATTGTTAGACATCATTGTCAGCGTACTAATAATCAAATCCAAGAGTGAGTTTCTAACTCCTCTCATTAGATAGTTATAGAACAATCCAAAAAGAATCACAGTAATATTAAGTAGCTAAACACTGATGTCCAGAATGGTTTGATGACCATGTGGCTTGATAGCCGTGGGACTGGGGCTGGGGTCCACGTCTCCCATTGTTAACCCAGTGTCACAGGGACTTTCCCCTTGCTCTGTGCTCTTTAGCAGAGCGAGGAGTGGAGTCTAAGTAAGGCACGGGTGTAGGAGCTTGGCTGCCAGACTTCTGAGTCTGATTGACCCCTTCTTCTCCAGTTTGTATGGAGTTATACCATGAGGAGCCTTTCTTTGTCTCTGTCATTTGAGCAGCCAGTTCTATGAGAAGGGAAAAGGGGAAAGAACAGTAATGTGGTGTTCAGATAAGACGTAAACTGAGAAACAAAGCTAATAAAACTTGTGCTCTGAGTAGAAGGTGGTCTGCCTGGGGCCTAGCAGAGTTCACAGGAAAGCAGTATCTGTTTGCCCATTGAGTTTCCCAATTGAAATTATATTCAGGGTCTTCATCGCTGAAGTGATTAATGGTCATCACCAAGTACTGTAGGAAAAGTAGCCTATGTTCATGGAGAAAAGCAGTTCATAGTCACTAATGTTCATACCGAGTCACAGCCAGATGGTGGGTATGAACTTAAATACACTGTTCCTTTAAGTTCCTCTCTGCCATGGTGATTGAGACTGTGCTCTGCTCTAGGATCCTGAGAAGCTGCAAGACCTGTTCCAGGCAGCATTGGAGCTCAGCACCAGCACAAAGCCATACGACTGTGTGACTGCCTCCTACCTGCTGAACTTGCTGATATGGCAAGATGCCCTGCCAGCTTCCCTTTCTGCCTCCTCAGCATGGCTGCTCACATGTGAGGCTGGAGAGAAGGCTGCTGTGCTGGAAAGGAACACATTAGTGGGTTTGTATTGAGAAAATGATCTTTCACTGTCATTTATCAAATATTAGTTTCTTTTTGGTTAGAGTACCCAATGGTTCAATATTTTCTTGTTTTTAAAAGTTTCCAGCATATAAGAACATGAGTACCATTTATGCAAATTAATAGTTTATTCTTCTTTAACACCTATTTCTTCTGTTTTCTCTTTTCCCTCTATTTAACAACCTTAACTGTCCTGGAACTAGGCATGTAGACCAGGCTGGCCTCTAACTGAGATCCATCTGCCTCTGCCTCCCGAGTGCTGGGATTAAAGGTGTGTGTCACCACACCCACTTGCTAAACAGAAGACATATGCTAAATAATTAGATGCACAAATGTGCATTAATGGAAACATTTTGAAGAACGCATCTTTTCTTTTTAATTTTACTTTCATTGTGACCACAGACAAATCATCCTCCTTGTATCTGTACAGAGCAGTTACTTTGATGTTGGGATATTTTCCTCAATCACTTCTTCACCTTATTATTTTGTTATTTTTAAAAACATTAAAACTTAAATGCTGCTTGTGAGTGTCCATGTGCGGTGTGTGCATACATGTGTGCCTGTGCATGGAGGCCAGAGGAGAAGATCTGCTCTCCTGTCCTCTCTGCACTGGTGGAGGCCAGAGGAGAAGATCTGCTCTCCTGTCCTCTCCCTCTGTGTTTGCTTCTGGAACCTGGAACTGCACTAGTGGCCAGCAAGCCCCAAAGATCCTCATGTCCGTCTTCCACAGTGCTAGGGTTGTAGGCATCTGATCACACCCAGCTCTTGGATTTGAACTCAGGCTCACATGCTTGCATGGCAAGATAACATTGAGCTATCTCTGTAGCTCTCACTTTAATTTTTGAGACAGAATCTCTTCATTGCACCTAGAGCTTGCCATTTCTGCTTGACTGACTGGCAAGGGAACTTCCAGATTCTGCCTGTTTCTGAATTTACCTCTCCACTGGGTTTACATATGTGTGCCGTCATGTCAAACTTTTATATCCATGCTGGTGATTCCAACTGAGAGCTTCCTGCTTGTATAACACTGAGCCAATTCTCCAGCCTCCCCCACTTTCTACTCTCTCTTTTTTAAATAGGATCTCTTGTGGCCTAGGTCAGCCTGAAACTTGCTTTGTAGTCAACGGTAAGCTTGAGCTTCTGCTCCTCCTGCCTTACCCAGTGCAGTACCAGGCATTGAGCCCAGGACTTTGTGCATGCTAGGCAAGTGAACAGCAAGGACAGGAAGCAACACAGCACCATCAGCTTAGAGGGAATTGCAGACCAAAATCACAGAGAGAAAAGTTCTTCATTCCAAGTGTGATATCTAAGTAGAAACCCCGAAATTAGAAATGTTGTTGAGGCTGTGGAGAAAATAGAATATGCACTGCTACGGTCGAGGGTATGCACAAAAACATTTAGCCTGTAAATATCCAGAGAAATTAAAACATAAGCCCAGTCAAGAATTGTACAAGAATGTTCATAGAAATATTATTCATACTTTTCTAAAAGTTGAAATAAGCCATGTGCACATCAGTTGCTGGGTAGGTAAAAATGTGTTATGTGTGGGCAGTGGACTCCTGTCCAGCATATAAAAGAATGAATTATTGATGCAGCTTTGATGAACTTTGAAAACTTTATGACAAGTGAGAAGCCAGTCTCGTGTTACTTTTTTCTATTTATGATTGTCTAGAATAAGCAACAAAAAAAAAGTTATTTTTGTTTTTTTTGAGACAGGATCTCATATAGCCCAGGCCAACCTCCAACTTGCTATATAGCCAGGCTGGTCCTGAACTCCTGATCTCCCTACCTCAGTTTCCCATGTTCTAGAACTACAGACAGGTATATATCACCACACCTGGCTAAGAAGAGGCATATCTGTATGGACAAAATAAGTCAGTCCAGAGCAAGAGTAGAGCTTCCCTGAGAGGAGTGACTGTTGTTTCTGAGTGAAGGTTTCTGTTTTAGTTTTGTGTATGTGTCAGCAGACAGCAAATATGTTCTAGAATAGTGCTTATGTTTGTATAGAGAAAAAAGGACTTGTACACTCTTGATTTTTATTGTATTTGTGCATGTGCGCATGTGTAATGGTGTGAGTGTCGGAGGACACCTTTGGGAGCCAATTCTCTTCTTTCACCCCTTGGGCCCTGGGGCTCCAGCCCAGGCTGTCATGTGTGGTTGGACGCTGCTCTGGTCACTGAGCCGTCTTACTTTGCTCAACTTGTGCACTTGAAATGTGTGAATTGATTGGTGTCTGAATTGTATCTTGATTACACTGTTACTAAATATCATTTTTGGCCAAATAGTCCATGCTACATGGTTCTGGAGTTTGACACCCAGCTAGAGGGTATCTAAAAGGATTGGTTCAGAGTGAGTATCATTAAACTTTCGGTTAAGTGAATGCATTCTATCCCCCCTCCTCCCCCAACAGGGTTTCTCTATAGCTTTGGGGCCTGTCCTGGAACTAGCTCTTGTAGACCAGACTGGCCTTGAATTAACAGAGATCCGCCTGCCTCCTGTGTCCTGGAATTAAAGGCGTGTGACACCACCTGGCTTGCATTCCATTTTTTTTAAACAGTGTCTTAACTAGAAATTGCTAACAGGCTCCGATATCCCTGAAATCTTTGATTCAAACTTCTGACTTAGGGGCTGGAAGGATGACTCAGTTGGTAGAGCGCTTGCTCTGCACACGGGAGGATCTGAGTTGGGATCGTCAGTGTCTATGGAAGAAGCCAGGTGTGGCAATGTGCATTTGTCATTCCAGCCTGGGGAGGCAGATACAGGGAGCATCTTGAAGCTGGCCAGCCAGCAAGCCAGCCTTGCTGTATTAGTGAGCCATAGGCTTAGTGAAAGATCTTTCTTCAGAAAATAAGGTGGAGAGTGATCAGGGAAGGTATCCAGCATTGACCTGTCTTCCAGCTGTACATATGCACATTTGTACATTGTTCTCACAGACCTCTAGTATATGGTTCTAAACCTTGGGGCTTGACCCCTTTGGGGGTCGAATGACCTTTTCACAGGGGTAGCCCAGGACCATTGGAAAACACAGATATTTACATCATGATCATAACAGTAGCAAAAGTACAGTTATGAACTAGCAATGGAATAATTTTATGGTTGCGGGTCACCACACAATGAGGAGCTGTATTAAAGGGTTGTAGCATTAGAAAGGTTGAGAACCACTGCCCATAGTGTAACAGTTAGTTGAGCTTGGTGTGTTCTTTTTCTATAAATAAATTATAAATGTGTTCTATGTATAACTGAGGCTATTTCAGTTTCTCTTTGCTTTTTTTCTAGTTATTAAATGCTTGATGGAAAGTCTTGAGGATGAGATATCTCAGGCTGAGGACTCTTTGCTTCAGGCCGCATCCTCATTTCCAATGTATGGAAGAGTCCACTGTATAACGAGAGCTTTTCAGAAGTTGCCTCTACAGTAAGAATACCCACAGCTATATCTTGTTTCAGAAATACACTTGTGTCTGGCATTTAGCTTTTTACTGGAGTCTGTTTTTGGAAATGAATGTTATGTTGCTTTAAAAAGATTGAAAATTAGATTTAATTATCTACCCATATATGTATATTTTAAAGTCCCTAATATTTCATATACCACACAGTTTTAAGCCATAAATTCTTGCAGCTCTTTTTTATGTTAATTTCATTTCTAAAATGAGTGTTTTGCTTTTTATATCACGTCTCTCCTGTGTTGTTGCAGTGACCTGCAGTTGGTGAGTGAGTGGAGGCTCGTGGTGGAGAGGCTTTTGCTGCTGTCCTACAGGCTTTCTGCTGTGGTGTCTCCTGTCATCCAGAGCTCCTCCCCGGAAGGCCTCATCCCTATGGACACTGACTCAGGTCAGCAGTTTCTAACTATTATAAACAGCCTCCAGCAGGAGAGAGTTTTACACAGTGCTGTAGTGAGTGGTAAGGTGCCTTTGCTCCTGTGAGCATATTCACCCATCTTCCCACAGGCAGACTTAATGTTATTCTCTGAGTTAGAAAGAAAAAGAAGAGGGACAAAGAAGGGGATCAGTGGGAGTGAGGAGGACAAGGGAAGGTAATGTAAAGAATATGATCAGAGTATACTATGAAATTATATTCATCATTAGTCCTATCATGTTGTATAGCCAGTGCCTACTAAATAAAATTATATAAAAGACAAAAGAAAAAAGAGAGTTACAAGCAGTGTATATATAAAATGACCCCAAACTCCAGAGACCCAGGTGATGAAGAAGATAGATTGGGTTTTACAGTATTGTTTTTCAGAGCAAGTAGTACAGATATGTGAAGTGGGCAGAGAAGACCACTTACTGGGAATCTGAAATGAACCAAGACCAATTGATGGGAAATAGTTATTCAGAATTGAACTCAAGAACTTTTATCTGCTTTTGCCTTCCCAGTCTCTGCATCTTTGCTCATTTTCCTACCATGAATCTGCATGCAAGCCAGGGGTTAGGACTACTTGGCGTGTCCTGCATGCAAGCCAGGGGTTAGGACCGCTCGGCAGTCTCCCTTCTCACACCCAGTGCATTTCTCTTTTCTTTCAGGCTTACTCTTACAACCTCTTAAATCTCTTTCCTTTTTCTCTGCATCCTCTTGTCCTCTCCAGGTCATTTTCTGTTTTCTTAGGTTATCCTAGATCCTTCCCTGTGGATTTCCCTTCATTCTTACCTTCTTCCATTTCCTTCTAACAAAGTTCAAGTGACTTTTTCTAGTCGTGTAATTTATTTGAATGGCACATAGTCTAGCCTCTTGTTCTGTCCCATGTTGATGCGTCAGTGCTCCCCCCTGTGTCCTGGAGTGGTGTGCACCTGCTTTCTCTCCAGCCTGTTTCTTAACGCGTTTCTCCCCTGGAGCTCTCCTTCATGGAACATATTGTGCAGGAGTGGTGCCTGTGCTTTCCTGCCTTGTGATGAAATTTAGTGATGATTCATGATACCAAGACAGTTCATTGCTTCAGCGCATGTTAATCTAAATACCGAATTTAGATACTTTGGTTTTCCTACTTAGATAGCACATCTTGAATATTTTGCTCAGGCAAATACTGGTAGATTCTAAATGCGCAATCTTGAATGTTTCAGTTCCTTAATGTAGGTAGATCTTGTGAATATGCATAAGAGGTTTTATTGTTGTTATTATTATTTAAGAGTAGGTGGGGAGGAACCGGACAGGTTTGGGAGGGGAAAGAATATGATCAAAATTTACTGAATGAAAAAATTTTAAAAGAATAAAAAAGATTTTAAATTTAAAAAGGTTGATCTTAGATCAACAGACTCTTATCTCACAGACTTTTCCTGAATTCTGCCCCCAGCTCCTGAGGGGAAAGAATTTTTAATATTTTATATAAATATTATATATGTTTTATACTTCTTTCTTGTTTTATAGGTCATATATCTTGAACTCCCTTGCAAAGAGCCATAGTTAGATAGATAGGATTGCTAAAATTTTGTTCTGATTGCTTCTCTTTCTCTTCTTCTCTTGGCTTTTGGGGTGGGGAATTGGGGGTAGTGTTATTTTTTCCTGACTATTAAAATTAGCTTTTTTGACAGAATTTCAGGGAAGCATCAGTGAGCATAATGTGTTGCTTGAATGCCTGTGAACACAGGTTTGAGCCTCTATATTTCCCACACTTGTCTGAATAGATGTATGCCATGTATATCTCCTATTAGATGTTTCTGTTTGTTCCATGTGATTGGTTATCTGTTGGTATTTTAATTTTTTTTATTTTAATTTTTTGTTTTTGAGACAAGGTTTCTCTGTAGCTTTTGGAGCCTGTCCTGGAACTAGCTCTTGTAGACCAGGCTGGCCTCAAACTCACAGAGATCCACCTGCCTCTGCCTCCTGAGTGCTGGGATTAAAGGCATGCACCACCACCACCACCTGGCACCTGTTGGTTTGTTAAAAAGTAGAGCTTGGGTGACTTCTAGCTACCCATCCATCTTCCCATTCATTTGGCCCAATTCCCTGAACCTCTGTATTGAGTCAGGTTTGTTCTAGGCATTGGTGATTCACAGTGAGTACCTGTAGTTTACTAAAAGATACTGAATGAAACATTGGCACTGTCCATCATGTTGAGAAGGCTGGATCTTTTGCTTTTCTAAACCAGATATGGAATTTTCCTATGCTTATGTTACAAAAGATTGTGTGGTGTTGATTTTTTTGAAGCTATCACAACACATATTTTTTTAAAAAATATTTATTTATTCATTTATTATGTATACAATATTCTGTCTGTATGCCTGCAGGCCAGAAGAGGGCGCCAGACCTCCTTACAGATGGTTGTGAGCCACCATGTGATTGCTGGGAATTGAACTCAGGACCTTTGGAAGAGCAGGCAGTGCTCTTAACCGCTGAGCCATCTCTCCAGCCCCCACAACACATATTTTTATCTTTCAGTCTTAGTAACTTATATTGTAGGCTAGGAAATTAAACTTTACTTCTCTCACATGATAAAGCTCTATAACAGCGATCACAGTCTTTGAACGGTGGATGTTTGAACTGCATTGTTGTCATGTCATATCTTAAGAGCACACTCTAATATCATGAAGACCCTATATAAGAAAGTTCATACTGGCCATCCTGTGAGCTCAGGGATTGTCGCTGTTGGAAACTACAGCAACTTTGAGTTAGTTGAGGGAAATCTGTATGACCTGGAACTTGGCGTTCATGCATACTTATCTTTTCTTCAGAGTCAGCAAGCCGCTTGCAAGTCATTCTCAATGAGATTCAGCCACGGGATACTAATGCTTACTTCAACCAAGCCAAGATACTGAAAGAACGTGGTAGCTTTGATTTGGAAGATTTGAGTGCCAGTGTCTCAGATATTGATAGCTTCGCAGAAAGCAAAGGTAAGATACACGAAATACTTGATACTGTAATCAGTGGGTTGTTGTGTTTTGTTTGTGTGTGTGTGTTTCCGAGGCTTGAACTCAAAGCTTTGTAAGGCAAGCTAGGCAAGTGTTGTACCAATGAACCTAAACTACTGTACACTGGCCGCAAGTATTTCAGTGATGTAAAATATATAGGCTGTCTTTAAAAAAAATTGTTTTATTTTAAAGTGTGTGTGTGTTTACATACCTAAGTGCAGGTGTCTGTGAAGGCCAAAGGTGTCAGATCCTTCTGGAACTGAAGTTCGTAGGCCGTTGTGAGTTGCCAGATGTGGATTCTTAAACCCAGACTCTTAACTGCTGAGCCATCTTTCCGACCCCAGAATAATGCCCTTTCCAGTTCAGATTCTAAAAGAGTTCAGATTTACAGAACATGTCTGGAAAACAAAGATTTTTCTTTTTAATTTAGGTTTTGAAACTACTTTATAAGAGCTTTCTCAGAAAATGGTATGTCTTAGTTCAACATAAACGATGCTACAACAAACCTTTTGAGCATAAAACTCTTTAACAGCCCAGCCGGGAGAGCAGGGACACATGGTGATGATGGGCCTGGGCGTGGGTGGCCTCACCTCCTCCCTGCTGCACAGTCACGGTGTCTTCTCCAGGAGTTCTTAAGTCAGCATAAATAAAGGAACCCTTATTATCAAGCAGAACGTGAGCTTCTCTGTTATATCAAACCACCAGATCACACGAAGTAATTTTTTAGTGATTTGCCCTGGGGCTATATTCTCCACTAGGTGGGGTTATCGACTTGCAAAAAATTCTCTTTGCAATTTGTATTTTTAAAATGACAGTTATAGGTTTTCACTGTAATACTGATATGTCAATTTAAAACAGGTAAAGCCATGCTCCATATCCTCCCAGTTCTTCCCAGTTCCAATTTTGTGTATAAGCCACTCTATCCATACTGTGTATTTATACGTGCATTTATTCTTTTAGCGTAGAGAGCTTTCTTTTTAAAAAGCAAGATAGAATAAACAATTTTGTTAACTTCCTTTTTTACATTAATAGAATTTTTTTATGTTAGTAATAAAATACACCTAGAACTTGGATAAGAGAATAAGTAGGAGGACATTTGGGGCTAGAGAGATGGCTCAGTGGGTTAAGAGCACTGGCAGTTCTTCCAGAGGACCTGGGTTCAATTCCCAGCACCCACATGGCAGCTCACGACTGTCTGTAACTCCAGTTCCAGGGGATCTGATACCTTGATACCAATGCACATAAAATAAAGTTAAGTAGGAAGACATTTAGCTCATTTGCCATGTTATTTGAACATACTTTGAAAGATAATTATTATTTGCTTTTGATTTTAAAAGTTTTGTCTTGGGGCTTGAAAGAGAGCAGTTAAGAGCCCTGTCCTTTTGAAGGGTCTGGGTGCAATCCTAGTACCTACATGCTAGCTCACAACTGTCTGTAACTCTAATTCCAGAGGATCCAGTGGTTTTTTCCCCCCCTTTTATTGGCCTTTGTGGGCAGCAGTCATGCATGTGGTGATACACAAGCAGGCAAAGCAAAACACCCATGTGCATTAAAACACAAAAAGACATATTAAATGTTCTGTGTTAGGAACTGGAGAAGTAGCTAAGTGGTTAAGAGCACTTGTTCTTGCTTTTTTATCTGTATCTGCTATGTATCCACCCACCTATCTATTACATCTACCTGTCTGTCTGTCCATCTGCTCATCCATCTGCCTGCCTTCCTCCTTCCTTCCTTCCTTCCTTCCTTCCTTTTTTATTTTCCTGCCTACCTACTATCCATCCACCCATCTTCCTTCCTATCTTTCTCTCAGTCTCCCAGTATAGATGCCCGTGCTGTAATTCTTTTTTTTTTTTTTTTTTTTTTTTGGAGACAGAGTTTCTCTGTAATTTTGGAGCCTGTCCTAGAACTAGCTCTTGTAGACCCATGCTGTAATTCTAACACTCAGGATCTCAGGGTGCTAGGTAAGGAAGGTTGTGAGTTTGAGAAGTCTGAGCTACATAAGGAGATACTGTATATAAAGAAGCAAAGCCAAAACAACAAAATTTTTATCCGTTCCTTAACTGATAAAATAACCATTCTCACTAAAGTAAACAAGAAGTACTTTTTTTTAATGCTCAACCATGTAATACTTTATGGGTGCCAGAGAGATGGAAAGTTTGTTTTATTAATATTCAAATATTAGTCCTAAGTTTTGAGGCAGTATTGTGTTTCATTTTAAGTTTATTTGAAAGTAACAAATTAAAAAATTAGCATGCTTCATTCCCATAGCGTGTTCTTTACAAATGTTAGCATGTTTTGTTTTGTTTTCTCTGAATAAACAGAACATATGACAAATTGGTTTGTTCAAACAGATCATTCTTGGAGAAATTATGAGTGTGTCCTAAGAAACCTGGGATGTGAGGAATCCTAGCTAGTGTTCCAATAGTGTTTGTTTTGTTCCTTAAGGCAGAGAAGGAAGAACATGTGACGTCACTGCTCAGATGGTCCTGGTGTGCTGCTGGAGGAGTATGAAGGAAGTCGCTTTACTTCTCGGCACCCTCTGCCAGCTTCTCCCCATGCAGCCTGTCCCAGAATCCTGTAGTGGGTTATTAACAGTGCAGCAGGTAAGGTGGATGGCCGCTCCACCAGGGCTTGTTTGTGGCTAAGGCGGAGGCCGTTATTGTAGATCAACTTTTAAAAACAGGTTTGGACCTTAAAGATTTTACAGATGCCAACTGAAAAAATAATTTTAGGGTATTAGACCTAGTATATTTTTAAAATAATGGCATTTTAAGAAATATATCAGTAATTATAGATTTGCCTCACTTTTGACTCCAACATTGTTATAGTTTTTTATTTCTCTTTTTAACATATGTAAACTTGAATTCTAGCTGAAATTATCTATTTAGTAAGACACTCCCTGGCCCCTGTCTCTTAAAAATTTCAAAGGAATGAAATGTAACATTGGTTGGTCATGCTCTCCTGTTGCCCTCCCTTCAGTAGTAAAGTTGCAGTCCTTAATGCGTTTGACAGACTTTCGCTTTAGACCACAAGTTAGCTCAGCATCTGGGGCTGTTCAGGGATCTAGTGCTGTGTTTACAAGAAGCTAGCTCACCACAAGCATTTCATTTGGAAATATTGTAGATTTATTAGATTTTTGTTTTTAATTGATTCCTTCTTCCTTTCCATATGGTTTCAACAAATCCATTTCCCACAGTTTCCCAGCAAAGATATATAGCATGCACTTTCATTTTTAACCTTTTTCAAATAAAAATAATTTCCCCCCGTAGGGTATTACAACATTCAAGAACAAAACAAATGCTGTAGTATGCTAATGCTGGTTATTTCTACAATAACCATGCGACTAGCTCCATGGAAATAATGCTAATGTTTTTATTCTCACACTCTGGTTCATGTGCTTGCATCTGGCTAACAGCTGGGCCAGTGATGTTGCAAGAAGGCCTTGGAAAAGCACAGGGCAAAGGCGAGCAGCACATTGTGGGTGGCATGTTCCTCAGTCTCTTCCAGATCAAATAGGCCTTGGTGTTCTAGAGTTACTTGGAGCCATTACTCTGACTCGCAATTGGCCCAATGCCTGTTTTTTTTGCTGAGGAACCCAGTTATGATCAGCCATTTCACTGGGTGAACCCACCATCTTGTTATGAAATAAGCATGTGCTATTTCCCTTGTCAGCTTCTCTTTTCAAGAACAAATTGAAGAAAATACATTTTGCTTTTTACTGTAACTGAGAAAGGCTTAAAAGTGCCCCGTGAAAATTATTTGCCTTAACACCCTTTCCATTACATCAAAAGTTTGTATTATAATGAATTTATGTGGAACAGCTGTGTTAAAATTGGGACCTAACGTAAAAGAGATGTTTGGTGTTTTAAAAAAAGAAACTAAAAATAGCAAATAAATAGTTGTATAAACTAAAGAATTCTTCAGTAGCTATTTGTATGGATAAGTAGACTCCTGCCCATTAAGAAAAAACATTACTCTCCATTTGGATAAACCACACAGTTTTCCAGTGTGCTTTTTACATGATAAGCTCACATGTAGCTGTATGAGAAGACATTACTGGCTTGATGATGGATCAGGGCACATATAGTTGCTGTGTGCTATCAGAAACTGTCTCTGGAAAGCTTTACTCTTGGTTTTGTTGACTTTTAAACAAACGCCTTATTAGGAACATTTAGCCCCCCCCCCCCCACACACACACAAAAGATTGCTTCTTTAAAGTTTTTTTTTAATTTAAACATTTTAGGTTTGTTTATTATAAATGTATGCTATCATATAGATGGGCATCAGTTGTGCTCTTAGTGCCCATGGAGGCCAGAAGAAGACATCAGATCAGATCCCCAGAACTGGAATTACACATGGTTTGAGCCACCATGTGGATGCTGGAAACTGAACCCTGGGATCCTTTTGCAAGAACAGCAGTGCTCTTAATTTCGAGCTAGCTCTTCTTCATCCCATTTACTTGTCATGTAGCCCAGGCTGGCCTTCCACGTGCTGGAAAGACAGCCAGTTCTCAACTCTGCTTCTGTGAGTCAAAAATGGTCCCATGTACTTGATTCTTTTAAGAATGACAAATGAAAATGACAGAGGAACATAGTTTACATCAGGGTGCCTGGCCATACCTAAGGTAAATCCATACCTCCAAGGACATAGTTGCCCTGGCAAAGCTACATTTGCTGTAGCTGGTAACAAAAACATCAGTTTGAGAGTTATGTCAGATGAATGTGACGACACCAGACTCACCTCTGTAGTTAATATGTGTAGTGCTGATGCATAGCTCTAGTCTCCTCTCTCACCTTTCCTGCCCAGTGCTTTGACATCACTCTGATTTTATGGCCTTTGTTAAAGGGTGGCCACTTAAATAGCACACACATGAAAATGATTTACAGCAGGCTGGCAGGAAAGAAGGGTGACAGTTTGGTGACCTATCTTGCTATATGATAGCAAAGTGGTGCTTGTTTTTAGTTCTGAGTTTCCAGGGCTTGGTTCATGGGCACATCATCCCCGTGATGCTCTCCAGCTCTCTTAGATAAGAGGAAACAGAAGGCCCTGCTTGTCCAAAGATCACAAAGGTTGTCTCTGGCCTCCCTCAGACAGGAGCCCAGTTCTCTCCTTTCTTTCCATCATGGCTTCCCCTGGCACAGTGCTCTCTTTTTTCTGAGCAGCTAATTTAAGTTTTCTTTAAGCTAAATTTTCTCCTTCTCTATTACTCAAGCCAGTTTTCTCTGCTGAAAGAGCAATGAAAGATAACTTTTTTTTTTTAAGTTTAATATCTAATCGTTCCGTAGAGCACTTCTTGTGAAGCAGTTCTTCAAGAAGAAACTGTTCACCCGGCGGCAGGTCTGACTTCCCCCTGCCCTCTAATCGCACAATGAAAGGTTCTTTCATAGTGCTCCTGTCCTAGAGGTGGAGAGAAAGCTGCTTTGAGGGCTGTAAGTCGAGACCCTTCAATGGTGAGCAGTGCACACAGCCTTATCTCACTGTTTCCTGACTCACTGGTATGTGTCTGAGTTTCTAGCCTGACGTTTTGCTGATAGACTTCTACTTGATATTTTGTTGGACCTCTTTCCAGTGCGATGGCTGATACTGATTTTAAAACAACTTCTATGTTGAATATCAATTTCATTGGAGAGTTCATCTAATATTTCTAAAGAGAGTCTTCTGGGTAAATTTTCATACCTGCTTCACCTCACACCCCTTACTGCCACAGAAATCACGTGAACAAACATATTGCCAACTAGTAGAAAGTGCCTGCTTTAGATTCTGCTGTTGCTTGAGTGATTTCTAATGCTGGTGCATTTCCTCTCTTGTTATTTATTTTTTGTAATGGGTTACAAGTGGAATTTACATTTATTAATATTCATAAGTCATAAAGCAATTGCCTTTTGTTTTATTTGTTTATATTTAGATTTTAAATATTACAAATAAGTATATTGAACTATAATGAGTGTAATTTATAACTTTTTTTTATAAAAAAATTTATTTATTATGGCTGGGCATTGGTGATGCACCCCTTTAATCTCAGCACTCAGGAGGCAGAGGCAGGTGGATCTCTGTGAGTTCAAGGCCAGCCTGGGCTACAAGAGCTAGTTATATGACAGACACCAAAGCTACAGAGAAACCCTGTCTCAAAAAACAAACAAACAAACAAACAAAAAGATTTATTTATTTATTATGTATATAGTATTCTGCCTACGTATATGCCTGCTTGCTAGACGAGGGCACCAGATCTTACTATAGATGGTGGTGAACTACCATGTGGTTGCCGGAAATTGGCCTCAGGACCTATGACAGAGCACCAGTGCTCGTAACCTCTGAGCCATCTCTCCAGCACGAAAGTTAAAACTCTTAGGCTTTGCAGTAAACTGTAGAAGTGAACACATTGTCGTTTAGTTGCCTATTTATTGACTGTCTTACTACATGGATGTTGTGGGAACGTAAATAAGACTTATATGTGGTTCTCTGCCCTCAGAGAGCTTAGTTAATATACCAATGAAACAAAGCCAGAGTAACTTTGAAAACTCAGGCCTGAAGGGCAAAGTTAAAGTGGCTCATGTTGAGAAGCTGCAAGAAAGCAAAAGCTAAACTCCCTGGTCAGACAGCGTCTGCACACCAGAAAACCATTTTAGTTATATAGACGGACAATTTGAGGGAATTCTGTTAGAAATCATTAAAATAAAGAAGGAATGGTTTTAAACATTAATTATTGTTTAGGGTTTAAATGTGAAGCATGCCATGTAACCAAAATGGAATTAGAGTCTCCTGACTGTAGACATCCCCAGGGTTATAAGAAATAGTTTTGTTTTCAAGTCAGAGTTTGAATTAAGGGCTCCTATTTTATAGTGCAAAGTCAAACCAAAAGGAGAGATTTATAGACTGCTAATTTATCTGATGGTAAACTTTAAATGCTGGAGACATGGCATGTAGCTGTTTCCCTGTATATTTGTGACCTATAAATCCATAAAAGGTGCCAGTTTGCTTAGAGTTTCATAAAACGTCTAAGTAGGATATGTTAAACTTAAAAGATAGTGACATGTTTAATTTTAAAATTAAAAATCAGTATCTTATTTTTTTATTCACTTTTACCTTAATTTTCTTTTAAATATCCTGAGATGTGTGTTAGCTCGTGGCTGTAATCCTAGTATTTGGGAGGCTGAGGCAAAAAGCTCTTCAGGGATTCGAGGCCAGCCTCAGCTGTGTAGTGGTTCCAACCCAGCCTGAACAGTAGAATGAGATTCTGCCTCAGCTAAAAATGATAATAAAACATCTTGGGAGAATCTACTTTTTTATGTTAAAGTTTGTTTTTTAAAAAATACACTATCTGTAAAGAAACTCTTTGAACTTAAGAAACTTGGTGGTTTCTAATGAAACAATTGAGGTTTCCCTTTAAAGACTAAATGGAAATTTTCACGGAGCTAGTGAAATGGCTCCGTGTGTAAATTCTTTCACCAAGATTGATCCCTGGGACCCACTCCTGTCCTCTGATCTCTGTAGGCACCCTGCACGCATACGTACACACAAATAAACAATGTAAGGTTTTAAAGTTCCGTTTCTGCTTCTTACTATTGTTACTCATTTTCTGAATGGTCTGAGTCGTCTCAATTCTTTGTAGTCTGGTTATCCACTGAGAGGGTGTCAGTAGATTGCTTCTGTGCAGCTGCTGCTTACATTATCCTGTGCACTCTCCCACCTTCAGGAACTGGGTTCATCCCTCCTCTTCATGCCTGTTTTTCACTGCTGTGTAGTATAAAGCCTCTAAGTCATTCATCTGGATCTGCTTACATATGTTAGATTTGGATTCATTCAAGTGTCTGGTTATCCTCTTCTCTTTTGGTTTACCTAGCCACATACACCCTGTGCGAGATGTGAGCATGAACTCTAGTCTAATTTTGTGTGGATGGGCCTTTCTTGAAAGACAGTGAGTGTTGTGCAGCTCTCGTTACAACCCATCATGCTAGTTTTCTCTGCAGATCTAAACTGAAAGCCTACTGAGGTCACACATCCTGTTTTCATCTTCTTTGTCTGCCTCTGTAAGTGCCACAGCATTGGACAGGATGTCAAAAACACTTGACAATGATTTTTTTTATATTCCTGCAAGGGCAAAAATTCACAAGTTTGTTTGGAGATTAAATGTGAAATAAAATAAAGAAAGATTGTCTACATAACACTCTTGTCCTTAGGGTCTCATTCTGACTGCTGAGATTGGGATTACCTAGGGCTGAGGGGCCACATGGGAAAGACCACCCACAGACATACTTTTGGACACTTTAGTTTTATTACATGCTGTTCAGTTTAGTCCTTTGAAAAACGTTGGTATAAAGGAAGCAATGAAAATAATGACCTCTGTTTAAGGAGACGATAGTGAGCTGTTGCAAGTCCTCAGAAAGCCTTCTTGAATAGCGTTCGTCTTTATTGAACGATGTCACAATATCTGAAACACTTTAGAGGAAAGAATTAACTAAGAGACTCTGTTGTCTTTGTTTTCTCTGCTCTGAAGTATCTTCTTAGTAACCTCTTACTTCTGTAATGATAGCAATGATGCTTGAAAAAAGCTTTACCTGAAGGATATAGCGTGTTAGTCTGAAATAGAGTTTGTAAAAATTCATCATGCACTGCTTGTGTGGTTCTTTGTTGGTCTCCATTTCTGTCTGTGCACTCTTTATAACAGATACACCGAGTGTAGATGTTTTCCCTCTAGATGGAACAGAGAGCTCATGGGGAACTGAATTAGGTTATAGAGAATTAGCCTGTTCTGAATTTGTCATTAGCTCATTTAAACACAACCACCCATGAGGTGAGTAAGTGCCTTTAGTGCCCCAGTATACAGAAGAGGAAAATGAAGCCATTGAGCATGGTTGCTCATTTACTGCTCACTGTCGTGGCTCTGATGTATGCAGAACACTAACCCTGTCACTGCTGAGGTGAAGGTGTTTCTGGGAAGCAGATCTGAGGTCCTGTTGGGCAACTTCCCTGTTTACAATGCTGTGGTCTATAGATGCACAGTGAACAGATAGCTGATTACTGCTTCGGTCCAGAGTTTATATAAAGCCTGAAGTTTCTAAAGTCAGCAGCCACCAAATCTGTCACCAAATGACATAAACCAAGTTGGATTAACTAGTTTGCCAGCTCTCTGTTCAGAGCAATGTGACTAATTGTCAGTTATGTTTTGTTTTAAATTACTTGACGTGCTTTGTGTTTAATCTTACCTAAGAGAAAGACAACATGTCAGGAAATGAGGGCATGGCATCCTGGCAGTTTCCATGGTTGAATTAAAGTACTGCTTATTGACTTGTGAGGCCTTTTACTAAGCCTCACCTGTAACCTTAGTGAGTCTCTAGAACATAATGTGAATGGACATGGCTCTCAGTTTAAGATGAAAATGGATAATGTTAGTGCTCAGCAGTGCAGATGTGCTTCCTGTCATTGAACTGTACACTTAAAATGGATGGCATGGTAAATTTTCTTACGTGTATTTTACCATAATAAATGCAAAATATTTGAAGAACAAATATTTAGAATCACGAATGTGAGTTTGTTACTCTTTGCGATTTTTTTTTTTGTTGATGTTGAATGAATGGCATGAGCTAACAGATTGTACTGTGAAATTTGCAGATCTGGCATAAGGAGGCATTCTAGTGTAGCAATTAAAGATCGATGACTCCCTGGTTTCCTGTCCTGCTTACTTGCTGTATGACCTTAGATTAAATTATATAGCCTTTCTGTGCCCAAGTTTTCTATTGGAGACTATAGTGTTAAGCTAACACAATGGTGTTTATTTCATGGAGTTCATTATGAATAGTTAATGAGATGCTATAAAAAGCTTAAGGCATGTGTGGTAGCACACATTTGTAATCCCCGCTGGGGGTATGAAGAACAAGAGTTCAGTGTTATTCCTGACTACAGCGTAGCAAGTTCAAGGCCAGTCTCAGCTCTCTGAGATCCTATCTCAGAAAATAACATATAAGTCAGTGTTAGGTGGATACCCAGGTACAGGTTCCAAATTATATTGCTGATATGTGCTAATGCATCTGTAAATTAAGCATAAATTGAATATTATTTTCATTTTTTTAAAGGTAAAAGAAATAGGAGATTACTTTAAACAACACCTTTTACAATCAAGACACAGAGGAGCATTTGAACTGGCTTATACTGGTTTTGTGAAACTCACTGAAATATTAAACAGGTAAAACAAATATCCTTTTTGTGTAGGTTTTTTAAAGAGCAGATTCTAGACCGTATGCATGGAGTAGATGTTGTTTGTGTCTTTTCTACGTTGGAAAGAATGAAGACTGGCTGGTTACAGAACTCAAGAGATGACTTTCCTGGTTCCGTCATGTGATTGACTGCAGATGGCGGCGTGAGATGTCCAGCCGGCACTGCTTCCTCACCAAAGCTCATTCAAAGTACACTCAAAGATTTGCCAAAAATAAGCTTGAGATTACTGCTTCTTTCCATGGGTGAAATGAATGTTTTGTCTGTTTGAAAATAACTTGATGTTTGGAATCAAATAGTCCTGGATTTCTTTGTTTCAGGGAAAAACAAGGATTTTGTCTTTTTCTTTATAGTTTTATAGAAAAGTCTTGAAATAACAATAAGTAGACATAATTAATCTTAACCAGAGATGTAGATAGATCTCATGTATTTAACCAAATGTATATTTTTAACTTTATGGGTGCCAGAAATTTCACTCATTCATATAATAATAGATTTTCTCTAAATGGTTTGTAAGGAAACCTTCACTTACTTAATGACTAAGTATTTGTGACAAACATTCCCTAAATGAAAGGTAGTTTATTTTTCAGGAAAACATTTCTATTGCCTGGATGTTGCCAGTCTTGTAGTGTAGTAATAAGGGGCAGCGGGACTGTGTCCCTGGCACCCCAGCCGCCTGGCTAGCTTATGCCCCGAAATAACAACACACAAACTGTATTCAATTAAACACTGCTTGGCCCTTTACCTCTAGCCCTTACTGGCTAATTCTGATATCCCAATCAACCCATCTCTAATAATCTGTGAGAACCGGTCTTACCGGGAAGATTCTAGCCTAGTCCATCCTAGGTCAGAGCTTCATGGCGTGTGTCTGCCCGGGAGCGGGGCATGGCATCTCTCTCAGGCGTCTGCTCCCGAGAGGAGAGCTGTGGAGTCTGACCTCACTTCCTCTTCCTCCCAGCGTTCTGTTCTGTTTACTCCTCCTACCTATGTTCTAACCAATAAAATGGGCCAAGGCAGTTCCTTTATTAGCCAATGACCTTCCTCCATCATTGTAGCTTCAGCAAACATTTTGTTTTGGCTGCTGAGCGATTTTCAGTGTTGATATCTGTGATGCTTTGATCTGTGATGCTTTGTTTTCACTGCTGGTGAAAACATTTCTAAAATGTCTTGTTTGTTGTAGGTCACATAGACTATCTTTAAGTGATACTTTAAAAATGTCCCTGATATTAAAACTAATGATCTTTAAAAACATTATATTTTATTTTTAAGTGTGTGTGTGTGTGTGTGTGTGTGTGTGTGTGTGAGAGAGAGAGAGAGAGAGAGAGAGAGAGAGAGAGAGAGAGAGAGAGAAAGAGAGAGAGAGAGAGTCTGTGGACAGGAGTTCAGGTGCCTGTGGAGGCTAGAGAAGAACTTTACACTCTCAATCTGGAGTTGCAGGTGTTCGTGAACAGCCTGATATAGGTTCTAGGAACCACATTCTGGTTTTCTGTAAGCGCAGTGAGGTCTCTTAGATGCTGAGCCATCTCTTGAGATCTGTAAAGTGTGACCTTGAAAAATATTTTTTCTTTTCTGGGCTGAAGAGCTGACTGACTCAGTGGTTAAGAGCACTGGCTGCTCTTCCAGAGGTCCTGAGTTCAATTCCCAGCAACTACATGGTGTCTCACAGCCATCTATAATGTAATAGAATATGATGCCCTCTTTTGATATGCAGGATGCAGATATACTTGCAGGTAGCCCTCATATACATACATAAGTATATCCTTAAAAAAAAGAAGATGCTTTATCTTTTCAATCCTTTGTTTCTATTGTAGACATGATATGAGTATTCTTTTCTCATAATGCAAATACTCCCATTTGCATTTCAAATGAATGTTAGCTGTGTAGTTTGTATTGTGCTTGGCTTGGAAAATATAATACCTCACCATGAGACACAATTTCTATTGTTAAAGAGCTTGTGAAGTATGAGGACAGTCTAACCCCATTGATGGGTAGGATTGGTTCAGCTATTCTGTCTGACTAGACAGTGTCTGCATCCTCCTTAATGGTTCCATGCATGTCCTTCCTGAAGCTGCATCCTCACTCCAAGGAGTGGCCTTCTTTCTTCCAGAGTAAAGGATGTATTTTTCCTTTGTTATAGTCTCCAAACAAGAGCTGATGGTTTAGTTTAGGAAATAAGCAAGGGTAAAACTCAGAATATCAACAGGAACTATGTTCCAGGCCTCTACTGGTCAGAAGAATTGCTGCAAACATTTGGCTCAATAGATTTTAATGACTATTAGGGAGTACCTAGATCTCAGTTTTGGCGATCTAAGCCTGAGGTGATGGGGCTCTGAGATGAGCAGAGATGGGTATTTCACCTAACATTTGTCCTCATGTGGACAACTCCACACATGACATACTGAATGACCAAAAGGAAAGCAATAGACATTCTGTTACATTTCTTGACTTTATGAGATGGAATCAGGGCAAGGCTAAGCTAGGTAGTTTTCCTCTGGACAGTTACTGATTAATTTGCCACTAGCTGGCAGATGAAGTAGTGGACGAGGGGGTTCCTTCTGGCTGTGGTCACATTTCTGGCACCTTGGGCAGTGGGATAGCTAGAAGACTGGACCTAGTTGGCATATAAACTAACGACATGACTGGTGTAAAGTACGGGAAGATTTTATTGTAGATATGAGAGAGAACAGCCCGAGCATCTGGAAGAGTCTCACACAGAGAGATAAAGAGGTAGACTGACCGTGGGCAGCACAGACTGGACAAGACCAGGGCTGTCTGCGAGAGGGGAATAGCAAGAGATAAAAACTTGCTAGAGAGAAATGTCCCAAATCACCAAGGAGAGTGTCTTTTTCCATGTGATGGGTACCCAGTAGGGTGAGAAAAGCTGCCCGACCTACCCTGTTAGCAATAGGAGGCTCCAGGAGCCACCAGAGGCAGAGCAGGCAGCTCCAGGGTGACACTTGCTTGAGTACCGAAAGAGAACAGGTGGGGGGAAGAAATGGCTGAAGTCGGACTCAAAATTTGGAGTTGAATATGATGGGTGGCAGAAACAGCAGGAACCTCTGCATCCATACCTCTGCAGACTCAAATCAACAGCTTGATTTGGTTGGGGAGGCTGGTCCCCTCGGAAGGGGGTCTGTTTGTGTCCCTCCTGAGTGTTCCGTACCAGATGTGTAACTGACAACATGATCACTCCTTTTTTATGGTTACAGGGATGGTTTTTATTGTGAATGAGAGGTGGAAAATATCCAGAGGTGTCTGGAAGAATCCAGAGCAGAGAGAGAGAGAAAGAAGTAGACTGAACATGGCATGGCCAGCAGACTGGACATGCTGGGGAGGGAGGTAGTTTCTATATTGTTAAGCTTAGAGAAAGCTGCCAGACAGGCTGTGGCAGACTCCGACCTCTGACTAGCCAGCCATGTATTCCAGCACCTTTTGGAGTTTGCAGAATTGAAGTTTACTTTGGATCTGACAGTTGGGACCACAAGTGATCTCTTACTAAACATGGCAGTTTTGGGGTAGCAGAACTTCTTAAATAGTAGCAAGCTCTAGGCAGAAGCTATATGATCTCTTCTGGCCCTAGTAGTCTGGCAAGTCTCCTAGTGTGGCTTCAGTCACATGCTTTTGGTTATAAAGAGTCTTTAGGACAGACCAAGTGTAGTCTACTTTTTGGTGACACAGTGGCAATTGAATGCAAGTGGTAGTGGTTACCAGGGAATCAGTGATGGTTCCTCTGGTTTTAGATCCTAGTGACCAGGAAAATGGGATTGATGTTATCAAAGTCAGAGGAACTTTTGTCTGTCTGTTTTGCCTGTACTGAGTGTCAGGAAATGATGGGTTGTCCTGGTGGCTGTCCTCAGTTTAGCAGTTGCAGTAGCGTATGACGAGGTAAGGTAACGTAGCTGAAACAGATAGGTCTGGGTACTGTTTCCATAATCATCACTGCTGCTAGGACTGAAGTCTTCAGGGAGGAGTGGGAATGGACAGAACAGAGAACCAAGGACAGAAACGTTGTGTGAGGCCGAGCATGAATGAAACACCACATCTTCGCGTCAATTTCAGAACTATTGTGTACTTGCGTAGTAGAAGCCATCCCCAAGAGATGAAGCAGGGAGATGGGGAAAGTGCCTGCTGTATTGGCCACTCGAATCTGTTTTAAAGCCCCCTCACGGCTGTCATTGTTGGTTCATACCCATGGTGGGCATTCTCATCTGATGCTTCTGGGTGCAGGGGTTTTCTGTCCCTTTGGGAACATTTCAAATCCGACTATTTTGCACAGAATATCTGTATCATGTGTGTTGCTTTTGTTTGTTTGGTTTTCATTTTTAAAAGAAAATCTGTTTCCTTTGGGCTTTTTTAGGTGGAAGGGTTAATTTAATAAGCACTTAAGTGATGAAAAACTTGTTTAGGCATACAGCATTGAAGAAGTTTGCAAGAAAAAATCTGGGCGTTCCTAAAGACCCATAGGAATCAAGGCCAGCTGCTGACTACCGCTTGCACTGCAGCTGTGTTAAGGAAGAAAGCACTTAAAGTGATTAATGGACAAATAACTGAAGAGTTAAACATGAGCTACATTCTTTAAATTGGTTTTTAATAGGATTATTCAAAATGTCTTCAAATGTAAACTGATTTTACTATTAAACAATTATCAGGATAAACAAGAATGGGGAATATACTATTCCTTTTTTCTGGGAAATTTTTAAAAATAATATTTATATGTATAACACAAACAAATGTGGAGTTAGTGTTCTGTAATCTGATTTTCTCATGTAGCAATTTCTGTTTGGGATTTGATGAATATTCATACTTTCTTTGTAAAACACCATTACCGCTAAATATGATTGTGTATGCCTGTAATTTTAGTATTCTGGAGGCTGAGGCAGGAGGATTTACATAGCAAGGCCCTCCACCAAACCCAAACAACAAAATAAGCTGAAGCCATAACTGTCTTACATGAGGTACTCACAGAAGTGCCTTCTCCACTTATAATTCTGCCCTACACTTACAATTGTTAGCGACCTCAGTGTTTAATTGGGGGGGGCTTAAGTATATTTAAATCATGGATAAATTCAAATTTCTGGTGAAAATCATAAATGGGACTCTCCTTGTCCTTTGTATTTGAAGTTGCTGTTCTAATTTAAAGATTCCTAAACTAGAGAGTGCAGTTGGGGACTTTGATTTCTTCACATTTAAAGCTTAACTGTGGGGGTAAATTGTTGAACAGAGGGCTGGAGAGATGACTCAGAGGTTAAGAGCATTGCCTGCTCTTCCAAAGGTCCTGAGTTCAATTCCCAGCAACCACATGGTGGCTCACAACCATCTGCAATGAGGTCTGGTGCCTTCTTCTGGCCTGCAGGCACACACAGACAGAATATTGCATACAAAATAAATAAATAAATAAATAAATATTTAAAAAAAATTGTTGAACAGAATTGTAAGTGTAGAAGTTACCTTGTGAGCACTTCGTGGTATCTTACTCTTCATATGGGAGTTGCTCTGACTACTGAAGGATGGGCATTCTACAATTATCTGCCGTAGTAATTATAACATATTCACATTATTGACCCCCTGAATGAACTGCTGAGAGCTAGCAGTTTTAGGTATAAAACACTAGTAATTTAAATATTTAATCTTTATCAATGAATTATAGTTCCTTTGATGCAAATCTAAGTGAAAATCTTTTATGAACAATTGGAATGTATAGTAAAAACTAAGTTCTCCTTTTTCTGGAGAACAAAAGAATGTATCTTTACATAGTTGTACAAAAAAATAAATGGTAAGTGTAATATATTGGGGAGAGGTTCATTCTTCTCTGATTAACATTATATTGTCTGATCTTTTATTCGTGTTTCATTGGACAGATATTCTTTTCTTTAAAGACTTATCTATCTGTCTGTCTGTCTATTTATTTATATGCATACAGCATTTTGTCTGCATGTATCCCTGCAGGCCAAAAGAGGTACCAGATCTCATTATGTATGGTTGTGAGCCACATGTGGTTGCTGGGAATTGAACTCAGGACCTCTGGAAGAATAGCAGGTGCCCTTAACCACTAAACCATCTCTCCAGCCCAACAGATATTTTTGAATCACATACTTACTGCTCACTCAATGTCCTATGGATTTTATTTGAAATATGCATAATTAAATTAAGAATAGGTTATAGCTAGGAGGTAGTTGCACAGACATTTAATCCCAGCACTTAGAAGGATTAGGCGGGTGGATTTCTGTGAGTTCGAGGCCAGCCTGGTCTTCAGAGCTAGTTCCAGCTACATAAAGAAACCCTGTCTCAAAAACAAAACAAAACAAAATAAAAACAAAAACCATTGTGGGTTCTAAGCTTATTCTGAGGTGCTATAATCCTGAAGAGCCCTATGAATTGGGGGAGTCTGAACCATATGAATAGTCAGCACTTTGTAGGTCTGGCTGCCATAAAACTCACAATGTAGACAATGCTGGCCCAAGACTCAGATTCTTGTGCTGGAATGTAGGTCTGTGCCAGCCTGCTGATTCCTTCTTTCCATTTTTATAGTAGATTGAAAGGATTTTGTGAAAGCTGGAATGTCTTAATGTTAATTTTCTACGTCACTGTGGTTACTATATTGTTAGTGACCTTTGAATTTTTATTTTTCATATCTATTTTACGTGAGCGTTTTTGCCTGTATGAAAGTGTACCTGGTGCATGCAATACCCACCAAGGCCAGAAGAGGGCATCAGGAGTGCTAGAGCGCTTCCTTGTGGTGCTGGGAACCAAACCTGAGCCCTCAGAAAGAGCACCGTGATCTTGACCACTGGTCTCCATTTCTCCAGCCCCTGAATTGTTTTTAAGTCTACTCCTGTAAAGTCAGCCCATCCCCTATTTTGGAAATTTTAATACTGGTTTTCAAAGTCTTTATAATATGTTTTCATTTAGATATAAGAACAGAAGAACCTTGCTCTCAGTGAGTATTCTGTAACGTAGAGTTTTCAAACTAATGTATTATGGTTTAATCTTCTTTCTTCTTGGTCTCAAGGAAACATTCTATGCTGAGTACTCTGTGGGCACGTCCTCCCACCACTTTTCATGTAGCGTTCTTGTTCTTCCTGTGGCTTCTCTGCTTATTTCCTCGTTGTTGCCCCTGCTCTCAGCTAAGTTTTAGCGCAGTGTCTGCCGTCTCCACCTGCAGTGAGCTTGAGCAGTCTGTGGTGTTGGTGAGGGCGGGCAGGGAAGGTAGCTTCTCTTGATAATGTCATTTTCCCACTGCTCTCATTTATGCACATCCTTCTTCAGATTTAAAGTTTCTCCATATTTCAGAGGTATGCTCCCTTTCAGAGACTGCCTCTGTGCATACAGTCTTCTTGCACAACCTGTCATTTTGTAGTTATTTAAAGACGAAGACATGAGCCATTAAATTATAAAAACATAAAACCAGAAGAAAGAATGGATAAAGTTTTCACTTATGAAATAATTGGAGATAGGAGAAAATTTTCTAAATAAATTTTTCTGGAAAGGGTTTTAGGAAATGAAGATAAGTATCTCAGTTAACGGCGCCTAACAAGTAATATAACTAATTCAGACTCACCAAGACAATAACCAGGGCACTCCATAGGTGGATGGAAGAAGCGTTTGGAAAGTTCCTTTGTACTCAGGGAATCTGATGTGTTGCTACAAAATAGTCTAATGACCAATTAGTGGAGTCTATGGCATATGTAATCTTGTATTGTGGGTTTGTTTTTTTTTTCTTATCTTAAAGAACTTATCCACTAGGAGTGAGATAACTCTGTATAGAAGTTGGACTAACCTGTTTATGGAATAGCAATTTGCTCCAGTCCTGAACATCATCTGGAGCCTGCCTTGTACATTTCTGCTACTTTTCTAATTTTAAAAATGTTAAAACTTATTATTTTCAGTGCTTTATTGACTCTCGAGTGTGGGCATGCTAGGCAAGTAGTGTTCACTGAAGGGTAGCCGCCCGCTCCCTGATACATTTGGTATGGGCTCAGGCTGACCACTGGAAGAGGAAAATAGCAATGACAAGTTTCCTTCTGGCCCCTTCGTGATTGTGGTGAAGAAGAAAAATCACAGTGCTTTGATTTTGTCCTCTTGGTTTGAAGTACAGACAAAATATAAAGGTGCTTCCCTAGTTGTCATCATACTCTGTCCAGTAACTGATGGAAGCAGAGGCAGAGATCCACAGACAAGCCCTTCGCTGAGCTCTGAGAGTCTTGCAAAAGAAAGGGAGGGGGGATTGGACCAGCCAGGGGGTCACGATGGGGGAACCCACAGAGACAGCTGACCTGAGCTCGTGGGATCTCATGAACACTGGACCAACTGTCAGAGAGCCAAAATGGGACTGACCTAGGCCCTCTATATGTGTGTGACAGTTGTGTCTTTTCGTAAGGCTTCTAACAGTGAGCTGGCTTTTGCTAACCTATTTCCCATGCTGCATTATCTGGCCCTGCCTCGATGTAAGGGGAGGAGCTGGGTTCTGCCTCAATGTGATGTGCCATGCTTTGTGCCAGCCCAAGGGAGTCCTGGTGCTTTCTGAATGGAGATGGATGAGGAGTGGGTGGGAGAGAGTAAGTGTGAAGGGGGGGGGGCTGGTTGCTATGTAAAATAGATGAAAAAAATGTTCTTTAAATAAAAAAATTTAAAAACTATATGAAGATATAATTTAAGTGAGTTCCACTGCTAGCTTACTAAGAACAGTAAAATACCTAACCTGTCTGAGACGTTGTGTCCCTTTTCAAGAAAAGGACTCCAGCTCCTTTCAGCCTGAGCATCCCACTCACCCTGTACAGTGCTGCCTTCTGATTGCTTGGGAAAGTCTGGGGGGTTTTATGGTGAAAGATGATAGGGAACTGGATGCATTTTAAGAATTATTTTTATTTTTGTGAGTAATGTGTATGTGTGGGTGTGCGCACGCTATGTGTATATGTGAGGATCAGGGGACAACTTGTGGGAGCTGGTTAATGCCTCCTTTGTTCTATGAGTTAGTTCATCCTTTGTTTCTTATGTGGTAATACCCTTACCTGCTTAGCCATCTCCACAGCCCTGCAATTGGATATATTTTTGTAAGTTCCCTTTAGTACTGTTAAGCTGATTTCATAGGTGCATGTAGATTAATAATATGTAGTTTTAAGGAACTCTTTTTTGATGAGACTTGAACCCTTAATAACTTAAAATTGTGTGATATTCTTGAGGCTCACGACATTGGTAAAGTCGTCAAAGCAAAAGAGTCTTCAGACAAAGATGGTGTGTCCTCTTTAATTGGGGGCATTTGCTGACAGAAGCAGGATAATGGAATTCCCCTAGTCTGTGGTTGGTGACTGCAGAGTGTTGGCAAGAAGCAGTTCTTCATTTCGGGATCCTTTCCCTTTTCCTTCCTGACCCCAGACTGTGATGAGGAACCAAAACAAACAACCAGAACTTGCTGCATTGTTCTTGGGAGTCTTCCCTTTACCTGGCAGTATCTTCTCTTAGCAAACACCAGTCATCCTGGTGTTTTGAAATCACTTCCTTATAAAGCTGGCTTTCCTTGCTGGGGAGTGGACTTGAGGTGCCAAAACTTGAGGGTGTTTTATCTTATAGCTACTATGACTTTGTGTTGAGAAATCTTAAGGTTACAGCCTCTCTTCCCTACACACCCTTTTTAGTTTGCGGCTGTACCAGAAGACAAGGTACTGCACAGCAGCGGCCACCAGCTCGGTTTGGTTTGTTTGTATGCAATCATTCAGCAGAAAGTTTCCGCTGCACCTGCATGCCAGATGCTATACAGGGCAAACTCTCTGGACTACTGAAAATAGGGTGTTCTAGGCTGCATTCCTGGGAATTTAAAGAACATTGGTAGGGCCTAATCCAGCTGTGAAGGCTTCTAGGAGGCTGTGCTGAGGTGTTGGGGGTTGTTCTCATCAGAGGCTTTAGGTACTTCATATATTTAGGGTGAGACTGTCTGTGTGTAACAGTCACTAAAGGAGTAAAGAATATCTCTTTCATAAAGTCTCTCTGTGGAGCCTGACTACCCTGAAGCTCTGTAGAGCAGGCTGGCCTTGCAATCGCAGAGATCCTCATGCCTCTGCTGGGATTAAAGGCGTGCTCCACTGCTGCCCAGCTGTGGTGGGTATTTCTTAGAGACTAGCAGTTCAGGAGACGTTCATTGGTCACTCACAGTATGTAAGGAGTTGTGACAGGAGACGCTAGTAGAGGAGAAACAGTGGTAAGATGTGGGGTTTGCTACCAAGGAAGCTTTATTTGAGTGTGTTTATGGGCTCGTGTGGAAGCTACAGGATGTCATTTCAGGAACCATCTACCTTGTTCTTTGAGAAAGTTTCTTAATGACTTAGAGCTCACCAGGTAGGCTATGCTGGGTGGCCAGCAAGTCCCAAAGATCTTCCTCTTTCTACATTCCCAATGCTGGGAATATAAGAGCACCTAGCTTTTTTACGTGGGATCTGGGTGTTGAACTCCAGACATCATGTTACTTTAGCAACTGACATGTTCTTATCCCACTAGAGCAGCAATTCTCAACCTGCGGGTCATGACCCCTTTAGAGTTCCAAGGACCCAGAGGTTGCATATCAGATATTTATGATTCATAAAAGCAAAATTACAGTTATGAAGGAGCAATAAAATAATTTTATGGTTGGGGTCACTACAACATGAGGCACTGTAAAAGGGCTGCAGCGTTAGGAAGACTGAGAACCGCTGCTCTTGAACTTTCAACCTAGCAACTTAATGTTTGGGATTAGTAAGTAAAGTATGGAGTCACTAGGCAGAAATTAAAGACCAAGAGGAAGATCAGCTTGTTGGACTGTGTGTCCCAGGTGATAGACGGAATCATTGGGAGCAACAATAGAAAGCAAGAGAAGTCCTCAATAGGAGACAGGCCATGATGTTTGGGGTGGTGTTGGGAAGCTGCCTAGAGGGATAGCAAATAGACAGTTGGGGTACAGGTCCAGAGGCTAGGAGAGGAGGCAGAGGTGGAGATGCAGGACTGGGGAAAACATCTAGTTCTGTGAAAATAGGGAGAGTTAGATACTCTGGGTAGAGACATATATTTAGGAAATTAGACAAACAGGGAACATTTGAAGTTATTGCCTGGAGAAGGTCTCCTAAAGAGCCTTGGGAGAAAAGGAAAAAGTTACATTGTCACCTGTTGCTAAAGTTCAGAAATGCTGAAACATAGTTCCTACCCTATTTTTACATGTGCAATCACTTCACACTCCAGAAACAAGTACTAGTCTTCAGTCTGAACTTCATTTGGGTTTTGTTCTTGAATCCTGGGAAAAGCTCATCCTTGGGACAAGATTTAGGCTAATAGGTTTGCTGTTGATAGGCTTCCCATGGGTGGCAACTCTTACCCCTGGGAAACACTTGTGCATTCCCTCTTTAATAGTTACTGTATCCTCTTTATCTCTTTTTGGGCCAGCCTGCTTTGTTAGAACGCCACGCCCAGCAGAGCTGGTCATTTAACTGCAGATATTTATTGAGCTCCCACCAGGGTGCTGAGCCCTGTTGTAGATACTTGAAAGTACAAAAATGGACAGGAGAGAATATGTCCGTGATCATGTGCAGCTTGTATTTTATTTTATTTATTTTTTGATTTTTTCGAGACAGGGTTTCTCTGTGGTTTTGGAGCCTGCTCTGGAACTAGCTCTTGTAGACCAGGCTGTCTGAACTCACAGAGATCCGCCTGCCTCTGCCTCCTGAGTGCTGAAATTAAAGGCGTGCGCCACGACCGCCCGGCTGCAGTTTGTATTTTAAAGCACACTTAGGAAGCTATAACATTCTATCAAATAGCAGTGTGTGTGCACTCTAGCACATGTAGAGGTCAGAACACAGCTTTGGGGAGTCAGTCCTCTCCTTCCACTTTGAGAGCTGAGGATCAAACACAGGCTGTCTGTTTACCCACTGAGCTACCTGCTTGCTTTACTTTGTTGTTTTGAGACAAAGCCTCCTATAGCCCAAGCTTAAGCGCACCTTTTAGTTGAGGATAACCTTAAACTTATGATCTCCCCTCCCCCCTTTCCAAGTACTGGGATTACAGGTGTGCACTGCCAAGCCCCACTTAGCAGTGTGCATTTGATTTGATAAAGTTTGGTGACAGAGAAAGCCCCCCTCCTTTTTTTCTCTTTAGAGTCGAGTAGTATTTGAAAGGACCCGAATGACTAGAAGCAGCAGAGTTCTGAGAAGAACTAATATGTAAGTCCTTAGGTATCCAAGAGCAAAATGGGATAAAGTGAAATTTAATGTGATTATCCAAGTATGTAAGGCTTTGTAAACCCAGATAATGGATTAAATGTGTATGGAGATACATATTTTTTAGTTTCCTGTGAAACACATTTAGAGTAAATCTGTTGTATAGGCATCCAGGAGAGGATACCTGGTACTGGCCTAAAACATGACTGTAACTCTTGTGCCTTTGCATAGTGTTTTAGCGATCTAAAAGTGTTGTCTTCTGAATAGCCAGCTTTGAGTGGCCAATGATGCTTAACTGAAACTAACACTACCACTAATTTACATCAAATTCCAGTTTGTCCTCAGAGCTTCTGTTGGCATTTTATCCCGTTATCTAAGTGATTGTCAAATGGAACTGAAGGAAACAAAGTGAAGGTGTGTGGCGGTGTGCCAATGTGTCGGCCATCGGCTCATACAGGTAGCTTTACAAAGTGAAGGTGTGTGGCGGTGTGCCAATGTGTCGGCCATCAGCCCATACAGGTAGCTTTACTTTACTGATGCTGATTTGTCTGGACACCATACCTTAACTGAATCAATTATTCTTTAGGGCTGTTTTAAACCTGACAGTTTTCACTTTTTCCTGTTTTGATGAGCAAAGGGAAGGACTTCCTTTCTGTACTAAAAGCCCTTAGTAGCCTGGCGAGTGAATTATTTGGTAAATAAAGGTGTTTGGTAAACCTGCGAGGTTGTACATGATTAATTTCTTGGCAGTTGTGTCTTGGTACATTTCTGGGTATTTGTGTCATACATTAGCTTTCATGTGTTTCCTGTTTCAATGTGAAAGTGGTTGCTTTATGCTTGCAGGTGGATGTTTCTTCAGGCCGTTGTGAATGGTTCAGCTAATATAAGAAAATGGTATATTAACAAGACTGGGTCTCCCTGGTTCCCCAGGGGAGTCGGAGTACCTCCAGAATGGATGAGACACAGTTCATTTCATGCCAGGCCAAGCTGAGTTTTCTGTAGGATCTTCTGTTTGCCAGGGTGCTTTCTGCCTGTGCTATCCAGTCCATTAGCATACTTTAGTATTTTAACTCTAATGACGTATGTTCGATGACCAAATCAGTCTGAATAAAGCACGAGTAGGAAGATGATTTCTGTTTTGTTATATTTAGGAAATTTCCTTGAAACAGTGCACCCAGAGCACTTTCTGAGTGAACAGCTTTTGGAAGTTGGTTCCAGGGTACAGTGTATATACACCAGCTACTTCTTCATGGTTTTTGGTTCATTTGTTTGGGAGTGAAATCCATTGAAACAAGTAACAGGAACTGATAGTATCTTTAGTACCAGTGAATCAAACCAAAAATGTAATGTAGCATAAGGTCAGTTCCCTTGAAGTAGTGCTTTCTTATTAAGCTGACATTTTAGTGTTTTATTTTTATTAATTTTTTTACTCAATTTACAAAAAGTGTAAAAGTCTGAGAGACAGCAGTTGGCTAATTTAAATTAAGGAACGTGGGTAAACTATGTATAACTAGCTTGTTATAAACAAGCTGTGGGGAGCCAGGGTTGCACAGTGACAGTTCGTAAATAAACTCAAGACATGACTGAGGATGGATCTGGCCTTGTGGATTGTTTCTTTTTTTCAAATTGGGTCTTAGTACATAGTCCAGGGTAACCTCAAAGTCAGGATCCTTCTGCCTCAGCCTCAAGTGCTAGGATTATACGGCACCTAGTTGATTGTCTTTTGAAAGGGTTGTGCTGAATGTTGTGTTGAGAATAAATGGTAACAGTAAAAGTAGAGCATCCGTTTGGGAGGTTACAGTCGGACTTGAATTCCAAAAGAGTTGGCTGAGGTTTGGAGGACGGTAGAGATGGAAAACCTGCCCAGAGTCTGGATCATTTCCAAGTCAAATATCCATGCTGTTGACAGCTTAGATAGGGCAGTTTTTAGAAGGGAGGGTGCAGAGGAGCTCTTTGTTACTCGTTAGTAAAATGTGGCAGTCTGGTAGGGCAGGCTTCTGGAGCAGAGTGGGGCTTTAGTATGGGAGATGTACTTTGTTTTGTGGACATCCTGTTAGCACCACTTAGATTTGTTTAACTTTACTGAAGAACATCTTTCAGGATTTCCTTTATTCAGAATCCCAGGTAGTCTTTATTATTATTATCATTACATTTAACTTACTCACTGACTAACTGTATATATGTGTGTGTGCCACTTGTGAGTGTGTAAGGGCTAGAGGACAATTTGAAGGAGTCTGTTTTCTCTGCACTGTGTAGGTCCCACTGAGACATCTAGTCCACACAGCAAAGATCTTTCTGATGTGTCTCAAACAATCTAGATTTTGCTTCAATTTTTTAATATAATTTAATATGGTATAGAATTCCAACAACAGGTAGTTATCCTTCAGTATTTTAAATATACTACTTTGTCTTTTATTATTGATAATGAGAAACTTGGTTTGTTTGTTTGTTTGCTTGCTTGTTTTTTGAGACAGGATTTCTACGTATAGCCCTGACTGTCTTGGAACTCACTCTGTGAACCAAGGATGGCCTTAAACTCAAAGATCTGCCCTGCCTCCTGAGTGCTGGGATTAAAGGTATGCACCACCATCACCTGGGTGAAAAACTTATTTTTGATATAATTGATGTTTTTAAAATTTTAAGTTTAATTTTTTAGCATTGATACCATCTCTTTTGGAAATTATACTTTAATACAGAATGTGTTTAGTGTTTTTATTTTTATTTAAGCCTGTTTTCTTTTTTCAGCACTGTTTGTTTTCGTAATTTCTTGCACTTGAAAAAATCTGACAGAGTTTCATGTAGCCAAGAGTGGCCTCCAACTTCCTATGTAGCCAGAGCTGGTCTTGAACTCATGATCTTTCTGCCTTTACCTCCTAAGTGCTGGGATTACAGGTGTATATCATGCCTGGCAGGTAAATATTCCTTTTGTGTTTTTCTCCTTTGCAGTACAGCTATTGAACCCAGGGTCTGGCCTGTGCTAGGTGAGCACTCTACCATTGAGCTACATCCCAGCTCTCCTGTCGTTCTTTTTTTTTTTTTTTTTTTTTTTGATTTTTTTGAGACAGGATTTCTCCGTAGCTTTTTGGTTCCTGTCCTGGAACTAGCTCTTGTAGACCAGGCTGGCCTCAAACTCACAGAGATCCTCCTGCCTCTGCCTCCCGAGTGCTGGGTTAAAGGCATGCGCCACCACCGCCCGGCTCTCCTGCCCTTCTTAAGAAGAAATCATTCCTTCATTATTTCTTTAATATACTAAAGTGAAATTATTTTAAGGTCTTTGTCAGTCTGCCCTATAAAATTAGTTTGATTTAGTATGTTCTAATTATTTTTAGCTGTCCTTAATATAAAATTCTTTGTGTTGTGAGATTTGGTTTGCTGGCTATAATTAGGAACCTTTTGATTAATTGTGTGTTTATTTGGATTCATTCCTCTGAGGAGGTAGATCAGATGGTGTCATTTTGGTCTGTCTCTTCCTAGTTACCCTGGCTATCATAGATTTAACTACCAATTCAGTAGACAGTCTGGTTCAGGGTGCTATGGTTTATCTTGGTTGTAGCCCCAGGTCTAAAAGTCACCCTTATTCAAGCCTTCTCTCATGGGAGAGATAGCCTCTGAAATTCCCTTCTGGAAAAAGACTGCTTTCCCCTCAGAGCTCACTTCATTGCCACGGCTGCTGGTTCTAAATCTGCCATACTATAGAAGCCTCGTTCCTGTGTCAGCTTTTTCACTTCTTATTTCCTGTGGTTAGCTTGTTCTTCCTTAGCTGTTTTTAGGGCTTCTAGGTGTACGTTTTGGGTGTTTGCGGGTGTTGTGTGAGTGTGGGAGGATGCCTTTTCAAAGTGTAAGTCAGAAATTTCACTGAAACTCTTAAAAAAAACTTAAATTTCTTATAATCAGATAATATTTTTATGAAATGCCTCTGGGGAGTTTATTAAACATGTTCCAAAACTAAACTCCTGTATAGCAGCATTCTTGTGCTGGAGGAGAAAACTGGGAAGTTAAGCATCTATGATTTGTCCTAGGTCTCATAGCTTTTACATGGCCCAGAAGGGAGCTAACCTCAGGAACTTGGCTCCATAATTGGTGTTTCTAGACACCAACTTGGATATTTGTCCACCCTGACTTCCTAGTTGGTGTCCTTGACCACTGTGTTTACACCTCCATCTGTCAGAGGAAAGAATATTTTCTCCTGCATTTGTTTGTTCCAAGGATGATGCAAGATCAGATGTGTGGAGCGTGATATTGACTAGATAGATGCATAATAGACATGCAATAAATGTTTTCTTTCTTTCTTTCTTTCTTTTTTTTTTGGTTTTTCTAGACAGGGTTTCTCTTTGGTTTTGGAGCCTGTCCTGGAACTAGCTCTTGTAGACCAGGCTGGTCTCTATGTAGCAGGCAAATATATTTCCAGTATGATAATTTAAATAAGGCTTTAAGGTTTTGTTTGGAATGCAGTGTGTTTGATCTGAATAAAGAAAGTGGGAGTTACATTGTTGAACCAAAGTTTTGTATATGACTTTGGGGTGGGAGGTCTGGTCCACAAGAGGAGCAGAGCTAGGAAGCAAGGGAATCAAAGAAATAGAATTCAACAGCAAATGCTAGACTGAAAACCAGCCAATTAAAGAATTCAGAAAAACTGGTTTGATGCTGGGGAATCCCAGAGCAGAACAAGGTCTGGACTGGGTGGCAGGAGTGAACACCCCGAGCATTTCTCGGAGCTTGTTCTGAGGTTGCTGGGTCTTCAGTGGGCACAGAAGGTTCTTTTGAAGATACTTTGCCCAGCCGTAATCTTGTAGAACATTCTTCTAGCCCTATTTTGGAAATCCCCAAATTAATAAGGAACATTTGGTCCTCAGTATGCAATACCCAAGGGAATAAATAGGTCTGGCTAAGTGTTTACATTTCAGATAGCCAAGAATCTAAATGAGGGAATTGTCTTTGGGACCTTGGTTAAAGCTTGTTTTCTGGCACCTCCTGCTTTCTGCTATTTAGGCTTTCCACCATTCTTCTGAGCAGCCTTCAGTGTCTAGCTTGCATCCCATTCCTCCCACGACACCACCAGCCCTCTGTACCCTGGACCTAGTAATATAACTCCATTAACTTAGAAAGTTTGTCAGTGCTGATGAACAGGAGTATGTGTGAAGACTATAAAAAAATGCTTAGTTGGAAATAGGGGTGTGTGCATATTTGGTGTGTGTGTGTGTGTGTGTGTGTGTGTGTTATATGCTAGTGTAAAAGCCAGCAAAGAGAAGAACCTTATTAAAACAACATCTGTGTATAAATTGGTGAAGTTAAAATAGGAATGTTAGCTCCAGGTCATATATAACCTTTCAAACTTAAGGAGAATGTGATAATTTAAATCAAGATTTGATTGGTAGTCAGTTTACATGAAAGGGTGACACCTGCTGAGGTGGCGTACTGATCCCAGACCTGCCTGGCTGCTGTGGCCTTCATTTGCTAGCCCAGGAAGGGTGTAGGAGAGGCTGTGTTGAGAAACCTTGTTGAGCTAGTGTCTAGTGTACTAGTATCTCAACGCACTTGATAGGAACACAGGTTCCTGTCATGTCCTGCATTCATTTCTCCCTGACTCTCTTGCTTAGTGCAGTCTAACTAGAGACCTGACTTGCCACAGGCTGCAACTTGTCTTTAAGACAGTTCTTTAGTAGAGCAGAAAATGCAAGGAAATGATATTCATAGACAATCTAGATCAAGTTATTCTGGGTGACTTTCCTAACTTCTGTAATTCCAACATATTTTTGAACCACACACATAAAATGCCTTTTGCTTTAGTTTTTAAAAAATTCCCTTATCTACTAATTGTGAGTTAAATTAACCCATGTGTGTATGTATGTATGTGCGTTTGTATGTGTATATATATATATATATATATATATATACTTCCTATTTTTAATAGTGAAAAAAGACTCAAAGAATGTAGCAGTCCAATCTATGACTGTATCATTAGCACTTAAATAATTGTTTTGAACAATCTGGAGTTCAATTTTTGATTGGGAAATGAAAGATTATACCAAGTTAGGTTATTTATTAATTTATTTCTGCTTATTTCTGTTGCTATGTGTAAGCATGTGCATGAGAGTGCAGATTCCTTTGGAGGTCAGAAGATGGTGTTGAGTCCTCTAGAGCTGGAGGATTTTTGGTCGCCCAACATGGCTGCTGGGAACTGAACTTGGGTCCTCTTACAAGAGTAATACCTGTTCTTAACTGCTGAGGCAGCTCTCAAACCACAGAGTTGGAAATGTTAATATAAGCTAAGGAAATTACTACCTGTGACTGACTGGGAATGGAGTTTATTGGAAGAATAGTTACCAGGCACATGCAAGGCCCTGGGTTCTATCCCCAGTACAAACAGGAAATTTATCTTTAAAATGATAGAGATGGGAGCAGCTTTAGTCCTTAAAATATAAATATGTATGTATATACACAAACATGTTCATTAGAGAATAAGAGTTCCAATTGCCTTTATTCATTACTCAGATCCAACAGTTATCAGAATTTGCCACAAATGCTTTATACCTTTGCATGGTAGCTGTTGAAGTATTAAAATATTAATCTTGGTTTGTGAATTTTACTCTCGGACCTTTCTATATGTGTCTCTACAAATGTGGACACTTTTCCTCATGTCTCATTGCCATGGTTACATCCTCGGTGTCAACTATATCTAGAGCATTTATAATTTTTTCATATTACTTGGCAATATCATTCTTGCATTTTTATCTGTTCTAGTCAAGGTCTAAACAAGGTTGTCACTTTAGAAGTTGTTGTTAAGCCTGTGGCTCTTACTTAGTCTCCTGATTAAGATTTTCTTCTACCTCAGTACTGGGGATTGAACCTACGGCCTTGAATGTGCCAACTGAACTACATCCCCAGCCAGTGGTTTAAATTTTTGAGAGTTGGCTTTGGTGACTATGGGACACAGGCGGGGAAAAGCAAGGGTAGAGGGGTGGATTTTAATCCATTCTATGAGGAAATGTTTAAAATCCCTGCTGAAAAAAAAAAGTATTTAAGCCAGGCGGTGGTGGCGCACGCCTTTAATCCCAGCACTCGGGAGGCAGAGGCAGGCGGATCTCTGTGAGTTCGAGACCAGCCTGGTCTACAAGAGCTAGTTCCAGGACAGGCTCCAAAACCACAGAGAAACCTTGTCTCGAAAAAACGAAAAATAAAAAAAAAATAAAATAAATAAAATAAAATCCCTGCTGAGTGTGGGGGATTTGACTCTAATTTTCAGGGCTGAAATTCTGCGGTCCATGTTTGAGTGGTATTAGTTCTATATTTAAGTCAATGTGAAACATTTACATAAATTTCAGTTGTTCTGTTCTGGAGTGTGTAGTCAGAAATGCAAGTTTACTGTTTTACAACAGAATAAAGAAAAATCCCAAATGTGTTCGAAAGGTGCAAATCTTGCTCTAAATTACAGCCAATTATTTTTCTGATGATTGTTTTCTTCTATTTAAAGTAAAAGCATTTTTCACAGCTTGATATCTGTTTACTTAATGTGCTAATTTCAGTTAAGCAGGTCCTTAATTCCTACTTGGGAAGGCTAAGTCAGGGATTGCCACATTCGAGGCCTGTGTGGGCAACTTACTGAAACCTTTTTCTCAAAATAAAAACCAGAAAACAACTGGGGATCTCGCTTAGCAGTAGGATTTTTTTGTGTGGTGCATTAAGACCCCCCAGCTAACCTCTAGTACCACTTCCCTTAGTCAGGGTGTCCTCTTTCCAAGGTGCCTGTTTCCCTTCATTGAGTATGCTGCTACTTGAGCTAATGTTAATACAGTAAAGTGTGATGTTCAACAGGTTTCTTAAACATTGACTTGAAAGTGTCCTCAGATCCTACAAGGAAGCAAGAGAGAAGGAACTCCTGAGAGTTGCCTCTGGCCCCTATGCCATGGCGGTCTTGCCTGTTTACACACACACACATCTGCATACACAACACACACTTGTGCATACATACACACATATATACACACACTTGTGCATACATACACACATATATACACACACTTGTGCATACATACACACATATATACACACACTTGTGCATACATACACACATATATACACACACTTGTGCATACATACACACATATATACACACACTCAATTTTAAGAACATCCTCTGATATAGTCAGTTTTTTAAGCATGTTTTGCCTCTTCCTAGATAAATTTCATTCTTAATACTCTACAGGTTTGAAAAAATACTATTTGCGAAAAACCACATTTTAAGTAAGATGAAAGAAATTATTAAAATGTAAGTTTAAATTCATTCATTTACTTTGACTTGTGTAATCTCTATAAATAAAAATCAATTACAGAAAACTATACTATGTGTGATGTTTGTATTGGAAACCTTAAGTCTTACAGTATGAATATCCATATGAGCTTTGTGAGCCTCCTTCACACCCTTGTGAGTATTGAGGCAGGCCTGTGTGTTCAAGTATTTGTAGATCATACTTTACACACATTAGTTGTAGGAAGTAGTACCTTTAGTGGCTTTAAGTCAAGACAGATCGTAGAGAGGGGTCTTAGTTACTTCCTCGTTGAAAATGCAACTTCAGGGAGATGGTTTATTTTGGGTCACTGTACAGTCCTCACAAGAAATCCAGGCATTGGAAGCTCGAGGGAGCTGGATCCAGAGCCAGAAAGACGAGGGTGAATGCCAAGCTCCCTCTCTCCTTAGTAAGTCCGCCCACAGCTGATGGGCTTACCTCCGCTGAAGGTGGTCCTTCCCAGGCATGCTCAGAAGCTTGTCTCTTGGGTGACTCAGGATCTCAGCAGGCTGACATCGACAGTAACTGTTAAAACAGGTATATAATAATAGGTTGAGAAGTCAAGTAAGACACTTTGTAAATTGAGTCTTCACAAAATGAAATGTTCATTATTTCTGATAGTGCTAATGAGCGCCATTAGTTTGTGCTTTTACCTGTTAGAGCCTGATAATCCCAAACATTTGCTTGTTTGTACCTTTTAGGTGCTCTGATGGGAGTCTGCAAAAGCTGCCGGAGCAGTGGTTGTGGAGTGTTCTGGAGGAAATTAAAAGCAGTGATCCCTCTTCCAAACTCTGTGCTACAAGGCGCAGTGCTGGGATCCCTTTCTACATACAGGTACTCACCAGAGACCACCGCACTGGTCTCTTTGTTTCTTGAAACTGTATTTTCATCTTCTCAATATGTCAGTGAACACAGTGTATTAGGATGTTTCTGTATTTCCAGTACCACAGCATTTGTGACTTGGTTATTTTTAATTGTTATTCCATTCATTTATTAATGTGTACGTATGTGCACAGGCATACACATGCTATGGTTCACATGTAGAGATCAGAGGACAGCTTGCTGGAGTTGGGTTTCTCTTTCCATCATGTGGATCCCACGGATTGAATTTAGCTTGTTAACATTTGGTGGCAAGCACCTTTATTGACTAGCATCTCGGACAGTCTGTTCTGTGTCAGCTCTGTTCTAGGAGCAGGAGGTCAGTCTTGTAATATAAACAGAGAGTAGTATAGATTTCCATCTGTAATTCAGTAGTCAGAAATCACTGTGGCACAGCTTATTTCTAGGAAGTATTCATATTTGAGTTCTATAATATATCCATCATAAAAATCATAATCTTAATAGTAATTTACAGTTGTGATGGTTATATCACATCTGTTACTTCATTTAAACCATGCCTAAACTCTATGAGATAGGTACAGTTACCATATGAACATTTCCTAAGTGAAGAGATTCGGGACTGAGGAAGTGACTGGCCAGAGGTCTCAGGGATGTAAACCTTGCTAGAGCTTAAGCCCAGTCCATCTGACTCTTGACCGCATCTTCATGTGAGACCATATGTGAGTACAGTTCCTGAACACAGATGAAAACATGCTGAACACTTGATTTCTAAAATAATTATACCTTACAACATGTTCATGTCCCATATGCTGTTAGTGTTGCTGACGGATAAATAGTTCTTTTCTGCGGGATAGAGAATAAGAGACTGTCACTTCATTATCCCAAAGAATAAGCACCAATACCCTCTCAGTACAAAATCAGATACACCCTTATGTATAGTAAGAAGATCCACAAATTGGGCAGTGTAATAAACACAGTGGAAGCAGATCAAGTAGCCTTCCTTCTTAGTCTCCTATAGTTTGTCTCTCTCTTTTATTTCTCTCTGTATGTTTCTTTAATTTGTTTATCTTCGTTTTATTTGCATTGGTGTTTTGCCTGCGTGTATGTCTGTGTGAGGGTGTCAGATCTTGGAGTTAGAGACACTTGTTAGCTACCATGTGGGTGCTGGGAATTGAACTTGGGTCCTCTAGAAGAGTCGCCAGTGCTTTTAACTAATGAACTACCTCTCCAGCCCGTATTTCTTTCTCTTATTCCTAGTCTCCTTATGACTTTTTTGATGCCCATGGGGCACCAGTTGCAGAAGTGATTGACTGAGGTCACTGGGTAGCCCTGAGGAATGAGCTTTTTACATGTTCTTAGCCTCTTTTGTGTAATAAGTCTTTCTCTGTCCCACCAACTCCCAAATAATGACATGGAGACTTCTTATTAATTATGAAAGCTCAGCCTTAGTTTAGGCTTGTTCCTAAATAGCCCCTATAGCTTAAATTAATCCATTTAAATTACTTTCTGTGCTTTCATGTGGCTTGTGGCTTTTACCTCTCCTCCTGCATGTCCTGTTTCCACTGTGTCCAGCTGGTGGCTCCCCTTTGTTCTTCCCAGAGCCCTCTTTGTCATAAGTCCCGCCATACCTCCTGCATAGCTAGGTGTGCTTTAGCTTCCTACTTGCAATTCCTTCTGACCTTCTGTGTTTATGTGGTCTTCTTTTCTGAGGACAAATTTCAGGTAATGGAGGGAGCTGCCCCGTGTTTATGCTCTGTGCTTATTCCAGCTGGGATATTCACCGTGTGCTACCATTTGATCATAGTTAAGAGAGTGACCACTGAGTCCATTTCCTAAGCCTGAACTCAGCAGGCTGCATCACCATACTTTTGTCCGGTTCTTGAGGCAAGACGAGTTGAGTCATGTTTCTGGGAAGAATACCTCTCAGTAATTGAGTATAGCTTTGTTATTTATATTAGTGGAATAAAGTTTTAATTGCCAGAAAAATCTGCTCAAACAGGGTTCTATTTTTCTTAGGATGATGTACCAATAAAGTAATACTCTTTGTTCTGCTGACAACTTCAATTTAAAGTTAACTGTGGTGAAAAACTACCATTTTAGTGTATAAGTTTACCCTTTGTATTAACAGACCTTTTTAGACATTCGTAGAGTATGCTTTCTGACATAGATATATTGTGATGAATTCAAGTCTGTTTATATGTTTTTCTTCTATGCTCATTGCATAGCTTGTCACGGGTTTATAAAATGAAGAATAGTTGCGACTCTGGCTCTAGGGAGCCAGGTGCTGCATTTTACAAGATGTAGATGTGGAGGGTGAGAGCTCCAGAATGTAGCTGAAGTGTCTTTTCTTTGACAACTTGGTTGAGATAGAATTCACTTGTGACAACAGTTCATGCATTTAATGTGTACAATGCAGTGATTTGCATTATATTCTCAGAGCTTGATAACTATTAGCACAATCTAATTCGAGAATATCTCCTAACCCCAGCCATTAGCACTTACTATTCACTCCCCATTCCACCCACCTCTGCTGCTCTCAGAGCACTAATTAGGCAACCACAAATCTTCTGTTTCTGTGAATTTGTCTGTTCTGGACCTTTCATGTAAATGGAATCATATAATGTTCAGTCTTTTATGTCTGGCTTCTTTCACTTAGCAGTATATTTTCAGAATTCATTCATGTTGCCACGTATATCAGTACTCCATTTCTTTCTATTATATTGCCTTAAGCGGGCTGATAGTTCATTATTTTGTTTATTGGATGCTTGTCACAAAGTAAGTAAGTGGCTCCTTTGAAATCCAAGTGTAAGATCTCTTTGGAGTTTGTAATGTGTCTTTGTCCTGTGGAGTTTTAAATGCTGTGGTATGATTCAACTTTCAGTAGACTCTTCTGTGAAGAATTAAATTGTTGATCAGTATCTAGAGGGCCGGAAAACCTTTAGAAGAAATCTAATCCAGAATGTTTTTGTAACTGTTTAAGTAAAGAAAAAAATTTCTTATTTGATCAATTTATTTCTGTTTTACCTGATTTTGTTTCTTACAAAGTGGCTTATCAGAGTCATTTATTCATCAGTTGCTTATGATTAGATCAACGAAAAGCAAGCAGAAGGGTCTGTGGAGTTGACATGATTTCACCTTAACCTAATTTCATACATGAACACGGAAGAGAAGTTAAGCTACCTGGTTAAAGCAGCCTGACTTCATTAATTTAACCCAGTAGTCTTGTTTTTATAGAGGGTATTTTCAGTTTGGGGGTTAATTTCAAAGCTGATAAATAGGTGTGTGCAAAATCAAAGCTCGTTGATTTTGGTATTTCCCCTCACAGGCATTGTTGGCTTCTGAACCAAAAAAAGGAAAAATGGATTTGTTGAAAATAACAATGAAAGAGCTGATCTCTTTGGCTTTATCTGTAGATACCTCAAAGGGCATAGTCCCCCAGGTAATGCTGAAAATGCTCTTATACTGCTTGAAGGCAGAGTAGTTAAGTCTCTGCTGTATATTTACTTCTTAAAGGTATCTGCTAAAGATACACAGCTGCTGAAGGTAGGTTAATGTGAAGTGTTTAGGAGGTACGCTGTTAGTTTTGCTTTTTTGGTCTTTCCTATCCATAAAATAAGCTTGCTTGTATTGGTGAATGTGTGCTGCGGGAGCTCCTTCCGTAATTCCAAACTGATGTGGGATTTTTTTGTGACTTACACTTTCAAACATGAATGATTTTTAAACTGTGTTGAAAATATTTAGCTGACAAGATATTTCCTAATGTTACTATTGCGTCTAAAAATTTGAAACTGAGTATGTAATCATACTTGAATTTCATATGTGCTTCTTTGAGTTGACGTAAACTTTGTAGTTGAACAGTTGAATCCTTTAAAATGTGATGTCTTATTTTAGTATGTTTACATTTTAATTTTAAGTGATGTTTTAGTTTCTTCTAGTCACTGTGTATATGTCTTTGGGTCAGCATGCCTCACAGCTGCACTCCACCACTAGGCAGTAAATACTATGTGTGCCTTGTCTTCTAGATGTCCTTGGCAAATACTTCTTAGTAGGATGTTACTGTGGAAGGCCCATGCTCAGTTAGGGGACAGAGCTAAAGTTTATAGAAAAGAAAAGTATGTTTACTTGGTTTTAAATTATAGGTGGTATCAGGTGCCATGGCCATAAAGTGGACCAACTGGGAGAAAGTATTGTGTTTATTAACATATACATAGTGGCCAGTTACTGTAAGAGAATTCTTTGGGAAAAATAACTAACATTAATCATTTTTCAAAAAAGCCTATGTCAAGACATTTTTCAATGAAATGTGAGAAATATAACTACTTATATTTTTTTAGGCAGAGACTTTGAAAAAGACTCAGATTGACAGGAACTTTGATAAGTAACCAGGTTCTTTGGCATCAGTAGTATTGCTTACTGTCTCTTCTTTCTTTCTGCCTTGCTAGTGTTGTAAGAAATCTGATTTTAAAAGTCAGCTCAGTGGCTCAGCACTTTAACTAGGATGTGAAGGCTTAGGTCTGGTCTCCAGCACCACAGAGGTTTTTTTTTTTTTTTTGTTTTTTTGTTTTTTTGTTTTTTTCGAGACAGGGTTTCTCTGTGGCTTTGGAGCCTGTCCTGGAACTAGCTCTGTAGACCAGGCTGGTCTCGAACTCACAGAGATCCGCCTGCCTCTGCCTCCTGAGTGCTGGGATTAAAGGCGTGCGCCACCATCGCCCGGCACCACAGAGGTTTAATGATCTTAGCTGTATTTTTGCTGTTTAACATAAGTCTGTTTTATGTTTGAGTGTTAGTTTTCTAACATGTTAAGAGGACACCCAGCATTTGTTTTTGTTTGTTTGTTTTAGTATTTTTAAGTATGGTTATTGAAAATGTACGCTTAAAGTTTTTGTTTGTTTGTTTTAGTATTTTTAAATATGGTCATTGAAAATGTACATTTAAGGTTTTTGTCTGTTTGGTTTGGTTTTCTTTTTGACCTCGAACTCAGAGATCTGCCTGCTTCTGCCTCCCGAGTTCTGGGATTAAAGGCATTATTAGGCACACTACTGCCAAGCTTATATTTCTTTTCTTAATAATCAGCTAAAGTGCATTGTACAGTGTCAATGTCTAGACGACTTGGTAGTATTCAACTATAAATGTTAAAAAGTTTTGATCATTGATTAAAATTTTTAATTATTTATTTTATGTGTGTGCATGTTTTGACTACATATATGTATATGTACAATGTATATACCTGGTTCTTATGGAGGTCAGAACAGGCTGTCAGATCCCATGGAACTGGAATTACAGTGGTTTTGGGCCACGTTGTGGGTATAGAACTAGGGTTTTTCTGCAAGAACAGCTAGTGCTCTTAATCTTTGAGCCATTTCTCCAGTCCCTTGACCTGTGTTTTAACAAGTATTTATTTTAAAAGCATTAAAACAATATTTCTTTCCAATTATAGTGTGATCAGAGCACAGTCTATAAGATAGCAATACTTGCTATTTATTTAGATTCTGTTTGTGGGTGGGTTTGGGATCATTTTTTAAAATTATTTAAATGTTCCATGTATGTTTGGAAACAACCTACCTGTTCTTATTTACTAGATACAGAAGTCTACATATGTTCAATGGATGAAACTTTATTAATTGTATTGTTCCATTTCATAATATCTTTATCTAGATTTTCAGTTCATAAATGTATTCTCTTAACTGTGTTATTACATTCAAAAACAGTCCACTTCTGGTCATTTGTGTACAGTTTTAGAATGACCATAATTTTAAATCCACCACTGATCTTGAACTTCTCATTCTAGGTTCATGCTTTAAACATCCTCAGAGCCCTGTTCAGAGATACACGCCTGGGAGAAAACATTATTCCTTATGTTGCTGATGGAGCTAAGGCTGCAATTCTGGGATTCACGTCACCTGTCTGGGCAGTGAGTGTTCTTGCCATCTGTGCCCACTGAGCTAATTATGCTTTTGAATAACAGGTTTTTGATAAGCTAACCTTTCCCTGATGATAAAATATATATGTTGCATTTTATCAACTAATTTCTTCAGGGGATAAGTGTTTTGATCAGACTACATTTATTTACAGTTTCTATTGTTGTAAAGTGACACCATGTTTTTCCTATAAAGAAGAACATTTAATTGGGGCTGGCTTACAGTTTCAGAGGTTCAGTCCATTATATCATGACGAGAAGCATGGCAGCATGCAGGCAGATATGGTACTGGAGAAGGAGCTGAGAGTTCTACATCTTGATTTACAGGCAGCAGGAGATAGTGAGCCACACTGAGCATACCTGAGCTTAAAAGACCTCAAAGCCCAGCCCCACAGTGACACACTCCCTCAAACAAGGCCACACCTACTCCAACAGGCCACATCCCCTAATAGTGCCACTCCCTGTGGGCCAGTGGGGTCGATTTTATTCAACTACCACAGGTTTCCATTTTATCTCCTTTGTGGATTTATCATTAATAACTTTATTTTGTGGTTGCTTTGACATCTGTATGTCTTATGCCATATAAAGTGTAAGAACTTATTAATAGTGTGCTTCTATTTATCTCTGTCTGGGCTGTTACTGCTTCACATTTTTCTTTGCTGTATGTGGTGACTCAACACTATCTACAGGTTGTTTTATATAACACCATGTACTAAGTTGTTACTTCTTTTCTATAAATGATCCATTATCATGCTTTTTTTTGGTATTTATTTACATTTTATTATTCAAAAATTTAATTTCAAAAGTCTCAAAGGCTAATTACTTAAAAATTATTATTACAAGTTGCTTTGAAATATCTCACAGCACTTCAAAAATATTACCTTTTGGATCTAACCCTTTCTTGAGAAAGGAGCTCTTCTTACTGTTCTTTTTTTTTTTTTAAATTTATTTATTTATTAAGGATTTCTGCCTCGTCCCCACAACCGCTTCCCATTTCCCTCCCCCTCCCCCGATCAAGTCCCCCTCCCTCATCTGCTCGAAGAGCAATCAGGGTTCCCTGACCTGTGGGAAGCCCAAGGACTGCCCACCTCTATCCAGGTCTCGTAAGGTGAGCATTCAAACTGCCTAGGCTCCCACAAAGCCAGTACGTGCAGTAGGATCAAAAACCCACTGCAATTGTGCTTGAATTCTCAGTATTCCTCATTGTCCGCTATGCTCAGCTAGTCCGGATTTATCCCATGCTTTTTCAGACCTAGGCCAGCTGGCCTTGGTGAGATCCCAATAGATCATCCCCATTGTCTTAGTGTGTGGGTGCATCCCTCGTGGTCCTGAGTTCCTTGCTCGTGCTCCGTCTCCTTCTGCTCCTGATTTGGACCTTGAGATTTCTGTCCGGTGCTCCCGTGTGGGTCTCTGTCTCTGTCTCCTTTCATCGCCTGATGAAGGTTAATATTCCTGAGGATGCCTATGTGTTTGTCTTTGGATTCACCTTATTTAGCTTCTCTAGGAACATGAATTATAGGCTCAATGTCCTTTATTTATGGCTAGAAACCAAATATGAGTGAGTACATCCCATGTTCCTCTTTTTGGGTCTGGCTTACCTCACTCAGGATAGTGTTTTCTATTTCCATCCATTTGTATGCAAAATTCAAGAAGTCCTTGTTTTTTACTGCTGAGTAATACTCTAATATGTATATATTCCATACTTTCTTCATCCATTCTTCCGTTGAAGGGCATCTAGGTTGTTTCCAGGTTCTGGCTATTACAAACAATGCTGCCATGAACATAGTTGAGCATATACTTTTGCTGTATGATAGGGCCTCTCTTGGGTATATTCCCAAGAGTGGTATTGCTGGATCCAGGGGTAGGTTGATCCCGAATTTCCTGAGAAACCGAAACACTGCTTTCCAGAGTGGTTGCACAAGTTTGCATTCCCACCAGCAATGGGTGAGTGTACCCCTTTCTCCACAACCTCTCCAGCAAAGGCTATCATTGGTGTTTTTTATTTTAGCCATTCTGACAGGTGTAAGGTGGTATCTTAAAGTTGTCTTGATTTGCATTTCCCTGATCGCTAAGGAAGTTGAGCATGACCTTAAGTGTCTTTTGGCCATTTGAAGTTCTTCTGTTGAGAATTCTCTGTTCAGATCAGTGCCCCATTTTATAATTGGGTTGATTAGCCTTTTACGGTCTAGTTTCTTGAGTTCTTTATATATTTTGGAGATCAAACCTTTGTCAGTTGCAGGGTTGGTGAAGATCTTCTCCCAGTCAGTGGGTTGTCTTTTTGTCTTAGTGACAGTGTCCTTTGCTTTACAGAAGCTTCTCAGCCTCAGGAAGTCCCATTTATTCAATGATGCCCTTAGTGTCTGTGCTGCTGGGGTTATACATAGGAAGTGGTCTCCTGTGCCCATGTGCTGTAGAGTACTTCCCACTTTCTCTTCTATCAGGTTCAGTGTGTTTGGACTGATATTGAGGTCTTTAATCCATTTGGATTTGAGTTTTGTGCATGGTGATAGATATGGATCTATTTTTATTCTTCTACAGATTGACATCCAGTTTTGCCAGCACCATTTGTTGAAGATGCTCTCTTTTTTCCATTGTATACTTTTAGCTCCTTTATCGAAGATCAGGTGTTCATAGGTTTTTGGGTTAATGTCAGGGTCTTCTATTCGATTCCATTGGTCGACTTCTCTGTTTTTATGCCAATACCAAGCTGTTTTCAATACTGTAGCTCTGTAATAGAGTTTGAAGTCAGGGATGGTAATGCCTCCAGACAATCCTTTATTGTATAAGATTGTTTTGGCTATCCTGGGTTTTTTGTTTTTCCATATAAAGTTGATTATTGTCTTCTCCAGATCTGTGAAGAATTTTGATGGGATTTTGATGGGGATTGCATTGAATCTATAGATTGCTTTTGGTAGAATTGCCATTTTTACTATGTTGATCCTCCCAATCCAAGAGCAAGGGAGGTCTTTCCATTTTCTGGTGTCTTCTTCAATTTCTTTCTTCAAAGACTTAAAGTTCTTGTCAAGTAGATCTTTCACTTCCTTGGTCAGGGTTACCCCAAGGTATTTTATGCTATTTGTGGCTATCGTGAAAGGTGATGCTTCTCTGATTTCCCTCTCTGCTTCCTTATCCTTGGTGTATAGGAAGGCCATTATCATGCTTTTTAATTTACCACCAGCCATTTTGAAGTGTACACAACTCAGTGGCACCAGATACATTGGTGTTATCACTAGTGCATATTTTCTGAATTTTTTCCTCACAGTCTTTACCCATTCACTGGCTCATCATCCCTTGTGCATTCAGCTATGCTTTCTTCTCTGGATTTGTCTGGCCTAACCCATCACATAAGTGGAGTCTATAATATATGTCCCTTTGCATTTGATGTGTTTCAGGACTTTCCCTTATTCTATTGATAAGATGATAGACTTTAGGATTGTTTCCAAGCTTTTAATTATGAATGATGCCACAATAAATACTTATAGTCCAGTTCTCTGAATTCCTGCTCTCAGCTTGTTTGGGTCTGTCACATGGTAATTCTGCTTCCCGTTTTAGGAACCTGTTTCCTACAGTGACAGCCATTTACCTTCACATGCCACAACAAGAGCTCCACTTTCCTTACTTCATAACCAACATTTATTATTTTCCTGTTGTTAATGACAGCCCATCTTAATAAGTGTGAAATAGAATTCTATTCTGGTTTTTTTTTTTTTTTTTTGGTTTTTCGAGACAGGGTTTCTCTGTGGTTTTGGAGCCTGTCCTGGAACTAGCTCTTGTAGACCAGGCTGGCCTCGAACTCACAGAGATCCGCCTGCCTCTGCCTCCCGAGTGCTGGGATTAAAGGCGTGCGCCACCACCGCCCAGCTTTATTCTGGTTTTTGAAATAAAAAAATATTCAGACTTATTTATTTTATTCTGTGTATTAGTGTTTTGCCCGAACATATATGTGGGTACCACATAATATGTGTGATGCCTGTGGAGGTCAGAATAGGTTATTAGAGGCCCGAGAAGTGGAGTTATAGATGGTTGTGAGCCACAATATGGGAGATGGAAACGGAACCCAGCTCCTTTGCAAGAGCAGCAAAACTTTTAACTACTGACCTATCTCTCCAGACTTTCCCATTCTGGTTTTGATTTGCATTTCCAAAATGATTACTAATACTGATTTAGAAGCAAAAAAATTCTTAGTATCTTAATGCATCTTTCAACATCTGTGGATTCCTTTATCCATCATGTGCTGTATCTTTAGCAGTGGGGTCTTATCTTCTAGTTCTAGTGAACAACCAAGAGCAGTAGCACTGTCTTCTGTTGTTTTGAGGGCTTCTGGGACCTCCCTGACCAATTACATATTGGGAGAAAGCTCATGCCTGGCACTGAGATCTTAGTAACTCATTTACTCTGGGAGAAGCACTGTCTTCCCATACAGGGTAACTGTGCTCAAATTCCTTTTAAACAATTATTACTGTATTTAAAAAATTAGCTTCCAAAATAGTGAGTTTCCACAAGGACTTTTCATATATCTTTCCCTGCTTCTCTCTACCCTCTTTGTGGGATCAATCTGAAGCGTCCCCATAGGTTCAGGTGTTGGAACACGTGGTCTCCACCTGGTGGTACTGTTGGGAAGGCTGTGAAACTTCTCAGGGTGCTCTATGCCTTTGAAGACATGCTCACTGGGATCAGGTCTGGAAACTTTATTGCCCCACCCCCTTCCTACTCCCTCTCTGCCTCCTGACTGTGTACACAATGTGAGCAGCCGGTTCCCACTCCTGCCACCTGCCTTCTGTACCACGGTGTAACTACACCAGAGTAAGCTCTTCTTTCCTCAGCTTCCTCTTGTCGGGGCTCTTGTGGCCACAACAGGAAAAGCGACTACACAGCCCGGCCTATTTGATAGCATGTTCTAATGACCAAACTGCGGCAGGTGCATATCTATAATCCCAATACTCGAGAAGCTGAGGTAAGAGGATAGTCAGATCCCATCTTAAACAGCAACAAAATGGCAGCTGGGATTATGGACTGGTGGTAGAACACTTGCAGAGCATGGGCAAGGCCCGGGTTTTAAATAAAGAATATTTAAAACTCAGCAAGAAAAAGACTCCCCATTTAAAGGGAGCATAGTGAATCTGAATACATTTCTCTAAGGAGGACATTCAGATGATCAGTAGACATACAAAAAATGTTTACTAGCATTTTGTCATTAGGGAAAATACAAGTCAAAACTGCCCATTAGAATTTTTTAAAAAAGGACATTAACAAACATTGAGATAATCCAGATCTGAGTTGGGGCAGAGACAGTGATGATGACAGAACAAGATGGATGCATTGCTGCTTGGAGACATTAGGCAGGGCTGTGACAGGGCTCCGTTATTTGCTGACTATTGATTGAATATCAGTAGATCACTGCCCAGTTTGGGGGTTAAACTGTGAATGGTATTTATATATCCATAAAGTTCATTTTCAAGGCTATCATAGATGAACTGGCTCTTTGGCTTTTAGAGGAGAGGTTGCAGTGGGTGCCCTTAGGACAGATACAGTCTGCTACTGTGTTTCATTTGGCCTCTATGACAGTTCCTCACTTTCCTTTAATTTGTTGCCAGCATTTCCAAATAGTGAGATTTCACATAAAAATCAGGGTTTCTGGCTTCTCTTGAAAAAAAAAAAAACAAAAACAGAAGATCTGGCAATAGTATAGTGGCTTTATATTCCCTCGTGGCCACTAGCCAGCCTAATAGTAACTGCCTTAGACATGGTGCACTGACGTCTTTGTTGCCACTGTTCCTGGGCATTTGGGTTTGTGGCCATTCCTGCAATGGCTTTAGAAAGTTGTTTTCTAAATCTCTTATTATTAATTTCCTTTTAAAAATTTATTGCACTGTGTGCTCATGCATGTATAGATGTACAGCTCATGTATGACAGTCAGTTACAAGATTGTGAGTCAGTTTTTCCTTCTACCATATAGGTCCCAGGTATGTGACTTAGGTCTTCAGGCTTAGTGACAAGTACCTTTACCTGTTGAGCCATCTGGTTGGCTCACATTCTTAGTTTTTACGACCTTTCAGCTTATATTACTAGTTGACATATATTATGATGATGATTCTACCTGCCCAATCAGAATATAGATTCTGTCATAGCAGTTTTTAATTTCTGATTCTGAATGTTCTCAGGATTCTGGTATAATTCAGTGTACATTTGACAAGATTTGACAAGATAATTGAGGAAGGCTGATGAAGTTAGGATAGTCAATATTTTTACATGATTCTGAAGCATCTTGACATGCATTGTTTAGTAAAGATAGTCTCTGTTAGTATGGTGGAGAAACAATTATAGTTTATTCTTAATAATTTTCCTTTATTAAAAAGATTTCTCTTATTTTTTCCCATGAGAATGTTTGCCAGAATGCATATATGTGCACCGTATGCATGCCTGGTTCCCGAAGAGGTTAAAAGAGGGCATTGGATCTCCTAAAACTGGAATTGTGTATGGTTGTGAGCCACCATGTGGATTCTGGGAATTGAACATGGGTCCTCTGCAAGAACAGCCAATCAGTCCTCTTAACTGCTGAGCAATCTCTCTAGTCTGTTTTTTTTTTCTTCCTTTTTGAGACTGCCTCATTATATAGCCCTGACTGGCCTGCAACTCATGATTTTCCTGCTTTGGCCTTCTAAATGCTGGGATTACAGGCTTGTGCTGTTGCCATGACTGGGTGTCTTGCTTCATTTTTATTAATCGGTTATCATAAAATAATTTCAAAGTTAAAATTACTTGAGTGGGTTACTGGCATTGTAAGATTAATAAACAACATCTTGAGTATTGACTGGTGTCTTGGTTGTTTTAATTACATGGATTCTATAAAGTTAAATCAAAAGTTTTTTTCACAGGAAAAAGAAGGAGTTCAGGTTTCCTGGAGTGTTCATCATCAGGATGTGGGGAAAGAAGTCCGTTTCATTCTTTAGAAGCATACAAATATATGGTGAAACAATTGATAGCATTAGAAAAGGCTGTGTTAGAAAGGAAAAAAGAGCAGGCTGTGTTATAAAGAGCAGGCTGTGTTATAAAGAGCAGGCTGTGTTATATGCGTATGGTCGGATAGTACAGCTGGGTCAGTTTAAGAGTAAGTCATTGAGAGAATTATCAGAAAGGGTTTTTTTTCTCATTTGCTTTATTTTATGAGTGCAAACCTTATTTTCTTTAGTTTCACTCTGCCAGTTAGGTAATGATTTTTTAATATCTACTTTAAACATTGTTAATGTTTATTTCATGCCGTGAGTATTTCTTAAATATTATTTTATGTTTATTTTTACATTAGGTGAGAAATTCATCCACACTTCTCTTTAGTTCCTTGATCACAAGAATTTTTGGAGTTAAAAGGGGAAAGGATGAACTTTCCAAAACAAACAGGTAAGCTCAATCCAGCCTCAGCTTTATACAGCACTGTCCAGGCTACAGTGACTGCCAGATCCACAGATTCGTCAGTGACCTAAAATTGTAAAAGTTCTATAATGACATAAAGCATGCCACCAAGTCCTAGGGCCGATCAGCTACTCAGTATGCAGGTCTGGAAAGTGCAGAGACAGAGCAGGGTTGAAAGGGCAGAAATAAAGACCTCAGTGCAACAGCAGAGATTTTTATCTTCTTCAAATATCTCTGAAATGTTCCCAGTTAATATCTCTCTCTCTCTCTCTTTCTCTTTCTCTCTCTCTCCCCCCTCTCTCTTTCTCTCTTTTTCTCTCTCTCCCCCCCTCTCTCTGTGTGTGTATATATATATATATATATGTATATTAGTGTTCAGCATGTTATGTTCGCTTGTCCAGGTAGAAATGTAACCATTTTTGAATTCTGATCAATGCATGCCCCTGAGTCCCTTTTCATTGTACTTAGTATGTGAAGCAGGTAGAGACTCAGTCACTTAGAAGAAACAGTGCTTTTGGCTTGTTGGAATTTACTGTCTGAGACATTTTCACATAACATGTTATTCTTGTTGAACCTAGGAAACCATTTGATAAAGGGTAGTTTCAAAGTGATATACAAGTTGTGTATGTTTCTGAAGAAGAGAAGCTCCGAGTAGGAGCACGGGGGAGGATTTGAAGCTAGTCCAGTTGGCTTGCAGTTGCTAACACTAGATGTCACTGTTGTTGTGTGCTCAGTTGCTCTCGTAGCATCATTTAGGATCCAGTTTGGTTTGTCTTGAGGTTCTCCCTCCCACCTAAAAGGTTGCTATACTCCACATTTGTTTTAGGCTAATTGCCTTACAAGAATGTTTTCTTGTGCTGGCACTAAGTCTTAGGAATTACGTGTACACGATCCTGTGACTCCACAATAGCAGTGCTCGAGTTGCTGAGATAGGAACATTGTAAGAACATAGGATGAACTTGAGGCTAGCCTGGGCTACAGAAGTAGACCATGTCTCAAAAGGAAAAAAAAGCTATTTATCATCCTGTAAATTTACCAAATATTAAAAAGGAAGGTAACTGGGTATATGTATGAATTTCCCAAGAATTTGATGAAAATACTAGACTACTATATTTTATTTTTGAATTTATCCATGTACATCTATCTGTGAGTGTATGTATGTTTAGTGCCCACAGAGACCAGAGAGGGCGTCAGATTCATTGCAGCTGGAGTTACACATAAACTCCGGTTATCACAGTTGAACTGCAACTGGTTTTAATTGCTTAAATCATCTCTCTAGTTCTTATTTTGTTTTTAAAAACTGTTTCATCTTTAAAAATAAAATATTACTCGTTTGTAATAATGATTTTAATTTTTGCTTTTCTTAAAGTAATTTGCCCATTTAGTAATATAAAATGACTGATGCTGTTTCTCTTCAGTTTTGTGTACTTTGTAATAATTCTACAGTGTCCTAAGGTTTCACCTAATTTAGTCTGCTCATAAAACCATGATTAACAGTGATATAAACTGAGCCTGAGGGTACAAGCCTGTAACCCTGGAATGTAGGTAGGAACATCTGGAGCTGAAAGTCACTCTGGGCTACATAGTTTGAGGCCAACCTGGGCTATATGAGACTTTGTATTGGAAAAACAGAAATAAATAGCTTGAATTCTTTTTATAGTTGTTGTGAAGCTATTCTTGGACATTACTTATACATTTTACTGTGTGCAGTAGAAAATGATATTTTATTTCATTTAGATTGAAAGAGGGTGGAAGAATAGAGTGGTGATACATATAATTTTAATCATCTTGCCAAAGCTATACTGATGGAAACACTACTATACATTCATTCTCTCTGAATGGGAAAAGTTAGAAAATCACAACTTTCCTAGAAAGAGGGAAGTGGAGTATTTTCAGGGTGGTTTCAAGTACAATTGAAAAGGAAAATGAAGGAAGTAGGAAATTGATTATGTATTTAAATTGATGACCACTTTTGTTAAGAGCCTTTACTTTGATAACCTGAGGGTTTGTCTGCGCTGTCCTTATACAGGCTTCTGCTTTCTCTGGACTGGAAAGTCTGGCATAGCTGTAATTGGACTTGCTCTCTAAAGCCTTTCCCGACTCAGATTTGCAGCGAGTGCTCTGCGTTTGTGCTGTAGTCAGTTGTATCACTGTTGGTTGAAATGCTTATTTGCTCTGTCTTAGACAATATTAGGTCTCCAAGAGCAGGGCCTTTTCCATCTTTTTTGCATATATAATAATGGGGCCCTTTAAGAATGCTGGAAGTGATGATTTTTACATTGTCTCTTTTTTTGGCATCAAATAACTAACCTCTCCTGATGGCATCTCCCAGGATGGGAATACTTGCTTTCACAACTTCACTGTCTGCCAGAGGCCTTGTAAATGTATGCTCTTGGTCAGGAATGAGTTGACAGGAAAAGACCAAAAAGAACATCTGCCTTTTACCTCTGCTGTGAAAATTATGTCTCTTGGAGTAAACAGCTTGGTTTCTAGGTATCCTGTTGCCCCTAGAGATGACCTTAATAGACTCCTTGATCCACTCTGCGTTTCAGTCAGTTCACTGTCATCTCAGGAATAATAAGACCTAGGCTCATGTCCTCACGGGGTCATCGTCAGCCCAGAGCTAACCGTTGGACTTCTTTCCTATGACAGTATTGGGAGCCCTCCAGAGACTCCTGTGCTCTTTTCTTTTGTTACTACCCCTGTCATCCTTCTTGTCCCGCAGTTTTGCTTTTAGATGTTGATTTTTGAGAAAACTGCAGGATCAGTGTCTTGATATTTTTTGTGTATCTGGTGCCTTACTGTCTTACGTGTAGGAGACTCACAGACATACTTGCTTAATAAATAAACCAAAATTTTGATGCTAATCAAAGGAATAAGAAAACTGGTTTCTCTTGCCTTTATCCCAAATGACTGCAATAATTGACTGAAACAAGTTAGCTTGCCTCTCTGTGTCTTGAGTTTCTCCCCTATAAAATGAGGGTTCTTGGAGTAGCCCCAAGGTCCTAAAATACTGAGCTCCAGCATTCCATAAGTTCCTAGAATTGCAGCCTTGGTTAAGTGCTGTATTCTTAGTGCATAGACCTGCCACATAGTAGGGTGGAAAAAAATGGACTTTCATATATAAAGAAGTGATAGGGGGTCCCCGTCTCCTCTGTTAAATATATTAAAACAAATGTTCTTTTGAGCCAATTGGCCTTGTTTTAGGTGTTTAAATTATGAAGAATTTAATAAGTTTATTAAAAAATAAGCTTAAAGATATTATATATATAAGTATATATAATAAATTGTTTTTTCATTTGTTTATTTGTTTTTGTTTTTGTTCTTTTGAGACAAGGTTTCTCTGTAGCTTGGTGCCTGCCTATAACTAGTTCTTGTAGACCTCGAACTCACAGAGATCTGCCTGCCTCTGCCTCCCCACCCCTCAGTCCTGAGATTAGAGGCATATACCACCACCGCCTGCCCAAAGAATTAATAAGTTTTATTTGTGTGTTTCAGCCATGTATTTGAAGGATATCTTGTATTGGTTTTGGCTTTAGATTGTTTCAAATAAATATGTGAGGAGCATTCATGTTTATATACATAATTTTTTATGACTACAGAGTTTCACTATCCTGGAATGAGTGGCTAGGAGTCCTTAAATTTAAATTTATTTTTATGTTATGTGTCTGGGCAAACAACTGCATGTGTCTGTGCAACATGTATGTGCATTACCTGTGGAGGCCAGAAGAGGGCGTGAGGTCCTCTTGACTTTAACTTACAGATGGTGGTTAGCTGCCATGTGGGCACTGGTAATCAAATCCAGGTCCTCTGGAAGAGCAGCCAATCCCCTTAATCACTGAGGCATCTCTCCAGCCCCCTAATTCTATGTTCTTAAATAATATTACTATATTAAGATTTTCTAAAGCTTTTTCCCTTTGTGCTTCTTGTCATCTATCAAACTTATAATGTGGCCCGACTGCAAGGTTCTGTGATCCCCATCTACATGGAGAGGTTTGCCTTGATGACCCCTCATTTCTACCAGCAGGAGCAAAATATATGTGGCTTTTGTTTTTTTCCTAATTTAATCCCTATGTGAATTAGCCTTCAAGTCGGTGGGTTCGAGCTCTATGGCCGATCAGTATATAGCAGTCTGAAGAGCTTTCCTTTGACCATATGACATCCATGTGCTCAGTGAAGAGGGGCAGCTTTTGCACTTCCTGCCTCAGTGCTATGAACTCAGCATTAACAGGGAGAGGAACGTTGCCCATAATCAAGGAGCTCACAATCAGCTGGGGAGACAAGGACCTATACTTTTGAATCAGGTGAAATAGAAAACACTATACTATAATTGCCTGCACAACATGATACAGATAGTGAATTCTCTAGATATTCGTAAATGGAAAAATAGAGTGGAATACTCTCCAGGGGAAATAGCGCCCTCTTCTGGCCTCCATGGGTAATGCATGCACATGTTGCACAAACACATGCAGGCATTTACCCAGACACATAACATAAAAATAAATTTAAATTTCAAGCCTCCTAGCCACTCATTCCAGGATAGTGAAATTCTGTGGTCATAAAAAGGGATAGTGGATGAGTAGACTTGGGGTAGTGAGAGAAAGTCAATCTAAAAAGGAAAAGGCTCGCTCCTCTCAGTGAAGAGAAGATCACATCCAAGGGAACAGTATAGGAAGATTTTGTATGATTTTAGAAGAAAATGTGTCTGTAAAAGCATTATTTGATCCAAGGGAAATGATTTTCAGTGACTATGTTTGCAGGTGTTACAATGACTTTACTTTCTAGGCTATAAATGACAGAACCATTTAGTTATTTGTCTTACTGTCTTGGTGTGTAGACATGCCAGTGTCTTCCCCAGCCCCGTGCCCTGCTTACAGGAAGACTGTGAAGCAGTTTCCAGACAGAACGGCTTTTTCTCCTACTTTTCATGTTTTCTAGGAAAATAGATTCCACAAGTTTCTGTGGTTACCCACCCCATTGTTGAGGAAAGAATCAGATATTCAGAACTAAAAATGAGAGCTGTAGGGTGTGTGGGCCTTTGTGTTTTTGAAAATGTAATTATTAGAATTCAGAATGACTTATTTGATTTGAACTGTGTAGTAGCTTGCAGCAAGTACTTATTTGGCCAGACTGAAAACCAGAATTTTCTTTGACTGTGGCATCATCTTATAGACCAAAAGGATTCCCATTTTCTCCACTAAATGAGCTTCTGTTGTGTTCTCACTCTGACAGGAATCAGAAGTATTCCATGTCAGAGCCAGAGCCAGAGCTCAGTCAGCAGGGGCCTGAGCAGCCTGCCCAGCGCCCTGTCCAGTCTCCTACCACACTGGGAAATCCCACACTTGGAAGTTAGAGGTAGCAAGGTTGGAAGCACAAGTTCATCCTTAAGTTAGAAGCCAGCCTTGGTCACAGGGCATCTTGTCCTAAAAGAAAGAAGTGAGGGGTGGGAGGGAGGTGTCACATAAGCTTGAAAAGCTCATTCAGTCTCTTGAACTTGCGATGGAGGCAGAAGGAAAGACCGAGTGTAGAGTTGTCCCCTGAACTCTACACCATGCTTGCACAGGCAAACAAACCAGTACTCCACACCCTAAAGAATAGGATCTGTGCTTGCTGTGAGAGTCTCTGTTAAAGGGCAGACAAATTTCTGAGAAAAGCTGGCATTCCTCGGTGCCCTTTCCATGTATCCAGTTTAGTGTTAATGAGAGCCTGGTATCAGGTGAGAATGCCACCTTTTCCAGTGTAGTCATTTACCTACTGTTACACACCCAGAATGTGACCCAACTAGAGTGCAGGGCGCGTTCCAGCTGCCTTTCACCAACACGCACCCTCCATTGGTAGACAGTCACAGTTCTGTCGTCTGGCTTTAACTTTGACACCTTCAAGCTGTGGAGACTCTTCCCCTCTGTCTGCGTATGGACTGGAAACCTCTCCTCTCTGAAATGATAGCCTGTATTTTTTAGGGAAAGCGAAAAGAAGCCAAGGAAAAGTAGACCTTGAGGTGACTGGTATGAGTCTTTGTGTGGACGATGGAGTGGATTGTACCCTTCTTGACGTGGTGAAGGTTACTTGTCCTCTCCAGCCCCTGCTGTTTTCACATCCCTAAAGTAATGAGAGAGTAGGCTTCAAGGATTTCAGGGTTCAGAACCAGGAAAGTACAAGTCTTAGTTTTCAGTTTGAGTTGCCCCAGTAAAGTGTCAGAGTTTCTACTAGGACATTGGCCGTTTCGACAGTTAATCCTATAGAACTTTTAGATTTGATAATAGTTTGGTGCTATGGGATGGGAATTTGGGGGCTTATAAAAATTCTTTCCTATAATGTGATTTCTTTTAGACTTAACTAAATGTTTTTCAGAGTTCATGGTGATGTTCTTTATTCATGTCTTTAATTAAATCAGACTCATTATAGCCATCATCATCATCACTTGGCGTTACCCCTGGAGACCCTGAGAGGGGCTCAGTTCTGTTCACACTTCTCAGCCGTGACAATTGAAGTAAGAAGAGTGAAGCGGCTTGCTCGACATCACAGTAGCACTGGAAGTCAAATTCAGTCATTTTTAGCTCACATTAAGCTTAACTACATTTTTAATCTTTCAGTTTATCCTATTAGTAACCATACACCAGAACTGGATTCAGTAGCTCTCATATAGAGTATGAATTTTAATCTTCCAAGGAGACGCTTTACCTGCCATAGGGTTTTAAACACTGATTTAAAAGTTAACAGCCACATGTTTTTTTTTGGAGGCATTGTCCACTCATTTCCCACAGACATTTGTAGACCATTCAGTTTTATTTTGTAGTTAGGAAAAAATGAGTATCTTGTGTTTCTGTTGTTGAATACTTCCTACAACAGAGCTAAGTCTATACTAGCCCTTCGGCCACTGAAGAGCTCCATGTTTCTAGTTTCTGTTCACTGGGTTCATGAATTTTAGGTAAGAAAACTATAAAATTCTTAACAACAACAACAACAACATTCTTGAAAAGTAATATGTTCATGAACTTAAGAGGGAATTAGTCATTGTGTTCTTAAATATTGACTCTTGCATGAACCAAGTAATCTTTGTTCTTAAGTACTGCTTCAGGCCATTGCCTTCTTAATAACTAAGGCATTGTTGTCTTCGTTCGAGCATGTTCTGTGGAATTTTGGCAGTGCAGCATCCTTTTTCTGCATCCTAGAAAAGCATGAGTAAATATTTTTTCTTATCTTTGGTATTTTTGTAGCTTAAATTTTATACGAGCCAGACTGATATAACGTAATACCAAGATTGCATAATCCGAGACGTCAGCACTGCTGCTAGAACTGCGGGGCTTTGCAGGCTGTACTTGCTCTCCATTCTCTGCCCTAGGGAAATACCACAGACTGCTTTCCCAGTGAGAAGATGGAGTCAAAGAGGTTAAAGATTGAGGGAACAGTTTCATTCAAACAAGGATAGTATTTCTTTTTCATTCAGAACTTAGTCCTTGGAACTATTTATTTTAGTTCTAAACAGTTTGAAATTCTAGGAATTGTTGTTGGACACTTGTTGTTAGAATTACTTGTTAACACATTGATTTTTGAAAATATAATAAAAAATTTTCATTGAATCCTTGCTATACACCTTGGCACTCTAGTGTGTACAAAAGTAGTTCATGACATGATCTTAGATTTCCAGGATTTTTACTTCTTAGTGAGAGGTAAGGCCAACTTTGAACTTGTTCAATAAATATGATTATCAGACTATTAGTATTGGTTGTCAGGGATAGGGACCAGAGGAAATGAAGTCATCCCAACTAACAGTTCAACTTTGTTCTTGACTTGAAAGAAAGGGTAGGGTTGGGTCTGTAAAGAGGGGATTGCATGAGGTATTATGTGGTATTATATGGTACATATAAGGATGGAGGTTAGAAACAACACTGCACATGCCTGAGGACTGATGGCAAAACAGCCAGGAACAGAAAGGGTGTGATGTACATTTTCATCATCCATATCTAGAACAAGGAAGGATTGGTTGGCCACCTGTTCTAGGTGTGTTTGCATTTTATACAGCATTAGGAATTGTTCAGAAGTTCCTGTATCTGAGGATTCTATGACATGACATCTTTTTTCTTCTTATAAATCATTGAGGAATGAATGAATACCTTGTCACTGGCTGGTGGACCTAGAGAGCACAGTGCAGGGCTTCTTAGATGGTTTGCTCATGAGCTGCAGTCCATTCAGCTTAGTGTGATCCTTTTAGCATTCTTTCTTTTTGCCACTCCTGAATTAACAATCAGTATCTGTACCAGTGGGGAGTGTACATTATACTTCAATAAAGATTAGCTTTTCCAAGAGTTTAAAAGGTACATAGAAAAATATTTGGTTCTTTCTTTTCTTTTTCATTTTTTCAGTCTTTTTTGCTAGATAAAAATGATGCATTAAATAGGAGTTTGTGATGGGACATCTTAGGACACTTAAGTGCTATAATTGTTTTGTGAATCTTCAAGAGTGGGATATTGCATGTGGTACTGCTCTAAATTATTTATTTAACCTTGAGTTTCTTTCAGGGTTTCAAGGAACATCTACTATCGGTGTTTCAGTAGCCATGATTTTGGTGATATTGTAAAGAAACTGACTAAGGAAAGTAAAAGGCATATTTCTGATGCTGTGCACATCACCAGATATGAAAGTTTGGTTGTGTGAATAAAAATGGCCTCCATAGGCTCATAGGGAGTGCCATTATTGGGCATTTTGGTCTTTTTGGAGGAAGTATGTCACTGGGGAGTGGCCTTTCGGGTTTCAGAGGCTCAAGGCAGGCCCAGTGTCATCCTCTTCCTGCCACCTAGACCTTTTAGCTCCTTCTCTAACACCACATCTGCCTGCATGCTGCCACACTTCCCACCATGATGACAATGGACTAAACCTCTGAACTGTAAGCCAGCCCCAATTAAATGTTTGTTTGTTTGTTTTAAATCTGAGTTACTGTGGTCATGGTATGTTTTCACAACAGTAGAATATGGAATAAAACAGAGAGCTACTTAGTTCAGATTATCTTGGCAGCCACAGAAAGACTTAGTTTTAGTTGTAGTTAAATGTACCATAAATTATCTCAAATTGTGAGGTTAAATTTAACATGGTCTCCTAAGTATGGTTGATGGTCAGCAGTGAATCTGTGAACATTTCATGGTTATAGACTTTAAAAACCTCCATAGAAATTAAAATACTTCTTTGAAAGGAAGAGCTTTCTATTTTGTTTAGGGTCTCCGGCCATTTTATCAGGAGATCCTTTGCATTTCCCACAGTCTTGATTGTTGCTGGGGAAGACAATTAGAGTAGCATGTTTGGAGAGCTAATCAGGAAGCTGCGGCCTGATCATCAGGCTGGGGGTTTGTGTGGGTGTGAGGAAGAAGAGGGAGCAGACAGGGTCAGAGAAGAGTACTGACCTGTGTGAAGTAGATATGCTTTGGGCCCTTCCTTGACACAAGTAACTGCTCGGAGAAGGGTGACTTTCTGACTGAAGTTAAGTTTTATTCATAGGAAAGATGAGGGAGGGGAATGAATGTTTATTAAGCAATTGAGAATGTCTAATGCTACATTCTTCTAGGCCAATGTCCTCAACCCTCCTAATGCTGCAACCCTTTAAAACAGTTCTTTATGTTATGGTGACCCCAACCACAACATTATTTTCATTGCAACTTCATAACTTCATGCTACTGTTATGAAACATAATATAAATATCTGATACTTACTCTGTTCTTAGGCATCCCCTGTGAAAGGATCATTAAACCCCAAATGGGTCATGGCCCATGATTGAGAACTGCTGTTGTAGGCCATCTCAAAAGCTTTGAAAATGTTTTTTATAAAGAATAGTGCCTTTAATATTAGAAGATAATATGTGCAATATTTCATTTTAGCCATTAGGAAAATTTATTTTCCCTTTGCATTTTTCCATATATAATTATAAAGAGATATGAAGTGGTGCTACTGTTCTTGTAGTTAGTATGGTTTTATATACATCATTTTTATAATCAGCTTGCATTTAAAAAACACTGTCATCTAGTCTTAATCCATTTTCTGTTGCTATATCCGACTACCTAATGCTAGGTAATATATAAAGTTAGCTCATGATTCTGGTGGCTGGAAGTGGTCAAAATAATATGGTCCTGGCATTCTGGAGGTGTCCCTCTGGCTATATTTACAATAGGGCAGAGAAACAGAAAGGAAAGCAACTACATAGAGCAGGGCCAAGTAAATGGGTGGCCTTGCTGTGTAACAACCTGTTCTGTTGAGATGCCATCCATCTTTCAAGATAGCATAGTCTGTTCGTGATTGTGGAGTCTGCCTGCAACCTAATTACTTTCTCTTACTGGTTCTATCATGTCCGAACTCTTACATTGAGGGCTAAACTTCTAGAATATGTATCTTTGAGGGACAAAGTACACCTCTTATTTAACTTCCAGAAATAAAGTGTACATTTTTTTTTCAGATGAACAATGTTTTGGGGAACATTAAAAGAGAGATTGTGACTACAAAGCAATCACTTTTCTAAGACTGAACATGCTATTCTGCAAAATGTCTCCTGACATCATAGCTAAGATGATTTGAATGAGAAAGGCCCCATAGGCTCGTATATTTGAATCCTTGCTCCCCAGTTGATGCAGCTGTTTGGGAAGGATAAGGAGGTGTGGCCTTGTTGGAGGAGGTGTTTCACTTTGACATTTCAAAGGCCCACATTGCTTTCAGTTAGCTGCGTCTCTGCCTCGTGCTTGTGGATCAGGATGCAACCTCTCAGCTAGTGTTCCGTTGCTGTGTCTGCCTGCTGCCGTGCTCCATGCAGTGACAGCCATGATCTTGCCCTCTGTAAGTCTCCAATAAACTGTGTCTTCTATAAGTTCCCTTGATCATGGCATCTTGGTGTGACAATAGAAAAGTAAGAAAGATAGTAGCTGGTCTGTTAAAGCTAATTGCAAACTCTGATTCACTTTGGAATTTGAAATTTGGTTACAATGTTGATTATTTTATTGAAAAGCAAAACTGTGTGAAGTTAAATAATCTAAGTTTATTAGAATTGGTACTTGATTTATTTTTATTTCTGGGTCCCAAATCCCTGTTTTGTTTAAATTGAATTTGGTATTTTAATTTGACTTCTTTGGCCTCTGAGCTCCAATTAGGCCATTTGTTCTGAATAATCTCCTTTTCTCTGTCAGCTAAGTTTTTCTTTTCTCTCCTCTAAATGCTGAACTGTTTTGCTCTGTACAAACTGTTTCTATAGAAATAGGGCATGAAGCTGTCAGGGCAAACCAGCTGGACTTAACAGAAGACAGGATCCGATTTGCTTCGTTGGATGGGTCTGATCTAGCTGCTAAATCTTGGGGGGGCTAGAATTTTCCTCTCTATGGGCCCAATTCTGTGACATCTTCATTTTTGCTGATTTATTTTTCTGACTGCTGAGGTTCTGAACTGACTTAGACAGCCAGAGTTGTCACTTGTGCCCTTTATTCAGTTGAGTTCCTTTCCCAGCTCTCATCATAGTTCAGACCCTCTGCTGTGGTACCATTTCTGTGGAATTGGTGTCCAGTGATCCAGTATTTTCCCCTTCATCATTCATTCATGGATCTGAGAATGGAAGGGGGTTCAGACACTTGCAAAATATGATCTGAATTTGAGGAAAAATAAAGGGACACTGCGACCCAACTTGGACCGATTCCTAATGCTAACTGTGAGCACGTGGGAAGGTCTAAGTGCTCTGGCCTTTGCTCGTCCTCCTAGGATCAGTTCATGCCCATGCCTCAGGTTTCCTCACTTTAACCCCACTGCACAAATTCACCTCTAGCAGAAAACTTACTCAGTCTTTAAGCTTATATCCTTCAAAACCTTTCCTTTCTCCATCTCTTCCTCACGTGAGTGCTATTATTCTCTATCACTTACTTCCCTATCCTCCAGCATGAGTGAGTACGGAGCAGCATTGGCGTTATCTCTTAGGCTTACATTTGGAAGTGAAGTGATAACACAAAGAAATATAGCATCACTGTCTGCACAGGTAGGAAGTACATTGTTTTGACTAAGACAAAAATCCAGTGTAAGCCATCATATCTCCTTTATGCTTTGGTTAAGCTTTCTCTTACGTGTCAATGATTCATTTTTGAATGGTGCTTTCCCATTTTCCTTATTTACTAGAGGTTGGTGTCTTAGTGTCTTTTCCTGTTGTTGTGATTAAATGCTCTGACCAAAGCAACTTAAGGGAGAAAAAGTTTATTTTAGTTCATAGTTCAAGGTATCAAGTCCATCATGGCAGGAGCTTCAGGGCAGCGGGAGTCTAATGTTGCTGTCACATTGTAACCCCAATCAGGAAACAGAGAAGATGAAGCTGTGGTGTTCCTCAGTCTTCCTTATTTGTTTCCACAGTTCAGGAGGCCACCAGGGAAGCCTCGCCCACAGTTAAGTGGGTCTTCCCATGTCAATAAGCCAAACTAAGATCATCTCCCACAGGCCTGCCCTGAGGCTTGGCTTGAATCTTCAGTGATTCTAGATCCTGTCAAGTTGGCATTTAACACTAACCATTGATGTGGGAGGTCCTTCTGTCTGTGTGTTGCTTTTATTGGTTAATAAATAAACTGCTTTGGCCTGTTGATAGGACAGAACTTAGGTAGGCGGGAAAAGCTCAACTGAGTGCTGGGAGAAAGGAGGCAGAGTTAGGGAGAAGCCATGGAGCCTCCGTTGGAGACAGATGTGCTGAAACTTTGCTGGTAGGCCACGACCTTGTGGTGATGCACAGATTAATGAAGATGGGTTAAATTAAGATATAAGAATTAGCAGATAGGAGGCTAGAGCTAATGGGCCAAACAGTGATTTAAATAATATAGTTTCTGTGTGATTATTTTGAGGCTGAGCAGCTGGGAACGAAATAAGCGGCCTTCAACAATAAACCATCACTGTTGGGTTTTACTTTTTATCGGTATAAAAATATAATGGTTCAATAGTGAAATACCTGATTTCTGTAGGGTGCCTGCAATGCCACCATTTATAACATCCTTGAGAAGCATTTCTACTTGTTATGTGAGAAAACCACCACCTCTCCAAAGATGAACTGAACATTTTTAAATATTTGTTTTTATTTCCTGTTTTCCTCCCTGGCTGCCTTCAAAACTGCTCTTACATACTGCCCAGCTGGTTGGCTTTCTCAAGAAAATTAAATTCTGTGGAACCTGTTGCCTTTTCTGTGGTGTTCCTTTCTCTGAAAACTCCTTTTTGCCCCTATTCCCATTGAAGTTTGATGATTTTCAAAGGTGTATGTGTGTGTGTGTGTGTGTGTGTGTGTAATGTTATTCATTATAAATGTTTAAAAGTCACTGTAGCTGTTTGTCTTAATCTGGAGTAACTTTGTACACATGATCTGATACAGTCAATGAATATGTGTGAAGAAGCATTAACTGTGTGGTGAACTTAGTGCTAGACCTAAGAAAAATACCAGAACAGCCTATTCTTGGGCAACATAAGATGTGCTTGTAGTGAAACAAACCCAAATAAAACCCAGGCAAAGTGGTTAAGGAAGAGATAAGTGTTAATATGAAATGAAGATAGTTTTAAGAGAGAGAAGATGGTTGCTAAGTAGAAATCAAGTTATAATCTTGTTTTAAGATAACCCAAGAGGGAAGCATCTAATGATTCTTAAGTATTCTTTCTATGATGTACATACTGGAATCTCTGTGTGAAAGAAGTACTTAGTGCTCAACCAAATCTTAAGAGATTTTGCTCCTTTTTAGAGGGACAACGTGCGCTCTGATATGCATTCCTTTTTAAGGGGAGATGTGAGGTGGTTGTGGATTCAATCCGGGGCATGGTGCATGCCAGGCCAGTACGCTATATCTGAAGTGCATCCCTGGGCCTTTGGATGTGCTCTTTATAATTAGAGTCTGATTGTCAGTGTCTGTATTCTTTCTTGGGGAAAAATAAATGATGTTAACAATATTTTTTGTTCCCTGCACATATAGAGGAGTTGGTTTCTCACTTTCCATTGTGAATTCTGAGGATGGAACTCAGAATGTCAGGCATACATGACAAAGAGCCTTTAAGCTGAGCCATCTTGCCAGCTTTAAAGCATTTTTTACCAGCATCATATACTTTACCTTTTCATCAGTGCTGAAGGAAATTCCTGATGTGCTTTTATTTTATTTTATTTTTTTTTTGAGAAATGTTCTCCTTTAGTCTAGTCTGGCTTTAAACTTCCTGTGTAGCCAAAAAATACCTGAACTCTTGATGCTCCTGATTTCCCCTCCTGAGTACAGGGATTAAGGCTTGCACAACCATACATTGCAAATAATTCTATTACTATAAAATATTTCTTCTCTCCCAGTTTTAAAAATATTAATTCAGCATAGTACATATATGTAAAGTGTTTGAATATGTACCATGCCTTTCTTTCGCTCACATCACCTGAGTGTAATTCCTAGGACTCTGCATTCTACCTGTCTTTGGATTGTTTGGAGTTGTCGGCTGTTTTAAAGAACTTGATCTTGAAAAGTCATTTTCCATGTGTTTTTCCTATAGGAATTGTAATTTTTTAGCTCTCTTTTGCTAACCCTCTAAGGTTTATGTTTCTCAAATTGCTCCCCACTCTGCCTTTTTTGAAAAGCTGTTTTCATTTTGTTTAAACCAGCTGCCTATCATTCACAGAGCATTTACAAACCATCTAAATTTTTCACATTATGAGGAATATTCTTGTGCGAGTTTTTAACTTTTCCCATGTTTTCTGGGATTATTTCTTTGGAATAAATGATCTGAAGAGCAAATACTGGGTTAAAGAATACAAACATCTCATGAAAATGGTAGGCAAGCCTCCTTTAAATAAGATCGTATCAATTTACACATTTATCAGCATGTATAAATCTTTCCAATAGTGGCTGTCATTGTTTTTTTTTAATGTATGTGTAAGGGAATGTGGGGGGAAATGACCATGTTGTTTCAATTTCCATTGCTTTTATTAGTAGGGAGGCTGAATCGCTTGCCCACATTATTTGTTGGTTAATTGTATTTTCTTTAGCTTTGATTTCAGGACCCTCTATTAATTTGCACCTGACCTTTTTACCTTATCTCCTATTATTCAAACCCACAAATATTTATTAAACTCCCAGGCTGCCGTCTTCCACCCAACAAATGCATAGACTCTAATCAAGCTGAGCTCTCATTGTTTTTTTTTAAATATATTACATTTTCCTTTGAGGGTCCATTCCCCAGCTTTGGTGTTTGTTTTGTTGTCCCCCCCCCAGAGATAGAGTTTCTCTGTAGCTTTGGTGCCTGTCCTGGAATTAGCTTTTATAGATCAGGCTGACTTCAAACTCACAGAAATTCGCCTGCCTCTGCCTCCCAAGTGCTGGGATTAAAGGCATACACCACCATCTCTTGGCTCCTTCTTTTCTTAAGCAAAGCTTTCCATCCTAAAGATTCAGCTCCAATCTTTTTTGTCTCTGGGAAGTCTTCCCCGACATGACAGTGGCATACCAGCTTCGGGTTCCATGATCCTTGTACTCCATAACTTGTTCAGAATCTGCCTCTCGTCACAGGTAGAAGAGAAACATGTGGAGATAGGTAAGACGAGATTTACCTTGCAGGGTTTTGGGTGCACTGAGCTGGTTTTTGCAGCCTAGCATTCTCTGAAAATGGGATAATGATGTCCTGCTCTGTAGTGTTTGTGAGGAGTGAGGGGCTGGTGCTTGGTGTTCAGAAACTCTCATTTTAGTGCTTATGTATGGCTTTTGTTGATGCTTTCTCTTTAAGACCTGCTGTGGTTCAAGCCAGCTGAGGTCCAGCACAGAGAGCTGGGAAGTAGACATGGGGGTCCCACCCTTAATAAAGAAGCTATTTTGCATGTGATACCTAAACCAGTTTTCTCCAGTGGAGTGCCAGTGGGCCAGTGTGAAATGAATTCCATGTTGTTGTTTGCTTGTTTATTTGTTTTATTTACTCAGTGGGGAGGCTTTTTGTTTTTGTGGTGGGGTAAAAAGAGAGATAGTACTTACGTTTTAAACTGTTGAACAAATAACACACTGTCTGAGTAGTTCTTGTCTTTGCTTCAATTCTTTTCTTTTTCTGTTGTTGACAAATTAAGATAGGATATCGTATAGCTGGGGTTGGCCAGGACCTGGCTGAGGCCGAGGACCTTAAGCTCCTGATCTCCCTGCTTCCTCCTCTGGAGTGTGTCCATTACAGACATGTGTGCCAACGCTCTGGTTTAGGCAATAATCAGTATCAGACCTCAAGCCTCCAGAATGCTTTCCAGGTGTTCTGCCACCTGCGCCACATCCACAGTAGTACTCCCCTTTTTATGCCTTGGACATGGCATATTGTCCCTGTGTCCTGAAAGAAATGCCAAGGACAGGAAGTCACTGTGGCTCTCCGTGCCCCGTGCGCTTTGTAGATGCTGCTTGAGTAGGGAGAGGAAAGCAGCCGCCTCAGGGCTGAGCATCTCAATCAGTCTCTGAGAAAGCCTTTACCATAGTTTACCAGGAAGACTTTCTGCCAGGGCCTTTTAAAAATGGTGAGTTTTGTTGCTTTTTCAGTCAAGTGGACTAAGTTATTCAGTAGAAAGTCCTTAAAAGATCCAAATTATATCCCTGGATTTCACTTTTCCATACAGGGTTGTATTCATTAATATTTGTTAGAACCTATGCTTACTACTACCATAAGAAGCCGTAAACAAAGCCAGATCCTTGTTCCTTTAATTGCCATGTGGTTTGGATTAACAGCACTGTTACTCCCTTCTTTACACCTGGGATTTCCAAGCATTCTCAAAAAGCTGAATTGGTGACTCATGATTAGTCAGCATGTGACATTCTATTTTCATTTATTTAAAATGTAAACACCAAAAAATATCCCGGATAAAGATCTGCACTTATTTTAACTAGTGACAGATGCTGTGCTCAGTATTTCTACTAAAGACTTAGGCTCCCTTTCCACGTACTTCAAGCCTCACATTGCAGCTCTCTTCCATTCCAAGCATAACAGTTAACCAGTAAACCAAAACAGCAGCCTCGTCTGCCTTAGCTCAGCGGCCTTCTGATTTCTTCCAGTCTGTTTGCTATGGAGGTTCACTGGGTTATCTGCTGAGCTGCTCTTAGTCTGTAGGGCTAGGAGCACTGGCTGCATTATAGAAGATTCCACTGGTGGCAGACGAGAATAGTTTCTGCAGGGTGGGAAGTTTAATTCCTTGTGCTGGTCATTGTTTTGTTTTTGAAATGTTTCAAACTATTCTCAACCTTTTATTAATACTCAATATTCTTTAATTTTCTAATTTTATACTGAAAGCCATAAACAGTATGGTATATAATTGGTTTAGTTTACTAGAGATAATTCCAGCATTCAGCAGAAACAGCTATGCACTGTGGAAACTTTTCCAGTTATTTGAAAAGAAAAATCAAAATAAAAGTATACAGTGACCAATCACGGTACTTCCTGTATGCAGTGGTAAGTATCATCTCCTTGTATTGTTCCTGGTTGAAATAACATTAGTATACCCAGTTTTATAAAAAGCCTGGAGAGTTTCTTTACCTTATCTCATGTGTTCCTAGGCATTCCCAGTAGGATGCGTATTGCCCAGTTCTAGATGACATACTTGGGAGTTTCCATGATTAATTTGCTACATGTTTCATATCTGGTGTGAAGCAGAGCTGCTGTGCAGACTCAGCAGTGAGCCCTCACCTAGTTATTTTTCCATTAGAGCAAAGCTCTTTTGTTGACTAATATACACGATTTCTAAAAGCGGCGGGGTTTGGCCAGTGGTTTGTTTAATCATGTCCTTTCCTGAGAGGTAAAGTAAAATCATTCATGTTTGCTCTGCTGGAGATAAGAGCAGCAGGTTATACTAGAGGAATAATGAAGCATTTCCATTCCTCCTGCTTCAGGAGCTTCATATATCAAATGGGGAAATAACTCCTAGGGGTTTTGTATGTTTGCATTAAAACTGTCTGCCCAACACTGAAAGAGCTCCTGGTGGAGAACATTTAACTGGTGTTAGGTTCATTTATTCAGTGGACTTTGTTGGCCATGTGCTGAGTGCTGGAAGAAAAATAAGTTAATGTTTTTAGCTTCAAGAATCTTAGTGTTGGGCTGGAGCGGTGACTGGGGAAGAGCATTTGCTCTTCTTGCAGACAGCATGTTTGGTTCCATAAACACCTTGATGGCTTCCTCCAGTTCCAGGCGATCCAAGCTCCTGTTCAGGCTTCTGCAGGTACTAGGCACAGATTTGGCACACATGCATGCATTCAGGCACTCTCATATACAAAAATTGAAAATAAAGAAATCTTAAAAAAAAAAAAAAAAAAAACGACTCTCAGAGTCAAATAGAGTAGGTGTACTCCAGACTGCATGCCGCAGCGGGAGTGCTCCGCTCCAGGGCTGCGGTGGGAGGCTCTGGAAGCAGGGTGTGATGGAGATGATCAGCGGAAGTTAGTCTGAGCTTGGGAAAGGAGTAGAAGTTAAGGCAAGCGAAGCCAAACTGTGGGGCAAGCAGGCTTCTAATCTCGGAAAGTTTCTGAGTCTAATGGCGTCATTTTAGAGGTGAGCATTGAGGACCCGCAGATTAGCCTTCCTGGCTGCTTTCTTCTTCCTTCCTGTCTCTTTCATTCTTTCCCTCCCTCCCTCCTTTCTTCCTCCTCTCCTCCTTTGCCTGCCCTCCTGCCCATCCCTGCCATGGCTTTCTGTGTCTCAGACTTCCCGTCTTCCCTTCTCACCACTGAAGTGCTGGGATTATAGGTGTGAGCTACCACACCCTGTTTGTTTAGAACTGAGAATTAAATTCAGGACTTTATGCATGCTAGGCAGGCAGTGTACCAACTGAACGACATCCCTAGACCTCAAAGTTCACTTTTGACCTAAGTCTTGAGAAGCAAGAGTGAGATCTGCTGGAGCATATCCACTCTGCAGTTATAAACACAGGGTCTGGAGCCTAGGAGTAAGGTCTAGACAAAGGGGTGTTCCATTGTGTAGATGGCATTTCATACCCCAGTGAATGGGATCACCAAAGGACTGAGAATAGTGTCTAGAGGCATCAGAGGTTAAATGATGTGTACAGTAAAATCTTCCAAAAGAGATAGACTGTTTCAGTACTCAGATTTAGAGATGAGGCATGTGTGCTTGTGTATTTCAAAATCAGTGACTTTTGTTTTTCTGAAAGTGCTTGAGTCTTCCCATGGTGAACATGTGTTCCTGGGTTGCTCGTCCCAGGACTCTGGGTGCTTGTGAGGAGATGTTTAACCTCTCTACCCACCCCTCCGCTCTATTTGAGAAGTCTGCTGACTCTGCCCAACCCTTGGGACATAGTGTGGGAAGGTGGAACTCTTTGCTTTGTTAAGTTTTGAGTGTTAAATCCTTAAATGTATTTGGAGAAATAATGAAAGTATCCTCTGGATTAAACAAGTTCAGTGGATTTTAATTTTCCTGACAAACTGTTATTAAGAAATTGTTTGGGAGATTTGTTCTCAGAGAAGGATTAGCTAACTTAAGTTTTTCATTTGGAAAAGTAGTTTTTGAATCAGAAAGCAAGGTTGGAGGAATCATTTCTGTTGCTTTATATAGTGCAGAGAAAGTATGTAAAACTGGCAGATGAAAATTCCCCTCATGATAGGAGAAGCACGGAAACAGAGAAAATTATAATATGTTAGGGAAAGGATTCTCTATCCACTGTACCTGCTTTTATCTTCAATTCTGGAAGGCTCTGCCAGCTGCGTTTTTTACACCCCTATACTTGTCCTGCCAAGAGTTGCATATTTTTGGCAAAATGTTCATTACTGGCTAGGAGTGCACAAGAGAGCCTTTGCCAGAGAATTAAGCAAGCAACAGTCTGTCAAAACAAATATTCTAGTTTGAAAATATAGTCCTGCAGGGGAGGGAGGAGGGGGCCGTAGTAGAGGAGCCAGGGCATGCTCTGAGGCTGAGTATTTATTTCATAAGAATTCTGTGTCCTGAAAGGCTGCTGTTTGTCAGTGCTGGGGACGCAGGGCTGTGGTACATGAAGTGTACTGATGGATGCTGGGGACTCAGGGCTGTGGTACATGAAGTGTACTGATGGATGCTGGGGGACGCAGGGCTGTGGTACATGAAGTGTACTGATGGATGCTGGGGACTCAGGGCTGTGGTACATGAAGTGTACTGATGGATGCTGGGGATGCAGGGCTGTGGTACATGAAGTGTACTGATGAGCAAGGATGGGTTTCCCAGGGATTTGGGGTTTGTTTTTGGGTTTTGTATGCTGCTCTTATGATGACAGCCTTTTCTAAGAGTGAAACATTTGATAACAAATAGCCTTTTAAATTAAATTTAGGAGGTATTTAACAAAACTTGTGTTTACATGGAAAAAAACTTCGAGGCCCGAGGATATTAAGTACACATAAACAAATCCTCCCAGAAACACAGACTGTTTCATAAGCAGTTATTTGACTAGGAAATGCCAACTTTATATGACTCCAGCCTTAAAAGTAGTCATTATTGATTCTAAAAAACAAAACTTGTTTTTCTTCCCCTCTTTTTCTTCTGTTTATTTCTTTGTTATGTAAAAATATTTTATAAGTTAATGTGGAATAGATTGGACAAATGCAAGTGTGTTTAGATTCCCTCGCTATCTAGATATTCAGGGCTACTACCAAAAAGTTACACTTTAAGTTGGAGAAACATGTTTGTTTGTTAGCTGACATTTTGGTTGGACCTGCTGGAATGGGTAGGGGTGTTAACTGTATTAAGCTTCAAGAGAGGAAAAAAGATTGCATGCGAAATTGGATTTTAGTTTTTGAGGATCTCCTGACTGAACATCTATGTACTGCTGCTGATATTTTCTAAGAATTAAAAAAAAAAATGTTACCTTGTAATATTTCAGTAAATGATAACATGTGATTAAGTATTTTAAGAATAAAGTTTAAAACCTTAATATAATATTAATAAAATACATATGTATTTATTCTGACTTCCTCCTACAGATCTTATATAGACCTGCTTCCTAAGTAATTCAAGGAGCACATGCCTGTGTCCCGAGCATAAGAGGAGGACTTTTTGCCCCTTGATTCTCTGACTTGGTCTACTTTAGTTACTGGAAGAGAGGTTAATTAATGTAAAATCTCTTTAGTTTTAGTAATTCAAAAGAATAAAAATCTTTTGAGGGCTTCAAAAGATCATGGTGCACCATTGGAATTTGCCTTTAGTAAATGTAACATTTGTTTTCTAAAGAATTATAACAACATACTTAAATTCCAGAACAGTAAGCAAAATAGCTTAAGTTCACTGACTTGAAAAAACATTCTTTTATACTGCATGGTTCTAAAATAAATACTTAAAAGAAACAGAGAGCAAGCCATTCTATCTTGGATTTCATTTTCCTTCAGATAGAACAGCTAGAACAAACATTCTTGCTAGTTAACATTGCCTGTGTTTTTATGAAGTTAATAACTGACCTGTCAATCACGCCCTATATAAATACGGTAGTTGAATGCTTTCTGCTTTAGAAGCACTTTTATTTACAAGAGCTGCCAGCCAAGATTTCCAAAGCACTCCACGGGCTGTTTGCTTTGATCTGTTTTGAGGGCTGGTCCCTTTATACCTGTTGCTTTGCTCTTTATGATACCTCTGTGTGATCAGGTAAGGGAGAGCAGATGTGCAGAAGAAGGAAACCAGGGCTCAAGGGGAATTGTGTAATTATGCACCAACAGCTCTAGAACAGAATATTTTCCTAGATCAACTTAGTTGCTGTTATGACAAGAGAACAGATGTCATGGTATTCACCCCAGAGAAGTCGGAGCTTTTCTTTAATGGAGTGGTGTGTGTCCCACCCCGCTGCTTTGAAACTGCAGCTCCTTCCCAGGCTTTTTGCCTTTGACCTTTTTCATTTGCTCCTTCCTTAGGGAGTATTTACCACGTGTCTCTATCCAAATAATCAGTTCTCTGTGGGAGAGTCACCTTTGCATTCTGAACTGGAAGAGCATTTTATGTGTAAAGCCAGGTTCCAACCGGAGCAACTTCTGGCGGACTGCCTTGTGGCTTCAGCTTCTGGTGGGCTGCCTTGTGGCTTCAGCTTCTGGTGGGCTGCCTTGTGGCTTCAGCTTCTGGCGGACTGCCTTGTGGATTGATCTGGAGTCTTCCCAGGACTGAGGGGAATGAGTACTGAAAGCCTCTTTGCAGCCCCTGCGTGCAGGCACAGTGTTTAGTGAATGAAAGAAGGGCAGAAAGGAAGAGAAACTACAGACTTGCATCCAGAATGACCTGAGCATTTTCTTTTCTCCTTTTTATTAAGTGCTGTCTTAGCAAGTCCTATGAATTACATTTACATATTACTCTCCTCCAGGAACCTGAGTGTCTGAAGTTTGTAGCTTCTGTTTCTGTTTGAAACTGAAATGGTTTTCTGTCTGTGTTTTTAGCTGGAGATCCTATCACCACTTAACACTGCCTTGGGAGGGAAGGTGGGTTTTCAGGCCCTCAGAGGTCACTGTGCTTGGGCAAATTCTCTTCATGCTCCCTGCTGCTCTCTGGCCACCTGGGTTAGCACCTTTGCCTCCTGTGGAAGGGCGCCTAAATTTGGCTCCAGGTTCAGAAAGCAGGCCTTTACCAAATCAGTTTTCTCTTGATTTTTACCCAGAGCATTTTCTAAATCTAGTATCTTTAGCTGTTGTTTTGCAGTTTGTTGGATTCTAGTTTATAGCTTTTAAGCATTGCTGTCTCTGATAGTCAGCAGACTGTAAGTAATACCAGGATAACCCTGTTCGAGCATCCTTCTTCGGGTACTTGTCAGATAAAATGGTTTGGTAAGTGGGAAGGTAGACTAAAGCTTGGTTTTGAGCTCTGTTCTCCTGCAGAACCTTGTGGGGAGCAAAGATAGGAAGGCTCTGAGGTTACCTGAACCAGTACAAACTAGCTCACTTGTAGGGCTGTGTGGCCTGTGTTGAGGCAGAAGCCTGTAAGAGATAGAAAAGGGCTGAAATCACCTTGATGCATTCTTAAGCCTTAATTGGGGCTACAGGGCCGCCAGAGACCAGGGCAGAGGAGCGAGCAGCAGTTAGAGAAGATCACCATGCTGCAGCTACCAGGGAAGAAACTGCTGTTGCAAATGTGCCCAGGGAGGATGGGGTTAGGGACCCTTTGAGACTGTTTAGTTGACAGATGTGCAAAGTCTCCTCCAGTGTTTTTATTTTGCATTCATCCAGGGTTCAAGCCTGTAATTAAATTTCTGAACAAAGACTTGATTACTGTGAACTTACACCATCCAGACTGATGACTAACAGCTCCTCCTTCAAGGTACATAATGCAATCTGTAGTGCGCAAAGCAGAGTGGACTCCAGTGGTCTAAAACAGTCTCAGTGACAGGGCTTTTTTTTTCTAATTTAACTTTTTATTTTAAATGCATTGGTGTGAAGCTATCAGATCCCAGAAAAATGGAGTTACAGACAGTTGTGAACTGCCGTGTGGGTGCAGAGAATTGAACCAGTGCTCTTAACTGCTGAGCCATCTCTCCAGCCCCTACAGGCTTTTTAAAATACCCCCGAAAATATGTGCATTTCCAACTAAGAGTGTGGTGTTTGTTTGATTGTTTGTTTCAAAAACTCCATTTGGCCATTGAGATGGCTCAGTGAGTAAAGGCACTTGCCACCAAGTCTGATACCTTGTTTGATCCCTGTGACCTACATGGTAGAAAGAGAACCAATTTTTCTTTGATTCCCACATATCCTATGACATACGCATGCACATACACAGACACACATGCATACACAACACACACACACACAAAAATAATATTTATTTCTTTAAAGGTTCAAAATATTATTTTTTTGAGATAGTTTCACTGTAGATCAGGCTGCCCTGCCTCCCAAGTGCTGGGATTAAAGGTGTATGCCATCTTTCTTCCCAGCCTTAAATAAAATGTAATTTAAAAAATTTCCTCTGCACTTTTGTGTAGGCACCGTATACTTACTTGAAACATTTTCAGACAGACCTAAACACAGTTTATGATGTTTATTCCTAGGCCAAAAGTTCAGGCAGTTTCTCAGAATTTGAGAAATAAGAGTTGGGATTCATTAGCTTGGCATCTCAGACCTCCCACATCCAGCTCACCCTCCCTCTCCATTGTTCCAGGCAAGCCTGAGGCGTCTGTGCTCAGCAGTCTCCCTGACTTCCAGCAGTACTAGGAGAGGTGAACCCCAGCTGTCCTTAAGACCAGCGCATCTGAGCAGTGTCTTCTCTTTTTCACCCTGTCAGCCTCCCATATCCTCACTCATGTGAAATCCTGGAAATCCTCTTTGGCCTCCTGCCTACTGCTCAGGCCTCCAGAGCAAGAACGTACCCCCCCTTCTCTCTCTCTCTCTCTCTCTCTCTCTCTCTCTCTCTCTCTCTCTGTTGGTTTTTCTTTTGTTTTTGTTTTCTATTCCTTTTTGTCTTGTTTTGTAAACCTGATTTAAAATTCCTTGAGACCTAGAGTTCTCTTCTATGTGAGAATGTTCTCTGGAGCATTTAGCATAATAGTTAATGCTTGTCCGTGGTTGATTGATGGGTTTTGTGTCTCAGGGCCAGGGCTTGATGTATTTGTAGTCTGTAAGAGTGAACTATTTTCAAAACCACTGAGTACCTTGTACCAGGTTTATTTTTTTGCTTGTCAGCACAGTAGTGGAAAAGTTAGACCTAACTCTGCCCAGAACATCTAGTTTCCAAATCTTTACATGAGCAGAATGGTGTTACAGTCACACGCTGGAGCACTTTTCCCCTGGGCACTGCCAAGTCTTTCTTACGCTGACTGGCTGACCAGTGTTCCTCAGATCTTATTTCAGCGTTCTGGGTTATTTTTATTTTTAATTAAGGGAAAGATTATTTCTAAGACTTTTCTTGGACCGAAGGCAAGTGAATATTCATTAAATGTTTACTTTCTTGACTTGAATTGGCTTCAACAGGTGATAACTTGGGTGGGATTATGTCCTGACAGTGATCTGACAAGGTTCCTGTTCATGCTAGTTATTGACTTTTCCAGTGTAACCTTTTATAGATAGCACGGAGCCAGCATCCTAGAATTCATACCATATAAGGAACTGGCTTTCTTTTAATTTTGTGTTTTGAGTTTGAGGAAGATGCATATTTTGCCAAGTTGGGACTTTGAAGGCTGTAGTGCTTAACTCATCTGATCTGAAAATTACTGGTAAAATGACTGCTTGTGCCAAATGCAAAACCAAGTCTAAATAGTGAATGGGCTAGTATGACTGACACAGCATGCCGTAGGCATCTGGAAGCTTATTTATACCAGACTGGGGCCTTTAATAAGGCATTGTAGGCCTGTGTACACAGTGGGCAGTCTTCCACATTACATAGCACCTTTTGACACTGTTGTGTATTCATTCATTAGTTTTGTTTGTTCTTTTCTTGGAGCTAGACTTAATGGGAGGCTCATAGGAAACAGTGATAAGCAATCCTAAGATATTTTAATTCTGATGGTTTCTTGAGTCAGGGGGTTTTGTTGACCAGGCTGTCTTTGAACCCTCAATCTTCTTGCCTCTGTGCACCATGACTCTAGCCTTATTATTTTGACTGTTTGTGTCTGGTCTTGTTTCTCTTAGTGGGCCATCAACGTCTGGGGGTGAGACTTTGTCTCCTTCATTGTATCTGGCATATGAAGATTAAGTGTTGCTGTGAAAACACATGGAGCACAGGCTGCCATCTGAGTTCATAGGAGGGGATCAAGGAGAGCATCTCAGAGCAAAAAAAAAAAAAATGAGCTATAACATTTGGTTGGGAAAGAAAGTTGGGAAGCTTGGGGTAAAAATATGCAAAATGAAGAGGAGAAGCTTGGGATGAATGGGGGACCTTGCCAGGTTGCTTGAGGACATGGGAACAAGCAAGTATTTTAAAGTGCAGGTTTAAGAAGCACTTAAAAGGTTTGTTTTAGATGATCATTTTAGCTGCTGAATGGAGACACACTGTAACTGGATTGGAACTAAAAGCTAAAGACTGGAAGATCAGTATGTTTACTTGAGTGGTTTTGTCGGTTACAACAGTATAGACTTTTGGAACTCAGGCTTCAGGATTTCATACACCAGCAGTTATTTGCTTTTTTAAATTGAGAACCAGCATAATAGAACCTTTCATTCTGCTAAGTATTCTATCATACATATGTACCCCCAGTCTAAAATATGCTACTTAATTTTTATACATTTCTCTCTCTCTCTCTCTCTCTCTCTCTCTCTCCCTCTCTCTCTCTCTCTCTCTCTCTCTCTCTCTCCCCTTTCTGATGTCTCACCTAATTCAATCCCAGTGTTAACAAATGAGGAAATAGATGAGAAAACTGGATTCAGAAGTTGGGTGACTTACATCATTCATCTAATAGATAGCAGAACTAAAACCACCATTCAAGATATGGGCACCCTCACATTGTTTTGGTTTTACTCACAGTTTCAAGGATGGAAAGAAAAGGAACCCTGGCCTTCTTGTGAGTCATGTCTTTTCGGTCAAAACATACATGACTTGTCTTTGGACTGAAACAGTATTTTAGTGATGACTCTTTTATTCCTCTTTATCTTGCAACAATCCAGTGAACTTGGGTAACCTTATTAAATAGGCCAGAGGATGCTAAGTAGCTTTTTCAACAGTATTTTCATTTCATCCTCTCATGTCCCTGTCTTTTCTATAAATAAGCCTGGACCATCCTTCTCCTGGGTTTTTGTTAGGAGAATGGTCCTGCACAGCAAAGCGGTGTGTGTGTATGTGTGTGTACACGCACGTGTGTGCATGTGTGTGTGTTATTTACATCCCGTCACCACTTTCTTATTTTTTAATAAAAAAAACTATGCTTGGAGATTAAATTTGGTACATATAAATTCCAGAAAGAACGGGATAGGTTTTGTAGCAGTTTTCTTTCTTTGTAGAAAAGGAGAGAAAGGAAGTACATAAAAAGAACAAAATTAGACTTAATGAGAGAAAAGGTGAAGCAATAGCAATTTGAATTAGACAAAAGGGAAAAATGTGTTAGGAAATACCTGTGGGCACTTCCCTGTGACAGCTTTGTAAACAACATTGCTGGTGCACCCCAGAATCCTCTTCTGGCCTGTGGAACAATTTAAAATAAAGTAGGTGCCATGGGAAAACTTCTTTAATTTTTTTATTTATGTCCATCTTTGTTATTTTCTGACAAATTACAGATTTTTTTGGAAAATTGTTAAAAGTGATACATTAAGTTATTTCAATGTAAACTCAGCCAGTGGTCAGTCCATTGTAATTATGAAATAATGTAAGTATAGTTTTCTTTTCCAAGGATAAAGTACTCATTGTAGTATTTGCACATTTTTGTATGTATGTTCAGGCATAGGAGTGTCTGTTTGCACTACTAGAATGAAACCATCAAAAGGAAACATTGTTTTCTGGTAATGCATGGGCAGAAAAGTGCATAGACCACTGTGTGTGTGTGTGTGTGTGTGTGTGTGTGTGTGTGTGTGTATGTGTGTGTGTGTATATATGTGTGTGTGTGTATGTGTGTGTGTATGTGTGTGTGTGTATGTGTGTGTGTGTGTGTGTGTGTGTTTGTTTCTCTATACGTGCCAACTATATATTATCTCATTTTGTAGCTTCCCTTTTTTGGTCTTTGGCACTTAATACATTCAGTGTTTAATGAAACAATTTAGTGTTTGATCCCTCAAAATTATAGGTGTTAACTTTTACAGAATTCTTTGTAAATTTTTATGATAAACTTAAATTTTAATCATATTTTCCTTGCCTGCGTTTTATGTATTTTTTTTAATATTTATTTATTTATTTATTATGTATACAATATTCTCTCTGTGTGTATGCCTGCAGGCCAGAAGAGGGCACCAGACCCCATTACAGATGGTTGTGAGCCACCATGTGGTTGCTGGGAATTGAACTCAGGACCTTTGGAAGAGCAGGCAATGCTCTTAACCTCTGAGCCATCTCTCCAGCCCCCGTTTTATGTATTTTTAAAAGCTATCTGTACTGCAAGAACAAGTACGTTGTATTCTCTGGTCTTTTGGACTCTGGTATGTTGGCCTTCATGATAATTTATACTAATATCTGTTTTCTTCCTTTCATCTCCTCTTCAAAGTAGGGAGGGAGGGGAAGAGGACTGGGTGGCAGGATCCAAGGCCAAAGAGCAATGGTTTGTAATCTGTGGAGAAGGAACAAAGTTAGATTTGTGGATGTGTTATCTCTGTTCTCACAGTAACTCCACTAAGCAGGCATGACTATTCCCATCTTACAGAAAAGAGATGGGAGGGCAGTCAGCAAGGATGAGTGATCAGCCCAGCCTATGCTGTCAGTGAGCAGTCACTCCTCCATACTGGAGCTTAGGCTCTGCTCCTTTTCCACAGTATGTTTCCTCTTTATTGTCTCAACAGAGAATAAAACGTTTAGGAAACATGGGCTCAGATTTTATTTCCTGGTGTAGTAGCATCCTTCTCTGAAACAAAATTTTCACATTACTTATAAAAATTGCCATTAGAATAGGCTTTAATATAGACAGATATGATATTTGAAATGCCTTAGTTTTGCGGCATGTTATTAGATTTGCCTAAACTCATAGCATTTTGTTTTAAATATAATTATTTAATGAGGATGGATATTTTGCTAACATTTGTGAGTTTTACAGGTTTTTAAGAATCATTAGGGTATTTCTATATGTAGGCTATTTAGTGGGCAGTGTCTTTGCAAGGTTAGGTAATGACTCACTAAACTGGTGTCTATGAGTCTGTTGAAAAGGTTAAGTAGACTGCACAGTACTCTTGACATACGTGCAGCTCCTCTGCCAGCCTGCAGTGAGTGCATGTGACGGGCTTAGAAACAAGGTCATGAAGTCAAAAAGACTAACCACAGTGAGATCAGACTTGCGACCATAAGTACAATATGTAAAAACCGGGTCTCTGAAAGAACGCCTTGCCTCCCTCCTACTGCTGCTCCTCCGTTGCTTTGAAATCATGTCTGACTTGGGCTCGGAGTGAAAAAGAAAGAAAACTTTTAATTTTGTGCTTTGAATAGGTGTCCTTTAGAGTCATGTAGTAGATATTTGTGTTGACAAGTCTAAACTAGAATAGAACTTAACTTTTAATAAATGCTCTTACACCATACTGCTTATTTGAGTGGTCTTCACTTGGGTCTTTCTCTAGGTGGCCTCCTTTTTGGCTTGTGTTTGATACATTATAGCACTTAGTGTTTCTGTTTCTGACAGAATTATTGTTTATTTTGAGATGTGGAGAGGGAGGAGGGAAGGTGGGAGGGAGGGGAAAGACCATGTTAGATATGTTAGGAGGAGAAAAATGTACTATAACCATACCAAGAAATACACTTAAAATTTATAGTCATTAGTGAAAGAAAAGTTGAAAGTAAGAGTGGAATTTATTGGGAGCAGATATAGAGATCAGAGCCCGGAAGAGAGCTGAATTTTTCTTTGCGTCGTCCTTCCTTTTTTTGAGCCAGAATGGCCTGAGCTCATGTTTCTTTTGCCTTGGCCTTCCGAATGCTGGGATTACAGGTCTGCCACCATGCCCTGCCCAGAATGAGAGTTTTAAAGCATCACTGTGCACATAAGAAAGTGTTGTAGGAAATTAAAAATAAGATCATCCATGTGACATTTTAGTGTGCGGACAGAAGGCCAGTGAACTAGAGGTTGAACTAGAAAGGAGGTTGAGGGGGTGGGACATGGGAGAGATGAAAATCAGATAATTATTTCAGTTGACTCAACATTCAATTTAAGAGTTCAGAAAGGAGAGTAAAGTAAGGACAGAATATTGTGACAGCACAAGGAAATTTCTTAAGACTGAGAAGCATGAGTCCCCACACAGTGAATGAAAGTGCACACCAGGGTTCTGGCGCTTAGAGCTGATAAGAGAGAAACTGCTAAAAGTTTACACACTGTTAATGAAGCATTGCACAACAAACAGTAACCACAGAAATTAATGGAGTGGGGCTAGAGAGATGATGGCTTAGCAGTTAAGAGCACTTGTTTATGCAGAGGGCCCGAGCTTGGCTCCCAGCACCTACATGGTTTCTCATAACCAGTCATAACTCTGGTTCTATAGGATCTGGATCCATGCTCTCTTCTGGCCAATGTGGGCATCAGGCATGCACATGGTGAACAGACATACCGACAGATAGAACACATGAAAAAATGTTTTTAATATAAAAAATTAATGGAACAATGCCTTTAAAATTCTGAAACTATATAATTTCATTCCTGTTTTTTCTATATTTGGCTATAATTACTAACCAAATTTAAAAATAAAACTGTATTTGAATTAATGGCAAGGAAAATAATACCTTTTTTTATTCTGCCACTGAATGTATAAAAGCCAGTGTACAAAAGCAAGGATAGCATTTAAACATCAATTAAAATAATTTGACAAACAGTATTGTTCAACTGGCTTGTGTTTATCATTCCTTCAGAACAGCAGAACATAGCATATGTACAGCTTGGCATGGTTTATGTGTGTATAAGAGCTCTATAATGGGCAGGATTTGGTACGTTTTACTGTGTATTTCTTGCCTTTTTTTAAATGAGCAAATGTTAGTTATAGTTAAGAGAAAAATTAGAGGAAGAGAAAAGAGACTTGATTTATTCTTTCTCTTATTTAAAAACTGTAGGAAATGCATGGTTTGCCTGTCTCCTCTCCTGGGTGCTGTGGTCTGTGACTGAAGAGCAAACAGTGCCTCACTCAGCCTTTGCGGGGCTTGGGGTCTGGTTATTCGGGGAATCAGGCATGGAAGGGAACGGGAGTGGAATGACTCCAGTTAGATAAAGAATGTTCCAAGCCAGGCTCCGTGTGATCTCAATGGGCAGTCTGCTTTGGGACCAAGTGGATGATATTAGGGTTCACAGAGGTGGCCGCCTGACTTTAGAGCACTTTAAAGACTCAGCATTCATGAGAAGAGCAAACACAAGCCTTTAATCTCAGAATGTCTAATTTAATGCATTTCATTTGCATTTAAACAGAAACCAACCTGCTTCCCGCTGCCAGTCCCAGGAACTAGGGGTTAGGTTTTTTTTTGTTGTTGTTGTTTTGTTGTTTGTTTTTTATATTATAATAATAATAACAACAATGAGCTATACTTATTCCAGATTATTTTTCTTGCTGCTCAAAAAATAAATGGCTAAGTTGTCCAAAAATATTCTTTTTTTGAAATCAGTCAAGCAATGGCTTTTCCCGTGGTGGTAGATCTCCCAACCTCTGGAAGATTATCTTTTTCTGAGTACTTGCAGGCTGGTATTGGTTGGGAATACACTTAGCAGATGTCTAAGGTAGGTACTATAAGCAGAGACCTGCTTAAGCAAAGGAAAGCAAACTATATAATGAGTATTCTGAAACTTCCTTTACTTAGTTGTTGGGAAATTCTGTCAGTGGATATCCATCCTACTAGGTATGGACAGCGTTGGAGTAGAGTAGCATTTACCTGGCATCTGATTGATTTTTAGTTTGGTTTTTCTTTGTGAATAAATCTTGGCTTGAAATCTACTGTGGAAAATGGAGCATAGAACCTGGTTAAGAACAACTCCATGCTCCCTCCCCTTTTCTGATTTAATTTGCATGAAAGTTGAACATTTTGGGGGAGACAAGGGAGGTCAGAGGTATTTTAGTGCTTTGGTAAATTTTTCTTAATTTGAATACAGGAGAGACAGGACATTCACTGGACCAGATGGAATTATCTGTGATAATGGCCAGTAATCTCTGGGAATGTTTTGTAAGAATAGATAAGTAGATTTTCACAGATTATCCTGATTGCTAGTTTCCCTGTTTAGATTCATTGGGTGGCCCTGGCTGAGTGTGGAAGGAAGAAGCTCAGGTGGGGACTTTTATCCGACTGTACTGGGCTGACTGACAGTGTAAAGAGGTTGCTGTCTGACCAAACCACAGGGACATGAAGCCCTTTGAAAACTGACCTGTCTGGGTCACAGTCTGTCCTTGGTTGGCTAAGCAGCTGCCTGCCATGGGGTAGAGGCACCAGCCTAATAGAAAGCTGGGACACCTAGTCCTGTACTTGCACCCGACTTGTGTCTCCATCTTAGAAGGCTCACTTAATTCCTAATGATTAATAATTCAATTAGATATTCATCAGGGGCAGTTCTTAGGTCTAGCATGGGCCTTGAGTTCTGGGATTATGGTGGTACCTGCCCTTCCCTTGCATGGTTTGAATTAGCAAATTAATATTGACCTCAATGAAAATATTTGTATAATTTAGGATAGGAACTTAAAAGGTAACAGAATGTTAGAGATGATAGAAATACTGAGTTGTATGTAAATCTATTATTTCTTACTGAATGAACTGGAAATTGCTGGGTGATGACTTAAAAATTTTTTTAAGTGTGCTAAATGAAATAGTGTACAGCAGAAGTTCATGTTCAGTGCCTGTGCATGGGTTGATCTTTGTGTATCCAGAGTTAGGGTGATGGGACTAGGGTCCTTTGATTGACAGGACAGCTCAGTTAGTTGAGGCAGGGTTTGTAGAGTGGATTGCCAAGGGAACAGTAAGGAGGACAGTATTTGCCAAGTACCTGCGACATTTTATATCCTGTTTTGGATCCTGGGATTAGAGAGGAAACAAGAAAGTTTCAGGTCTCATGGAGCCGACATTCTAGTGAGGAGATTATTTTTAAGCATGCTTCAATAAAAGAGCATTAACTGTTTGCATCATACAGAAGCTAAAGCTTGTGAGGGAAGGAACTGTGGTAGATGGTGTGTTCTGCTTAGGCCAGAGAGGCTGGAAATCTGGGCATGGCGGGAAGTAAGGGGGGCGAGCAGAGATAGTGGTTCTTAGTCTCTTATTTGCGGTATCTTACAAATACTGCAAAGTCTGGACTCTCCCCGAAGCCCATGGTGATGTTGCAAAAGGAGACCAACCTGAGGATCACCAGCCCTCTTCCACTGTGGAACTGCTGTGGTTGTTTCAATATAATAATACGTTTTGTTGTGATACATGCACAGAACAGATTTTGCCATCTCTTCTGTGTTTAAGTAGACATCTCAGAGACAGTGAGTACCTTCACACTGTCACATCATTACTGCTGCAGTCCGTCTCCAAAATTCTCCCTACCCTCTGAAAGGAGAGTGCATTAAACACTCCCCACCCCAACTCCTAGTAGAGACCATTTCATTGATTTTTCTTAACAAATATATAACAGTGTTGTTTTTTTAAATCTACCATGCTCAGATTCATACCACATCCTCAAATTTTCTTAAAATATAAAACAGAATCTTGAGTCTTAAGGCAGTGATGACTGAAGATGTGTGCATCTCTGGGGTTCCCAGTGGAGTGTACCATGTTTGCAACAGCATAGTCAGCCATGCCTGCGGTGGGGCCATGTTCTTTCCGTACACACACCACAGCTTCATAGGAGTGGCCACCCCTGCAAATGCTATAGAGCATGGCTGTGGGACATTTCCAGAGAGGTTTGATTGAGGTGGGAAGATGTATCCTGAATCTAGGTGGTACCATCCCATGGGGTAGAGTCCTGGACCAATACCTAAAGGGGCATGTTTGAGCTTTGCATTGTGGGGAATGTGAGCACAGCTCCCTCCCTCCCTCTCTCTGTTTTAAGTGTCTTAGTGCACGTGCGCACAAAGATGCCATGGAATATGTATGAAATGTAGAGGATGACTTGTGGGAGGTGATTGAACTTGGTCACCAGGCTTGGCAGTAAACAGCCCCTGAGCTGTCTCAGTGACCAGGTACTGTTTTATTTATAGCCACCTATTTTTTTTTAAATATTTATTTATTTATTATGTATGCAATGTTCTGTCTGTGTGAATTCCTGAAGGTCAGAAGAGGGCACCAGACCTCATTACAGATGGTTGTGAGCCACCATGCGGTTGCTGGGAATTGAACTCAGGACCTTTGGAAGAGCAGGCAATGCTCTTAACCACTGAGCCATCTCTCCAGCCCTAGCCACCTATTTTTTATTGTTTATGTGGAATACAGTTTTTCATTCTTTCACTTTAAGCTTATCTATCTCTACTCTAAAGCAAGTCTCCTAGACAGCATATTATGTGATCATGTTTTTTTAAAGTCTGTTCTGTTCGTATCTTGTCTTATTAGTTGGAGAATATAATCCATTTACATTTAAGGTGATTGCTAATAAGAAAGGACTTACATGTGTCATTTGACTATTTCCTACGTAACATACAGCTTTATTTTCCCTCATTTCTTACACTAATGTCTCTTGTGTTTAGTTGATTTTGGGGACTGAGAACTTAAATTTATACTTGTTTATTTTTCTAAAGATTTATTTTATGTGCATGAATGTTTTGTCTGAGTGTGTGTGTGTGTGTGTGTGTGTATCACTTTGCATGTTTGGTACCCATGGAGACCAGAGAGGGCATAGGATCCCCTGAAACTAGAGTTATAGGAACTGAACCCACATCCTCAGTAAGAGTTGCAGGTGCTCTTAACTGCTGAGCCATATTTCTAACCCTGTTTGTCTGTCTGTTATACTGTAAATTTTAAAACTGTTTCCTCATTTGCTTTGTTATATTTGATATTCTTTAAAAACTTTGTAGTTACCATTCATGTTACACTTAATATTCTAACATTATCTTCTAATTTGAATCCCCATCACTTCAGTAATATACAGTACTGCATCTGTGAGCTCATTCCATCTGCCTTTAGTTACTGATGTTATGTGATACTGAAGTGCCACATATACTGTGTTCAACTCAGGACCACGAGGGGTGCACCCACACACTGAGACAATGGGGATGTTCTACTGGGAACTCACCAAGGCCAGCTGGCCTGGGTCTGGAAAAGCCTGGGATAAAACCGGACTCTCTGAACATAGTGGACAATGAGGACTACTGAGAACTCAAGAACAATGGCAATGGGTTTCTGATCCTACTGCACGCACTGGCTTTGTGGGAGCCTAGGCAGTTTGGATGCTCAACTTACTAGACCTGGATGGAGGTGGGGGTTCCTTGGACTTCCCACAGGACAGGGAACCCTGATTGCTTTTCGGGCTGAGGGGGGGGGACTTAATTGGGGGAAGGGGAGGGAAATGGGGGGCAGTGGCGGGGAAGAGACAGAAATCTTTAATAAATAAATAAATTAAAAAAATAAAATAAAATAAAAAAAATCATAAATTTTTAAAGAACTATTGTTTAAAAAAACTATTGTTTTTTCATAGTAGCCTAATTGTCTAGAAAACAAAACGTGAAGTTACAAACCAAAGTTTTAATAATATTGACTTTAAAGTAATAGTATTTTATTTTCTTTATTTTTGGTTTTTTCAAGACAGAGTCTCACTATGTAGGCCTGGCTGTCCTAGGTTTCATTATGTAGACAAGGCTGGCCTCAAACTCAAAGATCCTCTTGCATGCTAGGATTACACCTGACAGCTTTTTCTTGTTTAACACACTAGTCTCACGTGCTGAGATGTAGCTCAGCTAATCAAGTGCTTCCCTTGAGTGCATAAATCTGGGTTCAAATCTAGCCTCTCATGAACTGGGGTTGTGGCATAACTGTATTCCCAGCACTTGGGAGGTGGAGAGAGGAGGGTCAGAGATTCAAATCATCCTTGGCTACATGTTGACTTTGCCTGTTTTATAAGAGGAGAATTAGTTACTGAAGTTACTTGGATAATAAAGAGAAGTCAGAAAAAGAGCTGCAGGCAACAAAGGGATGCTGAGAACAAAGGAAATAGTCTTCCTTGGGGGAGAGCACTTGAATTGGTTATTTAATACCAAATGGTCAGCTAGGAAAACATACAAGTTACATATGGGCTGAACCAGTTGTATTTATAACAACTATTAAGGAAAAAGAGGCTGTGAATTTGAAAGAGAGCTGACAATGGGGTCATGGCAGACAATATGGGAGCGATTGGAAGAAGGAAAGGCAAGGGAGGAAATGATGTAGTTATAATCTTAAAAAAAAAAAGAAGTATAAATTTTTAAAGTCTTTGGATTGTAAAAGGAACCAAAATTGTGTACCTGTTACACATCTCATTCTACTTTTTTTTTTTGGTTTTTCGAGACAGGGTTTCTCTGTGGTTTTGGAGCCTGTCCTGGAACTAGCTCTTGTAGACCAGGCTGGTCTCGAACTCACAGAGATCCGCCTGCCTCTGCCTCCCGATTAATTTTTGCAATTTGAGTTTTCTTCACTTTAGAATGAGATGTGTGTGGCCGCGCGGTGGTGGCGCACACATCTCATTCTAAAGTGAAGAAAACTCAAATTGCAAAAATTAAGTTCTTGGGGTTATTTAAAAAGGAAAACTGAATTTTTAAAGTTCACTAATGCTTTCTTAATTGCCCATGCTCCTTGCTACCTGACCCTGGTCATTTCTTCACGTGACCTCATGTTTTTCTGTGTGCCCTTTCCACTTCAGCTACAGGGGCATCTCAGCGATTCCTGCAGGTCCAGGGTAGTAAGCTCACTTTGCTTCTGTTTTTTTGTTTGTTTTAGGATGCCTTCATTTCTCCGTGTGTGTGTGGGGGGGGGGGAGGATCTTGGTAGACAGCCTCGACTGGCCTTGAACTCAAGACCCTCCTTCCTTTGTGTCCCAGGTGTGGTGCAAGTACAGGCAGATGTCACCACCCTAGTTCTCCCTAACTTTTAAGTTATAGGTCTACTAAGTATATGATTCCTGGTTCATGGTTTTTTTGGCCATCACTCTGGCTTCTAAAGCGTCCGATGAGAAGTCTGCTGGCAGTCTTCTTACTCAGACTCCTTTGTGGTGGAGGCCTGCTTCCTTTCACTACTTCCTGCTGTCTTCATTTTGATGATAACATGTTTAGGGGTATGGCTTTCTCAGATGTCTCTCGGCAGAGTTTGCTGAGCTTCTTTTATGCTGATCCTCATCTTCCTTCAAATAGGACTTTGCATAATATTCCTTAGACCCTATCTCTGCCCCTTTCTCCTTTTCCTTTAGAAACTGATGGTGTTTATGGTGATCTCAGTGGTGTCCTGCACCTCTGGGCTCTGGCAGCATTTCTGAACTCTTTGTTCTGTTGCGCAGGTACAGTCTCTTGGTTGTCCTCTGTCCACCTTGAGTATTCTTTTTCCCTCAGTGAAACTTCCACTTTGTTATTCTCCTTTTCAGCGCTAGAATTTCTTCCCTTATTTATTTAGGTTTTTCTCTCTGGAGTGGTAGGTTTTTGTTAATACATTATTTTCTTGACTTTCTCCATGTCTTTTTTTTAATTCTTCAAACATTTTTAAGACAGTCATTTTAAAGTCTTTGTCTAGCAAGTCCACACATTGGTCTTTCCTGGGGGCAGTTTGTTGTATTTTCCCCCCGTGAATGGGTGATTTTTTTTGTTGTTGTTGTTGTTCAAAACTGTATATTTCAGTCTACTGTATGTACCGAGGGTGTGGAGTTGGGCTGGTGTTTTGGTTGTTGAAGACTGTGTCATTGTGAGGAGTAAGCCCAAGGTAAGCAAGAACCTCCTCACTGGGTGTGTGGGCTTCCTTTCTAGGTATCTTTAGAAATATGATCCTTTCTCCAAGTCTGGTTTTCAGAGGGGAACAGCTGGAATTAGGTTTAACACATGATTCTTTGAACAGACTCTTTTGACTATGCAAGCCCAGCAGGTGATCTGCTGAGGTGTAGTATGTTTCATACCTGAAGTTTAAAGACAGAAAGGAGAAAACAGTGTGGCCACAGAGCCATAATCATGTAACCACAAGCCAGGAAATGTTGGCCATCACCAGAAGGTGCAAGAGATGAAGGTGGAATTCTCTCAGAGAGCCTCCAAAGGGACGCTGCTGACATCATCAGTACTAATTGCAGATTTCTAGCCTCAAGAACATAGTAATTCGACATAATAAAGTAGCTTGTATGTTCCTTGTTACTGATTCTTCCTTCAGTGTAACTCAGTGCTTTAATTATAACACTTTTCTGTATAAAAAACCACCATGAAATTTAGTGTCTAAACTAACAGTTTTTAATTTCCCACAACGTTAAGGGCTAGCTGGATTCAGCCAGATAATTCTTTTTTATTTATTTATTTTTATTGATATTTATTGAGCTCTACATTTTCCTCTGCTCCCCTCCCTGCCTCTCCCCTCCCCTCTTCAACCCTTCCCCAAGGTCTCCATGCTCCCAATTTACTCAGGAGATTTTGTCTTTTGCTACTTTCTACTTACTTCCCATGTAGATTATATCTATGTAAGTCTCTCTTAGTGTCCATATTGTTGTCTAAGTTCTCTGGGATTGTGGCTTGTAGGCTGGCTTTCTTTGCTTTATGTTTAAAAACCACCTATGAGTGAGTACATGTGATAATTGGCTTTCTGTGTCTGGGTTACCTCACTCAAAATGGTGTTTTCTAGCTCCACCCATTTTCCTGCAAAATTCAAGCTGTCATTATTTTTTTCTGCTGTGTAGTACTCCATTGTGTAAATGTACCACATTTTTCTTATCCATTATTCGATTGAGGGGCATTTCGGTTGTTTCCAGGTTCTGGCTATGACCAAAAAAGACCCTGCTATGAACATAGTTGAGCACATGTTCTTGTGGCACGATTGAACATCCTTTGGATATATACCCAGAAGTGGTATTACTGGGTCTTAAGGAAGGTTGTTTCCTAATTTTCTGAGAAATTGCCACACTGACATCCAAAGGGGTTGTACCAGCTTGCATTCCCACCAGCAATGCAGAAGTGTTCTTTCTTCCCCGCAACCTCTCCAGTATAAGTTGTCATCAGTGCTTTTGATTTTGGCCATTCTTACAGGTGTAAGATGGAATCTCAGAGTTGTTTTGATTTGCATTTCTCTGATGATTGAAGATGTTGAACATTTCCTTAAGTCTCTTTCAGCCATTTTAGATTCCTCTGTTGAGAGTTCTCTGTTTAGGTCTGTACTCCATATTTTTAAATTGGATTATGTGTTCTTTTGGTGTCCAATTTCTTGAGTTCTTTGTATATTTTGGAGATCAGACCTCTGTCTGATGTGGGGTTAGTGAAGATCTTTTCCCATTCTGTAGGCTGTCGTTTTGTCTTGTTGACTGTGTCTTTCGCTTTACAGAGCTTTTCAGCTTCAGGAGGTCCCATTTATTAACTGTTTCTCTCAGTGTCTGTGCTACTGGGGTTATATTTAGGAAGTGGTCTCCTGTGCCAATGCGTTCAAGTGTACTTCCCACTTTCTCTTCTATAAGGTTCAGTGTGGCTGGCGTTATGTTGAGGTTTTGATCCATTTGGACTTGAGTTTTGTGCATGGTGATAGATATGGGTCTATTTTCATTCTTCTACATGTTGATATCCAATTATGCCAGCACCACTTGTTAAATATGCTTTCTTTTTTCCACTTGATATTTTTTGCTTTATCAAATATCAGGTGTTTGAAGAAGTGTGGATTGATATTCAGGTCTTCTATTCAGTTCCATTGGTCCTCCTGTCTGTTCTTATGCGAATACCAGGCTGTTTTCAGTACTGTAGCTCTGTAGTAGAGTTTGAAGTCAGGGATTTTGATGCCTCCAGAAGTTCTTTTATTGTACAGGATTGGTTTGGCTATCCTGGGTTTTTTGCTTTTCCAAATGAAGTTGAGTACTGTTCTTTCGAGGTCTTTGAAGAATTTTGCTGGGATTTTGATGGGCATTGCGTTGAATCTGTAGATTGCTTTTGGTACGATTGCCATTTTTACTATGTTAATTCTGCCTACCCTAGAGCATGGGAGATCTTTCCACTTTATGGTGTCTTCTTCAATTTCTTTCTTCAAAGATGTAAAGTTCTTGTCATACAAGTCTTTCATTTGTTTGGTTAGAGTTACTCTGAGATATTTTATGCTATTTGTGGCTGTCGTGAAGGGTGTTGTTTCTCTGATTTCTTCCCCAGCCCCTTTATCATCTGTGTACAGGAGGGCTACTGATTTTTTGAGTTAATCTTGTAACCTGCTATATTGCTGAACGTGTTTATGAGTTGTAGACGTTCCTTGGTGAAATTTTTCAGATGTTTCTTTTGTACCATGTAACATCATCTGAAATGACCTCAACTAGAACCAGCAGCACAGATGACCAGACTGATGGGGTTTCTCCAGCAGCGTAGTTAGAGCATCAGTAGAGTGAATACAGAAGTTGCCCTGCCTCTTAAAAGCCCAAGCCCAGACTAGCACAGTGCCATCTCCACGACCTCCTCTGATCACAGCAAGTTACAAGGCATTCTGGAGGCAAGGAGTGAGAAGTACACCTACATTTTGAAAGAGAGGAGAAGCGTACACCCAGGGGAAGGAGGCTGTGGCTCATCTCTGTGAACAGTCTGTCACAGATCCCTTTCAAAATGACCATGAAGTCAAACTCCTACAGACTACATGATTCTGAGACTTCTGAGGTGATGGACTTCAACCAGAAACATTTTCTTTTTTTAATTTTTTTTACGTGTGTGTGTGTGTGTGTGTGTGTGTGTGTGTGTATAGATACTTAGGTGCTGTTGTGTACATGTGGAGGCCCAACTCATGGGTGTTGGTTCTGTCCTTACACCATGTGGGTCCTAGGGACTGAGCTCGGATTGCCAGGCTTGGCGAAGTGCCTTTGCCTGCTGAGCCATCTCACCAGCCCAAGAAACATTTTCTAAGAAACAATTCCTTATGTTAAAAAAAAAAAAAAAGGCCATATAAGCTGCTGAGATGGAAACTCGCACATAGAGGAATTTAAGAGAGGCATACTGACTCACTTCCTGGCAGTGAATGAGAAATGTGTTTCCAAGCCCCCTCCTGGACCAGTGGTTTTCCAAGGGATGACTTGCAGCCAGAACACTTCAGAACCAAGACCACCCTACCCCTCTCTGGATAGAGTATTCTAATGGGCACTGTGGCATTTTGGGAACTGTTCATTTTCAGAGGACAAGAAGGGGGAGATGTGATTCCTGTTAGCACTTTGGTAGAGGTCCTGAGGCCCAAGGCTTTCCCGTTAGAACCACTGCAGGGATCACAGTGGCTTGAGGGTTTGTTCTGGGAGTGCCTAGGGTCACACCCAGGCCTCTCTACTTGCAGCACAGGTCTTCTGTCACCTCCATCCTGCCCGCGGGCTTGGATTTTAGACTGACTCTGGAAATACTGATGGCAGCCTTCTTTTTTTCTTTGTGGTTGTTTCAACAAGACATAGGTAGACCATGATGTTCTCAAGTTTGGTGATCCATCTGCCTCAACCTCTTGGCTGCTGGGATTATGGGCTTGCACCAGCCAGGACAGCAGGTTTATCTCTTTCTATTGTCACACTCATTCGTGTGCTGACCTTGACCACTGCAGGAGATGCTGCTGCCAACCCAGTTAGGGCTGAGGAGAAGCTTCCAAGAATAGAATCAGAGATGGTCTGGTGGGGTTCCAAATCTAGATTTCTTTTTAATGAGTTATTTGTGTTTTATTAGTTTATTTGATCATGTCCTTTTAATTCATGTGTGTGCTATGTCTTCTTTGTAGGCCTGTTTCCATTTGGGGACATTGTTTTTCTTAAAATGAGCTTGCTGTTTTATCAGCAATCACTGTGGCAAGCAGACAGGCCCTTAGCTGAATTTCTCTCCTCTGGGCTGGTTTTATTAGCCAGAATGTAGGGAGCAGCCCCATTTTGATAGTTTATTGGGTTCCCATTTGAAACATCAACTGCAAATCTCCAGGTTTTTGCTTTCAACGTTTATTTGCATATAACAACAGAGTTTATGGTGTTTGCTCCATGGCCTCTGAATAAGACCTGTTTTTCAAAACTGGGCACAGCCTCCGCCTTTGCTGCTGTTTACTATGCAGCTCCTCAGGCCTGCATGCTTCTGCTTGCCCTTGCTCGCTTTTCCTTTTAGTCCCTTGTGCATTACGCTATTGACCGCCGTTCTGCGATGATTGAGAGTGATATGAGCTGCATGTAGAGGGACTCTTGTGCAACAACTTCATTTTCATTGCATTATTATTTGCATAGGGTTGCCTTTGTTAAAGCTCCAACGCATAGACTCCTGGCATTTTAACTTTTCCTCTGTGTGGCAGATCTTAAGGGCATAGTTTTTAAAAGAGACTGAAGCTTGATTTCAGTGAAATGTTTGTGGGAAACATGGATGCGTGGGAGACAGTTTTGTGGAGTCAGTTCTTACTCCCCAAATTCTGAGGCTGGTCTGTCTTATTTCTGCAGTGTGTACTCCTGGCTAACTGATCCATAGCTTCCAGTCTCTGTCTTGCATCTCATGGTATAAGTGCTGGGATTACAGATAAGCACTTCTGCATCCAGCTTTTTATGTGGGTACTGGGGATCAAACTCGGGACATCAAGCTTGCACAGCGAGTGCTTTTACCCACTGAGCCATCTGTGTGTGTGTGTGTGTGTGTGTGTGTATGTGTGTGTGGGGGGAGTGTAAAGGTACCCAAGGAAGTCAGAGGCATCTGGGATTTCCTGAATCTATAGTTGTACGTGCTTGTGTGTGGTTGATGTGGGTACTGGAAACTAAATTCAGGCACTCAATAAGTACAATACATGTTCTCACTGGAGTTTATAATTTAAGTTTTTATCTATGTGTATATGTCTGTGTGAGTATATGCCTTGTGTGTGTGCCCTCTTAGGTCAGCTGTAATTACAGACAGTTGTAAATTGGGTGCTGGGAACTGATCACAAGTCCTCTTGGAGAACAGCAGGAGCTCTTAACCTCAGACCAAGATTTTTAAAGCTGTTAAATATTGGACTGGATTCAAAGTAGACCAAGTGATCTAAGCTTGGTTGCTTTCCCAGAACTCAAGGGCTAGAGCTGCAGCATTACCGTGATTAGATGGAATGTGCAGACATACCAAGTAACATACAAACATGATTGGAAGAAAAACCACTGTCCACATGACCGAGCCAAGGGGATAATGTCCTTTCATGTTAGTTTCCTGGTTAGTGCCCTGAAGGAACTTCTGAACTCTGGGAGAGTCCCAGAGTATGTCTCACAGACGCCGCTATTTTTAGGAGGCTTCAGTTGAACTTGGAACTGAGTGTTTGTATTGTTTGAGACAAGGTTTACTCTGTAGCCTAGACTGGCCTTCCACTCACCATTCCCCTGCCTCCATCTCCCATATGCTGGAATTACACAAGTGTGTCAGCATACCTGGCTGAACTTACCCTTGACATATCTGTAAGTGCAAGCAAGTAGATCATAGAGTAATACATAAGGAGAAGAGAGAGATGGACAGATCGGCACTTCAGATTGGTGACTAATGTGGAGGGTTGAGTTTATGTTTTAGATTTTTCTGTGGTATTTTATTATCTGAGTTTTCTTCTACAAAGAAAGTTAGGCTAGGCAGGTGTGTGGTATGAAGACTTGAATCTTAGCACTGTGAGGCAGAGACTGACAAGTCTCTGTGAATTTGATGCTAGCTTGGTCTACATAGTAAGTTTCGGGCTACATAGTGGGCCCTATCTAAACAAAACAAAAAGTAAGATAGGGGCTGTAGAAATAGCTCACACTAGTTAAAAGCCCTTGCTACAGAGAACCTGGGTTTGGTTCCCAGCACCCACATGGAAGATCACAAATACCTGCAACTCTTGTCCAGGGGATTCAGTACCCTCTTCTGGCCCCCTTCGGCTGGTTTATGTACGCAGTACACTTAAACTCATGCATGCAAACACTGATGAGCATAAGTAAAATAAATACTCTTTAATCTTTAAAGTAAAAGAAGTTAGGCTAGCATAATTTTAATAACATTTTTAAAATAAAGCCAATCAGCACCAAGCAGACACTCCCATCAGTTTAGAAAACCTCCTGCTGCCTACCTGCTTTCTTCCAATGTTGGCCAGGCTCTGTGGAGTCAACACTGCACAGGTCAGGTGAGAAGTACCCACCTGATTCCTTTTGCCATAACTCTAGAGATGTAGCATTCTGCATGTGACTTCTGTGTTAATCCAAGGGCCTACAGGTGGAGGCAAAATGGATGGCTTGCACTTGTACCTTCTTTGTCTGAGTTGTCAGTTAAATTGATAGACAACAGATTAACAGTTAAAGATTTAAGGGTTGGAGGGTGGCTCATTTGTGCATGAAGCTGTTCACATTAAAGTATATGTATAATCCCAGCACTCTTATGGTGAGATAGGAAATGGAGGCAGAATAGCCTGGAAGATCATGGGCCACCTATTAGCTGACATATTAGCTACAAACAAAAAAGACCCTGTCTCAAGCAAAGTGGAAGGCAAGGACAAACACTTGAGTTGTCTTCTGACCTCCATACATGTACAGTGGCATGCATATAGTCATATGCATACATACACACACAGCATACACTCTTGTGTGCATATGCTCATGCACACACAGATTAATAATAAAAATTAAAATTAAAAACGTTATTTATGTGCATATACACAAGAATCCCACCACATACTGAACTTGAAGACAAGTTAAATGATTGAAGCTTCATTATAACTACAAACAAGAACAGAGTCATGGAGTTTTTTGAGTTAAACGTGGCTGAGGGGAGAAATTTCTGTAGTGAATAAAGGTGGCCATATTTCACAAATCATCTTGTCTCTGAGCAGTCCTTTTTACTATATGTATATATTGTCCCCAACGTAGATTTCATTTGTCACAGTAAATGTTGGAATACGAGCTTTCGGTAGCTGTCTCTGTGACTAGTTTCTCAGAGTAGTCAGGCCGGAATACACCTGTGAAGTGTACTGTGGAGTGCCATATTTGGTATCCTGTGGTCATAGTTTGGGGAAGTTTTACCCAAAGGTGTTTCCTTGGTTGGCTGACATGCCCTTACCTGCTGAGACCAAGATTAGCATTTGTCTTGCACAGGCTGAGGGAAAGCTGGTGTGCTGTCTTTACCCTGGCTTGTTTGTTTCTGCCAATTCTGCCTGTTTATCCCACTCACCACTCAGGGCTCTTTTCCCTCTCTAGGAGGGTGTGCTGATGGTGGTTCAGCTCCCCCGCCCCCATCCTTTCTATTATCTAAAAAGGCTGCAGGGCTAGTTTTGAGTACATAGATAAAAAAAAAAGTTTGAAATACCCTGTCTGTCTGAAGAATTTACCCTGAGGGCTTCTTATACCTTCTGTAGAGCTAGCATCAGCCTGTTGTTTGCTTGTTGGGGTGAACTAGAATTGAACTGCTTGTAAGCCAATGAGATAAGCCTTATCTGTGCTTAAGAAATATCAAGTCCTCACAGGGTGTCTCAGTTTGCTAACAGTGCCATTTCTGGATTGCCAGGGAAGACTTGGTGGGGTTACTTTCTTGCTGTCTTGCTCCTGATTCCTTTTTCCTTTGTCTGTCTAGTCCTTTGCTTCTTGCACTCAGTGCCTATTTCTTGTGGATCTTACTTGTTTTGAGATGATCAGCTTTTTTTTTTTTTTTCAACTTGCTAGAGATGGATCTCAGAGCCTCACATGCTAGGCAAGTAGTGCTTTAGAACTGAGCTGCAGTCCCAGCCCCTGCCACTGTTTATTGGATGCCAACTCCAAACTGGACAGCATACTTAGTGTCTGAGATACAAAGGGAAAAAGAAGATAGCTTTAGCCTCTGCCTGGGGAAAGAGTATATTCTGGCAGGAGAAACAGGTGAACAGGAAGGTGCATGGACGACTTGCTGTATGATATGATGGGGGCAGCGTGGATTGTAGTATAGAACCAAGGAAATATACCTCACCCAGTTCTTTGGTGTGGATATGTTTTCTCTTTATTTTAAAGCCTGTGTGTAGCATTTGTGCCATGGTATGCCATGTTTGGAGGTCAGATGGCAGTATGCAGAGGAGCTTGGTTTCTCTCCTACTGTATAGGTCCTTGTGATTGAATTCAGTCACTAGGCTTGGCAGCAGCACCTTGACTTACTGAATCATCTTGCCACCCTCCCCCCCCCAAACAGTTCATGAATGAAGCTGTTGACAGGTGGATCTTCTAAGAGTTAAGGCCTCATTGGGAGGTCATTGGGGTACCACATTTGAAGGGAATAAAGTAATGGGACACTGAGTCAATTCTCATAAGAGCAAATGGTTGTAAAAACAACCCTGTGTCTTACTATGGTTTCTATGACTGTAATAAGACACCATGACCAGAAAACAACTTGGAGAGAAAAGGATTTATTTCAGCTTGCACTTCCACATTATAGCCACCTGGCATGAACGTTTGGTTCATGCTAAGTTGTGAGAATACTTCCTGGCAGGACATATAGCTCAGGTCTTCTGTGTCGCAGCCATTGGAACCCTGGCCTTTTAGGTGAGCTACAGGAGAGATATGTTTTCTTAAAATAAGGCTATTAAGAATTTTAGATCAGGACATCTGTTTTGTCAGAGTCAAATATCTCCTTAGAAAATAACTTTTGTTTTCCTAATACCTGATAAACACACAGATGCTTATAGGCCTGTAGCATCTAGAATGACAGCAGCAATAAGAAAATAGTGAACCCTCTGTGTTTGAGATCTTCATCTGTGAACCCAGCCAACCATGGAATAATAATATTTGGAAGACACACTACGTATGTTCTGATCATGGTCAGACTTCTATTCTTACCATTATTCACTAGGCAGTGCAGTAAAACAGCATGTACAAAGCATTTATATTGTGTGGGTATGTCAAATGTTATAAAAATGACTTGAAGGATGCTATGCCACTGTGTGAGTATTTATAAGTTCTCCTATCTGCAGGGGTCCTGGAGCCAACTCCTCCTCCCATAATGAGAAACAACTCTGTATTTTAAAAACGATATAATAAAACAAATTACTCAGCTCTGAGAAACAAAACAATTAGTTAAAATGTTCACAAAATGTTTAGCTTTGAGGTAATGTACTATATACCTCCAGGACAGACTGGCTAGTAAATATTTTCTAAGATAACTGAATGAGGTAATTTGCTGTTTGGAACAATTAGCTTCGATTCAATTAAAATAATGCCTTTAATCATAGAGTAGTAGTTCAGCGGCCCTTTTATCTGGCAGCATTATGGACAACAGAGCCCAGTTATCTATCAGGACAATTTCTAGATCACAGTCATATGGTTTGTATAAGTGAGACTGCTTGCCTTTGTAACTCACCTAAGAGATATTAGACCACTAGGAATGACTGACTAGTTCCTCTGCGGAGTGAATATGCTGCTTTTTGTATGTTAGTTAAGTGGAGAGGTATATATGGGCAAACATATTGACATTTCCTCCTGTGGTTGTTTTAATAGGTCTGTCCATCTTGTGTTGACTTGTTGCCCTTTACTTACTGGTTTCCGGCAGTTCTGGTTACAATTGTGTAGTCCCATTTGTGACTTGTATTCTTGTGTTGAATTTAAAACATTTTACTATTGAAAATTTCAATGTATTTAAACAGGAATTGTCCCATTGCATCCATTACTCAGCTTTAGCTGTTGTCAGCATTTATCATTTTGTCTTTCTTAGTTCCTCCATTTCTTGCTTTCCTGGAGCTTGTAAACACCATGTCATTTTCCCTATAAATCCACTTGGAGTACATGACTAAAGGAGTCTTAGAAGAAATACCACTGTGTTATTACCACATCTAGCAAAGTGAATTCCTCTGTAGACAAACTTCCCTTAATGTTTTACAAGTTTTTCTGTATTTAATTTATTAGAACTGGGAACCAGGCAGCTTCTACACATTGCAGTTCGTCCACTTTAGCTCATTTCTTTGAATTTTTTTTACTCTCAAAAGCCTCTTATTTTGTAACACTTTATATTATTTTGTAGCTATTGGTTTATTAGTAGAAACTGGCTGTTTTCCTATGCAGTTTCCAAAATCTGAGTGCTTTTGCAATATTGTTTAGCTTTTTCTATTGGTCCTCCATATTTCTAATAAAATGGCATTAGAAGTACAAACTTGGTTACATTTAGATTTTTTTCTTTCTTGTTTTTTTGTTTGTTTTTTTTTGTTTTGTTTTTTTTTTTGTTGTTTTTTTTTTTGTTTTTTTTGAAACAGGGTTTTTTCTGGGTAGTTTTGGCTGCCCTGGGACTTGCTTTGTAAGATCAGGCTGGCCTCCAACACAGAGATCCACTGGCCTCTGCCTCTCGAGTGCCAGGATTAAAGTTGTATGCCACCACTGCCTGGCAATCCTCCTGCCTCAGTTTTCCAAGTTCTAGGATTGAAGGTGTTTACCATATCATACCCCTAGCCCCAGCACCAGCCTTTATTTCTGGATTACTGCCAAAGGCTAGATGGAAAGGCAGTATAGAAAACCACACAGCCCTTGGTTTCCCAGACATGCGATGCTGATTAGGTGTCAGGTGCTAGGGGCCGCAGCCAATATTAATACTGAAGGTTGCATCCATTTTGTTGACAGCAATTTAAATTAATTAAATGATGTATTAGATGAAATGCATGAATTTAGTCCTAATTTGTCAGGACTGACAACATGGAGACCTTATGGGGAAATTCCTCAGAAGTCAAGACTGTAAAAAACTTACTCTTTCACTTTTCTTTTTCGCTGTTTTTAGGCTTTAGATACAGTAGAATTTTATTTTGTATATATCAAAAGGCTAAAATTCAGTTTTAATGAATTACCATATTATTGATTTACTTATTTGGTTTTCTGGAATTCATTTTTGTTGTGGAAGTGTCTGTCATGTGTAGACCAAGCTGGCCCTAAATTTGCTGTGTAGCTAAGCTATTCTGATATGTCTTGCAACCTGAGGGATGAGTTCCCAACCTTGTACTTTATTGTAGCCTGTGGTGTGTCATATATATTTTAGAATCTCCATCTCATCACTTACACACATGGGGGATGAGCAGAAGCAGACAGACAGGGACACAGAAAGGGGACAGAGACAGACAGACAGACAGGAACAATGGAGGGGGGCTGGTAGAGAGACAGGGACACAGAGTTTTTATTAGAATTATATTGCATTTGTACAGATTAAGAGTTTAATCTTTGTAATATTAAATGTTTTAGCCCTTGTGCAAAATGCATCTCCATCTTTCTAATTAAGGAACATCTTACTAAAAATGTGATAGGGCAGGTAAGATGCCTCCCTAGGTAAAGGCACTTACTGATAAACCTGAAGACCTGAGTTCAATCCCTGGGACCCACATGGTGGAAAGAAATAAAGGAAGGGAGGGAGAATAAAAGACGAGAGCAAGCCTGAATGCGGAAATGTATTTGAGATGGATTTAGATCATAGACTTTTGTGTGAAAGGCCGAGCCATAGCACATTCAAAAAACAGTTGTTACTCTGAAGAGAAAGAGATTTCTTAGTTGTATAAATACATGAGTCACAGAAAGGAAAATGATAAATTACTGGACTTAATCAAATATTTTAAAATGTTCTCATCTAAAGACATTATTAAGAAAGAAGGCTGACTCAGCAGAGATGTGTATATGTTGTTTGTATGACAAGGGAAACAACGTATTTTCAGAATGGGTAAAAGGGTTTGAATAGAAGGCCACACGATGCCTAAGCACAGGAAGACTGCTCAGCACCATCAGTCATCCAGGTATGCAAATCAAAATCACAGATACCCCAGGTTTCACTAAATGGAAAAACAAGATAAAAGCCACCAGCAAGCACTGTAAGTGGTAGAGAGCCTCCAAAACTTTGCTTTTCTGTTGTTGGAGTATAAAGTCATGGAGTTGTTTGGGAAACTGTGTGTTTCCTAAGTGATAAGCAGATTTCACATTTATTCTCAGATGTTAACCCAGAGAAATAAAGACATATGATCAAGAACAACCTTGTTTGAGAATGTCAGGATAGCACTTGTGTTCAGAATGCCCATGTCTGCGCACAGAATGAGTTACAAACATCTGTGTCTACATGGTGGAATTCTGCTTAGGAGAAGAGTAGAACCACAGAATGAGTTACAAACATCTGTGTCTACATGGTGGAATTCTGCTTAGGAGAAGAGTAGAACCACTGCTGCAGCCAGTGTTGTGGACAAAGCTCAGCAACTCTATGCCAGATGTGAAAAGCCAGACAGAAAAGTTATAAAATGTACCACTACATTTTTGTGAAAGTTTAAAATAGATGAAACTAAACTGTGGTAATCGAAATCAAATCAGTGGTTACTCGGGGAGGCAGAAGCTGGCCGGAGACAGAGCTTTATGGGAAATCATGAGTCTTGGTGGTAGCCAATTTGCGTGTATGTGTGAGCCGACTAGCAACACAAGATCTGAGCGGTTTGCTGCCTGCAAAATGCTTCAGTTTAACCAAATGTGATATGAGTGTTCATTAATAGGAGCATATGTCTAGAGTTGAAACAGTGAGCAGGTTATGAGTGTTTCTTTATAGTTAGGCCTTTTCTAATTTCTTTAACAGGCAAGCCTCTTTCCTAAATGCTTTATTTACTAAGTGTGAGCTTTTTGGCCTACTGTGTGTGCCATCTGAAAAACTATTATCTCCTTTTCTGAGTTCAAGAGTAGTTTCTGTAAGTATGGGAAAGATGATCCTTATAGGTATCCGCTGGAGCAGTCCCTATAGACACTTATGCACCAAGCCCATCCTTCCTGTTGCCGCCATCCTCCAGAGCAGTGGTTCTCACTTATTTATCATTGTGTCTTATCACATACATTTGGCAGTATCTGGAGACATTGTCATTGTGACAATTAGAGAGAAGGATACTGTGCTACTGGCATCTAGTGGGTAGAAACCTCAGAGACTATTACCCATTCTGTAGCACAAAGGACATCCTCCGGTCCTGAAGAATTGCTTGGTCCAAAATCACATGGCTCCAAAGTTGGGAAACCTTGTTCTAGGCCTCTCCTTATCGCTGGAGCCGAGTCAGTCTGTCAGGTGTTGACTGTGCTCTACTCAAATCAGTTGTGCACATTACATATCTCTTCTCTGATTGAAGTTAATATCAAATATTTGTAAGTATATGTCATCTTAATTATGGAGAGAAATCCGTGTCTCATTTGTGTTGACTATCAAATGTAAGATGTTGGAGGTTTTCATTAAATAGCCAGACATGACCTTACTGTTTTCCTTCAAAGGGGGAAGGTGTGAGCTTTCTTATCAAATCCAAGGATATCAAATGTAATCGTTTCTCCTTTGTTTCTTCTTCCGCAGAATGACAGGAAGAGAATTTTTCTCTCGCTTTCCGGAATTATATCCATTTCTCCTCAAGCAGTTGGAAACTGTAGCCAGTACAGTGGACAGGTAAGGCAAGGACATATTGGATGAAGTACAGTCACAGTGTGAAGATATGTGTAGTCACGATGGTTGGACAGGATGGCTCGTGCCTGCAATCCCAGCCCTCAGAAGATGGACACTGGAGGGTTGCCATCAGTTTAAGGCTAATCTGAGGTACATAGACAGACTTTTCTCAAAAAAAAAAAAAAAAAAAATCCTGGGAGTGGAGGAGCTGTGGAGAAATGACTCAGCAATTAAGAACACTGATCTTCCAGAGGACCTAGGCCCACTTCCTCACACCCACATGGTAACTTCCAGCTGTCCATAAATCCAGGTCCAGGGGATCCAGTGCCTTCTGGCATCTGTAGGCAGCAGGTACAATGAGATACACAGACACACAAGCAGACAAAACTCTGGTTCACATAAAATAAGATACTAAAGTTAAAAACAAGCAAACACTGGAGTAGATGGAATGATTGATTAGTGGGCTCAGACACTAGCTAGTAAGCCTGACAACTTGAGCTTGGTTTCCAAGACCTGTGTTGTGGAAGGAAAGAGCCAGCCCCTGAAAATTGTCTCCTGACAGTGTGCTTTGGCATGTGTGTACACAAAAACACATGTATGTACACACACCCAGAAGGAGAGAGAAATTAAATAAATATAATTTTTTAATTTTTAAAGATTATAATATAATTACATTATTTTCTTTTTTTCTTTTCTCCCTCCAAACCCTCTCATATACCTCCCTTGCTCTCTTTCAAATTCCTGGCCTTTTTTTTTTAATTGTTGGTATATTTGTGTGTGTGTGTGTGTGTGTGTGTGTGTGTGTGTTCCTTGATTCACAAATATAACCTGCTCAGTCCATATGTTACTTGTATATGTGTGTGTTCAGGACTGACCAGTCAATACTGGATGACCAGTTGGTGTGCTCTTTCCTGGGCAAGACTTTTTCCCACTCCCAGCATTCCACAACTGCCTATATTCAGGAACTTCTCCCCTCCCACATTAGCATGTCTATTGGTTTCCTTGTTTGGTTTTGTTTAGGCAGCCATGTTGGCAAAACTTTTTGGGTGTAGCTTCTGACATGTCTAGAAGGCACAGTCTTACAGCAAATGTAAGTTTAAAAATTAAAAACAAAAACCGCAACACCAAGCAAAGTGAAGGGGCTCACAAAGCTCCACTCCTCCCTGAGGGTCTGTAGGTGGTGGAGTAGCCACCAGTAAGTGCCCATAGTCCTGTGAATAACCCCTCACCCATGCTTCTCTCAGCAATTTTAATGAAACTCACCGGTTACCTAAAACAAACCTGGAAGGAGGGCATAAAAGAGGGTCAGAAGTGTCATTATATGAAATTATCACCATGTATCTCCTAAAGTACAACATTCTTTGAAGTTTTATTTTCTTTTATGTGTCTGTCTGCGTGTTAGTCTGTACATGCACATGGGTGCCCACAGAGGCTAGAAGTGGGCATCAGATCACCTGGAGACATGGCTTAGTGGTTCAGAGCACTTGCTGTGCTTTTAAGACCCGTGCTCCCAGCACCTATGTCAAGGCAGCTCACAAACACCTTTCACTCCAGCCCCTGGGAATCTGATACCCTCTTCTAGTCTGCATGGTTATATACATAGACTCATGCACATAGACACATGCGTGTATACATAGAGAAATGCACGTAAAGTTTCTTTAATTTTAGGTTAAAAACATTTATTTTTCCATAATGTGCTTGCCCTACAAGCCCAAAGTTTAATCACCAGTACCCATATAAAAAGTTGGATGTGGTGGCATGTGCACTTATAACTCTAGTCCTGGAGATGCACACAGAAAAGGACTAACCTGTTGGGTGAACCCCAAGACCCAGAGAGAGACCCTCTCTTGAAAGACAGGGTGGCATCGACAAGATGGCTCAAGCCTGAGGGCGTGTCTTGTGTGCCCCAACCCCACACCAATTCACAAGTCATCCTCTGACCGTGTGTCGTGGCATTGTGTCTCCTCCCATCATATGCACAATGATAATAAATATCTTTTTATTTTAAGTTTTAAAAGGACTAAGCTGGGCAGTTCCTGAGGATTGACATCCAAGGTTGACCTCTTTCACACACACACAAATTATTTCTTCCTGTTATTTTTTAAGATCTCTTTCTAGATACTAAATTTATTTAATAGATTCTTACTGTTTTGTGTTACTGGCCTGTTTCAACTCACCACTGTGAAACTGTAGCAGTTTGCTAATTAATCAGGTCACCTGTGTTCAGATGTGAGTCTACCTGAGTAAAAATGACCAGTTGAGTTTTAGGAACTGCTTGAGATGGAGAGGAATGCTCTCATTTCCTTTCAGTCCTACCCTGTAGCTGACAGTAGACTTTTTTCTATGGGCATCTCAGAACATATATCATTTTTTTTTCTTTATCAGTCTTTGTGCTGGTGTGAATGCATGTAACTTGTCTGTAATGGGAAGATGTAATTTTATCAGTGATTTACTTTTGTTGTGATACGTTTTCTCTAACTGCTAGTTGGTGCAGATAGGATTTTCTGGTTCTGGTAAGTCATAGCCTATTCATGCTTTCTCAAACCCACCAGACATGGCAAGCTTCACATTCCCTGCTCCAGACAGCCCAGCCAGCTCAAGAAAGACTGGCTTTGGAAGAGAATGCGTGCAGAAGCCTTGCTTTGCCAAAGAGTTCACATGTGTACATTAAAGTGAAGGAGAAAAAAGTGACAAAATGTGTTTGAGTGGTACCTGACTTCTTCAGTCTTAAATCTTTCATGTATAATAACTTCTTTTCAGTGAGACGGGAGAACCTGATCGCCATCCCAGTATGTTCCTCTTACTCTTGGTGCTGGAGAGACTCTACCCATCTCCGATGGATGGCACGTCGTCTGCACTCAGCTTGGCACCTTTTGTTCCTTTCATCATCAGGTAGTGTCATGGTGTAGGAAACTTGGAGGAAATGCTTTATCTTGTTCTTATTTGGAGAATTATAATCAGCATATTGTCTTAGAAAGCCATTGTGTGAAACCTACGGTATGGTGAGACTTTCTGCCATTGCTCCCGACTGTTCTCTAGTGCTTTAGAGCAAGGTGCTTAGACGGTGGGCCTGGGAGCTTACTGTGTTGGCAGTGCTTCCCTTGGAGACCTGCTAATGGGTATGTGGTGTTGATAAGAGCTATTCTTTTGAAAAAGCTGCCTATGGTTTGCATTGTTCTATACTGGGCCAGCCAACACATGTATGATGGAGCAGGCTTAATCCTAGCATGTATTCCCTGTCCTGTAGTTTAAAAGACTATCAGGATATATAGCTCTTTACTCTGGAGGAATCAGAGCATCCAGAACCTGGCATGCCTGTGGCAATGCCACATTGCCCATGATCCCACTTACTTTCTCTTCCAAACTTGAGGTGCCTAAGAAAGATCCCAAAGCTTAGAGTACATGTGGATACACACCAGCTACAGGTGTTCTTGCTTGAGGGACATCACCAAAGGCTCTGTTACCTCTTCTGTGGTGTCTGTCACCTTCTTGACCACTTTTATTTTGGATTAAGCACCTTAACATGCCAGCCTCCACAAAGCATTTGTATTTCCCAACTGTTGTATTATTAACAGTTTTTGCTTTCTTCTTACTTCTTGACAAGTTGGTGCCTTTAATGTATCTACTAAAAAATTGAAATGGACTTGGACATGCAGTACAAGAACATGAGACTCGAGAGTATGTGTTTAACGTTTGTGTGGCACTCTGGCCTATGCTTCCTGGTTTCATGTAGCTGATGTGCGCATTTCCATGTGAGAAACCATTAAACACAAGATTCTGACATGTGATTGCTTTGGCCATTTGTTTGTCACCAGGCCCAGGCTGTGGCTGTGTTATCTTTCATCATAGAGGTGACTCACTCAGACTGGTTTCTGCTTCCTGATACAGTTACCAACCACCTCATCCAATATTTGGTGATTCATTTTAGAAATTTGGGTGGTAAATTTTACTTTTAAGAGTATTCTCTCTATGAACACTTGTAGCAGGCAGGTAGGGGCTAAGTACTGTTTCAGAAAGTCGACACAAGGAGAAGGGGGCAGAGAGTCAACAGTGTGCATTAGAAAACCAGCTGGGCCGTGGACCCTCATCATCTGCTGAGAGCATTTGCTTTGCAGAGGCTTTTACTGTCTGTGGTCTGCTACTCCTAGAGGCAGGAAGTTGCTGCATTGAAAATATCCTTTCTAATGGCCCTGTTTATTTATCATCTGAGTATAGACATGGTATTGAGAAATAGTCAAAGATTACATTAATATAGAAGATTTAAACATTACTCTGAAACCAGGTTGTAGGAAGCAGTGAAGTCCTTAGTAAGGGTGTGTGGTTGGCATGGGTGTGGTGGTCAGTGACACAAGTATCTCAGGCCCATGGGAATGGCAAAAGCTTTCTCTGGGTAAGATTTAGAGGGATGGCAAAGCCTTCAGCTCACCCCTGTCAGGATGGTGATAAATTCTGCAGAAAATGTTCACAGCTGCTCCCCATCACCCACATTGTGAGCGCAAGTTCATGACCTAAAAATTGCTTCCCTACAATGACTGCTCCTACCAAGATAGCTAAACCTGCCTCCTCCTTCAGTTGTATTTAGTAATGCTGCCTTCTTGTTTATCTGTATGCAGTAACCCTGCCTCCTCCAACACTCTCATCTCACTGTTCAACTATATATAGTATATATTATACATAGACGTATGGCTGTATATGTATATAAAACTATATATAATAGGCCGGGCGGTAGCGGCGCACGCCTTTAATCCCAGCACTCGGGAGGCAGAGGGAGGCGGATCTCTGTTAGTTCCAGGACAGGCTCCAAAGCTACCGCAAAACCCTATCTTGAAAAAACAAATATATATATTTAACATCCTGAGCTTTCCAGTGTGCTATTACAGAGCGTAGACTACCTGATCTGTGTCTATGTGCTGTCTGTCCTTTCCTCATTCCCATGTTGCACCTAGTTAGGGTTCTAGGGCCCAAAATGCAAGGATGTGGCACCAGGTTAGAACATGGTTTGGGTTAGTTTGGTTGGTTTCGTTTATGTTATTTGGTTTTGCATTGCTGGGGATCAAACTCAGGGCCTTGCTCATGCCTGGCAAGCACTCTACCATTGAGCGGTATCCCAGCCCTGTATATTTAAGAATCTACCCAAGCACTGGGAAGATGGTTCAGCAGTTAAGAATGCTTGCTATCAAAGCAGACCAAGGTTTGTTTCCCAGAATCCATATGATGGCTCACAACTGCCTATAATTCCAGGTCCAGGGAATCTAGCACCCTCTTTTTACCTCCATAGGCACCAGGCATCCATATGATGCACACACATAATACATACATATATATAATAAACAAATCTAAGGGATTTTTAAAGAAAGAGTCTATCTAAGCTTATTTCTCTGTCAGCATGAATCTTAGAAGTTACTAATTTGGATTTTCCATGTTATATGTGGGCATAGTTAAGACTGTTATACTGTCTTGGAACAGAAATGCTCATATTAGCCCAAGCATCTTGTTTACAGTTTTTAAGGTCTTGTGTATTTTTCTGTTCTCCATCCAGATACACAGCCCTTCCCACATTAATGTGACACCTTTCATTTCACACTATTCTCTCTTCAGTTGCAGTAGCACAGGCAGATTATTAATGTTTTGAAAGAACTCCAAGTAGCTTTCTGAATGCAGCTCCCAGTGTCTAGTGGTCTGGGCTTTCTAGAGGCCAGAGGTCTCCTTTGAGACTAACAGGGCTGGGAGTCTTTGGATTCCCTTTCACAGGCAAGTTCAAGCTTCCGCTGGAAAATCTCAGGAAACCTCATAGTACCCTAGAATGCTGACTGTGGAGTCCTGAACAGAGCAGAGGCCCAGGCTGAGGAGACTTGGTTCTGTGACACTGGCACGGAGCAGTTTTCCTGCACTGGACTGATGTGGTGGTACTCTCTCTGAGTGCATAGTGCCTCCTCCTGCTAAAAACATGAGAGCCCAGCACCTCTCTAACCTGGGAGGAATCACCTCATTGTTTTGAGGGCCTTTGTAAAACATCCCCCACCCCCCACTCCCCACCCCCACAGCTTCCCCTTCTTTCATCTTAGTCTAATTTTAGTTCCCATCTTCCCCAGTCCATTTACTCATTGCCCTCATTTTTGAAAGTGATCTCTGTTTGTTTTCTTTCTCTTACAAATACTAAGCACCAGTAACAAAACCAAACAAATAGGAACCTGTAGAAGTCATGCATAGAACCTATGTGGGGGACATTTTTATGTTGAGATATGAGCATCTAGTCAACAAAGATTAGGGAAGCTTGTGGTTCGTGTTTTTAAAAGAGTTTCATGGGACCTTAGGACTCTATCAGTTTTACCAAAGAAGAAGATGGAGACAGAAAAACTGAGAGTTGGTCCTTTTAAGCTTGTGATGCTGAGAAATAATATTGACTCTGATCTTGTTTCCCTTGAGTGTTACATAATGCGGATGATTACATTGCACCTTCTCCAGGTTAGGGAGTAAAGCACGTGTCTTCTATGCTGGAGTATTGTAGATCTTACAGGAAACAGTAAGGAGTTTCCTTTTCACTTGAGATTCTGGTGCCAGGAACTCGTCTTTAAGTATGCATTACACTGCTGCTTTGGTGTTTTGGATTTTGTTTGTTTGTATTTGTGTTTATTTTTGTTTTGAGATGGATTCTTATGCAGCCTAGACTTTCCTGAACTTAGTATGCAGCCAAAGACAACCTTGAACTTCTCATCATCTTGTCTCCATTTCCCAAGCACCCGGATAATAGGCATGTACCAGTATGCCAAGTTATACAGTGCTAGGACTTGAACTCAGGAGTTAACCACATGCTGTGCCCATCTTATTTGTATCTGCTCTCACTTCTCAGAATCCTTTTAGCTAAGTAGAGGGCAACATTTACTTTATGGAGACAAAACAGATAAGCAGGGTGGTTCCAGCACCGCCAAGGTAGAAGTCTCTGCTGCTCCCTCTCTCATGCTCTCAGCTCCTGGTCGCTCCTCTTTCCGAGTGCAGTGCGCGCTCCTCCTGCCATTGTCACTGTTAGCCTGGACTGTCATGCTCAGCGCTTGCTCCTCAGCATGGACTGTAATCTTCTAGGCAGACAAGCTCAGGCATTGTTGTTTTGTGGTACTTTCTTCTACCTAGTACAAATCTAGGCACCAAATTAAACTGAGTAAAATAAAAATGAAACTAGCTTGGAGTCAAAAGTTTGTGGTGAGTAGATCTGTGTATTCTGGGGTGTTCAAGGACTTCCAGCCCTGTATGATTAGAACCACATGTTTTAGCCATGGTCATGGCTTACATAGAAAGGAGCCTCAGCTGGGTTTTATGTTTTACCTGGCCTTTGAGGAGCCCTCTGTTCTAATATGAGCTTTGGCATTTGCTTATATTGTGATTCACCTCTCTGACTTTTTGTTTCCTTTTCAAACAAGTTTCAGTCAAATTGAGTTCTTGGACTGAGTGTTACCTTGGTCCTCTCTGGCCTCATGAGCCTGTGACCTTTCTGGATTATGAATTCCTTTTTGGCCATCCTTTAGAGGGGCCCCGTGAAAGTGCCTTTCAGTACCCTGCTACAGGGTTTAGGGTCATTGGAGAGAAGCCTGAATGGATCAGGATAGAAGATGTGGCAAGGCACTGTCTTTCTCTTGAAGCTCATAGTTATAATGAAGCCAAACATGCAAGGGAAAGCCCCCCCAGACCAATACAGCCAGATCCCAGAACCCAGGTAGGAGAGCCTCAGTCCAGTGGGGTTAAATGTCCTCCTTACAAAATAGCCTCCTAGGTTTAGCACTTGGGAGGCAGAGGAGAATCTCTGTGAGTTTGAGGCCAGCTTGGTCTACATACAGAGCTCTAGGACAACCAAGACTACATAGAGAAACCCTGTCTTCAAAACAAAACAAAAACCTTTTTAAATTTGGTGTATATTAAGTGTACTTATTTGATTTGCGGAGCAACGGTGTGTCTTCCGTCCATGTGCACAATGTGTAGCACACATGCATCCCCATGAATGTACCGCCTCAAACATTTGTCCCCTGGGGGTGGGAACATGGACACTCTGAAAGAGCAAGCTTTTTTTTTTCCCCCACTTGCTTTGACATGTCTCTGCCAGTAAATGGGAAGGAAAGCCCTGAAGCCAGATGAAGGTCAGGTACTAGGCATTGTGTTCTGTGAGTAAGAGCATGTCCTAGGACTCAAATAATTGAGAGACTCAGGTTCCAAAGGTCAGCTCAGAATCATGCCAGCAATTTGGGGGCCATGGGTCATGGAAATGTTCCAGCAGCCTTCAAAAGACTCTCTAAAAGCAAGGAGAAAGCATATTTTTCTGCAACCACATATTTGTACTGATAGTAGTTGTTTCCGACTGACTCTTAAGTGTATCACTTAGCAGTACTCTGTGCTTTAGTTGCTGAGAACTAGGAAGGATTCCCCAAGAGTATTAGTCATGTATGAGTCACCTCAGTGTTTGGGTGGTGTTACCATGCTGGTGGGTATGCAGCTTTATTCAACATTGGAATTACTTAAATGAAAATAGACTCAATTGCCACTTTGTATATAACAGAGGCAAAGGAATAAAAATACAAAAATCTTCAGAAATGAGAGTAGCAAATACAAACTCAATCCATACCCTCTACCTCTGTATGTCTTGGGGGAATGGGAGCCACTGAGAAGCTGTGAACTCAGAGCTTGGATTTTATTTATGGTGTGTATTTTTTTAATGCTTGGAACTAAGCAAATAGTTGAATGTCATATTAGTCTCTCTCTCTCTCTCTCTCTCTCTCTCTCTCTCTCTCTCTCTCTCTCTCTCGTCTGATATATTCCTTGATTGAAAGTACAGGTTGGCAAGTTGGCTCAACAGGTAAAGGCCCTTGCCACTGAGCCTAACAACCGACCTGATCCTTGGGATCCTTGGGATCCTCATGGTAAAAGGAGAAAACTGACTCCTGCAGCTGGTCCTCTGACTTGCATACAATAAGGACTTTGTAAAATATATGTTCCATATGACTTTAGGAAACTGTTTTTGGTAGGTTGAGACTGGAGATATATACCATATTTGGATTTTTTAAATCAAAATCATATCTGTATAAAATTAAGAGTGTCTGTTTTCCCATCATTTTATGTAGGAGACGGGAATGGGGTCTTCTGTGAGCCTGGGGGCAATGTGATGGCACTGCTGTTGTGGAGAGCTTTGCTGTAGTCTTCCTTAACTCTGTGGCCATTCTGTTGAGTCTTCTGCTCTGGGATCCTCGTTTTAGGAGGGTCACTGATAGGCTAGTGTTTATCTGGGGCAGTGACACAGCGTGGAGGAAGCAGGACATCTGGAAGCAGTCAGATTGGGAAGGCTGGGTAGAGGCAACGAGGTAATCGTCTTTAGATACTCAAGAGGCTGCCGTATGGTAGAAAGCAATTTGTTATTTTCCCTCCCAGTGGGGAAGTAGGAGAGGGTACAACTCTGAAGACAAAGAAGAGTTTTGTGAAAGACAGTGTTCTCCATCAAACACATGACTAGATTTTCTTATACCGGGCTGCCCAGCAATGAAAGTGCTTGAGGAGAACTGATCCTATGTTGGATATGCTTCCCAAAGGGTCTCTGTGATGTGTCTGAGGTTGGGTAGGATGACTGTCAAGGCATCTATTTGGGATGTCTTATTTCAGAACACTGAATATCTCAGCCACAGTTCCAAAGTGGGTGGTGAGTGAAACAATGAGCCTTGATCTAAATGTCTCATACCTATTTGTACACTTTTTATGAATTCCCCAGTCTTACAAAGAAAAAAATGGGAGAGCCATTTTGGCATGACCCACAGAGTTGTGGTGGTCTATTCCTAAATGATGCCCTCCAGGAATTAAGCCACTTAAATTTAGCTTCTAACTAACTTCTGTAACTTTGTTCTGGATGGTTCTGAGAACACGCTTGGCCTGTGTGATGTTATGTCTGAAAAGTACTCTTCTTGATTTAATTATCTTTTTTTTTTTTTGTGGTTGCTGTATTTTCTTCCATTCCAGATGTTGACTTAAGTTCCATTTGTTTTCTGACAAGTATAAAGAACATGTTAGTCTTGAGAAGTCAGAGGTGGCTCTTCTGAAGTGACTGGAATAAGGAGCTGTTTGCTGTCCGCAGCTCTCAATGGATCTTGTTTGAACAGAGATGTCCCTGGGAGAGAGTACTGTAGTCCCCAAGTCTTGCCCATTGCATATGGAAACATCTGAAAATTGGGCCTTGCTGGAACAGCAAATGAAGAATTCCCTCTCCCTGACCCTCCTGTGGTTTCCACTGAATTTCATAGGGTCACAGGGACAGAGACCCCAGCACCCTAACCTGCTGACAGTTGGGGTGATGAGGGACCTGTTACCCTGTCAGTCTAGAACTCTGTCTTTTGTTTTATGGGTGAGACTATGGACTCCAGATCAGACTTTGGACAACATGGCAAAGGACAGGGGTCACTTCTGCTCAGGGACTTTTCAGCAGTTCATTTTTCTTTTGTCTTTTCCTGGCACCCACTGTTCTCTGTGCTGGGGTTAGCCCACTGAGCTAATTGTGATGCAGACATGTACATGTGAAATAACTTCCTGAGTTTCTAGTGCCAGTCATTTAGGCTTTTTATAGGGAGGGAGGTCTTGGAGCAGAGATGGGGGAGAGGTCCTGGTGCTATGCTAATTCGCTTGGTGGAGGGAGGCCTCCCTTTTTCTATGGCCTCATCCAGCTCTGTTGAGAGCTGTGCTCATGCTCTTCTGAGTTTCCAGATTCCACCCAGGGTAGTTGAAGTTAAGCATGTGGAATGAAGTCATGTTTTCTATGTTGTGTGCCCCCCCCCTTCAAGTTCTGGATTAAAATAAACAAACAAAAAAAACCTCATTGATTTTTTTTTTTTCCTCCCAGTTCCTAGAGCAGGGTCTGGCTAGCTCAGTCTGGGGTGCCAGATCTCTTTAAGACATTTTTCCAAGTATGTTTTGAGCAACAGGAATGAGGAGTTCACCTCTTATGGAATGCATTGACAAAGCAAGCTAGAAAAACAAAGCTTGTAAGGACCAGCTTTTCTTCAGTGTTATCTGTTACTTCAACAGGCCAGTTCAGGTCATGTTAGAACAAGTGATTAGATCTGCAAACAGTCTCATGCTTAGGTGAAAATTCTGACAGTGATGATAATCCATGGCCTATTGCTGTCATTGGCTTGAAGAGCTAGATTCCAACTAGTTGATTGATTAGCCAAGTACTTGCTAAACATTTGTTGTATATCTAGCTTGTGTTGAGTTGTGGGTAAGCTCAAAAGAAAGGGGTCTTCATTCTTGAAGAGCTTGCTGTAGGGCCAGCGAGATAAAGTGCAGGCTTGTCACTCTGACATTGTGTACATTAACTACTTTGTTATGTGATACATGCCCTAAGGTCTGAGACTAGTGAGCTGTATAAGTCTAGCAAGCTTTCCCCAGTAGCAGGGCAGGAAACTCTCAGGGAAATTCAATCTGCTATTTTGGGAAGTGAGGCCATGGTACTCTGCAGGCTGTGGGGCCCAGCTGGGGGGGGCACTGGTAGCTCTAGATTTATAACCTGGAAGTGATTGTAGAGCATTGCTTCTGCTCGACTAAGGGTGACCCAGAAGATGCACAAAGACAGTGGTTTGCAGTTTTAACAGGAGAAACTGCTATCACAGATCTGTGACAACTTTAGTAAAGATAGTATTTGTCCCAGAGGCTCCTTTTTTTAAAAACAGTAACCCTATACATTTAAAAATACTTGAATTTTTTTCCATATGAAACTTTTATTTCCCTGGTCTTAAATATTTTCTCAAAAGTTTTGCCAAGGTGTTCACAGATATTTTTAATGCTAACTTGTAGGTCTTCACTGTATTGAGCTCCATGCTGCTAATGTGCGCTCATTTACCATCGTAGTAATGGACATTTTAGATCAAAACTGTACTTTTTTTTCTCTTCAGACCAAAAGTATGAGTTAGGGAACAGAATAGCAAATAAAAATTAAATATAGTAGTATAGGGAGATGACTGATTATCTTTCCCTGGCTCATTCTCCCCCGGCCATTTGGACCTTGACTCTTACCTTACTACAGTTGCCTCCTGCTATACTGAGAGCTATCTTTCTAGACCTCCAGCAGATACCTGAAGCCACAGTTAGTATTGAACTAACTAACACTGTATTTGTTCCCATAAGACATTACTTTTACATTTGTTGTGCAACCTCAAAGCCTCCATTAATCCCCCTCCCCCATACACACACACATCCCTGGTACAGTTTCATGAATAGAAGACTCATCTTTACCATGAATCTGAGGTTTGCAGCCCAGTTTTTCTCTTTTCCTAATGGATCCCTTTTCACCTACAGTGTTGGTGTTGTGACTGCTCCTTGGCAAGTCAGAATTGCCAGCTTCATCACTACTTCTATGCTTTGGGCAGTAAGACTTGGACCCAACCACTGTTTCATGGTAGCAGTCCAGTAAGTGAAATAGCTAAGTTACTCACAGGTGCGTAATATGCACTAGGGATAGGCTCAGCAAAGGATGGTTCATGTTTTGAGCTGGACAGTATGGGGTGACATGAGATTTCATCATTTTACTTAAAATGATATCCAAATTAAAACCTACGGATTGTTTATTCCTGAAATTTTCCAGGTAGTACTTTCAGGCCACAGGTAACTACGAGCATGGAAAGCAGGGACAGCAGTATCTACAGTCTGGTCAAATGGGCTGCGTTAGTCACATCGGCGCACAAGGTGCACCGGGCCTTACTTACAACTTGCATGTTTCTGCTTGCCCTTCCCTCTCTCCTCCATTGGCTCTGGCGCCTCTCTCCCCCTCCTTTCTAACAGGCACAGCACTCTTCACCACTGCTCCATACATCCACTACTGCGCTTACTTATTCGACCCAGTAGCTCCGCTTTCATCACCTTGGGCTTACAACAGATATTAGAGACCTCTCCATAGAGACAGCCCCCTCCCCGCCCAAAGCTGCTCATGTTCAGTGATCTGATTCTCAGGAAAAGTTCTGTGTTCAGAGTCCCCTACTTCATGTCCTGTCCCATTCACTTCTTGGACAGCTGCAGCCTAGCTCCTCGCCATCACTGCACTGAGCCTGTGTCTCATTTCCAAAGCCGCTGAATGCTCTGCAGTGGTGTCTGCTTTTATCCTGAACCAGTGCTCTTGCAGACTCCCTCCTCCACAACACTGGCCACAGCAGCTTCCTTGAGCCATTGTTTCTCCTCTTTGACTTCCTTCCCACTCCACCTTCTTCCTGCTGCTCTTCAAACACTGCCCACCTCCGCGTCCTGCCCTCAGCCTGCCTTTTCCACTCCCTCGCACTCCCTGAGGTTGCACATGCCTACACTAAGGAGTCAGTCTTGATCTGTGATTCCATGTTCCTCTCTGCCTATGCCACAGACATCCGTCAGCGTTTTCACTTGCCTCTGCTCACTGTGGGCTAAGCAGCCCACCGTCGGGTCTGCTCACTGTGAGCTAAGCAGCCCACCGTCGGGTCTGCTCACTGTGGGCTAAGCAGCCCACCGTCGGGTCTGCTGCTGCATCCTTTCTGCTGTCACACTGCACCTTCTCCACACTGCACCTTCTCCACACTGCACCTTCTCCACACTCCACCTTCTCCACAAGGAACATAACAGAATGTGGACTCAGGGATCTGACTGCGTTCGCACTTGCTCACTGACAGGAGCATTGCTCCAAAACAAATCCCTGGCTTCTGAAAGCCTTCCAGTAAGTTTGAAATGATTTGCTCTTTTTCGTTACATTGATTAATAACAATTTGCAGTAGCAAGCAGCAGCTCCTGTGACAGGGTCCAGGAGAAATAAGGCTAATGTATCGACAGTATGTACCTGGCTGTTTGAGGAGTCAGGGTTGGTTCATTTATTCATTTACTCAACAGGAATTACCGAGAACACTGAGGCACTAAAATTTGATGGAGAGTTGGACATGATGAGTTACTATGATGCTTCTTGTCTCTTTTTCTTCTGATTTTTTTCCATTCTAATTAGAGATAAATGATAATTAGCAGATGTTTATGGTAGAGTAGGCACTATTATAGGTCCTTCTGCATATTATCCCATTTAATCATCAAAACAGCAGTGTGAGTTTGCTGTTGCTATTACTATCATCTAACGAGGAGTCATGGAAACACACCCTAGGTCATATGGCTGGTGTGGGCTAGGCTTGGGTGGGAGCCCAGGTGGCCTGGCTCCAGAACCCATTTGCCTTAGGTTTAATAGTTCCTCACCCAGCAACAGGCTCTCCCACCTACCTATTTCTGATGTTCTCTCTGTGAAACATGACGAGCTGGCTCTCATTGTGCCAAAGGTAACCTACAGGTGTTTGGGCTTGCCTTGTTTTCTTGGATGGTTCTCCTTTGGGGCATGGCATTGGCAGTGGTCTCACTTTTCAATCTGAAATCAGCACTAAAGGAGGAAACGTTTGCAGCTGAACCCACGTGCTCGTGACAGATTGCTAAATCAAACTGGCTCAGCTGAAGCACTGAGATTCTTGAGAAATACTAAGACTTTCTTACAAAAGAAATTTTCCTTGTTATAGGAGCTTAGGGTCACTGCATACTTGCAGATGTCATGGTAAAGAACAAGTGTGGCTTGAGCTGAGATGCGTACAATCCTAGCGAGATTATTCGTGGGCTGCTGTTCATGCATGCTTTCAAAACTATTAGCAACGTTTCCTCTCTGACTCTAGTGTGTCATCTTGAGTTTCCACAGTTAAAATTTTATATAATTTGGAGAGATTTTGGAGTTGCTGAGAGTGAAAGAAAACCATAGTAACATGCATTTCCCTGAGGATTTGAAGTTTACAAAGTACTCTCTTCATATGTACTAATTTACTTCTCTATCTTTACTGTCTTAGAAAACATGGTAATCGGTACATATTAAAATGTTTTTAGTTGCCCATGTTTTCTTGTCTAACAATCCTAAACCTACTCAAGAAAAAGCCAGTATGGATGAGTAGGTTGCTTAACTGAGTTTCATTGCTCCAAAGTGCATCTAGGGACCTCAGGGAACAATCTTGAGGGGCCCTGACAGTAGCAGCTGGTGAAATGGGTTAAAGTGGACTAAAGTCTGTGAAATGGGTTAAAATCCCTCTTTCTTGTCAGTTTTATGGTTTTTTTTTAAATTTGTTTATTATATGTATGAGTGCTCTATCTACATGTACAACTTTATGTCAGAAAGGGCATCAGACTACACTATAGATGGCTGTGAGCCACCATGTGGTTGCTGAGAACAGAACTCAGGACCTCTGGAAGAGCAGCCACGTTATCCACACAACATCCAGAGTGTTATCAGAGGCTGCTGTGTGTCTTGAAGGTACTGCCACATGAGAAAACCCACTTAATTTTGATCACTGTAGCCATCCTGGAAAAGGTTGTCTGTTTTGGTCCAAACCATGGAGATATATCCAAATAGCCAAGAAAAAGCTGAGCTGTTACTGAAAGATGTGTCACAGAGACAAGAAAATAATTTACAAATAGTGGGCAGAAAATATGTTTAAAACACTAAGGGAGGCCCTTGAGCTGTCCTTGTGGGTGATGGGTGAGAGGTATTAGCTTGTTTCTTATTGGACTGTTTATTCATTTTCCCCGTAAGAGTCATTATTTCCTACAAAACCAAAATTTAAGGTATAGATTCATTTGGGCATGGACAAAATGACCAAAAGTGCAAAATTAATTTACTAATTATAACCTATATAACTTTAATGAAGAGAAACCTAAAGAAATGGAATTCTTACAGGGTGTGATGGTGCATGTCTTTAATCCCAGTATTTGGGAGACAGGATCTCTGTGAGTTTGAGGCCAGCCTAGTCTATATAGTGCATTTCAGGCTAGCTGGAGCTACTTAGTAAGATCCTGTGTCCCAGGCAGGAGTCTGGGGTGGAGTCTGGCTAGAGAGGGGTTTGCAGTGCGCTTCCTGATTGAGCATGTCCCTAAAGTAGCAGTTTTAGGATCCCATCAATTGAGAGAATTTTGCACTGTCAACCGGCCCACAGAGCAGCTTTCTAAAGCACTGGTGTTACAGGGGAACTGTACACAAACCTAGAGGATGCTGTGGGATTGCCCAGTCTGACAAAGGTCACTAGTGTTGTTGGACAATTATGCTCTGGTTTAGACACCTCGGGCTGTGGATTCTAAAATGGGTGGTTACCCTGACTAAACCTTAGATAAATATTCTTGAGTTCTAGGTAAGATAGGGGATTCAAAGCTCTGTTTTTCTCTGAGTCCCACGACCAGTCCATGAGTGAACTGAGTTAGAGGACAGTAAGAGAACACTCTGCTCCTATCTGCTGTTCCTGTAGCCCTCCCTCTTCCTTAGGGTGCTGCTAACCTACTGCAGACCTATCTGCTGTTCCTGTAGCCCTCCCTCTTCCTTAGGGGTGCTGCTAATCTGCTGCAGACCTATCTGCTATTCCTGTAGCCCTCCCTCTTCCTTAGGGTGCTGCTAATCTGCTGCAGACCTATCAACGACTGATTTACTCTGAGGGTGGTGGACACGTATGGAAAATTATGTTAGTGTTCTTAAACAGTACCCTCAGGCCGGCCACCTTATATTCTTGGGTACACCCTTCATCTTGAGCTGAGCCTTGAGGGTTCACAACAGACCTTCATTTAGTATGTAGTTTTGATCCATTTAAAACCAGGGAGAGACAGAATACACTTATGTCATTAGCCACAGTGTGAGATAGGTTATGCTTCTTTGATTTTTTTTTTAAATTTATTTATTTATTAAGGATTTCTGCCTCGTCCCCACAACCGCTTCCCATTTCCCTCCCCCTCCCCCGATCAAGTCCCCCTCCCTCATCTGCTCGAAGAGCAATCAGGGTTCCCTGACCTGTGGGAAGCCCAAGGACTGCCCACCTCTATCCAGGTCTCGTAAGGTGAGCATCCAAACTGCCTAGGCTCCCACAAAGCCAGTACGTGCAGTAGGATCAAAAACCCACTGCAATTGTTCTTGAATTCTCAGTATTCCTCATTGTCCGCTATGTTCAGCTAGTCCGGATTTATCCCATGCTTTTTCAGACCTAGGCCAGCTGGCCTTGGTGAGATCCCAATAGATCATCCCCATTGTCTTAGTGTGTGGGTGCACCCCTCGTGGTCCTGAGTTCCTTGCTCGTGCTCCGTCTCCTCCTGCTCCTGATTTGGACCTTGAGATTTCTGTCCGGTGCTCCCATGTGCTTCTTTGATTTTAACAAGAAGACAATTGGCAGAAGATGCAGAATGAGGAACAAGAAAGCATGTTGTCATCTCCACACTTGTGACCTGGTGGAGGCCCACCATAACTCTACCCCACCAGAACTGGTTACCATGCTTTCAGTGACACCCTCTTTTCCATTTACCTCTCCTCTGTCAGAGAAATCAATGGAGGCCTCTTTATAGCTTTGATTCTTCCTTACTCTTCAGAGATGTAACTCTGTTTCCTTTCCAAGATGAAAGCTTTGTCTTTGTCCCTCCCCAAATAGTTCCAGTCAGCAGAACACACCGAATCTTTGCAGATAAAAGACCCTGCTGATAAAATGCCAGATTGTTATCAGAGCTGCAAGTGAGGGAGTCAAGTCTCTACTGTTAATTACCTCCTTACAGCTTTGTTTATATCCTGTTCATTCAAGGCATGTTTTTCTTGGATAGCTTCTTGTCTGAGCTCTGAACTGGAGTCTGAAGTTTGTAAAACTCCCGAAGGTCAGAGAATAGTGGATCTCTTCTTTTCAGAAAGGCTTAATTGGAAGGAAGAGAAGATCAAAGTTGCTATCTTCCGTCTGAAAAGGATGAATGCTTCATTTGGATGGTTAGTTCCTCACCTCAAGAAGACAGACCCCAGTGTACTATATGAACCTTGGTTCTGAATGCTTAGCCAGGAAGTTGCCTGGCAATAGACTGGCATTTATATCTGAAGCTGTGAATATAAAGCACTGGCTAATTGGACGTCCAGTCATTGAGGCCAAAGGCTAGTTGAATCAAAATAAACTACCTGATAAATATACTTGACAATATTGATCCATGCATTTAAAAATGGTTGGGTATAGTGACGCATGCCTTATGTCCCAGCACTTGGGAGTCAAAGACAGGCGGATCTCTGAGTTTGATGTCAGCCTAATGTATATAGTAAGTTCCAGGCTAGGTAGAACTATGTAATGAGATGGCTAAACTGATAAATGTTATGTTTTGGGCATTTCATCATAACAGTGCCTGCTTTAACAGTAGTCTAGCACCATAGGAAATACAGTGTGATAGGGCTTCTGATCTGCCTTAATTTTAATGTGATTGCTGTTGCATAGAAGGAATTGACTAGCCTTTTAAGAACTATAGGGCTATGGATATTGAACACTTTAAGGAACCCAAGAAGTAAGAGCATTTTGCTGCTATCACATTAGGTGTATGAAAAAGTTTGGGATTGAAAGAGCCTGTTTTGTCTTTAAAAGTATCATTTAAACCATGGTAGCTACTGTTCTACAGATAAACCAGGGGAGAGAAGTCAGTTCTCTCCAGTGTACTCTGTCTTCATGGCTGGAAGAGGAGTGTTCATTGCTCTGATTATGGAACAGTCTTCATGATTAAATTAGCCATATGTGGGCTCTGGCAACAATTAAGTGGCCAAACATATTTCTTTACTATTAATGAATGAAATTTGTTTTTTTATATTTATTTTTTTCATTATTTATTTATTTATTAAAGATTTCTGTCCCTTCCCGACCCACCGCCTCCCATATCCCTCCCCCTCCCCCAATCAACTCCCCCTCTCTCATCAGCCTGAAGAGCAGACCTGGTTCCCTGCCCTGTGGGAAGTCCAAGGACCTCCCACCTCCTTCCAGGTCTAGTAAGGTGAACATCCAAACAGCCTAGGCTCCCACAAAGCCAGTACGTGTAGTAGGATGAAAAACCCATTGCCATCGTTCTTGACTTCTCAGTAGTCCTCATTGTCCGCTATGTTCAGCGAGTCCGGTTTTATCCCATGCTTTTTCAGACCCAGGCCAGATGAATGAAATTTGAATCTGAATCTGACCTTATGTTGTCTTGTTAGCTTCCGTCTTTGTTAAAAAGACAACTGCAAACTGGCTAAACCAGCCCTCTCAGCTTCTCAGCAGTGGACTGCCATATTTTTCAGACCAAAGAAATTCTCAAACCCTATAAACATCTTATCTGGAGGTATAACTACAATATGAGTTTTAGGAAGGGAGGAAGGGATAGAAGAATATACTCATATTAAATAACGAAACACTTTTCAACCGTGAAAATTCTTTTTTTTCCCCCTTTGAGACAGGGCCTCTCTATATAGCCTTGGTTAGCCTGAAACAATAATGCCTGGTGAAAACCTGGTATTTTAAACTATAACAAAGAAATCCCTCAGTTGAGCGATGGTGGCACACGCTTTTAAACCCAGCACTCAGGAGGCAGAGGCAGGCAGATCTCTGTGGGTTCAAGGCCGGTCTTGTCTACAGAGTGAATTCCAAGACAACCAGGGCTATTAAAAAGAGAAACCCTGTCTCGAACAAACAAAACAAAACAAAAAATACATCTTGTATCCTCCATCCCTGTCATTGTTTGAAGGCAACTAGGATGTCAACAATCTCTTTCCTATATTTTAATTTAGAACTTTTTGAAAAAGAGGCTGGACATTAAAGACTTAGGAATAAGTTAAGGACATACACACACACACACATACACACTTTGAGTAAAATTCAGTAGAAATAAGTTCTGGCCTTCTCACTACTAAAAATAGGGAGGGATATGTTTTGTTTTGTTTTTGAAGCAGGGTCTTACTATATAGCCCAGGCTGACCTGAAACTTGCTTTGTATTCAGGTGACCTAGGTGACCTAAAATTTGTAAGCTTCCTGCCACCTCTTATTGAGTACTAGAATTATATTATGTATTACATGTATGTACCACTGCATAGGCTCAAAAATATATTCTTTATGAAACAAAGATTTTGCTAGATATAGCATGGTTGTTTAAGAAAGTCTGATATACATGATTTTTTTTTTTGAAAAGTGGATTCCTTTGCTTTCCTTTTGATTAATGGTTTTGTCAGGATAACTTCTGGGATAGTAAATGAAGTGTTTTGAAGTATCTGAGGGAGGGAGTGAAGAGCATTTCTGTACCTTGTGTGAACTGGTAATGCAGATTGTAGGTGCGTGACTCCAGATTCCACCGGCAAATATAGTCAAAGTCATAGAAATCTATTGATGAGATCATGAAAATGAACAGAAGCAATCCAGGTTGTTTTGTTTTCTTTTGAAATGTTGTATTTGTTAGATTGGTAGACCTTTGTACCCAAAGCTTAAGCAGTATTGGGTTTCACACTTAGTATTTTATTTTTATCTGAATTTAGAGGTTGTGTCTTTGACAGAATTGAAGAATGAATCAGACATTCTCCACTAATTTTATTTTGTTTATTTTTGATAGACAAAGAGGAAAGCTAGCAAATAAATAATACTGCTTTGAAGCCACCTTTATTAAATTCAGCTGGAGTAGAAATAGTGATATTTAAGAGCTTTCTTATTTTTTGTTTACATTCATTGTATGCCGTCTTTGAAGACTTATTTAATGCTACTTATGCATATATATATGTATATATATATAATATCCTTATTGAAACTAGCAATGGGAATTAGCAGTGATTTTCTTTTTCTAGTACTCTATGGTCTCAGATATTTAGATTGTTGGATATTTTAGAAGTTATGGCCAGTATTCTTTATTGACATGTCCCCATCTTAAAACACAATCACCATGAAATTAATGTATTAACCCAAGGTCACAGTCAGGAAAGGACTTGTAGGTAATATGATGCCCCTGATAATTAGTAGCATCATAATTAAGTATTAGGATGCTTCAGTGATGAAAGGATATAGCATGCTTCTGAACAAAGATACCACCACTGTGGCTGTATGCTTGTAATACTAGTACACTTTTTATTGGGGCCAGGCCATGCGCATGTGTAGTCAGTTCTGTTTGAACTGTACACAGCAATCTGCATTCGCTATGCATTCATTTAGGATGTATAAATAGGATGCTGGTCTTGGTTCTATTTTCCCAGAATTTAGGATGATTTGAATTATTAGGAACTGAAAAGTACTTTTTCATTATGATATGAGTCGAGTTTTTGATTGTTCAAGATATTAGAAAGAAGACTTAATAAATTCAAAGTGGAGAGAAACATCTGCTTTACCTTAATAATCACATAGAAAATATCATAAATGCAGATGAGTTTATTATAGCTGTCCCAACAAAATTGAAACTACTTAATTGAATAGTTTATAATATGTATTTTAAAATAACAATTTAATTAATTTTCATTTGTATAATCATTATTCAGTACTGAGGTTGTAAAAATACCTTGGATACTGTAGGCTGACATGTAATTGTAAGGCCATTATTGGGAGACTAAGACAGGCGATCCACAAGTTTGAGGCTAAGACAAGTTTCTCAGGTTCAAGACCTGTGTCAGAAACTGAGACACACTCACTTTGCAGTTGATACATGCTGTAGAGTAAAGCTAGACAGTTTAATTTTGAATCTTGGCTGATCCGTTTCCTTCCTTTGTGAATTAGTTAAATTGATTTTGCTGAATTCCTCTGTGCAATATTGAGAACATAGTCCTAGTTCTTATATGATTGTTAGCCTTTAATATTTATTTTTTAAAAAACTGATCACAAGGAAAAGTTAATTTTGGTCAGAAAGTTGAAAAATTGACTAGGCTTGTTTAATCTGGGGGAAAAAACACTTACGAGAAGGGAAACAAGAAACTTTTCCTTGAAGTTTGTTGTTTGAGACAGAGTCTTAGTATGTAACTCTGGCTATCCTGGAACTCACTCTATAGACCAACCTGGTCTTGAACTCAAAGAAATCCACCTGCCTCTGCCTCCCAAGTACTGGGATTAAAGGCTAATGAAGATGTTCTTTAAAAACAAATTAATACCTGACTGGTAAACTGCACATGTTCAGAGTGTGCAATTTGATAATTTATATACCTATAAAGCTACCACTACTATAAAGTTAGTGAACATATCTATCGTCCTTTGTAATCCTTATACAACACCCCCCCCCCCCAGGCATCTGACAGTGGTGGCTTTGTTCTCTGTCACTATAGATTAACTTACATTTTCTAGAATTTTATAAAATGGGAATCATACTGCATACATTCTATTTTCTTTGGCATTCCACTTGCTGGGCCTCATTAGGCCTGGGCATGAGGCCCACTGTAACTTCCTGAGCCTAGCTTGAGTTTGGAGACCTGGAGGCCATGACTTCCCCATATTAGTGAGTGACTCAGGGCAGACTGACCTAAACCCACCTCTGCCCAGCCACTGCTAACATGGCAGGATATTATTGGCCCTTATTCCTTACTCTGCCTCAATTCATCCCAAGATTCCCACCCCCTCTCAGCCCTATGTAAGTTCCTGCCTGATGCAATAAAGCGAGATCCTGCTTCGATAGACTCCTGACTCACTGTACGTGTGTTCCTCCCTGGTGGCCAGGGGGAAGGTCTGAGTCTTTGACACTCACTATCCTGCCCAGCCCCAGGGAAAGTCCAGCAGGTCCTTCTCTGCTGCCATCCTTTTTGCCAGAGAACCTGGCATCCACCTGCATATTCTGAGATTCAGCCATGTTTTTAAGTAAAGTGGGATTCTCTTATACTGATCCTCCACAATTTGTTTACTTCTTTAACTCGTGATAGACATTTATTTTATCTAAAAATTTAGCTATTATAGATAAGTTGCTAGGAAGTCCCATTCATGTACAAGTCTTTGTATGGATATTAGCTTTCATTTCTTCTCTAGATTAAATACATGAGAGTGAAATGGGAGGGCTATGTGGTTGCTTTAACTTTAAGAAGCTGAAAACTTGTTTTCCATAGTTCCTGAACCATTTTACATTCCCACCAGCCAAGTGTAATAGTGGGCAAGGTGCACACCTCACCTGCTCAGCTTTTGGTTTTATTTTTTCTTCTGTTTTTATTTCCTTTTTCAGACTTATTTGTCTTTATTCCATATGTATGAGTGTTTCCCCTGCTTGTATATTTTACATCACATGTATGCCTAGTGTTCTTGGTGATCAGAGAAAATGATAGATTCCTAAAACTGGAGTTACAGATGATTACAAGCTGTCATGTTGGTGCTGGAAATCCACTTGGGTCCTCTGAAAGAGCAGACAGTGTTCTTAACCACTAGGCCATCTCCCTGGCCTCAGTAAACACAGTCATTTTCATTTAGTATTTCTCAAATGTGTAGTGGTAGATCATTATTACTAAATATATTAATAACTCATATCACCTTCACTGGTGTTGACTCATCGTGTATGACATTAGGTTACATGAACACATTTTCATACCACCATATAATGTACTTTTAGTTTCCCAAGTAACTCAACATGGTGAGCATCTTCACTATACTCTAAGCATAGATTTGGATGCAAACAAACATAAAACTTTTCCTAGGGTGTTTCTAAAGGGCTAGCAGTAGTCTGTTAGCAGTACTATAGGTCTGTGGAGATGTGACTCAGTTGATTTAATTCAGAAGGAACATTTTTGTGGAGATGAAACTGTTCCTGTTGCATACTATTTTTCTAGGCCAAAATCAGGCAACTTTTTGGAACTTTTCAAACCTTTCCATGTAGTTGGTTTTGAAAGATTCATTCTTAATTATTTCAGTTTGAATTGTTGCTAGGAAATAAAAGGAAGGTTATTTGGGGGCATTAATTAGCGTTAGCAAAAACAAGCTGCAGTCTCAGAGAGCAATAATCATATTAAAAGAAATGCTCCACTTTCTCTCTTCCAGGAGGAGCACCAGGCGTTTAGTTGGTGTAGTCAGGAAGATTCATGTAGCTTTCTGTAGAGGCAAAATAATCACCAGATTCTAAGACTCTAGATGAGTAAAGGTCATGGGGTTGTTGTGGCCTTGGGAAGAGTGAGGGGTGCTTTAATGAGAGGATTCCAGTAGAGTTGATGAAGGGCTTTCCTCTGTAGGAAACACTGGTCGTTTGTTTCCAACTCCGACAGAGGTCTGAGCTAAGGGAAACTGGCTCTGACTATAGAAAGGTTGAGTGTGGTCAGTGTTAGGCATAAAAATTTTATTATCAGCATCAATATTGTTAGGAGATTAAGCAATGGAACAAGTCAAGAGAGATCCTAAAGATAATGTTGAAATTAAAAAAAAAGATAGTAATCCAACCAAAATGTTTAAATGCCCGTTGATTTATAGGATTTTTTATTGGATGGCTCTTAAGAAATTATTCTTAGTATCTTTTACAGATGAGGATGTGAAGGGATGTTATTATCTTGAGGGGCTATGGAGAGTTTATTTAGTGGATATTGGGAGGGTAGGAGTATGGGGGGAAGAGAGAAAGAGAGAGAAATAGAGGAACAAAGAGAGAGAGAGATGCCTAAGTGGGGGAGGAGGGAGACAAAGATACAAAGCGCTGCCTCTTCAGAAGAAGATCAGATGCAGAGAGCATGAAGGGATATTATGCAACTTGCCTTTGGCCCCATAGCTGGTACAGATATTAATATTTTAATTTGCATCTTTTCATTGTCATCTTATTTATGTCACCAAAGAAGCATTATAGTTGTTTCTCTTCATTAAAATGGTCACTTAAGTGTGTGTGCTTCTTTTTCCCAAGCCCTTAAAGCTCTGCTAATGCCCAGACTTGAGTGTATCCGTACATGTCACTATAAAGGTTAAAGTTTTCCATTCTTGAACATTTTGAGAACTGGTTTATGTACATGAGCAAATACAGTGCTTTGAGTGGTTAGATGGTTTGAACCGAGGTGATTAGTAATAACAGAGGACAGAGAGGCCATTGTCACATCCTTTGTGTGACCTGCCCCATTTTGATATATGTTCTTCATAAACCATTGTTTGGCCTGGGCTACAAAGTCTGCAGTTTGTGAGTGACTTTGGGTCAAAGTCCTGTGACTGATGTGCTTTCTTTAAGGGCAGTACATTAGAAACCTTTAGGTTTTGTTTTTTTGTTTTGGGTTTTTTTTTTTTTTTGCAACAGTAGTTTGAACAGGAGGAAATACATTTATGCTGCCAGTTTATTGTGAATGAGATCTGTAAATGTGAGTTCCAACCATTGGAATTAGTGGGATAAATTGCTTCTTAAGGATTCCACACCCATAATCACAACAGAAGGAAACTGGCACAGGGCATTCTATTTGGCTGTGGTTATATTCATTTGGTGACTCATTGTTCTGTACATGTTCCCACTAGTCTATCTGTAGTGAAAAACACATACATTCATATAATGTTCTTTGAAGGCTTATCTGAGTACTAAAAATAGGACAGGGGGCTGGGAGATATCTTAGTCCATATAGCATTGGCCCTGGAAGCGTGAGGACCTGGGTTTGATCATGGGCATTGCCATGTGCCCTTGTAATCCCAGTGCTGGGGAAGCAGTGACAGATGGATACCTGGGGTTTGCTGGCCAGCTAGTGTAGCTGAAATGATGAGTCTTGGGGTCTAATGAGAGATGCTTTTTCAAAAAATGAAGTAGACTGCTGTTCGGTAGTGGTGCAAGCCTTTAATCCCAGCACTCGGGAGGCAGAGGAAGGTGAATCTCTGTGAGTTCAAGTCCAGTGTGTTCTACAGAGCGAGTTCCAGGACAGACTCCAAAGCTACACAGAGAAATCCTGTCTCAAAAAAATCAACCCTCCAAACCAAACAAAAAAACTAAAACAAAGTAGACGGCACCTGATGTTGACTTCTAGCTTCTATATGTACATTCACCCAGATGTAAATGGACCTACTCCACATGTGTGCATAAACCCCATACATCTGCGTGCGCACGCGCACACACACACACACACACACACACACACACACACACACACACACGAGGGGGAGAGAGAATATTTGAAAGTACCTAGATTACCTGCCTCCAACTTTTTGCTTTCCTTGTATTTTTGCATAGGTGTTGGGCTTTTTCAGAAACATAACAAATTCTTGTCATAAGGGAAATTAATCGAGCTGTTTACATTTAAAAATATTTAAACTGTCATTTGTGGACCACTCAGCTCACAAGTTTTGTTAATTTTATTAGTTTAGTGCAAAAAGATTTTTAGTTTCAGACTGAGTTTTACGTCATTACAATTAGGCTTATTAATCAAAATAGGAGCTACTATGGTCAACAGTCTTAGACAATAAGTTTGCTTATCCTGTAGCATAAAAGCTTTGGCTTCAGGATCTGATGAGCTCTTGGAAAGCTCTTTCTACATCTTGCTGCCCGTGGAAGTGTAAAAGGTTGTCAAGATGCATGAAGAAGTGGTATCTGGTTGGCAAGAAGTCAGGTGAATATGGCAGATGAGGCAAAACTTTTTAGCAAATTTACTCAACCTTTGAAGCACTAGTTGTATGGTATGCGGCCAGCAACTGTTGGAGAAGAATTGGCCCTTTCTGTTGGCAGTGCCGGCTGCAGTGGTTGCAGTTTCCGGTACATCTCCTCTACTTTCTGACACATTTCTCAGATGGGAGGGTTTCGCTTGGGTGCGGATTGCTGTGGTCGATCAGGCTGGCCTCAGAGCACCCATCAGTGACCATGACTTTTTCTGCGCATGTTGTCCTTGTCTAAGTACTTTGAGCAGCTTTATGGGCCAGCCACAGAGCTGGATGTCACTGGTTGTTATGTACATTCTACTTTTCATCACAGATTCATTGTTATTGCACAAAATAACAGCATTACTTTACTGTCTTTAACTTTTGGTCAGCTCATAGAGCATTCACTTAGTCTCACTTTGCCAGTTTCCTTCAAATGCTGGACAAACATTGAATGGTCCGAGTCGAATTCTTTGGCAGATTCTGATGTAGTTGTGAGTCCTCTTCCATGATTACAGTCAGTTGGTCATCATCAGCTCTGATGGCAGGCGTGTTCCTTATCTTTAAGGTGCTCATTTCTTTGCAAAATTTCTAGAACTATCACTTATTGTATATTCATTCATTAGCAGTTTCTGGGCTGTTGGCACCGAGGGCTGTCTCTACTGCTTTACCACTCATTTTGAATTCTAATAAGAAAATCACTCAAATTTACTTTTGTCTAACAATTTTCCATTGTATTAAATAAACATAAAGCAAGTATAAATTAATAAGTTATTAGTTTTAAAAAGCAAGAAATGAACTTTAAAATGTTGTGTAATCACCATTATTAAGAATATTCTCCCAGGCAGTGGTCGCGCACGCCTTTAATCCCAGCACTAGGGAAGCAGAGGCAGGTGGATCTCTGTGACTTTGAGACAGCCTGGTCTACAAAGTAAGTTCCAGGTCAGGCTCCAAAGCTACAGAGAAACTGTCTAAAAACCAATAAATAAATAAATAAATAAATAAATAAATAAATGTACACATGCATCACCCAGCAAATTTTAACATTATAAAATTCATAATCACCACTCATAATAACTTTTCAGATATTATTAATAGGCTCTCAAAAAGTTAAGTTGGACAAAAAAGTTTATTTCTCTATGATTTATTAATTATTTCCCTGATTTCTCTAGCAGATCGTGGACTAGTTTTAGGGTACTTTGTATATCAGAATCGTTTTAATTTGCCAATAGAGGACATTTAGGTTTTTGAATATTTGAAATCTTATTTTTTTTTAAGTAGGAATAAACACAGTTCTTTCTAAACCTTTCCCCAGGTACATGGTAGGATTAAAGAATAGAGTGTGAACTCTTAGTACCTTTCTATGGTTTCTTTAATGGATCACTCAATCCTCTGTGACCTGAAAAGTCATTTGCTATGAGCACGGAACCAGTCTCCAAGATTGATGGTGCGAGTTCCAAGTATATTAAATCACTTTGAGAGCTAGAATTTCAGGCAGTAACACACCACAAGGAGAACCAGCCTGTTAGCTGACTTCTACACCTGTCCCCTCCCTACCTGCAAGAAAGGAAGACACCCTAAGCCCAGGTGCTGTGTTCATAACCCCGCCAAAGAGTCTAAAGGCATCTTTCTTCTAGTCTCCTGTAGAGACAGCAGAGAGTTGTGAAAGGCTTTTATTCCATCTGCAGAGTCTGTACCCTCAGCTGGGCTGCAGACCTCACCCCAGCCTGTGAGCCTTCCAAGGCAGAGCTGGAAATGCTTTTCCAGCTGGTGTGGGTGGAGACTCCAGACCAAGGAGCAGCTCTGTGCTCTGGTTTGGAGACTAAACTTCCAGAAGGGCTGGCAAGGGAAATGGTTCGTGTTAGATCTTTATATATTTACAGCACTTCATTTTTATTTTTGGTAAGGACTAAAATTAGTTCTTTTCCTTAAATCTCTAGGCTGGGGTTTCTAGTGTCTTTGTGTGGCCATTGCTGTAAAGCCTTCTTCCTACACTGGGAAAGAGCTTTTACTGAGAGAGACTGTTCTCAGTATTCCAGAGAAAAATCTCCTTCCCAGCTGTCTAAAACACTTGGATGGAATCTCAAAATATTTGTTTAAAATTGCATTTACTGGCAAAAAGATGATAAACTATTTAAATGAAATTTCAGATGAAATATGAAGATTGTATTTTGTCTATATTTTGATAAGAGCAAGGAATCAGGGATTAACATTTAAAAGCCATGCATCCCTTCATTATTGAAGAAATAATTGTAATTTCAGATAACGGAAGTGTAGTGTTCCAAGAGCTTTTTGGATGTAACTACCACACCATTTACCTTGGGGAAATTTGTTCACTTCATTGCCCAACACCAAAAGGAATGGTATGCATGCAGGCAGCCATCACCATTACCTCTGTGGTCCTGTGTCCTTGCCACGTGATATGACTGGGTGTTGCTGTATGTGCAGCTGCCATTTTAACTTAAAATTAGCAGCCCGGGGCATATAAGACTGAGTAAAGACTGGTAAGTGAGCACCAGAGTGGAGGGATCACATAGTCACATGTCTTTTAAGGCCAGGCTTGGGCCTATGGTGGCCTGGTCCCAAGTAGTCACATTACAGTTCTCTAATGTTCTATTGTGGTTTATTACTGTTTATTTCTTCATAAGGTTTTGTTATATCAATCAATCTCAGTTAATTTTCAAAGAGCTGCCCAGTAGATACAATTAAACTGAACATTTTGCCTGCAGACACATAATAATTGTTTTGTTTTGTTTTACTCAATCAGACCTGACAATGTGCACTTTTTAGTTGAGCAAGTATCTACTGCTCTTATTCCTCTCTCATTAACACAAGAAATGATTTTTTTCAACTTAACTCCAAAAGTCATGTCCATTTATATTTGATATATTTGAATGGAGAAACTCATGATGAGCTGAATTGAGGGTATGAGTAAATGCAATTATAAGTTCTAGCTAGCAGTGTGAGTGGGCCAGAAAAAGGGCCAGTTCAGACGGCAGTAGATCTTTTGATGAATTAATAACAGGTTTAGGAGGGTCAGGAAAGAACAAGCAGAGAATCTGGTAACTTCGACCACCACTGAACTCCCTGAGAATGTGATTCAAAAATATTTAGATCTTCAAACATATTGGGTACTGTTTTTCTTTTATGTATGCACACATACCCACACAGGATTATTTCTCTGAAGGCAAGATTTAGAACAATATACAAGAGAGAGCAAAAATCTTTGGTATAATAACATTGGGGTAAACAGAACAGGAATTGGAGCCCTGGGCCAGGAGAATGAAAGTGTGAGAGCAGAGAGTCAGCTGGCCCAGAAAAACTTCAGTGCCCCCTCTTCTCTTCAACTTATGTGCGTGGAAAGTGAAGGGTGGGCCTCTGTGAGCACATGAAGTATGCTTGCTGTCAGCAAGGCTGCTTCCTGTGCTGGGACAGAGAGCCCTGGAGACAACAGAGTATGCTTGTTCACTGAGGCTGAGTCCTAATGACTCTACCTATCAGACTATGATGGCTGACCACCTGTGTGGTGAGCACTGTGCTTTACACTTATTATCCCACTTAACGTCACAGTAGCAAGTAAGTCAAACCTTAGAAACTGGCTAACCCTAAAACCCACACCATGAAGTGATAGTACTTGAATCCACACTGAGGTGACATGTTCTTAACTCCTACCTTGTATGCTCTCCGTGTCATTTCAGTGTAGTAGACAAGGTAGTGGCCAGGGTTTGTTGTGGGAAGGGTAGATGTGATGCATCCCCTGTGCTGACACAGAGCTGACTATGCACTTTAATAACTGCACAGGAATAAAAGCAAATGGTCCTGACCAGAGGCAGTGCAGCAAGGTTTGACAAAAGAGCTCATACCATATTAAAATTCAGATGCAGAGAAGATCCCCAGTGGTCCAGAGTCAAAGCAAATTCCAAAGCATTACAAATGAAGTGTAGTAATAAGCCACTCTGTAGTAGTAGGAGCGGTGGGGCTGCATCCCTGGCACCCGGCCGCCCGCACAGCTAGCTTCACCCGAAATAATTACACGGAAACTATATTCTTTTAAACGCCGCTTGGCCCATTATATCTAGCCTTTTCTCAGCTAACTCTCGCACCTGGACTAGCCCATTTCTTATAATCTGTGTAGCCCACGAGCTGGCTTACCAGGAATGATCTTAACCTGCGTCTGCCTGGAGTGGGAGAATCATGGCGACTCCTGACTCAGCTTCTTTCTCCCAGCTTTCCGTTCTGTTTACTCCACCCACCTATGTTTTAACCTATGAGGGCCAAACAGTTTCTTTATTGCTTAACCAATGAAATCAACAGATTGATATATGACACTCCCACATCAATGAAGTAGTAGTTAAGCTGGCAAATCCTACATGCAGAGCAGGCTTTGTTTTAACTCTGTAACTGTGAACCTACTGCTCCTCCCCTAGCCTTCAGAGATACCCTGGAAGATCTGGGTCATTGTTGGGTACCATTTCCTAAGAGCGTAGAGCCAAGCTGTATGGAAAGCAGACCACTATTGCCTGGCATTCATGAGCATGTTTAGCGAGGGGCAGTTTCTGTGACATATTTCAGTCACAAAATTTAGTGTTCCAAGCAAAATGATAACCCGTCTGTGTAATTTTCTATCTTGAACACCTCTAAGTTCCTTGTCCCCAACAACTGTCAAAGCAAACTTGCAAGTGTATATTTGCTTAGTGTTTGTGTATTATGTGTGTATACACAGGTACATATGTGTGAATCTAACTGTAATCCAATGTCCTGCTTATATACTTACCATTAGATAAGTGTGAAATTACATTGGTTATTACTTTCTAATGAATATCATTTAATTTTACTTTACAAGTTGCTATCTTTAGAAATGGCATTGCTTTTTTAAAATTGCATTTATTTATTGTGTGTATGTGTATGGGTTTGGGTACATGCATGCCTCAGCACATGTGTGGAAGTCAGAGGGACTTTGGTCAGAGGGACTGTGGGAGTTGGTTCTCTTCTTACACCATGTGAATCTCAGGGATCAAGCCTTCGAGCTTGTTATGTAGCAGGTTGACTCTACATAGTGATCCGCCTGCCTTCCCCTAGATTGCTGGGGTTAAAAGTATGCACTAGCATGCCTGGTAAATGCACGTTGCTTTCTGAGGATAGTTTCAGTTTTGCTTGTTTACCTGGTTGTATGGGTTTAATAAGTACCTAAAGTGGGGTATGGAAACAAAACATTTTGGACCTTTTCCACTTTCTATTCTTTCCCCTGTATAGATCCCAAAGGCAGATTCCTTTGGGAAATCATCATTTGCAGAAGGCAGGCCATTCTTTTGTGTAAGGTTGCTCCTAATTGAAAACTAAATATCTATAATCATGTTGGGGTTATTTGTATTCGAAAGGAAACATTTATATACAAGAGCCCTTTGGTGACATAAAACACTATACCACATAGTACAAGTTGGGGCTGGGTAGAGGACGAACTGGGAACCTTCAGAAAGTGGCTGTGCAGAATGAAATAATTTGCTAATTAGGTTGCAAACCAGTTTCAGAATATTTTCTTTTCTTTGTTGAATGAAGTTTTCTGTCCCCATGGGCCAAAACAAGCATTTTACTATGTTTGCCAATTACAGATTAAACATTTAATCATTTTAAAGGAAAAACAAGTGAGAAAATGGGTGAGTTGTCAGGACCTAGTTAAAGTCCAGAGGCGTTCTCTGGCAACCTGCTGTAGCCTTGGCCGCCTTCCACTCTGCTACCTGACAACACTTCTCCGGTCTGTATCAGGCGCTAAGTTTTTCTCTTACGTGTTTTTCTTTCTTCTCCATTGTCATCCAGTTCCCCAGTGAAATTTAAAGTCATTTTGTTTCTACAGAAATGGCATTGCAGGGGCAGTGGTGTGTGGGTGTGTAAGTTAGAGGACAGCTGTGGAGTTGGTCCTCTTCACAGGAGTTCCCAGTATCAAACTCAGATTACCAGGCATGTGCGGTGAGTGCCTTAAGTGAGCGAATTCTCTGACCCTAGAAATTTTTTCTGTTTTTATTCACATATTAAGGTTCACTTTGGTGGTACTTCTGAAATACTAAAAACATTTATTCCTATGACTCTGCCCCCTGCATCCTATACCTACATGGCTATGGCCCCAAAAGACCATATGCAAATTCCCTTGTTTTGGGGGAAAGTTAAGAGGTCCTCTCTTTGCCAAGTAGAACCTACTGTCTTCTGATCTTGTTACCTTGGCATCTATGACACCTCTGAAATTGGATTACTTTTGTAAGTGGGTAAAATTTTATGAAGTCTAGAGAATTCAAGAAAAGTACTTCCTATGCTGAGACTTTACCAGATTGAACTTCTCTTACAGTCTGTGTTGTGTCTTTAAAAGCTTTCAGCTTCGCAGTCATACTCCCCACAGTGGTGTGGCTTCTCAGGAGCTAAGTGTTTACAAGGCTAAGAGGCCTATAGATGCCCTGCCTTTCCAGTGCTCTGTTAACATCACAAAATGCCACTTGTCCATGGCTGTTCCTTGCTTTTATCCCCACTCTTTAGATGTTAATCAGCCCAATGGTGAGGATTTAGAGCCTTGGCATTTATATCTTGTCTTTTTGACTGGAGCTTCATACTATGTTGCTTACCATTTGTGATGCTCCTCACTGTGGCCCAACCCATCAATTCTTTAGCCTTAATGTCCAGTTACTCATTAGCACCTGTCATCCAGACACATCCACCTGTCCCTTCAGCATTTTTCTGTGTGTGATTTATATACTGCTGGTCTTGGCTAGGACAGCCTTTTGTTTTTCTTGCCCAACTAGAACCATACTTTCCTGACTCAGCCATTCTCTTCTCACTGCTTGTAGCATGAAGATCATTTGTTTATCATTGTCCCTATACTGCCTCAGTTTTGCTCATCATTCTGAATGTGCATTTTATCCCTCTAAACAGCTTATAGGCTGCTCAGAGACAGTCTTGCTGCTCATGGCACTTACCACACTACTTTCTATTCTTCACAGGTATCCAGTTAAACTTTGTTCATCATTGATGAATAAACCAGTTTTCTGCTATTATCTTCCCCTGTGATAGGATTGTATATGCCAGTGTTATTTTTAACAAAAGCAATGTGACCTGTGAAACTAACATAGATACAGAGAAAAACATCATTTGAATAAGGAAAGAATAAGAACAGTCATTTGAAATGAGGTACTGATTCTGTAAATAATAAACATATACAAAGATACAGATGTGGAAACAAGCATTAATGCTGTTATGTTTTCATTTCTCTTTAGGTGTGGTTGCTCGCCTATCTACCATTCCCGTGAAATGGCAGCTCGTGCACTGGTCCCCTTCATTACAATAGACCAAATACCAAGCACCGTCCGTGCTCTACTAGACTCACTTCCCAACAGCACTAACCGGTGTTTCCGACAAAACCATATCCATGGGACACTTCTGCAAGTAAGTACAGTGACTCTGTGTGGCTTTCATAGACCACCGCAGGATGAACTTTGGTTTTTTCGTGTATTCTTAGCAGGTGAAAACTTGATACACAAGCTTTTAAGATTGTTTGTAGGGCTTATTTATTTCTACTTCTTAATTACCATATAGCTCAAATATGAATTAGTGTACATTGATTTGGCGGATTATCTTGTGCATTCAATTCTGCAACATGCTTTTTCCATCAAGTATGCCTACAGAACATTCCGAGCCATTTCTTCTTCAAGGTTGTGATGGTTTGAATGAGAAATGTCCCCTAGAGTCTTGGGTGTTAGAATGCGTGGTCCTCAGTTGATGGTACTGTTTGGTCACTGATGTGTCACTCATGGCAGGCTGTGAGACTTCCTGCTCCTACCACCATGGCATCACTCCACCATCGAGGTCTCGTAACTCTCTGGAACTGTTAGCTCAAATGGACTTTAGCCCAAATAGACTTTTCTCTTAGGTTGCCTTGGTCATGATATTTTATCACAGCAATGGAAAACTGTGAGCCTTCTAAGAAGACTGCCTAAGTGCCCACTCGTGCATGCTTGCACACACACACACACACACACACACACACACACACATACACACACACACCTTCAGAGTCACCTCAGGTCATCTGCTCCCTGTTGTGTGTATTACAGGGTTTTGCTGGTTTTTGGGAGGGGGGAGCGGAGAAGCATTTGAGGGTAGGGGTGATGCTACAGCACCCAGGTGGCAATCGGGACAGCCTCAGGTATCAGTTCTCACCTTTCTCCTTGTTTGAAGAGTCTCTTGGTTTTTTTGTTTTGTTTTGTTTTGTTTTTTTGCTTTGGGGGTTATTCCCTTCTTCACCACAGGCTGTGCCTCTGGGTTTACCTTGGGACTGGGTGTTCAAACCAGGTCCTCACGTTTGTGTAGCGGCACTTTTCCCTGCAGAACCATCTTTCCAGTCCCATGTGACTCTTACTATAAAGTCTCAAGCACTTACACCTTCCAGTCCTCACTTGGTTCCTGTGTTAAAGATAGGCACAGACTATCTTAGCCTTGGAGACAAACCTCAGAGGTCCAGAGATCATCATTGGATTAGTCAAACAGCTAGGTCTCTTTGCCCCTAACTCTGCCTCTGTTTCAAAGGAAACAGACTAATGATAAGGAAAGTAGCAGAAGAGAATCTTGAAAGTGTACCCTATAGGGAGTTAGACAGAATGCCCAAAGCATAAAAGATTGCAGCTGTAGGCTGATGAGTTCTTGCAGAAGTAGTGTGGGTGGGGTTGTTTTTCCTTCCTTTCTCCACTTGTACTGGTGGGCCTCTAATTGGATGCCTCCTGCCACCATAGCAGTCCCTATGTTGCACTGGTCTGCCCAGCAACCAGACATGATCTCCACTCTGTATGTGGGCTACCTTCCATATTCTCAGGTTTACTTTGTTGACTGTCATATAAAACTCTATGGAAAAACAAGAAACACTCCCAATTCTGGGCTTGTCCAGCTGTTCTTGTTCCTGAGTGTTGATGAAAGGCTTCCTGTGGGTGGGTTGGGGGTGAGGAGTCATAATTGAATGTGGGCATTTACTGTGCTGGTCTAACAGACTCCTGCATTGGTCAGAGTTGTTTCACTCGTGTTGAAAAGGTGTGTGCAGTCTTCTGCTCTGTTTGGACTGTTTCATTGTCTCTTCGGGGAGAGCATCTGAGGAGTTAAGTCAAGAGAGGAATCTCTCTGTAAGTTCTTCTACACATAAAACTATCTTTAAAATCAGCAGATGCTTGCTTGAACTTGGAAAAGAGGTTAGGGACTGAGAGGAGTGATAGTCTCCATGGGACCTTCAGAACCAGCTAAGTAAATACAAAACTGTTAGTTTTTCAAGAGCAGGAAATCATTTTGTAATCAGAAAACAAATTCTTTCACAGAACATTTTCTTGAATTATACATTTTGACTTCTTTGAAGATATTTACATAAACATATCAAACCCCAGAGTATTTCTTTAGTATACCTTAAAAACAAAAATGTGCTGATCCCTGGGTTTCTGAGACTTGGGAAAGACTCAAATTATAGGGCATGCAGAATAAGAACATGTGGGTTCATTTCCTAATCATTTCAAAACCAGAGGTTCAGAATGGCAGTGCTGAAGTGGAAGGAAATGGCACCCGTATGGAAAGGTGAGATTGTACAGCAGGTTCTAAAGAGCCCAGAGTAAATGACATTAAATCTCAATAAAGGCCAGATAAGAGCCATGGACATTACCTCATTTGGGAACAACACTGGCAGGGCCACCCGTCCTTTAAGTAGAATTAACTGTCTGTTTTTATTGCCAAAACTCTTCATGTTAGGAACTTAATGTTATTACTAGGTTACTTATCACCCCTAAGAAGTTGCAGTGCAGTTCAGAAAGTTCTCTTGTTAAGACTGAGTTTGGCCAGCAACCCTGAGGAAAGGGTTGTTCTGATCCTTGTGTATTTAACTAACATTTTGGTGTTCCATAGAGAAGTCTACAGCATCTGAGGGGAGAGCTTGAGTTTTGGATTTGTTCATCATCCATCATGTCTTTTGTTCATGTTTCTGATGGTATAATACAAAAGATGGGCCTTGTTCTTATTATTGTAAAGCTCCTTTGTAAAGTAAATAGGCTAGATAATGTAGCTTGTTGGAAAATGAGAAAACCATTTGGGTATTTATCTGAATATTCCAGGCAAGTTTTTTCTTTAATCTAAATAATCACTCAAGTGCTACATATCCCTTGGTGTGAGAACACAAACTGCATCTTCTACTGATTGTAATCAACACACTTCTTCCTGTTTTAGCAGCGGAACATGTTAAACACTTCAATTTTTTATTTTTCTTCCCAATCCGGAGACTTGATTTCTCCACTCTGAGAATTCTGAGGTAGAAAACGTCTTCTTTCCTGTCTGTGGAGTTCAGTAATAGTGCTGCCTACTTGTTTGCTGCAACACACTAACCAGAGATGGCCTAGGTGGACAGCTTAGGTCCCCTGAAAGGACAAGTAGCCTTCAGAGCATTTGTGGTTGTGTTCATATTTTTAGCAAGTCTACAGAGTAGCGAGACAGGTGCCCCTTCATTCATTCCCTCCTCACTCCCTCCCTCCTACCCAGTTGATCTAAGCCCAGAATGGGTGACTTGTATGAAGCCCCAGAGGTAATCAGCTGTAGAGATTTGTCTTACTCTAAAGCCCACGTTCTTTCTATTTATAACATTCCTCCTGCCTGATAGTTGATGAGAGTAACAGCTTTTCACGAGTAGGAACTTAAATTAAGAACCCGTCTCTTCTCTGGTTTTATCTATTACCAGTTGGTTGATCTTCTTAAATTCAGTGTGTTGTGATTCCCCAACATTGGAAGCAGAGTGAGGCCACCTGTGTTTTAGAGGTTGTCAGGGAAAGTCCTAAAACCCAGAGAAGATTCGATGGGAAAGAAGCACTATACTTTATTCCCTCCGCTCATGGCTTTCTCTTTTCTCTTTTCTATAACTAAGCTGCAGTAGTCACATCCTCTGTCATCCCTAAGCCTTGGACTTGAGCAGCATAGGAATGATGGATCTAGGAAATGTTGGGCACAAGGAAGTGGTGAGGATGGAGTTTAATAAAGCAAACACCGCATGCCTACGCTGTTTTAGGTGCTGCTGGAGTGTGAGGAGTAGTTTGCCCCTGGGGTTCTTCCTTCCCAGTGTGGGGAGCTCTACTTCCAAAGCTCAGTGCACTCCCTGTGGGTAGGAACAGAGGACTGAGTGACACTGAGGCGGAAGACAGACAGATAGCTGGCTGTGGGCATGAATGAGGCCCTTTCTGCTTGAGTTAGGATCTCCACACAGATGGGAGCAGCAGAACAGACTCAAAGACAGCATGAGGACTGAAATAGAGGATGATCCTGGAATCACTTTCTTGAAAAGAAAAGCAGGAACCCAGAAAGAATTAAAGGTGAACCAGTTTAGCTAATTGTATAAAGCAGACAATGTTTAAGGAGTAGGGACCAAACATGCATCCTTCAGTGCTCTCCCTAGACCCCAAAATAGAAGGGAGTAGAAAATCCAGAGTAGGAACAGCCTTTCACTAATATTGTGCATCAGTATTTATAATAAATATAATTTGAGTTATTTCCATCTTTTAAAAGTATACCCATACTAGACAATATGTACCTTAAGAATTTTAATATTTTTCCATGTTTCTCAGCAGTACAAATTGTGAGACCTAAAATGTTGAAATTGTCCAGAAATGGGATAGTACTTGATGGATCTCTTTCGGTGACCTGTGGCTGTTGTTGTTTATTTTATGCTCAGAAAATACAATTTCCAATGAAAAAAACGAAAGCATGAGATGATGCTGATGTTGTAAGTTTTAAGTGGACTAATTGTCAGTGTTTGTTCCCAGACTGAGTCGGACTTCACTGAAAGCGCTCGTTTATGACTAGTTGTTAGCTTGTTCTTCCCTCTGGGGCACCTGTGCTCCGGTGAGAGGAGAGCGAAGGGACGGAGTAGTTCCTAGTCCAGCCAGGGCTGTGGCAGTGCTGCCTCCACGTGTTGTCTGTACACATGTCACAGTCTTGGGAGCATGAATGAGCAAAGGGCTGGAGACTCCACGTGGTCACCTGCACTTGGGAATGGCAGCATCTGTTTTAACCTGGGGGCATTGATAAGAAAGGCACTGGGTGACGCTGGGCTCTTTTTAGAAGTTAAAGAAAGCCTTGGACCTTGTTAAAACTTACCTTTGGTGATACATTGCTTTCTTGATATAAACCCAGAAAAGCTATTTTTAATTAAAATGCTACTTTCAGAGATAAATTAATCCCTTCCTTAGAAAGATTCAGAAGTTTTTATTTGGTGTGTGTTACTTGTTGGAGAGCCTTCTCCACATGTTGGGAACTATCTCCCAGCTGCCAGGTCCAGTGCTATCCAGCCAGGCCCACTGGCTGTTATACGTGGTCATTGTCCCCCACAGCAATGCCCTCCCATAGCTTTGCAGTGTTCTGAAGGAAGGCCAGATATAAGTCAAGGATATGTTGAATTTACAGGATAGACACATCATGTTTCCCCATGTGATTTTTACTGTTTGGGATTAGAATGGGGCCAGGAACAGTGAAAAGTAGAGAATATACCTCTATATTTTCCTGCTTGCTGTGTATGTTATATATATTGGATGGGTTGCCACTTATTGAGTACCTACAGAGGTCCTTCTGGAAAGTTTATGTAATTCCTGTCCTACTGATGAGAAAAACTGAGGGTAAAAGAGTGAGATGTTCCCCAAGTTGTGTAAGTATAAATGGTAGCAAGGAGATCATGGATTCAGTTCTACCCTCATGTGAAGCTTTTGAACTTCCAGTATTAGACTCTACTATGCTATATACACTATACTTGGTTCTACTGTTTTATACATGTGTATGTTTAATATATATTATCATTGTCATATTATACTCTATTATAGTGTACTACTTCTGTGGATGAGGAAAAGAATATTCTCAGAGAAAAATGAATCATTGTGGGGTCTTCCAGGTACCACCATGGGAAATTGACATTTGCTGTTGGGTTGTTCAAGTGCTTTTGATAGACATCAGCTTTGTCTCAAGTAGGTACATAGAATACATAGAGGAAAGAGGGTCCATTGCTCATAAACATGAGCTCTCAGGGACAATGATGTGGCTGAGTTGGCAGAGCATTTTCCTAGCATGCCCAAAGCCATTGGAGTCAGTCCCCAGCACTGAATAAACCTGTAATCCCAGCACATGGAAGCTAGAGACAGCAGGATCAGACGTCCAGGGTCATCGTAACTACAAAATGAGTTCAAAGGCAACATGGGCTACATAAGATCCTGTCTCAAAATGCAGCAGACATAAAAACAGATCAGCTTTCATGGAGCTAATATTCTTATAGTAGGGGCCTTAGGAGAGAGACAATAACAAATAATAGCTTAATACTCACTATAATTTATGGTCAGTATTGTAGGTAAATTATGTAGCTTCTTGGAAGCTCTTAATTGTTGTGTCCCACTGTTGCAAGGAGAGAGGGCCTGCTTTTCATCCCGGCCGCCTGGCTAGCTTAACCCCCGAAATAATTCCACAGAAATTGTATTAATTAAATCACTGCCTGGCCCATTATCTCTAGCCTCTTATTGGCTAACTCTCACATCTTGATTTAACCCATTTTTGTTAATCTGTATATTACCACGTGGCAGTGGCCTACTGGGAAAGATTTGACTTGTCTGTCTCTGGCAGCTCCATGGCGGCTCTCTGTCTGCCCTTCTTCCCCGCATTCAGTTCTGTCTACTCCGCTTACCGAAGTGCTGCCCTATCAAAAGGCCAAGGCAGTTTCTTTATTCAACCAATGAAAGAAACACATAGACAGAAGAACCTCCTACACCATCCCACAAAAGCAGATGGACTAGAGGAGTCGGAATGAGAGAAACAGATGGCAGCAGTAAAGCAAGGATTAGAGCAGTCACTGTTGAAATGGTACTGTCTGAGCTGGAGGCGGGTACTAGATGCACTGGTCACATAGATTTGTAAGTAGCTTTACTAGATGTGTGCCTGAGACCACCTTTTCGATAGAGAAGGCCATCAGAGTGGGCATAATGGGTGAGCAAGGGAAGGAAGAATGCCACACTTTAGAAGCCCCTGAAGTGAATCCCCATGCTCTAGTTTCAGGGATCCTCTCTGAAGCCCTGTTCCTCTAGGATCACTGTGAGTCAGGCATGTCTGCTCAGTTCGAGAAAAGAGAACATCACTATTCCATCACTTCCTCTTCCTCTAGTGTAGCCTGTCCATGGACTTTGTACATCTGGGCCTGTGAGAGAGATGGAGAGTGAACTGGATAATGTCTCTGTTTTTATTTGTGACTATTTATTGAGTAGTTTTTAAGCATAAACCCAGTACCATGGAGAACACAAAGAACAGTTTGTTTATAACATGGTCTCCACTCTCAAGAAGGGACTTGGTGATCATCCCTGAAAAAGTGAGCTGTCAACATTGCAAGCAGTTACACCATAGTATGTGGCAGCATATGATATGTGCCAAAGGAATGTCATAGTCATAGGCGTGAGCTAAGGCCAGCATGGGCTGGAGTGAGTGCATAGGCTTCGTGGGTGATGGGGCTTGGGATAAACCAATGTAAGAGAGTATTTGCCATGTGCTTAGCCACTGGTTGCTTTCAGGGGTGATTGGATTAAAGGTATAGGTCAGCATATATATGAAAGACTAAAAATGACATGAGAGATTTTGAGCTAAAGAAAGCTATTTTAGGAAAGCTAATACTGTATATTGAAATAATTGTAGACCATGTGAACATTTCTATTCGTATGCTGAGCGTGTGCACAAGTGTATGTCAGTTATGAGGTTTGACTGTGCTTCAGAGAGTCCTTGATCAGCCGCTGTCCCCCCACCCTCACAAGAGCTGCAGTTCCCTCAGGTTCCCTAGCATAGCTCCTTCCAGTCAGCATGTTATCCTGCACACCTGGTTTGTTTGGAATTACATCCTTTCCCTCAGACTCCATCAGAAACTCAATGACTCTACAAAGGAACACTGTTACACTGTCTCAGACAAAGAACGCTTTGAACATTCCGGGGGGGGGGAGGGGGGGTTGAAGTTTATAAAGTGAAAAGAGATATAGGATCTGCCTAGATAGAATAATCTAGTACTTTTCTTAGTTTGTTTTCCATCCTCGTCTTTCCAGTCCCTCCTAGTAGTTTCTTTGTTATTGTTTGAGACATTTTATTACCCTAGATAATTCTGAGCATACTTCAAAAACCCATCAGAAGAAAACAGCACACTGTATACAGTGTGGGGCTCTGTCATTTCCTAGGATTCTGGCAAATAGTCATGGGCCCGTTATGTGATGGAAATTTTTGAGGGGGTGTTTCCCCACCCAATAAAATTATTATATATTGTTTGTTTTTAGAGGATGCCAGTCTGACAAACAAAAATACCTCGTTGCCTTTGTTGGTGTTGTATTTTGGGGATTGCATAGTGTGTGTACTTGTTTATTTAAGATACCCACTTTATTTCAGTTACTAAGGAATTGACTGACCTTTTGAAAGCACTGTGGTTGAAGATGCTGAGATAATTTGGCAGTTACCCTAGAGCAGTGGTTCTTAACCTTCCTAATGTTATGACCCTTTGATACCCTTTTGCTATCCCCCAAACATAAAATTATTTCATTGCTACTTTATAACTGTAATTTTGCTACTGTTATGAATGATAATGTAAATATCTGATACAGGATATATGTGACCCCCCCAAAGGGGTCACAACCCATGTGTTGAGAGCCATTGCCCTAGAGGCTTGCAATCAAATGAGGCCCTGACCTAAAGAAAGATTCAAGGATATGGAGCTTATTTCCTGTTCTAAAGCACATGGCTATGGAAACAAACACTCTTCTGTGTCCCCTTGACCTGGTTATCTGCCTTTTATTGAAAACCTTTGCTCCATGGTACCTGTGAATTCATTCCCTTTATCATCCTATGGGACAAAATGGGATATAGCAGCCAGGCAGTGGTGGGGCAGCACACCTTTAACCCCGGCACAGGCTCCAAAGCTGCAGAGAAATCCTGTGGGGGCGGGGTGGGGAGAAGGGAACCAAAAGAACAAAAAGAATGGGATATAGCTCTCTTAAATACTCATGATCATGGAAACCTCACTCCTGTCCTAGGAACAGGCTGGGGCTCAGAGGGCTACAATGATCTCTGCGTTGAGTAGCAAATTTAGAACACAGTCTGGAAATCCTGGTGAAAGCTCCAGATTTCCCTCCCTGCCTCAACCCCAACCCCCTTCCATACCCCCTCCCCCCCACAAAAGTGCCATGAACACATAAGCCAGTCCCTTTCAAATCTTAGCTGTTTCGAGTTTACTTCATGGCGTGCCCTAGCCTGCCTCTGACCCACTTGAACTGTATTTTCTTGAAACCTACGTTTAACCTCCCCAGACTCAGGGAACACAATACATTTCTAGGTTCTGTTTACCAGGGAGAGTTTTGGGGGAAATCACAGAATTTTCTCTCTTCTGCTTGAAACCTGTGTTACTGGGTATGATTACTGTCCATCTTATTGAGCCTCTTTCTCCTTGGTAGAAAGTAGGAACTATGTGGGTAAATCTTCACTAAGAATAGGGTTCTGCTGAAAAACGTAGCCAGTTGAACTAAACCGTCTCTAGATTCACAGATTTTGTCCCTCAAAAGGAGACTAGTGGATCTAGATACTGGTGCCAAAAATGCATGATGGAAATAGTAATCATAGTTAATTTTATTTAAAAAGTCTCTTAAATGTTATATGGACCTTATATATGCAAATGCCCATAAATCCAGTAAGTTTATAACTTGATTCTTGAAAAATGTTAAGATATATGAAAATAAGGCTTTATTTTCTTTTATTGATTTTTATTGAGCTCTACAATTTTCTCTGCTCCCCTGCCTCTCCCCTCCCTACTTCAGTCCTCCCCCAAGGTCCCCATGCTCCCAATTTACTCAGGAGATTTTGTCTTTTTCTACTTTCTACTTCCCATGTAGATTATATCTATGTAAATCTCTCTTAGTTGTCTAAGTTTTCTGGGATTGTGGTTTGTAGGCTGGCTTTCTTTGCTTTATGTTTAAAAACCACTTATGAGTGAGTACATATGATAATTGTCTTTCTGTGTCTGGGTTACCTCACTCAAAATGGTGTTTTCTAGCTCCATCCATTTTCCTGCAAAATTCAAGCTGTCGTTATTTTTTTCTGCTGTGTAGTACTCCATTGTGTACATGTACCACATTTTTCTTATCCATTCTTTGGTCGAGAGGCATTTCAGTTGTTTCCAGGTTCTGGCTGTGACAAACAAAGCTGCTATGAACATAGTTGAGCACATGTCCTTGTGGCACGATTGAGCATCCTTTGGATATATACCCAACAGTGGTATTACTGGGTCTTGAAGAAAGTCATTTCCTAATTTCCTGAGAAATCGCCACACTGACATCCAAAGGGGCTGTACCAGCTTGCATTCCCGCCAGCAATGCAGAAGTGTTCCCTTTTCCCCACAACCTGTCCAGCATAAGTTGTTATCAGTGTTTTTGATCTTGGCCATTCTTACAGGTGTAAGATGGAATCTCAGAGTTATTTTGATTTGCATTTCTCTAATGACTAAGGATGTTGAACATTTCCTTAAGTGTCTTTCAGCAAGAAAATAAGGCTTTGAAATACATTCCTAATAACTCATTTAGAATTTGTCAGTTATTGCGCACATCCCTGCCTCCCTTCCTCCTCCTCCTCCTCCTCCTCCTCCTCCTCCTCCTCCTCCTCCTCCTCCTTCTCCTCCTCCCTCCCTCCCTCCCTCCTCCCCCTCTCTCTCTCTCTCTCTCTCTCTCTCTCTCTCTCTCCCTCTCTCTCTCTCAGCGGACCCTGCTGGACAGATAGAAAGTCGGACCTCCCACTCTTGTAGCGTGAGTTTTTCCCTAATAACCATTATTCTTGAGCTAGCTTGGTTATTTATCATGCCAACCTAATCCCAAACACAGTCTCATGCTCCCTGTTCCTCCTCAGGCCTCTGTACCTCCTCTCAGAAAGATGGTGCTGATTTTGCAGACGCATCTTCAAGATTGTGGAGTTGCCTACTGTGGATCAGTGTGTATTGTGGTGTTTTTCTGTTGTTGTTGTTTTTGTTTGTTTGTTTTTTGTTTTGATTTTTCGAGACAGGGTTTCTCCGTAGCTTTTTGGTTTCTGTCCTGGAACTAGCTCTTGTAGACCAGGCTGGCCTCGAACTCACAGATATCCCCCCTGCCTCTGCCTCCCGAGTGCTGGGATTAAAGGCGTGCGCCACCGCCGCCCGGCCTGTATTGTGTTTTGATATTCTTCCCCATCCTCACTTTTTCTATATGTTGTTTCCTGGATTTTTACTCTTCTCCCAAAGAAAAGGAACACAAAGTGAACACACACACACACAATTCTAAGCTGTCTGTCCACTTCAGAAGTTAAATCTTAGATACCAGTTGCTTAGTCACAGTGAGTCTCGTCAAAATTTTTTAACTTCATATCAGGAAAGTGAGACTAGCCTGTTCGCTGCTTTTTTCCCCCCTCAGTGACAGTTGCTGTGCACTGGCAACAGTCTAGAACCTTACCTCTCAAGAATTGGTGGGGACCACAGCACTGGGCTTCACTGAAACTATTAGAAGTCTGGGCTCCAACCCATTGCTGCTTTGTAGTACTTCCTTCTCGTCCAGATCTACGTGTTTGGGACTTCCTGTTCTGTTTTTCTTTTAATGCATTACTGCTTTTTTTTTAGAACTTTAAACATTACATAGACATTTTTTTGTGAATTTTTCTTAATATATTAAATGTATGTCTGGAGGACATCTCTGATAACATTCCTTTTTCTGAGATTATTGATGCCATTTTGAGGTATGATGATAGGATTATTTGTGAATTGTGTATTTTGAAGAATATTCTACAATAATATACATTTACTTTTTCACCTATCTGATAGCAATGTGAGTTGAAAATTATAAGCAATATTGATTTTGTAGTTCTTTTAGTTCTATACACTTTAGCAATGTGTAAAATTTAAGCAATGTTCTTAATATCTGAAATTTTCATGATTTTTTTATGCTTATGCCTTTTTATCTAATGTTGATATTGCTAAAACAATTCTCTTCTGCCTAAGTTTATTAAATACATACATACAGACATACATATATATATATGTATATATATACACATATATATAATGTTCATTCCTTTTCTCTTATTAAATTACAGGTTTAGTTGTCCTTTTAGATAGCATAGATCTGATTTTATTTCTATATTTAATCCAATAGTAACCATCTCCTTTTTGGTAAACTTTTTTGTTTAGGGTAGTTTACTACAAAATTGTGAAGACTACCAAAGGTTTTCATACACCGTTACCAGTTTTCCCCACTGCTACCGTCCTGTATTATAGTGGTGTTTGTCACACTAATCAGGTAATCGGCACATTGCTGTAAACTAAGCTGGACACAGTGGACCCCTTCTCTAGTCTTTATCTACTGTCCCTTTTCCGTCTCAGAATTCCAGCCAGGTTGCCACATTACATCTAGTTGTCATGTCCCCTTAGCCTCCTCTAGCCTATCAGAGTTTTTCAAGTATTTTTCTTGTTTTTAATCAGCTGAATATAAACTACTGGTCAGAAAGTTCCTCCATTTGAGTTTGTCTGTTTTTTTGGGGGGTTTTGGTGGTGTTTGTTTGTTTGTTTCTTCGAGACAGGGTTTCTCTGTATATTTTTGGCTGTCCTGGAATTCATTCTGTAGACCAGGCTGGCCTCGAACTCACAGAGACTCCCCTGCCTCTGCCTCCCAAGTGCTGGAATTAAAGGCGTGCACCAGCACCACAGCCCCGGTGTTTTGTTTTGTGGCTAAACTAGGGTTTAGTATTTGGAAAGGAGGCCACAAAAATGGCTGCCATTTGCATTCTGTCGTCTCAAAAGCTTCACATGCTGCCATCATGGCTTGTCACTGCTGCTGTTAGCCTGAGCCATTGTTTAGAGGTGATGTTTGCCAGCTTACCTGCTGTCAAGTCCCTCTCCTTCTCACACTCCCACTCTTTAAAAGGGTGCTAGAAAATGCAGCCTATACTTAGGGGTGGAAGAAAAGAAGTTAATTTTTGTTTATCAGAGGTGGATATCTTCATAACTGTGTAATTCTAAGTGGGAAATCTGTCTCTTCTCCAGTTAACTGATATTTTTAACCATTTATTTACATAAGTATAGACTCATCAGTATTTATCTTTTAATTTAAGTTTTAATCTAGTATTACATCATTTTTTACTGGATGATTCTGGCTTCAGCTATTGTAAGCTCAGGTTGATTCCTGTGTTCCTATAGAGTGACTTTTCTTTTGGGGCCAACAGCTCACAAAAAACAACATGGAAACTCATTATTAATTATGAAAGCTCAGCCTATAGCTTAGGCTTGTTCACTAGCTCTTATAACTGAAATTAACCCATTTATGTTCATCCGTGTGTTGCTATGTGACTCATGGATTTTACCTCTCCTCCTGCATATCTATCCCCTCTGCATCAGCTGGTGACTTGGCCTTTCTTCTTCCGGAAGCCCCGCCTATACCTCCTACCTAGCTAGTGTCATACCTTCACACAATGTAAAGACATTTTCCACAACATGTCACTTTGATGTACTTCCAAACTTCTAATTTGGTCAGTTGCTTTTTCTTTTCTGGCATTCCAAGATGTTTTAGGCTGACCTAGATCCAGAATTAGTCATCTCTCCAAGGAGCCCTGATTCCTTTTATTGGTAAATGATATTAGACGCCAAAATCACAATACTGTGTGTACTCTTTGCTACTGGAGTACCATTATTTCTAGATATGCTCTTTAAACAGAATTAGGAAACCCACATCAATATATTAATCTATTTATATGCACTCACACGTAATTCTTTAACAGTCTGTATCTGTATTAAGCTACGTGGAGTTATACTGATCTCTTTGATTCTGGTGCAATACTACATAGTTCATTCTATTTTACTTTCCTGTGTATCTGTAACCTTTCACTTAAGGAGTAAGAAACCTAAAATTTGTTAATTTTATTTAACAGTGAGTTTTGTTATATATATATGTGTGTGTGTATGTATATAATATATATGTATATATAATATACATATATAGTATAAATATAGCTATCGATCATGCTTACCGTCACTACAGAGCAAAGTCTTTCTGGCCAACACTACATTCTAGTCCTTGCACCTAAAGAAACTGGCTTTCTTTCTCAGAGTAGAAATAGATAGAGTAAGTATGATTGCAATTTCCAGACCTTCTGGGTGTTCATAATTGCCAACATCTGGCTTCATTCTAATGCAGCACTTGAGTCTCAGCCAAAAAAGAACCAGCAGAATCCTAACTCTTGACTTCAAGCAAGGTTAAGTTGTGTTGATTCAAAATAATACTGAATCAGGCTGCACGTATTTAACATGTGGACCTCAGGAATGACGCTGAATGTTTGGAATACCAGTCTTTATCATGTGTTGTCTGAGGACAGCCAGTAAATCTCTAGCACCAAATCTAATTTAGAAAGAGATATTAGTTCTGTATATTTTTAACTATAAAATCAAAGAAAACTTTAAAAATAACTTGAGTGAACTGGAGACCATCTTCAAAAAGCAAGTGATAGTACTTTTTAAAAACTTGGGTTGTTTCAGCTGCCTGGGGAGAGTGAGTTCAAGACTATTCACTGTAGTGTATGTATCCTGACAGTCGGGGAGAGGCGCACAAAGACATGTGCTTTCTCTGTGGTGTCTCCTCATACCAAAGGATTTCTTTTATGAAAAGATAGACCACAGACACAGAGAAGGGCCGATGTGTTTTCTACAGCTACAGTTTAAACCAAGCTGTAAATGTTGGCTCTTGCTAGTGCTTTCTACTGGTACAATCTAACCCATGCTGTGAGTGTTGGCCGAGTTCCACCAGTGTTTTATCCAGGTACAGTTTAAACCAAGCTGTCAGTGGTGACTCTGGGGCTGCACCAGTGCTGACCTGGCTTCAGGGGCCAGTGTGCTCTCAAGTGGCTTGCATGGGGAAGTGGCTTGCACAGGGGTGGTGTTTTTGGAGTTGAGCTGTGAACACTGGCACAGATCTCACAAAATTCTCTTGTTAAATGATTTGCTTGCTTATGCTTTGTTTTCTTCCTCCTTCTGGAGTTCTCATCCTGTTTCCTTTGCTGTCTTCCTGGTCAGCAGTTCTGTAACAGGATTAAAGGGATGCCGCAGTTTCCAAAAATAGACGTTCAGGAGCTTTACTGCCCAGCAGAGGGAGGTCAGAATGTTAAGTATTATATTGTTTGGGGTACATATTTTCAGTGCCCACTTTGGGGCTTTGTGTGTTGGAAATAACTGCTCTTCCAGAGGTCCTGAGTTCAATTCCCAGCAACCACATGGTGGTTCACAACCATCTATGTTGAGATATAGTGCCCTCTTCTGACATGCAGGTGTACATGCAGACAGATACTGTATACATAATAAATAAATAAATAAATAAATAAATAAATCTTCAAAAATATTTAAAAAAATGGTTACAAAATTATCTTTGCATAAAATTCTGTTGTAGCTCATTGGAGCTTCACATGAATAGTCTTCTGGAAAGATTTTATGTAAGGTAGATTTTTTTGTTGTCTTCTAATAATTGGAAGGATAAAGAATAAAGCAGACAGGTAACATGTTTTTACCATTTTAAAATTGAAAAGCATGGGGGGAAAGCCATGCTTTATTATGAGTACTTCCTTCCTATTTGGTTTTAGTTTGAGATTAGCACTGTTTTTATTGTTTTATTTGTAGCACTCTATCAGCGCACTAGATTGCCTTGTGAATAGAAAATGGTGTGTTTGGGTCTAAGTAGGCCTAGACTTGACATTGACAGAGATGCTATGGGACTGGAAAGATGGCTTGCTGCTCTTCTAGAGGACTTGAGTTTGGTTCCTAGAACCCATGTCATGCAGCTCCCAACTGCCCGTAACTTCAGCCCTTTGCTGGTCTCCATGAGCATGCACATGGCATACACTCACACAGACATATACATATGTAAAAAAATCTTTTAATTAAAAAGTAGAGTTATTCTATATGCAAATCCCAATACAGTGGCTGGCAGTTATCTTTCATAATAATGGTGACATGATCGCCACAACTTGGTCCCCTTCCCAGCCACCCCTTTATAGTATGATGAGTTAACAAGTTGGTGACCTGCACAAAGTGAGACCCAGCTATTTAATCTCTTGTCAGACATCACCCCCATCCCCCATGCAGTGCTGTACAGGTCTCTGTAAAAAGTCCTTGCTGACTCGGCAGCCAGTCAACTTCTAGTTTATTTTTTTATGAGGTTTGGTTTTGTTTTGTTTCCTTTCTAATCGAGGTGTGAAAAAGTTCTAGGTTCAGTTGAAGTTCCTGATGAAGAAACACATTGAGATTTTTTTCAGTAATAAAATTTACGTATTTGTATTTCAACAACTTAGCTAAAAACTTGATGTAAATTCTTGGTAAATAAATAAATAATGGTGATGTGATGATGATTAATTTAAACTGCCATTATAAAAATTATTTATACCAAAGGGAATTAAAAAATAAATATATGAGCAGGCATGGCGGCTCTCACCTTTAATCCCAGCACTCAGAACACAGAGGCAGGCAGATCTCTGTGAGTTCAAGGCCGGCCTGGTCTGCAAGAGCTAGTACCAGGACAGCCAGGGTGGTTACAGAGAAACCCTGTCTCAAAGAAAAGAAATAAGTAAACAAATACATGGACAAATAAAATCATCACTTAGACAAATATAAAATGAATATGTATAAGTTTTATTTAATTCATTGGTTAATAAAGGAACCAGAAAGATTTCATGATCAGTTCAAAGAACACTTGAAAGCGTGAGCATCTACAGGCAATGTAACAAAAATGTTAGGATTTCTGAGTTAGACATAAAACAGTTCAATATTCAGCAGATGTTAACTCTTTATGTTTATTACTCTGGGGCAGAAACTAATTGCCATCTCCACTTCCCAAAAGCCTACAGATTTCCAAGTAACCTCACTGTGGGTCTTGTACTTTTATTCAGCACTAAACAAGGTTGTCATCTATAGTTTGGCAGTCAGATCAGGCCTGCATTCTATTTTGAATAAAGCTTTATTGAAACACAGCTGTGCCTCCTTTTTACATATTTTCTATAACTGCTTATGCTTGTAAGAGAGACCATTATACACAAAGTTTGTATTGTATTTACTCTCTACCTCTTCACAGGACAGCTTTGCTAATTACTGGCTAAAAGAATCCTTGAGTTTTATACATACTTATTTTGTTAGGTTTATCCCATAATGACTAATGGTTTTGTGTTTTATTAGAAATAGTACTGTGTTTTACATTTAACTCTCACGTGTCCATTGATTATATAGGGAGTATAGTTAATTTCCAAATGCTGACATTGTTCTGGGGCCCTGCTAAGCTCACTAGACCTAGTGTCCTTTTTAAATAGATTGTCTTACTCCCTAGATAACTGTGCCATCTATAAATAAAGGCACTTTGTTTCTTTATAATTACTATACCCTTTATTTCCTGCTTTTATCTTACTGCTTTCTTATTTTGTCTAGGTCTTTCAGTATGATGTTGAGTAGGAGTGGAAAGAATGAACAGTCTGGTGTTTCCTAATCATAGAGGAAAAGCATTCAATCTTCAATGTATGGCTACATGTTTTTCTTACCTGTTTTTGTCAGGTTGAAAAGTTTTCATTATAAACAGATACTTAATCTCAGTTAGATTACTATTGCTATGACAAACACCATGACCAAAAGCAACTTGGGGAGGAAAAAGTTATTTGACCTTACAGCTTTTAGTCCTCTCTTTCTTGAAGGAAAGTCAAGACAGGAACCTGGAGGTGGGAACTAGAGTAGAGACCATGGAGGAATGTTGCTTACTGGCTTGCTCCTCCTGACTTACTCAGTTTGCTTTCTTATGCAACCCAAGACCACCTCCCTGGAGGTAGCATCACCCACAGTAGACAAGGCCCTCCCACTTCAATTATTAATCAAAATAATGTCTTGTAGACTTGGGTACAAGCAATCTGATGGAAGTATTTTGAGGTTCCTCTTCCTGGTCAACATTAGTGCTGTGGGATGATCTTTCGGCACTCTGTGAATATGTATTCCTCATTAATTAATACAAGCTATTTGACCAAAAGCCAGGCAGGATAGGGTTAGGCGGAACAACCAAACTGAGAACTCAGAGACAGAAAGGCAGAGTCAAGAGAGATGACAGCCAACTGCCAAACAAGCAGGTCGTGTAGAAAATGAGGTAGCAAACCTTGAGCCGTGTGGCAAAACAGATAGAAGAGTTAGCTAGTAATAAGCCTGAGGTATTGGTCGAGCATTAATAATTAATATAAGCCTCTGAGTGGTTATTTGGAAGTGGCTATGGTACAGGGCGGGACAGAGAAACCTCCATTTACACTCTAGTCCTATTATATTGGCAAATAAAACAAAACAAAATGGAAACAAGGGTGAGTTGAACTTTGTTAAATGCCTTTTCCACAGTCACTGAGTTAATTTTATTCCTTCCTCTTTCCCAAATTCTGAGGATTAAGCCTGGAGTCTTTATTTGTGGTGGGCAAGTGCTATCCCTCCACTACCTTAGCCCATAGTTCTCATTTCTTCAGTTGTAGTGATGATAGTGAATTACACTCTTCTCCAGTGTTGTATCGACCTTGTGTTGATCTTACTGGTTCTCTTATTAATTAGTGAATTCGATAAAACATTTTATACTTGTTTATTTTATCTACAAAAAATAAGAGTTTTACTTTCATGAAAATTAAACTTAAAAAAGGTTACTTTCCCAAATTACTTTATATATTTAATGTAAGGCACATCAAAAATGTATTATTTTCTCTAAGTAATTACTAATTTGTAATTAAATTTTAATTTAATTACTAATACATTTTAATTTAATCACTAATTAGTAATTAAAATTGCTCATATTTTCTTTAAGTAATTTGTGTCTAGAAGAATGTTTTGAAAAGGAAAAATATTGCAATCCTAGAGAACAAGCCTAGGACCTTTAGGGTTTTAGGAAACCATACCCCTCTACCCCTGAGATATATTTCCAAACCCAAAATCATTTTATTCTTTTATGTTGTTGTTTTTGTTTTTTGTTTTTTGAAATAGGGTTTCTTTGTATAGCCATGGCTGTCCTGGAACTCACTCTGTAGACCAGGATGGCTTTGAGCTGTTGTTTTTGTTTTTTGTTTTTTGAAATAGGGTTTCTTTGTATAGCCATGGCTGTCCTGGAACTCACTCTGTAGACCAGGATGGCTTTGAGCTCACAGAGATCGACCTCTGTGAGTTCTGGGATTAAAGGTATATGACACCATCCAGCCACCCCAAGTCTTTTTAAATTCGTAATTTTCATAGGTTTTCTGGAACTGTTTGGCTTTTGATCTTTTTTTAATATTTTTTAACTTCTTTAAAGATTTATTTATTTATTGTGAGTGAATGTTTTGCTAGTATGTGTGCCTGTGAACCATGTGTATGCCAGGTATCTATAAAGGTCAGAAGAAGACGTTAAGTGGATATGAGCCACCATATGGTACTGGAAGTCAAAACCAGGTCCTCTGTAGAAGCAACAAGTGCTCTAAACCTCCAAGCCACCTCTCTAGTTCCTTGTTCTTATTCTTGAGTCATCATTCTTTAAACTGTATGTTGTCACTCAGGAGAGCAGACCCTGCACCTCGCCTGGGCAGGACTGTGGAACTGACCCTGTTGGTGGAGGTGTGGGTGAGCCAACCCCGAATATATGAGATTGGGAGATGTGTCCCGACTCCTCATCTGTCTTGTGGTGGCACGGGTGGGAAAGAGATGCCTCCCCATCAGTGTCTGAGGCAGCTGGAAGATCTGGCCTTGAGGTCATAAGAGTGGGAGAGCTGTCCCTATACACCCATCAGCTGCAACACTCAGGAGAACAGGCTCAATACCTTGCCTGGGAACTACAATAGAGCCAACCCTGTTGGCAGAGGTATGGGTGAACCAACCCTGAAGTTGTGAGCATAACAGAACTGTCCCCCTTACTCATCTACCTTGAGGTGGCATGGTGGGGGGAGCACCCCATCCCCCAGCCCATCAATGCTTGAGGCAGGTGGAAAAGCTGGTCCTGAGTGGGAGAGCTGGCCTGCCCCTCATTAGCTGCAGCACTCTGAAGACTGGCCCCTACACCCCTACACCTCGCTTAGGCAACACAGTAGGGGCAGTCCTAAAGGTGTAGGTGTGGAAGAAGCCATCCTGAGGATGTGAAAGTCGAAGCCAGAGAACTGGGCCTACCCCTTGCTCAGTGCTGCAAGTAGTGAACTAGCCAGGGAAATGCTGGAGAGCTCACCCTGGCAGCAAAGACATAAGAGAATTGCAGGCTGACCAAACTTGCAACTACCCAGACCCAGAACCAGGGTTGTATGTTGGCCCATCCCAACAACCACCTCATCTGTGATCTGCTGGAGCAGGGTGGGGGTGTCAGTCTTATGCAACCAGAGCTGTGGGATCTCCACAACACAGGGCAGCAATAGGATGTCCAGGAGGAATCCCAGTGAGGGCCCAGTGTCGATGGTGCAGCAGAGATCAGGGGCCTCGAACCAGACCAATGATTCTTTGTGATAAATGCCTGCATCTAAAAATGTATAGATAAAGGGGCTTACTGCATGACTCATTCATTGTGTCATTACAGCTTTCTTTTTTACTTTCTCTTAAATTTTATGTTTTATTTTGGAGGGAAGTGGGTGGGATCAGGAGGCATGATGTGAAAGACATAAAAAATAAATATAAATAAATTACTGTATGTTATCTACTACATTTAAAATAATGTGAAGTCATGATTCTTTTGCATATGCCGTTAGCCTTTAATCTTAAATACTCAATACTTAGCATGGTGTTTTAGAGTGATCAAAAGCTGTGGAAATTCTTCCTTGTTTTTCAGGTAGAAGATTTGGGTGTTGGTATTTCCAGGCCAACACAGTGGAACATTTTAAGTGTTTCATAAACTGATGCTCTCCTTTGTCACATTGGGGTGATCACTGATCCCTCAAAATGCAGATTAGTTGGCTTCTTTCCTTTCCTAAAGAGCAGCGCAGAGTAGACTCCCCATCTGTGACGACACTCACTCCCACCCTGTGAGCGCTAGCTTTCCTGGGATGGAGGGTCAGCCTTTATGCTGTGCTGCCTACTTTCCATGGGTAGAAAGTCCAGAACTGGCTGTGGAAGCTTCCCTTTAGCTCTCACATCATTCCTTAGAAAGCCTAATGTTGTCTAAATGAGGAACTCGTTAACTTGAGTTTTGCTGCTTTAGGAATTTGGTTTTGTTTTGGTGTTCTGTTTTGGTGTTCATGTGTAGGTGATTCTCACACTGGGATTCCATAAAAATTTGCCTTCATCAGTGGTGTTGGTTACAAAGGATTCTTCTTTCAACCATCCTCAGGTTCAAGAAAGAAACCCTACTTGATAGTCACTTGGAAGCCTTCTGGGTGGGTCTGTGGTTTGGGCTGGGACCGAGCCTCGCCGAAACACTGAACTACCTCAACCCGTTTGCGTTCTCATTACTGACTAGATGAAGCAGCAAGTTATCAGCTCCTTTGGAACTTATTTGACTAGAGTTCTTGTGCATTAGAAATTATTTCCCAGTCGGGTGGTGATGGCGCATACCTTTAATCCCAGCATTCGGGGGTGGGGGCAGAGAAGGTGAATTTCCAAGAGTTCAAGGCCAGCCTGGTCTACCAAGTGAGTTCCAGGACAGGCTCCAAAGCTACAGAGAAACCCTGTCTCAAAAAGAGAGAGAGAAATTATTTCCTGATTATTTTATATCTAGGACTCTGGGTTGATTTTTTTAGATATCTGTACTGATGAACACACACTTTTTAGTTGAGCACTTTCAAGAGATTTTATATTGTGAGAAGGTAACCAATAAGCAACTAGACAATGGGAGATATGTTTGAATGGGTGGTAGCAAAACTCAATACTTCAGGTCCATTTATCTCAATCATCGGGAAAAGATGAGTTGTACGTAGGTGCTGGGCTTGGGTTTTATACTCCATCCCTAACTTGGAGTGGGAGGATAGACATTTAAACCTCTAGAAAAATTAACACATAAACAGTCTGGAAATGGCAAGTGATTTCTTAGCACACTGGAAAAGGGAAATGATAGCAAACACCCTGGCAATTAAGTGGCAAAATGTCTCTGTAGGTTTGGCAAACAGGCAGGTAATTTGGTAAAGGGTTGAGAATGAGAGAAATCAGAATAATAATTGACTGTGTTTGTCAAGGAGCTGATATAGTCAAGAGTGAATGCACAAAAGAGTCAATGAACTTGAAGGCGCAGTCAGTGGTCTCAGAAGACACATAGTCCGAGTTTTTATTCTTTGTTCATGTTTTATAAGAACACTTTCTTCCTGGATCTTTTTCAGTGTAGAGTAGACTCCTTGACAGACACATGAGCACTACCGTCGTCTGTGCTCTTAGCAGCCAGGACCTAGTTAAAGTCCGATGGTGTCGCGGCACTCCTGCCTTTCAGCCTGGGGTTCCAACAGGTATGCTAGAACCATGTCACATTACAGAGCTCAGTATGTTAATACAACTGTTGATACAGTGTATATGTAAAGACTCATCATGTTGTGTGTACACGTTATATTGGGTCAGTTGTAGGTCAAACTTTATTTAGAAGTAGCAGTCAGGGTTTTGCTCAGTGTGTTCTGTGATTTGGGGGTGACCTACTTTGTATAGAGAGGGTGTTATTTAAAGCTTTCCCCAAGGAATGAAGCACATGGTGAATTAAAACAAAGGGAATATTTTTTTAGAATCTATCTTCAAATCACTGTGTAGATTGTTTGGCACAATTGAAATCTCAGTGGCTATAAAGGTCTATGGTGTGGGTGTGAGTCTCAGCGTTTACTTCAAAGCAGAAATGTATTGTTCATTAATCTTGTTCTTTGATGGTGATGTTAGCTTTTTTTGTTACTGTTGCATTTACCTTGGCCTGAGTGCTGGCAATTAAATAGCACAGTGAAGATTACTGGAAAACATTAACTTGTTATTGTTAGCCGACAGCATGCTAAGTTTGATGGGAAGTTGAGTTGATAAATAACTTCATCTATGCATTGATTTTGCAATCTACTGAGTTTCAGAGGTTAATCTCATCATGAGAACTATTCATTATTTACATTTGAAACCTTTTGTTTTATGAAGAATTGTTTCATCCTTTTGAAAAACATGTAACATTAAACATAGTTGTGATACACCTCTGAAATTTTGTTTTCAGTATGCTACAGTAAGTTTGCTTCCCATTTTTTGTTTAATTTTATGTTTTTGGATATTACATAAAGATGGTATTTTATGTCTTACAAAAGGATCTATAAAACAAAAGGATCTATAAAAATAGGAAAACAAAAGTTTTCCTATTGCATTTATAGCTTAATCCATGATGGACTTTATATTTTTAATAAGCATATTTTTAAATAAGCATCCTTGGACATTTGTAGTGCTTAATATAAAACTTCTATTCATTTCTGAGAAGGGCATAGAAACACCCGCCTCTTGGATTTTGTAATGAATTGTCTGATACCATTCATTAATTCTGAACTCTTCCCAGAATGGTAGTGGAGAGAGAACTGGGTCAAATAACAGTCCATGAGGGACAAAAGGAGCTTGATTCTGGGAAATTTGGGCAGTTGAACCAAGTAGAAGTTTCTAGAAATCTCACCAGATTGCTAAGTAGCAGTCACCTTCTTTCAGGCCAAGATAGAAGCCCCAAGTTTTTGTTTTCATTTTCATTAGCTCATTGTGAGGGGGACTTTACGATATTGAACCAAGGGCTAAGGATATTGGTCAATGATAGAGCAGTTACTTAGCATTCTAGAGACATTGGATAATATCTTCAACACGCACACAATGTTGGAATTTTAGAGGTTTTTTTCCTTTTAATTGGATGGTGCTTGATTTAATTCAATCATTAATGGATTTTTAAAGTTTTGTTTTTATTTATGTATACGTGTCTGTATGAGTGTGTATGTGTGTGTTCGTGAAACCAGAAGTGTACAGCCAATTGTGAATCACCCAAAATGGGTGCTGAAAACAAAACTTGAGTCCTCTAGAAGAGCAACTCTGAACTGCTGAGCAACCTCTATAGCCCCCAAGTCTGTAAGGGTGGTATGAGTTCCAAAGACATGCATGGTGCTTTGCTTGTATAGAACGAGTAGGATAATAATGCGGTATAAAGTCATTCCTAGGGCCTGAAGCATGACTGGATTTAACCAACAGACTCTCAATAGAAAAATTAGATTATCTAACTTATTGTAATTTAATTACAATATTATTTTATTATTTGATTGATACTAATTAATAATGTTATTGTAATAATAATACTGTTTCAGGCCAAAATTAATTGTAATTCTAGACTTAGAATAGGTGGAATGTTGGTGGCCTAAGTATTGAGGCTATTTGGTAAGATATTTTAGACTTCTATGGTGTTAGAACACTGACAAAAACTGAAAGACTTGATAGGCTGTCAGTTTCCCAAATTTTCTCTTCTGGAGATTTTGATTGTGTCAGACTCAAGTCAGACCCCAGAATCTACTTCCTAAGGAAGCAGCCTAAGTAATTCTTGTCATGCAAGTGTAGAAAACAGGGGAGGTGAAGAGGGAAATAAGGGACTGTACAAAACTGAGTTACTGTCCGAGACAGGTGGTACTTGTGTCCAGTCCTTGAGCAAGTCTTTGTCCGGAGTGACCGCTAGTGTGAATAAATAGGCAGTAGCCCTTTGTGATGAAAGGGCCACAAAGAGCAGCAAGAAAAGCCTGCAGTTCCACATTTCAACAGCTGCTGAACAAAAAGTTTTCCCGGATTTCATTTCATTACTTATTTTCCACTCCAAACCTGCTCCACCTTAGGGAGGGTGCTCCAGATCATTCGTGTGGAAAGCAGGCAGAGAGCCAAGAGTAAGGAGGAAGCTTTTGAATAGCTCCTGGTGTCCACTTGGCAGATGCAGGGGAAAACTTCAAGTTCTAAAGGGCAGCTGGCAGGAGTGCCCAAAGCAAGGGTATAGGAAGCAGTTCAGTAACACACTATTTCATGGTCAAGATCAAGGGGCCTGAAGAAAGAATTGTAGAAATGAGCAGAGATAGCATTCATAACTATAATTGTGTGTGACACATCTTCTAAGGATCAAGGAAGTCAGTGGAGCACATAAACTCTTGATCCCATGACATCCTCATCTTGATGGTATTACTTCCATTCTAGGACTGAAGACCTAGAGTTGAGTAGGGAGCCTCTGCCCTAGAGGTGAGCTAGAGAGAGGGTGGGTGTTGAAAGGCTGGAGAAGAAAAGGGCTTGATGTTGAGCCGAGATGGGGAAGGTAGATTTCAGCACATGTAAATGGAGGAAACATTATCACCCAAGAAGAAGCTGTGGAACCAGGAGAAATGGAGGAGGAGGTCAAAAATGTCAGAGGACTTTGAACTGTGCAGAGAAAGCACACATGACAAGTAAATGGCCCAGCAAGCATTTGAGAAGGAAGTGATTTGCAGATGGCTCGCTGACCACAGCAGTTCCCACACGCTTTCTGGAAAGCATCAGTACACAGTCTGCGGTGGGGGGTGTGCAATGGAGAACTTTTGCTTTTTAATCATAGTTTTCCTTAAAATTTGGTCTGTGGGCTTTCTCCTTCATGGTAATAGCAAAACAGCTTGGACAGTGGTGAGTTTAGAAAGCAAGAGACTGCACCTTAGCATCCACTTAGACATCCCAGTGTCTCAGCATCACATGAAACTTACTCTCCTATGGATGCCATTCTTTATGATCTTCACCCAGTGCTAGTTGTCTTTCTTTTTCTGAGTAATTAAAAGAAGCCAAAATGAGGATCCTAAAGCCAAAATGGGGTTGCTAAGATTGACTAGTGCAAGCTTATAGTACCAATTATTTGATTATGTAAAGTAAGTGTGTAGTTTACACTAAAAAAAAAAAATTTAAGCTGGGCTTGATGGTGGACACTTTTAACCATAGCACTTGAGGCAGAGATAGGTGGAACCCTGAGCTTGAGACCAGCCTGGTCTACAGAGCAAGTTCTAAGACAGCCAGGACTACAGAGAGACCTTCTTGAAATGCTCCCTCTCCCAAAATCATTTATGTATATGTGTGAGTACATGCCATGTGTCTGTGGAGACCAGTGGAAAGTGTCAGGTCCCTTGGAGCTGGAGTTTACAGGCAGTTGTGAGCTGCTTGATATGGGTTCTGGGGACAGAATTTAGGTCCTTTGAAAAACCAACAAGGGTTCTCATCCACCTTTGGGTGGATGAGAACTTTTGTAATCAGAGAATTCAAAGCATGTTTGAAAAATAATACTAAATATAGAATTATAGTATTGACCATTGTTGATGTGAATGTAGTGGCTTTTATTTGCTTTGTGTGTGTTATTTTAAATCACAAAATTTTCTATAGAAGGCATAAAACAGTTTTCCTGTGATTTAGAGTGAGAGAGTCCTCTTCTTTGCTCTTGTTTTCCTTTCTTGTCTCCGTCTGTTACAATTATTTAGTTCCTTTTTTCATCCTTCCTTTCTCCCTTCCTCTTAACTCCTCTCCCTGCTTTTCCTTTTCCACAAAGTGGGGTTGGCCAGAGACCTCAAAGAGAGCTCCATCCAGAGCAGAAGTACTTGTCTTCTGGTGTTTGTTCTTGTTGGGTGGATAGTGAAGCCATACTTTGTCTCTCCCACCACATCTAGTTCTGAAAGGTCTCAGTGCTCTGCTTGACTTCGTCGTACCACATGCCCTGACCACTGAGACATGAGTGACTGGCAAGTGGACGACAGACGTGGGGGTGCTGAAAAGCAGTCAGGCTCTCGGTTCTGAGATGTGGAGCGTTGGCAGAGGAGTCTCCTCATCCTCCATCTTCCCTGGCTCTGTGGAGCAGAGCTTCATGGTGGTGTCACCCTTTGTTCTTCTTCCTCTTGTCCATCCTGTTTCAACCATCATGGCCTTTTTGGTTTCCTGTAGTTTCTCTGAGGATGTTGACACTGCAGGCGCTCTATTGTGAGCATGGCAGGAATACTTTTTTTTTTTTAACTGTGATAAAGCACACATAAAGTGTGCTATTTTAAGCACTTGTGAGCTGTATTAAATATATTTGCACTGTTGTGCATCCAGTTTTTAGGACATTTCTAATTTGCAGACTTGAAACTTTGTACTCATTAAACAGCTTCTGTTTCTCCTTCCTCTCAGCCCCAGGCATGCACATTCTTCTTTGTGAAACTATGAGTTGATCACTTTTGAATACTTCATATGAATGAAATCAGACAGTGTTAGAGGAATGCCTGCATGCATACACATGCATGTGTGTGCAACTGGCTTCACCTCTCATGGTGCCATAAAATGCATGTATATTGTAAGTAAGAAACACGGAAAATTTAGCTATGACCCCCCCCCCAAAAAAAAATCAAACTTACAACAATATACTTCTTAAAGTAACTGGGGGATGGTCATTATTATGCATCTTTGCCTTATGCGTGACAGTAGCCGTGGTAAGGTGACTATTATTATGTATCTTTATGTATCTTTGCCATGTACTTGACAGGGGCTGTGATAAGATGACCATTATTGTGTATCTCTGCCATACACCTGATGGGGCTATGGTAAGATGATTGGTGAAAAGCACACTATCTAGGAAAATTACCAGAGTCCATAAGGAAAGCACTGCCAAGAAGCAGTCCTAGGAAGGGCTAGAAGTCTGGTGGCCAACTCCAAACACCTGCTGAGGAGTGCAGGCAAGTAGAACAACAGAATCAGTGCCCACAGATGGCTAGGTTCTTCTCTATTCCTATTTCAAGAGGAGTCATAAATTGCCTAGAAATATTAAAACTGCACGCCATTGATCGGGAAGACCCAGTTGTCAAAGTGTAATTGATGTGGGAGTGTCATATCAGTCTGTTGCTTTCATTGGTTAATTAATAAAGAAACTGCTTGGCCTGATAGGTTAGAACATAGGTGGGTGGAGTAAACAGAACAGAATGCTGGGAAGAAGAGGAAGTGAGCTCAGACGCCATAGCTCTCCTCTCTGAGGCAGACACGATGAAGCTCCGACCCAGGATGGACGTAGGCTAGAATCTTCTTGGTAAGCGCACCTCGTGGTGCTACACACATTAATAGAAATGGGCCAAGCAGTGTTTATATGAATACAGTTTGTGTGTCGTTATTTTGGGGCATAAGCTAGCCAGGCGGCTGGGAGCCGGGTGGCAGGAATGCAGCCCACCAGCTCCTACTACATGTAATCACCAATCACTTTTCACAGCAACTACCCTGGACCTCATTTTACCCCATGACATGAGCGTCCATTTACATGTGAGGAAAGTGAAACTCAAAGACAGTACAGTCTCAGGTCACCAGCCCGGCCTTGCCTGGAGCCTGCGATTTGACAGTGCCCCAGAGCGTCTCACTTTAGTGCTGCCTCCATTTTGACCTGGATACTTCTTTGTTATGAAAGGGTGTAGTGTGTTTTGTAAAGCATTTTCCAGCTTTTCTGACCTGAGCCTCTAGGTACTGGTAGTTTTTAGGTTGTGACAACCAAAAATGCCTTAGACAGTGCCAGGTGTTCATGGCAGATTTAGAACCACTGATCCAAAGCCAAAAGTTTCTCAATAGGAATCTGATGGGAACAAAGAAAGATGTCTTTTTGTCCTATTACAGTCTGTCCCAATAATGTCTGAGAGGGCTCGTCTATGTAAAAATCCATACTAACTTTAAACCTTTCCCAAATTGGTCCTCATAGCCTCCCAGCAATACTGGGATGGGGAGGTCAGAACAGCTGATGCTTGGGGAGGGCATACTTTCTCAGTAGTCTTTGCTCTGTGAGCTCTTCGTTCAACAGATAATGGCAAGAGAATAGTTTCAGAAGTTGAAAGATTTAGAGGGGAGATTGCAAACTTCCTTAAAATGGATCTGATGTAAATGTCATGTCAACAAGCCAGGAAGACAGGCTGGTTGGCCACCCATCACGCAGCATATTCTGGTTCTGAGGCCTCACCCTCTTCTCTCCCATGTGCAGATTCTTTGTTCTACTTTTGTTTTGGTTTTTGTTTGTTTGGATGGTTTATTTTGTTTTTAGACAGTCTCTTGCTATGTACCACAGGTTGACATTTCTTTTGCCTGGGATTACATATTTGTACCACCGTGTTGCAAGCAGTCCTGCTACTTACACAATTACGTTAACCTTGTGCGTGCTGATTATCTCACAGAAACTGCCTTGAATTTGAAAACCAAATCAACAACTTTCTCACTTCAAGAAGAGCCTGTTGGACATGATTTGCATAAAAGGATAAATAGTAATCAAGGCAACATTTTTAAGTGCCAAATGGATGGTTCAGATAGTAAATTATATGGGACTAAAGGATGAGATGATCATGACCTAGCATTGTTAGATAGCTTCACAGAGGGAGTTGGTGAACTAAGCCTTAATGAGCAAGTAGAAAAGACAGGAAGGTGGATAAGGTCTCGTTATCACAAACTCTGCCTAGTGGTGGATTAAAATCCATTTACATGCATGCCTGTCATCCAGAGCTCATTGTCATCTCAGACAAATTTGGTTACTCGGGATCAAAGAAGGCTCATAAGGAAGGATCTGTTTCATGGGTTCTTTCCTTCGGTGATAGCTCATGGAATCACCATTCTCTGAAGTGTTCTCCAGGGAACCTGGGCTCAGGATTTGGAGAGAGCTTACTGAGGCCTGCTTGCATGGCGTTAGATAGTGCACAGGCTGGTGGGGTTGAGGAGGCACAGCAATCACTAAAAGGGTTCCACGACCACATGAGACACTGTCTGGCGTATTGCACAGGCTCCAGTCATTGGCTAGAATTGTAGCATTCCCAAAAATGAATGCCGCAGATGTTCCCTCTGTTGGAGGTGCTGAGTGTCAAAGGAACAAACAAACTGGGGGAGGGTGAAAGGGAAGCTGCCCACTTCTCTGTTCCTAGGGACTTAGAGCAATCGTGTTTTTCCTTTCTCCATGTGAAAATATAAACAGTCACTTCATAAACAGTCGTCCCTTTTCGACTTAGAGATCAGCCTCTCCCTTTTGTTTACTTTGAAATAAGCTGCAACTGACAGCATGAAAAAAAGAAATTGCATCTTTGTTTTCAGAAAGAGAAGTCTGTTATCATAGAACACGGGTTTCAGCAGCCTCCAGAGGCTGGCCCTGGCTCTGACCTAGGGTGCAGGCTTGAAGGGCCTTAAGGGAGGTCTTAAGGTGCTTTGTCCAAGTCCCTAGCTGGGGAGGTTGGATAATAGTCACTAATCAGCCCGAAGACCAGATACTAAATGCCAAATTGTTTTCTCTGATTCAAACTCTTTTTACAAGGGAAATGTTGCAGCTGCTTTAAAGTCCAGAAAGTTTTATGTTGACGTAGCGGCTCTCTGTTAGCCGTGCTTGCCAACAGTATGGGTATGTCACTGGAGCACTCAAGAATGCTGCTACCCAGCCGGGCAAGGTGGCGCACGCCTTTAATCCCAGCACTCGGGAGCAGAGGCAGGCAGACCTCTGTGAGTTCGAAGCCAGCCTGGTCTACAAGAGCTAGTTCCAGGACAGGCTCTAAGGCTACAGAGAAACCCTGTCTCGAAAAACCAAAACAAAAACAAAGAATGCTGCTACCCACCTTTCCCCTTGGTGCCTTTCCTTGACCTGCTTGCTCTTCAAGTGCCACTGGGTACTAAAAACTAAAAAGTTGAAGGGTAAGTCCAGCAGTGGCGATTAAGTTGATGAGGATGAGTGACCAGCTCTCGTCCTCCATAGTACATTGTAAGACTGAAAAAAGTCCATATTTTCCAGTTTAATAGCCACTGCCAAACTTGGTGTGGAGTTAACTTTGCCTAGTTCCCATTATAAAGTGTAACATGGTATATGTATAAAAACGTGACTTTAGTGGTCAATTTCTAACTCATTGGTAAATTCATGTTTTCTTAGTTATTAATTGTGTTTTGTCTTTGCAAAAACTTTGTCAAATCACTTTGGTTTAAAAATGCATTGTTTGGGGGCTGGAGAGATGGCTCAGAGGTTAAGAGCACTGCTTGCTCTTCCAAAGGTCCTGAGTTCAATTCCCAGCAACCACATGGTGGCTCACAACCATCTGTAATGGGGTCTGGTGCCCTCTTCTGGCCTGCAGGCATACACACAGACAGAATATTGTATACATAATAAATAAATAAATATTTAAAAAAAAATTTAAAAAAAAATTTAAAAATGCATTGTTTGGGCCTAAGAGGTGGAACATGGTGAGAGGGCAGGTGGATGAATAAGAGTAGAGCAATGGGGACATGCGTGTGAAAAGACCGTAATGAGACCCACAGCTTTCTGTTAAAAGAGAAAAATACATTGTTATTCCTTTCCTTAAACCTTAATGAAATTAAACATTTTCTCATATGTTTATTGGCTATTTGTATTCATCTGTACATTGTTTATATTCTTTGCTAACATTTACAGTTCCCAAAGGGGTGTGCTAAAGCATTGGATGATTTAAAACTGGGGGATAAGTGCAATGATACTGGACATCTGTCAGACATGTGAACTACTAGGTCAAAGTGACAGTTAGAACATTGGCTTGTGACACACTGCTCTTGATGCTGTCATGTCTTTGTAAAATTGACATTGGGTAGCTGTTGTGAAAGAAAGTAAGTGTCACAAGAAATTAACGTGGAACAGCAACAAGAGGAGTCCAGGGCGTGGGAAGTTATACACAAAAGTCTTTTTACCCTATGTGTATTATATTTCAAACAGCCACAGAGTTAATCGGGTCATTTGGACCTACTCACTTAATGAATTAAAAGCATTAGATATTTCTTTTGGCCTAGAGGGCACTGTGAAAAAATTATTGAGGTACTGATAGTGTGTGAATTAAGGAAGTTTGAAAATCTAGTCCTGCCAGCTTTTTTGAAACAAAGTCTCACTATGAAGTCCTGGCTGACTTCTAGCTCAGGATTCTGCCTCCCTTTGCCTTCTACATGCTTTCTCTTATTCGTCCCTAAGTATTTTAAGCTCTGTATTATAGAATTTTTCAGATATAAACAAGTAATATAAGAATCTTTGGGTGGATGGAATTATCAGCAATAATTCATTATTGACTAGTTGTATTTGGTCGGCAGGTATTTATTTGCTTATTTGTTTATTTTTATGTATGAGTGTTTTGCCTGCATGTATGTATGTGTACCATATGCATGTCTGGTCCCCAAGGATACTAGAAGAGGACACAGGATCCCTTGGGTCTGGAGTTACAAGTAATGAGCTGCCACATGGGTGCTGGGGTTTGAAACTCTGTCCTCTGGAAGAGCAGCAGTGCTCTTAATTGCTGAGTCATCTCTCCAGCCACTGCTCTGGTTGGATTTTGATACATTTTGCTATATTACAGACTTTATTATTGATCTCAAGTCTTTAAGGATCCAATTATACAGAAAATTTAAATGTTCTCCTGGCCAGGCATCATGATTCATGCCAATAATCTGGCTTGCTACAATATGAAGCCAGCCTGAGCTACATAGTAAGTACCATGCTAGCCTGGACTACAGAGTAAGATTTTTGTCATAAAGTGGGGAGGAGAACTTAAAGAGACTGGCTTTGCAAACAAATTATCTGTAATGTTTAAATTTTTACACATAGTTTCTCAGCAATAAAAGCTAAAAGTTTTTTAGTTTGAACAGATAAAGATTGACTAGCCTCAATATTACTGTCTAAACGTTGCCCTTACCTAATTCAGGGTCCTTGACACTGCTTCTGGGAACCAGGTTCCTAATGGTATTATAAATCTGTAGTACCACTATGACTTTGCAAAACAAATACAAACTCAAATTCAGTTCCTACTCCCTTCCTAAGTAAGTATGGTAGAGTTCCTAATCAATAAGCCCCTCTGTTTAGTGAGTCTTTTTTCTCCAGACAAAAATCCTATTCTTGGGACCCCGAGGAGCTGTGGGGAAGAATGAGACCCAGTTCTTTGCTTCAAGGGTCTCTATTCTAGGTAAAAACAGATTGATAACTGATGCCAGGTTCAGAGGGCTAGACATGTGGCTTAGTAACAAAGAGCTTTCCTAGCATGCATGTGGTTGCCCTGTATTCAGTCCTCAGCACTGCTCCCTTTGGAGGATGCCAGTGAACAGGACTGTTGGGCACTAAAAAGAAATGAGGGTCTTAGGAAGGGGTTACAAGCTCAGTATGCAAGCCCAGAAATGTTTGAAGTTGACACTATGGTTTGAGTAGAATGCCTATAGCCCAGTTGGAGAGAGTAGAAGGAAACCTGGGAAGGGCCAGGCTTGACCAAGTAGCCTTTGTTAGGTTGTAAGAAGTGGGAGCTCATTTTTTATGGACACAGAATAGGCTTATGAAGTAAAAGGGAGGTTGAGCTCTCAGGACCCAGTAAGTCCTTGAAGAGGGTTTTGAACTTGTGAGCATTACTCTTAGGGCTTGCCTTTGGGAAAACTGTCAGCTGTATGTCAAAATAAGTATTGGAGGAAAGACATCATTCAGGTGCAAGGTCTTTGAGCTTTTGACCAGCATGATGGGAGAGTTCTAGAAAGGCAGGACACAGTGGCTTTCCACCTACTCTTTGGGAGGGTTATATGTTTTGGTCCTTCCACACATGTGGTGTATTCCCAATGATACGCTCCCAGGCTGCTCAGGTAAGAAGTAACTTCACCTGATTAGTCCTCTTCCACACAGCAACAACACTGCTTACCAAGACCTTTTCAGGGATGTTTTCTCTCATCTCATAAACAGGCTGAGGTTTGGGGGAGCAGCCGGTTGAAATGCTTCTTGCTCAGCGCTCTAAATAGAGAGACCATTATGGGATTGTTGTGGGTGGCACAAGCCCTTCTTCCAAGGAATGACCCAGCTGAGGAATTCAAGTGTCATTAAGGTGCTGTCTAGAGCCCATACTCCTCCAAGGTCTGTGTGACTGGCAACAAGAACCACTTCTTTGTTGGGCTCTCTGTGTACAAGTGGTGTAGATACGTGCATGTGCCCACAAGCCTAGCAATAAGAAGGGTGCTCCTGAGAAGCTGCCGTCTACCTGGGGCTCCAGCCAGTGTGCCTGAAGCATAGAGCCAATCCTGCAACGCTGGCTGCACTGATTGGAACTGACAAGTGTTACTGGGATTTTCTCCCTGGCCTTCCCAACACATGCATGCATGCACACACGCATGCCTGCATGCACACGCTCATATACATGCATGCAAGTGCGTGCACACACTCACACATGCATGCACACACATGTGCATGACTGCCTTTGTTTATTATATCCACTTCCAGCAGTTGTGTGATGAGGCATGTTTCTGTGAATTAGAAAGTTTAGATTCTTTCCTCAGCCATTCCCCTCCTAAGCCCCCTTTTCAGTCTGACTTAAAGCCATAAAATACTTCTGCCTGCCTGCCTTTAGTTCTGTTTGTATGAATTAAGTTGACAGGATAAATATTCACATTCCGAGCTACAGGCTGAAACAATGTTTGCCTGTTCTGACCAGTGAGTCGAGAAAGGGGGGAGCAGGGTCTGACATCACCCTATACTGTACATTCCCAGCATAGATCATTTATTTAAGTCCCTAAAAAAATACAGATGTTTTACCAGCCGAAATAAAATCCTGTGTAAACATGGAGCTTGGAAAAATGTGTCACTGACTTAGCTGGGGTTACAGCAATGCGGGAAGAAGACAAGCAGGAAGGCAGATGCAGGCGGGTGTGCTCGGCCGAATGGAACAAGGAATGAAGTCCTCGTCCAGTCTATATGCTGCAAGGGGAAAAGACTGGATTTATTTATTTTTTTCATTTTGTTTTAGCAGAATCCAGCTGCAAAAACGAATCAATTAGCATTTGATCATCAGAGTTTAGGATCATTGATGGTCATAATCCACTCACCCCCTTTAGGTCTGACCTTTGGAGTGTCTCTTTTCCTATTAGAGTTGGTCTTTTTCAAGGCCTGCCTAAGCCTGCCCTGTGACTGCTGGGCCTGTTGGCTCCTGGAGCTCAGCTGCTGTTGATTTTAAAGGGGGAAACTGGCCTGAAAGCCACACTTGTGAAGAAGAAACCTGTCTTCGCATCACCTCCCTGAACAGCCATCGATCATCTCGATCTTGTCCCACCCAGGTCACTGTTTTAGTTCTGCAGCAGAAACCAGACAGACTTTCCTGATGCTGTGGGAAGCTTTTTCAGGGAATTGCCTCATGACTCTTCTTAGACCCACAACATTTATTCAGAATGCACTACATTTGTGCTGTGCAGCTGCTTCTAAGATTCTGGACTTCCCAGATGAACCACACTTCCTACAGATGCCTGCACCCCACCCCCAATCTCTCTATATTTAGAGTCTGGGTAGAGGGAGACCCTAACTGCTTCCAGGTTCTCAATGTGATATCTCATTAAGGCTTAGTTTTTCAGTGCAAGAAATACAGGACCCCCCTGCCCTTCATGCAGTACAGCCCCTCAAGGACCACCCCTCCCTAGGGCAGGACTGACCAGCCCCTGCTTGTGGTAGCCAGGGCATGCTGCTGCCTACTTAGATTAGGCCTGCCTCTTCCTGACTGAGGCATAACTATCCTGTTTTGTTTTGTTGTTTGCTTTTAATATGTGATGTTGGGGTGCAGAGGTACCCCAGCATTCGTGTGAAGGTCAAGGAACAACTGTGCACAGTCACTTCTCTACTTCCGCTTAAGCTTGGGTCCTGAACTCTCCATGTTCATGTGGCAAGGCTCTCTGCCAGCTGAGCCATTGGGCATAATTCTCTTCTGGCAGCAGCGCTTTCTTCTCTTTTTCCTTTCATCGTTGACACCTCTAAATCCACAGTAGGGAGCAAAGTTCCCTTCCGTCTCAAAAAGAATTGTTGTTTTTTATAACAGATGCTAGCTAGAGAAAGCATCACATAGGTGTCCCCCACTCCACATCTCAGTAAATGAGGTGTCAAGTCCAAGTTCATCCAGCCCCCCCATCTCGCTCTCAGACCTGTGGGGATGCCCTTCTGCCCTTGGCTTTGAGAGGTCGCAGGCTTGTACCCCCGCTGGCTCTGCACTTGTAGGCACTCCCAGCTCTCTGCTGGGTTCTTCTCTCTGGCTGAAGCTCTAGCTTCTCTGTGCTTGGTTACAGCTGTTTGCAGGTTATCCCAGGCCTGGAGTCAGCCATACTCTCCACCAGTACTTAGGCAAAGTGTGGAGAGAGAAGAGAGGCCTTGTCTGAGGGACCAGTGGCTCTTTCCTGAGTTTCCTGGCCTTCTGTCTGAACTTCACACCTAATTATTGCCTGTTTTTTCTTGAGCCCAGTGTTACAAATGACATGTGAAGATGGTTGTGTATTCAAATATTTTCATTAATATTTCTCCGAAACACCAATCTATTTCACACTTGCTTGTAAGCCTTACCTCTCCTTCATCGTCTTAGCACCCTTTTCCTTTGCCTGCCCTGCTCTGACATATGCTCAATTTGTATTGTGCTGCCTCCTCCACTTGCTTCTTTCTACCAGGTTTGCCTACATGCACCTCTGTATCCACTTGTCAGTTGTAGACAGATCACTCTCTGTCCTTGGTGAGTAACTAGGATCACAATTGTTGTCTGGTTTGTGCCCAGGGTGACAGAATTGATGGGCCCGTAGGCTGACATTCATAAGCCAGAGCTACCAAGCGTTTCAAAAACAGTGTTGTTTTTGCCAAGTAAGGTGAGCAAATATAGGCCAGAGCTTAAACATCCACCGGGGGTTATTTCTGAAGTGATTGCTTCTAAATGAGAAGCATTTGAAACCTCACGGCTCTCTTGACAAGTAAATTCCACAGTCGTGTGTTTTGCTGGTGTCTGCTGATTAATTACCGCACTGTGACACATGAAAGCCCTGGTGGTTGGTTTAGTGCAGCTGTGGAGAAAAGAAAGCAAGGCCCAGTGACTTTGCCAGCTCTTTCGGGACAGTGGGGATTGAGGTCGAGGGAGGTATTTTTCCCTCTGGCAGTCACCACATAGGAACAGAAGCCCCAGCCAGCCCAGTTCTCCAGGCTCTGTGCCGGGTGGTTTGGTCCCTGCAGGCTGTGGTGAGAGAACAGCATCTGACCTGGTATATCAGAGAGAACAGGTCCTTTGTTAGAGAAAGTTCCTCAGTGTTCATACACTCCAGTATACTCCTGCTTCCAGAAAAGCTACATTGGGCATGGTGGCCTACACCTGTAATTCCATCAGGAGGCAGAGGCAGGAGGATCGGATCCTGTTCCAGCCCAGCCTTAGCTACATAGGGAATTTGAGATCAGCCTGGGCTACTTGAGCTCTTATCTCAAGGGCCTTGTGGCTTGTGCTTGTAATCCCAGCACTTGGAAGACTGCGGCTCAGACTGGGAGACGGCACTAAGCTTGTGTGTGGACTACCCCAAGAGCTCACATAAAGGCGCAGACTGGGAGATGGCACTAAGCTTGTGTGTGGACTACCCCAGGAGCTCACATAAAGGCGCAGACTGGGAGAGGTGCTATACTTGCGTGCGGACTACCCCAGGAGCTCACATAAAGGCGCAGACTGGGAGACTGAGCTATGCTTGCGTGCGGGCTACTCCAGGAGCCCACATAAAGCCAGAGATGACAGCTAGTGTGTCTGTAATCCCAGCACTAATGGCAGAGGATTCAACAGAAAAAAAAATACTAAAATAGATTTTTAAATTCTTTTTTTTTCTTTTTTTTGGGGGGGGGGGGCGTTCGAGACAGGGTTTCTCTGTAGCTTTGAAGCCAGTCCCCGAACTAGCTCTTGTAGACCAAACTGGCCTTGAACTCACAAATATCCGCCTGTCTCTGCCTCCCCCTGAGGGCTGGGATTAAAGGCGTGCACCACCAACGCCTGGTGATTTTAAAATTCTTAATGTGTTTATTGGTAATTTGTTTCTGTCATCCTCCTCATCTTCTTATGTAGATGGTGGAGCCAATCAAAGAAGTTGACTACCATGATCCTTTCAGGTCAGGGAACCTTATCTACCCTCTGTCTCATTCATTTTGCCCCAAAGATTTGTGCTCCTCATGGAGGTGATGTGGGTCATTGCTGAGGAGGAGTCCGCATACATTTGCCTTGGTCAGGTTTGCTTGTGTGGTGATACAGTGCCACCATCCTAAATATAAACTCTAGACAGACTCCAGGATCTTCCCTGTCAGCTTTTCATTCTGGTAGATAATTGCCATGAAGATGTCAAGTGTGTGCACACATCTGACTGCCAAGGGAAAGTCTGAGAGATCTTATACAGACGCCACTGCCCACTTCCTCACAGGTGTGCTGTGCTGTGCCTACTGAACCGAGATTTACGTCTAAACCACGTAGACTCATAGTCCCTCTCCCTGGAGTTTATTTTCATGTGAGACAGCTGACATAATGATAATTGTGCTTCTTTGCTCAACTCACTGTATAGGTTGTTTCTAAGGGAGATGCTCTTGAAGCAAATGATTGTGTGGTCACACTGATCCCCATCTGGGGAGTTGTGGGCAAGACCCAGAGCATGGGTTTGGCCGGGCCCTGGACTTCTCCACTGCTGTGTCCTCCCACCCTGCAGTTTCAGCTTGTTTTCCTGTGCAGACTGGAACCTCATTCTGCAGGTGTCTGTTTCCTTTGAAGGAACTGTTTTGAGGAAATCTAAGAGGGAGGACCTGAGCATTTGTGGAAAACATTTTCACAGCGAAGTATTGCCTTTTCTCTTTTCCGGTTCAGGTTTTTCATTTGTTACAAGCCTACGTTACAGACTCCAGACACAGAACAAATGCAGATTTTCAGCAGGAACTAAGTGACGTCATTGTTTGTACCAAAGCCAAACTCTGGCTAGCCACGAGGTATGTAAAAGCCCCACGTGATGAGGCATCATCCGGTTAGCGGTGTGTTTGACACTGCTGTTTCCAGTTGTGAAGAGTTCTAAGCCACTCATTTGGGTTCCTCAGACTTATTAGAATATTTTAGACCTTTGCACTGTGGTAAAGAAAATACTTTCTTGACAATTTTTCTAAAATTGCTGAGTGATGGGATCGGGCTTCAACAGTCTGAAGTTTCTTCTCCTCAACCAGTACCTGTGTAGATTTTGTAACTACAGACGCCAGCGGTTGACTGGTCTACATTGTATAAACCCTTAGGAGCCATGGCAGCTTCATGGCTAAAGGTCCTTGGGCAGCTTGAGCAGACGCTGACGGGAAATGAAAGGTGCCTGGTTAGATGGATAGAAGGATGGCATATTCCAACAAAGCAGAGGGGTACTCTTCTTTTTTTCCTTTTGTCGTTCCTACCAGTATTTATTCTGAAATTTAGAACATAAAAGATAAAAGAATAAAAAGAACCTTTCATTTTGTTATATGTAGAGAATATTCTAACACAGTGTTCAAATCTTCATTTAGGTCCCCAGATTTTGGTAAGACAGTGTCCCTGCAAGGGCCTCTGAATGAATTATCTCTGGCAACAGTCGTTAAGAAGAGGCCAGTGTGCTTCCTTACCATATGTCATGCCATAGCTTGCTGCCTCGGGTTTTGAGTTGATATTTTGTCATCTAATGTAACACCTACTCCCTTTTTGTTTGGTAAATGTTGTGCTTCTGTTCATTTTTGTTGGAATCTCCACTCTGTGTAGGAAGTCAAATAATGGGCAGTCACCCTAAGCAAAGCATTGGTGAGCAACAGGCCACCATCAATCAGCCTTTGTATCCACACAGAAGAGTGGATACGTAGAAAAGAGCTAGACCTGGCTTCTAGGAGGTTTGAAAGATGAGTAAACCATGTTTTCATTCAGTATTTTAAATGTGATAGCAATAAGTATAATACAAATGTAAGCAGTATAGGCATGGCCCAGAAGAGAGTTGAGTGAGGGTTAACAGCAAGCTCACTCAGAGATGGTAGAATTTTGCCAAATGGCTAAGTCAGGGAGAATTCCAGGCATAGGTGATACAGCATAGACAGAAAGGTGGCCATGTGAAATGATGGGATAATTCTCCGTGAGGCAGAGGAAATCAGGCAGACACACTAAAAGCTCTGAAGGAAAGAAAGTATCTGATGAGTGTTCAGTCGATACTTAGAACTGTGGGCAGGGATACTGAGGGGGTGTTCTCTATCTGAAGTGCCAATATGGCAAGCTGCTAAATGGTTGGTTTCTCTAAGCCTGATACCATTTACCTTCTGTGCAGTTTTGTTGCCCTTAGCTTCTCTAAGTTACACTTCCTGGAAAAACAGAGACTGGGGGAAGGGGGGCTCGCATTTGCCCCTTAGCTTTTCCCCAAGAAACAGGTCAGGTCTTCCTAGCTATTATTTCTGGGGGTCAGGAAGTAGAGGTTTCCTGGAAATCATTCTTCTGAAACCCTCTTCTAGTCATAACTTCTCCAGTCTCTAGCCTTGGCTCTGAAGCTGCTGTAAGGGAGGAGCTCTGCCCCTTTTGCTTAGGCTCATTGGAGACTTGTCTCCTGCCTGCTTTCTGAGTCCATTCCTTCTTGCTGCATGAGAAAAGATGGAGGAACAGGTCAGCCCTTAGTGGGCTTCAGTTCACTCAGGGCCTGAAGACAGCTGGTAAAGTGGTACTTCTGCCCACCTACTCTTTAGCTAGAGAAGCCCTTCCTGCCTTCGGAGATATGCCTCTTGGTCCCTGTCTCTTGTCATTGTCATCAGCCCTTCCACCCCCTTTTCTGGGTTTGACTTCCGATTTCCTTAGCCTAGAAAATGAAGCCATGAATCACATGAGCTCACTGGGTTTCCACCTCCCTGCCCAGAGTACAGAAAAGCCACTCTTCTGTCTCCAGTACAGTCAACTCTCTATTATCCAAGTGTGAACTTTCCACTCAGTGGGTGGTCTGTGGATGGTTCCTAACACCAGACTGCCTCTTATTTCCCAACATACTTTTTTACAAGTATTAATCGGGGTGTGTTCAGAGCCTAGAATCGAGTTTGGAAGGAAATCCTGCCGCCAAAGCACAGTACATTCCAGAGCTTTGCGCGAGCTGTTCTGTGTTATCCACATCATGGAGTACTGCCCACCGGCCCTGAGTTGAGGCCATAGAACTCCATGTAGGTAATGAAACCTTCACCTGGCCCATGCCTGCCTTATCTCTGAGGGCCTCGTGCTATGGGAGGTTTTTGTCTGTACCAGTCAACTACATCTCAGATGAACCCATCTGGGGTCATGGTAGTCACCTCAAAGCCGATCTTTCTTCCTTTCTCCCTGCCTTTGCCATGGAGATGTTACAGTGCAGAGTATTCCAAATCCAACTGCTAAAGAGGCCCCTTTATTCCTGGTCATTTACACTTGAAAGATAAATGTGCCTCGGGCTCACTGAGGCCTCTCTGTAGCTTTCTAGTGTAGCCTATGGAAAGTACTGTTGCTGGGCAGAAAACGTTGCTTTAATTTCTAGCAGCAGCACCTTTTCCTCATTGAGTTCATTCAGTCCAGTAAGCACAAGAATCTTAGGGGATGTGCTATTTATCTTTTTGTTCCAAAGGGTTTCTAACACAGTTTATTGAAGCTATGGACAATCAATTGAATTTTTAAATTTGGAGTCTAAAATCGAGAAACACATAAAGACTTTTGTTGCATATTCATGTTTTGACTTTGCAAGATTAATAAGGATTTATTTCTGTGAGCTGGTTGAGCAGTACCCACGGAGTTGCTGGGGGAGTTTTAGGTGATAAATGGCCAGCTGGCAATGTGACTTGAATAAAGGATCAGGCTTTTCTCTTACAAGCCGCTTTTCATTCCAGGGTGTCAGAGCCTTTATGGAAATCGGGTCGTTAAGCTTTTGCATCCTTTCCTTCTCCCTTTCCCTTAGCCTTCCCTCCTCAGCCAGTTCACTGTGATCTTTTTCTCAGTGTGAAGGTGATAGTTACTAACTCCTGGTAGAAAACTCAGCCAACCCTGGTCAGGAACCAAATGAGAATTAGAGTGAGCCTCTGGCCTGGAAAGTTGGTCTAGGGGTTCCTCAAGAGGATCTAGTCTAGTCCTGAGGGTGGCCCTGCTGACCGCCCTTGCTGTCTGCTGTGCTAGCCGACTCATGGGCCCGCCCAAACAGGAAGGGCTTTGAAAAGCTCTTTCAAGCAGGACTAAGAGGAAAAGGCTTATTTACTTTGGTTGTAATTTGGGATTACAATTATATTGGGCTTAAAATTTTTCAGAAGTGGTTTGTTATCTTGCGTTTGCTTCAGTCATAAAAGAATAAATGTGTATTGGGTGTTCCTTTTAGAAAACGATGAAATCAGCCATGTGTGCTGGTACACATCTGTTAATCCTAGGCGGGGTCTGAGACAAGCGAGTTGTTGAAAATTTCAGGCCAGTCTGAGCTACACAGTGAAACTTTTTCAAGAAGCATAACAAAACTAAATCAAAGAAAGATAAGGAAAACTTGGTAGGCTGTGCAAACTGTTAGACACTGTGGGTGATATAATAGTCAAAAGGAAATGAATTTTCTACTAAACTTCTCATGGTTTTCCTTAGCTGTCAGTGCATATCAAGGAAAAATAGTCTAGCACAAATTTCAAAAATAATATAAAAAAGAAAGTTACTCTGACCACAGTCCAGTGGAAACCACTGTTATTGGTTAACAGTTTTATGCGGTTACTTCAACTTTTTTCCTATTTTTGTTCCATAGCTAAGATTTTGTTAAGTATAAAAGTTACAGCTTCCTCTTTTCACTTGATGATATGAAAGTGTTTGCTATTATTATTATTATTAAAAACTTTTTATGTCTGCTGTGGAAATAGTATCACACTTAAAATTTAAAAATTAAAAATAGAATTAGTATAAAATCTTGCAGTTCTTCTAAGTATATGCACACACACACATAATGAAAGCAGAGACTTGGGTATTAATTTATGTTGTTGTTAAGTTTTTTGACTGTTTTAGCTTTACCACCACACATCTTTATAAAAAAATAATAATTTTGCCCATTTTTGAATTAGGAAAAAAATCTTTAAAAATATCATTTGTTAAAAATATATGTAAGCATGTGTGTGTGTGTGTGTGTGTGTGTGTGTGTGTGTTTGGGTTTTTGTTTGTTTGGCTAGTTTTTTGAGACAGAGTCTCACAGTAGCCCTGGCTAGCCTGAAACTCACCAAGATTTGCCTGTCTGTCTCCCAGGTGTGCTGGAATTAAAGGCATACGCCACGATGACTGGCTTCATTGCTCCACTTTTCTTTTTTTGTTTTTGTTTTTTCAAGACAAGGTTTCTCTGTAGCTTTGGTGCCTGTCCTGGAACTAGCTCTTGTAGGCTGGCTTTGAACTCAAAGAGATCCACCTGCTTCTGCCTCCCGAGTGCTGGGATTAAAGGTGTGCGCTATCACCACCCAGCTCATTGCTCCACTTTTTTTATTATTATTATTTATTTATTTATTAAAGATTTCTGTCTCTTCCCCGCCACCGCCTCCCATATCCCTCCCTCTCCCCCCAATCAACTCCCCCTCTCTCATCAGCCTGAAGAGCAGACTGGGTTCCCTGCCCTGTGGGGAGTCCAAGGACCTCCCACCTCCTTCCAGGTCTAGTAAGGTGAACATCCAAACAGCCTAGGCTCCCACAAAGCCCGTACGTGCAGTAGGATCAAAAACCCATTGCCATTGTTCTTGAGTTCTCAGTAGTCCTCATTGTCCGCTATGTTCAGCGAGTCCGGTTTTATCCCAGGCTTTTTCAGACCCAGTCCAGCTGGCCTTGGTGAGTTCCCAAAAGAACATCCCCATTGTCTCAGTGTGTGGGTGGATCCCTCACGGTCCTGAGTTCCTTGCTCGTGCTCTCCTTCTGCTCCTGATTTGGACCTTGGGGTTGTAGTCCGGTGCTCCAATGTGGGACTCTGTCTCCTTTCATCGCCTGATGAAGGTTAATATCCAGGAGGATGACTATATGTTTTTCTTTGGGTTCACCTTCTTATTTAGCTTCTCTAGGATCATGAATTATAGGCTCAATGTCCTTATTTATGGCTAGAAACCAAATATGAGTGAGTACATCTCATGCTCCTCTTTTTGGGTCTGGCTTACCTCACTCAGGATAGTGTTTTCTATTTCTGTTTATTTGCATGCAAAATTCAAGAAGTCATTGTTTTTTACTGCTGAATAGTACTCTAATATGTATATATTCCATACTTTCTTCATCCATTCTTCCATTGAAGGGCATCTAGGTTGTTTCCAGGTTCTGGCTATTACATTACTCCACTTTTTTTAAAAAATATTTATTTATTTATTATGTATACAATATTCTTTCAGCGTGTATGCCTGAGGGCACCAGACCTCATTACAGATGGTTGTGAGCCACCATGTGGTTGCTGGGAATTGAACTCAGGACCTTTGGAAGAGCAGGCAATGCTCTTAACCGCTGAGCCATCTCTCCAGCCCCCTCCACTTTTTAATGTCATAAATAATGTTCTAGTGAGAAATCTGTGTGTGTGTGTGTGTGTGTGTGTGTGTGTTCTGTAATACTAGCCTTAGGTTTGCCCTGTAGAAGTAGAGTGAGTTTCCTGAGAGCTACCACAGTATCTAAAGGTTTCACTGACACTGCTATACAGGGAGTCCTTCCTCCCACCAGCAGTCAGAGAGACCTTCACCAAAGGTTTAAGATTTTTTAAAACTTAATTCTGGAATGCCTACTTTGTGCCACACTCTGGATGAAGCAATTGGTACATATAATTCCATAAGTTCATCTCAAAACTCTCTTGTATTAGAAAATCAATTTTTCTTGGAGACACACCCTGTGTGTGACTCCAGTTTAGTTGGTGTAAGTTCAAAGATAAGTAAAGTAAGTATACATATGTTTTCCATTTTTACTTTTAATGGGATAACACATAAACCAACACATTTTAATCTTTTGTTTCTGCTTAGTAAAGAGCCTTTCCTGGGCTTTCCAAAGGTGCCACTAGGACCTGGATGTGTTATACACTCTTTGCCATAGGCACCATGTACCAAAATAACAACTGTCCTGTTGACAGTCTAAGTGCTTTATATCTATATGTGCTCACTTGTAGGCTCAACCTCCCCCCCCCTTCTTGCTTATTCTTTCTCTCATTTTCTCTCTTTCGTCTCTCTCCCTCTTTTCCTCTCTCCCTCTCTCCCTAGAGGAGTGATGATTGTTTTAATTTAGCCTTGAGGCGGTCCTGCTCTGTAGCTAGGCTGGCCTCAGACTCACATCCACCTTCTAGCTGTAGGTGGCCCACTGCTGAGATGTAGGATGGCAGTGGCACACTATCACTTTGGCTCTGGTCATCTCTTTCAATAGAACATGATTTGCATATATCACAACTGTCCTCAGCTGGCTACTTCTCCCATTAGATCCCCCACAGTAGTCTGTGACTCTTGGTCTTGACACTTCTCAAATGCCAGATTGATTGGTAGTCAGTTTACATTCCAAACAGTAGTTCCTAATTCTCAGGCTGGAGTGCTAGAATCAGTGTCAGTCCCCACCCTTAGAGAATATTCCATACCTTTGCCCTCCTGACTCCATTTGAGCCTGGTACCCTTCCGTGGTTGTTGTCCTAGAAACTCGTGTCACATGTTTCAAGGTGGCTAACGTAGTATAGACTGTATTTGGATCACTTCATTTACCAGCCTTCCTCGGGCTAGCCATGTGCCGACTGTTTTAAACACTGCAGCTATTTATTAAAACCACAGTTACAGAAACAAAACAGTCTTTTCAGGCAGACTCGTGGGCTTGGAATTTTAGATGCGGAAAACCCCTGATGTTGGTGCGACTTCACTCACCAGCCGCATGCATGTGCAGAACTGCAGCCCACAGAGGTCAGGGCATTCCATCCATTCACACAGCTGACCAGGAGCAGACCCCGATGGCAACTACTAACATTTGTTGAGGACTCAGCTTCCAAGTCCTTGTCAGGCTTTTTCCAGGCCATACTGTCTCCATCTGTCCATACACTGTTTGTTTGTTGGGGACTTAGGGATATAAGCATTGTCTAGAGTAAGCTTCTCAGAAGGGAAGCATGCACATCAATCACTTGTTAGAATGGAGACTCATATTCACAAGCTCACAGTGGGACCTGGGAGCCAAAATAATAGACCAGTTCCAGGTGAGACTACTGATTGGCCCTGGGACATAATTCATACTTAAGTGATAAAGACTAAGGCATCAACTACTGTAATTACACGATCCCCAGTTGAAAATATTCCTGCCCTCATGACCTCATTCTCAAGGCCATGGTAGAAGCTTAGAGTTGCAGTAGCAGACCCAAGACTACCAAAGGCATCAGGCCTGCCTTCTCTCCCAATATCAGGGTCTGTGTGGCACCAGAACACTATGAGAAGGCGGTATTCCTTGATCCAGGCCACCATCCCTGTGGTCTCCATGCCTGGGGAGGACCAGTGCTTTGTTGACAGCAGTTGAGTGTTTGTGGTTCTGTAAAGTGCCAGCCTGACAGGCTCTTGGGGTACAAGAGTAGGGTTATTAAGAAAACAGCCTTGGGGTGAGTTTTTAAATAAAGCAGTGTTATTGAAGGGAGTGGGGACAGGAAAACCTATATCCTGAAGAGCTACTCTAGTGACCAATTCTGGTAATTGGTACCTCAAGCCAACTCTGACTTGCAACCTATGAACTGTAAGATTGATACACTTCCTAGTCAGCTTCCTTGGAGTGCTCCTCCCACCCCTGTGTACTCTTGTTAACTGGTCCCACTAACGTAAGCACTGGACCCTTGATGACTTATGTAAGTAAGTGTGCTGTAGAGACAGAGACGGCTGGGCTTGCTCACGTGTGGCATTCCCAGTTCTTCCCCAGGGCTCTGGCCAGCTGCAGAATTCTGCTCTAGAATATCATTTCGCTTTACAACAGTTGAAGACAGTATTTCTTTTCTAAGCAGCAAATTTATTCACATGAGAGACTACACTTTTAGGGCTTGGCTCTGACCCTCCTTTGGCTCTGTCCCCGGCCCTTCCACAGTCTCCTGTCTTTTTTACCAGACCGCCGCTCTCTGCAGGAAACAGCTCCTTCTTTTGCAGTGACCTAAGAAACAGTGTGGCTTCATCCCTCAGCCATGCTGCAGCTTGCTTTCCCACCTCCATGCCACCGACAGGAGTGCATACGTTGTTGTATTCCAGTGATCATGGGGCTCTGCAAGGCTATCATTTGTGGTCCCTGCTAAGACTTGAAGGGACACAAGTCTCAACAGGGCTGGGTAGTCACATAGCAAGTGTGCAGGCACAGCTGGCAGTGTCTTTGCTTTTATGTGTGTGCTGGGAGGTGATCTCTTTTCAGGCTGTTGCTTTCCTTTTCTTTCCTTTTTTCTTTTTCCTTCCCTTCCTCTCCTTTTTCTTCTCTTCTCTCCCTTCTTTTGTATAAAAGGTTTTCCCAGTAGTCCTTTTCTACATTTGAGAGGCAGAGAGGAGAGAATGAGACAATGATCACTGCTTTCCTATCAGCTCTGAGATTTTGTGGGGAGAAGAGACCATCATTAGGTGCCTTTTTACTCCTCTCAAGCCTATTTGAAGTCACCTGCAGCCTGGTGAAGAACTGAATAGAGAAAGGAGTGGAATTGGTGTATTTTAGACACAAACTTCTTTCAAACATCTCAGGAATGTTTAAGGCAATGATACCTTGAGTTGAGATCCTGTTTGTATTTTTCAAACAAGAAAGAACTGTGAAGTTACATTTCAACAGAAACAGTGGGAGAAGATGCAAAACATCTTTTTCATTAAATACTTCTTTTGCAAATGCAAAAAGGAACAAGCTGTCTGAGAGGTGAAGTTTGAAGGTATAGGAAGTGGTTTTTGCTGAAAGCTTGGCTTCTGCAAGTGAGTCAGGGTAACAGCAGTCATATGTGATTAGTGTGCTCACCTGAGCCTTGCAGTCCAGGAAAGTATAGAATAGATAGTCCTTTCACACAATTGTAACCAGGCATCCAGTGTCCAACTGCTGATGCCTCCTGCTTTTTATATACAGAAATCGACAACCCGAACCTGAAGCTAGGATTAGCTGGCTAGAAAGCTCTTCTATCTTCCTCCACTTGTAGCTGTTGGCCCGAGGGGTGGAGGGCTGTTGGTGGAAAGTTTGGACAATATTGTCATGTTCTAACTTGCCTTCCCATAATACTATGTAAAGCTCTAGTATAGTGGGGTAATTTTTTCCCTAATATTAGTTGCTAATATTAGTATTACATATTAGCATGTAATATGTTCTGTCTTTTGGATAAACCACCACCTTCACTGAGCCATTTCCATTTAATTAAAGCCAATTCCAGTTCACAGACAGTATAGAACAATGTAGCAGCATGCTGGAGAGTATAAAATGAGTGCTTATTACTAGGGTATAGTAGCGTGGCCTTGTAATTCCAGCACACAGGAGGCTGGAGCAGAATTGCTGCAAGCTCAGGGTTAGACCAGGCTGCACAGTAAGACCCTGTCTCAAAAATCAAAATATAAACTTAAGGTGTAAAATATTGTCCCTGTATCAAAAACCATTTGGGGATAATAGAAGGATGACTCAGTGAATTTAAGACAACTTGCTGTCTTGCAGAGGACCTGGATTTGATTTCTAGCACCTTCCTGGCAGTAACTATCTATAATGCCAATCCTAAGGGATCTGATGCCCTCTTCTGACCTTTATAGGCACCAGGCATGCATGTCATAGACATTCATATAGGCAAAGCACCAATATACATAAAATGAAAAAAAAAAATCTTCAAAAAAAAAAAAAGCCTGACCAAGACAAGAACAGATTAAACATAAGCAAGTAAGACTTTACTAAGGGCTGAAATGAGTCACAGTAGAGCAGAAACAAGAGAAATAAATGCTAGCTTGTGGGGTACAGGGGTCAAGGAAGGGTTCCAAGAGGAAAAGACTCTGAACAGGCTGAGAGAGGGTTAATTGTTTGGTAGGCTAATTTTCTTTGACTGGAGAACCGGAGGGGTTATACAGATACAGACTAACCTTTGTCGAGTAAGTGAAGAATGTCTGCTTCCCAGGTACCAAGGCGTCTTAGCACAGTGCCCAGCACTGTGATAAGTACTTTAGGTATATGGGATAGAACCTCAGTAGACCTTGGCTGTCGTGGTCTAGTTATAATGCAGTCCAGTGCCTACAAATACTATTAGCCAACAGTGGAGCTCAAATAGCAGTGGAGACAGTAAGTATGAAAGTCCCAAAGAAAAGGTGGGTTTGCACAGTCGGGAGATTTTCTCAGAGAGGTCTGAGAGTACCTTTAGAGCTGGGGTGTGGTTTAAAAACAGCAGAGGTGATAGAAAAAGAACACGTTTTGTGAGCAGTGGGAGGCAGAGCCTCAGGAGGTGCTCTGCAACGCTCGATAAGGGACCAGATGTGATGGCCCTTAAAGCACAACCAAAGGAATTTGCATTTGGTCCAGGACTTTAAGATATAACTGCTGGCCTCAGGCAGACACTGGTGATAGGCCTCTGTCTGTACATACTTGAAATTCAAAATTCCAAAAGCTCCCCAGCAGCAGCCTGCTAGTCCCCTGGGTCACTCGAAGTGGGAATGGCATGGCTTTTATCTTTGTGCTTTTGTTAAGAGGATCACAGAACCATGGAGTTTATGCTAGGAAAGGGAATGTAAAGATGGTCTCATCTGGTGAAATTCCTCCCTCACGCAGAAGCTTTTGTGGAAACTCAATGCTGCTGAAGCTCGTGTAGCAGAGACGGTAAACAGTTTCAGCTGGGGTGGGGCCTGGAGACCACCTGCATGGCTTCCCTCCCATTGGAAGCCCAGAAGGGACTGCGAGGTACCCTAACTCGCTGTTTGAAAACAGTGATCTAATCAAAATAAAACTGCAGAGGAGATAATTGACAAGAAAATGGGCAGGCCTTCCTAACAGACATGTGTGGTCCCCAGAATATGGCTCCAGGTAGGGGTGAATGCAGCAGGTTCTGTTTTGCTTCTCATCCTAGCTGCCACTGCTGCCTGATCATCCTTGCAGAAACTGCCTTCCCTATATGACCCAGCCCTAGACTTTGCCACCAAAGGCCACTGTTCCAGACCTCTTCCTGAGAGGCCAGCTGCCACAGTCTGCTGCCTCTTTACCAAGCAGAGGAAGTTCATTCTCCCGAGCACCCAGTGTCCAGTGTTCTGTAGCAGTGACCTTTTAGAGGTAGTTCCTCTGGAGTCAGTTAGCTTGACCACAGTCCTTACGGCACTATGTTCCCTCCCTGCCCCAGTATTGAGCTGATTAAGCCCTGGTACATTTGCCCTGTGTGCCCAGGGTTTAGCCCTCTTTCAGGAAGGCTTGTAGGAAAGGGACTGGTTTCTGCTAGTGGGCTGAGGGAGGAGCCTGGAAGAGGCCCTCACTGACTTACTTCTCCTTGCCCTCAGCTACCTGTTGTACTCAGGCCTCTTTAGTGGTTACACTGGACTACAAGCCTCTAGAAACACCTTCCCATGCAGGCTCAGAGAAGCATTCCTCTTTGAGCCTAAAGAGCCACATCCCTGTGTTCTGGAGAGGGGCTGCTTCTTAAGGCACTAGTTTAGCAGGAAACCTCAGCATTTAAAAAAAAAAAAAATGCCGGGCGGTGGTGGCGCACGCCTTTAATCCCAGCACTTGGGAGGCAGAGGCAGAACTCTGTGAGTTCGAGACCAGCCTGGTCTACAAGAGCTAGTTCCAGGACAGGCTCCAAAACCACAGAGAAACCCTGTCTCGAAAAACCAAAAAAAAAATGCTGTGCTGAAGTTAGCGGGGGCACTGCCATGTGTCCCTGAAGCCCACCACTGTGGCCTGTACCATCCAGAGGTTCCACTTCTGTCTTCAGAGTTGAAAGTGCTAAAGATGTGAGGTTTCAGGCTTGAGAGACAGAAACAGACAGACCTCTGTGGGTTTGAGGCCAGACTACGTAGCAAGTTCCAGGCCAGCCAGGAATACAGTGAGACTTGTCTCGAAAGAAAGAGAGAGAGAGAGAGAGAGAGAGAGAGAGAGAGAGAGAGGAAGAGGGGAGGGAGGGAGGGAGGGAGGGAGGGAGAGAGGGAGGAAGAAGGGGGCAGAAGAGGAGAAGAGGTAGAAAATGGAGGAGGCTGGAGAAAACCTGGTAGTAATGGCTGTGCAGTGTCAAAGGGCCAAGCACAAGAGGGAGAGACCTATGATCAGGCATCTTGGGCTCTGTTAGCATCGTCAGCCATGCTGGAAAGACACCAACCCCGGTGTGTGTGGGTGCACACCAACGTGTCCTTTATGCTTGGCACACTGTCTCTGTTTAGTAGTTGTGTTTGGGACACATAAATACAATGTGCTTGTCTGGAAAACCTTGACTCTATTTTTAGCTTTGCCTTGATCTTGGGGAGGTCACTTGAGCTCTATGAACATAGTGTTATTGACTCTGAAAAATGGAAAAATAATGTCTATGATTCTTAGTAAGATAAAATTAAATAAGAATGTTTTTAAAGATAACCCTTTCATAAAATGCATTATACTGTTATTCTGTTGCTTGTATTGCTGGGACTGAGGTCCAAGCATATATGCCTTGCCAAGTTCACCTGGCCATAGGTTGTAAAGCGAACTTGTCAATCAGCATCCAGGAGTTCCCATTCTCCTTGCTTCTTTATCCTTGTTGTGCTCCTGGAAAGTAAGTTGGAAGAATCAAAGAGACTCTGTTAGCATTCTGTAGTGTGGTCAGTGCTTTGCAGCCTCCAAGTCCAAACTACAACAAAGGTTTGCTTAGATACTACTTTTCTCCCATAATCCCTAGCCCATAGCTTATTAAATTATTAACCAGCAATTTTTCTGGCAGCATATTAAACTTTACTTTTAAACAAGTCACAGAGGGAGGGAAACATGCATCTCTCATAAAAGGAATAAAACACACACTCTAAAATACTTTCCCAGGCTTTGAACAAATCCCAAACCCCACACAAGGTCTCTTTTTCATCATTCTCTGCACACAGCTTGAATAGTAGTGCATTAATAAGAAAAAGATGCCTAATAGAAAGATGGAAAAACATGAGAGTCTCTGAGAGTCCCTAAGGGCCCACTGAAAAGGCCAGGTGAGCTTTCGTTCGGGCAGCAGAGGAAGTCATGGTCTGGGGTTGCAGGATTCCCCTGGGGTGGCAGTAAAGGGAAGCAGAGCAGCCTGTGATTTCAGGACTGCCCTGAGAGGGGACCCCAGTGCTTTCCATAGACTACGGGTGGGCCTCATCCTGGTCAAAGGGTAAAGGCTTCAGCACTCATGGACCTTCTCTCTTAGGAGCAAAGCTTCTTCCCCAGGAGGAGCCCTTGGAGGAGTAGCACATGGCTGGGGCCTTTGTTCCTTTACCAGATATGTCCAACATACGGTCTTTCTGCAAATTCTCTGGAAGGTGATCCATACCAAAGCAGAGACTGGGGAAAGACTTGACTTGAAGAGCCCAAGAAGGAGGACTACATGGCAGTTTCTCCTTTTGGGGTGTCTATGCAGGCACTGGTGGTTTTAGTCTGTCATAATTACTCAGCCCACCAGCACCACCCCCTCATGAAGGCAAGGTAATCTCAGGGACTGGGGAGCCTGCCAACCCTACATGTTGCTGCCAGCTGGCTCGCCTGCAGATCTGAATCCTAGCTGGTACAGTGGAGGGAAATAGCTTGTTTAAAATTACATATTCTGCAATTCATGATCATTTGGCATCATGGCTTACACAAATCTCCATTTGTTTCTCCAAGAATGCCATATGCTGATTAGTTGGCCAGTCTGTGGTAAAAATGGAAATCAGAATGGGAGAGGGAGCTTCTCTTTATTTAATTTACACTTCCACATTTACATGGCTTAATGTGGCCTGCATCAAAGGAAGACCTCCTAAGTTCTAGCCACAGGGGCTCTGTAGGCAAACACTAGCTAGCTCTGTGGACTGCCTCCACAACAGTGCTTTGCTGCTGGGATTGCCAAGAGGGACCTCTGGGAAACCCGAGGACTGTCAGCAGAATGCCTTGATCAAGCCAGCTATAGCTCCCAGGAGGCTAGTCAAGAAACCAGAGGATAGGCTTTGAGGGGCCTTTTAAATAAAGGGCCCAACACAGCAGGCAAGGGGTCAAGAGCCCGGTCATAGCAGTATGTACAGACATAGATGGTGCTTCTCTGCCATTCCCTGCCTTTCCTTTTTTTCGCACCTGCCCCTGCTCACCTTGCTGCTTCTCTAATCTGGTAGCCCTTGTCCCTCTTCCCTGACCGCCCACTGCCTCTGTGTGGGCCTGCTAGAGGCCCATGCTGCTTTTGCTCACTGCTGGCTCTGGTTAGAAGCGTTTTCTCCTCCTTGTGTCCTTCTTTGGAGCCACAAACCCAGGCACTGATGAGCCCTAGCTGAGACTCAAGATCTCATCAATCCCTGTCAGCTGGACCTGTTTTCAAGTCCTTCCATGTCTCTAGCCCCCTCCTCCTTCATGGCATTCTTTTTCATTGTTTTGTTTTTCTCCTTCCCCACAAAAACCATATATTCTGTAAGGTCAAAACTTGGTCCTCTTTTTCATCTCTCCCTCTGCTGAATGCCCCTACAATACTCAAGAGAGGTTAGCCTTGGCTCCACCCAGAGTTTAGGGAGTAGGTCCTTTGGAACTAAAGTGACCAGACCCAGATTTTGTTGAAGTCCAGATCAGATTTCCTGACTTAGAAACTTTAATGATGCCAGAAGCTTGAAGCGGGACAGTTGTTCCAGCCCTCTGGACATAACTGTGGGTTCTTCTGAAGGAGATTGCTGTTGTGTATCCTAAGTGGATTGCCTCTTCAAGGGAGCCCCTGTGGGGTCAGAGTACTAAGTGAACTTCAAGCCCTCTGTTGTGATTTGAGCTGAGGGGACCCACAGGATCTTCAGCCCTTTAGGGCTTTGGAGCTCTCACTGTGGGGCCCCTGTTCATTCTGCACAACTTTCTTCTGTTCCCCTCTCCTTCTCATTTCTCAACACCACGTTCTCTATAGCTGCTGTGTGCTCAAGTCTTCAGATGTACCGCCGCTTCCTCTTCTGGGGTCATTGCCATGGCCCGCTGCCCAGACTCCTCACCAGGCAGACAGGTTTGTCTCCTTTAGCAGCCTTCATTTGTCTGTTGATCTCTCTTTCATGGCACTGCCATACTCTAATATGAGGGGTCATGTTTCTCCCATTAAACTAGTAGACTTAAAGTATTTTGTTTTAAATAGTCAAAACTAACACACACACACACACACACTGGAAAGAAATAAAACCAAAAATGTATACATATGGCCAGTGGTTATATATGTGAGTCTATGTACATGGATATACACAGATACACTAGACACACACTGGCTTGTGAATTTTAATGTGGCTTGAAATTGTGAATAATTTGTACCCTTACCTCCAAATACTTGCATCTAATTCTGGGAGGCAGAAGCAGGAGGGCTGTAGCAAGTTCCAGGCCAGCCAGAGCTAAATACCAAGGCCCTGTCTCAACATACGCACATAGGGTTGAGGAAGTAAATTAAAGTTCCTTAAGACTTAGCAGATTTGATTTCAAGAAGGATAGCTTTCTCCATATCTGTGACCTTACTGTTGCCATCCTTTCAGTGCAATGTAAGGTATATCATTATGTAGAAAAGGAATTTAAGGGCTAGGAACAATATTCAATATTTTACTTAAAATTATTGCATTGCATTAATTATATCTCATTTAAAGATAAATAAGATTAGCCAGGAGTTGTGACACATACTTCCTAGCACTTGGAAGCAGAGGCAGGCAGATCTCTGTGAGTTTAAGACTAGCCTGATCGATAGCGCGAGTTCAAGACAGCCAGGTCTTCACAGAAAAACTCTGTCTTGGAAGAAGAAAAAGGAAGATATATGAGATCAATCATTCTGGGCAAGAACGTTCTAGAAACAAACAAGGTACTGAAACCACTGTGACACCCTTGGAGTTCATTTTCTTCTCTCCCTGCCTCGTCCTGTCTCCATCCTGTCTTTTTCACTTGTCATGATCCACTAGTTTATTTCATAACTAATGAAGTGGGCCATATATATACTCGGCAGTTTGAAGAACACTGTTCAGGACTCTAAGTTCCTTGAGGGCAGTATCTGTGTCATCTTCATCTTTCCAGACCCTGGCACTATTCCTGGCTGCATGTAGCTTCTGAGTAAATGTTTTCTGAATGAATAGACCTCAGTTAAAGCAGATCAGCAGCCTCTGGGATTCCGGAAGGGCCAGGAGAAGTAAATAATTTATCACAGGCTTCCCAAGAGCTCCTGCCATCCTCTAGACACTGGGGCCATTGTGGACATGTCCTGCCTTCCCTCCCCAACCCCCACTTTCCAGGACAGAGGGCAGAAAGTTTAATGGAGTTCAGAAATTTCCCAAGGCAAAGACATACTCATCAGGATCTCGGGTGGGTGTTTGTCAAGAGATAAATGATTTTTTTTAAAGAGTGGTGGAAGAAAAACAAGGTTTTCAAAAGAGCCCTTTATTCTGTTTCTTATATATAAATGTAGCCGGGCCTGACTCTGTCTGCACTTTCCAGCACCACTGCTCTGCTGGTTTCGAGCCCATCTGCTAGACCCTGGCCAGTCTGAGTTTTTCAAACACTGTAAATCTTCATTAGACTATGCCCATGCCAGAATTTTTCCATTTGGAGGTAGAAAAAAATCCCAAGCCCCCCAAAACTCTGTGGCTTATTTCCTGTCCAGCTGGCTTCTGTCTCTTGGGGTTTTATTCCCATCATCAAAGAGACTTGACAGACCAAGAACAAACCTCTGGCTCACCCTGAGCTCACATGTACTGTCTCCAAGTCAGAGCAAGTGAGAAAGAGAGGAAAGTATTTTCCTGACTGAGAAGGCTGACAGAAAGCCCAGTTCTCTCACTCCACATGGGTCTGTTCTGTGGCTGTCCTGGAGGGCGGAGCTGTAAATGGTGAGCTGCAGGCCAGATTCACTCACTCTCTGAGTCCCTGAGAGCCAGCATGAGCTCTGTTCTGACCCGGAGTCTCTGTTCCTAGGATCTAAAGTGGCAGAATGTGGAGGATCCTCCATAATTTTGATTGCAACAAGCTGGCCTAGAGCCTCACAGTTATGGAGTAGCCAGAGTGGTCTGTCTTTGCAGTGTCCCAGGAAGCCAGCACAGTTGGCAGTTTGTGTCTGCTGAGGAAACATGCAGGGATTCTGCTCATTTAGGAATGTTTAAAAGGATGTTAGCTGCAGCGTACAACGCTGGGAAACTTGGGCAGGAGTATCACTGCAAGTCCTAGACTAGCCTGGACTGCATAGCAGGTTCCAAGGCCAGCCTGGGCTACATACTGAACACTGAACCTTGGCTTTAAAAAAACCAAAAAAAAGGCAAGTGTTAAGGTGGCACAGGTCTATGATCTCTACATTTGGAAGGTGGAAACAGGAGGATCAGGAGCTCAAGGTCATTCTCTGATATATAGGAAGTTCAAGGCCAGCCTGGGCTATATGACACCCTATCAATCATCATCATCATCATTATCATCATCATCATAACAACTTAGCTAAAAATTTTATTGTAAAAGCCTATTACACACTAAGTTTGAACAAATCAGTGTACCACGTTTGTCTTTATGGCTGTGTCCAGAAAACACTGAGGCAGGAGGCTGTGACTCTGCAACATGGTAGCTAATGGTAGCTTAGGACATTAAGGAGCACCCCTTGGATGCAACTCATCTGCTTTCCCAGCACATGCCAGCTTCTCTACAATCTAAACAAATCCCTTTGACATTTGTAGACAAGTCTCGAAATGTCTGGTCAACTTTGTCCATCTGAATTCTTCCCATCTTACCCTGCCCAAGTAAGTGCATTTATGAAAACTGAGACTCTAGCTCAGTGGTAGAGCACTTGACTCTCATGCTTGAAGTCCTAGGTTCAATCCTCAGTACTGCCCCAAAAAACAAAACCAAATAAAACAGCAGCAAAGGGCACCCACATTCATATAGGCCCTGCCATTTCTCCAGTCTGCTCTAGTATGTTTCTCCTCTTCATTCATGAGGTCTTAACCCAGGATTTCTTTGTTATCCTTGCATAAGTAGGCAAACTTCTCAGAGGCCTAATGCCATCCTTTTTGTCTCTTTTTGTTTGTTTTGTTTTGTTTTTTGAGACTGGGTTTCTCTGTAGCTTTAGAGCCTGTCCTGGAACTCTTGTAGACCAGGCTGGCCTCGAACTCAGAGAGATCCAACTCTGTCTATGCCTCCCAAGTGCTGGGATTAAAGGTGTGAGTGTACCCCTTTTTGTCTCTTCTGCTTAGCTCTAGCACAAAGCTACTGGGGCCATTACTCAGCCCTGTGGGAGACATCTGGTGGTTCATTGATTCCCCCCCCCCCCCCGGGCTGGCCTCCTGCGTGTTCTTTTCTGACTTATTTCCCTGAGTAGCCTTTTGGCAAGGGTAGTTAACAGTGACACAATTGTAGAGAGAAGGAGTACAACAAAGAGTTATGATTGAGAAACCTGAGGAAAACAAGATAAAGGCAAATGATGGGCAGGATTAGGGAAGAAAAACAAGGGACTGGGGTGAAAGTTCAGCTAGTTGGCAGAGCACTTGCCTCCCAAGTGTAAGGATCTGCCTTCAGATCCCAGAACTCATGTACAGTCTGGGTGTGGCAGTACATGCCTGTAATCTCAGTGTTATGGAAGTGTAGGGACAGGAGCATCTCTGTAGCCTGCTGGTCGGTAGGTCTCACCCAGGTTCAGGGAGTACCTGACCTCAAAATACATGGTGGAGAACCAGAGGGATGGTTCAGCGGGTAAAGATTATTATGCAAGCCTGGTGACCAGAGTTCAATCCCCAGAACCCACAAAAGGGGAAGGAGCAAGCCAACTCTACACAGTTGACCTCTGACCTTCATGTGTGTAATACAACATGTGTGCATGGCACACACATGAGCACAAACACACACACTGATAATATTAAATAAAAAATTTAGATAAGACAGTCTCATTCTGAGATTTCGGGAGACAGGATCGCCATTTCAGACTGAGGTCAAGTCACCAAGGGAGTGGTTTGTCACTAAAGATACCAAGGAGTAAAAGTATGAGTTAACATACAGTGGGAATAAATCCATTATGAGTGTGGAGACTGAATAAGAGACTTTCCAGGTGGGAGGAATGGCACATGGAAGCATAAGAAAAAGTAAATACAAGGTTCAAAGTAGTCACCGCTGAGGGATCAGATTCCAGCCAAAGATCTCTGAGGGAGCAGACCCGAGCCAGAGCCCTCTGCTGAACCAGGCCAAAGCAGGCTCAAGCCAGGGACATCTGTGAGAACAGGCCTGACGCAGTGACCTCCACAGAAGCAGGTACGAGGGAGCCACTGCTGAGGGAGTATGCAACCGCCATGGGAGCAGGCCCTCACAACTCCGGGAGCATTGAGCAGAGTGCTGAGCGACCTCTGGGAACACAGAGTGACTGGAACCATGGCCCTGACTGCAACACGAGGAGCAACCATCTTAGATTCACTGGCAAGATTGATCACCAGAGACATAGTCCCAACTACATCAGTCAGAGGAAGAGATGGGTAAACAAGGTAATAATGCACTCAACATGACAAAGAACAACACAACACCAACAAAAATTATTGACCCTACAACAGCAAGACTTGAACAATCAAATATAGATGAAACAGAAGAAAATGACTTAAAGAATAATACCCAACAAAACTGTCAATCACCATAGATGGACAAAACAAGATATTCCAAGACAGAACCATATTTAACCAATACCTTTCCACAAACCCAGCACTACACAAAGTACTAGAAAGAAAACTCTAACCCAAGGAAGTTAGCTACATCCTCAAAAATACAATAGATGATCTTACAGCAGCAAAGCCCAAAGAAGGGAAAAACACACAGAATAACATCACCAGCAATGAAAACTAAAATAACAGGAACTAGCAATCACTGGTCATTAATATCCCTTAATATAAATGGATTCAACTCACCTATAAAAAGACATAGTTTAACAGATTGGATAAGAAAACAGAATCCATCCTTCTGCTGCATACAAGAAACACACCTCAACCTCAAAGATAGACATCGCTTCAGAATAAAGGGTTGGGGAAAATTTTCCAATCAAATGGGCCTAAGAAACGAGCTGGTGTAGCTATCCTACTACCTAAAAAAATAAACTTCAAACTAAAATCAATCAAAAGATACAAGAAAGACATTTCATAATAGTTTCAGGAAAAATCCACCAAGAGGAAATCTCAGTACTGAGCATCTGTGCCCCAAATACAAGGGCACCATTATATGTAAAAGAAACACTACCAAAGCTTAAGTCACACACTAAACTACAAACACTAATAGTACGAGACTTCATTCAACACCCCACTCTCACCACTGGACAGGTCTGTCAGACAGAAAATTAACAGAGAAATAAGGGAGCTAACAGATGTTATGAATCAAATGGACTTAACAGACATCTATAGAACATTCCATCTAAACATAAAAGAATATACCATCTTCTCAGCACCTCATGGAACCTTCTCGAAAATTGACCACATCTAGGTAACAAAGCAAACCTCAACAGATACAAAAAAAATTGGAATAATCCCATGTATCTTATCAGATCACCATGGCTTAAAATTAGAATTCAACAGCAACACTAATTTCAGAAAGCACACAAACACATGGAAGTTAAACAGTGCTCACTTGACTCATCAATGGTTCAAAGAAGAAATAAAGGAGGAAATCAAAGACTTCCTAAAATTCAATGAAAATGACCACACAACATACCCAAATTCACGGGACATAATGAAAGCAGTGTTAAGAGGAAAATTCATAGCACTAAATGCCTACATAAAGAAGCTGGAAAAATCCCACACATTTGAAACATTTGAACATTTGAAAACTCTAGAACAAAAAGAAGCAAATTTACCCAGGATTAATAGACGGCTGGAAATAATCAAATTGAGAGCTGAAATCAACAGAATAGAAACAAAGAAAACGATACAAAGAATCAATGAAACAAAGAGTTGGTTCTTTGAGAAAATCAACAAAATAGACAAACCTTTATCCAAACTAACCAAAAGGCAAATTAACAAAATTAACAAACTAACCCAACTAACCGAAAGGCAAATTAACAAAATTAACAAAAGTACTAGAAAGGCAATTAACAAACTAACCAAAAGGCAAATTAACAAAATATAATTTAACAAAATAATATCCAAATTAACAAAATCAGAATTAAAAAGGGGGACATAACAACAGACAGGAAGGAAATCCAGAGAATCATTAGGTCATATTTCGAAAAACTGTACTCCACGAAATTGGAAAACTTAAAGGAAATGGACAATTTTCTAGATAAATATCACATAACAAAATTAAATCAAGACCAGGTAAGCAAATTAAATAGACCTATAACAGCTAAAGAAATAGAAACAGTCATCAAAAGTCTCCCAACCACAAAAAGCTCAGGGCCAGATGGTTTCAGCCCAGAATTCTACAAGATTTTCAAAGAAGAACTAGTACCAATACTCCTCAAATTGCTCCACACAATAGGAACAGAGGAAATGTTACCAAACTCTTTTTATGAGGCTACAATTAACCTGATACCCAAACCACAATATTAATAAGGAGAATTACAGATCAATCTCACTCTTGAACATTGATGCAAAAATACTCAATAAAATACTGGCAAACTAAATCCAAGAACACATCAGAAAAATCATCACCATGATCAAGTCAGCTTCATCTCAACGGTGTAGAGATGGTTCAACATACGAAAGTCTGTCAGTGTAATTCACCATATAAACAAACTGAAAAAAAAAAAAAAAACCAAATGATCATCTCATTAGATGCTGAAAAAGCCTTTGACAAAATACAACATCCCTTCACGATAAAGGTCTTGGAGAGAGGAGGAATATAAGGGACGTACCTAAACATAATAAAGGCAATATACAGCAAGAAAATTACCAACATCAAACTAAATGGAAAGAAACTCAAAGCTATCCCACTGAAATCAGGAACAAGACAAGTTTGTCCACTCTCTCCGTATCTATTCAATATAGTACATGAGGTTCTAGCTAGAGCAATAAGACAACACAAGGAGATCAAGGCGATACAAATCAGAAAAAAAAGTCAAACTCTCACTTTTGCTGATGATATGATAGTTTATATAAGGGACCCCAAAACTTCTACCAAGGAACTTCTACAACTCATAAACACTTTCAGCAATGTAGCAGGATACAAGATTAACTCAAAAAAAAAAAAAATCAGAAGCCCTTTACACAGATGATAAATGGGCCGAGAGAGAGAGATCAGAGAAACATCACCCTTCACAATAGCCACAAATAACATAAAATATCTTGGAGTAACTCTTATCAAATAAGTGAAAGAGCTGTATGACAAGAACTTTAAATCTTTGAAGAAAGATATTGAAGAAGATACCAGAGAATGGAAAGATCCCCCATGCTCTTGGGTAGGTAGAATTAACATAGTAAAAAATGGCAATCTTACCAAAAGCAATCTACAAATTCAATGCCATGCCCAGCAAAATTCTTCACAAACCTCAAAAGAACAGTACTCAACTTCATATAGAAAAACAAAAAACCCAGGATAGCCAAAACAATCCTGTACAATAAAGGAACTTCTGGAGGCATCACAATCTCTGACTTTAAACTCTACTACAGAGCTACAGTACTGAAAACAGCCTGGTATTGGAATGAAACAGACAGGAGGACCAATGGAACCAAATCAACAACCCAGATATCAATTCACACACAAACATCTGATTTTTGACAAAGAAGCAAAAAATATAAAATGGGAAAAAGAAAACATATTCAATAAGTGGTGCTGGCTGTTGAATAACTGGATTTCAACCTGGAGAAGAATGAACATAGATCCATATCTGTCACTATGCATAAAACTCAAGTCCAAATGGATGTAAGACCTCAACATAAAACCAACCACACTGAATGAACCTCATAGAAGAGAAAGTGGGAAGTACACTTGAACACATTGTCACAGGAAACCACCTCCTAAATATAACCCCAGTAGCACAGACACTGAGAGAAACAATTAATAAATGGGACCTCCTGAAACTGAGAAGCTTCTGTAAAGTAAAAGATATGGTCAAGAAGACAAAATGGCAGCCTACAGAATGGGAAAATATCTTCACCAACCCCACATAGGACAGAGGGCTGAAAAATATACAAAAAAAAAAATCTCAAGAAACTCGTCATCAAAAGAACAAATAATCCAAATAATGTGAATCAAAACAACTTTGAGATTTCATCTTACACCTGTAAGAATGGCCAAGATCAAAAACACTGAGGACAGCTTATGTTGGAGAGGATGTGGGGTAAAGGGAACACTTCTGCATTGCTGGTGGGAGTGCAAACTGGTATAGCTGCTTTGGATTTCAATATGGCAGTTTCTCAGAAAATTAGGAAACAACCTATCTCAAGTCCCAGCAATATGACTTCTGGGTATATACCCAAAGAATGCTCAATCATACCACAAAGACATGTGCTCAGCTATGTTCATAGCGGCATTTTTTTGTTGTAGCGAGAACCTGGAAACAACCTAAATGCCCCTTGACTGAAGAATGGATAAGGAAAATGTGGTACATTTACACAATGAAGTACTACACAGCAGAAAAAATAATGACATCTTGAAATTTGTGAGCAAATGGATGGATCTAGAAAACATCATATTGAGTGAGGTAACCAAGACCCAGAAAGACAAATACCATATGTACTTACTCATACGTGGCTTTTAGACATTAAAAAAAAAGCAGCTTATGATTCCACAATCCCAGATAACCTAGACAACAAAGAGGACCCTAAGAGAGACATACATGGATCTTATGTACATGGGAAGTAGAAAAGACAAGATCTCCTGAGTAAATTGGGAGCATAGCGACCATAGGAGAGGGTAAGAAGTGAGGAGAGAGGAAAAAATGTATAGCTCAATATAAACAACTAAAAAAAATACTAAAAATTTACCATAAATTTAAATATATGCACATTTTTAAATCTTTGTCAAGCATAGCATTCTTGATCAATATGTATTTTAGTTAGTCACAATAGACTTTGATATACCTTATAATTGACTCTTCTCAATACTACAGGCATTTTCTTTTATGGCTAATGGATATAAAAAAGACATAGAATATTTTTTAAAAATTTAAATAATAAGGGAACTGGGGAGATTGCTGAGTAGGTAAAGGCACTGGCTTCCAAGCCTGATGGCCTGAGTGTGATGTCTGAAACCCACACAGGGAAGGAGAAAGTTGTCCTGATCTCCCCACATCACACCAGCACAATACTTACAACTTAAAAATGAATATTACAGGTGTATTGTACCACAAGTGGTGACAGGGTTGTTTTGGGTTGTTGGTTTTTTTTCATGTTAGTATCTGCCAGCTTTAGGATATGGCCAGTTGAGGATGAAGGAAACAGACTATAGGGAGTTGGTAACACCGCACATGTACAAAAGACGTGAAGGTTAGCACTCCACCACTTCAGGGCCATCCCTAGTCGTAGGTCAGTAGAAGGGACCAGGGTTAAGCCCTCTTGAGATGTCTGTACCTGCCAGGCACTGAATGTCATTTCCAGTTCACTCTGACATCTTGATGCTCGTGACTCACAGAGAGATAGTGAGTTCAGTGCCAAGAGCCTGCTCAGTACCCAGAGATAACAAGTAACAAAACCAGCATTCAAACCCCACCATGCCTACTGATTTTACTATACATGCCAAGTTCTTAGCACACCGAATCCGGGCCTGTTTGCAGTCCATCTGAACTGGGGCTCAGAGCGGGGTGCCTCAAGCACTGTCCTCAAAAGGAAGTCTAAGCTGTCTCTTGCTCTTTCTGCCACATGGATCCAAGGTTCAAATGAGCCAGTCACAGAAAGAAGAAAGACAATCTCATGTACTAAGAGAAGAGCACCAGCTCTCTATGTGTTCATCTGTGTGGTGCTCAGTGCCTCTTGGCAGTCAGTAGGTGTCATTTTCATATGTGATTGCAGTTTGCTTCACCTGAATGTTAAATCCCTGAATTTCATAACCAGTGACCACCACCACCCCCTTTTCTCCAGGTAAGAGGAGAATACTAGATCTTCACACCCTCCTCTCCCTGTTTTCAACTTGGCAGGATAGAAGTTGAAATCCGAGTTTTACCAGGAGCATGGCATAGCTTTATCTGCTTTGTGCTCACATATACTGTGGTGGTTTGAACAGGAATGGCCCCATAGGCTCGTATATTTGAATGATTAGTCATTAGGGAATGGCCCTTTTGTGAAGGATTAGAACAGTTTCCCTGGCGTTGATGGAGTAGATGCAGCTTCATTGGAGGAAGTGTGTCAATGGGGGTGGGTTTTGAGGTTTTACAAGCCCATAATGGGCCCAGTATCTGTCTGTCTCTCTCCCCTCTCTCTCTCTCTCTGTCTGTCTCTGTCTCTGTCTCTATCTCTGTCTCTCTCCCCCTACTGATCAGGACATAAAAGTCTCATATACTGCCCCTGTATGAGAGCTTCCATATTCCTTGCCATGACCATAATGGACTGGGCCTCTGAAACTGTAAGCAAGTCTCTAGTTAAATGTGTTGTAAGAATTGCCTTGACCATGGTGTCTCTTCACAGCAATAGAACACTGACTGAGACATAGACTTTGCCTCTGCCACAGGCTCCTGGACTCATTTTGTTACAAATTGCCAATTTTCTTTCTACCCACAGTGGTCCATCATTGTTAGTGTAATGCAGCTGCCTACACCTCATGACATGCCTAGTAGAAAACACCTATTTGTTTCTTTCCTACGGCCTTGGCAGTTTATTGTCTACTCTTTACCTTTGCAGGCAGAATCCATGCTTGGTGACCAGAGCTGTGTACATTGATGTTCTCTTCCTGCTGACAAGCTGCCTGGACAGACCTGCAGAAGGCCAGCAACCAGGTATGACTCACATCCTCTCTTAGAACGTCACAGGTGAGAGAGAGTTTTGGGCAGCTCTCCCGCACGCTTGCTCACCCCCAGCTCAGGGTATGAGACTGACCAACAGAATCCATGTGGCCCCTTCCTAGAAGCATCTCAAGGAAATCTGCCCTTGTGTGCCTGAAATTTTACCAGTAAATATGTTCTATTTGGCCATTCAGAGAAGACTCTACTCAGATACCCTCATGTTTGAAGACCTTGGCCTTTTGATATTTTATAATTTTTTATAATTTTCTCTGAAAACTATGAAATTTTTCAGTAATGGTTCATTCTGTTCCATCCTGTAGAGATAACTGAGCTCGCTCAGTTATTGGTGGATATTTAAGTCCCTGTTCTTAATCTGCCCGCCACCACTTTGTGTAAAAGTTCTTCCCTCAGGTCTGACTTCATACATGTCTCTAGGCCATGTGTATCTGATTATAGATCCACATACAGTTGTTCTATTTTAATTATGATTCACAAAGTGAATTAGAGAAGGACATCCCAAATAAAAATAATTTGATATGTTTATATAAGAGGCCTCGGGAAGTTCAGTACGTAAGTTCCAGACCATAGACTGAAACAGATTTTCACCAATCCAAAGTAGAATGCAGGATAATGAGCCTACAACTGATTAAAATAAGCGTCTCCTAATTGATTAGGCCTGTCCAAGGAGATTCTGAGTACAAGCAGGCCAGGTCTTTCCTATGTTGGGTTTAGCTTATCCATGATTTGTTGCCTTCAGTAAATATGTTCAGGCTGTCAGAGTCTTGCTATGCCCATATGGAGCTCTGTTCCCAAATTCAAACTAATTTAAAGTGTTTTGTGGGAGGGGGGGTTAAAGCAGCCTCACCCAGATTGATGTATATTAGCCCACAAAGCCCCTAGATTCACACAGAAGTAATTAGAACACAGAATCCTCTCCACATCCAGTAGTATAGCATCCTACCGGTTAACGGGGACCACATCCTGGTTTAGCCAGGAATACCTGTAATCCCAGCACTGGAGAGGTAGAGACAGGAAGATGAGGAGTTCAAAGCTGGACTCAGCTGCTTGAATTCTAAACTAGCCTGAGCTACAGAGATCCTGTCTCAAAAAAAACCCCCAAAGTCCCAGTGTGTGCCTCTCATCACAACATAGATATTAATGTTGTTCCTTTATAATCTTGAAAGTATCCAGGTTTGCACAATAAAATATGGTCATTCTAGCTGTACCAAACCTATGTGCTGAATCTGCTTTGGTTTACACTTGAGTTAACTGGGATCCAAAGGTTATGAAAAGAATGTAGATCATGCTACCAAATAAGCTGTCCTAGATTTTTACCATTCTGTATTTCATCCAAATTCCATATCTGTGTCTAAAGGCCTTATTACTAACCTCTTCACCAGGATACAGGCAATGTTGTGTTTTGGAAATCATTGGTCCAGCTCTGTCCATATGGAATCCTGTTCTCAAACTGCCTTAAAGTGCACTGTGGGAGCCAAGGGCATATGAAACCACCTCACCCAGATGTGTGTTGTGTTTAGTCTAGTATGAAAGGGTCTGTCCTTGGATGTTGTAATGTACCTTTGCCTCCCCAACTTCTTTCTCATCCTTTGTTTATTGACTCTATAAAGATGGATTTGAGGGTTTTTTTAAGTAATTCTGTTCTCCAAACTCTTAGCATTAATTATAACATATACTCCAATTAAGTATAATCGCATACTATCTTTAGTAACTCAGCAGCATTTCTCACACATACGTATTGCTCCTCTTAGCATCCTTTCTTTATAAAGTAAGATATGGTGGAAACAGAGCTTTCTACCCTTTCTCTAACGTGGCAGCCATAGCTCTAAATGTATTGTACTTGCATTGCCCAGGGAGGCAGAAACTAGCATTTTGAAACACAGAAACTAGTGCTTGAGCATTTGATGCATGTAAGCTCCTCCAAATTGAGATGTTCTATTAGTATAAAATGTACAGCCAACTTCAGAGAGTTCCACCATTAGGGAGGCTAAGATAAGAGGACTACAAATTTAAGTCCAGCCTGGGTTACATATCACAACACTGTCTTAGAAATACTTAAATGAGCAGGACTGGTGAATGGTTCAGAATGTAAGGGCACTCGCTGCCCACCCTGACAACTTGAGACTGATCACCAGAACCCACTTGGTGGAAGAAGAGAACCAACCTCTGAAAGTTGTCTTCTGACCTCCACACACTCACCATGGCACACTCATGCCCACACACACGCACAATTAATCAACAATTGATTAATTAATTAATTAGAGTTCAAATATTAAAACTAGAAAATTTCTCAGATTTTTATACTGATTATTTGTTGGAAAGGTAATACTTTGAAATCATTAAAATTTGAAATTTATTGCTGAAATTAATTTCATGAGCCTGGTGGTAGTGGCACACACCTTTAATCCTCATGCTCGGGGGCAGAGGCAGGTGAATCTCTGTAAGTTCAAGGCCAACCTTGTCTAGAGAGCAAGTTCCAGGACAGACTCAAAGCAACAAAGAAACTGTCTCAAAAAAGAAAGAAAAAAGAGAAGCAAAAAAATTCCTTAGTTTTTTCCACTCCTTAGTCAAAATGTGAGGAGCTGGGGTATAGCCAGTGACACATTATATGCCTGGCATGTGCAAAGGCCCTGAACTCAATCCCAGCACAACAAAAAAAGATTCAATTACTAAACAAGTATAACATCTCACAGCTATAATTCAGTATCTGGGAAACCAATGCTGGAGAATGGGTTTGAGGCCAGCCTGGTGTACACAGCAAGTTCCAAACCAGCCAAGGCTAAATAGTGAGACCTTGTCTCAAGAAATTAAAAAAAAAACAAAAACAAAAACTACTATTAAATAGGGGGGAAAAGTAAGAAAATCAAAGCTGTCACTGAATATGTGTGCTTACCTCTCATGCAGAGAATATGCTTCATGCAACAGCAAGTACTCAGCCAGTACTCACTGGCCCCTGTGGATTCCATGTGTTCACCGTCATCATCTGGAAACCTGCATGCAGCCTGTACTTGCAAGGCTGAGCTCCTCCCTCACACTCAGTCCTCCCAGTGGTAACATTTAAGGAGAAATGCTCACATACCTGCTCAGGCTTCAGGAATCTACTTGGTCACAGCTGTCTCTACCACTTGAACGAAGGGTTTTGTTGTGGTGGTGGTGGTGGTTTACTTGTATTCATGAGAGATGCTAGTGTCAGATGTATGTTGAGCACATGTATCTAGAGCTAGTGTGGACTGTGACTGTGCCTTGGACTAAGAAGGAAACACCACAGAGAGGTGGTTTCTTCTTGGAATTGGGAACTTTGTAGGGGAGGTCGCAGCCAGATTTTGACAAATCACAGGGACTCAGAAGGTGAACAAAGAAGTGGATATTACCAACAGAGTCCACACCGTCTTCAAAGAGTTGGGGTATTTGAAGTTTGAGGTTCAAAGCTAAGCAAGTATTACCAGAAGTGAAGCTGGCAAGGCAGAAACAAAGTCACAGAGAGCCCCAAAGGCCAAAATCCAAGGAGCCATTTGACTGTATAAGCAAAGGAAGTTACTGTGTGTTATAAAACAGAGTGGAGTTATGTGGGTTTAAAACAACATGACCTTTTTTTTCCTCTGTGCTCTTATTGGATTCTCAGCACTCTTAAGGAGACAAGTTCTTATAAAGAATAGACCTGAAGATTCTTGGGGTGGTGTACTTTTTAAATGTTTTCTTTATGCTTTTGTTTGGGGGGCGGTGTGTGCATATGTACTCCTGTACCACAGCATGGTCAGAGCCTGGTCAAAGGACAGCTTTCCAGCTTTGGTTCCCTCTTCCAACCACATGGACCCTGGGATTGACCTCAAGTTATCAGTCTTGGTGGAAGGTGCCTCTACCTGCTGAACCAACTTGCCAGCCTGCATTTACTTTTTGTTGAGTCAGGATCTCGCTATGTAGTCCTGGCAAACCTAGGACTTGCAATGTTGAGCAGCCTGAACTTTAAATCACATAGATCTACCTGCCTCTACCTCCCAAGTGCTGGAATTACAAATGCATCTAACAAGCCCAGCAGTACTGAAAATTCATTCACCAGCTATCAGGGATGCTTTGCTTGATCATCATAATAACCAACATTGGGGCTGTGGGAGACCGAATGGAAAGCAGCAGTGCTAAAAAATAGTTTAGGATGGTGGAGTTGTAGGACACTCCTTTTCTTATTTCTGTCTTAGTAGTTTACACAAGTCAACCCCATCTTACTGACTTTGTGAAGATTGTTTTATACTTATCTGTATTCATATGTACATCAATATATTGAAATATGGATCTTGAAGGTGATGGTTAATGAAAACTGATCACAGTTTTAGCTAAAGAACCTGTCCTTCCTACACTGTTTTGTGATGCTGGGGATGGAAACCAGGTCCTTGCACTTGCTAAGCCCACACTCTACCATTGAGCTGTGTCCTCAGCACTCTATGCTCATTTTCAGACAGAGCCTTGCTAAGGTTCCTGGGCTGACCTTGAACTTTGCATCTTCCTGACTCTACTTCCCGAGTAGTAAGGACTACGGGTCTGTGTGCCCAGGCCTAGCTTTGTGCTCCTTTGTGTCTGGGTCTCTGGAGGCAGCTTCCCTGCCCCTGGGATGCTTGCTGGATGCCTCTTCTGCTCTTAGTTTTAGAAAACATCACTTTCAGTTTCCTCTCCCTTTTCTTGGTTAATAATAATAGCCAACTTTTATTGACTGCTTATCAGCTCTTGGGCAAGCACTGTGCCCAGCATTCCATGTACTTGAATGGGGGAAGTGCTAGTGTTCCTTCATTGTACACGTGAGCACACTGAGGTATAGAGAACTCATGTGTGTCCTAAGGTGTCAGAGCCTGGGCTCTCCATCCCCCCACAGGAGCCCTGGAACACCCTTTCTGGGTCCAGCCCCAGGCTTCATTCTCAATGCTGCAGTTCTAAATCACAGTTTTTATAGTGTAAGGAAGTGTGGAGCCATCTGAAAGCATGGCTGGAACTCGAGTATATTACTAGAAAGAGAGCACTTGCCACTCTGGGTGGGACCTGCCTTTTTGCCTTTGAACACAGACATTCTTAGGGCCACACCACCACTTCTCAGTAGCAGGCTGCTGGGGACTGTTTCTGTGGTTTCTTTGTTAGCTGGGATGTACAGGTCAGATCGCATCACTCTGCCAAGTACAATAAACACTCCTTCAACTGGAATCTTTATCATTATTACTATCTTTTTCCTAAATGCCGTAAGAGTGACCAGCTCACAGGAGTGAAATCAGAATCCTAAGTGGTCTAACTGCCTAGCGGTGTGCTTTGTGGATGGGTGTTAGATAAGGATACGGGCACTCCGTATTACAGCTCAGGTTTGTAGATGAGAAACTGGATGCTGACAGCCCTCCCCCCCGGGCAGCTTAGGTGTCAGGGCAGTCAAATGGTGAAGTCTGCAGCGTATTCATCAATGCTTGTGTTTTGTTTGCTCAGAACGTGAACACTCTATGCATGATGTGAAGAAATACAGTCCATGATTTTTATGACCTAAGAACTTCCTCAGCTTAGTTCCTAGGAAATGTAGCTGACCAGTTAGTTACGTAGAATAAAAACATTGGCAATAAAAACATTGGCAACGTACAAACTCCTGCTTTGCTTATCCACTCTAATTAGGTTAAATGTAACCAATTCCATGTGAACAAATTGAATATGATTTGCACTGTCCTTCGGGTGTATGCTTTTAGTAGAGCCGCATGCAGACCTGTCTAACGTGACACAGCTGCTGGAGCCTCTCAGCTGGAGTGGGAGGGCAGGGGGATTGGGAACAGATTTTAGAGTCTTGTGGGAACTTCAGATTTCTGGGCTTGCACCTGTGAAAATTCAAGGCCATTTTTCAGGTTTTTGCCATCAGTAGTAGTAGATTAGTTGATTTTCTCCAGACACTCGACTCTGGTCTGAACTATTGCTTTTCCCAGGGAACAGTGCACTCTAACGAAGTAGCTCTTTCTTACACAGGGCAGTACTGGATGAGGAGATGAAAGTGATGCTTGCCATGTTGACCCAAGTCAGTATGTATACAAAGGCCACTCTGAGATCTGCAGTTTCATGTTGTCTAGTAGGAAGATGGAGACTGTCCCTGTGGAGTGAGGGTCTTTTCTGTGACAGAACCGTGTCCTGAAACTCTCCGACTTGCACTTCTACCCCCAGAGAAAGAACTGTTCAGATGTGCAGGATGATCTCAGTACTCTGTGGTTTCTGTCCTTTTACATGTTTCTGCCTCTCCCCTCTCCAGCCCTTCATTACCAATCACCAGGAACTAGTTGGCCCTATTAAATTACAGTACATATAGGTTTTTTTTCTTTTTTAAGTCTGTTTTAGGGCTAAAGAGGTGGCTTAAAGGTTAAGAGCACGGACTGCTCTTCTAGAGGTCTGAGTTCAATTCCCAGCAACCACATGATGGCTCACAACCATCTGTAATGAGACCTGGTTGCCTCTTCTGGTGTACAGACATTCATGCAGGCAGAACACGATATACATAATAAATAAATACATCTGTTCTAGATATTTTGCATGAGTGGAAATCATACCTTTGTGTCCTTTCATGTCTGGATTGTTTTACTTAATGTTTTTAAATTTTATCCATGTTGTAACCTAATGCACTTTCTTTCTTTTATTTTATAGCTAAATATATTTTATAGCTAAATAATATCCTACAGTGTAGATATCACATTTTTTAGTCATTTATGGACATTTGGTTTGCTTCTACATTTTATCTTTTATAAATAATGCTGCTATAAATATTCATGGGCTTTGTTGTTGTTCTGAGTAAATTGAGCATTGGAGTACAGTTGTTGTGGGTCTGTATGCCAACTTCTTAAGGAATTGCTGAACATCTTCAAGAAGGTGGTCCTGCCAGCAACACCTGAGGTCTCCAGTTCTCCACTTTTTCTCCAGTACTTGTTATTGCTTGGTTGCAGTCACCATGCTGTGTGGGGAATGGCATTTACTGTGTGAGATTTGACTTTCCTTCTTGATGATGCATCACTTTGCCTGATGCTCATTGGTCATTTTTCTCTAGAGAAATGTCTACTCAGACCTTTTACCCAATTTTTTAAGATTTATTTTTATTTATGTGTGTCTGTATCTCCACATATATTCATGGTTCTCCACAGGGACCAAAAGAGGGTATCAGATTTCCTGGAATCGGGAGTTACAGGTGGTTGGGAGCCACCTGATACGGGTGCTGGGGCTGAACTTGAGTCCTAGAAGAGCATCATTTAACCGTCTCTCCAGCCCTCCTTTGCCCACTTCTAAATTAGAATAATTAAACTTATTCTTGTCAGGAAAGTTCTCTATGATGTTCTTGATTTTAATTCCTTGTAAACTATACACATTTGCAAATATCTTTTTTCTGTTCTGCAAGGGGTTTGGTTTTGGGTTTTGTTTTTTGATTTGGTTTGGTTTGGTTTGGTTTTGTCACTTTTTCTGATGGCATTTTTTTGATGGACAAAGGTTTGTGCTTTGATAAAGTCTGCTTTGTTGCCTTGTGTTTAACATCATACCTAAGACCTATTGCCTAACATCGCAGAGATTTTGCCCATTTTCTTCTGAAAGCTCCATAGGTCTATGATCCATTCGGAGTTAATTTTTTTTAATTTACTTAAATTTATTTCATGTGCATTGGTGTGAAGGTGTCAGATGCCCTGGAACTGGAGTTACAGATAGTTGTGGGTGCTGGGAATTGAACCCAAGTCCTCTGTAAGAGCAGCCAGTGCTCTGGCTGCTGAGCCATCTCTCCAACCCCAGAGGGTTTTTTTGTTTGTTTGTTTGTTTCTTTTTTGTTTTAATTTAGTATGGGATACAGAACTACCACATCTTTTGTATGTGACTATTCATGTTTATGTTTTAAAAAGAACTAATTCCCCACTATATCACTTCTGCTTACTTGTCAAAAGAAGACAACTTATAAATTACGAGTTTCATTTTGAATTCTTGATTTGTGTGTGTGTGTGTGTGTGTGTGTTTATTTCATTTGTGTGTGGGATGCCCTTGGAGACTAGAGAGGAAGTTTATCCCCTGCAGCTAGACTGCCAGGCAGTTGTGAGCAGACCAAATGGGTGCAGGAACTGAATTCAGGTCTTGTGGAAGAGCAGCAAGAGGTCTGAATTGCTGAGCCATCTCTCCTGCCTCTTTCTGGGTTTTTAATTCTTTTCCATTGCTCTGTATGGCTGGCCATCTGCCAGAAACACACTGTCTTGATTGCCACTGCTATGTAGTAACTTTTGAAATGCCAATGAGTCTTCCAAATTGTTTTTGCTACTCTGGTTCCCCACATTTTTATATGAATTTTAGATCAGTTTTATCAATATATTAAAAGAATGGGAAAGAAAAGCCCACTGGACCTTCGTAGGGATTACATTGAGTGTATAGATCGTTTCGAGAAGTTTGTTTTGTTTTGTTTGTCTTGTTAGTGATGTTTTATAGTTTTAACATCCACACCATGTGTGTCTTTCATTATGGATTTTTTTGTCTTGCAGCCTTTCTGAGCTCATGATTAGCATGTGGGGGTGAGGGTAGATCCCTTGAGGTTTCATCTATCCAAGTTTTATTTGTATCTTTTATATCTTCTGTATTTATGTTTAGTTTTTTCTCATCTTTACCGTGAGTAACATATTTTATATGAGTTATTTTCATGATCATGCTTCTCATTACTTATTATTTCTGTATTTGTTTCTTTTTTTATTAATGTTCACTCTCATCTTGGGTCACACTTTCCTATTTCTTTGGCTAATGGTTACTATTAGATACAGAAAGTGCTAGTTTTATGCTGTGAGATGTTGGATTTGTGTTGCTCATTTGATATGTGTGAGTTTGTTTCAGCACAGTCATGTTGCGTAGGCCACTTGGGGTCTTCTGAGGCTTGGTTTTAACATTGTCCTGCAAAGTTTAGTCTGAAAAGGGGTCTTTAGTTTAAAGCAGGCAGCTCCACTATATGGCAGTGCCCTGTTATGTGTGTAGTGTCCCTGCTCTGGACAGGAAAGCAGAACTAAACGAGCCTTTTAGAGCATAAGGAATTGGATGGTTCAGCTCACTGTGGCTTTCTTGTCCTTACTCTCCTCATCCTATGCAGATTCTCTTTCTGCATACAGAGGTGTGGAACCAGATCCCAAGACCTCTTGACCTGCAACGGTGCTGATCACCAGGGCCTCTTAACTCTGTGAGCAATTCCTCTCCAGAAATATATCCCACTGTCTGCAGCCTGACCCTCCCAACCTTAATCTCATCATACAGCCTCTGTGCTGGGGCTTTGGTCCCCCTTGAGGATATGCCCTGCCCAGTGTATAAAACAAGAATGTCATACATTTTCCAGTTTCTGGTTGTTTGTGGTTGATGATGACTCTTGCAATAATCCTTCAAGTGCAGATACAAAGTCACTCCCTCTGCCTCATTTTGATACCTCTTCTTGTATATCTTCAACTATAAGATAAAGGCAGTACCCTCAGAAAATCAGGTGGAAGTCATAAAAAATTGTGAAAACTTATTGAAAAGTCATAAAGAGAAAAAAGCTAACACTGAAAACGCAGCTGTCTGGAAACAAAATTGATAGCAAAAAAGGGATGGTTATCATGTGGGGGCGGGGCTTCTAAGTAGATGTTTGATGTGTTAGATCATTTTCTGTTGCTAGAAACATCATAGACAGATAATTAAGAAAGAAGATAGTTTGTTTTACTCCCAGTTTTAGAAGTGGAAGAGCGTGGCGTTGGCATCTGGCAAAGGCCTACTGCACCATCATCCACAGCAACGTGGGCTTCCTAGCCCAGGTGTCTCTGCTCTTTTTATAAAACCACTGTCTTCCTCTGATGTTTGCCACCACCCAGTTAAATTCCATCCTCTTACTGCCTTGTGTGGAGATTAAATATCACTGTGAGCTTTGGTGGAGACATTCAAACAGTAACACTGGGTGCACTTTCCCATAGGCTCACCTGTGGCTCACCTGGCAGAAGTCCCTTAACTCCTCTCCATTTTGGACTTTACAGCCCAATCAGATTCTGCTGAACTTGCCAACTGGGAGCCCCTCATTGCAGACCACACCTCCTGCAGTTTGTCTGTGGTCCAGGGCTGCTAGAGACCTCTTTGGTCTTTGCTTCTGTTTCTTTAGGTACATATGTCAGAGCTCAGATACAGCCTCCATACTGTCTTGTAACACTAGCAAGGGACTGAGATGGGGAGGCTACAGATTGGGCCCAGGTCCTGAGAAGAGTCCTTCCACCCAGTTGTGGTCCTCAGAGTGCTTTTATGCTATCTACTGTTGCCGCAAGATGTCAGAGAAGCCTCAGATCCTCTTTGGGAAACAGGTTCAGTTAAAGGGGTAGCAAGTGCTAGGGTATTAGGATGAAGCAAGTTCCTTCCAGTCTCACACCTACAAGGCAGTTCTTTGAAGAAGCAGAAGCAGTCTATGTTGGAAAATAACTGCAAGTTTGTGTTTGTAAGTTTGTCCTGTGTTTATCCACAATATTTCCTTATTTGCTCCCTGTATTGGGCAAAGGCTAGGTGGGATAGAGGTGGAGGAAAGAAGTTAAAAATGTTGAGCCCTTCCCATGGGATAGCCCTTATGCACTCATCTTTTGTGGACTCTTCTGATTCCCAGGTTTGAAGGGCTGTGTTCTTAGTTCATGGCTTAACAATGTTCTTCAAATAGCATACTTAGAAGACATCCTGTGTCCCGGAAGCACATAAGAGCCCTTTGCTTAAACTTTCCTGCCTCTGAGCTGGCTCTGTTGCACAAGTCTGTAATGCTTGAAATGTAGGCAGGAGGGTATGAAGTTCAAGGTTGTCCTCAGCTACATAGTGAGCTGGGGCATGAAAGGGAGATCCATTATTCTGAGAACATATGGACAACCAAAGTATCCTATTGCTGCAGTGAAACACCATGACCAAAAGCAAGTTGACGAGAAAGGGTTCATTTGGCTTACACTTCCATATTGCTGCCATTAATAGAGGAAGTCAGGGCACGAACCTGGAGCCAGGAGCTGATGCAGAAGCCATGGAGCAGTGCTGCCTACTGACCTGCTCCCCATGGCTTGCTCTGTCTGCTTTCTTATAGAATCCAGGACCACCAGCTCAGGAATGGCCCCACCCACAAGGGGCTGGACCTTCCTCCATCAATTGCTAATTAAGAAAATGCCCTAAAGGCTTGCCTAGACTGGATCTTATGGAGACATTTTTTTCAGTTGAGGTTCCCTTCTCTCTGTTGACTCTAGCTTGTGACAAATTGATTTAAAAAAAAAAAAACAAAAAACAGCCAGAACATGAGGGAAAGGCAATATTATCAGAGGGCCATGGATGTGATGGGGGCCATACCTCTGTATGTGTCTTTGAAGGGTCAGAGAACTAGAAACAAAATTCAGCAAGAAAATAACAGCAGGACCAGTTCAAGGAAGCCTATCTCCAAGTCCTCTCCCAGGTCCTTTTCCATATCTGTGACTGGAAGGGCCTCTGGGGTCAGGATCACAGTTTACTGGGAGAGGCAGGGTTAGAAAGGAGGATGGAATTTCCCTTTGATAAGGAGAAGCCAAGAATTAATAAATCAGTTGATTTTGTTGTTGTTGTAGTTCCTATGGTTTCCTGTTCTGTACAAGTATCATTTTTTTTTTACTGAGAAGTTGCATAACAAGACATTAACATCACAGAGTACAAATCATCAGCTGATTATTTTTAGAGTCATTTCACAGAAGAACTTCATTTGGCCCAGATTGTAGACCTCGCTGACCTGAGAGAAGGTGGGACATCCCACTGCACATTGAGACTTTCTTCGTCCCTCCTTTAAGGGATGCTGGGAGAAAGCTTAGGACAATTATGTCTGCCACCTTTTTATGTGTGTGTGTATGGGGAAGGGTGGTCTTGTGTATCCCAGGATGCACTTGAACCCACTATGTAGCCAAGTGACTTTGGATTTATGATCCTTCTGCCTCCATCTCTCCAGTACTGGGAGTACAGGAGTAGACTACCACACCCAGTTTATATAGTACTGGGGATCGAATGCAGGGCCTCATGCACCACCCTCCCAACAGTCATACCCTCAACATTTCTACAGACTTGTATCAACCTAGTAGCGTCAGAGAATTCGGGGCCTTTGCAAAATTTGAAAGAGAATCACTCATTTGAGGTTGTGGGAGCAGCATATGTAAGGTTGGGTAGATTAAGAGCCTCTGAGTCTCAGTGGCAGGTGAGGCCCCAAAGTGTCATAGTGAGTTTCATTGTGATCTGCTCATTGGCCACTCAGTTCTATTGACTGGTGTTTTTCTGTCTGGAAGAGGATCCTTTCCCATCCCTGCCTCTGGATTGCAGCTTGTCAGTAGGCTGCTCTGACTCCTCAGTAATCATCTCTGCCAGGACCAAGAAAACCTCACTCCAGGCCTGTCCAGCTTTTCCTTCTTTGCCTTTGTCATTTTGACAACTCAGCACAGGACTATTGGGAATTTTGTTGAATGGTATTACAGTGAAGACCAGGAACTATGCATGTTATGGAACTCCGTGGCTGAGAACTAGAGCAAGGGGTTGACTTCTGATGAGGAAACACTGCCAAAGCGACATCATTTAGACACCAGAATTCCATTGAACAGGGCAAGTGTTGACACCAAGAAGAGCAGATGACCTCAGATGGGCTGAGATAAAGTGCATGTGGTCCCTGCCATACCACAGCATCATCAGTACATGGGAATTTGCTAGAAAACAGTTTGCAGGGTCTTACTGGATCAGAAGCTCTAGGGTAAGCAACTAAAATTTGAGGAGACTTAGAGAGTTGAGTCTCACCTTTAATTGTATATATTCTCATTCTCTCCCTCCTCCCTTTCTCCTGTCCTTCCTTCACTCTCTTCCTCTCTTACCCCCTCAAATTAAATATCTTTATATCGTAACCCCATTGTATCCATAATTATGTGGCAGTGATATCAGCCAGTTTTTTCAGAATACCCTTGTTAAAACTAATATGTGTCTTCAATTTGGGTTTCAGGTAGAAGGCTTGAATGTGGGGCTTCATACGTACTACCATACACTCTACCAAGTGAGGGGTGTGTGTGTGCACGTGCGTGTGTGCGTGTGTGTACACGTGTGTGTACATGTGGCACTTACGTAAAATCCACACATACATTTAAGACAAGTTGTTCCCGTGTAGCTCAGGCTGACCTTGAAGTCATGATCTTGTCTCAGCTTCCCAAATACTGAGGTTACAGATGTGTAGTACTATATTTGGCTTTCTACTGACTTGTGAAAAGCAGCTTTGAGGCCTGTGCAGTGGTGTACAACTATAGTCGTGGCTACTTGAGAAACTGAACAAGGAGTTTGAGGCCAACCTGGGCAGCATAGAGACACCTGTCTCAGGGGCATTTTGATAAATCTGTATGAGTGGCTCAGGCCTTTTGATCGTCTACAAGCCTACAGCTAAGATTAGCTCTTCCTCCAAACTTGCTTAAGATGCTGCTGCTAAATTACCTATCCGCATCCTGGTCAGCGTCAGCATCCCTGACTTGGCTAGTTAGGAATGGCAGATTTGAGGTTCTAGGCTAATTTTAGGCATCATTGTTCTGGGTGCAAGGTAAGACTGAACTCCCCAGCCTGGGACCTGAGACCTGCTCAGATGGTGAGGACACAGGCTGAGAACCACTGTAGGGAAGGGATTCTGTGTTATCTCTGCAATTGCTCATATTAAAAACTTGGACACTCCTCCCTCCAGACTCCTTTTCCTCCTTGAGCCACCCCCACTCAGTTCTGGAGCACAGTGGGGGCGATTTCTATAGTTTCCACCCACAGGACCTCCATGCAAGCAGAGGCTGGTCTTTTTAACTCACTGCTACATCTGAATCCTAAGAGGCCAAGAACAAAAGTGTATGTGGCAAGCCAGTGTCTACACTGTAGAAGGCCCCACTGCCCCAGTGCCTGCCAGCAGCATTTGATCGTGCTCACTCAGTCTTCTGAATTCTTAGTAACACCCTCCTTTGTGACTTCCCTAAAGAGAAAACACACCACAATGAATGCCTTTCCTCTTCCCTTCTGGGAAGTACCAAGCTAGCATCAGCTGCACTTTGCTAAGAGCTGTAATTCCTGTCTACACAATTCATAACCCAGCCAACCCTGGGAGAGTTCTCCCGAGTGTGCCTCTCAGTGTGCCTCTCAGCTGGGACACAAAACAGGACCACCTGTCAGCATCTTGACAAGGCAGTAACCTGTACAACCTGAAACCAGCTGAATCCAAACCTGCTAGGATCCATGTGTGTGTGCGCGCACGGGCTCTGATTTTCAAAATGTTTGGAGCAGCAGCAGCTGCAGCAGCACCTATAAGGGCTAGAGGTGTGACTTCCTCAGTGAGAACTGGGTCTGTGGCTTGATCTTAGCAACTGGAAGGCTGAAGTGGAGAATTGCCATAAATGCACACATACCAAGGTCTAGGCCAACCAGGACCTTTTAGGGATAATCTGTCTCCAAAACCTAGTGCTTGAACTAAACCTCAGTTTATAGAATGTTTGTCTGGCATGCCTAAAGCCCCTTCAAGCTCTAGCACTGTGTAGCCCAGGTGTGGTGCTGCCAGCCTGCAACCCCAGCATCAGAGGATTTGGAGGATCAGCAGTTCAGGGCCATCTTAAACTGTGTAGCAAATTCAAGGCCAGGATGGACTACCTGAGACCATGTCTCAGAAATTAGTTCATTAATTGTTTAATTAGCTAAAAATAGAATAAGACTGATCCCTCCAGGGGAGGCACACTTGTGTTTCAGCTATTCAGCTATTCTGCTGGGGCCAGAGATGATAAAGGTGCCTGTCACTCAAACCTGAGTCCAATCTCAGGAACCCACATAAATGTGAAAGGCAAGAATCAACTCCACACGGTTGTCCTCTGGCTCCGAGGATGTGCCATGCATTTCCACCCCCATCGTGATAATAAGTGAAATGAAGCTTGAAAGGAAAACTTAGCTCTGGTGTATCCCTTTGTGTCACAGTTGTTGCACAACATAGTATTCTATTCTAACCCACAGTCTGGGAAAAGTGTGGCTTGAGCATAGCTTGATGCCTTTCTGCCTCATGGTACAGACGTGAAACAGAGCCTTGGACGGTCCTTGATCTCCTTCCATCTGTTCTCACCTAGCTCTCCCAGCAGAGCTTCTTTTCAACAAAGAGTTAGTTTATCTTTTTTAAAATTTATGTCTGTGTCTGTGTGAGCATACGTGTTGCCTGCAGAAGCTAAAAGAAGGTGTCAGATCCACCTCCAGGGGATGCGATGTGAGTGCTGAAAACTGGACTCAGGTCTCTGCAGGAACAGCAAGTGCTTTAACCATTGAGCCATCTCTACAGCTCCTGAGTGGCATTTTAAAACTTTTCTCAGTAATAACTATTGCATTCTTTTTGGTCTTTTCTTCCAGCTTTTATGCTCTTTACCTGTCTTAGTTGGGTTACTATTGCTGTGTTTATTTGAGTTACACTTCCACATCACTGTTCATCATTGAAGGGAGTCAGGACAGGAGTTCAAACAGTACAGGAACCTGGAGGCTGAGGCCATAGAGGAGTGCTGCTTCCTGGCTTGCTCCTCATGGGTTGCTCGGCCTGGTTTCTTTGAGGACCACCAACCCAGGCATGGCACCACCCTCAGTGGGTGGGCCCTAATTAAGAAAATATTTTTTTTTTTGAGACAGGGTTTCTCTGTAGCTTTTGGTTCCTGTCCTGGAACTAGCTCTTCTAGACCAGGCTGGCCTTGAACTCACAGAGATCCGCCTGCCTCTGCCTCCCGAGTGCTGGGATTAAAGGCATGCGCCACCTCCGCCTGACTAATTAAGAAATTATTAAGCCAGATTTTACAGATGCATTTTCTCACTTGTGGTTCCTCCTTCCCAGTGACTGTAGCCTATGTCAAGTGACATAAGACTAACCAACACATTACCTAACGTCTCTTCTCTTGACTCATCTGTAAAAACAGAACAATATTCATTGTAACTACAAATATTCTCCTTCCCACTGGTCCTCTGCACTGGTTTCTCTCTGCCCGCCTGTTCCCAAAGCCACTTATGAAATAACCACTCTGAGGCTTAGTATTAATCACATACTCTTTAGCCTGTTAACTCACACTTTATATTAACTAACTCATATCTTAAATTAACCCATTTTTATTATTTTATATTACACCATGAGACTCGTGGTTTGTTACCTCTTGCTTCTTGTGTAGCTACATGGCATCTCCTTGACTCCACGTATTCTCTCTCTTTGTGTGTGTGTGTGTGTGTGTGTGTGTGTGTGTGTGTGTGTGTGTATGTGTGTGTGTTTAGATTTCCCACCTGGCTTTACTTTGCTAAGCCAACAGCTTTATTCATCAACCCAGAAAAGCAAGACACATATACAGAAGGAGATCCCACATCAATTCATAAGTTGAGAAACATCCAACAGTGTCAATTTTGAAAGCAATTCTTATTTATAATGTTAAATAATAGGTATACAGTATTTTATAATAACCCAACAGAACATAATGCATAAATACTCAACAACTGACTCCTATGAGTCACTAGAAATTTTAGGACAATAGGCTTTTCAGGGTTTTTTATTAACATAATTTTTTATTGATTCTTTGAGAATTTCACACCATGCACCCCAATCCCACTCATTTCCCAGCCTCTCTATATCCACCCTCCACCCTTGTAGTGTCCCCCCCCCAATGGAAAATTTAAAAAGAATAATAAAAATAAGAAATAAAAAATAAAAATGCAAACAAATACAACCTGGTCTACATAGCGAGTTCCAGGACAGCCAGAACTGTTATACAAACAAATACAGCCTGGTCTACATAGCAAGTCCCAGGACAGCCAGAGCTGTTATACAGAGGAACCCTGTCTCGGAGAAATAAGAAACAAGCAAACAAAACACTTCACTCCATCTTTCCCACCTCTCCACCGCCTCTTCATTTGTCTCAGTAGCACTGGGAGATGGTGAGTTTCATGCAACAGACCCTTTTGTCCAAACAACTTTACTAGCTTTACTTGGAAATGTTTATTATGTATTGTTTTGTTGGTTGGGCTCAAGACCTCTGGCTTCTGGTACACCATCTATACTGGTCCCTCACCAAAACTCCTCTTGAATATCTTACTGTTGCCTGAGTCATGGAGATCCTGCAGCTATGGTTCTGTAGGACCAGTCCCTTCATATGCTACAGCAGGTGGGGTAGATGTTGGGGAGTACCAACTCAAAGTCCTGGATATGTGTCTGGGCGGTTGACATTTGAGATTTTTTTACAGTTGCCTTTTCAATATTGTGTGCATGGCTTTTCCTCCCCTTTAGTCTTAAGGCTCTTCTATAGTAGATTGTTCTCCTTGTCAAGTCTGAGTCAGACTTGAGTACCCAGTGTCTGTACCCCAGGGACCTTCCTGAACATGCTCCCCAACAATTTTAGTTCTTGTCAAGACTCCAGAGGAAACAAGCTGTTTCTGGGTGTCCCACTCTGGAGTCCAGGAGACCATACACTCTACCTAGAACATCCCCCACAGACAATAGGTTCCTCCAAAACATTATACAAAATGATCCAAGCAGTCCGGGTTTTAACTACATTTAGGTTTTATTAGTTTGGTATGGTTTTCTGAAATAAGGTCTTCCTGTGTAGCCCAGGCTGGCCTGGCACTTGCTGTCTCCTGCCTCCACCTTCGGTCTGTTGGGGTCAGTCATGTACCAGCAGCCTGGCTCTTGATGACATTTTTTTGAGTTTTTTTATTTCATGTGTAAGAATGTTTTTCCTGCATTTATGTATATGCACCACATAAATGCCTGGTGCCCCTTTGAGGTCAGAAGAAGATATTGGAGACCCTGGAATTCTAGTTATAGATGGTTGTGAGCCACCATGTATGTAAGTGCTAGGATCCAAAACTGGGTCCTCTGCATGAGCAGCAAATGCTCTTGCCCTCTGAGCCATCTTTCCAACCTCCTTTCTAGGAGCAGATCTCTGAGCCATGTCTCTGACTTTCAATCAGTGAAATGTTATCCTTACAATATAGTAGGTGAAGAGGGTAGGAAATGGTACCAAAACCCATAGAGATGGAGCGCTTCTACATGGCATAACATTGGGATTGAGGTCTTAGACAATGAGAATGACCTGAGTCTATCAGCTGCCAGGGTTTCTATGCTCTTGTACGGATACTTGTCTCCTATGGTGAGGTTCGCATGGCCAATGGTAGTGCCCCTATTCTAGCTTCATTGCTGTTTTTGTGATAAAATACCAAAAACATGGTAGGGAAGAACGGGTTTATTCCAGTTTATAATTGCAGGCTACAGAAAAGTCAAGGCAGGAACTTTGTTGAGTCCCCAGTCAAGAGCAGAGGCTCGAGCCCAGCCATGCTGCCTACTTGCACTGTTTCCTCAGTAGATTTTGTTTACTCTCATACAGTTCAGGCTCCAGCCACTGAAATGGTGCCACATGTCTAGGGTCTTCCCACCCCAGTTAATTATCAAGGCCATCTCCCACAGACATGCCCATGAGCCAATCTGATATGGTTCTTCAACTGGGAGTCTCTTCTCCAGTGATTGCAACTAGGTTGTTGAAGTTCAAACTAACCACTGCATCCCCTCATCATACCTTCCAGGATGGGCTTCTTTTTGAAAGAGCTTGTGTTGTATAAATATTCCTTGTTTTAATTCTAGAATTATTTTAAGTTTATATGGATCTTTAAGTTCAAAGCATTTCCTAAGCATTAAATTACTGTTTCAGCTTCCTGTTTATGATAGTTCTCTAAAGTCAGCAGAGTCCATTGAGCGACATTGAGATGTCAGATATTTAGTGCTCTGTGTCCTGAATGCTCCCTAGTAAGCCATGCCAGGGTAAGCTCATTCACCTTCCTGATAGTCTTATGAGAGTGCTTCCATAGACTGAATTTCAGCAAGGTGCCTGGTGAAGTTCCCCAATGTTTTGTAGATGAAACCCCTCAGAACAACACCCAACTGCAGATGACCAAAACCAGAGAGAAACTGCTCAGAGTGGATGGGAGGCAGGTGTGAATACTTCCTGCAGATCTCTTTCTCCTGCCTGGCCTAGTGGCGTTGTTAGTAACTGTTTAGTTGTGACACTTAAAGCATTCTGTGAAATTGAGGCCACCCAGCCTTTGTTAGATGATAAACATTGTATGAATAACTGGGTCCTGGGAGAGACCTAACTCACCTAAGTTGGTCCCAGATTCTTTATCACTTCAGCCCTTAAGCCATATTTTTCCCTATCTATTCTGTCTTAGTCCATTTTTCTGCTGCTACAAAAAGAATGTCACGGCCTAGGTGCATCAGAACTGATGGAAGTTTGCTTAACTTACAGTACTGGAGGCTTAGAAGTTCAGAACTGGGGGTCGTGGTTCCCCGTCCCTGTGACATAACAAATGAGCATGCATAAAACCAAAAGAACAAGAGGGGGTCCAATTTATAAATAACACACCTAGCCCTTGTGTGAAAAGCCCCCTCTTAATCTAGGCATGGTGGTGCACACTTACAATCCCAGCACAGGGAGGTACAGCAGAAGGATAACCCTGAATCCCAGACCAGCTTGGGCTATAGAAAGAGACCATGTCTGAAAAAGCAAAAAACAAAAACAAAAAACCTCTTGATGTCATTTCAGAGACAATCACACTTCAACAGAGGTTTGAGAGAAAACATTCAAGCCATACAACCATTTTCCCTGAGGCTTTCCAATTCCCTCCTGAAGTACTGGGGGGGGGGTGCCTCTTATTTAGGGTTTCAGTTGCTATGAAGAGACACATGACCACAGCAACCCTTATAAAGGAAAACACTTAACTGGAGTGGCTTATAGTTCAGTGATTTAGTCCATTATCATGGTGGGACATGGCAGTGTTAAGGTAGACATGGTGAGAGTTCAACATCTTGCAGGCAACAGGAAGTAGTCTGAAACACTGGGTGTAGCTTGAGCATATATAAGACCTCAAATCCCACCTCCACAGTGATGTACTTCCTCCAATAAGGCCACACCCCTTCCAACAAAGCCACACCTCCTAACAGTGCCACCCCATTTGGGGACCATTTTCTTTAAAACCACCAAAAGGGGTCTTTGTGACTTTCCTTGAACTCCTGATCTACCTCCTGTGTGTTGAAACTATAGGCATGGGATACTTTGGTAGTCTTTCACCTGGTTTCCCTGCTGTAATATTGCCCCCTCAGCAATAAAAAGACTTCAGTAAGCATGTTTTTCTGGCTGTTAAAATAACCTCAGGCAGGTGTAGCAGCATATACCTGCAAACACTTTGGAAGTTGAGGCTGGAGGATCACAAGCTTAAGGGCTGCCTAAGCAGCAGGCAACTTGAGCAGGAAGACCAAGAAGGAGTTCAAGGTCATCCTTGGGTAAACAGTGAATTCAAGGCTAGTTGAGACCTTTTCTCAAGAAACAATAGGTAGGGACTGAAGAGACAGCTTGGTAGTTAAGAGTGCTGGCTGTTCCTAAAGAAGACCTGGGTTCAGAACCTACATGGTGGCTCACAGCCATCTATAACTCCACTTCCAGAAAATCCAGCACCCTTTTCTGGCCTCTGTAAGCACTACACACATGTAGTACACAAATACTCAGACAAAGCATACATCACATAAAATTTTTTAAAAATATTTATTACCATACACTGGTACTTTGCCTGTATATATTCTGTGTGAGGGTGTTGGACCCCCTAGAACTGGAGTTACAGACAGTTGTGAACTGCCATGTGGGTGCTGGGATTTGAACATAAAACTTAACAGGTAGACAAGGTTTAAGAGGGATTAAACCCAATAAGGAAAACAAGTTGACCATAAGTTCCAAGTACAAGACAGCTCCCCTCTCCGTAGTCAAATAAGAGGAGGGAAGCTTTCTACTGACTGCATCAGGATCCAACAGGAAGTCTAGTAGTCTGTTGTCCAGATCAAGGGAGGATAATGGCCCTACTGGATAGATAATGCAGAGCATAAGACTACTCTGTGATCCAAGTTCAGAGAGGGAGAGATCTGCCTATAGCAGTACAGCTGGAACAGGAAGAGAAGTCCATAACGATGAAGAAAACAGAGAGAGTAAAATAATGGTGGGCAGATGCCTACAGGACTGTCATCGGGAGGGCAGAATTAGGCCAGTGAGTGGAGTTCTAGAAAAATCGTTTGACAAAACTGACATTGTTAGTTGTGCTGACAATGAAGTGTGCTGTCTTGTGAACATCAGGTCACCCCAGCATGTGCCCCGAGCCTCTGGTGCTTTTCAGGGACCCGAGTCCTGCAGGAAGCTTGGACTTTTCCTTGGGCACTTTCCAGAGCGGGTCACTGGTCTGCATTTATTGAGTGTCCAGAAGGGACGCAGGAGTTCATTTTCTGTGATGCCTCCCACTTTTCTGTATCCTTGCCTGGAAAACCAAATGAAAATATTACTTTTTTCTCCCTGTTTTTGTTTGTTTGTTTATTTTGTCTTTTTTGCTTGCTTTCTAGCTTTGGAGAGTCTTGGCCTCTGGGATGATGTGAGAAGAATTGTCTTGGGATCAGAGCTAGTTACAGGGTTCCCCTGGACCTTCAAGGTGCCAGGCCTGCCACAGTACCTGCAGAGCCTTACCAAACTCGCCATCCCTGAAGTGTGGGCATCGCTGGCTGAGGCTGAAGGACAGGCGGTTCCTGTTCCTCTCTCTTTCCCTCAGCTTCTGGAGTCTTCCTTTTCTGAAGTGCGCTTGTTAACCCTGGAAACCCTGCTGGAAAGGGCAACATCCTCCGAACTGGAAGAGAAGGGACCACATCCCTTGCTGTGTAGTATGGGAGAAGAGTTCCTGCTGTTGGCGATGAAGGAAAACCACCCAGGATGTTTCTGCCGGGTAGAATCTCTGCTGCATTGACACCCCTCTGTGTCCCACATTGGTTTGGTGCTCGCCACACAAACATGAGAACCCATGTAAATGCCAGCTAGTCATGGCAGCTCACCTATAATGCCAGCACTTGGGTAAAGATGAGATCCCTGGGGAAAGCTGACTAGCTAGACCAGTCAAACCAGGAAGCTCCAAGTGCAGTGAAAGACCATGGAGAATGGTCATGAGAAACAACTGATGTCACCCTGGCCTCCATTGGCTGGGACACATCTCAGAGGTTAACTTAACTGATACACCTAATTCCAGGCAGATGGCTACCTGGAAAGCCTGGTCAAAATGAAAGATTTCCAGGCTTGGCATCTCAGATAGTTAGGAGGCTGGGGCCTCTCTGGGCTACAGAGTGAGTTCAGAGCACTTAGTGAGATTCTGTCCCAAAGCTAAGAAGTGCAAAGAGAAAGGGAATCTGGTTCAGTCTAGCATGTGTGAGACCATATAGGCTTCTTGTGCTGGTGTCAGGAACCAGGGACCCTCAAGCTTGTCATTGCTCTGCCCTCCCTCAGTTTCTCAAAGATGTTACAGAGGAAATAAGAAATCAGTGTCTTTTGGGACCTTTTGAAAATAGATTCCACTCCTTGTTGTTATAAACAGTAGTACCACAAGACTTTTCCCAGTGTATTTCTTTACCTGTTTTCTTGGATTTGACTCAGGTCCTGAAGATTCTCTATCATATGAACCCCAGTGAATGGCTTCCCCAGACAGAATGCTGTGTTCACCTCTCCACAAAGGAGTTCCTGATCTGGACTATGGATATTGCTTCCAATGACAGGTTTGTCCCCGTGCTCCTGTGCAGTCTTGGTGGACTGTATACCTCTTTAAGTCTCCATGAGAGAGCCTACTCACTGTCTTCCCTTAAGGGCTCAGATACTGAGTTTCTTTCTCAGCTTCAGCCTGGGAGCTGTATTCTAAACTCCAGTAGAAGAGCATCAAGTTTTCTCACTAGTAACCAAAGGATACAAGAAGTTATACAGTCAGATAAAGAATTTACGTCTGCAAAAGTTACAGACTATATCTGTAAACGTTTGTGCATAAAGTATGTTAAATATAGGTTGATTAGTTGTTAATCTAGCATCAGCAAAGCCCTGAACTTGATTCCCAGCACCACAAAAGCCAGTGTGGTAACCACATAAATGTAATCCCAGCACAAAGGAGGTGGAGGTCAGAGGATCAGAAATTCAAAGTCAGCCTTGCCTACATAGTGAGTTTGAGGCTAGTTTGGGTTACACAAGAGCCTGTCTTATCTCGGATGTTTAACTTGGCTTGTGTATGTGGTAACTGTTGAGGATCTGTGAGTGTGTGTGTGTGTGTATTTTAATTTTCTTTTATTTTCCAGATCTGAAATCCAGAGTGTCGCTCTGAAGCTTGCCTCCAAAGTCATTGCGTACCACATGCAGACATGTGAGGAGGTGAGGCTGACTCTGTCCCTGTACTGATACCTGGCTTCTTACCGAGAGGCTGGCAGTGAAAGGGAGCGTCTCGGGCAGAACCACAGGAACTCAACAGAAATGTTACTTGTACTGGAGTTTTACTTTGGGAATCTCTTGCAAAATCTCAGAACACATGCTTCCTTTTCTCTTGTTTTAGGCATTTTTGACTAGAGCCTCTGAGGGTGAAGCCCTCCCCAGCACATATATGCCCATTGCTTTCTCCCATTTCTGTAGCTAGACTCTGTTTAAGGGGGAATAAGCTGTCAGGCTGGAGAGATGGCTCAGTGGTTAGAGCACTGGCTGCTCTTCCAGAGGTTCTGAGTTCAATTCCCAGCAACCACATGATGGCTCACAGCCATCTGTAATGAGATCTTGTGCCCTCTTCTGGTAGAACACTATATATAATAAATAAATAAATCTTTTAAAAGGGGGGGGATAAGCTGTCAAATCAAGAATCTTTAGGATTACAACTTAATGAGCTAAGTATGATCATGTATTGCACAGGCTGAAATACCCTGCCTGCCGTGTGAATGAGCTGTATCTGAACCAAGTCCCACGTATGCCCTTCCTGTCCCACATGCCCTTTGAAGGTGAAGTGGAACTAAATAAGCTTCCTGGGAAAATGCTGTGAGACATACATACATACATACATACCTAGGTGTATATGTACCTAGGCTCAGGAAACACTGTGGAAGAGGAGACAAAAAGAATTTAAGAGCTGAGAGATGAGGAGAAGGGCAGTGAAATCCCATCCTCTAGACAGGACACATCAGTGTCACTTATTCTAGGCCTGCACAACATAGGTCCTCCTGACAGTCAGTCATGGATAGGGGAGGGACTCTGCCCCTTGAATCATAGGCTACTAGTTCTGAGAGAACAACCATTTTAAGGTATGTAAGCACTAGTGAACCTGCCAGACTCCAGCATACAGACGGTCCTAATGAAAGCCAGGGGCACAGATAAAGCAAAACACGGTTATGGGATAGAGGGGAGAAGAATAACAGCAATAAGAACACACTATATACTTGTATAAACTCTTAAAGAACACATTTGATTTTTAAAAAAGAAAGACAGCACCATCTCAAGGTAGTAGGCGAACAATGGCCAATCTGCAGTACAATTAAACCTTTCCTCACTGTGCTAGTGGAGACAGAGATGCCGCAGATGCAGAGAGGAACAGATCCGAGCGCTCACTCGTGTGAGAAGGAGAGTGCTGAGTCACTGGCAGACTCTGGAAACCCAAGGGGAAGGCCGGGTTTTAAAGATCAGATTGCCTGGAGAGATGAAGAGATGGCTCAGTGGTTAAAAGCACTGGCTGCTCTTCCAGAGGTCCTAAGTTCAGTTCCCAGCAACCACATGACAGCTCACAACAACTCTGATGCCTTCTTCTGGTATGCAGGCATGCATGTAGATAGAACACTGATACATAAATAAATAATTAAAAAAAAATCAGATTGTCCAAGGCTGGGTTAGGGTAAAAGCCCCAATGTTAGCATTAGCAAGCAAGGAAGCAGATTCCTTGGCTCTGTCGTTCAAAGGCATGACGGAGGACTAAACTTAGGTCACAGGCCACTCAGAGATATAAAAATTTTAAAAATAAATAGAAGAGCTGGGCGGTGGTGGCGCACGCCTTTAATCCCAGCACTCGGGAGGCAGAGGCAGGCGGATCTCTGTGAGTTTGAGGCCAGCCTGGTCTACAAGAGCTAGTTCCAGGACAGGAACCAAAAGCTACGGAGAAACCCTGTCTCGAAAAATCAAAAATAAATAAATAAATAAATAGAAGAAAACAGTGTTTGGAAGTAAAGAGAAATAGGGAAAGACAGGATTTTCTTAAAAGATAAATAGGTCTGGGACTGTAGCTCAGTAAAGTAAAAAAAGAGCATTTGCTTAGCATGCACAAGGCCCTGGGTTCCCTCCCTAGCACTTCAACCACCCCTGTAATCCCACCCCTGTAATCCCAGCACTTCTAAGGCTGAGGCATACGGGCCCCAGTTGTGAGCCCAGCTACATAGAGAGACAACTGTCTCAGGAAACAAACAGCCACAGCAGAACACCTAAAACCCGTCTTAAGGCAGCGAGCCGTCTCGACAGCAGAAGCCAGTCTGCCGAAGAAACCGTGCAGCTGCTCTTCACCAGTTGCCTCCAGCGTAGCTGTTTGGAACTTGAATGAAGTATTATCTCATGAAACTGGAAGTATTTTCTAAGGAGAGCAAAATCCAGAGAACGGTGGACCTTCGTGGAGGGACACATTGCCAGGGCTCTGTGGGGGAACTGTGATTTGGCATCAGCAGCTGAGAACCTCAGTTTAGATCTCCGGAGCCACTGCCCCAGCGCTCTCCGGGTGCAGTCAGAGAGGTTCAGCTCCTCGATGGAGTGTTTTGGAGACTGCCTCTGGTTCTCTGATGGTGGGCTTCATGAACAAGACATTCCTTCTCCCAGTTCTGAGGCTTTCCAGAGAAGGCCTTCTCACTGCCTGATAACTGCAGACATGGCAGAGTGTGGCACGAGGTGAGAAGGCATGAAGAAAGGGAGCAGACAGACAAACAGAAGAATTCGCTTGTGTGGCAGAGTTACTCCTATGAGGAGTCGCCCAGCCTGGAGATAACAGCGTTTATCCATTAATGTCATGATGTCCCACTCTCCTCACTGCTCAGAACGCCTTGCCCCATATAACATGTCACAGCAGCAGCTGGATTTCAGCATGCCCTTAGAGGAAACCTCCAAAGCATACCAGGAAGTAGTTCACATGGAATGAGAGTCTCCATTATAGGGAAAGTGAGGCATGAGTACAAAAGCTAAAAATAAACCAACTGTCAAAACTCAGAGTAGAATATTGTTTGACCATGAAAAGGAATAGATAAAAGATTAGAATCCTTGATCTGTTGACCCAGACATCACACAAAGCACATACAAGTCAGAGTATCACAGGTGTTTCACAGATATATATATATATATACAGTCTTAAGTGTCAAAGTTTTAGAAAAAGTCCGTGAATTATGTACCTATAAAGCTTTTATTATCAAAACCAGTGGGGCTTTGCTTAGAGAGAGCCCTGAGCCACTGGTGTTTCCTGGGGCTGCAGGTAGAGGATCACTCATGATCTCCTTTTGTATTCTCAGAACAAGGATTCCCTAGCCTCTGAGCTGAGGCAGTGGGTCCAGCTGGTTGTCCGGTCCTGTGAAGACCATCTTCCTACTGCATCTAGACTGGCTGCTGCTGCTACCCTCACATGCACAGCACCCCTGTTCCTCACCAGTCCCCAGCCCATTCTTGGTAAGTGTGCTAAGCAGGGTGCCCACTGCACCCAGGTCAACTAACCCAGGAGGATATTCCAGACTAACAGAAAGGACACTGTCAGAGGCAGCATGTTTCCAGGATGTTCTGTCCTCTTCGTTCATATTCTGGCTCTTTACCAACAGCTGCTTGCCTTTGTTCCCTTCAATCTTATCATCATCCAAACCACCCCATGCACATTTTTTCAGAACACCCATGAGCTCTGTAGTCTTTCCTATCTTTAAACTTGACCCTTTTGGTAGTCTATTATTAAAACCTCTCATTTGAGACAGTGTCACTATATAGCCCAGGAGAACGTCAAACTTGAGAAATTCCCTGTCTTGCCTCCCAAGTACTGGGATTATCAGTGTAGACCTCCATGCTCCACTGATGCGGAGCTTGGAGTGGGTTCCCACTGTCTCCAGGCTAAATCTACACATCCTTTAACACTAATTTAATCCTAAATCTAGGCCCTTTCTGTACTCCTTTGTGTTTTTCTGTTTCATCCCTGGCCCACCTTACTGCCTCGTCATCTGCCACTCCTTCCTCTGGCCTGTTTGTCATCAGTAGGAAGCAGCTATCTAGAAATAAACTCTGTCTGACTGACTTGTTGGCTTTTCAAGACTCAGCCCAACCTTCTCCTCTTCCAAGAAGCCAGGACTTCCTTAAAAGATGTAGAGAAGTGCTCCCCAGGACAACATGCTGCTGAGGTTAAGAAGGGCCAGGCTTCTTTTTGATGTCACCACGGGGCCATGGTTCCCTTTACTACTGAACTGGACTTGAAATCAGTCCTGGGACATGAAAGGTGCTATTCCAAAGTCAAATGGATGTGCAGCTCTGAGCTGGCTTCTAAACTGGTTCCTCCCCTCACTGCCACTCTTATGCCTAGAGAGCAGTAGCTAGGTTTAGCTTCATGCCAGAGATGCCAAAGAAAATGAAATCTGAGGAAAACTTCTGAAGACAAAGACAATGGGTGGGGTGGGGGTGTATTTAATGTTTTTATTGTGTTGCTTTGGAGTTTGTTTCAATTTATAAACATAGGGTTTAATTAAAGGAGAACCAGGGACAGAGAGCCAGACTCCAGCACAGACCTGTCCTCCTCTGCATGTGGTCTTATTACCACTGGGTGCTCATTTCCTGTCTCTTCCTGACCACAAGTCACTTTCTGTTTCTCTTTACTACATTCAAGCTTGGCCCTCAAGAATCAGGCAAGGGCCCAGCCCCACAAGGAACTTTCAGTATTGTTATGGTGACAGATTTCCAGGGTTAGGGGGAGAATCAGTTTTTAGGTGGACACTGAAATTGAAGTTAGACCTGTGAAGTGCCCGCCTGTGCAGCCTCTGTCTGCGGAGCAGTTTTCCTTGCTGTTCTTTTACTTCTTTCTTCTAAGTGACATCACCAGCGACCCTCCTGTGGTTACAGTTTAATCATTGAAGCCAGAGCAATAGGAGAAAAGGCGAATAAACTTTAAGTTAGGTCAGGCACAGTGGTCTGTGCCTGCAGTCCTAGCTACTTGAGAGGCTGATGCTGGTGAAACTGGCTTAGCCAGCACAGTAAAACCCTCTCAAAGGTGCTGTGTTGTCTCTTCTGTGCCACGCACTCTCAGGAAGGTCAGTACCATTTTGCTGCACAGGGGCATATTTTCCTGAACAACTTTGGTAACGTTGGCACTCACAAGTAAGACTTATAAAACAACCTGAAATTCTTTTGTGGGATTGAGTCTTGGTTTGTGTTAGTGGCTGGTGCTAGGGATGGCATGACAAACAAGGAAAGATACAAGTGATGGCCAGTGGCCCACAAGCTCATGAAGAAAAGCCACCAGAGACTCCAGGCCAGCCTGAAATGGAAGAGGGAAATTCTTTAGAGGTCCAAGTGACCTTGTTATGGGAAAACTCAAGATGGATTCTTTGGCAGTGCACACCTGGAATGGCAGCCTTTGGAGGTGGAAGCAGGAGGGTGTCAGGAGTTTGAGGCTAATCTAGGACTGTACAGTGGGCTGCTAGAAGCCCTGTCTCAAAAATTAAAAGAACATAGAGTCTTTGAGGAGGAGTAAGCATGATCTGGGAGCAGGGAAGAGCTGAACTCCAGATGGTGCCGTCGGCAAAGAGGGCGAGGCCTCAGCTCAGACTCTTCTCAAGGCATACGGGTGCTATGCTGCCCTTGCCCTCTAATGAGACGGACGCTCCACAGCCTGCACTCACACTGCCTGCTGCCTCTCTCCACCCTCCTACTTTCTGTCCCTGGAGCCCATTTCAATGTCTTCCTGCAGCTGCCCAACTTCATTTGTGACTGCTCATCACCTGTATTCTAGATCTCATGGCCCTTGACGCTCCGCAGAGCAGATTCTGCCTGTTGTCCATAGCATTTCCATATGGTCACTAGCAGAACCCATGCCAATGGCAATGGCAGCAGAAAATAGGCCCCAGAGACATGTAACATGGACCCTTTTTCATGGGCCCTCCCTACTTTTGATTCTTGCCCCCAGATATGATATTAATGAATACTTTGCTTTTCAGAATTGGTGAGTTCTCACTGTCTCAAATCACACTGAACTACTTTCTGCAAAGAACTCTGGTTTTTGAGATAAGGTCTCACCATGTAGCTCAAGCTGTCCCTCAACTCACTTCATAACCAAGACTGGGATTACTAGTATGTGCCACCAACCTTCAGTCCCACCCCACCCCCAAACAGGGTCTCAATATATAGCCCTGGCTGTCCTGGAACTCTATATGTAGGCCAAGCTGGCCTCGATATCACAGAGATGCCTTCTGAGTACTGATTGACAATGTGAAAAACATTCTTGCTGCATAAATCATGCCGCTGGAGAGAATTGCCTGGGATCTTGTAGAATAGTCTGCTCTTTCTGGAAACCTTGCCCTTCTTCCTCACACACACACACACACACACACACACAGACACACACACACACACACAAAGTTTCCAAGCTTCCCCAGCAGGGTCCTCTCTGTTCCAGTGTTGCTCTGATGCTCAGGTCTTCCTGTCTTACAGTGACACCCCCTCCCAAAAAAGAATGGCTGTTGCTTCTTCACAAACATCCTCCCCCCACCCATGGTTAAAGCAGTGTTACTACGTGCTTGTCAGTGGTGCTGGAGATGACATGAATGCCTTTTCGTTTTCTTCACAGAATTGCAGGACACACTTTCTCTCTGGAGGTGTGTCCTTACCCTTCTGCAGAGTGAGGAACAAACTGTCAGAGAGGCAGCCACAGAAATCGTGACAACAGCCATGTCACAAGGAAACACTTGCCAGTCAACAGGTACCTTGTTCTTGACCTTGTCTCTTACTTTATTGCTCCAGGACCAGGATTGGCAAGCTTACCTGTAAGATGCCATATAGTAAATATTTTAAGTTTTGCCTAACCATTCAGCCTCTTCCTCAACATTATCATTGTAATGAGAAACCTGCCGAAACCATAGGCAAATGAGCACAGTTATATTCCAATAAAATGAACAAAAGCAGGGCACTTCCCAAATTTGATCTGCCAGCTATATTCTGCGGACTCTACTTAGAACTCCTAGAGAAAGTTGTTTTCAAATGTAGAAATTTAATATGCAGTATCCTTTCTTGGCTGCAGTTCTCTGTTTTAAACAAGGCCAAATCTTATTATCTGTATAGTTACAGAAGCCAGGAATCACTGGTCCGTCATTTTGTTCCTACATGAGTTTTCATATGTGTAACTTAAGTTTTGCCTTTCTGAGCCTTTCTTCCTTATTTGGTAACCATATTAGCCCAAGAGACAGGAGTAAGGCAGAAATAAAGAGGTCTGGATGGGCAGTGCTAAACTCACTCACTATATAGCCATTATAGCCCTGGCCTGGAGTCATCTCAGTGTTACAGAAGCAAAGGGAACTCCTCTTGAGGGTTGGACATGGGCTGCTGGCTGTAAGAGATGGGAAGCAAGTTAGGATGGAAGCAAGGTTGTATACTTCTGAATGAGCTGATTATCTGGGACAGTGACTATTTTTATGGATGTAGAATGCTTCAGCCTGGGTTGCAGGAAGATTTCTGGGCCAGTCATCCTGATGAGAAGCATGAATGTCATTCTGAGGCAGAGAGTCACAGCTGTGCAGGGAAGTTCCGCGTAATGGACAGCTGAACAGGAGAGGGCAGAGCCATCCAGTATCTGTAACTGTATCCCCACGGCAAGGGCTGTTCTCTGAAGCACTGTGCTGGCCTGTACTCAGGAGGGTTCCTGGAGTATTCAAGCTTTTGGAGAAGTGAGATCTCTGCTATACTGTGTGTGCTTTCCTTTGCATGGAGGGAAGGAGCTAGTTTTTGCACAGTCTTGCATTATGCCACTCCAAGGCAGTTTAGCCAGGACCAACTTGGCCTTTCAGTGAAGCACCGAGAGGAGCTACAGCGGTGTACAGCAGTGCTCTGCGCACCAGTGCCGGCCTGCAGACCACTTCCATGTGAATGACCCCTCCCTGCAGCCTCACTCCTTTCCCAGGAAGCTTGTCTTTCTTCTTACAAGTGTGTGCACATGGCAGGGGTGGGTGGGGTGTATGGGAGATAACTTGGAGGAGTCGGTTCTCCTTCCACTGTGGGTCCTGGGGATCAAACCCAGGTCATGAGGATTGGTAGCCTCTCCCCATCTCACACACAGTTTCTCCTAGGAGGATGCTTGCAATGTCCAGCAAGTACACAGCATATTTGGAGGTTTAATAGCCAGTGTTCTCCTGGGACCTGCTCTGCCTGAGAGCAAACAAGAATTTCGCAGTGAATTCAGATAGCGGTTTTCTCTTACCTTTAAATTTTTAGTCTTTGCTCTCCTTTTTCTTTTCTTTCAGTTTTCCAAGTTCATTTATAAGACAAACATATTATCATATTCGTCTAGCTTGAATTCATAAGAAAGAGAGATCCTAATTTTATATATTAATCCTTTCTGCATCTTAAACTCCTGTATAAGTCCCCTTAAGGAAGCCTACTTACCAAATTTTGTGTTCCTCATCTTGATCAATAAAAAAGATTTAAAAGCTGAGTATAGTGGCTCATGCACTTGGGAGGCAGAAGCAGGATTGCTGACAGTCAGAGCTGTTCTGCTTACATGGTGAGTGTCAGATCAGCTATGGCTAGAGAGAGAGAGAATTTAGAAATAGAATATATGTATGTGTGTTTTATATATATGTACATATATGTGTGTATATATACATGTATATATATTATTGGACAATTTAAGGTCAGAGAAAAAGGTATACCACAATGGATTATCATCTATACAGTAAAGTTGATACTAGATTTCTTAGATTTGTTAGCTGTTCTATGCTTTTATAAGAGAATATTGCCCTCTTAGGAAATAGATAACTATTAAGTAGCTAAGACACAACTCTTGGAGCTAACTAATACCCTGGATGTTCAGAAGAGAAACTTATGTATGCAAATGTAAGAGGACTGCCAGACTTGCATCCTTCCTGAAAATATTTTGAAATAAAATGTGTTTTATTTCACAATCTAGTTTTACAACTGAAAAAATCCAATATAATAAATACTGATAGGTCATTTGATTGATTTATGGGGCTGGAGAGATGACTCAGCAATTAAGAGCACCTGCTGCTATTGTAGAAGACCCAAGTTCAACTCCCAGCACCCATGTGGTGGCTCACAGCCATCTATAACTCCAGTTCCAGGGTACCTGACTCCCTAGTCTGACCTCTGTAGACATGCACTTGGTGCTCATGCATGCATGCAGACAAAACACTCATAACACATAAAATATCCCCCCAAAAATGTCTGGGATATGGGTGCAACTCAGGTTATAGAGAGCTTATCTAGCATACATGAAACCCTGGGTTTGTTCCCCAGTACTACAGAAAATGGCAATGGTTACCCTTGTCATTGTGAGTGCAGGCAGGAGGATCAGAAGTTGAGGGTCATTCTCAATCCCATATCAAGTTTGAAGCCAACCTAGGATATATTGGGGGGGGGGGAGTAGAGAAGGATGACTGGAATTGGGCTCAGTTAGCTAGAATGCTCACCTAGATTGTGCAAAGTCCTGGGTTCCATTGCCACCATGAACCAGATATATGGTAGTGCATGCTTATAGTCCCAGCACTTGGGAGATGGAGGATCAGAAGTTCAAGGTCATTTTTGGCCAGCCTAAGTTACCAAAATCTAAGTGGAGGAAATGAATGAATTCAGTTCCTATGATGACTTTTTTTCCCTTAAATTAGATTACAGTGCCTTGCCACATCCCTCCTTAAAAGTTTTGAATGAATACTGTATACAAAAGAGTCAAATTCATATAATTCAAAGATCTTAGCAACATTGCATCCTATGTGGTGTGTCACTACATGATGGTCCTTATTCAGACCAAGGAGCATCCTTATATTTTGTCTCTTCTGCCTGGTTCATAACATGTAGAGCCACTAAACAGCTTGATTTTTTTTCTTCTTCTCTGTTTTGGATTGTTTGAGACATGGTGTCATGATTCCCAGGCTGGCCCTGACCTTTCCTGCCTCCACCTCCCAAGTATTTGTAAACACTGGTGTATGCCAACTCAGGTTGATTTTCTTAAGCTTTAATTAATTTAGTTAGCTGTTCCCAGTCAGTTACCCCTACTGAACCTTGGATTTCATAAAAATGCATGTCATTTATTTTGTTTCCCAAATCAGCACCTATAATGCCACAATAAAATAAAGTGATTAAGTGATATGACTAAATAAGGTCTTCTTCAAGGAGTCAGAATTATTATAGCCATGGCAACACATGTCTATAATCCTAGCATTCGTGAGATAGAGGCAAGAGGATCAGGGGTTCAAAGCCAGCCTCAGCTATATAGGAAGTTCAAAGCTGGCCTGGACTACAAAAGACTTTGTTTCAAAAACAGCACAGGAGGGCCTGGAAATATAGCTCAGCAGTTAAGAGTACATACTGCTCTTACAGAAGACCTGATGACGTCAGTTTCAAGCACCGCTATTGAGTGCCTTACATCTCTGGGGGATCTGATGCCTTCTGCTCTTCATAGACACACATACACACACAATTTAAAAGAAAAAAGCAGAACAAGGGGCTGTAGATGCAGATCAGTCAATAGAATGCTTGCATAGTATGCATAAGGCCCAGGGTTTGCTCACTAGCACCATATAAACCAGGCATGGTGGCATACACGAAAATCCCAGCACTCAGGAGGAAGAGGCAAGAGGATCAGAAGTTTAAGTTCATCCTGTTACATAGGGAGTTCAAGGCCAACCTGGGCTTAAAGACCCTGTCTATATATGGTAATAAAATTATTTCTCACTTTTCCTCTAAGGAAAGAAAGAAACCAGGAGCCACCCGTGCCTCTTGCTAGTGAATGTGGGCTGGGTGCAGGCAGAAGAGCTTTTCTCTCACAGCACCCATTGCATGCATTCTTGCTGCTGGGTCTCAGAATGATCTTGAGAAGGCAGCTATCCAACGGAAGAGACACATGTTATACCAATGGGAGCAGAACATTGGACACAGAAGGAAACACTGAGCCCAAACCTGGAGCTGAAGGGGTCTGGGAAGGTTGGAGTTGCAAATGGACATCCCTAGGCAGAGCCAGACTGAGGAGTGACAAGAGATGAGCAGGGACCAGTCTAGAAAGGGCAGGAATGACTTTGAGTAATAGGGTGGCAGTCAGGTCTCCGGGGCGTTTTCAACAGGAAAGTGCTGTTACAGGCACATGTGGAAGTGTATGAGACGGAACAGGACTGTAGATGAATGAGGGACTCAGCCCAGACAGTTCTCACAAAATGCCCTTGGTGGTGATGGGCCGATAGAAAAAGATTGATTTGTGAGATCTAGGGAACTCAAAAGAATTGGGGGTTGCTGCTTGTAGGAAGTGGAGAGAAAAAATATGGAATGAATTCAAGGTTTCAAGGCATCCAGGGGAGATTCCTGCCTGTGCCTCTGGTACTGATACAGAGCAAGTCTGAACTACCACGAACCTCAAAACACTCAGAAGCCACAAGGCATTGTGATAGGGGACAAAGTATTCTTTAGCAGGAGAGCAGGGTGGGACCTTTACATTCATTGGGAACAAAGTTCCACAGCACAGTTCAACTATCGGAAGCCCTGCTACTTCTTCACAAGGCTGACCATTGGTCCACCTGACATGGCCTTGAACTTACAGAAGGGACAAGCATTAAATCTACTTTCTCACACCACAGCACCTTCCGATGTCTTTCATACAGTGGGCTTATGTGTAGATTTGTAGTAAGACTTGGTTATGAGGGACTGGAGAGATGGCTCGGAGGTTAAGAACACTGGCTGTTCTTCCAAAGGTCCTGAATTCAATTCCAAGCAACCACATGGTGGCTCACAACCATCTATAATGAGATCTGGTGTCCTCTCCTGGTGTGCAAGAAGAACACTGTATACATAGTAAATAAATAAGTCTTGAAAACAATTGATTAATGATTCTGAAAGACCAAAAGGAAATAACTCAGCATGCTGGTAGAGGTGGCTTAGTGGTTAAGAGCACTGACTCTTCCAGAGGACCTTCAATTACCAGAACCCATATGTCAGCTCAAAACCATCTGTAACTTTAGTTCCAGGTACTCCAACACCCTCTTCTGGCCTCTACAAGGTGCACAGACATACATGCAGGCCAAACACCCATACACGATTGGGGGGGGGGGGCGAGAGAGTGGGAGAGTGCACACAAGAGCAAGCACACAGAACCCTGTGCTCAAATAGTTCTCATGGGGATGGTAACGGTATCGTCACCTTTTGCCTGCTGGTTTCTGCTGTTGTGCATCACTCCATCACAGTTGCCAGCAGCAGAGCCTGGAGCTCCTTCAGGCTCACAGGAATAAACTTAAGGGAGGTCCTGTAGCCTCCGCCTTCCCCTCTGTGTCAGGCCCAGCCTATAAATGGACACAGAAGAAATGGCCTGCATGGGACTTAAGAATAGAAGGATGAGCTGGGCAATGGTAGTGCAGACCTTTAGTCCCAGCGGGGGCAGGTGGGTCTCCATGAGTTCAAGGACAACTAGCACTATACAGAGAAACCTTGTCTTGTAAAACAAACACAAAGAGGAATGGAGTTTACAGTTAGAGTAGTCTATATGGTGGGGTACGAGGTCCTACCCTTCTGCTGACTTGATTAGGACTTGAAATGCATGGGAAAGAGCTCTAGTTCATTGGCAGGAGATACATAGAGCTGACTTTGCAGGGCCCCACCATAGCAGCCTATTTACCTGTTTTGTGTTCTGTACTGGACTTTTGAACGTGGGATTCCATATGGGAATAAACACCTGGACAATACTTCAGCTTAAAATACAAGTTTGTGTGGTTCTCCAGTTAGGAAATGGCATTCTGGGTGAGAACAAAGGTTCCTAAAAGCTGGAGAGGCTATGGGTCAGGAGCAGACAAGGGCTGGCCTCCTGAGCCCTTCTCTGCTGCACTGGTTCACTGTTTACCCTCTCAGCTTTAGGCAGGCTTTGATCCTGGTTGGGATGGGCTTTCTCTATACCCACATGTGAGATTTTGAAGAAAATGTTAATTCTGATGACCAGCAGTCTATTTGCCTTGCTAAAGGATAAGAAAGAAAAGCTATTTAACAAGGGATCCGGTATTTGAGCTCAAGAAGGCCAACTTCTAAGTAGAAATTTACTTATGAGAAAAACAGAAAAGATTTAAGAAGGAGCCAGGTATGGAGACACATGCCTTTAACTCTAGTGCTCAGGAGGCAGCAGGCCAGCCTGACATACAAAACAAGTTCTAGCCAGTGGTGACGCACGCCTTTAATCCCAGCATTCAGGAGACAGAGACAGACGGATCTCTGTGAGTTTGAGGCCAGCCTGATCTACAGAGCAAGTTATAGGAAAGCCAGCGTTACACACAGAGAAACCCTGCCTCAGAGGAGAGGACAAAGAATATATAAACAGACAGATGTAACGACCTTTATCTCTACCTTTTGGAGCTCTGGTCCTGGTCTAACCCTCCTAATCCACCAAGAATCACATAAGAGCCCTACGACCTCTGTCATTGTGTCATCCCAAATAACCCTAGCTCCTTTTCTTCCTTCACTTTCTTTTCCTACATGCTGTGGGTTGCTCTGTCCAGGCTTAGAGATTGTTTGTTTGTTTGAGATCTCCTATGGCCCAGACTGATCTCCAATTATAAAAGCTAACCTTGCATTCATGATCCCTGCTTCTCCTTCCTGAGCACTGGGCTTCTGGATGTGCACCAGTTCCAGCTGTTGTCTCCTGTGAGTGCTCAGTTTTCACTGATGGCTTGATCTTCCACCCAGTCAATCCTTAGTTGCTGTGGAGATTGAGAATGGCACTCTAAAACCAGCAGCTGAGCCATGCATCCCTAGTAGAAGCAGCTAGCGAGTCCCTTTCAGTCCTGACGCATGCAAGCTGTAGCAGCCCCTCCTTCACTCGCTGTGTGCTTTTGCCAGCCATGTCCTGAGCCCTTTCCGCCTACCTCTGAGGCCCGGGCCTCAGACTGTGGAGCAGAGAACTAGCCCGGGATGGTAGAGGAGAGACCCTGAAGGAGCCTCCTGCGCATGACATGAAACTAGAATCATTGTGAGCCTTGGCAGAGAAACAGAAGAGTGAATGGAAGCGTAAGTGAGATACAGAAACTATGAGAAGTAAATGTTTGAAACTGGAACATAGGTGACATTGTATAGAGCAAGTCCAGACAGCCCTGTAGCCCTGGGCAACAAAGGAGGGGAAAACACTTGCTCAACTCCTCCCAAAATGCTCTTCTCCCATCACCATCCTAACACACACATAACATATGTGCACCATTGTCACCCACATAAAGCCAGTGAGCCAGCATAAACTAAGGACACTCCTCATATGTTCCAACCCTTGAGCAATCAGGGAAGAAGGCCTGAGTGAAGAGATACAGTACTAGGTCACTGTGACATTTTACAGTGGGTCCATGGTGAGATAGCTCAGTCAGCAGGGCCTCTGGCCTCTGGAGATTTATGCTGAGTCACAGGCAGCTCCACCTCCAGAACCTTTGAAAGCTGCACACTAGTCGGCCTCTGTTTGGGTCCTTCCTGCCAGCTCACAGGCATTCTGCAGGGTTGGGCCCAGAAGAGGTCTCCAAGCATCTCTTCCCTCCTCCCTCTGCCTTCCCGTAGGTTATTCCTACTCTGCTTAGGTGCACTGTCTCTAAAAACCCTTGCGAGTTTAGTCCCGTGTGTGACCCATCAGTCTTTTTCAGGGAGGGACCAGGGGCTGGAGAGGCGGCTTGTAGGTTAAGAGCGCATATTACACCCAAAGAGGATCTGAATTCGGTTCCCAGCATCCAAGCCAGGAGACTCACCGCCATCTATAATCCAGTTTATATGAAATCCAATACACCTGGCCTCCATCTGCATGTGCGAAACAATAAAGCCTTAGGTCAGCCATGGCCACCGTCCAGCACGCACTCGCAAAGCCCGAATCCTCAGTCTTACTTCATGTGCTGTTCTGGCCCCACCTTCTCCCCTAGACTTCTTCAGATCCATTAGCCTGCGCTTTGGGCCTCCTCCTCTCCCACACTGTCCACGGTGCTGGCTGCCCAGACTGTGCTGTGCACTTCACCCCACCGCCCTCATTCTCTACAGTCTGTAGTTCTCCAGCAGAACACCACTTCCCAAAGAGTAGTGCTTTTTTTATGTTTTATTTTGTCTGTGGGTGTGTACACAAGTATGCCATGGCGTACGTACATGGTGGAGGTCAGAGAACCTTGCAGGAGTCCGTTTTTTTTCTACCCGGGATCAAACTCAAGTCATCAAGCATGGCAGCAGGTACTTTTCCCACGAAGCAATCTTATTGGTCCTGATTCTTTGTTGTTGTTTTTCCCTTCCTTGATTTTTAGAACCTGGCATCCACTAAAAATCACTGTATAATCAGTTGAATAAATGAATGAATGAGTCAAAATAGTTCAAAACAATAAGGATTTGGCGTTTTCAAAACTGGCCTGATGTGGGAGGGATGGATCTAAAGCCTTTTGGATTCTAAGTTGTTAAAAAATTGTTCTATGGGACTCTGTGAGTTTGAGATCAGCCTGATCTGCGCAGTGACTTCTAGAACAGGCTATATAGAGAAATCCTGTCTCAAGAAAGAAAAAGGAAAGAGAAAAAAGTTGTCTTGAAGTGGGAGAGCCCAATCCTAGCAGATTCTGTAAGCTACGTTAGGCCCTACTACTTCCTAAAAACACTAACTGGTTGAGCATCTGTTCCATCCAGGCCTATAGCAGATCTAGATTCACTTGTTCTCCCCCTCGTCATCCCCTCCTTTCTCAAGCGGGATAGATTTTTAAGATTTATTTATGAGGATGGAGAGATAGCTCAGGGCTGAAGTGCTCTTCCAGAGGACCAGGGTTCAGTTCCCAGCACCTACGCTGTAACTCCATTCCAGGAGATCCAGACACCCTCTGCTAGCTTCTAAGAGTGCTACATACACACGGTGTACAGATATACACACAGGCAAAAATCCATATAGAGGGCTGGAGAGATGGCTCAGAGATTAAGAGCACTGACTGCTCTTCCGGAGGTCCTGAGTTCAGTTCCCAGCAACCACATGGTGGCTCACAACCATCTGTACTGAGATCTGGCGCCCTCCTCTGGCGTGCAGGCATACATCAAGGCAGAATGTTGTATACATAATAAATAAATAAATAAATAAATAAATCTTTTTTTAAAAAAATCCATATAGATAAGAATAAAATAAAATTTTAAAGTAAGTATTTATTTATAAATAGATAAATAATGTCCTGGATAAAAACACCCAGTGCATTTAAACACTACGGCCTCTCTTCAGCACCAGGATGGAAGTTCTTGAGTAAAAGTTTAATTTATGACCACACATCCTGGGAAGGCCCAGCTTAGGGACTAAGGGCACACGTATCCTCCTAGAGGGTCTGCAGTGGCAGCTGCTGTGATTGAAGAACATTTCCCTCAAGTCCCCTCTTCCTGAGCCGTCTCTACCTCTGAATGCCTTGCAGCACGGGGAGAGCATTTATGCTTGTCTTCATTCAAAAGCCAAGCAGAAGTTTTGAGTGGTAAAGTAGTGTGTCTAGAGCCCTGTGACCATGACAGCTGGAGTCAGACTTGAAGCCAGGACCCTGTGGTGACTAAAGCTTTGCCCTTTCAAACTCTCTTCTGAGGCAGGGGGAGCGATCCAAACCAGACTACAGGTCTAGGAAGTAGAAGCTGAGAGCTCAGGGGACGTTAGAAGTTTTCTAAATGACCATGGTTGGTTTATTTTCTTTGTTTCTGCTGTTTTGAGATATTTTTCTTGTAATCCAGACTGGCCTCAAGTTCTCTGTATCGCCCAGGAAGGCCTTGAACTCTTGATTCTCTTCCCTCCTCCTCCAGAATGCTGGGATTTTAGGTGTGTGTCACCATGTCCAAATACCATTATCATGTGTGATAAAAGACACTAAAGGTATATGCTAAGAAGGTAGATTGGGGACCTAGAGCTGAGACAAAGGGGAGAATTAGCATTCAAGAGATGGGAGGAGGTCTTTAACCAAAGACTGATGGGTCCCTGTCTCTTCCTAGAGGGAGGGAGTTACACAGGGATAGAAGGTTTTAGCTGTGCTCTACAGATAAGGGATCTAAAGGCCATATCACACTGTTAGACCTTACGGAGCCCAGGGAAGCACTTCACTCTACCTCCCAGACACCTCTATTCTCCTGGGAAAAGGGACAGAAATGTTGGTGTGACCTCTGAGGCCAGTGCAGACTCCTAGCACTAGTGAGCTGAGATTCAGGGAAGGAAATGCTGCCTGCAAGAGAGTTTGGTGGAACTCCAGCAGCACTGGTGGAAGAAGAGTGCTCTATGAAGCCAGCATCTCCCTTCACATAGCCCACCCCAAGGCCAGCTCTGACCTGCTCCATTGCCATCAGGGTGTTCCTTTCTGTTGTCAGGGGACTCTGGGGGAGGAGACACAAGAAAGTAGGAATTACAGTTTGCCAGGGAAGGAATGCTCTCTGTGTCCTCATTCATTTCTTCAAGTCACAGACATCTGGTCAAGGTCGGCTGGAGGCTCCACCACTTCCCTGAATCACCTGTAGAAGACTCTCACAGTGGAGCTCCAGTGACTACAGACCACATTGCCTGTCCCATCTGTCACTGTTCTCGGGGAGCCTGGGCGCCTGACGCACACTTGTGTTCAACCAGTGCGTCACCAGCAGCTGGTTCCCGTGCTATACAAAACAGGTACAAACTAACACTCACGTCTTTATACCTGGGAACAGGTTGCAGGTGCCTGTGAGTACTCTGGTTGAGCCTTGTTGCTGGGGTGATAGGATTGTTTCCATGGCCTCCCAATGACTAAGCCCCAGAGAGACGACAACAAGCTCCTTTCGAGGAAATGAGGGCCGTTTTTGCATTATTTTGCCTCCACTCATATGTTCCTGACAGCCAATCTCACTGACCCTGAGGTGACTGACCTCTGTGGGTGGCGATAAGCCCACAGTCTAGGGCTTAAGCCATCTGGTGCTGACGCGGCTGGTAGGGTCTCACTGTCCCAGTTAGCAAAGGGTATCTGTGCCTGGTGGTCACTTCTTGTGGCTCATCCCTCCTTGTCTGGCTTCCCTTCTATGTGGGAGCCTTCATTTGCCGTGTTAGGGCTACAGAGGATGCAGCATTTCTGTGTTCACTGGAGCAAGCTTCTGATCCATGTACACGTGTGTTCATTCGTTTGCAGACACAGGAGCATCTACACTTACTTTTCACACAGTCTTTCACAAGCATGGGACTTGCTTGACTAGGCTAGACTAGGAGTGAGCCTCAGGGATTTGTCTCTCCCAAGCCCCCAGTACCAGGATCATAGCTGTGTGCTGCTATGCTCAGCTTTTTCACGTAAGTTCTGGAGATCAAACTGGAGATTCTCATGTTTGTATAGGAAGCACTTACTGACTATGCTATCTCCCAAGCCTTTTCTCTGTGACCCTCAGCCGAGTGAGGGAATTATGGTGAAGGAGATAGGCTTTGGTCTCATTCACTCCTGGTTTGGCTAGGTGACTAAGGAGCCTGCTGGTGAGCAGCTTTTCCCCGATTTCTCCTCGATGCCTGAACATTGCATGGAGCAGATACGTGTCCTTGGCCCCCTGCATTGGTTCAGCCCCAGATACCTTCTCACCAGTTGTCCAGGCCGTGCTGTTGCAACACAGTGTAGCCTAAGGGTTGGCGAGGCAAGAGCTAAGCCCAGGAGTGGACCCTGCATAGGCCATACTGAAGCCCCTTACTCTTTAGCATCCTACCATTATCTGAGTGAGAGTAAAGAGTGCCGTCTGCGCTCTAGAAAACCCTTGTCCTACCCATAAAACCCTCCAGATCCTCTTCTCAGATGTCCTGCTTAGAGCAGGCTAACCTGGACTTTCTTGTTCCTTATGCCCTTTTTTGACTGACGAGAGCTCTTCAAAGCAGAACAGAATGGAAAGTGGCTGTAGCTGTGATTGCTTGGGGAGGAAGCATGGACCCATGCTGGGAGTACCTGTGTGCATTCGGGCAGTACTGTGTTGTAAAGAGCACAGGACAGCAGTTTGGATGTGTCTCTATGTATGGTCACTGGAGAGGATAGGTGTCCAGGGGCTGGGCTTTAGCCAGCTCTCTGAAGCAGCCAGTGCCCTGCATGTCTAAAAGGGCGAGATACCTTGAGTGTACTGATGGAGTTTGCCAAAGTGAATTTCTAAGCTGGGTGTGGTGGCACATGTTTAATCCCAGCACTTGGGAAACAGAGGCAGGCGAATCTCTGAATTCCAGGCCAGCTAGAGCTACGTGGTGAGAATCAAAAGCCTGACCTTCTCTTCTCTCTGCTCCTCTTTTCCATTTTGATCTTGCGTGCCTCGCACATCTCCAGCAGAGGTAGCGAGAGCATGAGAGTAGAGCCAATGAGCCATATCAAAATGGACTGCAGGGGGCTGGAGAGATGGCTCAGAGGTTAAGAGCATTGCCTGCTCTTCCAAAGGTCCTGAGTTCAATTCCCAGCAACCACATGGTGGCTCACAACCATCTGTACTGAGATCTGGTGCCCTCCTCTGGCGTGCGGGCATACATCGAGGCAGAATGTTGTATATATAATAAATAAATATTTAAAAAAAAAAGAAATGGACTGTAGTTTCAAGTATGAAACCACTGGTGTTTTAGTAGGTGTGTTTCTGGTGTCTGCAACACAGAGACCGAGTTAGGGGATTCTCTCCCTAACACAGATGACCCAGCAACTGCTATGGTGGTCCTGTCGTCAAGGGACCCACACCTTCTTTTCTGCTGCTGGAGTGTCAATATGTGCTGCCCCTCTTTGGTCCAAGGTGGGAGGTCCAGCCCCACTTGCATATGCACAGTCTGGTGACTAGGGAGGAAGGGCGGGCCATTGTAGGAGTCGTGGACCTGCTCGCACTCTGCTGGTCTCAGCTAGAGGCCCAGGGTTGTCAGACTGAGCTCACTGCCCGCATGCTCAGCTAAAATGGGGAGGTGAGCTCACGTGGCACCCCGTGTCCTTCCAGAGGTCTGGTACTGAGGAGAGACAGCCGCACGTAGACTAGCGGCTGGGGACTCAGACGTGCATGAACTGAGCCCCTGGCCCTGGCAGTTGGGAGCCATTCACAGGCAGCAGATTTTACCTCACTTGCATCCATGCTGTCTTTTCTCTTAGTAACTCACACAGCCAAGCTTACGAGAAAGGGAAATAATTAAGAATTTTGACTGGAGGGGCTGGAGAGATGGCTCAGTGGTTAAGAGCATTGCCTGCTCTTCCAATGGTCCTGAGTTCAATTCCCAGCAACCACATGGTGGCTCACAACCATCTGGAATGAGGTCTGGTGCCCTCTTCTGGCCTGCAGACATACACACAGACAGAACATTGTATACATAATAAATAAATAAATATTTAAAAAAAAAAGAGAAAGAATTTTGACTGGAAAATTATCAGTATCTTTATAAATGTGAATATGGTTCCACTTCTCAGGCCCCATCCACCACCTAGAATGCAAAGGCTTGGTTAGAAGACAAGCACACAGGCCTTCCAGTTACATCACCATGTAGTTAGAATTGATTATAAAGAGAATGAATTAGGTGGTGGCACTTAGTAGTCTAAAGAATAGAGGCGTGGGAAGGACATGGCAGAGTCATACTTTGGAAAGACCCAAGAAGGGGCAAATAAGAGTCCCAGTTTCTTATAGATTCGTATTGCCTGTACCCACTTCATTCCTGTGTGAGTACTGCCCTGGGCTATGCTGGGTCAGCCTGAATAAGTAAGTGTTTTGGGATCTTAAAGCCCATCCAGCTCCTTGGTTCCACATGGCCTTTCAGACCTCAGCACTCTGTCTTCTTTGGTCACCCCGCCTTCAATTCTGGTGTTTCTCATCAACTCACCCAAAGCAAGATCTTTTTAAGGACAGAGGCTTCCAGCACCAGGAAGTTAGCTGGCACATTGGCACATAGAATGGCTACATACAGCTACTCACGTCCTGGCTTCTGCAGTGCTCTGGTTTTGGAGAGGAAGATGAGTCTGGAGTCAAGGTGGTCAGGTTTCCTGGCTAGCCTCCCAGTAAATCCAGTGGCCCCTTATAAGCCAGAATGAGCCTTGAAGGCAGGGTTGGCCAGGCTCTCCAGGTACTCAGCCCCGTCATATCAGAGAGTGAAGCTCCCTGGTGTTACAAGCCTTGCCACCGGGCCCTAATGATGTAGTTCCTCTGGCTGCTCGAGCCTGTGGAGTGGTGGGGACCTGTTTGATAGTCCACGCTCTATTTTTATCCTTTGAAGATGTAGTTCTAAAGTCCACACTTGAAATCATTGACTCTACACCCAGAAGGCTCAGGAGGTTGTCACGTGCAGTGTCACACTGCACCCAGCACCTTAGTCCGTCTCTTCCCTCTCTCTCCTCCAGGAGTTAGAAGTAAGTGGTAGATCCAAACATGAGTAGCTTCTGGCCAAAAATTTGATTTGACTCTGAGAAATTGGCAGGGATATTCTTCTGGTGACACAGTGAGAGGACAGAACCCTCAGAAGCAGAATTCTCTTTCTGAGAAGATGCCCCTCCTCCATCCATCCAGTCAGCCATACCCATCTCCCCTCAGACTGTGTGCAGCATGGCCCTGAAGAGAGCACGGGCTTTCACTGGCCACCCTGTGCTGTATGTAGGGGTTATGTTCACACTAGCATAAAACTCAGTGTCCAAAAAAAAAAAAAAAAAACAACTCAGTGTCCACAGGAAGTCTCCCAACAGGCCAGCCTGCCTACATTCTGCACCCACCCTGGTCTCTTGTCTTCTCTCTTCCCATCCCCTGCCTGCCCACCCTAGCTACCAAGCTAGAGCAGATCTGGGAATAGCCTGACCTTTCTACCCTGGCTACGAGCAGTGATGGCCTTCTTTTTTTTCTTAACAGACCTGTCCATAAATCTTAGTTGTTTTTCATCTTTGAAAAAGCCGCTTCTATCAGCAAGTCATTACTCACATGTGAGGGGTAGGGAAAAGTTCACTAGTTTCAGACTTCAAGTTCTTTTTACTTCATTTCACAACATCCATTCCCCAGAAACCACAGACTTTTTTTTTTAAGTAAGTACCCAGTAGGCAAGATGCCCAATGACACAGCCTGCTAGATTTAAGGCCAGCCATCTGGGGAGAAAAGGAGCTGGTCACAGGATTTGCCTCAGATGGGGCTGTCTCTCACCATGGAAAACAGGGAATTAAACTCCCACTATTAGTGTTTTACAGTGGTGGACTTGATGGGCTGGTAGATTTGAGGAGACAAGAATGCTGTTTATAATGCAAGGCATGCTCAGAATCAATATATGGCAGATGTAGCTCACTAGAGTTCGTCTCTGTCAGCAGGAGCAAAGGTGAAGGGAGGGTGAGTAGGGAGCAGGCAGGAAGGAGAAGGAAACTGGGAGAGGAGGTGCCAACCCAGGACTGCTCTTCGTTTGTTTGCTTGTTTGGGTTTTGTTTGTTTGTTGTTTTCTTGGACAAGGTCTCTCTTTGTAGTCCCTGCTGGTCTGGAACTTCTGGTGTAGATCCCTACTGGTTGGGATCTCAAACTCACGGAGATCCAGCTGCCTCTGGGATTAAAGGTGTGTGCACCATGGCCAACACTCTTTCTGTCTTTTGAGGGGGTGGTACCCGTGTGTATATGTGCCTATGGGGAGCAGACACTGGGTATCTTCCTCAGTCATGCTCCACCTTGTTTTTTGAGACAGGGTCCCTCACTGAAACTGGAGCTCCCCCATTCAGCTAGACTGGCTAGCCAGGAAGCCTCTTGTCTGCCTCCCAGCTCTAGGATTTCAGGCAGATGCTACTGCATCCAGTATTCTATATGGGTGCCAGGGATCCAAACTCTGTTCTCAGGCTTACGTGGCAAAACTGCACCAACTGAGCCATGTCCCCAGAGCCCACATGCTGCCTTTCCAATCTCAGATAACACTCTAGCATTGGTGACCAGAAGGAGAGGACAGCAATGTAAAGGTTCTTTTCATGCGGTAGAAAGAATGTGGCAAGACCCTAAGAAGATGCTCCTGGTTCGATGTAGTGGAGAATGCCTGTAATTCCAGCCCTTGTAAAGTAGAGATAAGAGGATCGGTTTTGCTACATAGGGAATTCAAAGTCAGGCTTGGCTACACCAGACCCTGTCTCAAAAACAGTGGGGTAGTGATCTTAGAAAATAAGTGTTTATCAGATTTGCTATGCCTTTAAAAATATTTTTGAGAGAAAGAATGTGTGTGTATGGTGTGTGTGTATGTACTCACCTGTGTGCGCGTGCACGAGCACACGGGTAAATACATATGGAGGCAGAAGAGGTACTAGATCCCTTGGAACTGGATTACAGGCAGCTGTGAGCAGCTGATGCAGGCCAAGAACCAAACCAAAGTCCTATGCTAGAGCAGTATGAGCTCTTAACCATTGAGCCATCTCTCCAGCCCTTTAAAGTAACTGCTATTACATTGGATAAGAGAATTTAGACTTTAGGAAAATGATGGAAAGAATGACAATAACGTTTGCCCCCCTACTGGTTGGGGACTTTTTATTGTTCTTATCGAGGATCAAATATGGGTTCTCATGCATTCTTAACAAGGGCTCCACCACTGAGCTCTACTCCAGGATTGTTTTTACTTTTCATCTTGAGACAAGGTCTTAAACTTAGTTGGCACTCACTGTAGACCAAGCAGGCCTTAAACTTGTGATCGATCCCTCTGCCTCAGCTTCCTGAACAACTTGAATTACAGGCATGGACCATCAGGTACAGCACTTTTTAAAAGGCAAAATCTAATAGAGTATTTAGTAATCCTGATATCTGCATGTAATTGACAAACCAAATAATGATTCACTATGAGGGAGTCAGGGCCGAGTGGCAGCTCTCTGAAAGGAGGAACCCACACCTTTTCTGTCTTCGCCTCACTCTTCTGGACCAGTATGGCTGCTGGGAACCTTCATCATGACAGTCATTGCACATGAGAAGAAAGAACATCAGAGAGCATGATTTCTCCCCTTGTGGGGATTCTCCCAGAGTTCTGTGGTACACTTCACTTACTTTATCAGCTACCACTTAATAACATAGTCATACTTTTTTTAAATGACTTATTTATTTTTCTTTTATGTGCATTGATATTTTGCCTGCATGTATGTCTGTGTGAGAATGTCAGATGCCCTGAACTGGAGTTAGAGGCAGTTGTGAACTGCCATGTGGTTGCTGGGAATTGAACTCAAATCCTCTGGAAGAGCAGCTAGTGCTCTTAATTGCTGAGCCATTACTCCAGCCCCACATAATCATACTTAACTGCAAAGTGTACAAATAAATGTGCTGGGCACATTACCTAGACTTAATCTTTCTAAAGGGAACACATGTACCTTTCGGTCATTTTGATAAAGAGATGATCCTTAAATAACACAGTCTCTGGAAACAAAGGGATGCCCAGAACTATTCCAGGTAAACAGCAGCAGAAAGAAGAGATTATGTTTCAGATGGTAGGCATAAGATGGTGATTGCAGTATGACTTCATAGATCACGGAGCGAGGTATTGCCTTTTACAATGCTTATAGAAAGTAAATAAGGCTGGAGAGATGGCGCAGTGGTCAAGACCGTTGCTGTTCCTCAGAAGACCTGGGTTCAATTCTCAAAACACCTATATCCAGGAGGTTCTGATTCCCTCTTCTGGCCTCCTCTGGTACCAGGCATATATGGTACATAGACATGTACACAGGCAAATACCCACATATTAAAAATAAAAAAAAATTTAAAGGAGAAAGTAGCAGATTCAACTCAATGCTCATCAGAATCCCAGCAAAATTCTTCAAAGACTCAACCTCATATGGAAAAGCAAAAAACTCAGGATAGCCAAAACAATCCTGTACAATAAAAGAATTTCTGGAGGTATCACAATCCCTGACTTCAAACTCAGCTACAGTACTGAAAACAGCCTGGTATTGGCATAAGAACAGACAGGAGGACCAATGGAACCAAATAGAAGATTCAGATATTAATCCACCACCTGATTTTTGACAAAGAAGCAAAAAATATCAAAAGGAAAAAGAAAGCATATTTAACAAGTGGTGCTGGCATAATTGGATATCAACATGTAGAAGAATGAAAATAGACCCATACCTATCACCATGCACAAAACTCAAGTCCAAATGGATCAAAACCTCAACATAAAGCCAGCTATACTGAACCTTATAGAAGAGAAAGTGGGAAGTACACTTGAACGCATTGGCACAGGGAACCACTTCCTAAGTATAACCCCAGCAGCACAGACACTGAGAGAAACAATTAATAAATGGGACCTCCTGAAACTGAAAAGCTTCTGTAAAGCCATGGACATGGTCAACAAGAGAAAACGACAGCCTACAGAATGGGAAAAGATCTTCGCTAACCCCACATCAGACAGAAATCTGATCTCCAAAATATACAAAGAACTCAAGAAATTGGACACCAAAAGAACACATAATCCAATAAAAAAAATGGAGTATAGACCTAAACAGAGAACTCTCAACAGAGAAATCTAAAATGGCTGAAAGACATGTAAGGAAATGTTCAACATCCTTAGTCATCAGAAAATGCAAATCAAAACAACTCTGAGATTTCATCTTACACCTATAAGAATGGCCAAGATCAAAAACACTGATGACAACTTATGCTGGAGAGGTTGTGGGGAAAAGGGAACACTCATACATTGCTGGTGGGAGTACAAGCTGGTACAACCCCTTTAGATGTCAGTGTGGCGATTTCTCAGAAAATTAGGAAACAACCTTCCTTAAGACCCAGTAATACCACTTTTGGGTATATATCCAAAGGATGCTCAATCGTGTCACAAGGACATGTGCTCAACTATGGTCATAGCAGGTTTGTTTGTCATAGCCAGACCCTGGAAACAACTGAAATGCCCCTCAATCAAAAAATGGATAAGGAAAATATGGTACATTTACACAATGGAGTACTACACAGCAGAAAAAAAAATAATGACAGCTTGAATTTTGCAGGAAAATGGATGGAGCTAGAAAACATTATTTTGGGTGAGGTGACCCAGACACAGAAAGATAACTATCACATGTATCCCTCATAGGTTGTTTTTAAACATAAAGCAAAGAAAGCCAGCCTACAAACCACAATCCCAGAGAACTTAGACAACAATGAGGACTCTTACACTAAGTAGGGTGTAAGATATGAGGCATCGCTTTACTAGCTTCCAAGAGAAGTTTGAATGCCAGGAGACACCACTACGATTTGTGAGGTCCTCCATGCTAGGGGTGACAGTGGCAAGCAGGGCTTAAAAGCCGCAAGGTTACGGTATCACCCTGACTCAGTCTGAGCTTGCAATACTCAGAGAATTGCTGAAGTGTGACCAGTGACAGTATACATATATATTTCTGGGCTCAGAAAACTCAGCCACAACAAGCATCTCTTAAAGTCTTCATTGTCTCCTGAGATCTTTGTCGTTACTTTGTTTTAATTTTTATTATGCTTATTGTGTGTGCATATCCATGCATATGTGAGAGAGAGTGTGCAAGGGCACACTCTTGGAGGTCAGAGAGCATCCTGCAGGTGTGTTTTCACCTTCCAACCTATGGGTCCTGGCAACCAAACTCAGGTTGTCAGCCCTTATTTTGGTTTTTGTTTCTGGTTTTAAAAGTTTCTTTCTTTTTTTTTTTTTAATGTGTATGGGTATTTTTGCCTGCATGTATTTAAGTTCACTGCATTGCATGCCTGGTTCCTGTGGTGGCCAGAAGAGGGTTCGGGATCCCCTGTAACTGAGGTACGCTGTGTGGGTGCTAAAACTGAACCTGGGTCCTCTGAGAGAGCAGCCATTGCCCTTATGCTGAGTCATCTCTCCAGCCTTTTGCTTTGTTTTTCAAGACACAACCTCACCCTGTAGCCCCAGTAGCTTGGAACTCACTGCATAATCCAGGCTGCCTTCAGACTCATGGTGAACCTCTTGCCTCACCTTTCCCAGTACTGGGATTAGAGACATGTTCACTCAGCTGAACTTCTTTTAATTCTGGTAGTTGAAGTTGGTAATGGTGGGAGGTCCTTATCAGGAAGATAATGAAGGAAGGGCATTCGCTCTAAGGTTTTACATGGTGTTGTGAGATGGCTGTCACTCTCTCCAAAACAAGAAATCATGTAAGTGGGTGAGACTGAGATAGGAGGACCAAGAGTTCAAGGCCAGGGTGGACTACAGGGATGAAACCCTGTCTCAAAACAAAAAGGTAAAATACCATTGACATTTCTGAGAAACACTAGTCATTTAAAAGGGAAGGGGGACTGGCAACATGTGGAATGATCCCACTTTAAGATGTAACAGTAGTAGATATTATAAATAAATGTGTACTTTTGTACGTCTGGAACGATACTCATCTGCTTTGTGTTCTGCCATGGGTAGGTGCTCTAGAGAGGAGCAGGCCGTGGTGAGAGCTGTAGACTGGACACTGAAGCACTCTATAAATAACACCCATTTAAACAGCCACAGGACATTGGCACAATTTATATTGTAGCTTTCAGTTCATAAAGTTGGATTCTTCCTTCGTTACCTTCTGAGGAAATTGCAAGCGCACTGAGAGCTTGAGTAAAGATAAGAAATGGAGAGTATGGCTTAGTGGTAGAGTGTTTGCCTGGCACACCTGAAGCCCTGGCTCATTATCCAGCACCCAGAGTGAGTGAACAAGAACCTAAATGTAGCTGAATACTATCAGATAGTTAAGAAAACCTGCTAAATATATTATTCCAAGAACGAAACAAAAATTAGGGGCTGGGAGATGACTCAGTGAATAAAGTGTGTGCCACACAAACATGAAGACCTGAGTTCACATCCCTGGAACCCTGGACACAGAGGCAAGGTAGCACATGCTCCTGTGGTGAGATGCCAAGCCGAGACAAGAGACTGTAGTAAGGAGCGGCAGGCTGCGTTCCTGCCACCCAGCTCCTGGCCACCGGCTAGCTTTACCCAAAATAATTACACAGAAACTGTATTCTTTTAAACACTGCTTGGCCATTAGCTCTAGCCTCTTATTTGCTAACTCTCACATCTTGATTAACCCATTTCTATTAATCTGTGTAGCACCACAAGGTGGTGGCTTACCGGAAGGATCGTAACCTGTGTCCATCTTGGAGAGGAGAGCTATAGCATCTGCCTCACTTCCCTTCTTCTCAGCATTCTGTTCTCTCTACTCCACCCACCTAAGTTCTGACCTATCAGGCTAAGCAGTTTCTTTATTAATTAAACAATGAAAGAAACACATAGAAAGAAGACCCACCGACATCATTTCCCCTTTTTCTGTTTAAACAAAAAAGAAAGGCTTTCATTTTAACATAGTAAAATTACATATAACAAAACAGTTATAAAGCAAGAATTACAGTTAGAATATTTGTATCTATTTTATCTTTTATCATAACAATGGAAAACTATATCTATCTATTCTTTAATTCCATCAAAGACTCCAGAAGGATATAATATTACCTAATTAAACAAGAAATAAGCATCTTTCAAAACTCTAGAAATGACAGAGACATCTCACTGCCTGGACAGTCACCCAAAGTTACTCTGTACTGTTGGAGCATCTATCTTTGACCTTCAGGCCCATTGTATCCAGCAGACTCTTCCATGAAGCAGGAAATTTTAAAGACAGTTCAGTCACTTTCTGCTATGTCCTGCAGAATGTCTCACAGACTCTTTCATAATTCAGGAACCCCGAAAGACCATCTCACCTTTAGGCAAGTTTAGCAGTCCTCTCTCTGTGGTTTCTCTGTGTCCAGTTTATGCAACAGTCCAGGCAAGAGCAGTTTCTTGCCCAAATAGCTATCAAACTCCATAAGGAGCCTCTTCCGTGCCCATCTTCCTCTTGAAGTAGATTGGTGCTGCCAGGAGCAGACGTGTCTCATTGTCATGAAAAATCCTAAGTTATTAAAACATTTAAAATGTCATATTCTGTAGTCTTTGAAAGATATGAAGAATGTCTATCTAACTGAAATATATCTCTATATATCCAGAAAATCTAACTAACATGACTACAAGCTGGACTATTATCGATGATTATCCATTAACAACCTATATTTCCTAATTATACATTACATTTTTTAAATGAACTGCACAACCACAATACCTCAATCAAGATCAGAAATACATATACATATAACAAAATTGACCTTAAAATCCATACCAATGCAAATTATTCATATCTCCCAGGAGTCGGTGGCAGGAACGCAGCCCGCCGCTCCTTACAAGAGACTCCCCAGAAGTTCATGGGCCAGCTAGGCTGCCATCCACAGTGGCAGGCAGCAAGGCAAAAGCACTGTGGAAGATGAGGACCAGCCCCCAAGGCCCTCTGATCTCTGACCTCCACACATGTGCTGTGGTATGCGAGTACATACACAAAATTAAAGATTCCTTTGACCCCAAATAGATGAAAATACCATCAATATTGAAATAGGTGAGCAGACACAGTATAAGGAACCTATACCAGTTCTTGGAATTCTTAGGCTGAAAGACTACCTGAGCCCCAAGAGTTTAAAGCTAATCTGGGCAAGAGGGTAGGACCTCATCTCAAACAATGAGGTTTAAATACATGGAGCTCTTCTTAGGGAAAACACTTGTGATATATCAGACAGTTGTTACACAAAATATACAAAGATGTCATCTTTAAAAAGTTAATAAATGAAAATGATAGAAAAAGAGATTCATTAAGAGAGTGGGTAGATGGCTCAGTCAATAATGCGTTTGCTGTGTAGGCATGAGAGCCTGAATTCAGATCCCCAGAGCTCAGGTAAAAAGACAGGCATGGCAGTATCCACCTGTAATACCAGCCCTGAAGAGGTGGAGGTAGGTGGATCCCAGGACCTGTTAGAGGAAGCCACTAGTTAGTTCCTGGCTGCTCAGCCCTGAAATATCACACAGAAATCATATTATTTAAATCACTGCTCCTTATTGGCTAACTCTTACATATGAATTTGACCCATCTCCATTAATCTGTGTATTGCCACGTGGCAGTGGCTTACCAGCAAAGTTTCCAGCATGTCTGACTCTGGCCACTGCTCCCTGGCATCTCTCTGACTCTGCCCTTCTTTCTAACAGCATTCAGTTTAGTTTTCCCTGTCTACCTAAGTTCTGCCCTGCTATAGGTCCAAAGCAGTGTATTTATTCATTAATGGTAATCACAGCACACAAAGGGGATTCCCACATCAAGGGCCTTTGTGGCCAGTTGGTGAGCTCCAGGTTCACTGAGAGATGAGAGATTCTGCCTCAAAAACTAAGGTGGGTCTGTCGAGATGTCAGCAGGTAAAGGCACTTGCCACTAAGCTTAACTGCCTGAGTTTAATCCCTGGGACACACATTGTAGAAGGAGGGAATTCACTCCTGTAAGTTTTCCTTGGACCTCCACACATTCACCAAGGCATGCACATGCCCACACGTATGCGCGCGCGCACACACACACACACACACACACATCACATTATTAAAAAGATGGAGAGCAATAGAGAAAGACATCTGACATCAATCTCTGACCTTTACACATACATACATCCTCTAAAGGAGAAAGATAGACAGTAAAATGAATCTCCTTGTAGAAGAACTAGATATGAGCAATACAAATGATAAAAAGTTCTCATCCAACTAGAACAACAGTGCCCTGCTAGTTCCCCGTGTGTCATTGGCACACATGAAAAGATTGTGTTCTCCCAGATTGCTACAGTTGTGCAGGAGCAAGCATAGCCAGACCCAGGTGAACTGAAGATGGGCTTATTTCTAGAGCCCATGTAATAGTATTTCTGGGAATTTACATTGTATAAGCCAACTGAGCCGGGACTCAAACGTTTAGGAATTTATCTATAGAAATAAAGAGATATCTGCATACATGTGTAAGAACATATCTGTGAGTTTATGTCCTTTAATATTGTTTAGATAAAACAACCCAAGTGTACACCAAAGAATTAAATAAATTTTAATCCCTTCATCCATGGCAGAAGGTAAACATGATGGGGTAGATGCATATGAATTAGCATGCAAAGGCACCATGAGATAATGCAGCTTGGGGAAAGGAGCAGAACATGCTGAGCATTGTGGTACATGCCTGTAATCCTAACACTCAGCAGGAGAATGGTCACAAGTTCAAGGATGGCCTGGGCTAAATAACAAGTCTCAAATAAAGAAGGAATAGGAGCCAGTGAGGTAGCTCAGTGGGTAAAGGCATTTGCCGACAAACCTGACAAGCTGAATTTGATCCTGGGACCCAAATGATAGAAGGACAGAACGGATTCCCACAAGTTCCCTACAACTTTCACACACATGCATATGGCACATATACACACTTGTACACACATATCCACATATGCTCACAAAATAAAATACAATTCTTTTTTTTTAATTAAAGAAAAGTAAGCTGGGCCTAGTACTTGGGAGGCAGAGGCAGGTGTGTCTCTGTGAGTTCAAGGCCAGCCTGGTCAACAGAGCAAGTTCCTGGATAGCCAGGATTTGTACATCTAGGAAGCTATATTATACATTTCAGTCCCCTCCAACTGCAGGGACCTAGCAAGGAGTATGTGAACACACATATAGTTACGGTGTGCATTCAGTCTGCAGTCAGCACAGGGTTAAATAGTTATAGCTAATTGTGATGTGTAATCTTGCTAGGTTTCCCTAGCCGGCAGCCATGAATGAAGACTCCCTGGACTTTGGGACTCATGGTCTCAAAGTATCAAGTCTTTGTTTTAGTCTCAAGCCAGCCTTTTTTGACCACTTAACAAATTGCGGTGATCTCTGCCACTATCACTGTGAGGCCTCAGCAAGTGCCAGGTGAACTTGCCATGTTTAATGGAGCAGCCTCTTTAGTCATTCTGCTCAGGAAGCTGTGTGATGGCTAAACCGAATTTAAAATCCCTTTTTGAACACGCTAAGACTTAGGGACAATGTTTTATTTTAGTGTTGAGAATTTCTTTGTGCTCCCACAACCTTACTTCTTACCATGGAACCTCCAGAACCTTCTGGAAGCTTCCCACAGGCCATGTTCCCTCCAGTGGAAGGCCTGTGGAGTTTGATTTAGTTTCTGTAACCTCTTGGCAGGGACAGAGGCAGAATAGTCTCAGCTGAAGAGAAGAATCTCAGAGACCAAGAGCTGACAGAGAGGACCATGGTGGGAGGTTTGTAACCCATCCCAACCCCATCCCAACTCTTGATTTCACCACAGTTTAGCAAAAAGTCTTAGTAAAATGCTCCACTCTCTCATAAACTTCATCATCTCTGACCCTCAGAGTCAGGACTGCCCTGGTCATTGTGACTGTAGCTCAGAGTGTTTGCGTCTTTAATGGAGGACTGCCAGGTTTGTTGAATAAAAATACAAAACACACAAACTTGAAAATCGGGTAACCATCTAGTGAAAAGTATGTCCCTGGCATTATTTGGGCATATTTAAACAGTCATAATTCATTGTTTACCTAAAATTCAGATGAAGAAGCTCAGTGTCCTATATTTAACCCAGCTCCCCTTCTCTCTGGAAGCTTCCGAGTAAAGGCCCATAGCGGTATCAGAACACTAAGACATTGTCAAGGCCCCAGAACCTCCCCCACTCCTGCCTGGGGGCCTCTGTTTCTCTATGACTTTCCCCACCCTGACCTCTTAACTTTCCTCATTTTGCTCTCACTGGCAATTAAAGTGTATATATACTTGAGTGCCAGTTACAATTACTAAGTAAGGTTTTGTGTTAACAGGGGAATTTAACTTTTAGAAAGCAAGTTGCTGTTTCTGATTGGTGGCCTTCAGTTCATTTTTAGCCATGTGAATCATTGACCTTCACCTTGAGCAGGAAGGAAAGGCTCCTATATCCAGGGCGAGCTCATGTGCATCCTCCTACAACAGATACCACTGAGGAGGAGGGGGTGGCATAGACTGTGATGTGGGGAGGAGGGGTGCCATAGACTGTGAGGGGGAGGAGGGGGTACCATAGACTGTGATATGGGGAGGAGGGGGTGCCATAGACTGTGATATGGGGAGGAGGGGGTACCATAGACTGTGATGTGGGGAGGAGGGGGTGCCATAGACTGTGAGGGGGAGGAAGGGGTGGCATAGACTGTGAGGGGGAGGAGGGGGTACCATAGACTGTGATATGGGGAGGAGGAGGTGCCATAGACTGTGATATGGGGAGGAGGAGGTGCCATAGACTGTGATATGGGGAGGAGGGGGTGCCATAGACTGTGAGGGGGAGGAAGGGGTGGCATAGACTGTGATATGGGGAGGAGGGGGTGCCATAGACTGTGAGGGGGAGGAGGAGGTGCCATAGACTGTGAGGGGGAGGAGGGGGTGCCATAGACTGTGATATGGGGAGGAGGGGGTGCCATAGACTGTGATATGGGGAGGAGGGGGTGCCATAGACTGTGAGGGGGAGGAAGGGGTGCCATAGACTGTGATGGAGGAAGGCATAAAATAGACTGTGATGGGTAGGGGAGATTCGCACTAAGTTGACCTGATCAGAGAAGAATCCTTAGAATCCTCCTAGGGCCAGGTTACCAAGGAAGTCTGTTCCTCTCCTGATTATGGTAGATTCCTCATAGTCTTCTGCTTCCCTTCTCTGGCTCCTCCAAAACCCAGGTAGTCTACTCTGGAAAACCCTTGTGCTGCCCTGCATTAGAACCTGCTGGCTTCCTTCCACTTACTGTCGTAAGTAACTCTGCCGCCCATCCTCTCTGTGCACAGAGCTGTCTCCTCTGTGGTTCCCATGTGGAAAGGAGAGCTCTCCAGAGCAGTGCTGTCTCCCAGATAGGATGCTGCCCTGGAATCAGAAGTGACTTCTGTCTGAACTCGCCAGCTCCATTCTTCTGGGCGGCAGTGTCACCGTATACCTCACAGAACATCTGCTTCAAAGCACAAATGAAAAGAAGCAGTAAAAGGCGATTAGGGTTCCACTCTTGAACAAATGCTACATAGTATTTTGTTAATGCTGAAAAAACATCAATTTTCTATTTGTTGTAAAATCCTGTTTATTTGCTAAGTTAGGGATCCCTAGCACATTAATTTGGAGGTCTCTTGGGGATTTAGGGACTTCTGGGTGCTTGTTCCTGTCTCTTTTAGGCAGGAAAGAGTTTAAAGGACTGAAAGACTAATCTGCTCTTCAGTTTCTTGCTGTATTTTAGTAGTAACTTGATGTTTGTGATGACAGCAAGGTGTCTTTTTGACCCTCTGAAGGAGTCATTGGGGTGAATTTGAGGACCATGCTTACCAAACAGATATGTTACCTAGAGAATCTGACAGCAGTTCTCTCTCTTTGATTGGAATGAAATAACCACCTCACCCATTGGAAGCCCTTGGCCTTCTCCTGAATAAAGCCCTACAGAGCTCATTAGGGCAGAGACTTCACTGGAAGCTGCCCACTGTGTGTGTGGGGGGGGGGGGTCTGAAGGTAAGAAACTTCCTACTGTGTGTGTGGGATCTGAAGGTGAGAAACTTCCTACTGTGTGTGTGGGATCTGAAGGTGAGAAACTTCCTACTGTGTGGGAGGTCTGAAGGTGAGAAAGATGCCCACTGCTTGTGGGGTCTGAAGGTGAAAAGGATGCCCCATGTGGGGGGTCTGAAGGTGAGAGACCACAGCATTCCAGCTTCCGTAAGTAAGACTCATCTTGGATATCTTCTTAATTACAGGGTCTCAGCAAGGCAAAAAGGAAGTGCAGAACTTTCCTTCTCTTGATAGTTGAGGTCTAAGTGAGAAGTGTCTGGTCACCTTGCAGTTAAATTCAGGCCTGACCCGCACCTCCAAAGTGCCAGCATTGAGCAGCAACCACACCTGTAGGAATTCATTCATGTTGGGAGAAGAAGAGAGGATGGGATCAAAGCCTCCTGTAACCCAAGAATTTCTCAGCAGCTGTAGTCCCCTAATAATTATGGTTTGGAGCTTTGCTAGGAAGCAAAGCCATTTAGCATGCCACATTTAACAATGAACACTTTTTTCTGTATTTATAATGGTCTCTGTACAGAGCAAATAGGCACCTTGAACAAAAGGTAGGATACTTATATGTGTATATAAATTAACTGTACCTACATTAAACCCAAACATGTTTTCAGAGAGGAATGTGGCACTTCCCGCTGCTTCGTACCCAGCTTATGAGTGAGTGGGAGAAAGGCCACATGCTCTGCTCCTTCTCCGTTTCTCTATGGGCCAAGCAGTTGTAGCAGTAGTAGTAGTAGTATATTTTATTTTAAAAATCTACCAACCCTCTAAGCAAAACAGTGTACTAAGGAAAACCTTTGTGATCTGGCCCTATGGGAATAGGAAGCCAGAATAACTGAAGAAAGCAAGTCCCAGGCCCTGTGAAGCCAGGAGGAAGGAGTGTGTGTGGGAAGCCCCCATTTCTGCATCACGTAGAACCTGGGATCCTAGTTCATGTTGAGTTTGCTGGACAAACCTTTGTCATGGAGAGAAGGTAGAGGAGAGAATCTGTACAGAGGAGAGGAGTACATTAGAGCTGAACCTGAACAGAGGAGTAGAAGGCTGGCTGATCACAACTTGTCAGTACACAACAGAGAAAGCAAACTGCAAGTGGGGTAAGCCTGCCCCCAGGGATGTGCTTCCAGTAAGACCTCTCTCTCTCTCTTAAAAAAAGTTATACTCTCCCCCAAACACCACCACCACCAGGGGACCGGGTATTAAAATACATGAGCCTATGGAGGCCCTTATGGACTCCAACCCTCTGTAACCATAAACCAAAATCAGTTCTTCCCTTCTATAAGCTGCTGTGGTCATGATGCTGTATCACAGCAGCAGTAAAGCATTACAGAAGCTGGTGTCAGAGAAAGGGATTATTGCTGTGGAGAACTTGACCATGATGGGGTTTTGTTTGTTTTGTTTTTTGTTTTGAGGAATGTGTAAGATTTTAGAACATCTGCCTAGAACAACAGTTGAAAGCTGTAACCAGAGCTGAATAGTCCAGACTAGTAGAAGTGCTAAGAGTGATGCAGACAGCAGAGGCCCAGCTGATGAGGTTTCAGAAAGAAACAAGGTCTCTATTAGCAACTGGCCTAGAGGCCATCCATGTGGTTATTCGGCAAAGAATCTGGTTGCTTTCTGCCCATATACTAAGAACTTGCTTGGGCAAAATTTAAATGTAATGGACTAATTTATTTGATGGATTAAATTTCAGGATGATATAATGTTGAGTCTATGGCATGGTTATTACTGATTACTCTTAGGCAGGTCTAAAATGAGTAGGTAAGTGGGACAGAAAAAGGTACAGAATACAGCTTGCAGAGGAAAGAGCACTAGGGAGCTAAGGTATAGTGAAATTGTATGCTGATAGTCTGTGGTTGTTAAAGTGAGGTAAGAAGAGGCCTCTAGACTCTACTGAAACAATAAGGAAGGTTCCCCAAGGGCAAGGTCCCACCCAGTTAAAGCCTCCAATTTATGGCAAAGAACCTACGGAGTTTTCTGGTTTAGCAAGACTGCACACAAAGCTTCTACTAGTGTGATTCAAGGAGGCGAAGGCTCACACAAGCCGGCGACCACACGTGAAGTGCTGTCCCTGTGCTACTGTCTCTGGAGGCTTGAAAGATACAAGAAGGAGGGAGTTGTAGGTTCTTCCTGTATGGTTTCAAGAGCCACTGAGGCCAAGCAATGTGTGACAGGGCTAGAGTCCCCACAAAACCATGAGAGGACACTGCATAGAACTGTGACGGTGAAGCCTGGGTTGCAGTGAAGATGCCAAGATGCTGAAGATACCAGAGCTGCATGTGTGGATGGAACCAGTCCAAAAGAAAAATGTATGTTCCAGGCAGCAAAGGTGGAGGGGCAGAGCCATCTAGGCCCTTTAAAACCAAAGTCCAGATACTGGACATGAAGCTGCAAGATTTGGTGTTTGCCCTGCTGGGTTTTAGTCTTGCTTAGGCCTAGTATTTCCTCACTATGCCAATTTCCTCCCTTTTGGAATGGAATGTATATTCTGTGCCATTCTATGTTGGCAGTACATAATTTGTATTTTGTTTTATTGTGGTTATAGTCAAGAGGTTATCTTGAGAATTGAGAGAGACTGAACTTTTGAACAGTGTTGAAGCTGTTAAAGGCTTTAGGGACTTTTTTTTAAATTTATTTATTTATTAAAGATTTCTGTCTCTTCCCTGCCACCGCCTCCCATTTCCCTCTCCCTCCCCCAATCAAGTCCCCCTCCCTCGTCAGCCCAAAGAGCGATCAGGGTTCCCTGCCCTGTGGGAAGTCCAAGGACCACCCACCTCCATCCAGGTCTAGTAAGGTGAACATCCAAACAGCCTAGGCTCCCACAAAGCCAGTGCGTGCAGTAGGATCAAAAACCCATTGCCCATTGATCTTGAGTTCTCAGTATTCCTCATTGTCCGCTATGTTCAGAGAGTCCGGTTTTATCCCAGGCTTTTTCAGACCCAGGCCAGCTGGCCTTGGTGAGTTCCCGATAGAACATCCCCATTGTCTCAGTGTGTGGGTGCACCTCTCGCAGTTTAGGGACTTTTAAAGTTGCACTAACATCATTTTGTATCATGAGATGGCCTCAACCCTATGGGGACAAGGAGCCAAATATGGTGGTTTGAACAAGTGTATAAATTTAAATATGTATCTCCCCATCATAGCCTCATATATTTGAACATTTGATTCCAGTTGGTGATGCTGTTTGGGAGGTTATGGAACTTTTAGAACAAGGAAGTACATCATGGGGGGGGTGGGCTTCACAAGTTCATAGACTCATCCACTGCTGTTCCCTCTTTTTTTCCTGATGTGCCCGCAAAATGTGATCAGCCAGCCTCCTGTTCTGGCCACCTGCTGACATGCTGTCCCTACTATTGTAGCCACAAAGCCTCTGGAATCATAAACCAAAATAATCCAAATACCATAGTGGTTACTGGGAGCACAGAAATTGTAGTTGAGGAGTTGAAGGCTGTGAAAGCAAAGGCCAGCAGGGACGTCTTTCTGAATGTTAAGGGCACTGAGTATGGCTAACCTGCAGCAGAAGACCTGGTCCGCTGCTCAGGTACACAAGAATAGATTTAGGGTGGACTGCGAAGGGAGAGACAGGCAGGTGCTGCCTGGCAGTGACCAAAGGAGAGTACCAGGGTATCCGAATCAGAAGCAAGGGAAGAAGGTATCGCTCCACCTGGAGAGTTAGAGTAGAGTACACAGCAGCTTCTGCCAGGAGGAAGGGGAGACACAGAAAGTAACAAACAAACATGTTCCCAGAACAGATTTTGACTGAGAAGAAGTGTTTTCTTAATGACTTCCCCTCGCCCTGGAGATCAAAACCAGGACCTCACACATGCTAAGCAAGTGCCCTGTCTCTGAACCTTCCAAAGCCATCTAATAATATAGGCTAATAAGAGTCACTATTTCAAGCTGGTAGTGGTGGCCTAGGCCTTTAATCCCAACACTCCGGAGGCAGAGTCAGGCGGATCTCTGTGAGTTCAAGACCAGCCTGGTCTACAGAGCAATTCCAGGACAACCAAGGCTACACAGAGAAATCCTGTTTCAAAAAAAAAAAGATAGAAAGAAAAGAAAAATCAATTTTCCTAAGCTGGAGACATTTCTGGATGCAGAATGAACTGGGAAGTGGAAAGGCAGTTTAACAATGGACTCCTAAGAACACCAATAGAAAGGCTCCCGGGCTGGAGAGATGGCTCAGTGGTTAAGAGCACTGCTTGCTTTTCTAAAGGTCCTGAGTTCAATTCCCAGCAATCACATGGTGGCTTATAACCATCTGTGATGAGATCTGGTGTTTTCTTCTGGCCTGCAGGCATGAGTGCAAACAATACTATATACACAATAAATAAATAAATCTTTTTTAAAAAAAAATAGAAAGGCTCCCTTCCTTCACTCCCACTGTAGGCTGGCTCTCTAGAAACTCTACCGCATCTCTGGGGAGCATACAGTTCTTCAGTGTTGTTCAGACGAGGGCCGCTGGACAGCTGAGCTGACAGAGAGGGCTGGGATCAAGAGCGGCAAATGGCTCTAAGGGAAAAGAGACGGGATGCTAGACAGCTTTAAGGCTGCCTTCTCTTCCAAGAATACTCTCAGTAATATGACTGTATTTGGCATTTTTTTCTGTGTGATGTCAAGGAATACTCTTCCTTAAAAACTTTCATGAAAAGCAACTATAAAGCAGACTAGGGCAATGAAATAGAAATCAGACAAGTGAGCGTGTATAACTTGGGGCAAGAGATTGCTCCTGGAGCTTTATGATTCCATCCCTGCTATCCCAGCTCCAATCCTGGGGGTACACTTCATCTGAGACTCGCCACAAAGGGGATTTCAGCACTTCTGTCCAAGGCTGGCCATGCAGGGGATTTCAGATGGGAAAACCCTGGCTTTATTGCCGACTGGGATGAGGGCAGGGAAGCAGCCTTGCTTAGGGACTATGCCAGCCACCTTCCGTGGCTTGCACACACTCTAGTCCTCCTGCCCTATACCTTGTCCTAGTCTGCTCCCAGGCCCTGGCCAACAGGGAAGAGGGCTAGCCTCCCCACTGCCCCACCCAATTTTCATTTCTCTTTTTGGATGTTGTAAAGATGGAATCCAGGCTGTCATGCCTGCTAAGCACACCCCACCACTGAGCTATGCTTCTAAGCCTCACTCTTTTTAATCCTGTATCTGTGCCCTTCTTAGGGTCAGGGACTATGTCCTAAGGAACAGTGCTCATTGAACAGGTACTTTATTTTATTTGTTTGTTTATTTGTTTGCTTTGGTCTTTCAAGACAAGGTTTTTCTGTGTAACAGTCCTGGCTGTCTAGGAACTTGCTTTGTAGACCGGGCTGGCCTCCAACTCACTGAGAACAGACACTTTATTTAAAAAAAAAAATTATAATATATATATATATATATATATATATATATAATGTATACAATATTTTGTCTGTGTGTATGCCTTCAGGCCAGAAGAGGGCAACAGACCCCATTACAGATGGTTGTGAGCCACCATGTGGTTGCTGGGAATTGAACTCATGACCTTTGGAAGAGCAGGCAATACTCTTAACCTCTGGGCCATCTCTCCAGCCCGAACAGACACTTTCTTAAGCTCCCATTTTTTTTGACTGCTCTCCTGTTTTCTGGCTATGCTCCCTGCTACATTTTCCTGATGCTCCTTTTATTTATGTATGTGTTTGTTTGTTTATGATTGAGATGAAAATTATATAACATCAGAGTATAACCATTTTAGGAGCTGGAGAGATGGCTAAGTGATTAAGAGCACTTGCTGTTCTGGCAGAGGCCCTGAGTTCAGTTACCAGCACCCACATAGTGACTCATAACCATCCAAAACTCCAGTTCCAGAGTATCCAATACATAAGAAAATAAATGTAAAATATAACTTTGATTAAACATTTTAAAATTTTTATTTGTTATTGAGGGTGGAGTGTGCACGTGCAATAGTTTGCATGTGGAGACAAGAGGACAACTTTTATGTGGTATCTGGAGATCAAATTCAGGTTGTCAGGCAAGCATCTTTATCCAGTATCTCGCCAGCCTAAAATTAGCCATTTGAAAGTATACAGTTCAGTGTGACATTTAATACATTTGCAGTGTTATGCAGCCATCACCACTATCCAGTTCCAGGACATTTTATCACTCCCCTAAAGAAAAACAGCTATTAAGCATCCCCTGAAGGCTAGCAGACTGCTTCCTGTCTCTGGGAACCTTCCTTCTCCAGATACTTCATATAATGGACCCTATAATACACCCTTGTACTTGTCTTTATTCATAATGTTTATAAGGCACATTCATTTTGTAGGCTGAACCAAGCCCTTTTTTTGTGGCTAAGTAATATTCCGTTATATAGATATGCCATATTTTGTTTCTCTATTCATTTGTGAATGCCTGGGCATTGAGTTGATACCTCCCTCTAGCTGTTGTAAAGAATGTTTTTTGATTGTCCATCTACACGTTGTTGTTTAAGGCCCAGTTCTTTGGGGTATGTGCTTGGGAGTAAGTTTCAGATCATATGGCAATTATATATTTTAACTGTTTTGAGATACTGGAGGTCTTTTTTCATGGCTATTCTCCCTAAGTCACCTCTGACAAGGCACAGCAGGAATGTACCCCTCTGCACCCCTAAACACTGGGAGTCAGAACATTACCCCGATTGCTACTTCAGGGAAGAACCTAAAAGAATAAAGGCAAGGTACTCCAATCTCCTTAGATGAATGAGTAAGCGCTCCAGTGAGACAGTAAGCAGAGGGGGAGGCTGAGAAGGTGTAAGGTGACTAGAGAAGGCTTGACTGAGACAGGAAAGGAGCTGAGCAGCAGCCCAGAGACCTGTGAACATTCTCCTTTAACAGAGGAGCCATGGAAGGAGGCAGAGTGAGACTCACCAAGGCACAGTTTGGTCGGGCAGGGCTGCATTTGTGTGTGGGATGGTTTGGACTTGTTTGGTTTAGGTTTGAGGTTAATCAGTTGTTTTTGAGACAGTCTCACATAGTCCTAGTTGACCTTGAACGCCTGGTCCTCTTGCCTCAGCCTCCCAAGTGCAGAGATCACAGGCACGGGCTAGGTCAGGGCTGCTTTGACAGGTCATTCTCAGCAGCAGAAAAGGGAATTGCTTTGATTAAAGGAGGGTGAACTGGAAACCAGGAGGCTGGTGAGAATCCAGCATTGTTTCTAGGGCAAGAGTAGCAAGGATGAAGCAAAGCCGCACCAGTGGGACAGAGCTGGGGCAAATCTGAAAGGGTTCCCAGGGCTTCTGTTGTTGTGACAGAGACCAGGACAAAAGATGAGATGTCACTGGAGGGAAAGAGCTTTGGAGAGCCCCAAAGCATAGCACCTGTTAGAGCCCAGCAGGCCTGAATGCCAAGACAGGAAGGCGCTGGTGTAGGCCAGGCTGCCCCTTCCAGAGTGATAACTGGACACACAGCGGCTGGCCTCCTCCCTCTCACAGGCCTACACACATTCCTGAGCAACATCAGTGTGTTTGACCACATCATTGACCTGGAGGACACTGTGACTTTGTAAAAAAAAAAAAAAAAAAATTTAATCTGAATTATACAACATGGATTATTTTTTAGGTAATTTCAAGAAATGACTCTCATCATAACTTCATGATGAGTTTTCCAGAGGCAGACCAAGTCTCATGGTTTCCTTTCTTGAGTAGCAACTCCTCTGTGTAAATTTAATAGGGGAATATCTTATCTTATCAGGATTTGTAGTCAAGAAAAGCTTTTCCACTCCCACTTGCAGACTGTGTCCGACTTATTTTTTGTGTTTATTTCTACCAAGTCTCAGTGCCCTGGGTTCTCCTATTTGCAGCTTTCGTTGACACTAACAAAATGACTTCTGGTTATTGTGACTGTTGTGTAGTATTGTTATAGTCAGTTTAACTTTGTACTGATGGTTTTTGCTAATGATATTCACAGCAAGGTCAGAAACAACCTGCTTCTCCTAGACAGTGATAGGAGGAAGGGGAACCTTTTACTGGATGAAAATCGGAACCCTTCTTACAAGCCCACCCTTCAAGTAGGGCGACAACATACACCTGTATTACAAGTACTCAGGAAGCTGAGGCAGGAAGTTGGAGCACTAAGCCTTGGTGACCTTGAGTTAGAACCCACTCCAGGGGAAAGGAGAACACCAACCCATGCAGATTGTCCTCTGGCCTACACATGTACACACGCACACAGTTTGTGAAAATTTAAAGATCAGTACATGTATCCATCCTGTACCTTTTTCCTGCTCACTTGACTTCTCTCTGATCTGACATTTCTTTGTGCCTTGCTCTTAGGAGGTTTTTGTGTCCTTTTTGCTTCTCTTCCCTCTCCCAGGCCTTCTTCAAATTCTGCTCCCCATTTCCAGCAGTCTAGGGCCATGTCAACAGGTGGGTACCAGGCCTTTGGGAGGGGAATTGTATTTCCAGGGCAGCTGCTGGGGAATAAGGGCGATGTGGAACAGATAAGGCTGCTAAGAGAGGGCTTGAGCATAAATTCAGTTTCAAGATAGAAAATTCCTAGGGCTGAGAATGTGGCTTAGTGGTGGGGTCACTTGGCCAGCATCAGCATCTACAGGCTCTGGGTTCAGTCCCAAATGGAGAGCAGTAATTCCCAAAAACTTTGAAATCGTAGATACTTAACATTTTGAACAGAGTTTCTAAGTCCTTTTTTTTTAAACATTTATTTATAGTATATTTGTGTGTGTGTGTGTGTGTGTGTGTGTGTGTGTGTGTGTATCAGTCAAGGGGACAAGGGCTAGACAGTGACACTGTGGGCTAGAGTGGCTTTGCAAATTCATAAGTGACATTTAATCTTAAAATTTCAGGCTGAGCCTGGCAGTGGTGGTGCACACCTTGAATACCACCACTTGGAAGGCAGAGGCAGGCAGATCTCTGAGTTCAAGACAATTCTGGTCTACAGAGTGAGTTCCAGGACAGCCAGAGCTATTACATAGAGAAAGTTTGTCTTAGGAAGGATAAAGAAGAGGAAGAGAAGAAACAAAAGAAGAGAGAGAGGGTGACAGTGTTTGAGAAGATAATTTGTTTCTATATCTGTAGTACCAGGTCCTCACCTGCACAGCTCACACTGTGGAGAGGTAAAGACTGCAAGAACTTTGGGAGCCTAGGCCGTGTGTTTCCTTTGGAAACAGGTGGAAAAGAAGGCAAAATCAAAATTCTAGTATTTGAAAAGTTTTTTTTTTTTTTGCCCCAAGTATTTTTTAAATGTCAAATAATGGTGGTATGATGTTCCTTCTGACATAGAACTTTTCCACTTTGGGGCAGAAAGAGCTCACGGGGGTAGGGCCACTAGTTTCTTCTTGGTTTAGAAGATGATTTCCTCTACGCTAACCTCTTCTATCCCCGTCTCCTATGACTCCTGGGATCTGCTCACCTGGTCTGCTGCAGACAGACTGTATTGGATGTGTCTACTTCAGGTGGCAGGTGTTTCTCTCTACTCTTTGGCACTGTGAGCAAGGCCATTATGAATGCTCATCAGATGCTTGTTGGAACACAGGCTCTTTCTTAATTTCTCTTGGATAGGCCCAGGAGTAGACAGGGTCTTGTGCTCAGTCCTGTGAGAAACTGAAAGTTTGTTTTCCAGTGGAACCGCACCATTCAACAGTCCTACCAGCAAACTGGAGGGGGTCCTTTTTTTTTTTTTCTCTATACCTTGACTAAAAATATACCTGTCTTTTTATTGTTCTCGGCAGTCACCCTGGTCATTTAGAAGTAATCTCTGTGGGGTTTATTGGTTTTGTTTGACTTGGTAATATGTCTTTTGTTTTTAAATTTTGTGTGTGTGTGTGTGTGTGTGTGTGTGTGTGTGTGTACCTGCAGGTACTTTCAGAGGCCAGAAGGGGACGCTGGATCCCCTGGAGCTTGAGTGACAGGTGGTTGTGCCCTGCCCAACATGAGTCTGGGAACTGAACTGAAATCGGATCCTCTGAAAAAGCACCAAGTGTCAACTGCTGAGCCGTCACTCAAGCCCTCTCGTTTGGGGGTGTTTTGTTTTTTTGGCAGCATCTTGGTTAACCAGCTAGCCTTGAACTCACCATAAATTCCTAATCTTCCGACCATCATCTCCAGAGTGCTGGTATTACAGACACGCACCTGGTTTATAAAGTACTAGGGATTAAATTCAGGATTCGACATAGTAGGCAGCCCTATATCAGCTGGCCTACATCCCCAGACCCTGATTCTGCACTTGAGTTTCACTAATTCATGTGTCTGTCATTTTGTCCGAAACACACTACCAAGCTAGAGCTGTAGTTCACTGATGGTGATTGCTTAACATGCATGAAGCCTCGAGTTCCGTGCCCAGCAGTAGCACAGGCGCACACACTCTGCATTGCCACACACCCCCCCCCCCCATCTGCATTGCCTTGATTCCCATAGCTTTAAGTTTTGAAATCCAAAGAGGAGAGTTCTTGGATTAGTCTTTAGTTTCTGTTTTTTCAAGCTCCTTTGGGTCTGCTGAGTTCAGAGCAGACTCCTGACCACACTTGTTGCTTGGCTGCCGGCTTTCTCATTTCCTTGATTGACTTGAGTGCTAAGTGGAAAATCCCCTTCTCCCTTTGAGAGGCAGCCTGGCCAGCAGAGATCTGGGCTCATCTGGCCAAGTTTAGTCTAGGACCAGGTAAGTCAGCCAGCCAGGGAATGTGTAGGCTGTACCTGGCTCAGAAGCAGGAGACCCACTCCATCTAATCCCAACATCCCGCCTTCCTGGCTTCCTCCGTAGTACACAGCGTTGTGATAATCTCTAATCACACCACACACATTCTTTTTGTGCCTGTCATTCTGGCATTCTCCGATCCCTTCCTAAGGATGATTAATGGCACAGAGGGAAGTCATTTTGTTGTCAGGTGGGACCAGTGTGGCAACCTGGCCCTCCTGGTGGCATGTCCAGTCACACCCAACAGATGTGTCTGTCATCTGTGCTGCAGGCACTGATTTTACTGTTAAGTGTGTCCCTGGCTGACCTGGACCACTATGTAGGTAGACCAGGCTGGCCTTGAACTTGTGGAGTTCTGCTTCCAAAGTGCTGGAATTAAAGGTGATGTGGGAATGTCATGTATCAATCTGTTGATTTCATTGGTTAAGTAATAAACAAACTGCTTGGGCTCATAGCTTAGAACATAGGTGGGTGGAGTAAACAGAACAGAATGCTGGGAGGAAGAGGAAGTGAGGTAAGACGCCTCAGACAGAGACGCCATGCTCCCGTCTCCTGGGCAGACGCAGGGATAGCTCTGCTCTCTGAGGCACACGCGATGAAGCTCCAACCCAGGATGGACGTAGGCTAGAATCTTCTCGGTAAGACCAGTGCTCACAGATTATTAGAGATGGGTTGATCGGGATATCAGAATTAGCCAGTAAGGGCTAGAGCTAAAGGGCCAAGCAGTGTTTAAAAGAATAGTTTCCATGTAATTATTTCGGGTAAAGCTAGCCGTGCGGGCGGCGGGGTGCTGGGGACACAGCCCCGCCGCTCCTATTATAACATAAAGGTGTATTCCAGCACACCTGGCCTGGTGGAAGAACTTTTTACCTTTCCTGTAGCGTTTTCAGTCCTTGCCTTAAGATTAAAAAAAAAAAAAAAAAAAAAAAGGAGGAAGCTCAGGCAGAAGGTAAATTTTTCTGGAAGGTCTCAGGATCAGCCGGCCTGATGCTGACCCCATAATACAGTTTCACACCTGTGCCTTTTTAAATGCGTGAGAATGTGAAGGCCAGCATGGCTGAAGTGTGGCGAACACCTGAGAGCAAGGGGATCAGCCCTGTGTCTGCTCCACTGCACAGTCGCTGACTGCTTGTCTCACATAAAAACACTCCTGCTCCTGGAATGTGCCTGGTGCTCTCCACTGCTTCATACGAACATGAAAGGATTGGCAATTCTGCATTCTTGAGAGCCACTTGGAGTTATATGTGAAGCAGAAGTAGTGACACCCAGTCCTCAAACTTCGGGGGACTGAGGGTGTAGCTGAGAGGCCCTGGCACCACCAAAAAAAAAAAAAAAAAAAAAAAAAAAAAAAGCATAGCTCCTGAAAAGATTGGAGACCAAACTCTGGATAGGCCTAAATGTGCCGTAGACCTTCCATGGTGGCCCCCATAGCAACACCCTGGGGGCTCGGCCTTCTATTCCAGACTTCAACCTCCTTCTTGTGTACTGAGCAGGTTCATCTGGGTATCAGATGGCCAGGGATATCTGGGCTGGAGCTGGGACTGTAGATTTGAGAAATAGGAGGGTTCAATAGAAATGCATCATTAAATGGCGGAGGGGAGGGGGTGCCAGTACAGGAGGGTTCCAAAAAGACCTACTCTCTGAGCTGAGAAACTTAAGTCTTGAGGTTCAGGCTGCCTGCTATTGGAGTGAGAAGGGTTGAGTTAGTGGTAGAAGTGTCAATACCCCGAACCTGCTTGCAACTCCACATTTAGGTCTAAGGCTACACAGTCAAGTGAGCAGGGTTTCCCCAGGACACCTACTTCCTCTTCCTACACATGCTCTTTCAGTATCTCACCCTCAAGAAGTCAGAGGGCAGAAGAGGGAATTACTATCCATAAAAAGGCAACAAAATGTCAGCAAGACCCTAAGCTGAGGCCATTGCTCAGTGGTAGACAACTTGTAAAGCACAAAAAATTAGGACCAAAACCCAGTGCACCACCTCCTGGGTGGCCTGTGAGGCGCATAGGGTTTTACGTTCCTAAATGGTTGAGAGCTGGGGATTAGCTCAGTTGGTAGAATGCTTGCTAGAGCACTTAGCCCCAGTATCACGTAACACTGGATGGATATATTAGCACACACCCGCGGTCCCAATGCTTGGGAGGTGAAGGCAGAAAAGATCAAAAGTTCAAGGAGATCCTTGACTACAAACCAGATATGGTGCACATGTTTGGAATCCTAGCACTGGGCTATGTATTGAGGAGGAAGAAAGTTGGAAGGGGGAAAGACAATGTTTTTACATATGGAATTTGAATGGCAGTGTGTATAGATAACACTCTATTGGCACACAGCCACTGTCTCTAATGCATGGACCATGTAAAACAGGTGAGGGGCGTGTGATGCCACTCTTAAAATGACAGCTCCCTCTCTTTCCACTTGTGCTGGAGGAGCTAAGACAAAAGTCTAGTCCTATGGATGGGGCTGCTCTAGAATAGGATAGGGTGCTGGGATTCAGGCTTAGGACTCCTTCTAGCAGTATAGAGAGAAGGACCCAGGAGAGGATTAGGAGCCCTCAGTGATCAGTGCCACCACCACCACCACTCCCAGTGTGGTGACTGGGATTTGATCTGAGACTCTTCATGTCCCGAGTCCTCCAGGCTTCCTGAGCTACATTCATTGATTGCCTCCCTCCTTTCTCTACAGAATTTGCCTTCTGCCAAGTGAATGCCTCCATTGCTCTGGCCTTGGCCTTAGCTGTTCTGTGTGACTTGCTCCGGCAGTGGGACAAGCTGGTACCAGCACTGCCCATTCTCCTGGGATGGCTGCTAGGAGAGGATGATGACCCACAGGACCTTGTGCAGAGCCCACATCAGGTAACCCCAGCTGCTCAGGGAACTGGGAGGCAGGCAGTGTCCTGGGCCTCTGGATGTAGCACCAACAGTCTCTGATGGTAAAAGTGTTCGGGCCGCTCTAATTCAGAGTAGAAACTGACTAGGAAAAAACCTCCTGGGGGAGGCACACAGCACACACTCACTGAGAAAACCTCCTGGGGGAGGCACACAGCACACACTCACTAAGGAAACCTCCTGGGGGAGGCACACAGCACACACTCACTGAGAAAACCTCCTGGGGGATGCACAGCACACAGCACACACTCACTGAGAAAACCTCCTGGGGGAGGCACACAGCACACACTCACTAAGGAAACCTCCTGGGGGAGGCACACAGCACACACTCACTGAGGCTTACTTTGGAGGTTTCCATGACAAGCTTTCAGATAGTGGGGAAGGGCACTTTAAAAAAATACACCTTCAATATTGAAAATAAAACTGAGAAATGCGTATCATTTGATCCTAGCATGGGCAACAGTCCTCACAGTCCTGGGTGTAAACATTTCCCAAGAATTAGGTTCCTTCCAGGAAATATGGTGCTTGACTCCTCTTCCCGCGTGACAGGGAACTCATCTGGAAACTGAAGACCAGCAGAGGCAACACGGGCATTGGGAGACAGAAATCTGTGCCCACTCATGTGATTCTGCTCATCCTGAGCAGACAGAGTTCAAACCCCAGTCTGTTTATAGGAAATGTGGCCATGTAGTGAAGTGGTTTTGAGAAAATGACCTTGAAAACCCTGGAAATTTGCTCTCAGAAGACTGGTGTCATGCATGTTCTCAGTATGTCTTTGGTCTGCTGCCGAGATTTCCCTTGCTCCCTCCTCTGATTTCTCAGTACACCTTAAAATCTAAGATCCACTTCCTTGGCAAGGTCCTCTTTTCACCATTAGTTCCCCAAAATATGTTGGCTTCGAGCTACTTACACATCTTTATCAAAGGTCATGTTGCGTCTGGAGTGAGACATTCCTCTCTGGTAGAGAAGTACAAAGAATGAAAGTGGAAGGGTGACCTTGAGAGCTCAGGCAGTGGGCACAGTGTTGACAGGCTCGAGTGGGCCCTCTGTCAGCTTTGGAGGAGACACAGATCTCACATCTAGCAAGGCCTTATGTGGTGTGCCTGGGGCTTGGCAGTACTCCCTATAAGGCTCACTGTGGGTGGCTTTCATTTGATGTAGGGAGAAGATGACTACGTATTTGAAAAATCAGAAGTCAACTTTTGGGCTGAGACGCTGACCTTCGTGAAATACCTATGTAGGCAGCTCTTCCATCTCCTCTGTCAGTCTGACTGGCCGGCCCCTCACTCCCAGAAGCTCTGTCACCTGCAAACTATAGCATCAGAGCAGCGTCACCTCGTCTCTCAGCTCCTCAGAGAACTTCCACCGTCGGCTGAATTTTTGAAGACAGTGGAGTACACAAGGCTGCGCATTCAGGAGGAAAGGACTTCAGCTGTCCTGAGGCTGCTGGCCTTCCTGGAAGGAAAGGAAGTTCTCAGAGCTGAAGACTGTCCTAGGGAATGGAGACAGTTGATGGCCCCAAGAACAGAAGCAGCATGCTGAGAGACGGCTGGCTGGGCCAGGGAGTGGATTCTCTCCCAGCTCTGCTCTACAAGAAACACGTTGGACAGAAATTGAAACTCTTTCCTTTTGTGCCTCCCCCACTTGTGGGAGCCTAAGCTTCTTCCTGCAGAGTGCTTTGTCTTTACACTCATCAGGGCAGCCCAGTTTACAGCTCCTCTAGGAAGTGAGGCCGCTATGTTGAATATTTACTCTGTTCCCAGGTGCAGGCCACCTGCAGGCCTGAATTAACCTTTTCTATCATGAAGAACTGCCAGTCCAGCCAGAGTATATTTTCCATACACTGACTATGAGTTTTAGCACACACAAGTTCCCCCACCCCACGTACAGACAGACAAACACACACACACACACACACACTGCTCTTTTGTCTGTTTTGGTTTGGGCTCTGTATAGGAGCTGTAATACTTACCAAACAGCCTATTTGGCCATATTTCTAAACTTTCTTCCATTTTAGCAATAGAGAAATATGTCCCAAGTGTTGGGTTCTGTAAGAACTAAGAATCCACCCCAGGCAAATACTTGTGCTTTATTATCTACATGCACAAGTCCCTCCTGTCTTTCCCAGAAACGCCTGTGAATGCTAGGAAACCTGGTTGTTGCCATCAGCTATTTGAAGGAGTTTGGGCGAAAGAGAAGCCTGAACAATTGCTTGATTAGTTTGACGCCTACACTGTTTACTGTGCTGTGATTGGTGGACGCAATGAAATGACTCTTATTTCAGATGTTAATAAACACATTTAATCCACTTCAGTGATTCCATCTAGAAACCTTAAGGGTTTCCTCAGTTCCAAGCCCAGCCAACATGCTTCCCCAGATACCCAGCAGGTGGCACCCTTGCACACATTATGCAGCTAGTCTACTTCTTTAGCTTACTATCTTAAAACTTATTTTAAACTATTATCAGCACTGTGCATGATGGTCGGGCACCCATGCCACAGCATGCATGTCTGTGGAAGTCAGAGTCAGTTCTCTCCTTCCACCTTTACATGGGTTCCAGAAATCCAACTCAGGTTCAGGCTTGCATAGCAAGAGCCTTTATCCACCGAGCCATAGCATTGCTGGCCTGGCTTACCACTGGTAATGCATACTTTCACCACAGACAGGTCCCATCAAATTGGATGTGCTGTAGCCTGATCCACATTCCTAGTTACCTACAAAGACCATGCCAGCAATAGTTAGAAACTTGTAGGGGCTATAAATCCGCTCCCAGATGAATGGTCACTTAGGGTTACGGGGAAAGGGAATCCAATGCAGACTAGAGAGGCATTTACCAGGCCCTTCCCTTCTGCAGAAAAGCTGAGATTTCGAATGGAATTGGTCCTTGAAAAGAATACCATCCAGCACCATTTAAAAAAAAAAAAAAGGTAGAGAACTTGTCTTTAGGAAGAGGAAAGACAGGGCAGTGTCTCTAGCATCTCTGAGGAAGACCAGAAACCCCCTAGGTGGTTTTGCAAACATTCAGCGCCAGGTATTTGCATGACCCTGTAGTACTTACCTAGTTAGGCACCAGTCTAGCCGGCCTTGAGAAATTAAACACCTAATGTTTTTTAGTTTGTTTTGGGTTTTGCTTTTCAGAGCCAGGGGTTAGCTGTTTACCCCAAGCTGGCCTCAACACTTGTGTTAACCCTCCTGCCTTCCAAGTGCCAAGATTACAGACACACACCACCACGCCCAGCTTTATACTACTTTTTTTACTATAAGATCTACTTGGTGAGAGGGGCTGGTGGTGTCATGGGATGATAACTGTGGGACATTAATTCTGATCAGGGCCCAACAAAGGCCAACTCACTGGCGAAACCAACCGTCCCTCTCCCCTCCCATCTCGAATGAAATAAAAGCAGTTACATAACAATAAATCTATCTCACACCAGCAGGCACGCTGCACCAAAGCATGTACCAGAACATGGTTACCTTATCTCCAAGTGCATCCTACCAAGTCTACAGTGGGTGTTCTCGCTGCTGCTGGCTGGGAATTACCCCAGATTTGGATCTTGACTGGCTATGACCAGCCTTGGGGGGTGGAGGGGTTGGGGGAGGCAGGAGGGATGGATGTTTCCACGGGTTTGTATCTGAAATCCTTCTAGCAGCAGCTAGGTGTATGGTTGCTCCACGCTTTCTTGAGAGGAACCTGGAAAACCTTAGTCACAGAGAACATGTTTGGGGGTCATTTAGGCCACAGGTACCCAGCCCTGTCTAGGGGACCAAGCAACACTGATGGGAACAGTGAAGCAGCCATCTTTCTTGAAGTCACTACTTACTTTTGACTCCAAGCTCTAGGGTCCTAAGATTTGGGTGACCCTCAGACCCTCTGCTCAGGCCACAGCCAAAAGCCAGTTTGCTTGACTATGTAAGATGGTGTGGGCTTTATCTACCTTTTGGACACCTTCTTGGGTATTTTGTGCCTGGACAAAAGTGACAGAGGGATGTGTAAAGGATGAATTTTATCTTCGTGTTAAAAGTAAGAAAACCCAAGTACCAAACAGACCACGTGACTTACCGGGGTTAGAACCTCAGCTCCTATCCATATTTTTTTGTTTGTCCTTTATTGAGGTACGGTCTCCCATTGAGCTGTGCTAGGCTGGCCTAAAATGCAACTCAGCCTCCCAGGTGCTGGGCTTATAGGAGCTATACCCACTCGGCACTAATTTTTTACCCTGAAGCCCTCCAGCTTTGCCCTGGGCTGTAACTACAGGGGCAGCAGGCGCCTCCATATTGGCAAATGCACGCTGAACTCGGGAGCCTGTTGAGTGACAGGTCCTACCTCCTTCCCTTGCAGGTTAACTGATACAGCCCAGGTGCATACTGGACAGAGTGCAAGTAGACAGGAAGAGCAACGTGGGAAGGGTGTAGATCAAGCGTCCTTCCCTGGCAGCTGCTGGGCCTTCCACCCAGGGCAGCCTGAGCTGCCAGCTGGGTGAAATCATGGGCCCAGCTCCAGCTATTGGCAGCCAGTATGGAGTCAGTGTAGAGAAAAAAGACCTGACTCCAGATCGGTCGGCCGAGAAAAGCTGTGGGTGGCTTTAGCCTCACTGGGCGCTAGGTGGGGGTGTCTGCCCCCTCTCAGAAAGAGCCGGGCGACTTTTGGGAAAGCTCATTTTTCTACTGAAAGCTAGTGGGGGTTACACCAAAAACAACAGACTAGGACCCTCCTCCCCCAGCCCGCGCGCGCGCGCGCACACACACAAACCCTAGTGGCGGTTCAGCAACCACCGCCTCCTGCAGCCAGCACAGAGCTTAGATTTGATGCGGTGCCTCCCACAGCCCAAGAGAGAAGGTTGCAGGACTCGACAGGCTAAGGCTGTGCAGGGCGGGAAGCCTTGGCCAGCAGCTGCACCCCCACCCAAGAGGATTGGGGAGGCCAAGCCAACCGGCAGACAAAGGTGAAGGAAGTGACTTCCTCCATGTCCATACTGCTCCCCCGACTTCCCTCTAGTTCCCCGAGCGGGTTCTCCCGCCCCGGACACACCGCGCCACTCCGCGCCTTTGGCCCAGGCTCAAGGTCTTGTGATGCGATTAGCAAAGCCAGCGCCTTGTCCTTAGACACTCAACCCTGCCCCGCAGGCCCCAGTGCTCAAGTCCTGTTTACTAAGCCTGGGCGGGGAGAAGGGCGGAGAAACGGGCCACTGCTCCTCCAGGCTGGCCGTTCCCGCCCCCACCCCTACTGTGTCTCCACGGGCAGCTGGGTTCGAGCTGCCACCTACGGGACAAGCCGCGAGCCCGAGTCGTCCTCCCCCTCCCCCCGCCCTCTAGTCCCAAGCACCCTTTGCCAATCAGTCTGGCAACACGCATCATTGCAATACTGTTATATTTTGCAATTCCCGCGCGCGAGCAAAACCAAGGGTGGGAAAGAAAAAGCTGTCCCAGTCCGCCTAGCAGGATCCGGCGGGAAAAGGTACGTCCAGGATAGGACTGGCGGTCACAGACAGAACGTGAAAGCGCTTTCAAACGTTATAGACCCAGAGGCGGTGGAGAGCGGGATCTTCCCGCCAGCGCCACCCCAGCAGCACCCAAAGGGGGCCGCATTCTCAACACCGCCCGGACGCCCGGGCTGCCAGCTCCGCCCCCTACCCCCCCCAGGGGGGGAAAATTGGCGGCGGCCAATGAGAGGCCGAGAAGGCGCCTGACGCCCGCAAGCCGGCGGGCGGCGTTGCCTGGAGACCCCGGCGGGTCAGCGTTCAGTCCCCTCCCCCGGTGCGCTTTGCTCCGCCGCCTCGCGGCTCCCGGGCTCTATATAGGGCGCGCGCTCGCAGCTCTCGGAGTTCCACCAGTCCGCGAGCTGCCGTCGGCTCGTGCGGGGGGCGGGCCGGGGCGCCGAGCTGCGCTCTCGCTTCTCCTCTGCCCCCCCACTCCGCACCGCGGCCTCCTCCTTCTGCACGGCCCCGCAAGCAAACTTTCCGTCTCTCCCCGCCTCTCGCCCGTTAATCGTCTCCGTTCGAGCCGGGCCGCACCGCACCGAGGGCCCCTCCCATCCCTCCCCGCTTGCAGTTTCCGACCATTACAGGACCCAGAAAAAATGTCGACCACACTCCTGTCCGCTTTCTACGATATCGACTTCTTATGCAAGGTAAGACAGCGGGGAAGGATGACGGGTTGCCTGGAACCCTTAGAGTTCCGAGACTTGGCTGCCGGGCCCGGTTGGGGCGGAAGAACCCTTCCAAGTTGACTTTTCGGGTGGAGGGAAGTCCTGGAGTTAGCAGCCCTGTGTGCTTGCGACTGTGGGCGTGGAGAGCTGGGAGGGAAGGAGTAGCGGCTGGAGCTGCGGCGCTCCTCCCGAGCCGACTGCGGCCACGCTCCCGGGACTTCCCGGACAGTGTTTGCGCCGCCCACCCCGTGGCCACGGGCCCAGGATCACATGGCTAGACCCGGCGCGGCCCGGGTGGGCGTCCTCCGCTCTCGCCGGCCTGCTTTTTGCGAGTGTAACGGTGGAGGCTGAATTGAAATCGGCAGGAGAAAAGAAGGTGGGCACTTGGGACTAGGTGTTCACCCTGTAGACCTCCCCAACCTTCCGATCTTCATCCCTTACCCACTCCCCTCCCTTTGGCAGACGGAAAAATCCCTGGCCAACCTCAATCTGAACAACATGCTGGACAAGAAGGCGGTGGGGACGCCCGTGGCTGCTGCCAACAGCTCGAGCTTCACGCCGGGCTTCCTGCGACGCCACTCGGCCAGCAACCTACACGCGCTCGCCCACCCCGCTCCCAGCCCGGGCAGCTGCTCGCCCAAGTTCCCAGGCGCCCCTAACGGCGGCAGCTGCGGTCCCGCAGGCGCGGGTGGCCCGGCCTCCTATGGCCAGCTCAAGGAGCCTTCAGGGGGCAGCGGCGGCACGGCGCTGGTGAACAAGGAGAGCAAATTCCGGGACCGCTCGTTCAGCGAGAACGGCGATCGCAGCCAGCACCTCCTGCACCTGCAGCAGCAGCAGAAGGGGGGTAGTGGCTCCCAGATCAACTCTACGCGCTACAAGACCGAGCTGTGTCGCCCCTTCGAGGAGAGCGGCACGTGCAAGTACGGCGAGAAGTGCCAGTTCGCGCACGGCTTCCACGAGCTCCGCAGCCTCACTCGGCACCCCAAGTATAAGACGGAGCTGTGCCGCACCTTCCACACCATCGGCTTCTGCCCCTACGGCCCGCGCTGCCATTTCATCCACAACGCAGACGAGCGGCGGCCCGCGCCATCGGGGGGCGCCTCTGGGGACCTGCGAGCGTTTGGCGCGCGCGATGCCCTGCACCTGGGCTTCGCCCGGGAGCCGCGGCCCAAACTGCATCACAGCCTCAGTTTCTCAGGCTTCCCTTCGGGTCACCACCAGCCACCGGGAGGTCTGGAGTCGCCGCTGCTGCTCGACAGCCCTACGTCGCGCACTCCGCCGCCGCCCTCCTGCTCTTCGGCCTCATCCTGTTCCTCCTCTGCCTCTTCCTGCTCCTCCACGTCGGCGGCATCCACGCCCTCGGGCGCCCCGACGTGCTGCGCCTCGGCGGCGGCTGCTGCAGCAGCCGCGCTGCTCTACGGGCCCGGGAACGCCGAGGACCTGCTGCCCCCCGGAGCCCCGTGCGCCACCTGTTCGGCCAGCTCGTGTGCCAACAACGCCTTCGCCTTCGGCCCGGAGCTGAGCAGCCTCATCACGCCGCTTGCCATCCAGACCCACAACTTCGCCGCCGCAGCCGCCGCCTACTACCGCAGCCAGCAGCAGGGCCTGGCGGGGCCCGCGCCGCCCCCTGCGCAACCCCCCGCGGCCCCCGCGCCGCCCTCGCCGCCCTTTGGCTTCCAGCTGCCGCGCCGTCTGTCCGAGTCGCCCGTGTTTGACGCGCCCCCCAGCCCCCCGGACTCGCTGTCGGACCGCGACAGCTACCTGAGCGGCTCGCTGAGCTCCGGCAGTCTCAGCGGCTCCGAGTCCCCCAGCCTGGACCCCGGCCGCCGCCTGCCCATCTTCAGCCGCCTCTCCATCTCCGACGATTGAGGCAAGGGGGCGCCCGTGAGGGGTTGGGAGAGGCGCTGCAGGGAGCCCCGGGTAGGGGTGACAGTGCCGCAGGCCGGACTTGCAGGTCCCGGCTGAGCACTTGGACTCGAACTCTGCTGGGAGGGGCCCTGCCCCCTCCCCTTTCGGTTTTCTTGTTTTGGTTTTTTTTATTTTATTATTATTACAAAGTTTCGTTCTTGTTGAAATAGAAGCCAACGAACTTTTTGTGTGGATGAACAAAATATTCACAACAGGCGGTTGTGATGCGATAGAACAAAAGATACCAAACACTTGTTTAGGTCTCAGATTCTGAGTTTGAAACTCTAGTTACAAAAAACAAAACATCTGCCCAGCACCAGCAGCTAAAACCACATTCCATCTCTTTCACTTGAAAGCCTTAGTTACAGTCCAGATGTGAGGACTCTTACCTTGGAAGGGGTTCCTAATGTTTGTCTCAGACCAGTGCGAGCCGGCCCACTGCCACCTCCCTCAACTCTAAGAGTCTAGACTCAGTGTGTAATGCCAGGAACATGCCTTGAAACGAGTAGCCTTCAGCCCCGTTTGTCGCGGTTGTTTTTCTTGTTTGTTTTTTAAAAAGTTATGTGTTTTGGGGTGGGGGGGGACCCTTGCATTCCAAAGTTTGATACTGGTCTCATTGCCACCACTTGGTGGGTGTTTCGCTTAGAACCATTTCCTCTGCTCTCTGGAAGCCTCGAGCAGAGCTCAGTTCGTAATTGTTGGGAAGTAAGTGCTTCATTTTTACCTGTCTTGAGTTGATTGGCACCACTGCACCACAACTCAATATGAAAAAAAACTATTTAACTTATTTATTATCTTGTGAAAAGTATACATTGAGGGTGTTGTTCATACTGTATTTATCGAGTATGATGAAAAGCAATAGATATATATTCTTTTATTATGTTAAATTATAATTGCCATTATTAATCGGCAAAATGTGGAGTGTATGTTCTTTTCACAGTAATATATGCCTTTTGTAACTTCACTTGGTTATTTTATTGTAAATGAGTAAGAAAATCTTAATTTAAGAGATTGTATGTAATATTTATTTCATTAATTTCTTTCCTTGTTTACGTAAATTTCAAAAGATTGCATGATTTCTTTACGGAAATCTATCTATCTTGATGCTGTGGAAGTAGTTTGAGAACATTTTGAGTTTTTCTTAGAATGTATAATGGTTGTGGCCCATCCAGCTTTACAGAGAAAGAATGACCACATAGTCGGCAGCCAGGCTCACATGTGGCATGCTTTGCCAGTCCCGCTTTCTACACGGGACAGTGAGGATTCCACCAGTTCTACTGTGACATTGAGTATGAAGACATGTAGCAATAATGGGGAAATGGTCTCAGTGCCTTCGTAGGGCCCGAACTTGCCTTAAATCTTCCTCAACCAAATAAGTATTTCGTTAGTGTTTGTGAGAGAATTTGAATGTCGGATGGGTTCACCTGCACAAAAGGAAAAGTTTTTTACCACTCTTTTTATCTAGCTATAAAGTGAAGAGGGTCATCCCAGCGGTGAAATGGTCTGCAGACCATGAATATGCCTTGTTTCACGACAGCCCAAAACTTGTACTATTAGTTTTCAATGTAAAAAGGTAGGAATGTCTCCTAGGCCTTCCTGGATGGCGAATGAATGAGCAGGCGCTTAGTTCGTATGTAGGTACAGTGGACACCCTGTGCGGACTCTGGACTACTCTGACAGTAGGTTTTTGAATGTAACAAGATGAGTCAACTTGAGTTTGTAATATATTCTGGGGAATCAGTTCACTACAGATTGTGACTGTAAACATTGTACTGTAAATGTTTTGTAGTTTTCCCCCAATAAAATTTTTTGGGAAAAAAGTATTCCTGTGCATAAAAGGAGTGTTCTCTTTAAACCCTAGTAGGTCTCCTCTCCTGGCTTCCAGCATGGCCTTGCCAGGTCTGGGGAGGGGTGTGGGGAGAGGATGTGAGGAGCTGGCCCATTGCAGCAGAGCCTGTATCCACTTGTACCTGTATTTACTTTATAGCAAAGCCTTTCAGCTGAAAGGCTAATTTGGCTGTCAAGGGCATTTGTTGGCTGTTCCCTCTGGTAATAAGATGCATCCCAGTGTTGGCTGACTGGCTGGTGGCAGGGCCTGGCGGGAGACCGCAAGGGGTGTGGCCGGCCTGTGAGTCACCCAGTGGGTCACATGGCTGCCCTGGCAGCTAAAAGGTCCGATTTTTCTCCGCAAAGCCTGACCAGGGCCTGTAGCCTTGATAGGAGCTGGACATGGAGATTTGGACCAGGTTGGGAATCCGGGGTTTTGCTTGGACTTTGGAAAGCTGGGTTACGTCCTTGTTCAGAGAGGGAGGACGGAAGATGAAGCGGGTTAAACTTCTATCTGGGTAATGCCTTGTTTACACAGACAACTTCCTCTGGGAATGAGCGTGTTCAGGCTATTTATGCGAAAGGGAGATTGAGGAGGGCAGAAAGCAAAGTCACCCAGGCTTCTACCGAAGGGAAACAGGGCTGCCTTCATATGCCTGGTTCTCAAAAGTCACTTGTGGTTTTGGGCTTTTGTTTTTGTTTTTACCCCGATCATTTTAAAACAATCACTTTTTAAACTCCTAAAACGATTGGGTTTTTCTCCCCCTCCTGCATACACACAGTTCGGACAACTTTTCCGAAGGAGCCGGGAGATCCAGCCATAGTTGCTTTCTTATTGATAATAGCTGGGCTCCATCAGTCGATCCTTGCCCTGCTCTGGCTGCCCCTGCCTTGGCCAGGGTCTCCTGCGACTCAGCTGAGCAGGAGTGGTGGGGGGTGTCTGAGGGATGCGCCGTGTGGGGCAGATGTTTCCAGTTAAGGAAGATGGAGTTGGTGTTCACTGGAGTGATTTTTTTTTTTTTTTTTTTTTTTTTTGGTTCTTGCTGCCTGAGTGGGGAACAGTTCAAAGTTCTCCCAGATGTTGGGCCTTGGGGGCGGAGGGAGCCGGAGGCCAAGAAGGCCTGGGGTTGAGTGAAGCCCCTGCAGCTCTTTGGCCTCTTGGCCATAAAGAATGTGCACTGGGGAGGAAAGGGCCCCACTGTGGAGCTATTTAGGCCCGGCTGCATTTCAAAGACCGTGTTCCCACTTCATTCCCAAACTTATTTTTCTAGACAAGTACTTTTGATCAGCTGGAATGTTGGACTTCTCTTTGGGGTGAGCCACAGTCATTTTTTAAAACGGCTCTGTTTGAAAACCCAACTGCTAGGCCCTGAAGTTTTTTGTGTTTTCGATGTGTCCAGATCATGGAAAGCTTGGGAGGTAGGTGGTCATTGAGAGTTTTTCTCACCCACACATCAATGGAGACTCTGGGTCACTGTCCTGCAGCAACCAGAATAAACAGCAAACAGCCTCTCCTCCATCACACTTAGGAGAGTTGTTGATTTTTTGTTGTTTTGTACATCCAGGATCTAAAAGTAAAACTTGCAAGTGAGGGCGAAGTAGGAACGAGCCACCACCGGGGGGCTGCATTGGAGGCTGCACTGTGGAGCTGGGAGAGTGGAGGCTCCCGGCCGAGTCTAATTAGAATCCGTCCAGGCAGCTGTGGGTTCAGAATCCACTGCTTCAAGGAGGCCTTACAACTGACTGGAGACGGGGGTGATTTGGAACAATCCAACTAGTGTGCCCCATCTTACAAACTGTTTGAGAAGAGGATGTGGTACAAGCACAGGTCCCGCTGCCTGGGTCTCCTGCCAGACGTGTAAAAGACAGAGCACAGCTGAGGAGCCCTGCGCTGACTGACCTGTGTGAGGAGGTGGAGGACTGGGAGCAGGCCTGAAAGCCCTTGATGCAGGAAAGATGGTGGGCCAGGCTCTTGACTGCCGGGCCTGCTCCTGAGGGAGGGTACTTGCCGTTAGAGCCTGCTTCAGGGTCTTAGGAAAGCCCTCGGGTGGGTGTCTACTGAAAGCTTGCTGGGAGGAAAACCACCTGCAGACACAACTGTCCTCCAGCTTCAGGTGACAAATGAAGGCGGCGGAGGTGACTCGCCCCCAGTTTTTTTAAAACCGGAAGTTGGGTCTCTGCAGCCCTTTCAGGCTGACCCGTTGTTGGACCAGGGCCAGGCAAGCTCTTTTTGTTTGCTTGTTTGTTTGTCTTTGTAACTGCAGATCCTCCTGCCTCAGCCTCCAGCTGATTCAGGACTACAGGTGTGCCCCACAACACCCAGCTGTAATCTCATTTCATTGTATTTACTATTCTGGAGGATGTAGTGAGCTCTAGACGTTCGCAGGGTTTTTGTTGTTGTTTTTTGTCTTGTTTTGTTTTTAATGTTGTTTTTCTAGAGAAGGTTTCTGATGTAACCCTAGCTGTCCTGGAACTCACTCTGTAGGCCAGGCTAGCATCCAACTCACAGAATCCCTCCTGCCTCTGCTGGGATTTAAGACAATGCAGTTTGCAATCTGAGCTACTAGCAAGCCGGAGAGGGAGGGAAAGAAGGCAAAAGGAAGTTGAGGCAGAGTGGGAAGATGGCGCCCCAGCAGGCAGTGAGGTACCCTGTTCCTAATTTACGACGAAAGGAGCTGGGACGTGAAAGGGCGTTCATGGGTGTGCTTGGCAAGGCATCTGTGAAGGGAGGTGTGTGAAGTTGTGCCCACATGGGAGGTGGGTTTGTGTCTGTTAGCCCCGGGTGTTGTTCTGTGTCTATGTGTGTAATGGGTTCAGAAAGGGCTGGTGGGTGTGTGGTTCTGCACAAAGCTGATGCAAGCAAGGGATTCTGACTCTTGTAGAGTCTAAGAGTCTGTGGGTGTTGGTGAGTATGGGTGCATCTTGTGATGTACTGGTTGCATGTAGTAGGGGAGTGTGGGTTTGGGTTTATGCTGTGTATTTAGGGTTTGAGAGTGTGGGAGTCTGTGGGGGTGTGTTTCTGTGTTAGGGTCACGGCTGTGCGTGTGAACAGGTAGGTGCCTGCGACTGTGAGTGGCCCTGGTGGGTGTGTCCTTGTGCCCTGCTGTGTGTGAGTGAATGTGGGTTTGGGCGTGTACGGTGTGTGGCTGTAGCTGTGGGGGTGGGGTGGGGGCCTCCAGTGTGTGAGGAGGTACGCACAGCTTGTGCTTGGGTACGGTTGTGTCAACAGGGGTACGGGGTGTGTCTGTACAGGGTATGTGTGGGGCGGGGGGTTACCAACACCTATAAAGAAAAAGCAGGCCTTCTTAGCAAACCTCTTTCAATTTTAAAACTGCTTTCAAAACCCGGAAATAACTGCCAGGCTGCTATCCACTTCCTGCTGGGCGGGGGCAAGAGCAGGCCGGGTGGGAGAGTGACCACAGCCTCCCAGGCTGCAGGGATCCCAGAGCCACCTTCACTGCTGGGCACACCTGCCAAGGGCAGGCCTCATGGGCCCCTTGCTGTCTGCAGGGACATTTTTAGCAACAGTTCATTCTTGGGGGCTGAGGGAGGGGCCTCTGATTTCCATCTGGGCAGAAATAACTTCTGTCAGATCTTCATTCTTCACCCGGGGAAGTCGCCCCGAAATAGAGAGAAGATGTAAGGACCCGAGACGGATGGGGAAGGAAACTCCTGAGATCATTGAAAGCGAGTTTAAAATATTTCTCTAAAAATAAGCTTTGTTTTTCTTGTGGATTTGTCTGGCACTTGGGGTCCCCCGGTCAGGGTGCTTTAGCTGGTCTGGGAAGCTGGGCGGAATTTTTTTTTTTTTAAAAAAAGCGAGTGTTTCCCAGCTGTGGCCTTGGAAAGTTCTCTGTTTTCCATTTATTAAACTCCTAGTTTCCGGCTAATTAAAATTATTTTCAAATAAAACTCTGTAGCCCAGCAATATTTGATGAAACACAGAATTCCCAGTGACCCTCTGCAGGAGGCCAAGCCAGCTGTGGGCAGCCTGTGTCCCCTCTTCTGGGCTAAAGGCCTGTTTATAGAGAGGAGAACTGGGCCTGGTCCGAGTAAATTCCAGCAGCCATGGCAGGGTGGGTCACCTTCAAGTCTCCAAAAGAGACTCAGAATAACTTACTTTGCTGTTGTTGCTTGGCTGTATTGGTGCTGAACCCCAGGGTCTGGTCGGTGTTAGGCCAGTGCTCCCCACCATGCTAAGACTCCCACACTTACAGCTCGAGGTAACTGGAAAGCTGCTGCCCTACCCATGGCCACCATCTAACACCGTGGGCAGAGCGTCCACTTCAAGGGAGACACGCAAGCTAGATGGGGTTGGCTTTCAGTTTTAATCCCAACACTCAACACTGAGGAGGCAGGCAGGCACAGGCTTTCAGTTTGAAACCAGACTGGTCTATATACTGAGATTCAGGACATAGAGAGAGACCTTGTCTCAAAAAGAAGAAAAACAGGTAAGGGCATAAGTACATTGATATTCCTATCTGGTATGTCTCTCCCTGACCTAGAACTCCCTTGAGACCTCAGGATAGTGAGGTCGCTGTCCCGGGACTTTACACCTACCTTAAGCTCAGATCAGCATGCCTGCCCCAGAGGTGGGTGGAACCCAACAGAAATCCAAAGCCACCTGTTGTTAATAGATGTGAGATACTGCTGTAGGTGACCCCACTGAGGGTAAGGCCAAGCCTGCCGTGATTCACCAGCTGGCCGAGTCCCCATTGGGCGGACCGACAGAGGGGCAGGACGTCGCCTTTGTCCCACAGAGAGTTCGCACTGTCTGGTGAAGGGTAAACTGATTGCTGTTGCCTGCAGGGAGTGGACAGATGAGGTTTCAGGGTTTGCCCGTGGTGTATCAGCCATCCACACTTCGTTCCTTTTTATGGTCGAGACGTAGTCCATTGTATGGATATACCGCAGTCTGTTTAACTAGAGTCGGTGGACCCTGGCGGTGTTAAAAGGCACTGCTAGGGAATAATCAGGTCCAAGTCTGGTGGTAATGTATGATTTCAGCCCTGGGGAGTAGGCACCTATGACTAGAATTACTGGCCCATAGGTGATCAAACCCAGAGCCTCCTACAGGCTAGGCCTCAGGCTCTACCATTGAGCCACACCCCAGACCCACGTTTAGGTTTGGGGGAACTACCACACCATTTTCAAAGTAATATATCAGAATTTTTTCTTTTTGTTTGTTGTCTGTTTCGGTTGTTTGGTGGAATTCGCTGAGGTCTAGGACATATAACCCCAAGTTCCATCCCTAGCCAAAATAGATACTTTATGAATTGTTTTATTGAGCAGGTTCTCCTGACTAGCCTGGAACTCACTTCAGCTGGTCTTAAGAAGGAGCGACAGGAGGCCAGGGACTCAAGGGCATCCCCAGCCACACAGCAAGTTCAGGGCCAGACCGAGCTGGGAGACACCCTGTCTTGAAACACCAAAAGAAAAGCCAGGCATGGTGGTACTTAGCCTAATCCTTGCACTCAGGAAGCTAAGGCAAAAGGATTGCCCTAAGTTCAAGGCTAGTCTTGGCCATAAAGTGAGTCCCAGGCCAAGCAAGACCCAGTCTAAGAAAGAGAGGGAGGCAAGAAAGAACTTTTTTTAATTATTTATTTTTATTTTATGTACGTTGGTGTTTTGTTTGCATGTATGTCTGTGTAAGGGGGTTCAATCCCCTGGAACTGGAGCGACAGACAGTTGTGAGCTGCCATGTGGATACTGGGACTTGAAGCCAGTGCTCTTGACCGCTGAGCCATCTCTCCAACCCCAAAAAGAACTTTTTTAAAAAATAATTTATTTAACTTTATTTTATGTGCATTGGTGTGAGGGTGTCAGATCCCTGGAACTGGAGTCACAAACAGTTGTGAGCTGCCATATGGGTGCTGGGAATTGAACCAGGATCCTCTGGAAAAGCAGCCAGTGCTCTTAACTGCTGAGCCATCTCTCCAGCCCCAAAAGGGAACTTTTGAAATTTATTCCTAATAGCCAAAAGATAGAATCAGGAGCCTAAGAATGTAGTTCACATGGTAGAGTGCTTGTCTAGCCCTGGGTTTGATCCCTAGCACCACTGGTATGGTGGCTGGCACTTACCTCTGCAAGGCAGGGACAGGGCAATCAGATACTTAAGGTGATCATCCTAAGCTACATAGTGAGTTTGGCTACATGAGATCCTGTCCTTTTTTTAAAAAAAAGAAAGAAAGAAAGAAAGAGAAAGAAAGAAAGAAAGAAAGAAAAGAAAAGAAAAGAAACACTTCAAAAATCTATGAACTAATGAGTTCCAGTTCCAGGGACTCTGATGACCCCCCTCTTCTGGCCTTCATAAACACAGAGAGATACATGATGTACATATATGCATGCAGGCAAAATACTCACACACATAAATGACTTAGAATAATAGTAGTAGTAATAATTTTCTTAAATGACCATAGGCTAACCCAGGTGTGGTGGCGCACACCTTTAGTCCCAGCACTCGGGAGGCAGAGGCAGGCAGATCTCTGTGAGTTCAAGGCCAGCCTGGTCTACAGAGCTAATGCCAGGACAGCCAGGGCTACGTAGAGAAACCCTGTCTTGAAGGGGAAAAAAAACTGTACATGCAAGCTGACGGACTTTGCTTTCCATCTCACAGCCCCAGAAAAACATACTCAAGCCAGGTGTGGCACAAGCTAGTAGTCCTGTCTCCCTGCAGGACAGCAGAACCAAAACTAATCAGGCATGGTGGCTCACACCTGTCAGACCAGCCTGGCCAACAGCAAAAAATCTCAAAGCAAAAGGATTAACTAGTCCATTTTAAACAAATACAGGGCTGGAGAGATGGCTCAGTGGTCAGGAGGACTGGCCGCACTTCCAGAGGACCGGGGTTCAACTCCCAGCAACCACATGGCAGCTTGCCACCACCTGAAATTCTCCACTTCCAGGGGGCCCAAAGCCCCTTCTGGCTTCCAAGGGCCCTTCTTCGTGTGGTGCACAGACACACATGCACATAAGCACTTACATATAAAAATAATAAAATAAATTTTCAAAACACAAATACAGAAACTGCCCTCAGTTCCCCGCCTCTGTAGGCCATGCCTCCTTTGGACCTACCATCCCAGAGCCCAGAATGTTTCTCCAGGTTGAAACAGCTGGGACTCTACTGCCACAAGGGAGAAGGGTCCCAGGTGCTGCCAATGACTCCTTGGATCAAGGACTCAAATTGAGCACCAGGTTTTCCAGCTGAGAATTGTGCTACTCCATAGCTGCTCTAAGGATTAGTGAACTAATAGGTGCTTAGGGGTGTCTGTGGTCCGGAAGGATAAGCCAACTGCTCTTAGTGTGTCAGCTCTGCTCCCCCACTATCCCCTACCTCCTTCCTCCCCCTCCCCCACGGGGCCTCAAGCCCAGGGTCTCCAGGAAGGCCTTGGAAATTCTAGTAGCACCCCTTTATAGCGATTCTGTACCACAACCCTCAATCGAGGCTTTACAGATGCTAATGGCTCTCCCGGCAGCCAGAACTGGGCCTGGGTCACTATTCCATTTCAAAGGGTAGGGAATGTTCTGAGGAGCTGCCGAGCCTTCTTCAGGACCCCTGCTTTGTCCTCAAAAGTCAGCTGACCCAACTCTGCCTCTTTTGGCTGTCCCGGAAGACCCTCCGGCCCCCAGGTGAGATTCCCAAGCGCGCTGTGACCTGCTTCACTAGGACTTTCTTTTCTTTGTTGAGAAAGGGTAGCACAGGCTGAACTCGATTATAGCAGAGATGACCTTGAATTCCAGGTGTCTCTCTGCCCACCCCGCAGGCTGCTCAGCTCAAGGGGTGGTTCCTCAGTGTCCCTATTTTTGGAGGCAGGTTCTCACTGTGTAGCCCTAGCTGTTGCTATGGAGGTCAGGCTGGCCCCCAGCTTGTACCGCTCCACCAGGAATTAAAGACGTGTGCCGCCGCCACCGCTGGCAAGGAATTCATTAGAAGACAAGTCTTTCACGTACAGGTATTTTACAGCTTACTAAAGACAAATTTACATGCTGCGGATGTGTTTGTTTCTTGACAAATACTGGCCGAAGAGTAGATAGTGCAGGACACAAACACTGAAGATGTTTGGATTTTATTGTCATTAATTCTGAGAGCAGCTCTTTGATGACAAAGAGTGACAGAAACACATTTAAGGCTCTTCAGAAATTTTAGAAATTCTATCCTAACCCCAGTCCAGAATTCATTTAATGTTTGTTCTTTTAGGAAACTCTCACAACTCAAAACGGTCATTGTCAATTTTTTATTCTTTGAACATTTCATGCGCGTGTACAATATATCTCAGTCATACCCATCCCTCGCTCCACCCAGGATCGCCCATCACGTCTCTCTTCTAACTAGTTTCTGTGTCCTGACCAGGGGATTACAGGGGTCGGGGAGGTTGACTGAAGTGATCAGTGAGCCCATGGGCGGAGCGTGCGCTGTGCCCTGTGACAGCTCCCTGCTCCTTCCCCTGCCCCTCAGCAGCTGCAGAACTGGAGTAGGCCCCAGCAGTTCTGTGGAGAGGCCTCGGCTCACAGCAGGCTGGCACAGACCTGGATTGGCCACACTGCTGCTCCCTACCTGTGGAACTTCCAACCTCGGCGTCCTCATAATGAACAGGGGAGGGGAATGCAGTCCCAATGGCTCCAAATCCCCTTGAGGGTCAAAACTGGATTTTAAGTGTGAAATGTTTAGCCAAGTTCCCTTCTCAGCCACTAAGCAGTGTGCTTAGCGATGTGTCCTGGGCCAAGTCTGTTCCTGGCAACTGTGTGAGTCTCCTGTCCTCTCCATCCAAGCAGGAAAGTTCTGCGTTTGCTGCCTCTGGTTTATAACTGTAAACGTCAGGGCCTGTGTTGGCTGGTTTTATGTCAACTTGACACATCTGGGAGAAGAAAATGCTTCCATAAAAATGAGGTAACAGGCAAACCTGTAGGGTATTTTCTTCATTAGTGATTGATGGGGGAAGGCCCAAATGACTGTGGGTGGTGCCATCCCTGGGCTGGTGGTCCTGGGTTCTATAAGAAAGCAGGCTGAGCAAGCCATGGGGAACAAGCCAGTAAGCAGCTCCCTCATGGCCTCTACACCAGCTCCTGCCTCCCGGTTCCTGTCCTGACTTCCTTCAGTGATGAACAGAGCTGTGGAAGTGTAAGCTGAGCAAACCCTCTCTGCCCCTGCTTGTTTTGGTTATGGTGTTTCATGGCAGCAATAGAAACCCTAACCAAGACATGGCCTTTCTCAAAAGAGTGTCAGCTCAAGCACTGCCAAGAGAACCAACTTACAGAAAAGGAGCCTTGGGTTGTTTTATTCTTATTTTGCAACCTCCAATTTGAGGGGTGTCACGAAGGACCCATGATATGTCCCCCAAACTCATGTACCTAATTACTTATTTATTTTTAATTTTTTCAAATTATGTTTTTAAGTTATTTTTTCAAATTACGTTTTTTCAAATTGCACACACACACACACACACACACACACACAGCACTTTCTTTTGCAGGTGAGCATGCATATGTGCCAGAGGCTTGACACCAAAGGTCACTCCTTGCAGGGCTTTCCTGAGGTAAGTACAGTTAAACCAAATGTGGGCTATGGCAGTGACGCAGGACGGTGAATAGTTCAATGTCAGCCTTGACTACGTAGCCAATTCAACACCTGCCTAATCTGCATGCCAGCCTGCCTAGAAACATAACAAAACATGCACTCACCGTGGAGGCTGGGGCGTGGGCTGGTGGAAGAGAGCTGGCCTGGCGTGTCTGGCACCCTGATTTCAAGCCCAGCACTGCAAACATAAAAAAATAAAACAGACGCAAACAGCAAGACGGAAGGTAGCCTGTTACCCTACCCTTAGACACTGTCCTTTGTCACAGCATGCCCTGGGACATGTGACAGGGGCTGACAGAAGGCCTCTGGCTTCTCCCGCCGTCCGGGAGCATTCCAGCCTTCCCCCCCTCCCCCCTCCCCCGTCACAGAGAATTCAGAATACCTGTATGCCACCATTTCATCCCAAAGACCATGCTGTCTGCTGAAGGGGCTAGCCTGGGCTCTACCTGGCCCACACCTCTACCCAGCAGCCTTGGATCTTCCTCCCCCACAGCTCCTCACACTAACTCCTCTACCCAACTCCGTCTCCAAATGTGTGACACCCATGATGGAGGCATCCTCAGAGGCCCCCGGTACTCTCCTCCATCTTTTCCCTCTAGTCCTTTTCTTCCTGTCTGCTCTCTAACTCCAGCCCCTCTCCTCTGCAGGGCAGGCCTCCCTGCATTGGCCTGGACAGCTGCAGGTATCCTCTGAGGCTAGAAGAGGGTTTGGATACCCCTGGAGTTGGAGTTAGAGGTAGGTATGAACCTCTCGTAATGGCTGCTAGGAACTGAAGTCCTCTGCAAGAGCGAGCGGTAAGTACTCTTAGCCATCACTGCAGCCCCCATTTCCTCATACACACACACACACACACACACACACACATACACACACACATACACACACATACACACACACATACACACACATACACACACACATACACACACATACACACACACATACACACACATACACACACATACACACATTTACACACACGTACACATACAAACATGTACATGCACATACACACATACATAAACACATAGTACACACACGCACATACACACCATATACACATACATACACACACACATACACACATTTACACACACGTACACATACAAACATGTACATGCACATACACACATACATAAACACATAGTACACACACGCACATACACACCATATACACATACATACACACACACATTTACACACACACATATACACACACATACACACACACATACACACACATACACACACATACACACACACATACACACACATACACACACATACACACACACATATACACGTACACATACAAACATGTACATGCACATACACACATACATAAACACATAGTACACACACACGCACATATACACCATATACACATACATACACACACACATACATACACACACGTTCAGGGCCACAAATGAGCTCTCTGTCAGCCCCCTGTCACTGCTGCACCATGCCTAGGGTGATAACCCTGGTGACGGATGCTCACTGCCCCTGTTCCAGTGGTTTTTCCTTTCTAAGTGGTACAGCCTAAGCAGCTGAATCTCAGGTCCTGGGGCAAGCACTTCATATCACAAGTCCTGGCTATGCAATGCCAGTTCTCATGGTGCTTCTTACGTGTCTGTGAAGTGGCACAGGCATGTGCATTGAAAAGCTCAAAGCCTGGTCTGGGTATGGAGCGCAATAGCAGAGTGATCTCCACACACAAGGCCCACGCCTGTCAGCCCAGCTCACTGAAGGCAAGCAGGAGAATCAGAAGTTCACATTCGTTCTCAACTACATAGCAAGTTCTAGACCAGCCTGGACTGTATGAGACCATGTCTCAAAAAAGTTAAACACAGCCTGATCTACAAGAGCTAGTTCCAGGACAGGCTCCAAAGCCACAGAGAAACCCTGTCTCGAAAAACCAAAAAAAAAGAAAAAAAAAAGTTAAACACACACATACATATGCACACACACATACACACATACATATACACACATACATACACACACATAATACATACGTACATATACATACACACATACATACACATATATACACACATACATACATACACACATACACACACATATACACACATACACACATACATACACACATAACACATATATACACATAATACACATACATATACATACACACATACACACATACACACATACACATACATGCACACATAACACACACACATACACACACATACACACACACACCCCATACAAAGTCCCTGCCATCATAGCAATTCTCCTGTTCTCTGTGCCTCCACACTCCTCCTCCATATTCCCTCCCCCTTCATCTCCCTGTTGGCCTGACCTATATATTCTGAAGTCTACAGGACAAGGTCTCCACCCTGGAGTCTCTTGCTCTTTCCCTACCTCCCTGACTTGGGAGCACCAGGACAGGCCTGGGTCAGTCCCACTGGGCTCAGGGCTCCTGGAGCCTGGGAGACAAAAGACTAGGAAGATGCCTCACTGATCTTTGAGGGGCGGCCCTTCCAGCGTGACCTAGGGTGTGTGGAGATACAAACATGAGTGTGTAGTGGTGGCATGCGTGAGTCAAGTGACTGGGTCTTGTGGTTGTGTGTGAGAATGTTCACATTTTAGGAGCGGTTGTGTCCGGCGTTATGTAATGCAAATGCTCCCTGGGGCCAACAAACCACAGTGGTGTAACTGCCAGTCGCCTGGGGAGGAAAAGGAGGGGAGATGTTGAGTCTTTTCTGTCCCTGCTGCCCTCCAGCAGGCAGCCCCGGATAGCCAGGCGCTTCCTGTTCTCTTGTTCCCACAGCCCAAGGACCCGCGGGCTCGGCTGGGCACGCGGGCCCAGGCCAGGGGTCACAGGAACTCTGCAGTCCTTGCTTGGATTACTGCTCTTGACACTGGCCTGAGGACTGTGATCACGGTTGCCTTCTCTTGGCCTGCTGTGGGCCAACAATTGCTGCCCACTACCTGCCTCATCACACAGTGGTCCTCCCTTTAAAGTCTCTGAGGTTCCCTTGTCCCAACATTGGAGCCCACCATCTCATTGGCCTTCCTGGAGCAGTGGGAACCTCATCTGTTTGCACCTGTGTTGTTGACCTCAGGGCCAACTCTCCCTTTCTCTCTCAAACTCCGTGTTCCTCCTCCCCACCCCGTACTGCACACCCCACACCCCCACATCCGTTCTGTATGTGGGCTACAGCAGCCCTGGAGGCCTGCTCTCTGTTCTGAACCCCTCAGGCACCTCTGAATGCCCGGCTCGACATCTGGCCTTGCACAATTGTCCCTTGTTCTCCAGCTGTGCCTTTTAATAATAATGGCCACAGTTTATAATAATGGCCAAGCTCTGCCAAGCCCAGTCCCTGGAGGTGTCCTCATACGGGCATGTCATCTTCACACCAACCCTAATAATGCATTTCCTGCTATTACGTGCAAGATCCCCATGGAGAGGGGTTAACCATGACCATGGTTGTGCAAGCAGCTGGCAGCCTCCGTGCCCAAGCCCTGTGTCCTCACACCTCCAGGCCCATGAAGGCAGGAAGTCCCACCCAGGCCTGCCTTCCCTGATGCTTACCCACCTGGTTAGTTGACTGGCTGGCTGGCTTCTATACACTCAGAGCCTGTGGCTATCTCTGCGACTTTGAACTACTAATCTAATAACCGATTGGATAGAATTAACTGAGATCTCTTATTCACAACAAGAGCGGGAGAGTGGTTATACAGCTCAGTGGTAGAGCTAGCGTTTGGCTGCCATACACAAGGTCTAGGTTTGACTGATCCCCTGCACTGGGGGTGAAGGGGGGCATGGGACAGAACACACCTGAATGGCATGAAAAGAGAAGTCTCATTTTAAGCAGTTCCTGGGCATCGCTGAGCCTGTCTCCTCAAGTGCAAAATGAGACTAGCCAGTGTCCTTCCTCACAGTTCCCAAGAGCGTTATGGGCCCTGTTATGTGTGGGGACCACTCGTCATAAAATTATTTCCTTGCTACTTCATTGCTATAATTTGCTTGCTACTTCATTTGCTATAATTTTGCTACGGTTATGAATCACAACATAAATGTTTGATATGCGATCCTGTGGGGGTTGCGACCCATAGGTTGAGAACCGCTGGTCTAGGCGCTACTGGGAATACCCAGTTAAGGTGATTTGCCCAGCAGACCACCCTGGAAAGGTCTGTAAGCCACAGACTGTTGCTCCTGGACAGTCACCCCACCCAGCCCCCCTTCCTTCCCTGCCCAGGGTTGCGGGAGAATCCCCTTAAACTCTGTTTCTGTCATCTCTCCCGTGCTGCTTAGGGGCACATTCTGTTTCTGCACCTGGCGTCCAAATCAAGCCCCCATCCTTGGCTCTATACACCTCCTGCTACCCCTGCCCTCTCTCATCCTTTCTCCTTCCTGCTTTTACTCCCCCTCCAACACCTTCATCCCTAACACATGACATACTTTATATACTTGTCTTTTAAGTCTGCTGCCTCTAAAAGGTCAGCTCTGCAGGAGAATTATGCTCAGGCAGTAGAATGGCGGATCTCCTTTACTGTGTGCTCCGTTCATTCCACAGTGCTGGGGCTGGAACCCAGGACCTGGCACATGCTGTACAAGGTGCTCTACCACGCACCTCCGCCCCCAGCCCTCCTCCAAATTCTCCAAACAGCCTGGCGAAAAGTAGATGCTTACCAAGCAGCCACCTCTCCACCCCTCTGCGGTCCGATTCAGGCCAGGTGTTTTCAGTCCGGCGCCAGGAAGGCTTCTGGGATTCCATCAGCCATAGCCCAGTCTCCTCTCTCTAACATCATCACTAGGCCAATAGCACCCAGCCCCATCTTCTTCCTCTTCTTCAGTCTCAGGAAAAATCCCAGAGGTACAAGGTCAGCCACGTGGACCAGTCCATTCATAGGAGGTCAGGGTTCTTGTTTCCCACCAGCTTGGTCTAAGGGCAAGAGATGAGGACCGTGTATTTTTTCTACCCAGAGAGGCATTTTGCTTGAGTTCAACTTCAGCCATCCTATGGCAGGGCATTGTGGGAGTGAAGTAGGAGATGAAGGTGGGCTTCTAGGTCCCAGGAATGCTGGGTTCTGACCCAGACACCTGCAGCCAAGGCTCCATCCTGGGGGCTTTAGGAAGGCCAAAGGTTTCCAGTACCTTGAAGTCCTTCCAGAGACTGCATTAGCACCATGGCCACGGAGAAGGCTGAGGTTCCTCCTGTGCATGAGAGGGGGAAGGAGAAAAGATCGAATTCTCTCTGGCACATGAACTCCTAAACCGAGGAGGTAAATGAGTGAAAACCAGGGAGCCGGAAAGTGACGAGGAGTTAGGAGACAGCTGTGGCCCCTCTGGACACAGCAGCAGAAACGGGGAAGCTGGGGAGAGGCATCTGAACCTGGCTTGCTCTGACGCTCCGGGGAAGCATCATCCTTCAGCGATGCTAGAGAGGGAGGTCCTGGGGACTCAGGGTCACACAGTCTTCCTCCTCTGTTCCCTGGCATTCCAGGCCTTTTGGTGGAAGAAGCAGACTATGGTCTGTGAACTAGAATGGCTACCCTCCCTTCGCTTCAAAGATTAGATAAAATGTGTAAAATATACCTAACTGGCACACAATGTTATTCAGTAACGGCAGGACCTTCCCCCAGTCCCATGCAACTACACTCCCACAAGCCTCATGGTTACTTCTCACACATGGTTGGACCCCACAGAACTCCTCCTGGCCTCAGGCTCTGTGGGAGAGAAAGTCTACAGGAACTTGAGAGCTCCTCACTCTGTCTAGTGTCTGGGGGAGCGGGGAGAGCAGGGGCGTTTAGAGGGGTGTGGGGGTACATGCCTTGTTCTAGCGCCTGTTCACCTGATGTCCTTCCCAATTTGGTCTAGCCCTCCCTGGACACTCGTGCGTGCTCTGCTTTCCCTGGACTGTCCATCCAACATTCCAGAATGCAGCCTAGGAGCCCCACTGACTGACTCCTTCTAGCCTGGGTTTCCCAATTACAAGCTGTGTGACCTTGGGCAAGCTTCTCAGTCTCCCTAGGCCCCTGCTTCCCTGGCTTTCATCTCTGCCCCCCAGCCCCCCCCCCCACCCCCACCTTCACCATTCCCTGGGAACCCAGGTGTGCAGATTTTGTCTCATCAAACAGCCAGTAAGTTCCAGAAAGGTCTAGGTAGCCCATTCATTAAACTATTCTGTGTGAAATCTCGTGGCTCACCCCAAGCGACAAAGGCTGAACCAGAGTTCAGTAAAGCAGGCTCATTGGCCAAGGCCACTGGGCCTCTGTGCCTTGAGGCCTCTCTGCCTGTCTTGCTTTAAGTGTGCTTAGATTTCTGGGCTCTGAGGTGGGCCAACCAGATTCTGGCCTGGTAGTGCCCCAGGGTGATTAGGAAAGAGGTAAGCGAACGTTTAAAACTCTCTCTCAGGTCCCTCAACAGAGGCCTAATTGCAGGGCCCAGCTGCCATAGCCGGGCTGTGAAATGGTTTCCAGTTGACTAGGAAATGGTGGTAGGGTTGTCTGTGTTGAGTGGAGAGAGGAGAGGAGTGTTGAGGTGGAGGTGAAAGAGTGAAGGAAGAACAGCCTGCACCAGCGGGGCGTTGATGCTCCGGGCCAGGAAACCTGCATCTAACAGACATGTGCACACGCATTTGCTGGGGTGGGCACCTGTCTTCTCCAGCAGGCTACACTAGACACTGTTAACTGGTCCCCTCCAACGTGTGGCTGGGCAAGCAGGAGAGAGCTATTTCCTTTGACTCAAAACCTTTCTCTCTTGTTTCACTCTTTTACCGCGTGCGTATATTATTACTGTTTTTAAACGTCAACAGATGTTATCGGACTCATGCCGCTCTTTGTCTGTGGTCAGAAAGGAAGCGGGTACTGGTACTGGGAGCTGGTGAGGAGGGGGTGTGGTTTCGTCAGATCTTGCTCTTGAAGACGGGGGGACTTCCTGGGGGCCAGAGGCTGGAGACCTTGGAAGGGGTTTGAAGGAGTTGGCACTCTGGAGAACAGTCCCACCTAGCTGTTGTGCCTTAGTCCTCACTGGGATGGTCTCTGAGGGACCTAACACAGGTTTTAGGCTCTGGGGCCATCTCCCCTAAGTGAGCTGGGTCTCTAGGAGTTTTGATTCCTTTGCTATGGGGCAAGAGCCAGGCTCCCTTCTTCTGCCTCAGATCTGCCCCTGGTCTGAGCCCTGCCCGTTGTCTGTGCTTCCTGAGCCCTTGGCCCAGTTGTGCCTGAGGACAGTGGCCAGGTGCCCGATGCCACATCCTGTCCTCATAGGAACCTGCCTACATCTCTATGGCAGATGTAAGGTCAGGGGTCCCTCCACCAGCAAGCTGGGGAGAGCCTGGGGAGCTGAGCCCTTTTCTCCCCTCCGATCTTTCAGTGGTTTGTTTGGTTTTGTGTTTTGGGGACAGGATCACACTCTTGTAGCTTGCAAGTCCAGGCTGGCTTCATACTCATTTAGATCCTCCTGCCTCAACCTTCTGAGTGTGTGGAAGATTACAGCCTTCAGCTGCCGCACTCAATTCTCTCCTCGGTTCTGTTTGCGTACACCCCCAGTTGGCAGTCACTGCTGGGCTAGCGCGGTGAAGCAGCCTCTAGGCTCTGGTGTCCGTGGCTATGGCTGACGACTGTGCCAAGGCACTGCTCTCGTCCCACGTGGACAGACTGCCAACCTCCATGCCACTTCATAAGCTGAACATCTGAGGCCCAGGTCAGGAAAGTGACCATCAAGCAGAAGACGAGCTGAGAATGTCACAGGCCTGAGACCTAGAGCATTCAGCTTCCAGAGTGTTCCAGGAAGGAATGACTCGAGTAACATTAAATGTAGCTCTGGAACCGTCAACTCAGAAATGAAGCACCGGGACTGGAGGTGTAGCTCAGTCAGTGAGTAGTGCTCTGTGAGTCGACAGGACCCAAAGCCCTGGGTTCCATCCCCAGTGTGACATACTTGATGTGGTGGTGTGCACACCTGTAATTCCCACACTCCTCGAGTTCCGTCCCCAGAGCCACATACATGGTGTGGTGTGTGCACACCCGTAATTCCAACACTCCTCGGGTTCCGTCCCCAGCACCACATACATGGTGTGGTGTGTGCACACCCATAATTCCCACACTCCTCGGGTTCCGTCCCCAGCACCACATACATGGTGTGGTGTGTGCACACCCATAATTCCCACACTCCTCAGGTTCCATCCCCAGCGCCACATACATGGTGTGGTGTGTGCACACCCATAATTCCCACACTCCTCGGGTTCCGTCCCCAGCACCACATACATGGTGTGGTGTGTGCACACCCATAATTCCCACACTCCTCAGGTTCCGTCCCCAGCACCACATACATGGTGTGGTGTGTGCACACCCATAATTCCCACACTCCTCAGGTTCCGTCCCCAGCGCCACATACATGGTGTGGTGGTGCGCACACCTGTATTTCCAGCACTCTGAAGGAGCAGGTAGGAGGATGAAAAGTTTAAGGTTATTCTTGGCTACACAGTGTGTTGTACAAGGCCAGCGTGGGCCACATGAGATCCTGGGTCAAAAAAAAAAAATCAATAACAGCAGGGCTGGGATATATGTAGGGTAATATAGCAGGGCTGGGGTACTGTGGGGTAAACCAGCAGGGCTAGAGAGGGGTGAAATAGCAGGGCTGGGGTGTTGCAGGGTAAACCAGCAGGTTTGGGGTGTAGGGGTGTAGCGCAAAGGGACTGGGATATGTGTGGGGCATAACCTCAGTATAAAGTGCTTATCTCCAGTGCCCTGGGTTCCAACCCCAGCACCACAAATATTAAGAATAATAAGGTGCTGGGAAGATAGCTCAGCAATTAAGAGGGTATACAGGTAGCTCTTGCAAAGGACGTGAGTTCAAGTCCCGGGACCCATGTCAAGAGCCTAGCAACACTTACAACTCCAGCTTCAGGTGAGCTGATGCCCTCTTCTGGCCTCCTCAGACACTTGCAGTCATGTGCACAGACACACACTCAACATAGACATCCATCCATCCACCCATCTATCATCTATCTATCTATTTTTGAGACAGGGTTTTTACTATGTAGCCCTGACTGGCCTGAAACTTGGCACGTAGACCAGGCTGGCCTTGAACTCAAAGAGATCTGCATGCCTCTGCCTCATGTTAAAGACATGAAACACAGTATCTAGCTACATACACATTCTTTTAAGGATTAAAAAAAAAAGACACCATGACAGATACTCCACACCTATTAGAATGGCCCAAATCGAGACCACAGTCACATCAAAGGCTGGCCAGGATATAAAGGAATTCTCATCCTTTGCTAGTAGGAACACAAGGCAGTGGAAACCATCAAATATCAGCTGTTGCCTGAGGGCAGGGCCAGGGACAAGTCAGTGAGGTCAGAGGATTGTTAGGGCAGGAAACTATCTGTATGGTGGTCCTATAATGACCTCAGAATACACCACATTAACAGTGAGCCCTAATATACGTTATGAACTGTAGGTGAGAGTGTGTCAATGTGGCCTTATCTGCTGCAACCTGTGGACCACTCTGCAGTGATGCTGCTCGCTCAGGAAGCCCTGGGGAATGTGGCATCTCTGCTCTTTTTGCTATTTCTCCAGAACAGAAGACTCTGGAAAACCCATCTATTTAAATAATAATAACCACACACCGGAATCCCAACACTTGGAAGGTGGAGGCCAGAAGAAAGTTGAAGATGGTCTTCAGCTACACAGTGAGCTCAAGGCCAGCCTGTGCTAGAGAACCAGTCAATGATAATCATGGCTCAGGAGTAGGAGTCCCTCTGGATTTTCTCCTTTAGGGCCCTATCTGGTCTCTGCCACCAGGGAATTGGGGTGGGAATGGCCACTGGGGGAGAATTAAGGAAGTGAGAGAGACTCTGGTGGGTTCCCAGCACTAAGGCAGGAGAGCAGGGCCCATCTTTTTCCCTCCTGTCTCCCACAGTTTCCTGGAGGAGGCTCAAAGATCCCCAGCCGTTGGCCCTCTTCTCCTCAGCTTCCTGTTTGGGTTCCAGAGAGACGGTTAGGCCGTTTCTGCAGCTGAACAGAGCCAGTTGGCCTGATGGTGGTGGTGGGGGCGCTTGGGAGGGAGTGGATTGGGGGCTGCTAGCGTGACAAGCATGGAAACAAACCCCACAAGTTCCGAACCCCTCAGCCCTGCAGCCTTCGACTGGTGGGTTGGTTGGCACCTGGCTCCCTGAGGGATGTATCTGAGCTAGGCAACCGAGGCCTGGGACATCACCTCCCTCTGTGGGCAGACTTTCCTGCTGGCCACTTATCTAATCTAGCCCCAGCTTGGACTGCAGTGGGCTCTCTGTGCCACCCCCCCCTCCCCATCCCTCACCATTTACCTCAGCCTTGATGTACCCTCCCATTCACAGACTGGATTCCAACTCCAGGCCTTATGACAGGCTCCAGCGGTAGACAGCACTACCTACCCTGAAGGAGTCTTGAGTTAAGGTTGGAGGCAGAGTCTTGGTGCCAAGTACCTATTCAGAGAGCAGAGAGGGGCACTCAGTGTCAGACAGAAATGTCCTATAGTCAGAATTTCGAGGGTGAATAGAGTTACTTGGAAAAGAGGGTAAGGATATTTCAATTGCAAAGGCCCGTGGAGAGGCAAGTACCAGGTATTGGCAGGGATGTAGTTTAAGAAGCAACCAGACAGCAGGGCCGTGGTGGTGCACACTTTTGATCCCAGCATTTGGGAGGGAGAGGCAGGCAGATCTCTGATTTCGAGGCCAGCGTGGTCTACAGAGCAAGTTCCAGGACTGCCAACAATATACAGAAAAACTCTGTCTCAAACTATCCCCCTCCAAAAAAAAGAAGAAGAAGAAGAAGAAGAAGAAGAAGAAGAAGAAGAAGAAGAAGAGGAGGAGGAGGAGGAGGAGGAGGAGGAGGAAGAAGAGGAGGAGGAGGAGAAGAAGAAGAAGAGGAAGAGGAAGAGGAAGAGGAGGAGGAGGAAGAAGAAGAAGAAGAAGAAGAAGAAGAAGAAGAAGAAGAAGAAGAAGAAGAAGAAGAAGAAGATCCCAAGGCCAGTTAGGACTGCATTTGCTCATTCCAACTTGACTCCCATCCCCAGAGAGTGGTCCAGCAGCCCAAGGTCTCCCTCTGTTCCCTGGGATCTATGGGATCAGAGCCCCTGCAGGCCTGGATTCCCTTGCCAGCCTGCAGTCAGCTTCTACAGTCAAGTGTTAGTGGAGAGAGGCTGAAGTAATTGTCCAGGCTGTGGGGGAGGGGAGCACCCAGACCATTGACATGATCCCTGGAGACAGCACTCAACCTGGAGCCATGGAAGATGGGGCAGACGGGCATCTTGCAAGATGGAAAGCTATCTTCTCTTCAGTGAGTGTGGAAGAGAGACGCTTCACTTGGGATTACACAAAGGGAGAGGTGCTTTGAGATTAGCATGCTGCAGGTGAGAGTTGGGGTACAGAGGGGCCCAGCTTCTGCTTCTTTGGCCCCAGGGTTAGCTACAATGTAGTCTTTCTGGCAAAGGCCCTAAAGAGAGCGAAACTGAGACACAAAATGTGCTTGCCCTGTGGTGAAGACCTTCCTGGCCAGCACTTGGCCTCTTGTTCTGGGCATCCTGGCAGCAGAACCCCTGTCTCCTGAGAAAGCCTGCTTCTCTTCTCCACACATCTGGCAGTTCTGTGCCTTTGTCCCAAGTGTCATCAACCTGGGCCTGTGATGTGCAGGAGGTGGGGGTGGGAGTAGGAGGGGTGGGAGGTTCTCTGCCACGGGCTGTCAGACTGGCCACCCAGAGCCACATTTCCTGAACGCACCTATGAAGACACCACAGGGGAGGTGTGGCTGAGGAGGAGTTCTTGGAGAGAGGATGTGGACTAAATAGAGAACTAAATAGAAAATTAGAAGACACCTTTAATCTCAGCACTCAGCAAACAGAGGCAGGCAGATCTCTGAGAGTTCAAGGCCAGCTTGACCCAGGCTGGTCTACAGAGCAATTACCAGGACAGCCAGGGCTACAGAATAAGACCCTATCTCAAAATACATAGAAAGAAAGTCAGGAATAAATCTAGCAAGAAATTTATATATATATAAAAAAAACCCTGTGTAGAAAACAAAAAAATTTCAACTAAAGAGTTTGAATAAAGATCTATAAAGTAACAGGGGCTTCGCGCACAGGTTTTCAATTTCAGAAGGGGGTGGGGTATAGCTCAGGGATAGATCACTTGCTTACCACGTGCAAGTCTGTGGTTTCAGGCTCAGCATCGCAGTAAAGAAACCTTTTAGAATGGCCTCAACCGAGCATTTAACCAACCACTGTGCTTGTCTTATCCTGGGACCCCGTGAGCCTGCACAGGCAGTGTGTCCATGAAGCTGGTCTTGCTGAGGGACAAGGTTCCTACAATGGGGATCTTACTGAGGGAAAAAAAAAAGAAGGCAGGAGCAAGGACCCAAGGGACAGGGAAGAGCTGGCCCTGCCAGAATATCCAAACCAGAGACGGATAAGGCCGATTGCTCAGGTGAGGCCAAGCCTAGGATGCTCGGATTTGAGCTTGCAGTACACATGGAAGATTCCTGAGCTACAGGGAAGAGAGGCTGGGCCAGGGTGGTACCTGTTTTCTGGCCTGAGAGGGCCTGATCCCCACTTACTAGAGAGGAAACCAAGGCCCAGAGAGGGAGGAGTGTGGCCCAGGTTACCCAGTGAGGAGTACATGGCCAGGTCAGAGCTCTGCTTGCCTAGATTCTTATCCTCAGTTCTACAGAGAGTAAGCTGAGACTCCATACCTCAGATGGCAGCTAGCACGGGCCCTCCAGTGTCTCCGTTGACCTCATGAGCTCCAGACCGTGGCCTTGTAGGCCCTGGGTCCTTTCTCCTCTGGCTCTGCTATCACCCTCATTTTTACTTCCTGTACTTGGCCCCCTAGAGCTGGACCTCACCATGCTCTGACCTTTGAAAACTCCATGCCTGCTACTTCTAGTCTGGCCAGGCAGTAGCCTGCAACCAAATGAATGTCCAGAACAGGGATCCTTGTCATCAGACGGCAGCCAAGGCCCAAGGTTCCTCCAACGCAGGCTAAACGCTGCTGTTTTCTCCCTCATTCCCCACTGACCCACTGAACCAATGTCCTGTTCCTTCTGTTCCTGCATCATCTCAGGCGCGGATCCTGTCATGGGGTCCAATGCCTTCATGTCCCCGGGACTCACTAATCTGTTACTTCTTTTAGGGAAATGGGGAACTTTCAATGAAGCCTGTGTGTGTAAATGTACACAAAGTCTGGTTGAACATCTCTGATAAAAAACAAACGCCACTAGCCGGGCGGTGGTGGCGCACGCCTTTAATCCCAGCACTTGGGAGGCAGAGGCAGGCGGATCTTTGTGAGTTCGAGACCAGCCTGGTCTACAAGAGCTAGTTCCAGGACAGGCTCCAAAACCACAGAGAAACCCTGTCTCGAAAAACCAAAAAAAAAAAAAAAAAAAAAAAAAAAACGCCACTGCCAGGCGGTGGTGGTGCATGACTTTGATCCCAGCACTTGGGAGGGAGAAGTAGGAGGATCTCTGTGAGTTTGAGGCCAACCTGGTCTACAAAGTGAGTTCCAGCCAGGACTATTAAACAGAGAAACTCTGTCTCAAAAAAAAAAAAACAAAAAACAAAAAAAACAAACAAAACAAAAAAGAAAACCCCAAAACACCCCCCCCCCAATAAAAAAACCCATGGAAACCCTCAGGTATTGTGAACCTCACTACTTGGCCTTAGCCACCTGGACTTGTGACTTGGTAGAAGTGAGTGGGGAGGAGGTAAGTGAGTGAGGTGGAGGTAGGGTAGGAACCCCGTTTATAGCGGACACATATTTCCTGAGCTCTGGGAAACCTTGGGGTCACTGCCAAGGGTAAGGTAGGTAGGATGCTGGAGACAGAAGTCCAGGGATGTGCTGTTTTACCTTCCTTACCTCTAGCAGCAGGACTTCTGAGGCCCTAGCCTGGGGGGAGTTCTGTTCCCCCAGACAATGGCTTTGTTGCTGCCCCTGAAGGCAGCTTTCATTGAATCTCTATCATTCTAATAAAACTCAAGATTCAAAGGCTAGTTGAAAACCTATAAGCTCAGAGTGAGAGTAGCAACTGGCTAACTTTCTCTCTTAGTTGGCGTCCCCAGAAGCCTCTCTCCTTCCACACCACCCCAACTAAAAACCCACACTAAACCTGGTGGTGGTGGCGCATGCCTTTAATCCCAGGACTCAGGAGGCAGAGGCAGGCAGACCTCTGTGAGTTTGAGACCAGCCTGGTCTACAGAGCTAGTTCCAGGACAGGTTCCAGTGCTACACAGAGAAATCTTGTCTCGAAAAAAAACCCAAATAATAATAATAATAATAATACCACCACATTTAGCTCCTCCCCGCTACTTCCTGTCAACTAGTTGATAACTCCGCCTCTCTGAACCCATGTTAATTCTATTTAATAAATGCAAATGCAGCCTATCTTTACAGTTTAAACATCTTTGCCTAGTTAAACAAGTACTTCACAACATATATTCCTCTCCCGGAGCAGAGAGGAGCAAGTGGAAGCTGCAAAGATAAACTGGGAGTAGAGTTGGGGTGTCTGAGACAAAAGACTGTGACCCCAAAAGGAGGGCTCATCTGTGCTAACTGGAAACCTCTCTCCAATTCCATCACTGCTTAGAGTGACTCAGGGGTAGGGTTGGGGGCCACTGAGGCATTCCCCACTGCATTGTTGGTCCTGGGCTGCCGTGCTCTTCTTGTAGGAAGGAGACCAGAGGTTCATTTTGTTTGTTTGTTTTTGTTTTGTTTTTCAAAACAGGGTTACCCTGTAGTCCTGGAACTTGCTGTAGACCAGCCAGGCCTCAAACTCAATCCACCTGTCTCTGCCTCCCGAGTGCTGAGACCCGGCTCAAAGGTCCTTTTAAAGATGTGTTATTTTCATTGTTGATTGTGTGCACTGGTGCGTGTGTGTACGTGCCTGCATGCGTGCATGCCTGCGTGAGTGCGTATCTCCACAGAGGCCAGAGGTGTTGTGGAACCTCATCTCCGCAGAGCTACGGGCAGCTGTGAGCCTACCTGAGCGTGAGTGTTGGAACCCGAACTCAGATCCTCTGGAATAGTAGGGCCCCTTAACTGCTGAGCCTCTTAACCCACTGAGTCCCAGGGTCCTTTCAGAAGCTTCTGTGAGGAGTTAATGAAGGGTCTGAAAGTCACAAACCTTTCTGCCAAGGAAGTTGGGACCTCCATCTGCAGTCCCCGGGTCTCTACATGGCCTCTCCTGGAACCACATGCTTGGCACTGAGGCCAGGAGCACCACTTCTGGAGAGCCGGTATCTTCCACACAGGGGTGGTCTAGGACATGAGGGCCTGGGAATAGTCAAGTCTGGTTTTAGCAGCTGTGAGAGAAACAGGTCCTCCATATTTGAAATGTCCTACAGATTTCTAGTCTGACAGACCAGCTTCTGCCCCTTACTGGCTGGACCTGCCTCGGTCACCCCAGCTTCAAAGGAGTTTGAACGTCAATAACTAGGTTTGTAGCATAGGGCAGTCCACCAAGATGTTGGGGCAGGTGGTTAAGACTGTGTGGTTCCTTTTGGGTTCCCCAGGGAGCAGAAGTAAGAGCTTATCTGTGATATTAGGACTTGAATAAGAAGGCAGTTTTCTAGAAAAAGACTGAGTGCACCCCCTCTCCTGCAGTTCCTGCTGCCAGGAAGCTGAGCCATGGACTGGCCTCAGGTTCAGGGGTTTTTGCTCCTAACTGTGGAGGGTCCCAGGACCACACAGTTGAACTTCAGAGGACTGTTCTAACAGGTGTGGCTTCCTGGAGCTGAGCAGCCCTGAGTCTCTCAGGCCTGAAAAACTGGAGAAAGAGACCTACAGCACTGATCTGAACTGATCTGAGCTAGCCCTGAGCTGATCTGAAGGGCTTCCTGGAGGCGGCCACTCAGGTCCTAACTTCCAGAAGAAAGGTCAAGAAGGGCTTTTTCTGCGATTCTTCAGTGAAATACAAGTCCAGTTGCTGTAGGCTGGGGTTGCTGAGGCCTGGGAAGTGAAGCATCCTTGAGATCAGAGGGGTCAAGAGAGATAAAGAATGCTGAGAAGCAAGGTCCCACACACAGGGATTTAAGCCACTAGTCACCCCCTCCCAGGAACAAGTAGCAGCTGGTGCTTCTTCCAGAAAGCCTACTAGGAGTGCCTGTGGTGTTACTATGGAGCGGTAGGGTGTAAACAGGGTGCAGAGAGAGAGCATGGGATGGCCAGGGACCAAAGGCAAGTCCAGGGCCCCAGATGGCGTGCCTAGGGAGGAGGTGGCCAGGCACAGGGGCTTAGAGGCCCAGTGCGGGGCTGGCCCACAGCTGGGGCAGGTATTTTTAGGTAGGCTCAGGTACAGACTGAGACATTACGCCACAGACCGACAGGTGGTTAATGTTTAATCCCCTCTTTAATCATTAACTCTCTGGCTGGCTGGGGAGGACAGGACTGTTGTCAAATCAGTAACCACAGGCCAGGGGAACAATGTCCACAGATTTCTTTGCCCCTGCTGGCTAGGCTGGGGGTGTTGGCTGGGTGGGAGGCACCCATGGTCCTAGGGTTCCTGGTGTGGCTCTTTCTGTGGTAATTAAGGGTTTGGAGACAGTAGAAGGAGTCCCCTGGAGACCCTGGATCTTCTAACCCAGGGGCTCTTGTGGTGGCCAGTGACCGGGAGTGATATCCATTTAGGCATGAGGGTTCCAAAGCTGCTATCTCCTTCCAGGCCCTGAGACTTCGGGCAAGTCACACAGCCTCCCCGGCCTCAGTTCCTTCATCTTCACCGTGAGGAAATGTATTCGTAGCTTGAAGGATTGTCATGAGATTTGAACAAGATGTGAGTGTATAAGGAAGTACTTTCTAGACGGGAGACTGAGATAGCAAGCTGCTTAGAGACAGTATCAGCTCCGAAAGGGCAGTCACGGTGAAAGGCGCAGAGCTGAGAGCAGATCCGCGAGGGCAGAGTCATAAAAGGCGCAAGGATGAAAGAAGAAAGATAGCGATGTTATTTCCATTCAGATGGTGGCCTGCTCTGTGGAGCTGTTTTTAATTCGGGTAATCAAATGGTTATTAACAAGTCTGTTTGCTCAGGTCCCAAACTGGGCTGCAGGGTTAATGTGAAGGAAAAAAAAAAAAAAAACAGCTAACCTTTCCCGCCCTGGGGAGTGGGGTGGGGGGAGCAAAGGTGACCAGGTTTCCAAGGCTGATCCAGAACAAGAGAGGCAGTGTTTGTAAGGACGGTCAACAGGTCAGGACCATAGGGTCAGCAGGGTGGGGACGTGGGGAGGTGGACAGTGTAGGCTGAGGGTCAGAGCCCAATCAGAGAAGAGAGAGAGGGTCCTGGGAGATGAGTGGGAATTATATGCCTCCTGATAGGTGCTGGGACACACAGAGACCCCAGACACACCCTGTTGCAATCAGGTAGTCCCCACGCAGGTACACACAGCAGTGGGCACAGGACACAGCAGCATAGCTAGGACTGTGTAATTCCCGAACCTGATAGGGGTTGCAGGGAGGTGCTTAGCGTGGGCGCAGGGACTCAGAACACTCCTAGATGGGAAAGGGTGAGCCAAGCCTTGGAAGGGAGGCAGATGGGGCTCCTTGGAGGAGGTGGGTATAAAACTGGTCTTTAAGAAGGGGGGGGGGGCTCTGGGGGTTCCTGTAGCTTCCCAGACCTTAAGCCCTCAGCCCTGTTCTGACCACACCCCAAGCTCAGTTCTGGCCCAGATTCACAGAGGCAAAAAGAAGCCAGAGACACCTAAGAAATCAGGCTAAGGATCAAAAGAAACAGAATTCTGCCCTTCCCTGTGCCCCTCCTAGCAAGGCTCTGCAGGGTGTGTGTGTGGGGGAGTGGGGTAGGGAGGGCTACTCGGATCTATCTGTGAAGCTTGTCTCACGAAGGATCCTCTGCAGGAAGTCAGGCCTTATGTGGGCTCCCTGCTCAGAGGACTCTTGTCCAGTGTGGACAAGACAGGGAATAAGGAGCTGAAGAGATGGCTCAGCAGTTAAGGACACTGACTGCTCTTCCAGAGGACCTGGGTTCAATTCCCAGCACCCACATGGCTGCTCACAACTATCTGCAACTCTATTTCCAGGGGACCAAACACCCACCATAGCAAAACAGCAATGCTTATAAAATAAAATTAAATAAATTTAAAAAAAGACAGGTAATAAAAGGGCAAAGTGACCCAGGGAGGGGCCCAAAGGGAATGGCAGATGCCACCAGGCAAGCTATTGCTATCTAAGAGTTCACACTGAACGCTGAGTCCAGAGCCTAAATCCTGCCTGTCCATTTCCAGCTGTAACCTTGGGCCTGACCCTTCTCTGCCTCTGTTTCTTTCTTTTTTCTTAAAAACACTTTTACTTATTTTACTATGTGTGTTCTGTCTGCATGTATGGACATGCACCATACATGTAGTTGGTGCCCATGTCAGAAGAGGTCCCCTGGAACTGGGGTTACAGATGGTTGTGAACCATCATGTGGGTGCTGGGAACCGGACCTGGTTTCTGCAAGAAGAAGCGTTCATAAGCCCTGAACTATGTCTCCATTCCTGTGTCTTGCTAGAGCTGTGTAAGGGGACCAGGAATGACCTGCCATAAAGTACCAACTGCCTATGATGGCTGAGTTGTAATGAAACCCAGGGCCCAAGAGCCGGGAGTACAGTGAGTGAGGGGCCTGAAGGAGAGCATTCCTTACTGGCATGTTTGATGAGACTTCCTGGAGGAGGAGCCATACACCCCCTTGGAGGGTTAGTAGGATCCCTTCAGCAAGGGAGAAGGGAAGTAACCCTTCCCTGAGGAGAGACAAGCAGAGGCAGGAAGAGACAACATAAGGCTAGGGACAGGGATGATAAGGAGATCTCTGTGGTGAACGTAGCCTTCTGAGACAGCTAGACAGAAGAAGGGGTAAGAGGGACTCAAAGCTTTGGGCTCCAATGGAGATGGGCAGCTGGTCCAGGATCAGTAGGGTTTGCATTTATGGGCTGCCAGGCTGGACCTGGAGCATAACCTCCACAAGTTTCCTCTGGCATGCCCCCTGAGGTCCCTTTTAGAGTCTACCTTCTATGCCTCTGGCCCGATGATCATAGGCCATTCATTTTCCAGTCTCTGTCTTGTCGTCCGCCATGTGGGCACAGAACCCTCACCGCAGTGGTAAATGGTGGCTACGGATTACAGGGGCTACTCTCTGAAGTATGCATGGCCCAGGGTCAAGTGGAGAGGTACAGGGTTGGGAGAGGAGCCAGGCCAAAGCTCACCTCCTTTCTTCCCTGGGCTTGGGTGAGAGGGGGGCCTCAGCTTATCTGTGTCCTGACAGAGCTGGAGTGGGTGAGGAGGGGGTGCTTCTCCAGCAGCCCAGATAGCATAAGGGCGATAAAGAGCACAGGCCACAGCCCTGCAAAGAGGCAGGGACAGCAAGCTGTGCAAAGCTGGAGTTGTTAACACTGTCACTTCCCTGATCCTTCCCCTAACTCCTTTGACCCCTCCAGGCTCCCTGGGTGCAACCCCAGCATTCCCACCCAAAGAGGCATTTAGTGGTGGCCTTTGGCCACTGTTTCAGGGAACCAATAGCAAAGGAGAGCGGTCTGGAGCAATCACAAGGTAACTAACTCTCCAGGCTCTGCCTGGGGCTTTCCCACATTTCCTGGGAAATTCCGTCGGCCTACTTGTCAGGTCTTAAAGCTGAAAGACCTTCATCCAGGAAACCCTCTTCATTTTGGGCACGCAGGGAGAGGTGGTCGCTTCTGGAGTGAACGGATGAATGTAGGGTGGGTGATGAAGGAAGCAGATGATGGAGGTGTGACAGTAGATTGGGGGTGCTCAGTGGCATCCTGTACCTGCACTAGAGGGACAGGCTTACATATGAAGGTGACCGATAGAGCTGGATTCCCTGCCAGAGGGCCTCTGTGCCCATGGAGGCTCGGATGGGCAGATTTGCCATAGTTGAGGGGGTCTGTTTCTGGCGTTCTGACAGAGACCTCTCTCCATAGGGGCTCTGTGCACCCCGCTGTTGCTATTCTGGTTTGAGAGTGGCTGTATATCATACGTGTGAGCAGCTGAGCTGAGACAGCAGTTGCTCAAAATCACGGTCAGGGCACACCCCCACACTCAACCCTGCAAGCATGGCCCAGAGACTTCTGGCCCCCAGCCCCTTTTCAATGGGCATCTCACTCTATGCAAAAACCCACAGGGAGACAGGCAAGGGCAGGGCTTGACTGGGAAGCAGACACTCTGAGGGAGAAGGGTTTGGGAGAGCTAGAGGGAAGAGAAAGTGGCAGTTCCTCAGACAGCTCCCGCAGGTCAGATGTGTTTGAGCTCTGGGACAGACACTTGTCCCTGGGCTTACAGAAGGACACTTCTAGACCGAGTGCAAAGTCTCCCCACTCCTCTCTCCAGACCCCAACTTGGTTGAGTGACCAAAGCCTGTTGATGAAGCTGCCTTTGGTACTGCTGTTAATGTCAGGGTCGCCCTGTGATCCCAGCAGAGCCCTGCCCGCCCCTCCACTACCCAGCCCCACTTCCCGCCTCACACCCTAAGGCTTTTGCCTGCCTCTTCTGTTATCTCTCTCTGCACGGGTCTGGTCCAGCTCTGCTCACTTCTGAGTCATCAGTACCATTCAGTTGCTGTGCTTAGCCGATGTCATGTCTGGAAGGCTAAGTGCTAGCATTTTGTTATAGATGCGCGATACCCCCCACCCCAACTCAGCAGTGGCCATGAAGTTCCAGACAGTGGGAGAGGGAGGAGAAAAGCGGGGGTGGGGGGGTAGTAAGAGAGAAGACCGCCAAGGCGTTTTGAGTGGCCCCAACTCCTGTGTGTGTCTAGCCTAGCCTTCTCTCCCTCTCTCCCGTTCCAGACCCGGCCACGAGGCCAAACTGTGTGAACAAATGGTGCTGTTGGGCCAGGGGCCAAGACGGAATCCCCTCAGACAGGCTGGCCAAAGGGTCTGTCCACCAACTTGCCAGGTCTGCAGGGAGTCCGGGGGAGGGACAGGCTGAGGCAGACCCAGCTCTGGCGGAGCAGTGGGCACTGAGGACAGGAGAGCCAGGCCTGCCTGGCCTTTGAAGGGCCAGCCTTCCTCAGGAGAACACTTTAAATCGCCCCCAATTAAACCATTGCCGGAAGCTTTTAACAACCCTATAGGCCTTTTAAGGACTGTCCTTTTGTTAGGCGGCCAAGCTGTTAGGCAGGGAGGGAGGGAGGGAGGGAGGGAAAGAGAGAGAGAGAGAGAGAGAGAGAGAGAGAGAGAGAGAGAGAGAGAGAATATGAATATGCGCATCCCGCGGACAAGCTCTGGCCAGGGCCTCTCACTACCTCTCCTGGGCCCCAAGGCCAGTGGTCTCCAAGCATGAAGCACCCTTCTACATTGCTTGTCTGGGAATCAAGGACTGGTGAGCCTGCTTGGATCTGGGGCAGCCCAGGCCTTCTCTGCGTATTCCGATAGAGCATACTGCCCTGCTTCCAGAGGGCTTGGGCCTGGGAGATCTGCACTGCCACCCTTTCCAAGGGACCTCTGTGGCCCCGAAAGTGGCCTCTTTCCGGGACTTCCAGAAGTTGTCTTGGGACAGTAGGAGCTTCTGCTCTCCCTGTTCCCACAGAGCCCGCACTCCACTTGAGCCTGCTTTAGGGGCTTCAGGTAGAGTTCTCAGGTGGTTGTCTTCTGGAAGGTCTTAAAATTTAGGATTCAGCCCTTCCTTAGGAACAGGATTCCCTCTGACAAGCTGCCAGGGAAGGACTGGGGAGCCCTGTATCCTGCCATTCCTTCCTCAGCCTCCTTTCTTGCCCCAAAGCAAAACCAAGGGTAGATTTGATATTTGCTGAGTTAGACTGTGGGCCGTAGGTGCCTTTTATAGTTACTGCAGCATGTGTACACTTTAAAACAAGAACGCCCGTCTGTAAACCGGAGTTGCTAGAGGACAGCAAACAGCAAGCTTCCGTTGGGTTGTCTGGTTTGACACTAGAATCTTCCATCACTGTTGTGCACATCTGCTCCCTCATTGTATCCTCAGGGAAGCCTGAAGGCCATTGGACAGGCCCCTCCACTGTACAGAAAAGAAACTGAAAGAAGCCTAGGCAGGTTTGTGGAACTGGCTTGAGTCTGCAGCAGGCTAGGAGGGATTCTCAGGAAGCTCCCTTCAAAGTCACCCTCCTCTCGGGTCACACAGAGCTGTCACAGATAGCACAAGGGCACATTATGGCCCTCATGGCATGTGGGTTGGTGGTACGTTCTTCATTGCCTGGAGGGAGCTACTGGATGCTTTGAAGGAATTCCTCTTTTTCTGAGGCCAATTTGAGCTTCTGTCTCTCGTGAGTGAAGGCTGGGCTCACCAAATGGACCCTCCCAGCTCCTGGCCTGTACTGCTGGCTTCCTTTGCATCATTTACTATAGCCCCCCCTCCCACCTCTCATTCCCTCCCCCCCGCCCCCGCTCCCCCCCCCCCCCCCGGAGGTGTGAGATGACTCAGGACTTGTGTGGGATCCACTGCTAGTCAATGGAGAGGCCCAGACACCATCCTAATCTCTTGGGCTCTAAATTGGCCACTGTTGGGACTGGCGAGATGGCTCAGTAGTTAAGGGCACCTAGTGTTCTCACACAGGTCTTAGGTCTCACACTGGAAGGCTTATGGCCACATGGTACTTTGGCTCCAGAGGATCAGATCTCTCTGGCCCTCTCAGTCAAGCGCCGTGCGCGCGCGCGCGCACACACACACACACACACACACACACACACGTGCGCGCACACACACACACACGGTATGGCAGTATATACCTTTAATCCCAGAACTGGAAAGGCAGTGGCCGGCAGATCTCTTTGAGTTTAAAAGCCAGCCTAGTCTACATAGCAAGTTCCAGAACAGTCAGAGCTACAGAGTAAGACCTTACCTCAAAAATAAAGTTTAAAAATAGGTCTTGGAACAGAAGGGATGGCTCAGCAATTGAGAGCACTGGCTGTTTTTCATAGAGGACCTGGATTTGGTTCTCAACACCTACATGGTGGCTCACAACGGTCTCTAATTCTAGTTTCAGGGAATCTGGTGTTTTCTCTGGCTTCTTAAGATACCAGGCATGCATATGGTGGGCGCAGACATACATTCTGGAGAAACACCATAAAACCAAAATGTAGTAGGTATAAAATCAACACCGAAGTAAGCTTTACTAACTTCCGTACTACAGCACCATGAAGTGGCCAGCACAAAGTGGCCGAGAAGCCGGGCCGTCAGAATGACAAGTTAGGTGGGAACAGCCACTGGGCCACTGGGAATGGAGTCAGGCGATGGTGAGGGGACACAAACACCACGACGGGACCTGTACAAGGCCTGAGGGTAGATGTCTGAGGGACAGAACAGGTTGAATAAGGCTGGGGATGGGGGCAGGAGAGCCTGCTGAAGCTGACAGAGCCACTTGGACGTCTATAGCGCCTTGTTTTGTTCCCAAATGCAAGGCAAGGATTCTTCTCTTTTTTTTTTTTTTTTGTTTCTTTTTTTGCCATTTTTTTATTATTATTATTTTTTTTTATTGCGAAAAGAAGAAAAAAAAACATAAACAAAAAACAAGTTTCCACCTCCTCCCAGCCTCCCATTTCCCTTACCCTCCTCCCACCCTTCTCCCCCTCCTCCCACCCTTCTCCCCCTCCTCCCACCCTTCTCCCTCTCCCCCCACTCCTTTCCCCCTCCCTCTCCAGTCCACAGAGCAGTCCGGGTTCCCTGCCCTGTGTTAAGTCCTAGGTCCTCTCCGTCCATATCTAGGAAGGTGAACATCCAAACTGGCTATAGTAGGTGCCTCGAGGGTGTCCTGGAGATCCTGCACCTATTGTAGCATGAAGGATTCTTCTCTTGATACTGATAAGGAAACAGATGGTTAGAGATAGGAGCTAACGTGCCAGAAATTTCTAGTCCAGAGTATCAAGCCCAATTCAAACCTGCAACTCAAGCCCGAGAAATCAGCTATTTGGTTGATTCCACTAACGGTTCCCCTCCATTTCTTAGATGGTCCTAGGGATCGGACTCAGGGCCTTGGGCATGCGAGGCCAGTGCTCTCCTGTTGAGCTGTATCTCCAGCCCCCCAAATTAGCAATTTGGATCACCAATTCAGATGACCTCACCGTTGGGGGGGGTTGCAGCCCAACTACCCTCCCCCACCACATGATCCCCCACAGGCCCATCGTTTTGACATTTCAAAAGCTCTGGATGGAAACCCAAAGCCTCTTCAGCGATGGCCCAGGTGGGCAGCTTGCCAGCTGGACGCTGGCGCCTAGCTCACTAGAGGATTGCCCAGCACAGCTTCCATGAGAAAAGGGGTTTAGGGGCTCTGGGCAGATCCTGCTGGGAACCATCAATACTCTCACTCAAGGGTGCTGAGGGAAGGAGCTGGGCCTGCTGGGACCTGGGGGGAACCTCCTCATCCATCTCCCACAGCTGAATATCCCTTCTGATCCTGGCCTGGGGTCCTGGGTGTGTTTTATTTAACATAGGCCCCCCGACACACACCTTCTTATTCACATTAACAAAAGTTACATGCAGCTCTTTAAAAAAAAAAAGTGTCATTAAAACTGGGGGCGGTGATGTCTACCCGTGTCTACTTGTAAACCCAGCACACTAGGAGGTGGAATCAGGAGGATTAGGAAGTAAAGGCCATTGTCCGCATGAGACCTTGTCTCAAAAAAAAAAAAATAATAACACATCGTTAGAGTCAGGGGTGCAGAGCTCAAGGCTTGATGTGAGCAATACACACATGCTTGCATGCACGCCATACATGCAAAAAAATTCCATGACTGACACAGGCTTTCATAGAGATGAAGTTATTGATCTGAAGTATACCTCTAAGAAACTTACTAGTCCAACATTTCATGGACTGGGAGCCAGGGGCTTGCTGAGTTGCCCCGCCCCCATCTTTGAGAGGACTGAGTTTAGTTAGAGAGTGGCTGCTCCGAGGAAACCACCTTGCTCACGTCCCCTCTCTTCTCATGCGCTTGGGCTTGGTCCCTTGAGGGAACAAGTGGCTGTCGCCATGAAGTGGCTGCAGGCAGAGATAACTCAGTTGCTCTGGGGTCAGGCCCAGCTGTTGTAGTCCAGGATTGCACTCAGCCTACTCCTGGGCTGGTCTTTAAGAAAGAGCCTGGTCCTGAAAGACCTGCTGTTTGGAGGAAAACAATGAGTCAGCCCTGGAAGGAGAGGGGGTGTGAGTCATCCACGGAAGGGAAGGGGGCGTGGTTCTGGGACCCGGCAATCCAGCCTCCAGCTTTTCCCAAGCGGACTCTTCCCATCTCCCAATTTGTCCTGCCCTCCCTCTTCCCCCTCCCCCCAGCCCTTTCCTTTTTCTGTTATTTGGCTGTGATAGGAAAAGCATTGAAAAATAGAAAGTGCCCTAGACAGGAAAACACTCTTGAGAGCTGAAACCTGAAACCCAGTGGCCTGCGCCAACTCCCCAGTTGGAGGTGGACGGCTAGCCAGGATTCGTTCTGGGCCCCAGTCCCAGGCTCTTCTTAGGGTAGTGCCTGAAGCCCCTTTAGTGGAGGTGAGGACTTGAGGGGGGCAGTGGGTGACCACATGGATGAGGGAGAGAGGCAGATAATGGGAGGTTTGGACAGATTTCCTTTTTATAATTATTTTATTTTATATTTATTCATGTATTTATTTCTTATTACTAATTTGCTTGTTGCTGGTGGTGGAACCTAGGATCTCATGTATGTAAGGCAAGGGCCCTACCTCTGAAATATAGCCCTACTGCAGACTTCTTAAAAACATTCCCATTGTCGCAGGGAGGTGGTGGCACATGCCTTTAATCCCAGCAGCCAGGAGGCAGGGGCAGGCAAACTCTCTGAGTTTGAGGCCAGCCTGTTCCACAAAGCAAGTTCCAGGACAGGTTCCAAAGCTGCATAGAGAAACCCTGTCTCAAAAAACAAAACAAGAACGACAATAAAACATTACCATTGTCAAGGCCCCATGCATTTTCATGCAGTCCCAGGATCTCCACGAGAGCCACAAGAGGGGACAGAACCATGACTTAGCACACAATTTACTAATGAGTCGTTGTGGATACTTCCTGGTGACTCCTATTAGACCCTAGCGGGTGTCACAAACACCCCAGTCCTCTATTTCTTTCCCACTGATCCAGAAAGAATCTGCTTTTGGTGAAAGGGCAGAGAGAATTGGCTAGAAGTTACAGACCAAATTCATTCATCAAAAGCTTACTGGGTAGGCTGAGCCAGACTCCAGAGATGGGGCGGTTGGGAGGCTCAGGCTCCAGAGAGCCAGCTGTGTGAATTGATAACTACTCTACAATAGAGCATGGATGAGCCTTATCTGCCCTGTGTGCAGGGAGCACGCTGAGGGGCCTGAGGGGTAGGGAGGTTTTCTAGAGGTCTTAGCCAGGCCTGGGCTACCTGGGAGGCCGAGGCAGGAGGATTCAAGACCAGCCTGGGAAATTTAGTGTGAACCTGTCTCAAAAAAAGTAAAGTCAGGCTCAGTGGGTAGTGAACACCTTTAATCCCAGGAAGAGGCAGATGAATCTCTGTGAGCTGGAGGCCAGCTTGGGCTATTGTAAGTCTAAGGCTAGGGCTGAATAGGAGATTATCAGCTTTTGGGATGGTTTGCTGTGTATATGCACAGTTCTAGAGTCACAATACTCAGGGAGGAGAAAAGAGAAAGGCGTAAGTACCTACAGTGACCATTGGAACCGGGCCTTTGGGGAAGCAGCAATGTGCTGGGTAAACTCTCCCAACACTTCTGCCCTCCAGCCACTGTACTCATTCCAGATGCAGGACAGGGGTTGAGATCCAGGAAAGGAACAGTTACACTCTTCATCCTTTGGGCCAAGGAGCCAGAATTTTACCCGCGGAGCCATGGGAAGCCAGCAAAAACTTCGGAGGGAGGGCGGGGCAGTCTGACCTGTGCTTTGGTTCAGAGGAAGATGACCCTTAAATATTAAATGAGAACTGATGGCAATGTAGTCAGGCGATGGGGAGGCCACGGGAGAAACGTGCAGGAGCTCAGAAGACCCAGCCTTAGTTCTGCTCTGGCCTGGTCTCCAGAGAGCAGCCCCTCTTGGCCTCCCCCCACCTTTGCTACCAGTCAAGCTCAGACAGCATTCACTCAGCTGACATCAGTCCAGCCACACTAAGTGCAGGACTGGGATAAGAACAAGCCAATCCCTGCCTGGGAGGCCGGAGGGAAGAGCACTTGCTCAACAATAGCAACATCACAGGGCGGCTCTCCCTGGTCCAGCTTCTGCCTCCGAGTTCCCCTCTAGACTGCTCCCTCCACACCTCCAGGGCTCTCAGAGCCTGGGAGACACCTGACAGGTCTCAGAAGAGCAGGTGTAGGCCCGAGCGCATAATGCAGGACTCATCTAGCGTTTTCTGAGATTATTAACCCCCGTGGAGAATAACCGTTCTCCCAGCTCCCGACTCACAGAGAACCCAGACCACAGACAAATTGTTCAGCTGAACCAAAGCCTTCGGCGTGTGCAAATGGCCTGAAAGCATAGGCTGACCCAGTGAACCTGTCTGGTGGAAATGCTGCCACTGTGGGTTTAGCAGTGGCAACACTGCCGGCCTTTAAGGCCTCAGCCCTGTGTCCTAAGGGGCAGAGATTATTTTGGCTACTCGTTGTCTTAGACAACCAATTATCACAAGCTATTTGGGACTAAAAGACACAAGTAGGAGAGATCTAGGTAAGATGGGGTATTTTACATTACCAGGATTCCCCCCACCCCATGGCTATTCTAGACTTTGTTGACAAGATCACCAAGGCAACATATAGGCAAGTCCAGGACAGGTGATTGGGAGGTGATTCCCCTCTCCTGACTTCATTAAGTGTTGGTAGTTCAGGCGTGAGAAATGAGGTGGGGCCCGGGTGCCCTGAGTGATAACTGGGGATTATTTGCAAAGCGGTTGCTTTCAGATCTTGGACTTGTATATTTCCGTTTCCTCCTGGCCCCTGGACGTACAAAGTTGCCGGCTGTGTGTTTGTGTCCTCTCTTGGATATAAACTACGAGACTCAGTATGCAGGGGACACTGGAGCCCTGGGGTTGACAGTGGGTGCTGGATTAGCAGCCTCTGTCCCAGCGTTAGGTAGCACAGGTCGCGGGCAGCAGGAGTCCTTCCTTTTATTTCTGGCAAAGACTGCGGGAGGGGAGTTCCCCTTCTCTGTTTGTTTTGATTCTGTTGTTTTCTTAAAGACAGGAAGGAAAGCTCTCATCACTTTTTCGGTTCTGTGAACAATAAAGGCAGGCAGGAGGATGTTCCCCCGCCAAGCCCACACCTTCTCCTCTCCCCTCCCCACCTCGAGCCCCCCCCCCCCCCCCAGGATCAGGTCCCACCGGTTAGAGAGGCTGCTTCACCTCTGAATTGTGTCGACTTCTCTGAGTAAAAATGGGAGCCCTCAGATTCCCTTCAGAAGGTTCTCAAGGCTATAAATATATAAATAAATGAAAGCTCCGAACTTGGAAAGACAAAGGACTGCTCAGAACACGCAGAGGGTGGTCCAGAAGGGTCCCTCCTTTGCCTCCTTCCCTTAGGAGCAAAAACGTTTGGCCTAGGACACAGTCAGGGAAGCAAAATGGGGCTCCTCTTATCTTTCCATACAAAGCTGGTTCCGTCCACAGCAGACTTGCAAATATTGGCCTGACCCTGTTTGACTTTTAAGCAGCTTGAGAAACAAGGAACGGCTGGCAGGTGAATCCAGGGGCTGCTTGGTTCCTGGAATTGTCCTTGCTCTGTTGGCAGACCAGCTGAGTTTCTCCCAGAACATCTCCTGGCTTCTTAGTCTCTGGCGCTCCAAGCCTCAACCCACTCCCATCAGACAGAGGCCTTCTCTTCCTCACCCCCCTTCTCTCTTATATCCTCTTTTCTCTTGTACCTTTTTGAGAAGGGTCTTGCTATTTTGCCTGACTGGCCTTGAACTTTATATGTAGACTAGCCTGGTCTTGACCATAAGCTGATCCTCCTGCCTCAGCTTCTGCCAAGACCTTCCTCTTCTCCCCACTTCTGCTTCTCACTACCTAGCCTTGGCTATCCAGCCTGGGTTTAAGCTCCTGTGGCTCCTCCTACCAGGTACCACTGCAACGGGGGAGGGGGGCTGCTTCCTGGGACTAAGGGACTGCCCTGACCTATCAAACAAGGAGCCCCAGGGGCTCTGGTTGTTCCTACTGTTCACATTTTACTCTGAAACTTGGCCCAAAAGTTACCTCAGCATCTTTGTCTGCAAAGTCGTCCCTGAACTCTTGAAATAAAAATGCTCTTTTACAGTGAGCATGGTTTACAGTCCTGGTCCCTCGGGTAGCCACTAGACTTGGAATCCTGACAGAGCAATGTTCACATGACTAAGTAAGTAACATATGTAGAGTATGGTTGGTTTATCTATTTATTTTTGAGACAGTGTCTCCTATAGAGCCCTGGCTAGCCTCAAACTAGCTGGCTTCGAACTTTTTGTCCTCCTGTCTTCACCTTCAGAGTGCTGGGATTTCAGGCATGCACCACCAAGCCTGTTTTTTTTTTTTTTTTCCAAGCCTGGTTTTTTATGTGATACTGAGGATCAAACCCAGGGCTAGGCATCCTACTAACTGAGCTACATTCCCAGCCCTAGAGTGCATATTCTATTCAGTGACTTCTATGCCCGTTGAACGTGTGGTACCCTGTGTGGGAGACATTAGTTTATGGAAGATGTGGATACTTGAGAGGCTAACGGCTCCCAGGGACCCTGGAGCCTGGGGTATCACAGATACCCCAGATAGTTCTGGGATAAATGAGCTTTTATCAACCCTCCTGGAACACTAAGCCAGAAGCCAGTGGCCCAGATGTGAACACTCTGAGGTGCCTGGCAGAAATGAACACTGTGGGGGCTTTCTCCATCACTGTGCAGCTTTCTCAGCCATCTGCCCAGGCCTGAAAACTTGTTCTACCACCAACCAGTTCTACCATGAGCATGGCCTGCCTCACTTTTCTGGGTCCCAGTATTGTTTATTTTTATTTTATTTATTTTATTTGTGGAAATGAGATAAGGAATTCATGAGACAGTCGGTACTTAACAAATATGACATTTCAAAAGAAACCGAAGGGCTGAAGATATAATTCTTCAGCCTTCGGGTGGAGTCTTGTGTTTGATTTCCAGCACCCAATAAAAGCAGGCATGGTGGTCCATGCCTATAATCCCAGTGCTTGGGAGATGGAGGCAGTAGGGTCAGAAGTTCAAGGTGATCATCAGCTATACTAGTGAGTTCCAGGACGGGAGTGGTGGCTCAGTGGTTAAGATCACTTGTTGCTCTTCCAGAGGACCAGGGTTTGGTTTCCCAGCACACACATGGTGGCTATCAACCATCCATACTTTAGCTCAGCAGATTCATCAACTTTTTCTGACCTCCATGGGCACTAGGGGCGCATGCCTTGCACATATAAATGTCCATGTAGGCAAAACACTCTATGCATAAGAGAAGTAAATAGCTAAAACTAAAAAAAATAAAATAAAAAATAAATAAAAGTGAATGCCTGCACAACCTGGAATATGTGAGTTCCTGTCTCAAAGTAAGCAAACAAACCAACCCGTGGCGGCCCCAGCTTCACGTCTTGCTATTTGTTGTCCCTTCCGGAATGTACTCCTGTGTCCTCTCTACCCTTCTGGGATCCCCACCTGGCCACCCCCGCCTGTCCTTGCACACAGGTTGGCCCAGCAAATGTGCCTCTCCACATTGTCTCCTGGCCCTCTTCTCCTTCTGGCTTCCTGACCAGGTCCAGCCCCCATTCCTAGCCCAGACTCCTCCACCCTGCCAGGACCACAGCACCAGTTCCCAACCACATGAAGGAAGGCACGCGGAAAAGCCATAAACCCAGGGGTTGAGTGGGATGTTTGTCAAAGGAGGACAGATCTGCAGCCAGGGACATGGAGGGAGCGTGCTGGGGCTTGGAGGAAGAGGCATTTCTGGGGAGAAGGGATGAACCTGGAGGAGCTGGCTCAGTGTGTGAGGGAAGGAGGCCTGTTAACACTTCTGCCCGAGCCGCGCTTCCTCTGCACCTCAGCCAGGCGCACACAGGCACGTCTGTCTGCCTCTCACTGCCACGCTGTGTTAGCAGCAGCCCCAGGTGGGAGGGTGTCGCCTGGGCACAAATGCCCATTATGGATGGGCAGTACAGGGGAAGACAGCGCCTCCCGAGGTAAGACCACTCCCAGAATTCATAATTCAGATTTGACCCTGGAGTTACCACCTTCCGGGCAAAGTTGGCACCCAGGGACACTTGAACCTAGGGAGTGGCTGGCTTTGTTCCAAGGACTCCGGGTACCAGGGGTACCTTCTTCCCAGGAGAAGGCAGCCAGCCATATTTGGAAGGCTAGAGAACCCTGGGGAGAGCTCCCTCCAGAGTTCATGATGGAGGGTGACTCAATTGTTGCCAGTCCCTGGGACTGAGGCAAAAGATGGCCCTCTGAGGGGCACTGACAGATAGGAGGCCAGCACTGAAGAGGGAAAGAAGACAGACCCAATTTCTACCCCACACCTCTTGAGTGGAGCCCCCAGAAACAAGGTGGTGCTGTATTATGGTCCCTTGTTACCCTGGGCCTTTATCCTTAGAGGGCTTCTTGTGTTCTTCCTCGGGCCAAGGGGTGAAAGAAATCACACATCCCACAGACAGACACTGTCAGGCCCCCACTGAACTTCCTTAAACCCCTCTCTGGCTCCTCCAGGCCTGCTATGGGTTTTTAGAATTTCCATTTCATCTGTAGACGGGTTCAAGCTTGGGTTGGCTGCCTGTCAGTACCTCCTGGAGATAACCCAAGGACTTCAAGGGGGGTGTTGTAAGGACCTCAGGATATGAGATGAGCTTCCCTATCCACTGCAGTTCCCTGGGAAAGTGACATATCGTCCAACCTTAGCGAACGGATACTCTGGCCCTGCTGAGGGAAATGAATTGGAGGGCGTAATGGTGGGCTCATTCCAAGAACAGCCCGCTCACATCCTGTGTTATCAAAGGCCAAGGCAGGCTGTCCAGCTACAGACCCCCATCCCTGCTTCTCCAACCCCTTCCCTTCCCAGGGACACTCCACCGTACATGGTAACCTCCTCCATACCACACACGTAAGTGCTCAGATGTTCATGATGACACACCTGGGGCCTATATACACATGCCACTCACACAGCCCTCTTCAGTAGCAGAGCGCTTGATAAATGCCCAAAAGTGCCCCCAGAAGCTCCACCTCACCCATAACCTCCCAGGCAGACACGGCTCAGGCTCCTACTGATCTCTTAGCAAGCTCACAGGTCAGCTGCCTGCTGTGTCCCAGGCTGCCTACCCACCTATGCAGTCCCCACATCCAGGGCCCTTGCCAAGCTCCTCAGTATCCCCAGCCTGGATTGGGACGTTTATGCTTCTGGCCTCTTATACATAAGTTTATGGATTTTAGAAGATGGGGTGTTTGGTTGAGAGAATGGAAATGTAGGGGTATCTGCAAGCAAAGCAGAGAGGAAGAGCAGGAAGGAAGAACAGTATGACTCATTTCCAGTTTTACAGTTCAGTTCCAGGGGGGAGGAAGGGCTTCTTTGTCAACACCATCAGGGCCTGGGAGTGGTGGAGGGGAACTGTCCCTGGCGTGTTGGTTGGAGGAGCTAGGACCTTCTTGAGAGGCAGCGTTTGTGTGCACTTGGGTGGCAGGAGTGCTGTGAAATCAGCATTCTGAATCCCCAGTGTTTGTCTTACATCCTAGCCTGCAAAACTACCTGGGTGCTCTAACTGTCCCGCCCACGGCCGACCAGACATGGCCCCCTGGCACTTCTGTTTATCCTTATCACGGTTCCCCAGCCGCGCACAGCTCAGCCACTGTTCCTTTCCATAGCATCGTCACTGCTGCTCACCTGCTTCTTCGCAGTCAGCCTTCCAGGCCTCTGCTCTAGTGTGTGGTACCCCACCCCAACTCGACAGCATGCAGGCTCCTGTTCCTTCCTGCCTCCACTTACTCCTTATTCTCCAAACCCATTGCTTTCTCTTGTTTTCTGACGAGTGAGCCAGTTAACCTGTGAGCTCCTAAAGGGTTTTCTTTGCTTTTTGTTTTTGTTTCTGCTTCTCTTCTTGTGCAGAAAGTCCTGGGAGCCAGGCAGCAGGAGAGTGAGAGTAGGAAGGCCAGACAGGCTCTTCTTGTACTCTACTGTCTGGGAGCAGATCTCCTGGGCCAGTCTGACCCCATTAGATCACAGAGGCTAAGGCAGTAAAGGTTGCTCACAGGCTACACCCCACCCCAGGGCCAGGGGAAGCCCAGCCACTGGCTTAGCCGCCAGTGTAGGGCTCTGTCTACACAGTACCTTGGGGTCAAGCCTGTACTAGCTTCCCTCACAAGCTCACTCCTGCCTACAGCAGCCTTGTGACTTTCGGGCTCTCATTAACCCCTTTAAACCCGAGGGAAACTGAGGCATGGAGAGCAATTGGGTAAGCAGGAGACTCCAGTCTATGTCCCTTCTTCTCACTGGTGCTCAGCCCCTCCCCTCATTGACAGTGTCTGCCCTCTCAGCTTGCCTGAGTCTTCCTGGTCCCTCTCCAACTTCCTGTCTGAACCTCTGCCTGTTTCTTTCTCCATCACCCCCTAACCCTTTGCTTAATGGCATCCAAGGTCCTCTCCTTCCTCACCCTGAGCAGAGAGCCAAACGAAGAATGCCCTGGCTGAGGCCATTCCAGTGTGCTGGAATTCCCAGGGAGCTGGGCTAAGCACACATTTGTGGAGTGGCGAGCCCTCTGTTTTCTTTGTCATTGTGCGTTTGTCTCTGTATGCTGTGTGTGTGTGCACGCATGATGCCATGTTTGGAGGCTGGAAGACAAGCTTAGAGTTCATTCTCTCTACCTTTACCTAGGGTCCCAGTGTGAAACTCAGGTAGCCAGACTGACCTGAGCTTGATTGGCAGAGCAGATAATGACAGTGAATTTTAGCCTCCCTAGTGCTGGGGTCACAGGTGAGCACCATCCTTTCCTGGCTTACTCTGTGCTGAGACTGAACACCAGGCTTTGTTTAGTTACATAAGCTCTCTCTCTCAACCCAGCTACATTCCCAGCCCCATGGAAGGCTTTTTTTAGACTTGGAATCCTAGACTAGACAGAGCTCTGTCCTTGGTGACAACAGGGGCTGCTCTCTCAAGTGCCACTCCTAGTTTGTCTGTACTTCTCTCTGGTGTGTTCCACTCCTCACCCCACCCCCAGACGTAGCCATTGACTCCCTTCAGAGCCTGCAAAATGCCCATTACAGATGAAGATGGAAAAATCAGGTAAAATACCTAAGGAATACACACCACATGTATACTCTCCCTGTGACAAACTCACGTGTGTGATCCCAGCACTGAGAGCATGGACTTACCTAGCAATAAGTCCCATTCCAACCCGGAGCCAGCGATTCCTGATTCTTTCACACACACACCCCCCATTTCACTCATCATGGTAAGGCCTGTAATGTCTCAGTGTCGGATGCAAAATCTGGCTGTGATCTTTGTGCCTCACCAGGGTCAAGGCTGGAGTCCTCTACACGTTCAGGTTTTCTGGAAAGGACTGGCCCAGACTCTGATGTGGGACACATTTCTAGATATAGGAGATGGGTGTCCCTTGGAAGGGTGGAGCCAACTCTTTGCCACAAAGAAGGCTTTGAGGTCACAGTGGGAGTAGCTAGCTGGAGGTGGTGGTCTTCATGCTGACAGCTGCACTTGACTGGAGTCTTGAGGTAAGCATGGTCACATGGTTTGAGCCAGAGAACTTGAGTTGAATGGATGCTTGCCACTTGCAGGAAGTAGCAGCCGGAAGGGCTAAGGCATGGGTATTCCTTTCACCTTGCTGCCATGGCAGTCATGAGCAGAGATGCCACTGTGTTTCTTCACCAGTGTCTCCTAGTGAGGACAGTAGAGTTCAGAATCTTCCAGGGATTTGCAATGCTCTGTTCTTTGCTATGGGGTTTTGTTTCTTTGTTTTGAGACAGGGTTTCTCTGTGTAGCTCTGACTGTCCTGGAACTCATTCTGTAGACCAGGCTGGCCTCGAACTCAGAGATCTGCCTGCCTCTTCCTCCCAAGTACTGGGATTAAACATGTGTGCCACCACAGCCTGGCGACTTACTCTGTTTTGTCTTGTCTTGCTATGTATCCCTTGCTAGCCTGAAACTCACTGTGTAACATAAACTGGGCCTATACAGATTTTCCTGCCTTTGGCTCCCAAATGCAAGGATTACAGGTATGCACCATGGTATCGGTTTCTCTGCTGTTTTAAGCCTCTAGAATATTTGTGATTTTTTATTATAAATGTTTTGCAGAGCTGGGGATGGAACCCAGGGCCTTAAGTATGCTAAGCAAGCACCCTACCATTGAGTTGAACTGCATCTCACCCCTGAAATGTTCGTAGCTGTACTGTAAACTTCCTCCTCCTGTCTGCCACCCTTCCCTCATGGGGTGATGGGAGTTTGAGAACTTTTGCACGTGACACGTGACCGGGCTAGCTGTCTTCCGATGCCATGCCATTTGTTAGGTCTCTTTAAGCCAAGACACAACATTTTACCCAGACCTAGTGTGTGGAATGGAGGCACACAGGTGATGGGGGCGACAGATACCTGGGCAAACCCCTGTAACACGGTGTGCTAAGTTCTTAGTGCCTGCGGGAATCCAGGCCTCAGCAAGCCCAGAGGAGGAAGCAGTGAGAGTATTGGGCTCAGAATGAATATGAAGGGTTGGGCTGAGCCTTCAAGCAGAGCAAAGACCGTGGTGTTTCTTAGCAGGTAGGAAGGCCACCACTACTCGGTGTCTGCTGTGTGCTGGATGCTGAGGCAGGCACTTCTCCCTTCTTATAGGAGGCCGGGTAGCTGTAGGCTGTGGACTATTGTCACTTTCATTTATGAATGAGATACCCAGGCCACCGAGGTGACAGAACCCACCCAGGGTTGGGCAGTTGATAAACACAGTGTGGGTGCTTAGATCCAGAGGGGAAATGACCCCAACTGACCCTCTGTCCCATGTGCCTCTCCCCACAGGGTCTGCTTTACAAAGCTTGGGAAAGACTAAGATTGCAAACCCCACTCTTCTCTGTGGTTAGAGAGAAGTTTCTGAAACTCGGCTCTGGTTAAGCCATGCTCCTGCGCATGAACCCTCTATGACTCCCAGCTACCATCTAGACAAGGCCTGGCTCTATCGGGTGGGTAACTTTAGCCTCTGCTGAAAGTGTCTGACTACACCAGGACCCGGGGCTGAACGTGTGCCAAGCATTCCCTGCCATTTTGTGCCTGTTGTGATTGCTTCAGTTGCTTCTTCTGTGGGCATGGGGTTTCCTAACACGTTACCTGCTGCTCTTCCCTTCCAAGCTTAGCCCAGAGGCCCCCGTTTGGTCTGAGACTTGGTAAGAGTGTTGAGTCGGTTTGGGTGTTGGCAATGACTGTTCCGAGACACGCGGACTTCTGATCACAGGACATGAGCTTTATGAGTACAAGTAAACATAGTAGCTAAGAGCTGTTTTTTCAGGGGCTGAAGAGATGGCTCAGTGGTTAAGAGCCCTGACTGCACTTGCAGAGGACCTGGGTTCAATTCCCAGCACCCACATGGCAGCTCACAACTGTCTATAACTCTAAAATTTGATATCTTCATGCAGACATACGTACAGGCAAAACGCCAATGCACATAAAATAAAAAGTTTAAAAAAAGAGTTGTTTTTCAATGACAGCAATTCTCATAGATGAGTCTGGAGACCATGCTGTTGTTGGGGTTGACTCTTTCGAAGCTGTGTGGGTGGGGGCAAGTCAGTTGACCTCTCTGATCCCGGGCTTTTCTGTCTGTGAAATGGGCAGTTATGTTGGTGCCTGCCACACAGGTTAGCAAGGACTCTAGTAGACACACCATGTGAAGAAAACCACCCTTGCCAGCTCTGCCTGAGCTCTAGGGTGTGGAGGGCCCTGCTGAGTGGGTCTGGGCTTCTGGAGGGTCCTAACGGAAGAAGCAGGTGGTGGACAGATGTAGACAGGCTGTTTGGCTCAGTGGGCTGTGCAGAGAAAATCCCAGGGTTTTATAAAAGGCATGGGTTTCCTCTATGGTCAAGTAAATATAAGAAAAGGTTGTCTCCAGGGAACTGCTCCCCACTTGAGGGCCAAAGTCCTTAGGGAACAGTCTGGAGGCTCCTTTTATGTGACTGTAAAGTAATCCAGGGCCTGGCAGGGTCGAGGTTGGGTGGTTGTGACGCGCAGGGCAGCATTCGTGTGGTCAATGATTACCTTTTATGCTTGGCCATAAAGGCAACCGCCTGGCCTACAGACAGTGTCGTTCTATACGATGGATGTCTCAGGAGGGTATCGTGGGCACAGGCACACATGCGTCTGTGCACATGCACACATAAGCACACGCGACACACACTTACACTGCTATCAAGTAGGAGCCTGCCTTCGCTGAGGTTTTTAGGACAGCCCTGGGAGGCACCCCTACCTCCCCAGGTGTTCTCTGTACCAGATGCCCAGGGGTATGGTGGGGGCCCAGTGAGTGTGAACACAAAAGAGTTCTGTCCTGGGTCGGGATCCTGTCCTGGGTCGGGATCCTGTCCTAGGTCGGGTTCCTGTCCTAGGTCGGGTTCCTGTCCTGGGTAGATCACTTGGCCCAGGAGTCAATCCTCAGAGGAATAAGGGTCTCACCACAGTTCAAAGTTTAAGTAACCTGCGGTTGGTGCAGCTGAGATCTGGTGTGCAGGGACTCGCCATAGGTTTGATGCTGGAGACCACGGCTGAGCAAGGAGGCCTCGGGTATTCTGTGTGCTACAAACTCAGGGGCTACTCCCCCAAGAGACCAAACAGGAATCTGAGAGGACAGTACTTCATTCAGGACAATCTCCTTCCTACCTCATCTCTGGTCAGGCATAGAATCCTGTCCCCAGGAAAGTAGTGGCCATCAGGGGGTCAGGGCGAGAACAGAGATGGTCAGATCAATGTTTTCCCTCTCCGTTGATAAGACCCAGAACCTTTGTCCCAGTGAGAGAGGCTGTAGAGCAAACACGGAGGGGTAGTTTGTAAGTCTCTGGTAGGTCCCTGGCTGAGGGCACAGTTGTGGGGTGCTGAGAGTGGCCATCAGGAGCCTTGCCCCAGCCAGCTTAACCTAGGTCCTGCAGTTCTCCAGGGACCAGATCAGAAAGAGTGGTGTGGCTGGGCAGTGGTGGCACACGTTTTAATCCCAGCACTGGGGAGGGAGGTAGAGGCAGGTGGATCTCTGTGAGTTCGAGGCCAGCCTGATCTACAGAGTGAGTTCCTGGACTGGATCCATACATAGCTACTGAGAAACCCTATTTTGAAAAACAAAAACAAAAATAACAACAACAAACAGAGAACAGAGAGAGAGAGAGGTGTTGTCCTCTCAGGGAGTGATCACAGAGGCCTCTGGGAGGGAGCTGCGTCTGGGGAAAGAGATTCATTCACCGCAGTCATAAATGCTCTGCTCTGTAGAACCAGAGTTGTTTTGAGGCCTGGCTAGGGCCTCCAGTCAACCTTTGGTTCTGATAAAGATAAGAGGCTCCAGGTGATAACACACAAACCAGAATCTGTCACCAGGAGCTAATTAGGGCCCTGGGTGCTGAACCTGGCCACACCCGCTACACCTGACCGGATTTTTCATGGGAGGAGGGGAGGACTGGGCTCCCTGCCCATGCCTCAGCCTTCCTGGATTTTTGTCGCCACTCTCTTTCCACTCCTTATTCCTAGCCACTCCCCTCCCCACTGCTGCTATAACAGCAAGAAATAAAACATATTCCAGCCTGTGACATCTCATCCCATTGACATAACATAGCACAATGTGTAGAGCCCATGGTGTCCTAGCTGTCTCTGCGAGACCTTGAGCCAGACACATCTCCCCGAACCTCAGTCCCTCACTTTGGACATTGGTGTGGCAATGAGACAGATACTCAGTCATCCTCTGCTGGATTCTGATGGGGTCTAAAGTCCGCTCTTCGTGCTGTGACACACTACAGGCTGTGACGCACAAAACCTATTACTAGGGCCACCCAGGAACGTAGGGTGAGTGTGTGACGCTCGACTGAATCCCCAACCCATCTCTCTTGGGAAGATGAAGATGGGAGTCAGGAGGAGGCTCTGCTGTCCCCAGGGCTTCCAGAATGCTCCCTTGTCTGTTGCCTGCTCTCGGCCACTATTTTTAACTCCATGGTCATTAAATCATGTGTTGCTGGAGAAGGATCCCGATTGGCTCTTCTCCTGTTCCTCCTCTGTGTGCCTCCCCTGTCTCTCTCTCTCTCTCTCTCTCTCTCTCTCTCTCTCTCTCTCTCTCTCTCTCTCTCACACACACACACACACACACACACACACACGCACACGTGCCCAAAGCCTACAGGTGACCAGGTGCTGGGCCAGGCTGAACCCACTTTGAGCTGGGGAGGTGATTGGATGAGGTTACTGCTGATTCCAGCTCCTCCCAGACTGAGCTCAGTGTGGGTTCCCCTTCATAGTTTGCAGGGTTCAACCTCAGAGCAAGGCAAGAGCAGAGACGTGTGGCCCGGTTGTGCGTGGATGAAGAGACAGACCTCGGCTGGGGATGTATATGTGGGAGAGGGTAGTAAAGGAAGAAGGCTCTTCCATCTTGCCCTTCCCCCTTCGAGTTACTTGTGGACTCAGCTTGCTAGCTCAGAGCTGGGTCCAGGGTAGTTGGTGACTCCCGCCAGCTCTCACAAGTCTGTGCCATAGAAAGAAAGGCAAAAGTCTGTCTCTGAGGATGGAGTACACAGACATACCTTAGCGGACAGTGGCCGGAAGAACAAAGGTTATGCCTGCCTACAGTGTGTGTGTGTGTGTGTGTGTGTGTGTGTGTGTGTGTGTGTTGGGGGCGGGTGTTAGTAGGGGAGTCCTTGGGAAGGAATGCCCAAAGTGACCCTGGGAAAGTAGCAGATGGTAGAACAGCTTCCCTCAGTTTCGGTTTCCATCTAAACAGCGGGTGTCATTGGTACGCTTTCTTCATGAATCCGTACGTATAAAGTACGGCACTCAGGGCCTGGCTGGTGACCGGTGATGGGTGCCAATGGGTGGATAGCTGATGTTATGGTGGTGGGGGAGTGGGCGTGGGTTGTCTAGGGCAGAGTCAACAGCACGGGGGTAAAAACGAGGAAATTCAAAGGCGGACGAGTCTGCCGCCCTGGAAAGAGTGACGGGAATTGACCGCTCAAGGTGTGTGGAGCTGTATATACAAAGAGAGCCGTGCAGCAGCGAGCACTGACCCAGCATGCATCGTGGTGGTGGGGCGGAGTCGGGCTTCCCAGGCCGGAGAGACTCTGAGACTGACTGCCAGGTCCTGTCCAGACTACAGAGCTGTGGGAAGGTCCAAGACTGGGAACCTTGGATAGCCTTGTTGTTGTTGTTGTTGTTATTATTAATCTGTTGTTTGTTCGCACATGTTGTTTGTGTGGATGCATAAGTGCCATGTCATGCATGAAAGTCAGTGACAACTTTTGGGGGTCACTTGTGTTCTTCTACCGTGTGGGTCTTGGAGACCACAGCCAGGCCGTCAGGCTTGGTGGCGAACACCCTTACCCGGGACGCCATCTTGCTAGCCTAGATTCTCTTTCTACAGGACTTGGGTGAAGAGGAGTCTGGGAGTGTGTGTTGGGAGGTAGATGGGAGATCACTGTCTGTTCTGGGGAGGGGTCCACAGCTCTCTCTCTCTCAGCCGTTGATCCTCGAGCATAGAACAGCATAGTTGAGTGGGTGACCCGGAAGGCTGAATTCCACACACCCTGTTCTCACCCAGCCCTATTCTTCTTCCTCACTGCCCCAGCCCCATGAGGGGACGTTTCATGTCTTCAGAACACAGCTAGGTGTGAGCTTGTGAGAGTGTGTGTGGGCGCTCATGTCCCGGTGTGGGTGTGGAGGTCAGAGGGCAGCTTGAAGGAGTCAGTTCTCTCCCTCCAACTTGTGGGTCCGAGGGATCCAACCCAGGGCCTCAGGCTCTGCACCGAGTTTCCCTTACCTAGTGAACCCTCTCCCCAGCCCGTACATACATGGTGTTTCTAGTTCAGATTGTTAAGGCCGGTCAGTCCCCTGTCCTTAGACCCTACACGGCTCCTTCCTCCCAGAGCTCACCGGAACTTGGGCAAAGCAGTAGTCTGCTTAATTCTGAGTTAAGCAGAGTGAGGAGGAGGGGCTGGCAGGCCCTGCCAAGAAGGAGCCCTGAAGTTTTCCTGCTGAGTCTTGGAATCATAAGCCCTGAAGAGGGAGATCTATGGGGAGTTTGTACAGCATCCTTTGGCCGACATCACAGGCAGGTCTGCGGCTTGCCGGCCAGTGAGTCCTACCAAAGCAGCAAGCCCCAGGATCGACCTGCCTCAAAAAAATAAGGCAGAGATAGATCTGTCTCAGTCAGGGTCTACTACCGTTGAGGAAACACCATGACCAAAAACAGCTTAGGGAGGAAAGGGTTTGTTTGGCTTACACTTCCCTATCATGGTTCATCACTGAAGGAAGTCAAGACAGAAACTCACACAGGGCAGGGTCCTGGAGGCAGGAGCTGATGCAGAGGCCATGAGGGAGCTGCTTACTGGCTTGCTCTGCCTGCTTTCTTATAGAACCCAGGACCATTGGCCCAGGGATGGCACCACCCACAATGGGCCTTCCCCCATCATTCATTAATTAAGAAAATACCCTATAGGCTTGCCAACATCTGGATCTTATGGAGACAGTTTCTCAGCTGAGGGTTCCTCCTTTCCTTGACTCCAGCTTGTGTCAAGTTGACATAAACTAGCCAGGACAAGGTCCATAGAAGAAAACAATGTTGACTTCTGACCTCTACATCAATACACATAGGTGACCTCTACATGAATACACATAGGTGAGCATACTCACACATACACCCCACCCTACACACATATACCACATACACATACATTATAAACATATCCCACACACATACAGTTCACTCTAACACAAATACCATACACACGTCCTACACAACACACACATATCACACACATATTATTACACATCACATATTCACACCACACACATATACACCTACCCTGTTCACATGTAACATACACATAAACTACACATCACACACAATATACACATCTACCGTACCCCGTACACATCACATGCAGTCCCCACACTCGCTGTACATGACACACATTTCACACAATACACTATCCATACATATATAACAACACACATATGCACATCACACACACCACACACATACACATACCACACACACTGGAACATGACAGGTAGATAGATGTACATGCCTGCAATCCCTGCACTCAGGAGGCTAAGGCAGGTCACAGAATAAGTGTCAGGTCAGACTGGGCTACACGGTAAGGCCTTGTCTCGGAGGAGCGGGGAGAGGAGGAGTAGGAGACAGGAAGAGGAGGGGAAAGGAGGAAAAAGAAAGGTATGTAGTATAAGAGCTAAGAGTGGGAATATGGCCTGCAGCAGGCAGCCTGGGCTTGAAGCCTGACTACCCACTGAGGGACTTAGCTCATCTGTCTTTGGGTCTCAGTTTCCAAAACTATAAAATGGGCACAGGAACACTGTTTCTCTCATAGGCTCATTACAATAATCAAACGGAAAAAAAAATTGTTTAGGAAAGGTTTTTTTGTTTTTTGTTTTTTTTCACAGAGTAAATATGATATAGGTGTGTTGGTCCTCGTTGAACAAATGATATAGCTACCTGTCCTGTTATGCCCAGGCTGGCACACAGCTCTGGCAGAGGGTGTGGTAGGGTGACCACTGCCAGTATATCCAAAGTCCCCTGCTGAGTTGCCAGAAGGCCTGCCCTGGCACTTCTTAGCCCCCAAGTCTAGAAAAGTAATTGTGTTTCCCCAAGGTGTGGCGGGTGGGGAGCAGGAGCCCGGGAGCCCCCAGCATGGGCTGAAGTCCCCACTCACACTCCACAGCCCTCGCCATTGCTGTCAGGTGTCAGTCATGCCTTAGTGCTGGAGCAAGCACAGGGGTGTGGGGACTCCCCGCCCTGACTGGAGCCTCAGTCTCTGGTGGTGACACGTGAGAGAAAGATGATGCTAGCTGTGCTAGAGAGCTCAGGTGGAGAGGTTTTCTATTGGGGGAAAGTGAATGGGAAAAGAGGGAAAGGGAGAGGGTAGACTAGCCTCTGGGGACAGGAGCGGCCGGAGAGAAGAGAGAGCGAGAGAGACAGATGGAGACAGAGGGAGAAAGAGAGAGATGGGAAGTGGGCAGGGCCCCTTTAAAAGGGAACATAGTGAATGTGCACAGGAGGGGCTCCTAGTGGCTGCAGCTAAGGACATATACCCAAGTTCAGGCCAATACAGATGCCTGAATTCTAACATCTGGGCCATGCCAACCTCTCAGGCTGGTTCTTACCTGCCTTACGGCTCTGTTTTCACCTAGTCAACAAACATTTCCGGAGGCCCAGTTGTGTGTCATACAGATAAACCCGAGGTACATTTTACCTCTTCCTGTCTTGGCCAGAGTTCCCTTGCTTTGACAAATGCATGAAAAACAAAACGAAAAACAGCATCAGGGAGGAAGGATTTATTTCAGCTCATGGTCTCAGAGATTTCAGTCTGGTGGGGACAACTTGGCAGAACAGACACTTTCACCTCATGCTGGCCAGGAGGCAAGCGGGGAGGGCAGAAGAGATGGCTCAGTGAGTTAAAGCATTTGCCATGCAATCCTGACTCTGAGCTTTGATCCTCAGAACCCACATAAAGCTGGGCATAGCCTCCCAGGGGTCTGTAATCCCAGAAGGCTTCTGTGGAGATGGGAGAGTCACTGGGAGTCCCCATACTGGCTAGCCTTGAGCCTCACACAGACAGACATACATGCAGGCAAAATACCAATACATAAAAAAAAAAAAACATTTTAAAAAATAAAAATAGCCGGGCGATGGTGGCGCACGCCTTTAATCCCAGCACTCGGGAGGCAGAGGCAGGTGGATCTCTGTGAGTTCGAGACCAGCCTGGTCTACAGAGCTAGTTCCAGGACAGGCTCCAAAGCCACAGAGAAACCCTGTCTTGAAAAAACCAAAAAAAAAAATAAAAAATAAATAAATAAAAATAAAAAAAAGTAAAAAAAAAATAAAAAATAAAAATAAAAATGGAGGTCCCCTCTGTAATGATTGTTCTATCTCTTTAAGAGACAAACCATGCCCACGCCCTCCCCCATCAGCTGAGGCAGGCTGATCTTCAGCTTCCAGCCTGAGCTCTCTCTCTTTTCTGTCTTCCTCTGGAGAGGCAACTTCTGCCTCTCTACCAACTTCTCCCCCTCCCCCACTTCTGTCCCTCTCTTCTCTCTCTCCCCCCTCCTTCTTTCTCTCTCTCTCCCCCTTCTCCCCTTTTCCTTCCCCTCCATAACCCCCTGAATAAATATTTAACCTCACTCTGCATGTTGTCCCTATCCATGTCTGTCTCTTGCCTGCCCGCCACGTGTCTCCCTGCCTGCGACTAGCCACCACTCAAGGACGGGCAGCCATCTCTGTCTGGGACTGGCTGCTCTCAGGGCTTGCTGCCTGCTGCCACATGCCCGGCTACCACCGCTTGGGGACCTACGGCATTTCTGCTGCCTACTGCCACAGGGGATCTTGCAGCATTTTTTATTTTTCCATTATACCCTCTTACCTCCCACAAGGCTCAGAGCTCCCCACAACCTGCTTCCTGGGTATTCCCCCCTCCCTGAGCTGTTTGCATGCTGGGTTTGAGGGACAGCCCAGTCCCCTAGGTAGGGCTTCATAGAGTTCTGAGCCCTGCATGGAGATGCAGAACACAGATCTTGTGCCAGGGTTGTGGTGCTCAGGTTCTAATTCACTTTTTTTTTTCTTGAGCTGTACTTTGTGCTTGCTGCATGAACCCAAGTGTTGATTCCTTACTGAATCACAGGGCATCCCTGGACTTGCAATACAGTAGGAGCAGAGACCCAGGAGCACTCTTTGTTGTGCATATGCATGATTGCCTGTGTGTGGGTATGTGCACCTGAATGCCAATGCCCATGGAGGCCAGAGGGTGGCGTCAGATCCCTTGGAGCTCAAGTTACAGGAGGTTGTGAGCCATCTAGTGTGGGTGCTAAGAACCAAATTCCTCTGTAGGAGCAGCCAGTGCACTGAACTGCTGGGCCATCTCTTTAGCCTTTTCTCTTTTCCTTCCTTCCTCCCTCCCTCCCTCCCTCTCTCCCTTCCTCCCTCCCTCCCTCTCTCCCTCCCTCCGTCCCTTTTTCCTTTTCCCTCCTTCTTTTCTCTCTTTTCTTTCTTGAGACAGGGTCTCATGTGACCTAGGCCTGACCTAGAAGTCAGTGTAGCTGAGGATGACCTTGCCTTGTGCTCCCTCCGTCTTCTTCACCTCTCCAGTTCTGGGGTTACAGTTGTTGCCGACATACTCCGTGTCTCAGGAGCCACTCCATGGGGAATGAGGACATTGGGATCCAGGCAGTTGTCATGTACGTAGATGTCAGACATGGACAAACATTCTGTTTTTTTTAATTTTTATTTTATTTTGAACACACTTTGGGAGAGCCGACACTTTACAAATGCAGCATTTTCATGAACATGAGATAATTTTTGAAAATTTTATTTCTTTGCTGTGTGTTTGTGTACCGGTGCCACCGCGGCATGTGGGGGGCAGAGGACAGCTTCCAGGAGTTGGTTCTCCTGGGTCAGGTTTCAGAGCCAGTGCCTTTGCCAGCCTCCATGACATGCTTTTTAAATAGACCTACATACTGTCGTTGATTAAGTCTATTTTGATTTCTTGAGATGGAGTTTCACGTATTCCAAGCAGGCCTCAACTTCTCCATGTAGCCAAGGATAGCGCTGAATTTCTGTTCCTCCTGCTCCTACCTTCCAAGTTCTGGGATGACAGACATGAGCTGCTGCACCCAGCTTTGTGTAGTGCCGGGGATCGAACCCAGCCAGGGCTTTGCGCCTGTTAGGCAAGAGCTCTACCAACTGAGCTGCAGCCACAGCTCCTGCTGGTTCAACTGAAATGTCTTTACCAGCAGAGATTCTCGCACTCACTACTGGCACGGCTTGAGAAAGCAGTCATGATAGGAACACTCACTTCCTGAGCATTCCACAGGCCAGGACTTCCGTAGACAAGGAAGACACAGTGGCAAAGGAAGCCATTAGGCTTGACCTCAGGAGGCTGGTGTCCCAGACCAGAGGTCTTAAGAGACTTTGGGGCTGTTTATGGGAGTTTGGATGGGGGGGGGGGAGGCTTAACCATCAGCAGGGCCTACTCAGTGTCCACTGTTCCTGTCTGGCTTTTTTTGTGCTGGGGAGGTTGCGAGGCAGACACACCTGACCGACTCCCAGGCTGTGGGGCTCTATTTTTAGAAGGGTCAGCCTCCACACCTGCTCAGGTGCCCAGCTGCTGGAGAGAGCCCAGCGAGCCTACCTGTAGAGGGAACCTGTCTCCGCTAACACAGCTGTCTCCGCCAACACAGCTGTCTCTACCATACAGGTAGGCCCACCCTTCAGACAGAGGAGCCTCCGGGCCCAGCTCATCAGGGTGGGCCAGAACAGGACTTTGCTAATCTACAGATCTGACAGGGAAGCCCCAGCTCCTCTCCCTTATTGCTCACATCGGCAGGTCTATCTCCTATCTCCCAGACTGAGGTGCCCTGAAGGTCACCCAGCTCTGGAGCCTTCCAGGCCTCAGCCTGTGCGCCACGTCTCATACCTGTGAACCCTTACAACAGCCCTTAGGGCCAGCAGAGACTCCACTTCCTGGTCAAATGTCACAGAGGAGATCCAGCCTGTCCCAGAATCCCTAGTCACCTAGGTCCTTGGTCTTTGCTGGTCTCCGGATGGATGATGCTTGCTATAGCTGAGCTGTATCTCAGAAGCCCCTCCCTGTAGAATGACAGCCACCTTTAGAATCCAGGTGGTAGCAGAGAAGCGGCAGGCACGGGACCCAGCTACGTTATATCCTTTGGGCCCTCCTCTACGGAAGAACCGTCCATGGCTCTCGATAGAAAGGCCAGCCTGAAGCTCGCTCTGGTGGTGTGCTGGCTAATTTTATGTCACCTGGACACAAGTTGGAGTCATCAGAAAGAAGGGAGTCCCAGTTGAGAAAATGCCTCCTTAAGATCTGGCTGTAGGTTAGCACGATAGTAGTGGTGCCCGCCTTTAATCCCAGCACTCAAGAGGCAGAGGCAAGCGGATCTCTGTGAGTTCCAGGCCAGCCTGGTCTATAAGAGCTAGTTCCAGAGCAGCTAGGACTATTATACAGAGAACCGTGTCTCAGAAAAATAAAAACAAAACAGAAAAACAAACAAACAAACAAAAAACCCCACCCCAAAACCAACAACCCTGTCTCAAAAAACCAAAACAACAACACCTCCCCCCAAATCTGGCTGTAGGCAAAGCCATTTTCTTAATTACTGACTGATGGAGAAGGGGAGGGCCTAGCCTGTTGTGGATGGTACCACTGCTGGGCTGGTGGTCCCGGGTGCTATAAGAAAACAGGTTAAACAAGCCAGGAGGAGCAAGCCAGTAAGCTGCACTCCTCCATGGCCTCCACATCAGCTCCTGCCTCCAGGTTCCTGCCCTGCTTAAGTTCCTGCCCTCACTGCTTTTGATGATGAACTAACTGTTATATGAACTTGGGTGTAATAAACCCTTGCCTCCCCACGCTGCTTTTGGTCATGTGTCTCATGACAGCAATAGGAAGCCTAACTGAGACAGGTGGGGGGCACGTAGCCTTTGTGCTGCTCCATCCCGCCCCAGAAGCCCTCAGTCAGGCTAGTACAGACACAGTCCTGCTGTGCCTCTGGCTCTGTTCAGGCCCCTCTCTGTCTCTGAAACTTGAGAAGGAAGGTCCAAGCAGTTAGGGCTAGAGCCTAGAGCGTGCCTCTGCATTCCCCGGGCATCTGTGTGGCATTTTCTTTATGCTCTGTATAAAAATGGAGAAGCTGGGCTGGAGAGATGGCTCAGTGGTTAAGAGCATTGCCTGCTCTTCCAAAGGTCCTGAGTTCAATTCCCAGCAACCACATGGTGGCTCACAACCATCTGTAATGAGGTCTGGTGCCCTCTTCTGGCCTACAGACATACACACAGACAGAATATTGTATACATAATAAATAAATAAATTAAAAAAAAATGGAGAAGCTGAGTGCAGCAATTGGTTGAGATCATCCGGCTAGAACTGAGCACGGGTGGGATGCAGGCTGGTCCCACCTGAATCCACTCTGTCATGTAACTCACTGGGACTGCATATGTTGCGAATTAGGTTGGTACGATAAATAACCAGGCCAGCTCAAGAATAACAATTATATTTTAATGGTTATAAGGGGAAACTCACGCTACAAGAGTAGGAGGTCCGACTTTCTATCTGTCCAGCGGGAGCAGCGCAGAGAGAGAGAGAGAGAGAGAGAGAGAGAGAGAGAGAGAGAGAGAGAGAGATAGAGAGAGATATGAGCTCCAGGTAGCCATGCCTTAACTAGGTGATTGGTTGACAGCTTCCCCATCATGCATAGATCTTGACTGTATGACTTTGGGCTAAACCCTATGAAAGACAGAGGCAGACTTCTGGAAGGACACTAACATACATGCATGCACACACGTGTGTGCATATACATGAGCAGGGTTCTGATACCCCCACCAAGTAGTAGGGAGATGGGGACAGTCCTCTGGGCTGGGGAGCGGGGAGAGAAGGCAGATGAGGCGGAAGTACAGATGCCTGGAATTCTCATGGCCCCCAGTCTTGTACCCTCAATGCTCGCTCGACTGCTCCCTAACCTGACCCCTTCCAACAATGAGCTCCATTTCCTTTGAAAATGAGAGCAGGAAGGAGAAAATGCCATCTGCTTGACAGTTTCACCGTGTCTTTGAGGACAGTTTGGTCCCTTCCTATCTCTGGCTCTGCCTCCTTCATGCTACCCGTGGCATCATTGCACGAACCGCATCTTACCCTGGACTGACTCCACATCCTAAAGATCTCCATGCTTTCCCCGGGGAGGCAGGCTGCTCTGTGGCTGAAAGACACAGGAGGACAGGGACCTGGCGCTGGGGATGGAACCCAGGGCTCCCAGCATGCTAGGCAAGCAATGATCAACTGCTCTCTCCCCTAACTCATTTCTCTCGGGAGGAAACTGAGATGCAGCAAAGTCCTAGGACTCACCCGGGATCATACTGAAGCTCTGAACCCAAGTCTAGGAACAGAGAACCATCCCGTTGGCCTAAAGTCATCTCAAGCCCAGGCTAGAAAGAAGCAAAGGATGGGCGTTAGGAACCAGAGAATAAAGTTGGGAAGAGCCCCTGGTATTGGGTGGGGCACCTCACTGATGTGGCATTACCATCCTGGAGCTCTGAAGAGGAAGAAACAATGTTTGGAAAAGCATCGCATGCCCCACGTCAGAAAGCACTGGTCACATGACCGCAGATGGCGGTGGGCAGCAGGCAGCCTGCACAGCCATGCGTGACAGTCTGTAGAGTTATCTGTTGAGTGGGAAGGTGTCTGGGGAGAAGACAGGAGTGACTAATACTTTCATCAAGGATTAAGTGGTGACCGAGTCCATCCATCCCATCAACCAGTGCTTTGCTTTGGTTTTTTTTTTTTTCTTTGATTTTTTAAGACAGGGTTTCTCTGTGTAGCTGTGGCTATCCTGAAACTCACTTTATAGACCAGACTGACCTTGAACTCAGAGATCTGCCTGCTTCTGCATCTTGAGTGCTGGGATTAAAGGCATGCACCACCACCTCCCAGCCTGTTTTTCTTTCTTTTTTCTTTCTTTCTTTCTTTCTTTCTTTCTTTCTTTCTTTCTTTCTTTCCTATAGTACACCAAGTATCAGACTGGGAATTGGGACTTTCCAGGTTTGAAATCTACTCTAGGAAGGCGCTTCAGTGGGGACAGGACAGACAGCCTTTCTGGGACAGAACTCCATCAACAGACCTTTCCCTCTGCTGGGCCTTCTCTGTGCTCCAGGCTTCCTGAGAGAGCCACACACCCCCATAGATCCTGTCTCTGTCCTTCTGTCTCCTTCAAAGTCCTTTCCTACAGATTGTACCAGGCTTTTTCTTTTGGGCCACCAACCAGTTCCCAAATCATGACATGGAGACTTATTATTAGTTTTGAATGTTTGACCTTAGTTTAGCTCTTTTCTGGCAATCTCTTTTAACTTAACCTGTTTCTCTTTATCCACCTTTCGCCTCGGGGCTTTATTACCTTTCTTACTTTCTATATATCTTACCTCCCCTGCTTCTCACGTCTGGCTGGTTGGCATCTGCCTGGCTTCTGGCTCTGGCCAGTTCCCTCTTTCTCTCCTTCTTTCCTTCATCTCTGAGATTTCTCCTCTTATTTACTTGTTCTCTTTGTCTGTCAGTCCCACCCATCCCTTTCCTGCCTAGCTATTGGCTATTCAGCTTTTTATTAGACCAATCAGGTGCCTTAGGCAGGCAAGGTGAAAGAGATGCAACACATATTTACATAGTTAAACAAATGCAGCATAAACAAATACAGCACACCTTTACACAGTTAAAGTAATATTCTGCAGCATAAACAAATATAACCCATCTTCACCCACTTAAAATAATATTCCACAACAACAGATGGCACCTGTCATCCATCATCCCTCCCTCCATCCTTCCTTCCCGCCATCTTTTCTGCTTTATTTTTCTATTACATATATATTTATACCATATATATATATATATATATATATATATATGGTTTATAAAAGAGAGAGGTGTATATTTAAAAGGATAGAGAGATCTGCATTTAGGATACATAAACATAGTCTGACATTGGACGTGGTGGTACAGACGTGAGACACCAGCACTTGGCAGGCTAATGCAGGGGAGTTTGAGCTCCAGTGGGCGTGGGCTACTCAGTAAGACCCGTCTCAAAACAGGGAGGGAGGGAAGGAGAAAGGAAAGGGAAGGAAGAGAGAGAGAGGGAAGGAGGGAGGAAGGGGAGGGAGAAGGGAGAATGGGAATGAAAGCAACTTCTACTCTGTGTTGGTGTTAGAATCCAGGCCTGCCACGTACTAGGTAACTGCTCTCCCACCCCTAGCCGCAGGGACCAATTCTTGGCCCTCTTTGCTGGCTTTAATGGACTTTCTGGAATGAGAGTTGAAGGAATACACCCTTGGGGGATCAGGCAGAGGTACCCAGGCCCAGCCCCTTGTCCAGGCCTGCCTGGCCCTCCCTATCTCTCCTCAGGACTTCAGCTTCTGGGGACAGAATGGTGATGTAGAAGGACCTGGTCCTGGAGCAAGAAGCCTGTTGGATCCTGACTGATAATTCCACAATGGGCGTAAGTAGATCGCCAGCCCTGCCCCAGGCCACTCATTCCTGCTCTGTAGGTTGGGAAACTGAGCTGGGAAACAAGCCTCAAATGCTAGACTGAGTTGGTCTTAGCCTTTTCCTTCCTCCTTCCCTCCCTCCCTCCCTCCCTCCCTCCCTCCCTCCCTTCCTCCCTCCCCTACTCCCGAATCCCCTCCCTTCTCTCTTTCCTCTTTCCCTCCCCCTTCTTTCCTTCTGTTCCCCCTCCCCCATCCCAAGACAGGGTCTCTGTATGTAGCCCTAGCTGTTCTAACTCACTCTGTAGATCAGGTTGGCCTTGAACTCACAGAGATCCGCCTGCCTCTGCTCCCCTGTGCTGGGATTAAAGGTGTGCGCCACCACCACTGGACATTAGTTGAGTATTTTAAACATTTTGTTTGATACAAAGAAAGGGTGGTAGAGAATAAAGAATTTCTTGTAATACCAGCACTCAAGACACAGAGATGAACAGATCTTGAACTCAAGGCTAACTTGGACTACAAAACAAGACACCATGTCTAAAAAGAGCAGAAAGGAATAGTGCCAGAATTCACATCTGGGCAAAGTCAGGCACAATAACGAATTCCCAAAATCCCAGCATGTAGAAGGCTGAGGCAGGAAAATTGTGACGTTCCAGGCCGGCCTGAGCTACATAGTGAATTCTGGGCCATTCTGGGCCACAGAGTGAAGTCCAGCTACAAAGTGAGACAGACAGACCTTGTTTCAAAGCGAAACAACAGCAACAAATCTGTAAACAAATCTTCCAACACCTATGCTCCTAAGAACCAAGTCCATGGTCAGAGAGAGAGAGAGCCATCTCTGCTTCAGTTGCAGGCTTTTGTATATTTCTGGGGTGTACTTCTCTCAGAAGAGTACCGTCCCTGCGAGTAGGCTGTTTGGAAGCAAATGGACCAGGGCTCACTGTGCGAGAGGCTGTCTTCTGTGCTGCTCTCTGATCTGCAAAGCACACTGCCAGGGGCTTCCCCCAGTGCCCAGCTCCTGCCCACTGGCTTCTCCTGTGCGTCCATGTATCCTCGTCATCGTTCCAGGTGTCTGTCCCCCTCCCCAGCTGACGGTCATTGCTGAAGCGGTCACAGTACCAGAGATGTGGTACCATTCTAGCCAACGTCTAGTCAGGTCAGTTTCGTGGGTGCTTCTGGGAAAAAAATTTCCTTCATCTTACAGTGGGACAGATGGCGAGATTCCTCCTGCTGTTTGTTTGTTTTGCTTGTGAACATTGCTGTACTGTGGTGTGATGTCTGGGGTGGTGGCAGCCATCTTGCAGGCAAGGATAAGACAGCCAGCTTAGGGAAGAGAAAGAAGAAATGACCTGGATCCTTGATGATGCTCAGCCCCAGAGCCAACCTGTCTTGAAGCAGCCCTTGCTCTGAACTTACTGTTCTCTGAGAAAATATGCTGTCTTTATTATCCAAGAACTCTCATAGAGATCTCCCGTTTCTTGTCTTGTTAAGACCTCTGAGGCCTGAGATGGAAACAGGAGAACCACCACCCAAACTCATAGCTGCCCACAGGAGCAGAACCACGTTAGGTGAGGACAATCAGATTCCTTCACCGAGGGAGGCGTTGAGCAGCCTTCCCCTGTTGATTCAGAGGGGAAGAGAGCACCCCAGCTTGGTTCTATACCCAGAATCCCCTTCATTCCATCAAAAGGGCCCACACTCTGACTCCTATCGCCTGTGGGGTCAGCAGAGGAGAAGGCTGGGGGCTGACTGGCTTCATTCACTGAGTCAGGGTAGAAAACAGATGCTCAGGAACCCCGCTGGGCCGAGGCTCAGCCTGGACAGAGGTGGACCTATCCTCAGCTCTGATCCACCCATATCAAGGTCCAGATGTGGCTGCTTCCATGTATTAATGATCCTTTGGATTTGTCAAAGTCCAGCCACAGTTAGCCTTAGCCCAGCCTCAGACTTACCAAGTCCCCAGGGGAAGAACTCAGTCATGAGCAGACCTGAGGGCTGGTGAAAGGGATGTGGGAGCTGGACCAGAGAGCTTCAGATGAGGCCTGCTCCGTCACCCATGCTGAGTTCCTAAGGTCTGTGTCAGCCATCACCTGCTGTATAACTTAGCTGCCACAGACTTAGTAGCTAGAGGGCTAGGGATGTAGTTCAGTTGGCGAAGAGTTTGCCTACCATGCCATAAAGACCTGGGTTCAAACCCCAGAGTCAGTTAAACCAGGGATAGTGGCACATGTGTGCTCTTGGGACTGTGGAGGCCAACGGTCAGTTCAAGGCTGGGACTGCAGAGATGGCTCAGTGTGTAAAAGCATTCGCTGCCAAGCCTGATAATCTGAGCTTGCTCCCTGGAACTCACGTGGTAGAAGAAGCCAAGTCTTGCAAATTGTTCTCTTCTCTCTCTCTCTCTCTCTCTCTCTCTCTCTCTCTCTCTCTGTCTCTTTCTCTCTCTCTCTCTGTCTCTCTCTTTCTTTCTCTCTTTCTGTCTCTCTCTTTTTTTTTTCTCTCTCTCTCCACACACACACACACACACACACACACACACACACACACACTGATGCATGCACATACTCACGCACAAGCCAGGTGGTGTCTTTTATTCCAGTATGCAGGACATAGAGGCAGGCAGATCTCTATGAGTTCCAGGCCATCCAAGGCTACATCCAGACCTTGTCTCAAAAACAACAAAAGCAGCAACAAACCACACATATGCACAATTAATATTTTTTTAAAGCAATAGTGGGCAGGAGAGATGGCTCAGTGGTTAAGAGCACTGGCTGCTTTTCCAGAGGATCCAGGTTCAATTCCCAGCACCCCCAAAGGAGTTTACAACATTCATAACTACAGTTCCAGGGGTCTGAAGCTTCTTCTGACCTCCACAGCTGCAAGGCACACACGTGGTGTGCAGACAAACATTCAAGCAAAAACTCATACACATAAAGATTTATTCATTTTATCTATCTATTTATTTATTTAAAATCTGAGAGAGAGTCTTACTATGTAGTTCTGGCTGTCCTGGAACTCACTTATGTAGACCAGGCTGGCCTCGAACTCGTGAAATCCTTCTGCCTCTGTCTACCAAGCACTGCAATTAAAGGCATGTGTCACTACTCCCAGCAAAATCAAGAGATCTTAAAAAAAAAAGTACAAGGTCATACTCAGCTACATTTGAGGCCAATCTAGAATATATGAAGACCCTGTCTCCAAAATAAACAAACAGATAAATAAAATAAGGGAAGTAAGAAAGAAAGTATAAACTTAGGAGCTCATCTGCCCGTGGTTCTAGCACTTAGGTAGGGTTAGGGGGACAGCTCATCCGGTCTGTACATGGCAGCGTGCCTCAGAAAGTCTGATGGGGCAGGGGAGGGCAGGCCCCGAGGGACACCTGTTCCCAGTCTCACTGTCTTCTGTTCTTCCTCAGCTAAGGGTGGAGGGAGCAGGTAGAAGGTGTGGAAGATGAGAACAGGCCAGGCCAGGAGTCAGTGTGGCTCGGCCACCCCAGCAGCTGGATGTCACTGTGGTGGTCCCAGAGGATGGCCATGTTCCTTGCATCTAAGACCATCGCTGGGCCAGGCCCGTAACTCCCAGCTCTTGGGGAGGCTGAGTTAGGAAACCTGCCTAGGCTAAAGAGTGAGCTAAACAGTGGGGCATGTAGGGAGACCCTGCCTCAAAATGTGTGAGTACATGGTGTGTGTATGTGAGCATGCCTGTGAATATTTGTGTGTATAGTGTGTGTGAGCATGTGTGTGTGTGTGTAAGCATGAGTATGGGTGTGTGTATGTGAGCATGTGTGTGTGTGAATGTGGGTGGTGTATGTATCTATTTGGGTGTGTGAGTGTATGATAGTGCATGTGTATGTGGTGTGTGTATATTTGTGTGGGGGCTTGGTTTTACACCCTGCAAACTGAGTGGCTGGCATCACTTTTACCATATTCTGTTGGTCACAGCAAGTCACAGGGCAACCCTGAGCTTTGTAGTGAGGATGGGAAAAAGAGTCTTCCTCACAGAGAGGGGAGGAGGGCTGGGACAGCCCAGTCACCTAGGTGACCTCTGTGATCCTTAGGCTTCTTATCTGTAAAATGATAACAATTCTCACCTCCCAGGGGTACAGTGTGTGAAGGTGAATAAATGTTGGGACAACAATTTCTGCACCAGAATGATGCCTTGTTCAGCCGGGGTTCTGCTCCCATCCTCCAGTCTGGTTTTATAGATGATTACCTATTTGCTGTTTTGTTCCACACATCCATCCACCCATCCATCTGTCTGTCTGTCCATCTGTCCATCCATCCTCCAACTCTCAGATCCTTTGACCCAGGTGCCATTCCGGAAGCCAGGGATCATAGCAAAGACTATGACCATCTCTGCTGTTCCCAGAGCTCATATTAAGAGAAACAGTCGATGGGCAGGAAGTAAGGGCTGAGATGAAGGAAGTCATGAAGGAAAAAACATGGGCTGAGCCGGGCGGTGGTGGCGCACGCCTTTAATCCCAGCACTTGGGAGGCAGAGGCAGGTGGATCTCTGTGAGTTCGAGGCCAGCCTGGTCTACAAAGGGAGTTCCAGGACAGGCTCCAAAGCTACAGAGAAACCCTGTCTCGAAAAACCAAAAAAAAAAAAAAAAAAAAAAAAAAGAAAAAACATGGGCTGCAGTTGATTGGTGTGGCTTGGATAGCTTGTTTAGAGATTGTTCCTTAAGTCAGTTTTAGAGGAGGAACCAGGAGGGTGACTTCGGTGCTGGGAGACCACTGGGGCCCCCAGGAGCCGGTGAGAGGGAGGGAAAGGAGGGGAGAAAAGGGTGGTACAGAGCACAGGCTTGGAGGAACACCCTCTCCAGACCCTGTGTGGCTCCCTCCGCTAGGGTATTGAGATGGGGCTGCACGGAGGACCACCTGGGGCTACCGCTGACTGCTGGCTGCTCTTATCTCTGCTTGGTTAGACAGTATCTCACATAAATAGGACCTGAGTGCAGGGGGCGTTGCTGTTCCCTGGTGTCTCCAGGGGCCTAGAATCTCGTTGGGCCATGGAAGATTTTCCAGCATCTGCTGCTGTCTAGACAGGAGACAAGAAGGGAGAGCCCCCAATATAGAAATGAGGGCTTTCCCTCCCCAATCCCCTGGCTAAACTTTAGACAGGACAGAAGAAGGGGAGTGTGACCGACCTGCACACCACCCGGTGCACACATATTGGTGCCAAGCTATGAACCCTGTGGTGGTGCCCCCCCTCCCCTGGCCTCTTCGCACGTGGTTTGGAGCCCCTAGTGTAGACCAGAGACAGAGCGTCCTGTCCTTTGAGGCTGTGGTACAGGCAGGGGTAAAAGCAGATCCTGGCCACACATGTGCGCACACACACATGCAGCTGCCCCTCCTCCTGCCCTTCCTGCCCTTCCCAGCATGCACATGTGAACAATCAACTGCTCTGACCAGGCGGCCCCTAGACCTTAGACTCAGGTACACCACCCTGCATGCTGCCCTGCCAAGGACAGAGAGGTGGAGGAAGCGGTGAGGGCACCTTCCTGCCTCTGAACTTCCACCTTTACCTCTCTGTGCCGCACAGAGGGCACCCAGCTGTTTATCAGTCTTTGTCTTTGTGGGGGGGGGGAAGCATGGTTCTTTCACCTTCTCATATCAAAACCACTTCCCCATGGGCCAGCTTCCACACTCAGCCCTCAGTGGGGCCCCTCTTGCCTACTCTGTGCCCAATATGGACACCCATGTTGGCCAGACTTGCTCATGCCGAGAAATCCAGTGGCTTCTGGGAGAACGACCCGCTCCAGCCCACGCCAGGTTGGAGCCCACCCCCAGTGCAGTTTCTATTTCGGGCTTCCTGGCTTTAAGGGGGGACTTTGGAAACAGGGCTCAGGTTCGGTGCCAGCCCTGTAGGACCCAAGGCAAGCACACGGTCTCTCCATGTCATTTGTTTTTGCAGAGCTCTGTGAATTCCTTCAAGTCTACTGTGATCAGCAAAGGCAGGTCACCATTGCTAGGGGTCCTTGCCTCAGAAGAGGCCAGTATTGACCTGACAGCTCTGGCCTAGCAGGCCCAGCCCACCAATCTCCAGGACACAGGGGTCCCCATGGAGGCTCTAGCACCCCATAGGGTCCTGATGCTGCAGGAGTGGGAACTCCATCTCCAGTCTTCCGTGGGACAGGAATCACTTACAAATCTCCACCCAGCCTCGGTCTACTTCCATAGCCCCAGCTTGTACCCCACTCCAAGCCTCTGCCGTGCCAGGTTTCTCTACTGCTATCTAGAAGCCTGCCGCTTTATACAACTTGAAGGCCTGGGTTCCTCCAGTGTGAAGGATCTGAGAATCCCCACGGCACAGGTGACACCAGATGACCATACCGTGGCTGTCACTGTCTGCCGCCAACACCTGGGGCATACTGCTACTACCTTCTCGCCCTGGATCCTGGGAGCCAAACCTCAAAGGGTGGGTAGCTCTCTTTAAATGCAGAAGGAAGAGAAGCTGCGTGCTAAGTGCCCTGCTGGGAGGAAGTCAGAACTGGGCTGTGGTAGGACAGTTCCAGGGCCTCACGCATCTCCGGCCTGACTCCAACCCTGCTGATGTCATGGGGAGTGCCTCCTCACCCCACCCCCGCCCCTGGTGGCCCGGCCCTGGCGGGTAGTGGCAGGGCACCAGGTTGCAGTGACTGAGACTTTGGATGACCAGCAGGCTCATTGTTACCCAACCCCATCATGACCACCCTCCCCCAAGGGCTAACCTAGGAAAGACAGTTTAGCACCCACTGTGGGCTGGATAATCTCACAGCCACACCTTCACTCAAGCCTCTATGCCACCCTGTCCTTTATGGGCGAGGAAGCCATTTCAGTGAGGCCAGGGAACCTGCCTGAGGTGATGCCGCTTATGGTGGCAGAGCAGGCCTTCCCGCCCTCCTGCCCACTCGCCCTCCTGCTAGCTGGGATGTGTGGAGGGGTGGTCGAGTTCATACATCCTGGAGGAGTCTTCAGAGGCTGCCTGTTTCTTAAGAAGGAAGCGAGTGCCCCAGGCCATGCCATGGGCTCCTGGCAGTACCTCGCCGGGGTGGATAATGTTCCTTGGCAAGGGAACCTGGTGGGCGGGGCTTTGCTGGGAAAGCTCCTCCATCACTACCTCCAGGGCTCGCCTCAGAAAACCCCAGCTGCAGCAGGCCCTTCCTCCTCCTCCGGCCTCTCCCTGGCTTTTACCATAACCTACTGTGCTTGGTCCGGTTTACTCTCTTCAGTACTGGGAACCGCATTCAGGGTCTCTCTTGTGCCAGGCCAGGGAGCACTCTGTCATTAAGCAATATTCTCTCATTGGAAACTCATTATGTTTGTTTGTTTATTTGTTGTTGTTGTTGTTGTTGCTTTTCCTTTTGAGGCAGGGTCTCACTGTATAGCCCCGGCTAACCTGGAAATTGTGATTCAGATTTGTCTGTCTCCAACATGCAGACATCAGGGGGCCTCTGCCTCGCAAGCACAGGGATTAAAGCTGGGAGCCATCGTACTTGTATACAAGTTTATTCTCGATAGGTTGCCCAGGCTGACCTTGAACTCACTCTATAGGCCTGGCACCACCTGAATTTTCCACTCTCTTGCCTCGGCTTCCCGGATAGCGAGGATCACCTGCCTGGGCCCCAGGACAGCCTACTTAGTTTCTGCATCCAGTTAATCTGCTTATTTTCATGCCCCAGCTAGAACGTGACCTTCAGAGGCCTGCGTCTGTCTGGTCCCTTGCTTCGAAGAGCATCCAGCAGAAACTCGGGCGTTCTTTCATGGGATGGGTAAAGGAATGAATGAAGAAAGTCAGGCTGTGGAAGAAGGCTGAGTGGGGGAAAGTTCAGTGGGAGGGCGAAGTTACTAAAGGCAAGCCAAAGAGATAATTCTAGGCAGCTGAGGGGAACAAGAAGTACTGTAGAAAAGAGAAGGAACAGGGCCACCGCGTAGAGTCATGTGATCTGACACCGGAGACCTCAAGGATGAGCAGTGTCTTCTCCTGGCTGTGGTGCCCCCACAGGTGGGGAAGGACAGAGCTTTGGCCTGGGCAGGCTCAGAGGTGGAGTGAGTATATGGACTGGAGGCAGGCTTCGGGTGTCTTCAGCAGGAGGAACAGGCTGTACCCTCCACGAGGGTGCCACGCGGTCGTGGTTAGCAGTTTGCCATCCGGTGTTGTCTCCAAAGACAGTTGTCCAACCCAGGGAGAGCCACTGGCGTGCTGTCAGCAATCTCTGGTACCTGTTGTGCTCAGCGGGTGGGTAGGGAAATCACCCAGCACACCCCACAGACACCCACCAAATGCTGGGGACCAAGATAATGGCAACTGCTGTGGGGAGGGTTGTTTCCTGAGGTGGTAGGGTGCTGGAGGCTGGGGACACTGTGTTCTGAGGTCTCACTAAACAGAGGCCTCAGTGGGGACCTGTCCCCGCTGCGGGAGCCACCCCTCCCAGTTCCACTGCTTGGGCACAGCAACAATAGCCCGGTGGCTGCGGCTGTCTCCGATGAGTCACCTTGCCCACAGTGAGCCTGGCTGGCGATGTTATCAGTGGCCTTGCTTGCTTCATTCCTGGGTGACATCACCCACCTCTGTCTTCTCCTTCTCGACTCTGTAGCCTAATGCCCTGGCACGTCCTGGAGCACTGGCCTATGAGGCTCTTGCCAGAGGTCACCAGGGCAGGTCACCAGGGCAGCTCCCCAGGGCCTCAGGAGGCTCAGCTTCTTACTGCTGGTTTTGCTGTATGGGTTCCCAGTCTACCTACAGGGATATGCTACCAAGATGGAAGTGAGCGCAGTGGGCCCTTTTCCACCCTGACCCTAGCTTGCTCCCTTTCTTTCCTCAACCAGAAATCTCCTAGGAAGGATGCCCCACTTGCATTGTTGGATGGAAGCCCTGAATTCCATACCTTGTGGTCTGGGCCTGGGCTCTCTAAGTTCTGCCTATTGCTGGCCTGGTAGCCCTGGAGCTTCTGGGATGTAGTCACAGGGCCTCCCAGCTCACGTAGGCCCAGACTGTGGCTCTGTACTGGCCTTTGTGCACCTTTGCACAATCACCCTGCCGGGGACCCACTGTTGCCTCTTCTGCCCGTGTGTACCTGGCAGCCTCTGGGGAGCTGAGCTCAGCCCTGCAAGATCTCTTTCCTCCTTCCGCTTGTTATTATTCTCGATGCTGACCTGTGGTCAGTGCCATATGGAAGGTGCCAGAGGCTCAGTAGAGCAGGAATTGGAGTGACCAGGAGCTCATGGGGCTCGACTGCAGAGGCAAGAGAGAAGGGTGGGTCCGCAGCTGTCTTCCCTGTCCTTTGAGCTTCATGAAAGGCTGGCCCCTTTGCAAGGAGGCAGAGGGAACATGAGTGGACAGGCAGGGAGAAACAGCAGCCCACCAAGCTGTCCTCTGGGACCCCATGAGACAGCTCCTCGAGTACAGGCTTTTAAGCAGCGTCCACTTTTCCTCTAGTCATCTGACCAAAAGAAATTGTTCCTGAGACAAAAAAAGAAAGAAAACCACAGAATCAAGAGAGCCTAACACTAAGGTCGCATCTTCACCGTCAGTTGAGAAACAGAGCCCAGGAGAAGCCTGGTGCATCCATGCTAGACCCTTGGAGCCTTTGGCTGTGCCCAGCACCCTGGCCCTCCTCCTCTCTCCTGGGACATTGGCCCCACTCACTGTAGCCTCCCTGACTTCAGTGCTTGCCTGTCACGCAGAGCCGCTGCTAAGCAAGCACTGTGATGATACAGAGGTTGAGTCCTGGGGCACAGGAAGAGGGTGGCAGGAGGAGTTTCAGAGGACAAAGAGCCTACTCCTTAGTTGGGTTAAGGCCAGCTGAGTAGGCCTGGTCTCAGAGCTCTTGGGTTCCCTTTCTGCCCTGAGTTGAATTCTCATTCATGATGCTGGAGAGGTAGACACCTTCAGATTTTGTCAACACAGCCTAGCCAGGTCTCCTGGGGGTCGCTACCGTTGTACTTCCTCCCTTGGTTGCAGACCCAGTTCCAATTTCACTCAACCCTGATTGTCTTTGTTGGAGAGAGTTCGCCATGGCTTTACCTGGTTTTTTTGAATTCATTCCCCCCCACTTAGGAAACAAACAAATATTTGTCTTATTGTGCATGTGCGTGTGTGTGTGTATGGGTGTGTGTGAGTGCACATGCCATGGTGGTTGTGTGGAGGTCAGAGGACAACTTGTGTGAGTTGGCTCTTTCCTTCTTTCCAAGGTGGGTTCTGGGGATCGAACTCAGGTCGCTAGGCTTGGCAGCAAGCACCTTTACATCCAATGTGCCACCCTCACCAGCCCAGCCCTCTTCGTCCCTGTGTTCAATGCTCACCACTGCTTTCAAAATCCGCACATGTTTTATTCGAGTCTTCCAGACTGCATTTGGCAATCTCTTTCCAGCTCATTCCTCTACTTGGATGCTGGGTCTTGGTTCAAAGTCACATTCTTCCACTACTCAAGCTAGCAGCTGTTACTCTTGCCTCATCTTCCATCTGCCACACTATTAGCCATATACTGGGGGGAAGACAGTGTCTCACCGAATAGTCCAAGCTTGCCTGGAATTTGCAGTCTTAGTGTGTCAGCCTCCCCAGATTTGGGATTACAGGCCAATTACCCATTTCTTCAGACAGTTTAATGTCTAGTGGCTTTGTCCTTCTTTCTCATCCCCATTATCTTTGTTTTCCTACCACACTGGGGATGAAACCCACTACCCTGAACATGTCAGGCAAGAACCCATAGGTCCCTTTTGGTTGTGTTGGTTTTGTCCATTGATCTTCTGAAGCAGGGTTTCATATAGCCCAGGCTGTCCTTCAACTCAAGATCCCCTTGCTTCAGCCTCCCGAGTAAGGAAAAAATAGGTGTGCGCAGCCAGGCCCAGCCTTCTGTCCTCCCCAGGCCCACCCCTCTGTCCTCCCCAGGCCCAGCCCTCTGTCCTCCCCAGGTCCACCCCTCTGTCCTCCCCAGGCCCAGCCCTCTGTCCTCCCCAGGCCCAGCCCTCTGTCCTCCCCAGGAACACCCCTCTGTCCTCCCCAGGTCCACCCCTCTGTCCTCCCCAGGCCCACCCCTCTGTCCTCCCCAGGCCCAGCCCTCTGTCCTCCCCAGGTCCGTGTCTACCAAGAAGGGCCAGTGGAATCCACTCATCTCCCGGCTTCACTTTCCCAGGCACGTGGTACTCCTGCCTTCCTCTCTAGCTGGACTTTGATGCTGCTGGCCACAGGCAAGCCGGGTGCACCATGGAAATGGCCGGTGTGACTGGTTCTTTGCCTTTGTTCAGGCTGCTGGAGAAGCACGCATCCCGTCCCAAGGGAGGGTCTCTGTGTAGGGACAGTCAGCTGGCCTGCTAGGCTCCTTTCTTCAGTCTCCAGGAAGTCCCACCCTCTCCCTTCCATCCTCAGTGGCACCCTCCGTAGCCACAAACTCTGCCTTGACTTTGGCCACAGACCACAGGCTCCGCTGTCTCCTCACCTAAACCCCTAGGCCCACCAAGAACGTGGTGGTGAACAGGTAAGGGCCAGGCAGGCCACTTTCCCTACGGGGACCCTCAGAGCAGGCCTCCAAGGCCACTTTAATTGAGCCTTCGTCTTCTCATCTGTCAAATGGGCTCGTAGTCACACCTGCTTCTCGGATGGGTACCAGACAGACATGGTACCCAGAAGCCACAGGGGTGCCAATAACACCAGGGTTGCATCCATGGCTCTTTGGCATCAATGTTAGCAGCTGGGAGAGAGTGCAGATAGGTAAGTGCCCTGTCACCCTCTTCCCGCGGTGCTGGTCACACCCTGCTCCACCAGACTTGGGCCTGGGCAAGCACTTCTTCCCCTTGGCCAGCACTTCCAATCAGGACGTGGGGTTGTCCACGTTATCCTGTAGCGTGCAGTGTCAGCCTGAGGACAGGGTAGGCTGTCACTTCCGTGGCTTGCCAACAAGGCTGAAAGGTTGTCCCAGCCACGTGGGCCTGGAGGCATGCTGGTTAAGCTGCTTCTGTGCAGGCTGTGGTGTCCCCCACTATTTTTTTGCACTCACTGACCATCTGCCAAGTGGGCACCACACTTGCTTCTCCTTCTTTGGATGGTGGGGGGAGGGAAGGTAGAGATGGGTGAGCCTGGGAAGCTGTGGGGAGGTGGACACCCTGCTGAGCACCTGCTGGGGTAGAGAGAGGCTAGCAGCCTTGAGGCCTCACCACGTGGCCGTCGCCTCTCTCCCCCAGGCTGGGCTGTGTGCCTGAGTCCACAGCGCCCCCTGCTGGCGAATTCTCTCAGAGGCTCCCTGTGGGCAGCCAGTAACCCACATTCCTCTGCTGACACCCCCCCCCCCCCCAGTAGGGGTCTGTCACTCTGGAAACCCACTTTGATTAAAAAGTACACCTAGGCAGCAAGAAATTCAGGTTGAGTGTAGAGTTGGGGAGCTGGGCTCTCAGGACAAAGTTTTCTAGGCTCCCGGGCCTTTGGAAGCTCTGCAAGCCCGGAAGAGTTCCCTTGATGGGGACTTTGGCCCTAAGCCCTCACGGGCTCATAGAAACATCAGACAGCAGCAAGCTTGCCTACCCTGGGCTTGCTCTTTGTTAGAGGCCAGGCGGTCTTCAGCCCTGTCTGTGAGTCTCCTCTGTCAGGGCCTAGTCACAGCTGCGGCTTTACCAAGTGCCTCTGGGGAAACTGGCAAGCCCATCCCCACCACGAGCACCATTTACTGCTCTTGAGCCTTCCCCCACACATATGTCCTTCCCAGGACACCTGTATCCGAACGAATCCCTCCCCACCAAGCCTTCACGGATGGCCCCAGGCTTGAATGATTTTCTCTGGCTCCAGGGTTTTTCATGACTTTGCACACATGCTCCCGTGTCCTGAGCACAGGTGTGATCATCTTACCCCATCTTTCTTTAGAAACTGGGACTGTAGGAGGGCAGGCTAATGCTGCCTCTTCTCCTGGACCTCTGCAAATCTCCAGGGGACACATCATACATCTTGTTGTTTTGTTTTGGACATGGTCTCACCTAGCCCAGGCTGGCCTCACATTCACTAGGTAACCCAGGCCAGCCTTGAACTTATTGTTTCAGCTTCACAGGTGCTGGGACTAAAGTCATTTTAAATTCAGCTGGACTCACCTGGTGTGTGGTTTTGCCCCTGGGGGTCAGGGTGGGGGCTGGGTGTCACTGGCATCTTAAGAATAAATGTCAGGGATGCAGTAACTGTCACACAGAGTCCTCTCTTCTGAGAGGGACAGATCAAGGAACTCTGGGTAGACTCTTAACTGCCCCTTCTCCATCCTTTAGAGTACTGGGGTGCCCCTGAAATACTTTTTTTTTTTTTTTGGATTTTCGAGACAGGGTTTCTCCGTAGCTTTTGGTTCCTGTCCTGGAACTAGCTCTTGTAGACCAGGCTGGCCTCGAACTCACAGAGATCCGCCTGCCTCTGCCTCCCGAGTGCTGGGATTAAAGGCGTGCGCCATCACCGCCCGGTTTGAAATACTTAAATACTTTTCTGAACTGATAGGGTCTGTGCAAGCGGAGGTGGCCTGAGTCGAGGAGGAGAATCCAGACCTGGGTTAAAATCCTTGAGGTAGTGTAGGCCTGGCCTCATCTATAAATGGGGATGGAAGTGACCCCTTTTAGTCCCAATGGGATGAGGTCCTCCACTGTCCCTGTGGGCTAAGTGTGTCTGTCTGCTGATGGGCTGGACACCTAGTCTCAGTCCCATAGCCAGATGTGGGAGGTGACTGTGGCAGTAACTGCCCCTCTGGGAAACAGCTGCCAGAACAAGAATGCTTTGACAGGCGCATCAAAGCTGCATGTCTCCTAGGAACTGACTGGGTGGGTGGGACAGCTGTTGGCCAGGCCCCAGTGCAGCCGTGGAGGCCCCAGGAGGCGTCCCCTTTAGCTGGGGTTAGGAATGTCCCAGGGGCTGGTCACCCAGACACAGCCTTCCTCTGCACAACTGTAGGTGGGCTTGGGCAATCCAGGGTTCTTGGTGCCCACATGAAGGCCTCCTGTGGAGAACGCTGTGAGGGCCTGGCTCTCATTCTCCTGGGGATGGGGCTCTGGGAGCCTCTCTCACCCTCTCAAGCCATGACCATCCGAAGCACCTCTCTATGAGGGCCTCACGCCTCTCTTTACTTTCAAAGTGAGGTCTCCTAGTTCACACCAAAACCCAAACCTGACTATGCAAAGGACAAGCAGGGCTTCAAGGAGAACAGGAAGCCAAACTCCCCTGACATTCCACTGTTCTCACGTTCTCCATGGCTAAGCCCCACCCACAGCCTCCTGAGGGCCAGGAGTGTGCGTGTACAGAGGAATGGGAACAGGCCCAATGTCCTTGGGTCTTACCCCATGACCTTGTGGGTCAGGGTATGTTCTGGAGTCAGCCCTGAAGCCAGATGCTACAATATGCAGGAGACAAGAGCCTTGGTTTGCTCATTCGTAAATGGGCTTAGTGACACTTCTTCCTGTGCTGTTCTAGGAGGGAAGGACTTAGCAGAGTTTCTGTGTGTGTGTATGTAGTCGGTGCTCAATAAATGCTGCCAAATGTGAGCTTTGCTTCTGCTGCAGTGACTGTGTCTGTTGATACAATCTTCACCTTTGCCCTTTTGGTTCCTAGAATGAAGTTTTAAGGTAATCTATCGCTTTAGCTTAGAGTGGAAACAAGGCTTCCGAAAGACTCCACATGATATATTTTTTCAGTATAATCATGTCTTGAATATTACATGGAGATATTTACATTAAAGGCTATTTATTACTTGCTAAAAATCTATACAACTGTTCTATGCATCTTCTTAATCCAGGCAATATTCCTCACAGGTTCCCCACACCTAAGTGAGGTTAGGGGGTTCATGGAGAACTGGAGAGGCTCAAGGTATGTTCCAGCCAGAGACAGTCAAGCCAGATCACCCCCATTTGGTGTGTACTGGTTGTCTGTGTCTCCTGAGGCTCAAGCTGGGTTTGGCTCACACTGAGGCCCATGGCCTCTACCAGGTGGATTCACATAATTCTAACTCCATGGACCCAAGCAGTGGTCGGGGTTGCTCCCAGAAGCTCTGGAAGCAGCTTGGCCTGGTTTACAAAGACCAAGAGATAGGGTTATAGGGAACTGAACGCATATTTGTGCTGAGGCAGCATTATGTAACAGTTCTCGCTCCCAAGGCTTGTCGTCCATCAGGCAAACATCAGAAATGCAAAGCTAGCAGAGGGCACTTCTGGTGTGTGTGTGTGTGCGCGCACACACACACACGTGCGTGGTTTTTCATACTGAGGGTGAGAATCCTAGCACTTGACCTCTGTGTACCCTGGGCCGTATGGCATTGGGGAAAGTTGTGGGTCCTTTACCGAGTAGTTTCAAATATGCAGACCCAAGTCAGGACTATGACAATGACGCACAGACCTCCAAACGGGAGCCAGCTCTGAGAGTAGCTGCGGTACTTCTTAAAAGGCTTGTCTTTATTTTCATATGTGTCTGGGTGTTTTTCCTGCATGTATGTCTACATACTACACGCATACAGTGCCTGTGGAGCCTAGAAGAGGCCACGGAATCCTCTGGGACTAGCATTGCAGGTGTTTGTGAGCCACTGTGTAGGTGCTAGGAATTGAACCCATGTCATCTGCAAGAGCAGCCATGCACTTACCTGCTGAGCTATCTCTCCAGCCCCTGTCCCCTGAGGTGCGTTTTGATTAATACTTTACAATTTGATTATTTTTAATTTAGCATATGTGTGTGTGTGTGTGTGAGAGAGAGAGAGAGAGAGAGAGAGAGAGAGAGATGTGAGAAGTCCTCTGTATATGTGTTGCTTTTATTGATTAATGAATAAAGCTGTTTCAGCCATTGGTTTAGCAGAGTAAAGCCAGGCGGGAAATCTGAACAGAGATATAGAGAGAAAGTAGACGGAGTCAGGGAGATGCCGTGTAGCTGCTGAAGGAGAAGGACACACTGGAGCCTTAGGAATCTTACCAGTAGGCCACAGCCTCGTGGCAATACACAGATTGATAGAAATGGGTTAATTTAAGATGTAAGAGCTAGCTAGGAATTCTCTAGAGTCACTGGCTAAACAGTGTTGGAGTTAATATAGTTTCTGTGTGATTATTCGTGTCAGGGTGGAATTCGCTAGAGTCATTGGCTAAACAGTGTTGGAGTTAATATAGTTTCTGTGTGATTATTCGTGTCAGGGTGGCCAGGAAATGAACAGGCAGTCTCTGCCTACATGTGTGTGTGCCGTGACACTCTGTGGAGTTAGTGGACAGCTTGAGGGACCTGGTCCTCTCCTTCCATCATATGGCTTCCAGGAATTAAACTCAGGTCATTAGACTTGCTGTCAGAGGCTGGCCTTTGGGAGTCAGTCCTCATCCTTCCTTGTCCTTTATCCACCTTGTTGTGGCAAGGTCTCTCTCTCTCTCTCTCTCTCTCTCTCTCTCTCTTTGGTTTTTTGAGACAGGGTTTCTCTGTAGCTTTGGAGCCTGTCCTGGAACTAGCTCTTGTAGACCAGCTGGCCTCGAACTCACAGAGATCCACCTACCTGCCTCTGCCCCTGCTGGGATTAAAGGCGTGCACCACCACTGCCTGTCTGCGGCAGGGACTCTCTAGTTTCTGTGGCTGCTCTTTGTTCTCCAGGGCCCACAGACTTCCAGGTGGTTCTCTGGTTCCCATCTCATCAGAGGAGTGCTGAGATTTCAGATTTGAGCAGCCACACCCAGCTTTTAGGAAGACTGCAGGGATCTGACCCTGGTTATCAGGCTCATGCAGCAAGCGCCATTACCGATGGAGCCCTTTCCCCTCACCTTAGCGGCACTAACAGGTGGTTGCTTTGCAATGGTGATGTGTATGTGTTACATCTTCAAAGATCTGCAGCCAGTCTAAAGTGATCTAAACCTGATGGCTTCTGGTGACAGAGTCTCGGTGTCTGATACTACTGGAGATCTTCCCTACCCTGGAAAGTAAGTGCAGACTTCAGTTAAAGGCTAGTGAAAATGCGCACCCACAGCTCCCCTGCTCCCCAGCGCCCTTATCCAAATTCATGGAGCTTTGGGTTTTCCTCACAGACTTCTGAGGATGGGAAGCTGTGGATCCCAGGCGAAGAGGCCCAGAGGTTCTGAGAGGAGGAAAGAATGAGGCCAGGACTGTCCATGCTGAAACATGCAGGAGAGTCAAGGGTGGCCTGAGGGCATGGGTCAGTGTGGGTGCTGGGAGCACGTAGTCTGTGGGCCTCACCAGCACGGGCTAGCCTGCTACAGTGGGCTCTAAGCTGAGCTGTGCCTTCCGAGGTCCTTGTCCTGCAGTGTGGAGAGTGGGTCAGACTCCTCTGTTCTCCCTTAGCAACCTGCCCAGCATCCCTGAGGCTGGGGCCTGCAATATGGAAGGAGAGAGAAGGGCCTCATGAAGTGTGATGCACTCGGGCAAGCCAAAGCCCCGCTTCTAAAGTGGGGGAAGAGGGAGGCATGGAAGGAGAAAACTGTGGGCAGAAGAAGGGTAGGCATAGACACTGAGGAGGGAGCAATGAGGAAGTTTCTAGAAATCTGTGCCTCTCTTCTCTTTCCTGAACTTCCTCTCCCTTCTGCCTCCTCCCACTAGGAAGCAGAATCCAATTTCCTCTTTCTTTCTTTCTTTCTTTTTCTTTTTTTTTCAAAGCAGGGCTCAGAATTCTCAGTCTTTAGGCATCTTCTCCCACGAGTGTGTACAAGTAGCAACTTTTTCTTTGGACAGTTATTCTAAGGCCCGTGAGCGAGCTCAGCAGGTCAAGTCCTTGCTTCCCTATGATCCGAGTTCAGTACCTGAACTCCATGTACAGGTGGAACTAGGGAACTGATATTGTCCTCTGACCTCAAGGCATGTGATGTGTCGTGACATGAACCATACTCCCACCATATGCACACACTATAAACAACAATAATAATAAAATTAAATTAAGCTGTGTATGGTGGTGCATGCCTTTAATCCCAGCACTGGAGAGGCAGAGGCAGGCAGATCTCTGAGTTTGAAGCCAGCCTGGTCTGCAGAGGGAGTTCCAGGACAGCAGCGCTACACAGAGAAACTCTGTCTCAAAAACCAAAAACAAAACAGCAACAACAAAACAAAGTCATCAGAACATGTCAGTAAGTCATAAGGACTTGCTTGATGCATGAGTAATACTGATCTTCACTCGGAGTCCAGATTCTTGGGGAACAGGGGGAAGGATGGAGTCCCTTGTATCTTGTGGTAGATAGCTGTATTGGGGCCCCCAGTGAACCACACATTTTGGTACAAATGTCTCATATAGTTCTATTCCTCCATGATTGTGGGAATATGGCTTGCTATTAATAACGTGACATCAGGACCGGGCAGTGGTGGTGCACACCTTTGATCCCAGCACTCTGGAGGAAGAGGCAGGAGGATCTCTGTGAGTCTGAGACCACCCTGGTCTACAGAAGGAGTTCCAAGACAGCCAGAGTGACACGAGAAACCCTTGAAAAACCAACACCAACCCCCAACAAAACAAAATATGACATCAAACTATGGCTGACCATAGTTCTGATGAACCTTGCCTCTTCTCATCCCTGCCCTGGAACATTCTCAAGGACGACAGCCACTGATCTGGAAAGAGATTAAGGTCTGGAATCGTGAGTGAACAATCACCCAGCACACAGTGTGATCACTAGACAATTTGCTATGGCTTGTGTGCACTTTTCAAGCTAACTGAAGCTGCCTGATACAGAAGACAAGCCGAGCCCTTCCCCAATTATTGACCTATAAAATCATAAACAAATAAAGCCTTGTTCTTTTAAGCCATTAGGTTTAGGAGTGGCTTGTTACACAGCAGAAAGAAGCAGGAGTCTTGTCACAGGTGTGTGAGTAATGTTTCTGGAATGAGCGGATGACTAAGCACCACACTAGTGCTCTTGCTCACTTGCTCATTGGCCTTGGATACTTATCCAGCTTTGATCACAGCTACTTTCTTATAGGATTCCTGTGATGTCCAATTTTATCTGTCAACTTGACTGGGTCACTGGGTACCGAGTTATTTGGTCAAATATCTTGGCTGTTTCTATAAAGGTGTTTTTTTTAATAGGATTAACATTTAAACCTTTACAAGCAGATTTTTCTGCAAAATGTGGGTGGGGCTTATCCAATCAGTGGGGGGACTGAATAGAACAGAAGGTTAACCCCGAATAAGAGAATTCCCCCATCTGAGAGCCTTTAATTGACAGCTCTTCCTGGTTCTGTTCTGTAGCAGCCTGCTACTCTGTACTGAAACAGATATCAGCCCTGCAGATTTTAGACTAGCTGCCTCCATAACTGCTATCAAAACCTTATGATTCGGGGCTGGAGAGATGGCTCAGCGGTTAAGAGCATTGCCTGCTCTTCCAAAAGTCCTGAGTTCAATTCCCAGCAACCACATAGTGGCTCACAACCATCTGTAATGAGGCCTGCAGGAAGAGTACTGTATACATAATAAACAAATAAATAAATATTAAAAAAAACAAACAAAAAACAAAAACCTTATGATTCTCTCTCTCTCTCTCTCTCTCTCTCTCTCTCTCTCTCTCTCTCAGACACACACACACACACAATGAACACAATCATAGTATTGGGCTAATAGCTGGAGACCGTGACATAGTGTCTGGTCACACAGTAAAATGAGGGTGTCTCATGACAACCCAAAGTAAGGTGGAGCCTCAGAGCTGGGTATGGACCCAAAGCCCCCACTTTGTCTCAGTCTTCTTTCTGTTTCTCCCAACCACTTCACCATAGCCTTTCAGGGAGTCTGTGACTAGCTCAATTCATGAATTCACTTCGGCAGGTGCCAGGATCCCGCGGCTCCACCCTGCCTCATGCCAGTGTCCTGAAGCCAGACCACGCCAGCACTTACAACCTCCATCTGCCTCCTGCTGCTTGAGTTGTATAAAAGCTCAGTTGAGGGAAATAAAGTTCAAGGGGGGGTCACTTAAAGGCCACGCATTCCATCCATTCTTCCAGATACTTATCCCCAACTAGTCAGAGGGTCAGGAAATGGAGCAGTATTGGTCATCACAGAATCTTTATTTTTATCCGCCTCTCCCTTATGACTTGGGAAGAGGAGGTCCCCAAGTGGTGTACACTTTGGGACGTTTTTGTCCAGTTGGTCCTTTCCTCAGACACCAGGCAGAAGACATTTTAGGCTCTGGATTCCATCAAAAAAAAAAAAAAAAAAACAAATCTGCAAGGAATTCTGATGTGAGGACTCCAAGACTTGTATGATGGATGCCCAACTTTTTCTCATCTCTGTTGCCAGAAAACTACAGGCGAATTTGAGGTGACCTTTAAGACTCTTGGTGGACCTTGTGGGCTGTCATTTGAGAGAGATGGCTTCTTTCCATATCCTGGGCCATAATATATACATCATTATAGTGATCGTTTCATGTGTAAATTGTTTCGGGGTCTAGTGAGGCCAGAGTGTGGGGGGTCAGTAAGTACAATAATTGGTAATCCCGAGAAGCTTAGTCAGGGTGGAGTATTGGCCTGGGTGTGTGGGAGGGCAGAGGGCCTGGTGGCACGGGACAAATGTCCTTTTCTCACCACTGTGGTGGTAATGAAGGGTCTGGCTTCACTAGAGCAGGGGGGGTCTAATGAAAAGAGAATTTTCCATGGATCAGAAACAGCAGTACAGCTGTTGCTCAACTTGAACTTCTCCCCATGGCCCCAAGGCTGTCTGGTATTTTTGTCTCATTGTGAAACACTGAAACTTGCAGCACCCTTTCTCTTCCTCTTCCCCTGGCCCCAGTCACTCTCACCCACCCTTTTTCTCCCTGAGTACATCTCATTCGGTCCCTGCCCTCCATCTGCTTGCCGAGGCAGCTGCTGAGCTGCGTACCAAAACCGTTCCTCCCTCTCTGGGTAAAACTGGGGTCCCTCTGGGCCGAGGCTCCACACTGGTCCTGGAGCACACAAGAAGAAGCTGAGATGACTTGAGACGAGAGGCCATGGATCCAAAGATGACAATCACACGCATGGTGGCCGCGTACACACCTGCTGCTGTTGCTCTTCCGTTTTGTTTGCTTACATTAATTCTGGCTCGGCTCCTGATGCACTTTTATCAGGCGCCGGGCAAGACTCTAGCTTCTTAAAAATCCTTTTGGCCAGGTGTGTCAGTGCACGCCTCTAATCCCAGTAATTCGGAGGCAGAGGCAGGAGGATCTCTGAGTTTGAGACCAGCCTGGTCTACATAGCAAGTTCCCAGAAAGTCAGGGATACATAGAGAGATCCTGTCTGAAAACAAAACAAAAATCAAACAGACCAAACCAAAACCAAAACAACAACAAAAAGTTTAGTTTGTATGTATACACACACAGCGCCAAGGTGTGTGGTGTGTGTGGTGTGTGTGTGTGTGTGTGTGTGTGGTGTGTGTGTGTGTGTGTGTGTGGTGTGTGTGTGTGGTGTGTGTGTGGTGTGTGTGGTGTGTGTGTGGTGTGTGTGTGTGTGGTGTGCGTGTGTGTGGTGTGTGTATGTGGTGTGTGTGGTGTGTGTGTGGTGTGTGTGGTGTGTGTGTGGTGTGTGTGTGGTGTGTGTGTGTGTGTGTGTGGTGTGTGTGGTGTGTGTGTGTGTGTGGTGTGTGTGGTGTGTGTGTGTGTGGTGTGTGTGTGGTGTGTGTGTGTGTGGTGTGTGTGGTGTGTGTGTGTGGTGTGTGTGTGTGTGGTGTGTGTGTGGTGTGTGTGTGGTGTGTGTGTGTGTGGTGTGTGTGTGGTGTGTGTGTGTGTGGTGTGTGTGGTGTGTGTGTGTGTGTGGTGTGTGTGGTGTGTGTGTGTGTGTGTGGTGTGTGTGTGGTGTGTGTGTGTGTGGTGTGTGTGGTGTGTGTGTGTGGTGTGTGTGTGGTGTGTGTGTGTGTGGTGTGTGTGTGGTGTGTGTGGTGTGTGTGTGTGGTGTGTGTGTGGTGTGTGTGTGTGGTGTGTGTGTGTGTGGTGTGTGTGTGGTGTGTGTGTGTGTGTGGTGTGTGTGTGGTGTGTGTGGTGTGTGTGTGGTGTGTGTGTGTGGTGTGTGTGTATGTGTGTGTGTGTGTGTGTGTGTGTAGGTCAGAGGACAACTTTTGGGAGCAAGTTCTCTCCTTTTATCTTATAGATTTGAACTCAGGTCATCAAGCTTGGTACCAAGTACCTTTTCCCCCATGGAGACTACTAGAAATGAATTCTGACATTGTCAAACATCCTCTGAGGAGAGGAAAATAAAAGCCCCTGGACTCAGAACCAGCATCCGGGTGCCCCCACTCCACACTGACGGAGGCCTCTTGGGTGAACTTACTCCATATCCTCCTAGCTGCACACACCCCTACAGCTCTGATAATTGCTCATTCACACCCTTTGCTCAGTTCTCTCTCTGCCTCTCCCACCCTCCTTGTGGTGCAGAGGATGAAACCCAGGGCCTCGTGCATGCTAATCAAGTGCTCTGCCCCGAGCTACACTCTGCACGCATTTTCTGTCGAGGTTGTACCTATTTTTCGTTTGTCAAGGACAGCCCTGTGTCGTCGGAATGAATGCAACACTTTGGGGGCGGGTGTTCTGTGGTCCCTTCTGTCTGTTCGATGCACTGTACAGGTACAGGGAACAGGTACGGAGCTGGCTGGCAGCGGAGTCCACAGCCTGCCTTTCCTGCCGGTATGTCATTGCAGAAGGCAGCTGAAGCAAGAGGTAGGGGAGAGATGTCTCCCAGGGAGGGTCACAGGGCTCAGCCACAGCTGCATTTGGGTCCCCTGATTCCAGTGTCTCTGGAACCCGATTTAACATTCCCGTTAGCCTAGGGATGACCAAGTTATTTTGCTTCTGTATCTGCAAGAGACCATGGTTCTGGTGTACTGAGGAGAGGGGGAGCTGGTCGCATCTCTGTGTCTCTATATATGGGGGCTCTTGGCTTAGAGGGGACACAGAGCTCTCAGACTCAGAGGTGGCAACGTCTCCTTTAGATTGTCTGTCCTGGACCCTGAGGGGTGTTGTGTCCTGTACTCTGTGCCCTGCCAGCAGAGTGTTTTTTTTTTTTTCCTGGCCTAGGGAATGATTAATGGAGGAGAGGCTGTGGGATAGGATGGAGAGGTTTGCTGTGCACATGCTGTTCACGTGACTCTCGACTCTAGCTCTTCTCCTTTCTCTTGTCCTTATCTCCTTCCCAGCACTTGGCCTCTCTCTGGTTTCTCTTCTGTATTTTTCCTTTCTCAGTCTGTGTGAAGCCCTCCCTGCTGGCCACAGCCTGAAGACTGGCCTTGGATCACATCCTTAGAGCAGGGCCTCTGGGCCTCCATGGTTAGGTGGCAAATATACAGCCCAGACCCACCTCACCTCTCATGACAGACATGTATCTTATACCAGGGTTCTTTGCATAGCCCCCAAACCCTTGCTGAGCGGAGAAGATGGATGGATGTTACCATTGGCTGACAGCACCGGGAGCCTTTCTGCCTCTGGGAACCTTCGCAGTGGCCTTCACGGGGACTGGTCAGAGTAACCTGGTCACCTCCTAGATGCTTCTTTGATGTGAAGTATACCTAAGACAGCCGGGGATGCTTATCAAGTCTCCCCAGGAGGATTCTCCCCTGACTCTGTGACCAGGCTGGAGCGAACTGTTTTCCTGAGGAAAGTATCACAGAAAGAGCCCTGGGCACAGCGCAGGAGACCTGGGCTGGAATGGGGACTACCGTGAGGTAGTGGAGTAATCCTGGGCTCAGTGATCTCCAGTCACTGGACAAGAGCACCCTGGGGAGAAATAGCTGAGTAAGGGAATCAGAGATTGGAAAATCTACTAGACTAACCCTTCATTTGAGAAATAAGGGGACTTTTGAAGGGTCCTCCCAACACGGGGACAGGGCCAGGCAGAAGCCAGGCTAAGTTCTGAACTCCTTTTCTATACAGCCAGTCATCCTGGACCCTCAGCGAGTTGCTTTGTAAATTTTACCCTCTCCTCTCAGGACAAAGTGGACAGGGGGTAGGGGGACTGCGCATGCGCCTCTCTCCACTTTAGGAGGGCATAGTTTCTTCTGGAGTCTGGGTGGGGAAACAGCTCCTAAGCTGAAGGGCATGGGACTTAGGCAAACTTGGCAAGAAAACCTTTGCCGAGGTGCCGGACTTCTGCAGCTACTTCGTAGGTCCTCTGGGCAGAAAAGGGGAAGTTTTGGCTGTATTTAGAAAGCTGCTCATAAATAGGAATGGCGGGGGTGGAGGTGAGGATGAGGAAGGCGGCTGGCTAGAGGAGCTGGGGGAGGAAGGCAGGCTGTCATCCAGAAGGGATCCAGCAGGGGCCTGAGGATAGAGGTTTGATTTGGATCCGCACGTCGTCACTTGGGGAGCTCTTGGAGCTAGAGGATGGGGGTGGGGCAGAATGAAGAGGAGGAAGGAAAAGGGCAAGGGGAGGAGAAAGAATTCTCAGCCAGCACGCCCGGCTTTTTTAATGCTGGAAGCAAAGGGTAAAAGTGCCGGCCACATGCCAAGCCGCCCCAGAGGCCCAGGTAGTGACTGTCCCTTAGGGGGCAGAGAGGTAGGACAGAGGCTGGGAAGGAGAAAGCTTTGAGTGCTCAGTCCCAAATCTGAGGTCAAGGGAAGAACTTTTGTTCTCGCAAGTCACCATCATAAGATGCCCTAACTTGGATGGTTGATTGACAGCAGACATTCACTGCTCAAGCGCTGGGGGCTGGCAGTGATGGGTGGTGATGGAGGAACCATGACTTCAACCTAGAACTCTCTTCCAGAAGGTCTCGTCCCCTACCTACAATGTACTTGAGCACAGCTGCTCTTCCAGGGGTGTCCCTATGCCCAGGAGAGGACCCCATCCCGACATGGGGCACGGTATGCTGGCCATAGGAACCGTGCCGCAGTCTTTCTCTAAGCCGTAGCAGAAGGACCTGCTCTGAGGATGGGAGTTAATGTCAGGCTTCACTCCTGCTGACTCCACCGTGGATCATCCACATTCAAACAGCCAGTTCAGGGCGCCCTGGTGAGGACAGCTGCTCACCTCAGCCCAGCTTAGGACTCTGCCTGAGCGCCAGCTGTGTGTCAACGGCTATGCTAAGTGCCAGAGGTTGGATAACAACGTGGTTCCTTTCCTCATGGAATTGGAGTCCAGTGAGGGTCCCTCGTGGGCCAGTGTTTCTCCCGGGCGAAGGCAGGAGGGCCGTGGGTCTTCTGTCTTTGATCTCATCGAGGAGAAGATAATCGTAAACTTGAAACGCTGAGAGAATGAGGCAAGGATGAAGACGTGCGTTGTGGAGAGCTAAGAACCTGTTGATTCAGGCTTGGTGGTCCTGTAAGTGGGCCTGACTGCCCATCCACTAACTAGCCTTGGCAAATGGAAAGACCCTCCAGTTCCAGCATGAGTGTGTAGGGCTGGAAAACCTGTGTGGGCTCCGCTGTTTTTTTCTTTTCTTTTTGAGAAAAGTTCTCTTGTAGCTCAGGCTGGCCTCTAACTTGCTATGTAGCCAAAGCTATCCTTTAAATTCTGCTCTCTCTGCCCTCGCACCCCAAGTCCTGGGATTAGAGGTCTACACCACCACGCTTGCTTTTATCTCTGATCATTTCTCTCTCCTCCTTCCTCCTCTCTCAGCACTAGACTCTGTCCCTGTGCAAATGTCTGGGTCCAGGTCTGGGCTGTGCTCGGCATCCCCGCATGATGTTGGCTGAATGGAGATTCAGAGGCCAGTAACGCAGGGCATTCCTTTGAGGATTGTCAAAGCAATTTGGGGTTCACAGAATGCTTTCACGGAAGACAGTGGGAGGTGCTTCTGAGCGGGAGTGTGTTAGGGCACGGGGCTGCAGGCAGCAGCAGGACTGCGGTACTGTGCCTGGGCGTGGGAATGCTGATACTGTGGTGTGCATGTGTGCCCAGCTGCTACGGAAGACTGGAAGGCTAGCGTTAGGGATCGCAGTGTAGCCTTTCCCCTAGAGTCACCCTCTGCATTTCTGAAACCATCTGAGAAAAGGGCTAGGCACCTTGACCTTTTGGCTTTAATTACGTCAGGGGAGATTTTCAAGGCCATCCTGTAACATCGCTCGCTTGCTTTCCTTTCTGCCAAGCCTTACTCCAGCCTCCCGTGGTTATTCCAGATGATAAATAAAGCTTCTTTATTTATCACTCTGGGTGATGTTCTGCTGGTGTCCTGGCCACTGGGGCCTGCCTAGGCCCCAAGTCTCCTCAAAACTGTGTTGGCCTTAGAAGCCGTGTTTGAGTTAGCTTTTTTGCTGGACAGCTAGTCTGCTTCCTTAGAGGCTTTGGCTGGGCCTTGGCTGAACTCTGTTTCACTTTGTTTTCCTCCACTTTGTTCTAGAATTTTCTGTGCATTTTCCCACCCACAGAGGTGGCTGTCATATGACATTGGCTTTCCAGTGTCCGGCATGGTATGCTGGACGCAGAGTGAGTCTGGTCAGGCACCCTCTGTGCCTTGGAGGCAAGACAAGGTCCCTCGGCAAACAAGGAAGGCTTCCCGTCTCCATTTGGCCAGGAGGATGGGGCTCTGTGGTGGTCTGGCTTGTTGTCCTGTGGTCCTGCTCAAGACTAGAAGTCTTAGGCAAAGGGAACATTTTCCAGAGCCGAGGGACAGAACGTCTCAGGGAAATGGACTGGTCTGGGCAGGCAGGGTTTTGGAAAACCCCTGCTTGTTCTGGGAGGTGTTCAGAATGCTGAGGTTTTGGAAAACCATGGCGGTTCTTCACAGCTGTTGCAGCTTTGGGGAGGATTGGATGGGTGCCTAATGTTTTGGGTTCACCAGTAAAGGTGAAGGCCAGCCCTGCCAGCCTGGAACCCAGGCCTCTGTTAGGCCTGCGGGGCGGGGGGCACTGGACTTTGAAGAGGAATGGGACACACAGGCCTGGCCCTGTGAACAGTGAGAGGCTGGTGTCACCATCAGCCATGACTGAGGTTGGTGGGTAGTGGCCTTGCTTGACACAAAACCATGAAGCCTTTGGGCCTCATCTCCAAGGCACCTCTGATGAAGCGGATAGGAGAGCCCCCAGTGACCCCATGAACAGAACATGCCAGTCTTCTGATCAGCTAGAGCAATTTCATTGAGGGACTGAGACACCCAGCCCACTACTGAGCAACCGGGGAAGGCTTAGGCTTCAGAAGGCCAGAGCCTTCTCCTCTAGCAGCTTCTACCCTCCTCTGCTTTTGCTCACAGTCAGAACGCCCGGGGTCCACTTTCAGCTCTGCGATCCAGGCCAAGTCAGTTCACCTCTGTTGACTGTCTCTTCACCTCTGAACTGTAGAGCACTGAGCCGTCATCGTCGGCTGTAAGGCTTGAAGAACAAATAAGAAAATACAGATGTCTAGACCTCCACCTTATTTTGTTTTAAAAATGATTTTATACCTTTACCATGGGGTAGGTGGGTGGGTGGGGAAGTGCTTGCGGTGAGATGCGGAGATGCATTCATCTCTTCTTCCGTGCTTAATGTGGGTTACAGGGATTGTGGTCTCCAGGCTCAATAGCAAGCCCAGTTATCCACCGAGCCGTCTCATGTATCAGACTCCCACTTTAGAGCTAGATTTGGTAAGGGTACAGTGAGGCCCAGGCAAGTCCCCCACACTCCTTTGAGGTCCTGACTTTAACTGTTGATCCCTTAGACCCATTCTTCTTGGTGTTGGGGAGGGCCTGATCCCGGTAGGGCCCTAGCCTGGGCTGGTAACGTCCATCTAGGCTCTGCTAAAAGCCATTCCCATTTCCATGGCTTCAGCTCCTGGGTGTCCGACGGAAATCACGAGGCTTTCAGGCGTCTTGCAGCCTGCAGAAGAGACTCTGGGTCCTGCTTATCCCAGCTCCCGGCCACCCTGATCCCTCGAGGGACTCGGGAGAAGAGAGAACTCAACTTCGGGTCTCCTCGCCCCGGTTCTCCCACAGCGCTGACGTTGCCCTGCGGCCCAGCTGGCTGCAGTTTTTTCGCAATAACAATATCCCGGGGAGGGTTGGAGCGGCGGGGTGAATGGGCGCCTTTGTCCCCGACTCTGAAGGCCGATTAATTATGCGCCGCGGAGCGCGGGAGCGCGGCCGCCCGGCCCCCTGCGTGCCTGAAAGGCCGGAGCTTGGGAGCGCGGCCGCCGGCTCTGCGCCGCCGCACAAAGAGCCGCGCATTAGGAGCCCGGCAATTACCCCGCAGTTTGGATGTGTCCTTGTCTCGCTGACACCGCGCCGCCCCTCTCCGGGCGGCTGCACTTTGAGGATTTGCAAGTCCTTTCTTGGTTGCTAGGGGCGACTGGGCGGAGGGGTTGGGAGCTTGGGGTGGAGGGGGGGGGGCATGCCAAGCCTGTCCAGTTGGAAGCGGTCCGGACCGGGGTGGGGGAAGGGCGGGAGGGTGTCACCCCTGGGGACCAGGACCTTAGGGTTGATGTTTTCTCTAAAGCTGGAGCCTTGTTCAGAGTGCATATTCCTGGGCCTCACCCAGAGTACTCCCCGATTTAGTCGGTGTTGGGGTGCCCTTTAAGCCCCACAGGTATTATTTTTAAAACTTAGTGTGGAATAGTGAACATAATGTATAGATTTAATTTTTTTTTAAAAAAGTATTTACATTTATCATCCTTTTGTGTGCGCACATATATACACTGGCCCACACTTGCCTCGTCGCACATCATCGCACACGTGGATGTCAGAAGACCGTTTGTGGAAGTCTGCTTTTGCTTTCTACCATGTGACTCCTGGGCTACAGTCTTTAGATCTGCAGCAAATGTCCACCTGCAGAACCTTCTTAAAGGCCCTCTAACGCACAGCGTGTGCACATGTGTGCTCTGTGTCGCCTGTATCACACTGACATTCGGAACAATCCCATCAGTCCAGAAGGTTCCCTGAATCCTCTTTCCACTCCCTGCTCCCCCCCCCCCCCCCACACACACACTCCCAGGCTCTGCTGTTCTGAATGTTGACACATCCCTTAAACTTCATTTGGCTTTGGATTGGAAGATCAATGGAGTCACACATTGTGACTCCTGTTTTAGCTCTGATTTCTCAGCAGTGTTTTGGGAATCCATACACAGTGTGTATTCGTAGCGTTATCCGTTCGCCCGTTAGCGGACATTCCAGAGTGCTTCTACGTTGTGCTGTTGGAAGGAAAGAGGCTGCGATTGTTTTGTATAGATCTTTTTATGAGTGCCTTTGGGTGAGTATCTAGGAGGGGAGTTGCTGGGTCACAGGGAAGTCATTTTGTTTTAAGAGAAAGTGGCTGGCTTCTTTTCTTAAGCATCTGTGATCTGTGCATCTTTATACTGCATGGAAAGCGTACGAGGTGATCCAGTTACTCCACATCCTTGTCAGCACTTGGTGTTGTCGATGGTTTTGAGTTTAGCTGTTCTAACATGGGATCTCACTGTTGTTTTTTTTTTTTTTCTTCTTCTTTGGGAGGGCAGGTGCCTGAGCTCCAAGGACTATACAGTACCGTGTGTGTGTGTGTGTGTGTGTGTGTGTACATATGTGTATGTTCATATGTGTGTGCAAGTGTACATGCCCATATGGAAGCCAAAGGACATTAGTGTCTTCCGTTATCACTCTTTGTCTTAGTCCCTTGAGACAGGGTCTTTCACTGACTTGAAGCTTGCCATTTGGGTCAGGCTGCACAGCCTGTGGGATCTTCTCCACAAACACCCTCACTTGTCTGATTTATTCCTTTAAATATCCCCCCCATTCTTCGATTACCATCCCATGCCCCTGTCCCTAAGTTAAAAACATGAACGTGTTTGACATCACAACTTTGGGTGTTGTCTTGGTGACTTCTCCTGTGGTCCTGATAAAATACCCTGACAGTACAACTTAAGGAAGGAAGGGTTTGTCCAGAGGTGGGGTGGGCTGTGGTGGGGAGCTCCTGGAGACAGGAGCCTGAGGCAATTGGCTACTTTGCATCTACACTCTGGAAACAGAGAGTAATAAATGCCCTTGTGTAGCTATTTTCTCCTTTTTATGCATCCTAAGATCCAAGTCTAAGGAATGGTGCTGCCCACTGTTAGGCCCATCTTCTCACCTCAGTTAACCTGACCCCTCACAGGTGTGCCCAGAGGCTGACCTAAGTAATACTGCACCATGTTTTTAGGGTTCACTACCTTGCTGGGTGTGCTTTTTAGTTAATTATACATCCACTTGGTTTTATCCACCCTACTGTCCATTCCATTCCATTCTTTTTGTTTTGTTTTGTTTTGTTTTGTTTTGTTTTCGAGACAGGCTTTCCTCTGTGTAGCCCTGGCTATCCTGGAACTTGTTCTGTAAACCAAGCTGGCCTCGAACTCAGAGCTCTGCCTGCCTCTGCCTCCCATGTGCAGAGATTAAAGGTGTGCACCACAATTGCCTGGCTTCATTTCGTATCTAAGTAAAAGAGAAAGGCAAGCCAAAGAGATGCCTAGAACAGGACTCATCCTTAAGAACCAAGAGATAGAGATGGAGATGGAGGTGTCCCACTCCTTTATAAAAGCACTACTGTACATATGTTCTTCACTTGAGGAGAAGCGGCAAGCTAGAAGCTAGAGTTACAGGCAGTTGTGAACTGCCCAATGTACTGCCCAGGTGCTGGCAACCTGGAAAAGCAGCAAGCATGCCCAACTGCGGAGTCATTTCTCTAGGCCCTCTTCTCTAGACTTCAAAGAATCTCACACATTAAGTGCTGAAAAGTAGCTTGTTGGGTTGGGAGATGACCGGGTGGGTAAAGGTGACCACTGCCAAACCTGATGATCTGAGCTTGAGCCCTGGGATCCACATGGTGGAAGGAGAGAGCTAGCTCCTGGAAGTTGTTCTGTCTTACAGACAGACAGACAGACAGACAGACACACACACACACACACACACAGAGAGAGAGAGAGAGAGAGAGAGAGAGAGGGAGAGAGAGGGAATAAAAAATAAGTTAGTGTAATTTTAAAAAACAACTAGGGATAGTTTCCCCTACACTGTGGTTTCAACATGATTTAAGGAGACTAACAAAGACTAGAATTAGATATAATTAACCCAGCATGCCTTCAATTCCAGCGCTCTGGAGGCAGAAGCAGGCAAGACTTCTGTGAGCTCAAGGCCAGCCTGTTTTACATGATGAGTTCCAGAACAACCAGGGATACATAGTGAAACCTTGTCTCAAAAACAAAACAAAAGAAATGAGAAAGAGGAAGCTTAAGAAGAGGAGGAGGAAGAAGAAGAGGAAGAGGAAGAAATAATTAATTAAATGACACTTGTAGCTCCCAGGAGGGAGAGAGCTCTGCAGGAGTGAGCAGAGAGGACTCCAGGAGTGATCAGAAAGAGAGGACTCCAGGAGTGATCAGAAAGGACTGCAGGAGTGAGCAGAGAGGACTCCTGGAGAAGGCAAAGACCAGGACTGAATAGCAAGAGAACTCCAGGGCAAGCCCCCTGAAAGAACTCCTTACGGGTGTCAGGGTGGCCCCCACAGGAAAGGTCCCAACTGTGAGCCATGCAGCCCTCCAAGAGCTGCGTACAGAAGTCCCATGCCATGTTTAGGATTTTGTCTTCAGGAAGGCCAATAGGTCGTTAGATGGCTTTCCCACAACCTCCTGAGAGGCCAGCCTGAGGTAACCATCCACAAAGGACATCCCTCCCTCCAGATACAACAACACAAGACAGCTGCCAGTCTCCAAAGCTCTTAGGTACCAGCATTGTTAGCACTCACAGAGACTCAGATTCCTATTCTTCCCTTAGGAGGACTGTCACTGAAGACAAGAGACATCAGTCCTTCTCCTCTGTGGCACCTTGCAGAGGCTGTGAGGTGAACAAAGTGAGGCAAAGTCATATTGGCTTGCAGTATTGTGTGTGTTCATGCACATGCGTGTGTGTGTGTGTGTGTGTGTGTGTGTGTGTGTCTATATGTACCATGGCACATATGTGAAGGAGAGGACAACCTCAGGTGTAAGTCTTCGCTTCCACCTTGCTCCAGGCAGGGCCTCTTGTTCCCAGCACACACTGCCTGGCCTTTACCGGCCGGTGTGCTGTGCTAATACGAGTACCCCATCCCCCAAGATCTTCCTCTCCAGACTGGAATGTTGACCTGAGGTGGAGCCTGGGAAATGCTGGCATGTTTGCTTTAGTGGGAATGTTCTAGTGAGGAGAGGTATTTAACTCCTCAGACCAGCCATGGCTTTGCCTTCCCAGGGGATCAATTGTTCAATTCTTTTACCCCTAGAAATTTAATAAATCTGTTATTATGGTTTGTCAGGTTGACTTCTATGGCTTTGGTTATGAAGTAGGTTAAAATATTATTTTGTTACCTTCCAGCCCTCCCCTGCTGCTGCTCAGAATACGGTGTCTTCATCACGTTAGAGAAAGGAGCCCCCTTTCTGGGTAGGCAAATTAGAAAAAGCTGCGCTTTCCCTGTGGCAGACAGAGCCTCTCGTCAGGGCACAATGCTGGGTGGGTGGAATGTGAGGCTGGGTTTCAGGCTTCCCTCCAGTCCCGTCTGTGGTCAGGTCCCTCTGTGCAGCACACAGGCTACGTGGTCATTGCAATGGTCCTGCCTGCCCACACGTGTTTCCTGGACCATTTGTTGTCTGTCTCAAAGTGTCTGTCATTCGTAATATGAAGTATTGGTCCAGGTTTTTTGAGATAGGGTCTCTTGTAGAGATTGGCTTTGATCCTTCTGCCTCAGCCTCCCAAGTGCTCCGAACCATCTGGTGGACAACTTTTGGGTTTTGGAGAAAACATCTCCTGAGCACATTTCCACGCCAGTGCTGGGATTGAGCCCATGGCCTCACACGGGCCTGGTACACACTCCACACTGAGCTTCACCCCCAGCCTGACAGACAGACACTCCTGAAAGGTCCCGAGGATCCTTTTTCCTCTTACACGGGGACAAAACTAGTTGGGAAAGTACAAGCAAAATCCTAGGAGTGAGTTGACAAGATAGTGCCTGCAGGCAATGGCGACAGTGACATGGGGATCACCCCCAAGGGACTGGGGACCATAGGAAGAAGAGGAAGGCTCACCAGCTGCTTCCACAGCCAGGCAGCCACACCGTACCAGAGCATGACTCTCTCCTCTTGTGAGCTGTGCTGCTTTCAGTGAGGTAGCTGAATAGGTAAGTCACGACTGTGTCACGTCAGGGGACATCAGGTAGGCTGTCTGCCTCTGTCACTGCAGAAGGCCGTGTGGGGATCTGGAAGGACGGACTCAGTGGTGCCAGCCCAGCCCAGCACTGTGAACTGAGAGCGCATTTAAGGATATGAGTCTAGCAAGCTACATCTGGGTTCAAATCTCAACTTTGTCCCTTTTTAACTCTGTGGCCTGGACATTTTAACCTCGTATGGCTTCTTATTTATTTGTTTATTTAGGGCTTTAAAGATATGTTCTCACCATGAAACCTTGGCTAGCCTCAAACTCACTATTTAGACCAGGCCAGCTTTGAACTCAGAGAGAGAGAGAGAGAGAGAGAAAGAGAGAGAGAGAGTTCTGGAATTAAAGGTGTGCACCATCATGCCTGGCTTCTTATGGACTTTAAAACATTTACATTATTCTTTGGCTCTCCGATCATCAAGAAATTAGGTCTAGGCCTGGAGGGAAGACCCCAGGTTTGATTCTCAGTATCCATGCTGCACGGCTCACAACTGCCTGTTAGTCCAGATCCAGGTTATCGATGTCTTATTCTGGGATTTGTGGGCACCCACATGCACACCCACATGATACATGATTTAAAAAAAAAAAAGGAAAGAAAGAAAGAAACCATGTCTCTCCTCTCCTTTTCAACCTGGATGGGGATTTGGGAGCACACGACATTCCCCGAATATAGTAAATGACTTAGTGACTTTTAAGTCTTAACTGGAACAGCTCATGTAGCTTCCAGTGCTCCTTTTAGGACAATCATGCTGGGATTCTTCAGTTGCCATGAAAGAAAGCCAGCTACCCAGAATCTTAGGGAGACACCTGAGTGGCCTTGGCCACCACCCAGCCTGAGTTGCCTGTGTTATCTTTGTTGGAGCCTCTATTGTGTGGGGATGAAGCCCTGCAGCTTCCTCTGCCCCTGATGAACTGCAAACTCAAGGCCCCGAGGAGAACCACCGTGCTAGCTCAGTCACCCAAATCCATACCCAAGAGAAACGGTCGCCATTGTTCTAAGCCCACTGCTTGGGTTGGTCTGTTAGGACGCCTCAGACATTGATGCAGACCTGGAAGTAAACTGCCCCATAACAAAACCTAATTATGGCTTCGGGCCTGGATATGAGTAGACATTCTCGGGGCTTTGAGTGTCTGTTACTACTCATGGGAACCTGATGGTCTTCAAGGAGCCTGCTGACAGGACTTAGAGGAAAATGGGGGAGATGTTATTAGAAGTAGGGTACAGTGGGGGAGCATTAATTAAATAGTAAAGGAAGTTTTTTTTTCTGTTGCTTGCTTTTTTATTTTTCTCTCATATGTTACATCTCCACTGCAGTTTCTCCTCTCCTCCCAGTCCTTCCAACCCACCTCCCCTCTCGAGACTCCAGGTCCTCTCCTGCTTCATGTCCCTTCAGAAAGGGGCCTGCCTCTCAGGGCTATCAGCCAAACACAGCCTATCAAGTATCAAGCTGCAATAAGACTAGGCACCTCCCTCATATTAAGGCTGCACAAGGCACAGTAGGAGGAAAAGGGTCCCCAAAGCAGACAAAAGAGTCAGAAACGGCACTCATTCCCTCTGTTCAGAGTCCCACAAGGACAACACTACACAGTTATAGCATGTATGAAGAGGACCTAGGTCACACCTATGTAGGTGCCCTGATTGTCGATCAGTCTCTGTGAGCCCCTATGAGCCCTGCTTAGTTGATTCTGTGGATTTGTAGGAGAAAGGTGAACTGACTTGTCGCTGGAAGTGATGTGGATCATAGGAAAGGTACCCGAGGAATTAATGGTTTAGACTAAGGAGATGGTTTTGCTGGCCTTAAACTCCTGACCTTCCTGCCTCAGCCTCCTGAGTACTTGGCATCACAAGTATGCACCATGCCCGACTTGACTAGCGGGACTTTAAAATGAGCTTTTGGAAGTGCCAGTTGTATGATTGAGTTGCATGTGACAAGGATGGAGAAGAATGAATTAAAAAAGAAACTAACTTTCAAATAAAATTTATAGAAATTCTAACAGAGTCAAGGACTTGTGGGGGTTTAAAAACGAATCTGTTTCTCATTTTCAGCCTCTACAAATGGGAAAACATGTCCAAAACAGAAAAAAGCTCAGGGTCAAAAATAAAACCCAGAACTAAATGATAAAATTTGTGTAAACCTCAGAAAGAGCCAGGTGTAAGGATTACAGGTATTATAGCATGCAGAACACGAAGACAGGGGGATGTCTGTGAGTTTGAAGCCAGTCTGGACTACATGAAACCTGACCTCAAAAACAAACAAACAAACAAACAAACAACCTGTGGCTGCTATGTAGGCGAATTCATGGGAAATGGCATTTAGTTAAGGTATACTCTATTTAAGGAGGAACTCGGCATATTATATGGCATATGGCACATACCTATTAGCCAAGTACTTGGAAAACTTGGGGCTAGCCTGGGTTACCCAGCAAGCACCAGTTCTTAAAAAGGTAGAGATGGGTGTGGTGGTACACATCTATAATCCCACTACTGAGGAGATGAAGGCTGGAGGGATGGGGGGGTTCAAGGTCAGCTTTGGCTATGTATCAAGTTTGAAGTCAGCCTGTGCTATATAAGACCCTGCTTCAGGAAACCAAAAGGGAAAAAAGGTGGGAGGGAGTGATAACCAGTCTCCAAAGATAACAGCCACTCAACTCTTGATGCCCTTCCCCTAACCCCTCAATTGATTTGGGCTTGTTCACCTGACCTAACAGAATGCAACCCATAGGGCCATCCCTGTGACACTTTTGGAGCCATGAGGCGTCTGGTTACTTTCCTGGAGAAATCCACACAGAAAAGAGACTGAGAATTCGTGTGGGAGGTCCTTCTGTCTATGTGTTACTTTTATTGGTTAATGAATAAAGAAACTTCTTTGGGCCTATAGCAGAGCTATAAGGGAACAGAGCTAGGTGGGGAAAACTAAGCTCAATGCTGGGAGAAAGAGGGCGGAGTCAGAGAGATGCTATGTGGCCCAGCCAGAGACAGATACTGGAACTTTACCTGGTAATCCACAGCTAGGTGGAGATACACAGATTAGTAGAAATGGGTTAAATTCATATGTAAGAGTTAGCCAATAAGAAGCTACAGCTAATGGGCCAAGCAGTGATTTAATTAATACAGTTTCTGTGTGATTATTTTGTTCTGGGTGGCCGGGACGAACAAGCGGTCTCCTATTACAGAGAATATCTAGTGAGGAGAAGGAGCCGCAGTAACCTAACCTTTCATCTAGGCTCAGCCTGACTTTCCAGAGTCCTGGCCAGCATGTCAAACTTAAGGGTGGGCCATCTTGACTCCATGAGCCCAGCCAAGTTTCTAGATAGCTGCAGCTGCTGCCCGGGTCCAAATGAAAGACTTTGTCTGCCTCCAGTGAGATCTGTAGATGAACTGCTCAGCCACTCAGCAAGTCATGAGAGAAAAATGCATGTTTACGGCTAATTTTAAAACATTGAATTTAGCGCGCGCATGCACGCTCGTGTGTGTGTGTATGATACATATGGAGCTCAGAGGACAATTCTTTTGGGAATTCATTCTCTCTTGCCACCTTGTGAGATTGGGGGACTAAACAAAGGTTGCCAGGCCTGCCTATTTGTGCTTTTACCCACTGAACCATCTTGCTTGCCCAAGTGTGTCTTTAACATCAAATAGTAGATTATTAAGAAGCAAGTGCTGGGCTTGGGTCATGACTTAGAGAGTAAAAGTGCTTGCTATGAACATCTGTATACATCTGCAATCCCAGCATTCCTACAGCGAGATGGGAGGTGGTCACAGGAGAGTCAGCCAGTGGCCAGCTAGCCTAGGGTAGGCAACTCCATATAAACATAGAGAGACCCTGCCTTAAACAAGGCGGAAGGAAAGAACCAATTTCCAAAGTGTTATACTGTGACCTCCATGTGTATGCAATGCTCCCTTCCCCCATAAATGCCGAGGACAGAGCTTGGTATATAGGAGACATTTGATAAGTATTCTAATTAGATGAATGAATCTCTTCTCCCCACTCCTCCTTCCCCTAGCTTAGTGCTCCTGAGCTGATGTGCCCATGCCCTGGTCATGTGACAGTGAACTTCTGATTTAACTAACTCCCTTATCATTCAAATGGACAAGAAGTGGACAGCATATATAGATCTGGGGCAGAGCAGGTGCTAAGGGCTCTTATAATGTGTCTGTTCAGGAAGGAAGTAGGTGAGTGACAATGGCCACAAGGTCACGTAGACTCACCGTGTCCAGGGAACGTGAAGGAAGGACAGAGCCCAGGCAGGGACCTGGGGATGCTGCGGCTGCATTTCTGGAAGGAAGTCATAATGAACAGGAGGCAGTGTCCCAGGGTTGCAGAGGCAGGGGACTCACTCAGGCACAGGAGCCATAGACGGTCCCCAGTCTCACGTGAATAAGATTCAAGCTAGGCAGAGTTATTCGATGGCAAGAGAAATTTGCACATGTGGCTATTTAATTAGATGGATGATCCCTGTAGGAAGGGACTCCATGGAACCTTCTGGGGCATTCTGGAAATATTCTGTACTTGATGCAGATGGGGTATATATCTATCCAAGTTCATGGAACTATACCTTCAAGACCAGTGTGTATCTTGACTTTGCCCAGAGACACTCGAAGCATGTTAGTGTACCCTCCCTTCAAGCAGGAAGTTCTTTCAGGAATTTCCCAGCTGCCAGCCTTCTACTCCCCATGAAAGTCTCTCCTGCACCCCACACCCCTAGACCTTGCTGAGTTGCAGCATGGGCACCTGCCCCTAAGATGACAGAGAGGGAGATCTGGAAATGCTCTTTGAGGCTGGTGAGCATGTGAGAGTGTCTCTCTCTTTGCCTCTCAACCACCTAAAGAGCCAGGCTGTTGGGAGCTGGGGAGCATTTAGATAAGACCAGCAGAAACATGCGCTTGGTGTGTCGGATCTGGTTCCTCAATGGTGAGCGGGCAGGACGGGCATTTTGGCTTAGTTCCAAGTCAAGAGCTTGCTTGCTTTGCTCGTAGCTCTGCTTGGAGTCCGGTGGCATCCCTTGGCGGGGAGCAGCTTCTTGTCTCAACTGCAGCTGTGGGTTACATGTTTCATTCAGAATGCCCAGCAGGAAGCAACAGGCTCTACATTCCAGGGCTTTTAGTCATTCTCTCGCTCTCTCAGTGCTTTGGAGCAGGATTATGATGTTCTTCAAAGCTCACTGTCTTCGGCTGGCCTCCCAAGAGGAAGTGGGTGGGTCACTGGGGGAGAGAACACAGGCCCAAATTCAGGGCTGGATCAAGACCAGCAGACCAAACCCATAGAGGTCAGTTGAAGGTGTCCCAGGTATGTCAAAGGGACTCAAGCTGTGGGTGGTAGCTCTTGCCTTCCTAGACACAGGCCAAGGAGAACACAGGGTCCCTCTCTGTGTGGTATCTCTGCAGGTGAGATGCTCACTGGGGACAGGCAGGGTATGTGGCAACATTTCATCCCACTGGACTGCACATGCAAGCTTTGCTTTGTTCCTAGTCTGAGGGGGAGGACCGAGACTTTCCACCCTTAGAGGTCAGTGGTGACAAATATTCAGGTTTGGGTCAGGGGGTCGATGGACCCCACAGATAACCCAGAGAAACCACAAAGTAAGTCTGTTAGAATGTCTGCTAGACTCCTGGCACTGAACCGGGCGTTCGGAATAGAACAGCAAGAGAGACTCCATCCCAGTTGTCACCATAGCGCCTGGGACATGTGGCCTGGCAGGTGCCCACTAGGGTAAGGGAGAGAGCAGGTAAGGGCAGAGAATTGGTAGGTAACAGATGCCAGCAGTGGGAAGGGAGAAGGAACAGAGCTGTAAGGTGTCGAGGGAGAGCAACGAAAGGGCAGAGCCCAGGCAGGAGCTTGGGGATTGACATACCACCACTCGGAAAGAAAGACATGATACATAGGAGGCCAAGGCCCCGGGTGCTGAGGCAGGGTTCCTTCTGGAGTCACAGAAAGCCCAGAGCCAGGCCCTTCCCCGGGTGGCGGGGAGGAAAGGCAGCCACAGTCTTGCCCCAGTTCTGCAGCCATGACAGCGCTCTGGTTCCCTCTGAGGAGGAATTCTAACCAGATTCCCAAGACTTCCCAGCAGCTCCCAGACGAGACTGAGATCTCAGACTCATTGAGGGACTCTCAGAAGGCAAAACAAATCCCAAGATGTAATTAAGGTTACAGATTAGCAACTGTGAGCTCACGAAAGGATGGAGAATCTCTTCCCATCGACCTCTTGGAAGCAGAGGTCTCCAGGTGACATCAGGACATGACATCATCGGTTGCCAGCTTAGATGTCTGCTGGTGAAGACCGGGGTCCACATGGAGGAAAGAACCTCAGAGAGGCAGCAGAAGGCTGTGACCTTTCGTCCTATAGCCAAAGGAACTGAATTTTGCCACAGGCGAGAACCGTTTAGCTCGGAGTTTCTAGAAACCAGCCCAGCCAGCTGAATCTTTGGTTGTTTGGACATCCGAGCTGACAGCCCAGCTGGGCCCACCTGGACTACTGATCTGCAGAGCTGGGGATAGTGAACAGGTGTTGTAAGCGGCTAACGTGTAGGCGATTTGCTGTATAGCCACAGAAGCGGAGCGTTCTCCCACTTTCTCACTGTCCCCTGGAAGAGTTCTGTGCCTCTCTGTCTGAGCCCAGCTGCCTCCAGCATGCTTTGTATCACCGACACTCTACCACAGATGAGCCACGACCACTGGCTCTAGGCAAGGGTGCCTTGTCCCCTGCCCCAAGGTGTGAGGCCCTCAGCACCTCAGAGTCCCCCTTTTTAAGAACCACCCTGCAGCTGCTCCCAGACCACAGCCTACAGGGTACAAGTCTGCCCCAACCCAGCTATGTCCCTGGGGGTAGGGGGGAGTGCAGGGCTCTGAATAGAAACAGGAGAAGGGTAGTGACCTCAGCCTCCCCCTTCCTCTCAGATGACAAGTCTGGGCTCTGTGAAGGCAAGAGACAGGAACTGTGTGTGCTCCAAAGCTCAGTAAAGTTCACCCCTCCTCCACCCTGGCTCAAAGAGTTCTCTGATTGGGCAGGACAGGTGATGTTTATAATCCTGAGCTTGGGCCAGGGAAGATGCTCAGAGGGAAAAGGCCCATGCTACCATGGCTGACTCTTGAAGTTCGATTCCTGGAATGGTGTGGTGGGAGGAGAGAACTGACTTACACAGGTTGTCCTCTGACCTCTTCACAAGTGTTGTGGATTCCCCCCGCCCCCACCCCTGCCCTCTCACACACACGAAAAGTAATTTAAAAAATTGTGTGCCTGCGTCCTTAACAAACTGCTGGGTACGTGGTCAGGTGTCTCCTGGGAATCCAGGATTATTCGCAAGGGAGCAGTTTATGTCTCTGTTTTCCTGATTGGAAGGCTCTAATAAAGGTTTTCTCATTCCCGTGTCAAACCCTTTCTGGAACTCTCTAACACGTCCCAGATGGTGAAGAGTTTCTCTCCCCGCAGCTCTGAGCAGGGTGCGGATTCAGAAAGAGGGTTTGGGTTGGCCGCACTTGGCACCTCCCCCTGCAGTTTTCCTCTGGGGGAGGTCACGTGGTTGTCTCCAGATAGACGGTTCCAGAGACACACGAGCCAACAGGCACACAGAACTGCCTGGCAGGCAAGAAGATGGCAGGCCTCACCCTCTGCCTTGATCACCCCAGGCTTTGTTTTGTTTTGTTTTCGTTCTGACAGGCTTTTGCTAAGTACCCCAGGCTAACCTGACACTATGCTTCCTACCCCGGCCTCCTGAGTGCTGGGATTGTGGTCTGTACTACCGCTCAGGGACATTTATTTAGTTTTTTGACAAGCAGACAATACTTTTTGTTCTCACGAGAGGCAGGCCTGGTCAGTCATAAGCAAATTGTCGAGTCAGCTTGTGCCTCTGTCGTCTTTCCCGGCCCCCCCAAAGCCACTTCTTCTATCTGTAGCTGGTTCCTTCTTTTAGGACTCTGGCATGATCCCAAGACCCTTGGGTTGGACCTGGGAAGAAAGCCCTGGAAGACTCTCATAGTACAAAGGGTTACCCAGGGCTGACGCTAGTGTCCTACACACTGGGACAGGTGGGTCTATGTGACATGCCTAGGTACAGGAGAGGAAGGTAAGGCTCCAGGGATCCCCTGTAGGGCCCATCAGCACCCCTATGCAGGTCCTGCTCTTGCCTTTGGTTTCTGTCGTCTTGACTGTCTATCCCTAGCCTAAATATAGTCTCAGATACAGTTTTTGCTGTCAAAGTCTCTCTCAGGCGGGGAATTAACTTTATTTATGCTTTCCCTAGTTTCCAAGGTGAAGGCTGGGCTAGGTAGATCCCAGGGACAGAGTTTAGGGTTGTCATGTATTTGGAGAGTGAAGGTTGAGAGGGGCGGGCGTCTGGTCCCTTATGAGAAGGATGAAGGGTTGGGGTATGTATAGCTGCTCTTCTAGCCTTTTACCACTGGAAGAGGCATTTAAAGGTAAAGAGGGTATTTAAGGGTAACTACATGTCCCTGGGGGTTGGGAGCAAAGCTGCTTCCTCCCAGGGTTCCCCTGAGGGCTGAATCTGGGTTGTGCTGGTTCATGTCCACAGTGGAATCTTTTTTTCAGGCTGGGACTCGGAGGCCAGGGCCAGGCATTGCCCTCAGCTGTGGCCCCCACCCCCAATTCTGGGCTCAGAGCTGAACCAAGTCTGAAACAGACAGCCTCTCTCTGCTCCTCTGACTCCACCCCCATCCTGCTGGAGTCTGCTTTTCATCACCCATTAATCACTGGTGCTTCCCACAGCCTGTGTCTGTCTGTCCACACTCAACAACCCCTGGGCCCTGGCAGGGGTGAGGGGGCTGGACAGACAGGCAGGCAGGTGGGCTGTTGACCTGGGGAAACACTATGTCACAGTAGGGGCTGCTCCCTACTCCAAGATAGGGGAGAAGAATGATTCTGGGCTCATTCGAGGTCACTCCCACCCCCAACTCAGCCTGGAGCAGCCAGCCCGGCCTATCTCACCCTGGCAGCAGGCGACAGAAGCCATTAGCTGTCCTGTATGCCAGGAAGGAAATGGGTTGGAGGGCTGAGGAATTCTAATTAAGCTTCCCCAGCTGGCAGGCCGGCTGGCTGGTGAGAGCTGGCATCTCTACCCCTACTCATGTTGGTGCCAGCCCTATCCGGCCTGGCCTGCTTGGTGCCCACCTGCCACTGTGGGAACCCCGTTGGTAGACTGCCTTGCAAAGCCGCTTGAAGATTCCCAGGCGCGGGGCTTTCCACTTGGCTCCTGTCCTCCCTCTCTCCTCCTTCTACCTACCATGACTCTGAAGAAGTAGCCTTCATCTACAAGTGAACTGGTTTCATCCGGATCCATTCTCAGTTCTGAACTACAATCTCCTTGAACTTTAGTTTCCTTGACAGCACAGTGGGATAAAGATCCTGGTTTGTGTCCCCGCCTTAGGACCGCCCACCTATAGAAAGCTATAGAATAACTCATATTCATCTGGTCTCTCTTGGGTGTGAAAAGTGAGGTAGGACTGGCTGGAAAGAGCACAAGGTGCCCTGGGAAGATCTTTGTCTTCCACAATGTCATTTCAAGCCACAAGATTGCTGAACGATGACTCGGTTCTCCTGCTAAGCCCCAGACCTCTCTGTGTACAGGTTACCGTGCTATCTGCAGGCACCAGGAGCCCCCTGCTGACCTGGGTCTCTTGTCTTACAGTAGCATTTCTGTTTTAATATAGGAGCGCACCGAAAGCAATAGCTTGTTCCAAAGGAATGAGGCTCTGATGCCTGGATTTAGTGGAGAGTCTAGGCTAGAGGATGGGCCGTTTCATGCTTGCCAACTGATCTCACATGGAGGGGTCTCCAGTCCCTGCACCGAACTTGGCTCCCTCCCTGGTGGGCTGCCATTGGGACTGTGTGTCTAGTGTCTGTTAAGGGACTCATGAGAGGCAAGAATTAGTAAAGAGGGCCTTTTTTGAAGTGTGACAGGTTTGGTGTGGTTTTTAAAGTAGCTTTATGTGTGTGTGTGTGCGCGTGCGCATGCACAGATACTATATATATATATATATATATATATATATATATATATATATATTGAGAGAGAGAGAGAGAGAGAGAGAGAGAGAGAGAGGCCAGGGGACAAACCGAGAAGAATCGGTTCTCCTACCTTGTGGGTCCTGGGAATTAAACTTGGGCTGTCAGGTTTGGTGACAGTGCTTTTACCTCGAGAGCCATCATAGCAGCCCAGCTTCTTTGATTTTTGAGACAGGGTCTCACTCTACAGCTCAGTTTGACCTGGAAATCACTACATAGCCCATCACAGCCATTCATTTGCCTCAGCCTCTAGAATCCTTGGCCTTAGAAGGACTTGAGCCACCATGACCAGTCAGGCTGAAACCTGGAGTCCAGTGCCATGATGCTGAGTGACCGTGGTCTCTATATCTTCATAATTAAGTGGGAATCCTACCAGTACTGCCTAGACCTGCTGGGGATGAGATGATACAACAGACTGAAGTCCCTGGACAGATAGGGTGCCCCACATGTAGTGGTCATCAGTGGGAAAGCCCCTGGCTATTCTGGCTGTTGTGGCCCATTGCCTTCTCGGGGCACAGGACTGGTGGGCAGCATGGCGTAGTGCCAGCAGTGCTGGTTACAGGAACTATCTGAAAACCTAGAAGGAGCCGAGGAATGGTCTTTACTTTGCCCAAGAACTATGTCTCTAGAACTCAGAAGTCCCCAGCTCTGACTATGCCCAACTCCTCATTCAAGGCAGGCCTCTGTCCTCAGCCTCTGTCTCGGATCCTCTGACCTGGCGGGCGGGAGCAACTTCGCAGAGTATCCAGAAGACATGGCTCCCCAACGGTTTCTACTGGCGCCAGGATGCCGCACGGTGGCCGTCTCTCGGTTGTTGCCACATGAGATTGTAAAGTCTCCAGGAGGCAGACTTCCTCAGAGGGCAAAGCCCACCAGAACCAGAACAGTGAAGTCACGGGACTCCTTTGCACAAATCCAGCGTGCACACCTGCATATCATTGCACAGTGGTTGGCATACATTTGTCTCCATTCCGCATCCGCGCCCTCGTACTGCTCCTTCTCCTCCTCTATGAAAGCCAAATATTAAAGTTGTAACATTGAAGCCTTTAAACCAAATCCCATTCATTTCAGGGTGGTTTGAAGGCCTGATGGATAAGCAGCCTGTGACAGGGGCCTCCAGAGAGACCCGGCTGTGGTTCCTAGGGAACTTGCAGTCTAAAGGGGGAAAGAAAACTCGTGTCTGAGATCCAGAGACTCTGCTAGGGTACACTCAAGGGTACAGTAGAAGCATGTAGTGGGAATGGCAGGGTGGGAGTTCAGAGTGAGCCAGCAGAGCAGGAGCTGTGACCTTCGGTGTCCTCAGAGTTGGCTACTGCTGCAAAGAGGCGGGGCTGTGACATTAGCGCCCTTGGTCCCATGGCTCTCTTTGGAGCATGTGCCGTGAATGCTTACCTTCCCTCATACATGTGGCTAGCTCCAGACTGGGCCATGTGTAGAGCGTATGGTGATTCTAATACCCTCAAGAACTTGTGTGAGCAGCAATGAAGGCCTCGTCCTATGCCAGCCCATTTGGATGGTGTGGATGAGGGGACAGAGGGGCTGTTAGGGGCTTGAGAGTCTCCTCAGGCAGGGAAGGGTCTGGGATCATGAGCTCAGGTCTCCAGGCCCTCCGCTTGTATCTAGGTCAATACCGCAGGGAGTGGGAGCCTCTACGGCAGGCTACAGAGCAGGACCAGCTAGGAGTTCGTAGAGCAGGTGGCTGCTGGGTTCAAATCTTGACGCCACTGATTACCAGCTGTGCTCTTTCAGGGACGCCAGCTGATTTCCCAACCCAGATTTCTTTACCTGGCGAATGAGCAAAGATGGGCAGCTCCTTGGGGAAACTGACTCACCCGGCACCGGGGTTGGTTGTATGTAACAAAGGTCTATGCTGGGTGGGGCGGGGAGAGGCAGGCATGGGAGTGGCTTACTGAAGGCTTCATGAGATAGACCAGCCTAGCTGGAACAGGGGCTGTCCAGGGAGGAGGGGAGGACAAGCCTGACGTTGGCTTCAGTGTCCTCCATCATTTCAGGGATGATCATGTGGAAGATGTGTTCGCGGTCTCCCACAGCTTGGCAAATTCATACAGGTACAGAGAGCGTGGTAATTCTGCCCTCCATTGGACTCCAGGTTTCTGGTTATGAGCTGGTAGCCTACTGTTAGCGATGGCCACACTTTAGGATGAACAGTGTGATCAGATTTAGAGTTGACAGCCTGGATACTTGAAGGCAATGCCTCAAGTTTGACTTCACTTTCTCTGAGTTCTTAAAAAAAATCTAGCAAGGACAGGCATTGGTCTCTCCATGTTGTTGTAGAAAGGTTACTCAGACTCAAGGACCAAAGCAAGGAAGTTGAGGGACAGTGAGAAGCCTAGGTTATGATGGAATGGGTCAGGGATGCTGAACAAGAGCAGGTCGGGATGAGGAGCAGCCGGTCAGAGAACTCCAAAGTAAGCAAACAGTGTACACAGGAGACAAACACCTAGACATTTGTTCTTCCATTTACAGCCCACAAACTACCTTCCTCAGAGCTCAGAGAATGGCGGGCTCCCTTCAGTTTTCCAGAATATTCTCTAATTACAGATTTCCCAGGAGTCTAGTTTGAAACAAAATACACATTCCCTCCTTATGTTGGTCTATCTATCTATCTATCTATCTATCTATCTATCTTCTATCTATCTATCTATCTATCAACTATAGTTAGCAGGGTCTTGGATAGCTCAGGCTGGCTTCAAACTCACTATGAAGCTGAGGATGATCTTGAACTTCTTAAACATTTTAACAATCTTTATCTTACGTGTGTGAGTATCTTGTCTGCATGTATGTCTTTGTTCCACGTGTGTGCAGTGCTTGAGGAGGCTAGAAGAGGGAGTCTGATCCTCGGCATGGGGAGTTAGAGATGGTTGCTAACTACACACTCAGGTGCTCGCAAGAACAGCAAGTGCTCTTAACTGCTGCACCTTGTCTAGCTTCTTTCTTCCTTCCTTTCTTTCTTTTTCTTGTTTGTTTCTCAAGACAGGGTTTCTCTGTAGCTTTGGAGCCTATCCTGGCCTTGAACTCACAGAGATCCGCCTGCCTCTGCCTCTCCAGTGCTGAAATTAAAGGCGTGAGCCACCACTACTCAGCCAGTTTATTTTCTTGTCTCCACCTCCCGAGTGCTGAAGTTACAACATACTCCCCCCATGCCTGGTTTATGTGGTGCTGGAAATCAAACCCAAGTCTTTGTGCATCCCAGGCAAGTTCTCCACCGGCCACATCAGACTCTCAAACCCTTCTTTACCTTTTTTTTTTTTTCTTTATTCAAGCTCATTTGGGCAAATTAAGTTTGGCTATCACTTGGAACAAAAAAGACAGATATGGGGTTCAGCCTTTTCTTTGTTCTATAACTGTAGGTAGGGAGAATAAAGGGAGGGGTGGTACAGACAGTGTGCACTTAAGAGGGCTACCACTATGGCTCCTAATCCCAAGATGCAGGAGAGCCACTGAAGGGATTTGACTAGGTCCTTGTACTTCTGGCTGCCCCTCCCCGGTGAAGCCACTCAGATCTTCTAGGCTGACCTGCTCCGGATCTTACTTCTCTAGCTCTTTTCCCTTCCCTGTTCTTCTTCCCCTTGACTCCTTTCTGTTTGCTTAGATCCTCTGTGACTTGGGTCCATTCCTCATGATAATTTACACACAATTGCACGATTGAGCTTATTGAACATCGCTTCACATCTGGCTCGGTTGTCATTCATGTGTCTCTGCCCGTGTAACCACAGACTAAGGCATCACATGTTACAAGACCACCCCCCCCACCCCGTGCTCCTCTCCAGAGAAGACCACCCGAGAGTCTGACTTTTACCATCATAGGTTGTTGACCTTCATACAAATGGTATCAGATGGTGCTTTGTGTGTGGTTTATTTTATCCAACACAATGCCTTGGAGACTCACGCTGATGTATTTTGTTGTTTTAATCACCATGTTCGAATATATGAGAGCATCGCAGTTGGCTTAACCACCCACTGTGCACAGGTATTTGGGTTGCTCCCATTTGAGCCTCATGATAAAAACATGTGTGTCCACACCTACTTCCGGACATGCACGTTTGTTTCTCTAGGGTACAGGATTCGTGGAACAGAATCCTTCTTGCTGGCTTGGCTCGGGACTAGATGGCTTTAGCAAAACAAGTTGGCCCTGTCCTCAGTATCCACCAGATACAGCTTCTGGTGGGTCAGGTAGCAACTTCACATTGTTGGAGGTAAAGAACTGGGTGGCAAGGCCAGAGCACTTGCATCTTTTTAAGGGGCCACGAGACAGGGTTTGAGATGCGCTAGGAGAAGCTGTGACTTCTTTCATCATTTCTAGGATGGAAAGAGGGTCAGAGAGCAGTGGGGTCTAGGAGGGGGAAGCATCCTAGACAGAAAGACGAAACTGTCCAAGGTATGAAGGCATCTGGAGCTCCAGAGCCACTGACCTGTATGAAGTCATGTGACTCCTATCTGAAGTCATATGACCTGTCCAAAGTCATGTGGCCGACAGGGATGTCACCTTAGTCACAGCAGGTTGACCCTTATAGGGGAGGCACTTAGGGATAGCCAGAGGTGCTGTCCTGGATTAGATGGGAGCTCTGCCTGCAGATTAGCCTCCAGGCAACTCTTTTATAGGCTGCTCTCCCATGCCTGGCCTCTTGCTCTGCATCTGGCTCCGTCTGCTCCCAGGGAGAAAGTCATAAGCCATGCAAAGCCTGGGTCATAACTTTGAGCTGGATGAGTAGGGGAGTGAGCCTGAGTCTGGGGCGGGGGGGAGGCTGATATTGCCTAAGACCCCATAACAAGACCTGCATGGGTAAGAGGGGGCAGCTCTCGAGAACATTCCTGGAAAAATAGTTTGCCTTTAGTAACACTCCCCCCGCCAGGCTTTCTTGGTAAGACTCACTATTTGATCTTAGGTTGGGAGGCTCTGTGTTGACTTTGAAGTTGTAGGGAAAGTTTAGTGGGTCAGGGGAAACACTACCTTGGCCTCCTAGCAACTGACAGTGGACATCTTTACTGGAAGATTCCGCATGGTTCATTCTAAATTCATAACAGCTGTGTTAATGGTGTGAAGACTCCGGGCTGTGGAATTAGGGATCCTCTGGCTTTGTTCCTGGAAGGGAGAGAGGCTGGGCGTGCATGTCTGTAAGTGCGTGTCTGAATAATGTCTCTGTGTATATAAGCATCTATTACTTAGCTATTTGTTCATTCATTCTGCAAGTATTTACTAATTGCCTATTATGTACCACTGGGGTTTCCACAGTGGATAAATGAGACAAAGTCCTTGACCTCAGAGGAGGTTATTATGTGCCAGAACACATCTCCACATGATATCTGTACATTTGATGATAGCCTCTTGCTGGAGCATGCAGCTGTTTTCTCCCCTGTACCTCTGTATGTGTGTGTGTGTGTGTACGCGCGCACATGTGCATCTCTGTGTGTGTGTAGGAGTCCCCATGTGCATGTACAAAGAGGGCTCTGAAGAGCTGAAGTTCTTGATGTGTGCATATCTGTATGCCGGCGAAAGGGAGAGAATTACTCATCCACTCAGAGAACTTTTCAAGAAAGGCCTCTCTCCCAGAGCAGTTATATTTTCATAAATAAAAATAATCAGATAATGAGTTCATTTCCGATCTCGAGTTTGATGCCAACATTCCATTGAAATAAGACCTGCTGGCTGGCGGGCTGGCGGCGAGCTGTGTGGCTTGGAGTAGCTGGGGAAAATGCAGAGGAGGGGAGAGCCCTGCCCCTTGCAGACTGCAGGAAGTAAGGGAATCTGTGGCCAAAGAAACTGCCTGTGTCTGGGGTCTGGGAGTATCTCACCCTTAACACAGATTCTAGTAGAGTCCAGACTGGGGTGTCCAAGGTCTGTGTTTCTCCATTTTTCCTTTCTAACTAGTGATGGTTTATACAACTTTATAAATATTGACAGCTGCCAAAAAGCACAGCCCACCATGATGCTCTTAAGTTTTGGAGACCCAGTGAATAACCCCTTCCACTCAGCCTAAAGCTCAGCTATGTCTGCTGGGAAAGGGGAGAGGGGGATCAGAACGAGACTGTGGTTAGAGACTTGAAGGGAGTGTGAGAGACCAGACGTGGACCTTGGACCCTGTCTCTGAGTTCTCATCTAGAAAATCTTGGTTTTACATTCCCCACCTTTTGTCATAGCCTCCCCAAGACATGCCTCTTCTCATCCGCTTTCCCTACCCTGTACTCCTACCAGATGTAATCACTCCATTCGCTGGGCAGTGCTGGAATGCACATTTAATCCCAGCACTCAGGAGGCAGAGGCAGTGGGGTCTCCAAGTGCCAGGCCAGCCTGGACTACAGAGTGAGTTCTAGAACAGCCAGGGCTACACAGAGAAACCCGGTCTCGAAAACCAGAAACCAATAACCAAAATCATTCCATTCCACCCTTTCTGCCCTTGCATAGGTGGTGCCCTCTCCTTGCATGCTTCTCTTCCAACTCTGATACTCCAAATCCACCTGTTCTTGAGGACGGAGAGGTCTCCCCTTTAGGAGTGCTTGCTCATGCTTAGCAATGACCACCTGATAAGTGTCTCCTCTCTTTTTCTTCCTGGACTCTGAATCCTAAGACCCAAGATCTGCGCCTCACCCATACAGCTGACTTTCCTCTACAAGGCCCAGCGACAGGCCTGTGCCTCGATGCTGGCCGGAAAGGTGTCCTGAGCTCAGCCAGTAGTTTGCTGCTGTGTTCTGATAGATGTGTGCTCTGCACGGGGGAATCCTGGTCCCAGACAAGAATGCCTTGACATCAGCATGGTGGCTAAGAGAGCAACAGGGAAAGAAATGAAGTTTTCACTAGGAGATATGATGTGTACCCCAAATTGGGACGTCTGCTAGATGTCAGAGAATCGATTCAGAGACACACGCTGATTGCTTGCAAGAAAGGTGAAATGGCCTGTCCCCCAACCTCCCACCTCCCTACTCTCACCTCCACCCATCCACCCCCTCCACCCCCTCATCCAGCCACCCACCCACCCATCCATTCATCTGCTTTTTAAATTTTTATTTTGTGGTATGTGTGAGTGCCCACATGTTTGTGTCTTACATGCATACCTGGTGCCCTTGGAGGCCAGAAGAGGACACTGGATCTCTACTGGGACTATAGCGAACTGCCGTGTGGGTGCTGGGAGCCAAACTGGGGTCCTCTGCAAAAGCATCGAGCACTCTTAACTGGCGAGCCATCTCCCCAGGCTCCTTCCACGCTTTTTCACTTAGCCATCCACACATTCAACAAGCAGCCTAGAGCATCGCTCACATTATTGCAGCTACTCTTCACAGCAGCTGTGTGAGGAATGCTCCCTGTATGTGTGTATGGGGTGGGGGCGGGGGAGGGCTGGTGAGCCTTAGAGAAGATGGAGTCAGTGTTCAAGGTCATACAGCTGATGAGGCCTAAGTAGGGACTTACACTCTTACCAGGCTGCCTCTCCAACCAGGGCTCTTCCCACGCCAGAGAGGAACAAATGGCTTATTTCTCAGTCTCTTCAAGGCTTTGGGCAGAGCTGGATCATAGCCCTTGGGCAATATGATTAAGCCTTGTTCTTTGTCTGGGAAGTTCAGCCTGTGTCCTCACCCAGTGCCCCCAATGCAATTTTGCTATAAGCTAGCTTGTCTTTCTCCTCTGAGAAATCCTCTCTGACAAGGCCATTTATAGGAGCAGGGTCTTCGCCCACGGGAAGAAAGTTGGGAGAGTGAGGTTTCTGGCAGGGAGAGTTGTTGGCTTTGTTGTTGTTTGTTTGTTTTTGCCAGGTGTTGGCCCAGCTAGGAGGGTTTAGCATGGGAAGGAGACCCGAGAGTGCTTCCACAATCATGTTCAACTCTACTCAAAATGCTTGTTTTGTAGAGTCTCCCTGGGGTGGGGAGAGGGGAGCTCAGGACTCTGATTCTTCAGCAAGACCCAAAGGCTTTGGATGTGGTGGCCAGAAGATGGATAAGAAATGAATATAAGTCAGGCCTGGAAGCATGCACCTGTACTCCTAGCTACCCAGGAAGTTGAGGCAGGAGGAGGCAAATTCAAGGCCTATCTGAACTATAGAGTTACTTGAAAACCAGCCTGGGTAACTTAAGTGAGACCCTGTCTCAAACTAAAAAGTATTTTAAAAAATGGGGGTGAGGAAGAGGGTTATGGGAATATAAATCAGTGACAGTGTGTTTGCCTGACATGTTCGAGAACTTGGTTTCAATTCCCAATATTATATAAAACAACATGGACACAAAATAAAACTTCCTTTAATATGCCCAGAGATGACTGACATTTGGGCAGAGTCAGCATGGGAGTAGCCAGTCCTGGACTGAATCCCTGCGACCATCTGTTCTCTCTCTCTCTCTCTCTCTCTCTCTCTCTCTCTCTCTCTCTCTCTGCCTCCAAGAGTGAGCTGCATTTGTGAGGGTCAGAAGACAACATTATGTGTGGGTCCTACTTTGAGTCAGGGTCTCTCTTGTTACATTCTGCTGTGTTACCCCAGGCTATCCAGCTGCAAATGATGGGTATTCTCCTGTCTCTGCTCCCATCTCTGTTTAGAGGTGTGCTGGGGTTAAAGAGACATGCACTACAAGTATGATTTGTTAGTTTTGAAACAATGTCTCACTATGTAGCCCTCTAGCTGTCCTGGACCTCACTTTGTAGACCAGGCTAGCCCCAAACACACAGAACTCTTCCTGCTTCTGCCTCTCCCTCCCAAGTGCTGGGATTATTACGTGTATATATGTGTGAGTCTTTTGGCAGGTAGCTTGTGCTTATGAATGCAGTGTCCTCGGAGGAGGTCAGATCCCGTGGAGCTAGAGTTACAGGCAGTTGGAAGACGCACTACATGGGTACTGGAAAGTGAACTCTGGCCTGGTCCAAGAGTACACACTCTTAACCAAGAGTCATTTCTCCAGTCCACTGCTGGACAGGGTCTCCTGTAGCCTAGCTGTCCTTGAACTTATTAGTAGCTGAAGATGGCCTTGAGCTTCTGATTCTCCTGCCTCTGCCCCCTGAGTGCTAAAATGAAAGCCAAGCACACTGCGTCCTGTTTAAACCAAAGCGGGAACTGAAAACAGGGCTTTATGCATGCTAGGCAGGAGTTCTACCAACTGAAGGGCATTGGCAGCTCTGCTAGGAGTCTGTACTCCTCTTCCCCAGGTCTCCGTTGTGGGGGATGACCTGAAGGGCTTGCTGGAGTTCAGTGAGTTTGCCTTCCGTGCACTCTGGGGTCCTCCTTGGGTGTCCACATTGTCCCCTGAGATATCTAAGCCAGAAGACTCATGAACATACCTGTGACCCAGAAGATGAAGTGAAAGCTGGAGTGGGGAAAGGGAGTCACTCTGAGAGATTTTCCTTCAAGCTAGAGGTTTGGGTAAGGGTTCAGGGTTCATGAGTCACGGAATAAAATTGTTCTTTTCAGGAGGAGGAAAGGGCTAGGCTCCAGCCTGGACCTTCCAGACTGGGAACTTGAGCTACTTGCTGTCTGTTTGCAAAATAAAGTGGGGGAGTGGGGAGGGAAAGGGGGGATGACTCCTGTTGATGTGTTCTAGTTCGGGCCTCGCTGGGAATGGAGTTTAGAAATTTGATCAGGGGCAGAAGCAGCTCCTGACCACATTCCCGGAGGACATTCTGTGGAGAAATCCTGTCCCCACCTTAGTGGGTTACAGGGGGGACAGAAAGCAAGCATTCACCATGTCTAGAGATCTGGCTGTTTTGGAGAGTGTCCAGGGCTACAGAGAAGGGAGGAATGGGGAAGCCTTGGAGAGGTGGGGAGTCCCTAAGGCCACACCAGCTGCGGCTGCAGCGGCTCAGCTTTTCCTGCGTCTGTCATAGACTCCTTCACAGAGTTCAGGCTGAGTTATCCAACCCTCCTCCTTCCTAAGGGGAGATAGGGATGGGGAGGATGGGGGGCAGGTGGGAGTGAAGGTGTGGGGGTATGGGAGTATGAGGTGGGAACTTCTTCCTCTCTGGAGGAGGCCAGCTAGAGCTAAGCCCTCTCCCTGGCCTCCAGGCTCCTGGAAGGGAGAGTGCTCTGACATCTTGGTCACCATCACCTCTTAGCTACTAGTCCAAAGTCCACGTCCCTCCCTCCCCCAGCCAGGTCAGGAGACCGAGAGCTCCTTCCCACCCAGGCCTGTCCCCCTTTCTAGCTAGAGTAGCAGTTCTCAGCCCCCAAAGTCCAACCCCCAAAGTCACCACCCTTTTGGGGGTGAAATGACCCTTTCAAAGGGGTCGACTAAGACCATCAGAAAACACAAGATATTTATATTATGATTCATAACAGTAGCAAAATTACAGTTAGGAATTAGCAACGGAAATCATTTTGTGGTTGGGGGGGTCACCACAACACAAGGAACCGTATTAAAGGGTCACAGCGTTAGGAAGGTCGAGAACCACTGAGCCAGAGGAAACAGCTACCAGGGAGAAGTTTAGGTCTGAAAAGAAGATAGAGCTGGTCCTGTGGCGGCAGCAGCTTGACTTGGCAGTCTGTCATCACTGTCACCATGCAAGCCCCTTGAAAGTGTCCTCCAGACACAGTTCCCTCTCTGCCTCCCTTGTCTGTCTCTCCTCTTACCTGTTCTCTCTGTCTGTCTACCTGGCTGTCTGCCTCTCTCATATCCCCACTCCAAGACGGCCTTCTGCTCTCCCCAGGCCCCAGGAACCCTCTTGCCTTAATCTGTTGCAAGAGGTGTGTTTGCTCAGTGGAATACCTTGGCAGGTTCCACTGAAAAATACCATTTTGCCTTTTAAAAAATCATTTCAGATAGCCCAGAGGAGCCAGAGGAGGAGGAGAGAGGAGGGTGGTGTGTGAGGAAGAGTAGGAAGAGGATAAGCCTGCCGCCAAGCCAATGATGCTCTCCCTGGAGAAAGAACTCATTCCACGGTTCACCGAGCTTCCTCAGCTGAGTTGGGTGTCAGTCAGAATCTCTGTCCCCCGACTATGAGCCTAGTTACACCTAGATCCTGCTGGCCTGGAATCTGTCTGCCTGAGCCCTGGCTGGCCTGCAGATCCAAGAGCCTGCATTGGGATAACCTCAGCCAAGACATAGGAATCCTGTCCAGGGCATGGCATCCAACATGACCCATTTCAACACCCTACCTCTCCCTCACTGACAAGGTTGAGAGAGATTTATGGGGAGGGCCCTGGGCATTCTCAGAACGTAGAAGGAAGCAGAACTGGACTTTGCCTAGGTTGATGTGGCCTACACCATTCTTTCCTGCTTGGAAATTGCACCTGAAAGGCCAGATTTCTTCTTTCACTGGGGAAGCACAGACCTGGCCAGTGTGGCCCATGTGGCCCAAGTCCTCACAACCCTCCATGCCACACACCCTAGCCGCCTGCCCACCTCTCCCATAGCCATCACCTCCCTGCTGCTGTGGCCAGGTGTGTCGGTCCCGGATGCCATCTCCTGTGAGGAGAGACTTGTGGGCAGCTGTAGGGGTGAGCACCCACAAACTCTGTTGTCCTCTATAGAGTTCCAGAGATCTGGTGGTGGGGGAAAGTCCGGGCTCTTTCTCTTCTCACCCCTGCCTGGGCGGTGGGGTGGGGTGGGGTGGGGTGGTGTGGGGTGGGGTGGTGTGGGGTGGGGTGGGGTGGGGTGGTGCTCTCCCAATGGCTGCAGACTTGGAGCTTTGGGAGAGCTGCTCTCCTGGGCCACGGGAATAGAATAAAAATTACCCCCATTTCTCACCGCTTCCCCTCATCTACTGACTCAGGTGTCCCTGCACTACCCCCGGTGAGTAAATCAACACTGATACAGCCTTGCCCTGGAAGGAAATAGACCTCATAGAGGCTGGGAGTCTCTATTGCCCAAGCTTCATGGCTATGTGGGGTGACATGGAGGGTAAGTCAAGGGCACTGGGTATCTCTGTCATTTCCAGTTCCTGCCAACCTGGTCACCCACCCACCCACCACATACTTGGATGCCTACTGTTTGCCAGTGGATGTGTGAGACCCTTCTCCACAAGACCCCTTTGCACCCCTTTGAGCGTCTGTCAAACCCATGGGTATGACAGCATGACGGAGTCTCCCTGTGTAACCTAGGCTGGTCTGGAATGCCCAGTCCTCTTGCTTCCTGTTCTGGAGCGCTGGGATTACAGGTGTCTGGCACGGCAAGAGCCTTTCCGAGATCCTTAATGCGGTGGCTTTTGTGGTTTGGGCACTCTGTGGAAAGTTGTTAGCCAAATCACAGACATCGCGATGACTATCACTAAAGAGGTTTAGGGCCCTGCCCTCTGTTTTCTATATCTGTGTTTCTCTTCTCTTCTCTTCTACCCCCAACCCCCAAGTCTGAACCCTAAGCTGGGCCACAACCTCCTAAGGAGTTCCCAGCCAGTGCGCTCCCCACCAGGTGCACAGAGACCTATTCTGCGGGCGTCCAGCCCCTTGCCCTGTTCCTAGGGGACCCTGCCTGGTGACCTCATGACCCATGTTTGAGCGGGCAAAGGGGCCTTTTGTTCCTGGGGCCTGGCCCTCGGGGCCGCGCAGCTCCCGCCCTAATCCGGCTAATTACCGTCCACAGGGCGGTCGGGGTGCGCGCTCGCCCACCACTTTCCCACGGCTGCGAAGAAAGCCCCTCAGTGCCGCATGGAGAACAGAGGGCGATTCAGCGTCTTCTGCCACCCTGGGCCTTCGCGTCTTCTGCCTACGACCTCTGCCTGTCCTTGTCTGGCCGTGTGCAGACCCCCTTTTTGCTATGATTTTCTGTCTCCATCCATGGGTCTCTTCAACTCATTCCCTGATCGGCGGCGTTTTCTTAGGAGGTTCTGGACCCGGTCCCTATCTACAGCTGTTCATTCTGAGGCTTAATGGGTCTGTTCGCTGAACTCTTCTCATGCCAGGATCAACCTCTCCAATCTGAGGGTCCACTCTGGGAGCCCCACCATGTTGACTTTCAGGTCTCAGGCCTCTGGCCTTACGGAGGACCACAGAAGTTTGGTCCTTCCTAAATGGAGGGAATCGGGACTGCTCTGCAGAGAGCTAGGGATAACAAAGTGGTAACGTGCATAAGTCCAACTGCAGGCAAGAGGGAAGGAGGCAGGAAGCTAATTATTCTGGGGTCCCAGCTTTGTCTCGTGAATAGTCTTGGGTGAAGCTTTGCCCCCTCCCCCCCCCGCCCCCGCTCTAATGAGGAGCAACTCCGAGATAGTAAGAAGCATATGAACAGTACGTGCTGAGCTCACACACACACACACACACACACACACACACACACACACCAGCTTTTGAGCACAGGGGTTAGCTGAGAGCCCCTGAAGACTCAATGTCTTGTGGCCAGAGTGCCTCAATTCCCAGCGTTGAGGGAACTGCCATCAGCCTCAGTTGGGCTGGCCAAGGAGAATGCCTGGGCCGTGCTTGCCTGAGTCTGGTGCAGCCACCATTGAATCTGGACAATAGTTTAGAACTCAGTGGGAGAGCATGCTCAAAGAGTGCTGGGCAAGTCGTGGGTTGGCTACTTCTGGAAATTTTAGGACCCAAGGATTTCACACACACACACACACACACACACACACACACACACACACACACACACAGTGTTTCTTCGTGTTCTGGAACTCACTATGTAGATCGGGCTGGCCCGAAGCTCAGAGATCCTCCTGCCTCCTGAGTGCTGTTATCAAAGATTGCGCCACCACACCCAACAGCATTTAATCTCCAAAAATGTGTACAGGGATGATTTTCAGTGGGCGAGAAACATCCCAAACAGCATGAAGATTGCTTTGCTGCATTCTAGTTGGGGGGCCATGGGAGAACAGGCTGTTAGAGGGGGGTAGAGCACCCAGGAAAGATGAGAAGGGCTGCTGGAACCAAGCTGAGGAAGGTAGTCAGGGTTGGCTTTTCTGGTTGGTAGCATTTCAGTGAATGTCTGGGGCTCTTTCCAGGGTGATGAACCCAACGGGCTTGCAGGCAGGTTCCCACCAGGACTGCCGCAGGGTTCTTCCAGGACACTTGGTGGTGCTTGAACGGTGCCTGGATCACCACTGGGCAGCAGCAGGAAGAGTCTGATGAGAAAACCTAGGCTGTTGTTAAATTCCTGCCCTTCATTTTCCCCGTCCTTCTTCCTACTGCTGCGGATGTTCCGCACGGGCATCCTTGGATGAACAGACACAGTGCTGGGGGAAGGCTTGTAGACAGGTGGTCTGTGTGTTCCGGGGAGAAGTAGGTTCCTCCTGTGTGGGCTTTTTTATACCCAGGTAATTGAGGACAAATGATTAATGTGTTTGTGAGCTAAACAACCCAGGATTGTGGGTATTCAGAGCAGGGGGCAGAAATAAGCAGCGAAATGTGGCCTCCAGGAGACCTAGAGAAAATAGAAGGTGAGAGACAGAAGACAGGATGTTACAGGAGGACTTACTGGTACTCAGAGCCCTAGCCTGACTATCTTAGCAGGGAGGCATTGGTTCTATGTAGTATGGGTACCATCTGGGGCCGCTGCGGAGGCCAGTGACTGTTCTCCTTCTCTCGCCAGCTCATTGCTGTTCTCATGGACAAATCCAGAGGAGCCTGGCTCTGGTTAAAGTACCCATGAGTGTGAGCAGCCCCTCCTCCTGCCTTGCCTCAGTGGAGTCAGCCTGGGTCAGGGGCCTTGGCAACTTCCGCACTGGATCATCTCCCATTGACTGTGATGTGTGGACTGTGTGAACCAGGCAAGTGTTTTGGTTCCTATAGGACCAAAGGCAGAAGACTCCTGCTGCCATGAGTAGTTTCATAACCCTGTCCCTCTCTCATCAGTTGGGGAAACCATGGATTCACCATTCTACCTCTCTGGGCCTTAGTTAGTTGGTTTACATGCAAAGTGGCTAGAAACTAGGTATAATATGAAACAAAACAATTATATACATGGGAATTATGGTCAGTATGAATAAATTATGAATGTCAAAAGGTTTCTGCTGGCCGGCAGCTTCCAGTCTCCTTTGACCTACACATTTCACATTCTGGCCTCTAAATCAGAGCACAGATAGATAATGATACATGGTACGCATGAGTTCCTGTGTGCTGTTCTTCATTCTACTTTTCACAAGTTGCAAGTCATAGCCCATTAGGTTTTGGACTGCAGCGCAGAACGAGACATCAAATTTTTGTGGATTTGTCATACTTGACGTAGGTTTAGGAGCTGCCCGCTTGAGTGCATCCACTCTGATTCCTGGGCGACCTGCCATTGACCTGGCTTAGACCTGCTTCTCTGAAGTCTGATTGGGCCCAGCTCCTCCAGTCTTCTCTTCTGGTCAGCCCCATCAAATCTCCTTGGCGATAAATCAGCTTCATGCCAAACGCTAGACATATCAGCTAGACATAAACATGGCCTTATGAATCACCTTGCCTCTCATGTATATGAGAACCAGCTGACCAGCCAAGGGAAGTGATTAACTCAGAGCCACTCAGTGAACATGTGTCAGATCCAGAATGGAAGCTCAGGTGTTGTAGCAAGCTTGGTCTAGGTTCTACTAGCTAAGAGGCCAGAGCAAGCCTGCTGCTCTTCTGAGGAACAGTCTCCTCTTTGGAGTGGACCTCTGTAGGTGGTGTTTTTCTTCAGGATCTCTGGCTCCACAAATAACCACACAGAGACTTATTATTAATTATAAATGCTTGGCCGATAGCTTAGGCTTGCTACTAACTAGCTCTTACAACTTAAATTAACCCATATTTCTTATCTACACTCTACCGTGTGGCGGTACCTTTCTTCAGACAGCAGATTCTCCTTGCTTTGAATCTGACTGGCGACTCTGCCCTCCTTCTTCCCAACATTCTCTCAGCCTGAGTCTCCCGCAAAAATCTCTTCTTGCCTCACTCTTGGCTGGTTGACTCTTTATTAAACCAATGAGAGCATATAAAAGATTTTTTCTGCTTCAGACCTCTTTGCTTTTTCCAACAGTTGAGAGTGCTTTAAAGACCACATGAGAATACATGCACAAAAGGGATTTGAAATAAAAGTTTAAACATATGGGAGGAAAGGGGGAAGGTTAGGGATTGTCTGAGGATGGTGTAGTTACTTTGAGTTGGACATTGAACACTTTATGGATATTCGTTCATGCTTGTTAACATTTATCAAAACCCACAGCACTGGACTCTAGAGATGGCTCAGCTGGTCAAAATGTTTGTCATGAGGCATGATTGTTGTGGAATAATCTTTTTGTACACTGTGAAGATGTGTTGCTCTCATTGGTTTAATAAAGAATCAAATGGCCAATAACTAGACAGAAGGGGTTAGGCAGGACTTGCAGACAGGGAGAGAACCCTGGGATGAAGAAGGGCAGAGTTGCCAGGAGACATGGGGAGAGGCAAGAAGCTGTGCTGAGGAAAGGTACCGAGCCACATGGTAGATGGGACATAGATAAGAAATGTGGTTAGTTTAAGTTGTAAGAGCTACTTAGTAACAAGCCCAAGCTACCAGCTGAGTATTTTATTTAAGCAAGTCTCCGTGTGGTTATTTGGGAGCTGGCTGGCAGTACAGAAAATAATGCCTATACCTGATGACCTGAGTTCATGTCAGACCCAGGACCGACATGGTGGAACTGGCTCCTACCCTGCACACTTGAGCTATGACAAGCACATACTCTTCCTTCAATACACTCAAACAAAGAGAAGTATATTTAAAAAAAAAAACAGTATTCTATAGCATAGGGAGTGAATTTTTATGCATATTTTAAAAATCATGTAGGTGGTCAGATATGCCAGGATGCCTTGCAGAACACAGCAGAAATCAGAATTAAATGAATGGCTACTATATGAGACTGCCTCAATGAAGTGAGTGTGTGGTGTGTGTGTGTGTTCACGCGCGCACGCACATGCATGCATGGGGGTGCGTCTGACCTCAAAACTTGGAAATGAATGAAATATGTTAAAACCAGGGGCAAAAGAAACCATGCCTAAGCACTGCACTCTAGTTGATAAAACTTTCCCTAGGAGCAAGAATTACCAAATCCAAAGTCTCTGTGTGTGGTACAGGAACTGACTAGTAAGGGAAATGGATGGTGAATGGCAGGTGCCAGGTTGCTCACTGTGGAAGTTAGAGGCTATTGTCAAGGTAGCCCAGGCTACTCTGATCCCTAGGACAATGACTTAGAGTTCTAACAACACTATGAGATCAGGGCTACTTCAACATAGCTCCAACTGGACACTTATAGAAGTAGCTATGGATTCGTGCATGTCTGTCTGAGTAGTCAGTATGCCTACCACACTTTCGAGCTCTGTCAGTTGGGATCATCTAGAAGAAAGGACAGTAGTGATGGGCACACAAATGTCCAGATCTTGGATTCTGAGTCATTCTCGGGACACTGGGCTAGCTCAGTCAGCAGAGGCATGAGACTTTTAGTTTTCCTGTCTAGTGAAGGGCTTCCTGGAGAAATCAGTGATTCAAGAAATGCATGAGATGAGCCTGAAACATCTTCTAGTAACCAGAAATGTTATGGAATTACAGATAAATAAATAACGGGAGTGTGTCAAAAACAAACAAACAAAGGTGTCACCTGAAAGAGAGCCACTGGCCAAAGCTGAACTTGTTTGCACAACTGAGTAAGTGCAACAGCACTAGATTGTTACCCAAACCACAAAGTGAACACCTGAGCATGAGTGCTTGTGCAAAGGAAGGGCCTACTAAATAAACCAACTAGAGAAAAGATAGAAAACGCTCGGGCAGAGGAATTGCAGACGGTTGGTGCGGACACTCAAAAATGACTGTGCACATGACTTCCCGTCAGCTCAGTGTTCAGAGAGGAAGGAAAACCTTCACCCGAGCAGAGAGACATGGTCTCCCTCAGCCAGTTGTCAAAACTAGCATCACCCTTGATGTGACATGATGAAAGGGATAGCTTGCGTCTGTGGTCTTCCTTTCCTTACCCAGAAGTCCCGTTTAACATCATGGAAGGCATGAGGTAAGTTCTAGCTGAAGATTGTTCTCCAGTGCTCCTGAAAACTGTCAAAACAAGAGACATCTGAGAGGCTGTCACAGTTAAAGAAACATGGTGGCTAAACGGAGATGGTCTCTCAGAACAGGAAAAGGATGCTAGCTTATGAAACTAAGGTGGCTGAATGAAGTGGACTCACAGTTTAGAAACACTGTACATAATACTACACAGATCATCAAGTTGTGTCCGTATTGGCTCACGGACTGTGGCAAGTGTGTTCTGCCGGTGAGAGGAGACACTAAGGGGAGAAGCAGGTGCAGAGAATGTGGGAACACTCCACGCCATCTTTGTGGTTGTTCCCCATACATTTAAAAGTTTGCCAAAACAAACCTTTTATATAGAAATCTGAAGGCCTTGTGTGAGCGCGCTCCTCAGCTCGTGGTTAAGATGGCTGGAATTGGGAGTCTGCTTTGAGAAGGCTTCAAGGAGGTCCCAAGAACTTTCAGGGTTAAGAAATCCAACTATTACTGGGCTGTGGTGACACACACCTTTAATCCCAGTGCTCGGGAGGCAGAGGCAGAGATATCTCAGTGAGTTCAAGGCCAGCCTGGTCTACTAAGTGAGTTATAGTACAGAGAAACCCTGTCTCAGAAAAAAAAAAAATCTGGGGACACTGGAGATAGGGTATAAGAAGAAGGTCTGTGCTTATCCTGGCCTGAAAAGAGGTGCCATGGGACAAGGGTGTCTATTCAGGGAGGGTGTCTGGAGGAGGTGAGTGGGTGGGAAGATATTCTAGTATTCCTTCTATCTGAAGATGGGGCTCATATCCTGTCCCGCAGAGTCTGAGGTATATGGTTGCGTTGACTAATAAATTGGGAGAAGCGATGGTGTGTGCAGACCTGGGCTTTTAGAAACCGTCAGCTTCCACTTCCTGTCTTGTAGGATTGCTCCCCCTTGGCATGCAGACACCATGCTGAGAGGAAGTCCAAGTGATCAGCCCCAGCTGGTGGAGGGATGGGCGCCCGGAGGTCCAGAGGCCCGTGTGCAGAGGAAGAGGCCTCCAGCTCTCGGGTCTGCCTGTGCTCCCAGTCAGTCTTCACTTGCTAACCGTGTGAACCGTCTTGCAAATGGCTCCTCCTATCCGCAGATAAGTAGCCACAGTCACCATCTTGCAGAGCAGAAACTAACCCCTCTTGCCAGGGTCTGCCCAAGGTGGATTCATGAGGTCATAGGTGATGCATCAAGCTACTGACTTTGCGTGTATGCAGCCATGGTCATCTGCACATCCAGTGGTGTGTGCTCAAGTGTGGTGTGGTGGTGAAGGGAGCCTGGAGCCAGATTGCCTGAGTTCAAATCCTAACTCTCCCAGGTATCAATCACCGTGTAATTCTCAGCAAGCTAGCTAGTATTTCTGTGCCTCCGTTAAATCATCTGGAAAACGGAGAGAATGACAGACATCCTAGAATTATCAGCATGGTGAAATGAAAATTATCTAGCATGTGCATAATTACTCTGCCAAGCTGAGATGTCAACCTTTCTGGGTTCCGGGATGTGGGCCTCCCAGGCCTTCCATTACATAGGATGACCCTTGCCTGGTTCCCATCTTCCTTCTCACAGTACCGAATTCTGCCTGTGAGATTGGCCTTGTCCACTTCCGTTTCTGAACTGGTCTTCTCTCTCACCCCTCCTGTTCTGACCACTGCTGGGGCTGCCTTTTGTTTGGACTGTAAGGAAGCACTGTCAGGTGAGGTGGCAGTGGAGACTCTGCCGTGGGGGTGGGGTGGCCATTCTGGCTTATTCAGGTCACTGGGAAACAGAAGCCTTCCCATCCACCTCATGCCAAGGCGTGGGTTTTGTTGCTGAAACAAGAGTCCAGAGAGAAAGGGTATAAGGTAGGCAGGTCTGGCTGAGGAATATAGCAGAGCTTTAGTTTTTCTAAGAAATGCCCAATGACATTGGATGTTCCTCAGAAAAGCTCCGGTTTCATCTTAATTAGATTTAGCTAGAGAAAAGCGAATATACTCTATGCGACTTTCCCACACGCCTTGGTACAGGTTCTGAGAACTCAGGGGTGCTTCGCATCCGGCTGTCCCCCAGGACTCAGGTGTCACTGGCTCTAGGGGATGCAGGGATACTGTGGCCTCAAATTAGAGCTTTTCAAACCAAGATGGGCACAAAGAGAGAGGGTCTTTGTTGGGAAGCATGAATCACCGACCCCTGGAAGGCAGTTATTGGTCTTCCAGCCTCCATCAGCCAGAAAGAAACGACCCACTTCTTCATGCTAGGGGAGCCATGTGCTGGCCTTGATTGTCAGTGCAGGTTTAGGATTTGGAACTGGAAAGCAGGATGCCTTAGGGGACTGAGGTAATGGGAGCCTAGATGGGAAGGAAGCAGGAGAGGCCTGCCCACAGCAGGGTTAGCTTCAGGGAGAACAAGAGGCGAGCTGGCGGGGCGTGGACACAGCAGGCCCCCGAGCCCAAGCTCCAGTCTCTGAGTCAGGGTGTGATGGGGTACATATGGAGAGAACCCCAACTCTGAGTCCCCACTGATATTGGCCATGAGGATGGTGGAAGGAAAATTCTGTCGCCGCTCAGAGTTCCGGTTATAAACTAGGAATAGCATTGCGCATGTGCGTACCCTCCCACCCCTGAGCAGTTTTCACAGAAGAGTTTCTTTCTTTGTTTGAAAGGCCTTTGATACGTCAATGTATCCAGTGACTCAGCAAGGAGCTAGTGAATGAAGCCTATCCAAGCTGATCTCAGGCCCTTTCCTGGAGAGGAGGTTCCTTCTAGAAGCTAATAGTCATGACTCCTCACCCCACCTTAGCTGCCCACTGCAGACTGTTAGGAGTCAGGGCAAGGCCCAGAATAGGGCTGCTTTTAAAGCCCAGACGACTCTCAAGAGCAGGCAGAACTGAGGACCCCAGAACCCAAGGCATACTGGGGTGAGCAGCCAGAATTGGAGTGAGGAGATACAAAATGGCTAGCTCCCTCCAGGCTGGAGACAGTCAGCGGCTTCTGCGGCGGCTGCTGGTCCCTAGCAGAGTGCAAGGATAGCCGAGCATTGAATGGAGGCTCCAGATTTCTCTGTGGCAGGCCTCTCGAGTTGCAGGGCCTCAGCTGCTTTGGAGCAGGGAGGGGCGAAGGTCCCCCTTGTAGGTCTTGCACTGCAGCTGGCTGGGGGCCTGGAATCTGTCAGCAGCTTCATTGAGATGCTGCCCCAGCTCTGCCCTAGTTCAGCGTTTCAGAGCCTTCAGCCCCCTGGCCCAGCCTTCCTCTGCTCTCTTCGTCACCCTGGAAACAGCTCTTGGTGACTGGTGGCCTGAGGGAGAATGGGGGGCCAGAAAGGCCATGGGAAGGGAGCAGGCAGCCTGATCTGGGGAAAGAAAGCTTAGCTGAAGCAGGGTCAGCATGGGTAGTGGTGGAGAGGCCCCGGGCTAGGCCCACCCTGAAGGGCCTTTCTGATGTTTGCTCGCTGAGAAGGAATATTTTTCTTCCTTCGTTTATTTGCCTTGACTTAGGGTGCCATTTTCTTAATGGCCACTGAGTGCTTAAATCGTCCTCTTGCAGTTTGTGGGTTTGATCCTAGCCCCTCCATCCCTGTGGGAGACTGAGGCTTTGCTTACTTCTCTCTAGTTCCAGATAAGGAAAGATAGACTTTCCATCCAGACACCAAGGCAGCTGACACCTCAAGTCCACCACGCACTCCGGCAGGCCCTGGAGGGGGCGGTCACTGGGGACAGTTGCTCCAGTTCTCTGTCCTTTTTCAAGCTGAGAATTGCTGTCACATTCCCCAGGCTGGTCAGTCACTTACCTGTGGGATACAGGTGAGCAACAAGGAGCAGGCTTAGTTTGCCTGGCCTTTGAGACTCCGTGACTTGGTGGATTCTCTGTGTAGAAATGCCAGTTTACGCAGCGCCACAGGTAATGTGAACTGAGGTCAGGCACAAGTGGGTGGCCCACGTTCAAGACCCCTGAGATTGTCCAGGGTTCAGGCCCAGCCGCTGTGTTCTCTGGGCCTCTGTGTTCTATCATCAAGCAAAGGTCTGATCCTTCCTAGCTGGGTTGCATGTGAGGATGAAGATTGGTTCTTAGCTGGCCTTCTCTCTGAGCCAGGTGGTGCAGTAGCTGCCGTGGTGACCAGGCACATACCCTAGGTGTCTGGGAGAGCCACCAATGCTCACCGCTGTCCCTCCTCCTCAGAGAGGGCTCCTGGCCCTACTGTCTGGAGGTTATCCTCTCAGGCTCCCATCCCATATCTCGCCCTGCTCTGACCCAGGGCATCACCTGACCCAAGGGAATGAAGCTGGTAAAGGAGAGGATCTCTGAGTGGATGAGGGGAGGGGGAACCAGAGCCGAGCAGCAGCCTTGGTAGTCTGCTCCTTGGATGCTCTCCTCTTTCTCCCGCTCCGCCTTGCATTCTGGGCTCCAGGAGCCAGTCATCTGTCCCATCTCACAGAACTGTCGGCCATGACTTCGACTCATTTTTTTTTCCTCCAACTATTGGGTCAATCAGTAACTGAGTTCTTCTACTCAAGGTCTGTCCTGTGCTCAGGCCTCGGCTCACTGTCCAGCCATTGCCCAGGTTTGTTCCCCTCACCCTGTGTACATGCATGCATGTGCGTGCATGTGTGTGTGTGTGCGTGTGTGTATGTGTGTGTATGTATGTGTGTTTATGTGTTTGTATGTGTGTATGTATGTGTGTGTTTGTGTGTGTATTCATATGTGTGAATGTGTGTCTATATGTGTGTTTGTATGTGTGTGCATGTGTGTATATGTGTGTATTTGTACATGTGTATATATGTGTGTGTGTATGTGTGTGTTTGTACGTGTGTATATATGTGTGTGTGTATATGAGTGTGTTTGAATGTATGTGTATATGTGTGTGTTTGTATGTATGTATATGTGTGCATGTGTGTGTGTATATGTGTATGTTTGTATGTGTGTGTGTGTGTGTATGTGCTAATGGCAGGGGTCGGACACTTGAGAGCAGAGAACTTGGAAGATACTGAGTCTTGGGTCTTCCCTGGCATGGAGAAAGGCCTGGCTATATTAGAAGAGCTGACACAGATGGCCTGACCCACCCCATGGCAGCTGGGCTGGGAAGTTGGGGAGGCAGCCTTCCTGATTCCTTTCTTCCCCTTTCCTGCTCATAACTTCCCTCCCTCTGGCCACTCTGCCTGCCGCCAGCATTGGTGGAGCAATATCCAGCACAAAGGCGGGGGTACAATGGGGACATACAATGCCACTGGTAAAACTGGGAAACTCTTGTTAGGACAGAGGACTTCTTGGAGTCCTTTTCCACCACCCTGCCAGACATTCCCTGCCCTCATTTCAGAGAGGAGGGAAAGCCTTGGACACTGGGCTAGTCCTACCCCACCCCACCACTGCCTGCCTGAACATCACAGGGATGTGAGGACAAGCTCTGGGCGCTGAGGAAGGAAAACTGAAAGAGGCTGGGTGACCAACTGAGAGAACCAAAGCCTGTGAAGAGGAAGTGCTGGCTGATGCTCCAACCCTCGAACACATCCTCCGGTCAGGCCTGCATCAGCACCTCCAAGCCACTGCAGCTGCTCACTTGCATGCCTCGGTCATACTTCCTGTGCCTGGCTTGTGGGGACACCATAGAGACAGAAGCTGCCAACACCAGCACACAGCTGCTCTGCTCATGGCTGCTCCGATAAGCTTGGCAACAGCAGCAGAAGGAAAGCGGCCTTGCCGACCCAGCGGCCTCATCCCGGGAGCAGTGACCACTGTGCTGTCCAGCGTAGACACCATATCTTCCCTTCACTGCTATCTAGGAAAGCCTGGGCTGTCTGGGTTCCAGGGAGGGGACAGGACATGTTTAAACAGGGTGACTTGGGGGTTTAGGAAAGCTCCCTGCTCCAGGCACAGGTGAGAAGCAGGAGAGGAGGTGATGTCAGCCGTCTGGCGGCAGCTTAGCTGTGTGTAGTGAAACCTGTAACCTGTGACACAGGAGTCAGTCGCTTCTTGGAATTGACACTAGGGAAATGATAGTGAGTTCACGCAAGGCATGTGCACGAGGACACTCTGCCTCCACCTCATTTAGAGCTGACACCACTCCGCGAAAGACTGAAGCAGTCACACAATGGAGACTTGTTCACACAGTGGTGGAGTTATCAATAAAGCTGCCAAGAACGTTCTGGCACATGTCCTTTGACTGACATAAACTGCCTTTCTCTTGGGTAGAGATGGAATCGCTGAGTCCAAAGGATTGTGTATGTTCATTGCGAGTCGAGGCTGCCAATCAATGATTGCACCATTGCACACACCCACACCCAGCTAATGAGAGCCCCAGTTGCTACAGCCTTGCCAACACTTAGTATTGTCAACTTGTTTCCTTTCAGCTCTTCTGGTGAGTGGGGAGAGGAGTTGCATTGTGATTTTAATCTGCATTTCTAAACATTTGCCAACAAGAAGATGACTAAACAAATTGTTTCTCTTTATAAGATGGAAATTTACACAGCACTAAAAAAGAATGAGCTACCAGGTCACATGCTAACATGGACAAACCTTAAAACAAAACAAAAAGCAAGCAAACAAACAACCCCCCCCCAAAAAAAACGATGGGAAGTATATAAAGAATGTATGCAAGATTCCATTTATATAACGTTATAAAACCGGGAAAGGCAATCTAGGTCGAACCGTTGCCTAAAGGGATGGACAGGTAGTCATGAAGAGGAGGATGAGAGATCTTGCTGGAGTATTGAAAATGTTCAATACCTTGGTGACCTTAGTGCAGGTAGTAGTAAATAAATGCATGAAACTTAGTAGCTTTGCTGTATATAACAGAGCAAATATATAATTTCCACTCATCATTAATGATCTTTTTGCATGATCTTGGTTTTGTAATAAACTAGGTATGCAAACTAGACCTTTACTGAAAATAAATCATAAAGAAATGGATTTTACTGGCTGAAAGACACTTAAGGAAATGCTCAACATCCTTAGCCATCAGAGAAATGCAAATCAAAACAACTCTGAGATTTCATCTTAACAATGGCCAAGATCAAAAACAATGATGACAACTTACGCTGGAGAGGATGTGGGGTAAAGGGAACACACCTGCATTGCTGATGGGAGTGCAAATTGGTACAATCCTTTTGGGCATCAGTATGGAGATTTCTCAGAAAATTAGGAAACAACCTTCCTCAAGACCCAGCAATATCACTTTTGGGTATATATCCAAAGGATGCTCAATCGTGCCACAAGGACATGTGCTCAACTATGTTCATAGCAGCTTTGTCATAGCCAGAACCTGAAAACAACCTAAAGGCCTCTCGACCGAAGAATGGTTAAGAAAAATGTGGTACATTTACACAATGGAGTACTACACAGCAAAAAAAAAAAAAAAAAAAAAAAAAAAAAAAAAAAAAGACATCTTGAAATTTGCAGGCAAATGGATGGATCTAGAAAACATCATATTGAGTGAGGTAACCCAGATCCAGAAAGACAAATATCATATGTGCTCACTCATAAGTGGCTTTTAGACACAAAGCAAAACCAGCCTACAATTCACAAACCCAGAGAACCTAGACAACAATGAGGACCCTAAGAGAGACATACATGAATCTTATCTACATGGGAAATAGAAAAAGACAAGATCTCCTGAGTAAATTGGGAGCATGGGGACCATAGGAGAGGGCTAAAGGGGAGGGGAGAGGCAGGGAGAGGAGCAGAGAAAAATGTATAGCTCAGTAAAATCAATAAAAAATTATTTCTGAAAAAAAAAGAAAAAAACGAATTTTACAATGACTCTTTGGTATACTTATAACCTTACCACTTATTAAAGAGAAAAGAAGATCTACTTAGTCATGATAGGGATGTGTTTACACGTTTCTATTGAACTGAATGTTTTATACCGCAGGATAGAGAGCGTCTTCGATGTGTTTCGGAGTTCACCGATGTTTCCATTGTATAATTGCCAGTGCTAAGAACACCACCTTGTGTAATTTCGGACCATAAAATGGCAGAGGTATGTTTGGGGATATTTTGGAATTTCTGGCCCAAATCCCCAAACTAAAATTCATTGGACATTGTTTTAAAAATAAAACTTGTGTCAGCAACTCAGGCATCAAGTTTTAAGATCAACATTCTATCATAATCCAATCCAGACGTGGACTAATTTGATACACGCTGAGGAATGATGGTGAGAGAATATCGAGAGTGTGTGTTTTATAATTAGACCATTATGTCTCTGTAAGAGCAGAAAACCTGCGTGCACGGTAAAAACACTGCAGCTCTCAACATGTCCTCGTCTTGAATCTGTACCCAGGTGTGTGGGACCGTGCTGATCAGCTAGGAGTGGCCTGAGGACATGCACAATGCAAAGATTATATTCAGAACCTAGGCTTTAGTGAGGGGCCACATGCAACACTGACGGACACTTCCAGAAATACCTTCGCTCCACTATGTGTTTAATTCCGGATTCATTTTTGGTTGATGTATATTGAAAACAATTTTAGCTCTTCCCACCAAGAAGGTATGAATTTTTCCCACATCTAGTTACATGATCCTATATGGAGTTTAGATATATAGCTTAAGAAACTGTGGCCTATAACATATATTTACATGGAAAAATTAAAATATTTACCAAAGGGGAATATACTGTTCTATATTGATTAAATTTGAATTAAGTTTTAAAAAGTTTAGGGTAAAAGGCGCATTTCAAAAGTCTATGGACATGACAGGTGTGTGTGTGTGTGTGGGGGGCTTCCTTAATGAGCTCTTGTCTGGCCAGATTCCAGTGTATCTCATTTCACACCAACATGAACGTGTGATTTGTACCGAATGATGCTTTTGAAGGGTTCACAGTGCCTTGGAATCATCATACAGGGCTGAGAGATTCAGGGGAGCACGGATGAAATCATACAGGGCTGAGAGATTCAGGGGAGCACAGGTGAAATCATACAGGGGTGAGAGATTCAGGGGAGCACAGGTGAAATCATACAGGGCTGAGAGATTTGGGGGAGCATGGATGAAATCATACAGGGCTGAGAGATTCAGGGGAGCACAGGTGAAATCATGCAGGGGTGAGAGATTTGGGGGAGCACAGAAGGAGCCAACTGGCATAGCTGTTAGTATGGCCTCTGGAAGGGCTGGTACAAAGCTGTGCGTCTGGAGGGCATGATCAGGCCAGGAGCTATAAATCATAGAAAATGGAAACAGAGAATATTTGAATATCTAAACCAGAGAAGAAAACAAAGAAACAAACAAACAAACAAACAAAAAAACCAAAACAAACCTTAGGAGCAGTGTTTTCTAGATTTTGAAGGCTGGCCATGTGCATAAAGTCTCATTTGTGTTCTGTCAAAGAGAAGCAAAAGGAAACAAGATGATCCCAGCTGAAAAGACCTCTTTACTTTAGAGTGTTGGATAAGTTGGGTTTTACCGTCCCCTCCAAACCTGGTTCAAAAGCATCAGGGCCCAGGGAGGGGAGCTAAATGTTAGAGTACTTGCCTCTTCCTTGGGTTTGTTCTCCAATATTCAATGGTGTGTGTGTGTGTGTGTGTGTGTGTGTGTGTGTGTGTGTGTGTGAAATAACAGGAAATTAAAGTTATATCCAAAGTCATATGAGGGAACTGAGCTTGAATCTCTAGCACTAAGATACAGTAAGCAAGCTTACATAGAGTCACAACAAAAACAGTATGTGTGACTTTTAGCAAAAACAGTGGCTGTGTGCAGGATGGTGGTGGTGGCGCATGCCTTTAATCCCAGAACTCAGGAGGCAGAGGCATGCAGATCTCTGTCGTTGTTTGGGAGATCCACCACCCAGTTCCCAAACAAGTCACACGAAGGCTTATTTTTCTCATAACTCTCCAGCCTTAGCTTGGCTTCTTTCTAGCCAGTTGTCTTAAATCATCCCGTCTACCTTTTGCTTCTCTTTCTCCTTCTTACTTTTGTAATCTGACTTTCACTCTTGTGTGGCTTGTGTGGCTGCGTGGCTGCGTGGCTGTGTGGCTGGCCCCTTCTTTCCTCACTCCCTCATCTCTCTTGCTCCTTCTTTTTCTCCTTCTATTTATTCTCTCTGCCTAGCAGCCCTGCTCATCCTTTCTCCTGCCCAGCTATTGGTAGCTCAGTTCTTTATTAGACCAATCAGGTGTTTTAGACAGGCAAAGTAACACAGCTTCACAGAGTTAAACAAATGCTACACAAAAGAACGCAACGCATCTTTACAGCATTGAACAACTGTTCCACCGCATAAACAAATGTAACACATCTTAAAATAATGTCCTACAACAGATCTCTGTGAGTTCGTGACCAACCTGGTCTAGTGGAAACTCAAGGACAACCAGGGCTCCACAAAGAGACCCTGTCTCAAACAAACAAAAACCAGTAGTTGTGTTTCCTCTGTCCCTGCGAAATCACCTTCTCGGTGTGACTTTTAGCCCTTCCCATCAAGCATGAATATTTGTTTTTCTCCTTTTTCTCCTTGGTTAATATACACCTGGCATCCCAGAACTCAAATGGAGACAGGAAAATTGTGAGTGACAACATATCATACTGATATCCTGTCTCAAAAAAAAAATGGCTTCATGTCTTGCTTTGGATATTGGTAAACTTGAAGAAGCTGGGGGCTGGAAAAGAGCTTGCGCACTGGCCTTACCTGCTCGTGCTGTTCCTGTGACTGCAACAGCCCTGACTACCCTGCTGGAAACCAGCCCTAGCTGCTTGCGTGGCAAGCAACCACACAGCGGCGGTTTCCAAATATCAGACCTAGGATACGACCCTTCGAACCCATTAGCTTCCTACAGACCAGCCCTGTAGATGAGTGAGTCTGTGTGAGGCCAACAGAGTCGCTTGCTGAGGGTAGGTCAGAGCTCCACCCACAGATCTGAGCTGCCATAGACTTGTCCAGAATCATCAAGTTTGGGAGTGGATAGGAGAGAAGGTGGAAAAGACTAATATACACAGAAACCATCTTTTTCTAATCATAAAAAAGCCAATGTGTCTTTCAAAAATTCTAGAGGCAAGAAATGACTTGCTTAAGTCATGACGTATTTTGGAAATCAGTTTAGTTTCAGCCTCGGATGGGAACAGATTCCTGGAAATACAAAAGCGAGAGTCCCAGGAATAAGTCTCAGGACAATAGCTCAACAGCAATGGTTGCTTAAGCCTCTGCGCCAGATGCATCTCACGGGGTTTCGCTTTAGATGAATCCATGTATTATATTGTGTCATGAATCACCATAACCAGCCCCGGGGGCTGCTTCTCAGGCAGGGATTGGAAATCCTGATGAGATGGCTCACTGGAATGATGGTTCAGGTTGGGCTGGACACAGGAAGTGTCCTCTGAAAGGAATGGTGGAAGGCTCGCTCCCTTTTCCTGTGTCCCGGCTTCCTGAATGGGCTGTTGCTGCCCTGACATCACCCCTTTTCCTTCATCTCTCTCCTCCATTCACTCTGTGGTGATTTATATTGGTTATCAATGACAGGATCTAGGATCACCTAGAAGACTGCAAACCTCTGGGCGTGTCTGTGAGGGAATTCTAGATTGGATTAATGGACGTGTCAAGATTGACCCGTGTGTAGGCAGCAGTACTCTGTGGGCAGGAGTATGAGAACCAATAAAGGGAACGCATGCGCTGAACACTCTGTCTCATCCTGTTTCCCAACCACGGAGGCAATGTGATCGGCTGCCTCGTGTTCCTGCTGTCTGCCTTCTCTGCCATGATGGTATGTTCGAATTACTGGGTATTTTGTGATAGCAAAGAGAGAAGAACCTGATACACACCCCACCCATCTGTCCTCTCTCTAGCAAATCTCTAAGAGGTGTCTGTAAAGTTCTCAGTCATAAGCACCCTCCCCTCCAATTCTTCTTTTGTTTTTGTTTGTTTGTTTTTATTCCTTTCTCTTTTTCTTTTTTCTTTTCTTTTCTTTTCTTTTTTTGTTTTGTTTTGTTTTGAGACAGGGCTTCTCTGTGTAGCCGTAGATATTCTTGGCTCTCCTGGAACTTGCTCTGTAGACCAGACTAGTCTTGAACTCCCAGAGATCCGCTTGCTTCTGACTCATGAGTGCTGGGATTAAAGGTGTGCAGTACCACCACCTGGCTCTCCTTTTGCATTTTTAAGGCTGGAAGCACCATGGCATTGCCCTGTTACCTGGAGATCAGGTAACCTCAAAGTCAAAGGTAAGCTGGGCCTGAGAACCCAGACTTCTTAGGTTCAGATCCAACGTTTTCCCATCCTGGGGTTGCATGGGAATGGGCTTGATTGAGCTATGCACTCTCGGTTCTGGGTCCTGAACAGATTGTTGGAAACCTTTTTTCTCTTTTGGAACTTCATATGTATTAAGTACTCTACCAATGAGCTACATCCCCTGCCCAAGGCCATTTCCTAAAGACTATGCCCATGAGGACAATTCCATTTTTGCTCTGCTGAGTTTGAGCAGTGATAGGAATATCAGGACACAACGAAAAACCCTCTTGTGCTTGGAGACTGAGCTGCTCCTGTTCTGCCCTACGTTGCTACATCTTCTTCCTTGATCACTTGAAATAATCCAGTGGTAGCCTTTGACCATGCTGCTTGGCACGGGTGGGTGGGCAGGTGTCATTGTGTAGTGTTTAACTGAATGGGGGAGTCTGTGTGACTCCGAGTGAGTACACACGGCACATCTGTCTGTCTGTCCGAAGCAAGCATCTGTCTGGGTGTGAGGTGACTCAGATGCTGAACCTTACAGTTCCTCGGTCACCCTCTTGTCTACAGCCTGGCAGCTCTCACGGCGGCTGTGTCCTTCCCACCCCTGGAGAGGAATGTTCCTGGCAGCCCCGATGCCCACCACAGGCTGAGAGCAGAGGCACGGGTGGTACAAGGTGTCCAGCTGGCCCCAAGACAGGGCCTCCCAGGGGTGCTGGGTATGGGCTGAGCCTCTTCCTAGAAAAGGGGACTGGTTCTTAAGAACAATCTCATGAAGACGATTAAAAACTTGCTCTTGTGTCAATACCAAGTAGAACATGATTGCAAGAGATGCAGAGGAACGCAGTTTGGGTGCCATAGGCGGAGGTGAGTTGTGCTTTAGAGGCAGGCATAGTGTTGCCAGTGTAGGAGGCAGAGGAGAAAATGGAGAGCGGGAGCTTGGAAGAGGCACAATAGGCATGAAGACCTGGTCCTAAAATTCCCTTCTGGTTTCAGCATGGGATTAAACCTGATAACCATTTAAGGGACCAGTAAGGGTCAGCATAGGGACAGACATCTGCTTGTGAGGCTCTAAGAACGGGGAGAGGCACTTGGTAGATTAGTAAGGCTGGGGAGGCTTTGGGGGAGGAGGAGAGATGGGGGAAGGTAAAAGTGACACCTCAGAAGAGAATGCACGACTCTTGGAAGGCCTCCCCAATCCCACCATGATCCTGAAGGCCAGAGTCCCTAGGGATTGAGGGGCAGAAAAACTATGTATGAAGAAGCAGGGGTCCTCAGTTTGACCTAGTGAAGATGGCCAAGGCGTCTATAAGTGGTCCCCATGTCTGGGGAATTTCAGGCTTGCCTGACTTCCCTTGTCTCCTTCTCTTGTTCTCATAGGGAGCTCCTGACCTTGCAGAGGCTTTATTTATGGAGTTCACAGAGGACAAGAGCCGCTATGAGGGTCTCCTTTTGGCTGAGCAGCTTGGAGTGTGACCTCACAAAAATCTCACCTCTCAGGCCATGGTATCTTCATTCATAGAATGAGGACACAGGGCTTCTCGGGTCACATAATTCCCATCTCCCTTGCCTGCCTTGAGTAGCTGGTAAGGCTGGGAGTCCTGCAGAAGACCACAAAGCCAAGACTAAGCTCTAAGAGACAGATGCTGTGATCAATTAGCGATGCATGCTGGGTCTCGCTCCCGCCAACGTCATTACACCCTCCGTGATATCCTGTGCTCTCTAACAGTGGGCAGAGGACCAGCCTTCTGTGAGAAATGGATGGCTCTCTCATTACTGTGACAAATCTTATGTGTGTTCCCCAGGGCCAGACATCTAATGGGAGACAGGTGTCCCCAGGCATTTGACGCCCGGTCGCATGCAAACAGAAGCACGAGTGACTTTCCGGGAGGGAAGTGGGGGTGGGGGAGTAGGCACCCCCAAATCAGAACTCTTGGTCCATTTGTTTTTCTGGCATTTTGAGAGATTTGTGCCCAGCTGCATTTATTTATAGATAATAATGAGGAAAGTTAGTTGTTTTTGTTTGTTTGTTTCGGAAACAGAAAAAAACATGTCAGTATTGTTGAGTAAGTAGAGAACAGACTAGGAAAACCAGTGAGGTGTAGCCCACGGTCATAACTACCCCAGGCTGGCCTTGTGCTTGCTTTGTAGCTGAAGATGGCCTTAAACTCTTTAAAAATGTTTAAATTATTGTTTTTATTTGAAGTGTATGGATGCTTTCCAAGAAGCATGTTTATCTGTGTCGTGTAGCACATGCGTACCTCATGTCCCGAGATGGATGCCAGAAGAAGGCATTAAATTCCCTGGACCTGAAGTTACAGGTGGTTCTGAGCCTCCCCGCGGGTACTGGGAATCAAAATCAGCTCCTCTGAAACAGCAACAAGTGTTCTTTTGTTGTTGTTTGTTTTTTTGAGACAGGGTTTCTCAGTGTAACAGTCCTGGCTGTCCTGGAACTCACTATGTAGACCTGGCTGGCCTCGAACTCACAGAGATCTGCCTGCCTCTGCCTCCTGTGTGCTGAAATTAAAGGCGTGCGCCACCACTGCCCAGCTGGCACAAATGTTCTTAACCACTCTCTAGTGTCCTTCTCTCTTTTCTTTTCCTGATAGGGTTTCCTTTTGTAGCCCTAGCTGGTCTAGAATTCACTATGTAGGCCTGACCTCAGACTCACAAAGATTTGCCTGCTTCTGCGTTTTGAGTTTTGAGATTTAAGGGCACATCTTAACTGGCTGGCCTTGACCTCTTGATTCTCTCACCTCTACCTTCTGAGAGCTGGGACCCTATCTGGTTCAGAACTACAATCCTTAAGGAGAATTTTACTCGGGAAGCTAGAGTGTTTTTGCAAAATATGTGGGCAGTTTTTAGAAATGGTTTATTTTATGTGTTTGGGTGTTTCGCCTGCATGTTCCTGTGTTTATCACGAGCTTGCCTGCTGCCCTTAATACAGAAGAGTATTGGGCTTTCTGGAACTGGAGCTGTAGATGGTTGTGAGTCTCCATGCGGGTTTTTAGAATTTAACCCTGGTCCTCTGGAGGAAGAAGGACGGCACTTAACCACTGAGCCCTTCTTATTGCCATGTGTATTTATGAATGCAGTCTGTATAGTACATGGTAATGTACAAAGGGAATGTTCATGTGGAATAAAGATGGTATGAATCATGTGTATGTAGCATATAGCAGGCATGTTTGGAGAACATGGATGTATACATCTGTATTTAGCATGTATATATGAAGTATCGGGGCTAGAAATGTAACTCGGCTAGTAGAGTGCTTGCCTTGTATGCAAGAGTCCCAAGATTCAATGCCCTGTCTGATAAACCAGGCATGATGTCACACACCTGAAATCCCAGCACTCAGGAGGCAGGAAGATCAGAAGTTTAAGGTCATCCTTGGCTCCATTCGGGGTCAACCTGGGGTCTATGAAACCTTGTCTCAATAAAACAAAACAGTAGTAAAGAATGAACGTGTGTATTCTGTATGTGCGTGCAGCCTGGGTGAGACACGTACAATCTGGAGAGGCCTCTGGCAGCCTTTCTCCGTGACCAACTGATTTCCAGACAGGGCCTGGTGATGACTCAAAGTAACCTTGTTATTTGAAACAGCTCCTCTAGGGACATAGCAGAGAAATGAGAGCCCTGTCACTTTCTTGGGTTGCCTCTTCCAGGAGGAAACCGGGAATTTCTGGAGTCTGATTTACACATCCTGTGAAACACAGATAAGCAGCAAGAGACCCGAGTCAGGCAAAGACCAACTGCCAGCTCATGGAGCTGGATTCAAAAGCGTGGGCCTTGAAGTTTCATCCCCCTTCAGCGAAGATGGTAAAATGGTCCCAGTGGCCGTCCAGAGGAAAGTTGAGTAACCACTACGATGGATTTGGAACCTCTGTGATAGCTAGGGAGCACGCTTGATGGTAGTGGTGCTTAGCTGATAGGCAGTGAAGCTTCCAGAACAGCCGTTCAGGGTAAAGGTGGCTGTTCTAGCACTCTGGAGACCTAAACATGTGAGGGATGGGGGAGGGAGCGGGAGAGAGGGAGGCAAATTAACCTCTGTTAACTGCTGTTAGGGAAAGCTGTCTAGGGGATTTTACTTGGGGACAGAGAGGGACAAAGCCTGCCCTACTGTGAAAGCTTGCAGAAGTCAGGGCAGCTCATTGAGCCTCCATTCTGAGTTGTCAGGAGGCATTGTGGACCTCGGCCTTGCCGCAGCATGCTGTGGGGTGAGTCCAGGGCCAACAGGGGGAATGTTTTTGCAGCGTTGAAGGGACTGTCCCCAGGGGCAAGGTTGTTCCTGGCCTGGAGCCCAGTACCTAGTAGGTGTCCAGTAAATAGCTGTTGAAAGAATGAGAGGCCCAGCGGGGGCCATCCAAGGGAAACAGGCCCGTTTCCACCAGCTTCGGATACGGGGCTTCCAGGGCAGGGCTAGGGGGTGGACACCCAGCCCGTCCAGCTGCCCATTTCCTCCTCCCCTTTTCCGGCCCCTCACTCCAGAACGTTGGCGGTTCCCACGGCCTCCCTTGCTCTCAGTTACAGCAGCCATTGTTCAGCTGTTATCTGGGCCCAGGCAAGGCCAGCCTAGACCCTGCGCTGGACGCTGGACGAGAGGAAGGGGAAGACAAGGGCAGATAGCAAGGGAAGGGAAACTGAGGACTGGAGAGGGGGAAGAACCGTGCTCCCGATGCTTCTGAGAGGTATAGCCTCAGGAGAGAGGCCAAGGTTTGGAGAGGGCTAGGGCTAGCTCCCAGAGGTCGCCCAAGGTCGGATGGAAGAATCAGAACCCTCACAGCAGACACAGCACTACCTACAATCTACGGTGGAAGATTGACTGCTGGGAGAATATTTGAAAATGTTCAAAGTAGTATTTTCCTTTTTTTTTTTTTTTTTTTTTTTTTTTTGGTTTTTTCGAGACAGGGTTTCTCTGTGGCTTTGGAGCCTGTCCTGGAACTAGCTCTGTAGACCAGGCTGGTCTCGAACTCACAGAGATCCGCCTACCTCTGCCTCCCGAGTGCTGGGATTAAAGGCATGTGCCACCATTTTCTTCCGCTACATAGCTCTGTTCCGACCTCCTTCAGCTAGGATGCTGAGGTGTGCTTAGATAATGTGAATGGTCACCCGAACACTGGCTTACGACAGGAGTGAGGCTGGGGGGAAGCTAGAAGCAGCCCACGGACTCTGGGAATCCCAAGCACTACCCTTAAGTGTCTGGCATGTTACGAACCAGGCTTAGTGTTCCTGGAGTTTGAATCTCAAAAGGCAGACTATAGCATGTATAAATAATGAGCAGCAATTGGAAATTGATAGTGGAGGCGTGGGCTCCTTGTTCTGTCCTGCCTGGCTAGCGTACATCTGAAATAACCACATGGAAATCTGTATTAATTAAATCACTGCCTGGTCCATTAGTTCTAGCCTCTTATTGGCTAACTCTCACATCTTGATTCAACCCATTTCTATTAATCTGTATGCCTCCATGAGGCCGTGGCTTACCAGGAAAGATTCAACATGTCTGACATGGCAGCTTCATGGCAGGTGGCTCTCTGCCCCTGCCTTCTTTCTCCCAGCATTCTGTTCTGTCTACTCCGCCCACCTAATTTTCTGCCCCTATCAAAAGGCCAAGGCAGTCTCTTTATTTAACCAATGAAAGTAACACACAGACAAAAGACCTTCCTACACCAGAAATTTTCATGATATGGGCGACATAGAAAAAGGATCTGAGAATTTACACAAATGCAGCACCAAGAGGTAAATGCATAGAAGATTGGAAAGAAAACTCGAGAAAGGAGGAGATGTAGCCTGTTCCAAGTGGAGCTCCAGGAAGAGAGCTTGAAAGAAGGGCTGGCTCCCTGCAGAAAACCATAAAGTCCAACGCTTACTTTTCTTTCCTTTTCTTTTTTTATGTGCACGAGCACATGTGCATGCCCGTTTGAGTGCATCTGCACATGCATGTGCAGATGCCCACAGAGGCTGGAAGAGGGCACCAGATCCCTTGCAACTGGAGTTACTGGCATTCATGAATCAGGATCTGAACTCCAGTCCTCAGGAAAGAGCCTCAAGGCCTCTTACCTGACAATCCACCTTCCTGTTGATCTTCAGATGACAGAAGGAACAGGAGAGCTTCTTTGGGTTACTTTTAGAAGGGCACGGATCCTGTTTCTGAGGGGTCCGTCCTCACCATGTCGTCACCTCCTCATTTTACTGCACTGAGTACAGGCCCCAGCTCATGACTCTCAGGGGCAATGTCAGCTTACAGACGACAGCGGCTCTCCGGCTTAGTTCTAGCAACTGACTCCTTCCAAGTGGAAACGCACTGTTGGATACTCGAAGCAGACTGCCTCAGAAGAAAGGATCTGCAGACGTGTGTGTGTGTGTGTGTGTGTGTGTGTGTAAGCTTGGATGCAGCATTTCCCAAAATGTATGGGACGCTTTCATAACGATGTGTCCTGTGATGAAGGGATTGTGTAATCAAATAAGTTTGAGAAATAATAAATCAAAACTGAGCTGGATCTGGAAGATGGGGATGTTTACAGTGTCTCCTGGGAATCTTCAGGAGGAGACCCATTTGGCAGTATGGAGACCACCTGTTAAACAGTGGCCATCCCTCAGGCTAAGTAGAGAATGGCTTTGGATATTGCTTTATTGGACAATAATAATTGTAAGTATTCCTATGTCACTGGAGTTAGTAGAAGGCTAGCCATTAAAACAGAGGGCATAGCCACTAAAACAGTGTCCCATATTAAACATAGAACCTTCAGTCTTCCTTGATTCCAGGATGCAAAAGACCCATGGAAAATCCAGCCAGGGTCAGGCTTTTCTCTCCCAATACCTGTGCCCACAGGGGTGTGGCCTGGCCTAGCACGAGCTTGGTGAACCCAGTTCCATCCATCAGATCTTCCTGGCAGAATTTTGTCTCAGAGCTAAACCAGCCCAGTCAGGAGTCCCCTGGTGCCTCTTGGCAACTCTTGGACCCCCTTCCTGGCAGTCTTGGTGTCCACCATCAACTCTTCTTAATGGTAGGATAGATTTCTGGAAATGAAGGGGAGCAGTAACAATGAGACAGGATGTCTCCACCCTGCTTCCCAGAGCAGCCTGGGGTTGACGTGCTATCCTGACCTACCCCAATACAGTGGGAAGTGTCTGACCGTCCTACCCTTCCTCACCTCAGGCCCCAGGGACAGAACAGGGCTTCATGTAGAACAGGAAGGAGGCTAAATCTTAGGGTAGGCCTGTCTGGCTTTCTTTGGCTCCATTCTTCCCTCTTTATTTTACAAGTTGAACAGAAGTACAGAGGAGGAACTCTGCTAGGAGCTGGCATGTCTCAGTGACCAGAGAGGAAGCTGCCTTTCAGAGCTGGGTGGAGCTGGCTGGTACAGGTAACCTAGGAACATCCATGAAGTGGTTTAAAGGCTTTGATACCGGGTTGGGCATGAGAAAGGCTTTACCGTGACGCCATCTGTCAAGCAGTGCCCTGGTTTCAGAGCTGAGGACACACTGGGAAACCTGTTTTCATGGCATTTCAAACCAGTGCTCCTCCTCCTCTCCCCATCTCCTTTTGGCATGTCTAGAGGGCTGTGTCTTTGTCTTCTTTGACCTGGTCAAGACACTGGAAAACCACTATTCCCAGAAGACAGCAAATCTATGCCCTGTCGTCAGCACCCTGGCCTGGGGCAGAGCGACTTCCAGCCCCTCCTCAGGGAGCCCCTCGTCTGTGATTAGAGCATCCCTAAGGGGAAAGCTGGCCTGGGCATTTGCATAGTTTAAAGACCTATTTTCTAAGGGGAGTGTCTCTGAGACCTGGACTTGGTTTTCCTCACGAAACATGTGGGGTTTCTAAGGAAGAGATTCAAGGAGCCCCAAGGCTGAAGGGAGGTAGGAATGATCTGGGAATCTGGTCCTTCAGGGTATGAAGTGTCCGTAAAAAGTGACTTGTTCTCTTTTCAGTTTGGGAACTCCCAGAGGAGTCCTAGCCTCTGTCCGGACTCCTATAAGGCAGAGCATTGTCCCTGTCATGTGACTGAGTGTGGTGATACAGAGGTTGCGTTCTGTCCCCAGGTCTAAGTAGATGATCTGAGGATGCTGGCAGGACGCTGTTTCCCCTGTTGGTTCAGTAGATCAGGTTCCGGGCCACCCCGGCACTGTCCTGTGCTCCCGAGTCCCCCTGAATCGTCAGCCCTCCCTTGCCACTATCGCCTGGTGACTCATCACTCCCTTCCTGCTCCTACACACACTAGTCTGTGTTCCTGAACCTTGCTCATGTTGCCTTGGGACCTGGAGGACCCTTCCCACCTTGTCACCTGCCAGGTTTCAACATCTTCCCTTGCCCTGGACCAGTCATTTACTCCTGCAAAGCATGCTGAGATACCCCATGCCTTGCTGTATTCCCAGTCCCTTCAGGCCCGTGTGTGTCTGGCACTTGTGGAGACTCACACGTCCGCATTCAGTCCCACACAAACCTGCAGACTGGAGGGAGAAGATAGCAGAATGATGGATGGGCCCCAGTGGCTTCGGTCCCTGCTGGCGCTGTGCTAAGGAGATCTCCCCTCCAAGAAGCCTGATATTTTCCAGGAATTTCCTGAGAGGAGGGGCCTGCACTCTGGGAATGAGAGCCAGCTGTGGGGTTGAGGCCTAGGGTTGGGGCTGGGGACACTGGGCTTCCTGGCTGAGTCAGCGACTATTCCCTAGGTAATTTATGGGTTGAGTCAGGCTACAAGCAGGGATGGGCTGGTGGTATAGGGTGGGGGGGGGGCTTTCGGTGTTGAGGGAAGGGCAAGCAAATTGGTCTGGTTCCAGAAGAGATCCTCCGTCTTCATCAATACTCCCCTTCCCAGTCTACAAAAGGAGCAGCCAAGAGAGGGAGGATCATGGAAGATGGCCAAAGGGAAAAAAACCTGTTAGGTACTAGGGGTCCCTGAGGCTTGGGACACTCCCTCCCCAGCAAGGAAGTGGTCCTGGCTAGCCTCAGGGTTAATTAGCAGTGAAAAATGCCACTGGTTTCCACACCCAGGCAGTACATGCTTTTGGCCCCTGTCCCTTCCTCAGAGGGCCTGGGCTGGGCTGTATGACCTGGTATCTGACACCCCTTCTGTGGTGGACCTACTGGGTGGTTAGACTTAGCACCGACAGTACGCTGACCCTCGAGCCCTCTTTTAGGCATGCTGGCCTGCCTCTTTCTAGCTTTGCTTTTGAGATTCACCTATTTAGGAGTCTGGGCTGAGGGTGGTGTCCTGGTGAACAAGGGTAAGCAAACGCCAGCTTTAAGTCACTGCCCAAGATCTGCCCATGGAAGGCACTGCAAGAAGACACCCTGGCTGGACAGAGCTACAGGCAAGTGGGAGTGCTGAGAGATTGATAGGAGTCTTCCTCAGGAAGAGTACACCAACTGCTCAGCCAATACCAAATGGTCAGCCTTGAAAACACACGCACACATGCGCGTGCGCGCACACACACACACACACATAAAAACACACACGTTTATGTAACATTAGATATTATAGATGTATTATAGATAATGATCAGGCTATATTTATTTATTTAGGAATGCACACACGCAAACACACACACACCAATTATAGAATAAGAGAGCAGGGGTTACATGGAAGGGAGAGAGGAATGGAAATGGGGAAAATGACATAATTATATTTTAATAACAAAAATATTATAATGTCACCTTCCCTGGGGGTAGAGTTGGGCTCAGTGGTCGGTAGGGACTGACTGAGTTTAAGCACTGCCTTCTCTGGATTGGAGGAAGTGGAGCAGGGAAGGGTATGCAATCACACGTGGGCATGTGCACCCACAGAAGCCTGCTAGGAAAACTATTTCTGTCCATTTCACCCAGTTCTTCCCGGGATTTCACAGAAAGTCGGCCTGTTCTGAGCCATTGAGGGACTCTGCTTGTTAATGATGTGTCCCGTGGGGGCTAGGTCCTAGCTCTCCCAGCCTTTTCGGTCTTCTGTTGGAGACCGCTCTAGCAGATTCAAAGCTGGCTGCAGAGGGGAGCTCTCAGTTCATCAGAGGGGTTTCCTGACAACTGTGTGCCTCGTTTTCAATTCAGGCTCAAAGTCCTTGTGTCAAAGAGGAGTTCCCAAGAATGGTAGACTTTAGAAATCCTACATTAGAACAGGAGATTAAAAAACGAAAACCACTGTTGGAGGTGGGTGATCCCTTGTAAAGGGGTTCAGAAGAATATGTATTTCATTGTGACTGGGGGACTCTTTTCTTCTCTTATTTAAAGAATTATCTTTTTATTTATGTGTTTGTATGTCTGTGTGAGTGTATGCCATGTGTATGTCGGTGCCCATGGAGGCCAGAAGAGGGTGTTGGATCCTTTGGAACTGGAATTTCAGGTGATTGTGAGCTGCCTGACGTGGGTGCTTTCTCCAGTCCTCTGGAAGAACAGCCAATGCTCTTAACTGCCAAGCCAGTTCTCCAGCCCTTTCTCTCCTTGTTGGTAGTCAGGAGACCAATTCTAGGCAGGAAGATCTTTAGCATATGGGATCCGGGTGTAATTTAGCTGTGGACGGGCCTTCTGCCATGACCTCCCAACTCAACTCTGTCGGGCTCTCTCTACCCCAAACCTACTAATCCCCTGAGCAAGGAACAATGGGATCTGCCACAGTAAGCCAGGTTAGACATGGCAGCCGAAGAGGTGAGGAGTCTGGGGTCTGGGCAATGTTGGGATCCGGTAGATAAACTTACTGACTGACTGGACTGAGAGAAGAGACTTCAGGGCTGTGCTCCAAGAGTTTGGGCCCCTCGAATTAAAGGGGTGGGCTTGCTCTTGGCTGAAAAAGAGAAATAATTTTGTTGTCTACTCACAAGCTTGCCGTTATTCATAGCTAAACAGTCAGAAATCATCCGTGGTTAGAACGGAGCAGGCTGTCAGTGGGCTCACCGCCCGCCCTGGTCTGAGAAGGTTCCCTGAGGCCCCTGTGGAGGAAGAGGGAGGTTTACCTCCTGCCTCTGTGGCTGGACAGGGCACAGTGGTACAGAAGGCTTCTCCTACCCTCCCAAGTGCACTGGGCTGGCAGGAGATGGAAACAAGGCAGGGATGTGTGGAAGAGGAGGGGAGTACAGGCACTTCCTGTGCAGTTACCAGAGCCCTGTGGAGGAGGAAGTGGTCAGAGAGCTGAGGATGGTGGCTTTGCTTGTTCCAGCCGCAAACCCTCACAAGCCACCAGGCCAGAGGCCTAGCCCTGGCAGCAAGTACCAGGGCCCCTCAGGATAGGGGTTGTCAGGAAAGCCCCGAGCAGCTTGTCCTTGTCTGGGACCTCGTCAAGCCTCCCGGAAGCACCTACCTGAAGAAGCGGCCTTGTCCTTTGCCTGTTCCCCTCTAGATCACTATTTTGGGCTTGCTTAATTATGGGGCTTAAGAGACTTTGCCCCACATCAGTGAAGAGGTGAGGCAGGAAGACAGCTCTGAAAGAGAGCCAGGGGAGCCACCCAGTGTGAAAACACAGAGTCTGTGTCTTAGGGGAGAGGCCCCGGGTACCCACACATTTACAGAGCTGCCCTGGGGACCCAAGCTCCACCTTGAGGACACTTGGCCCACACTGTGAGCAACTGTGGGCAGGTGGCCTTGGGAGGAGAGCTCTGGCTGGCTGAGGACAGTAGTCCTTCGGTCACTGAGAGGTCTCGAAAGAATTTGTCCTCTGAGCCTTAAACAAGGGCTGAAGCCCCCGAGACGGAGAACTGCGTGTGCTCAAGCAGAGGCCTGAGCAGTCCCCAGAGATGGGCACCAAAGCCCTTGTGGATGCCGCTAGGTGGCCAGGGCTGCATTCACAAAGCCAGCCTAGAGTATCTCTAGGCACTCAACTCCTCTGAAGGGAAGCACCTTCTTTACAGCTTCAGTCTCCTAAGGAGAAAGTAACACCCCTAAAAGTCCCTGCACCTCAGAGGGGTACGGGATTATTCATGAGGCTGGAGCTAGAGATGAGCTGGGCCTGGGTTAAGAATAGGGGGTCCCCTCTGTCTTGTATAGAGTGAGGCCTTGGAGTGGTTGCTCTGTGTCACGTGACCTGCCTCTGTTTTCTAGAGACTCTCAACCCAGGTAATGCTTAGGACTTGTCTACCCAGAAAGACAGTCAATAAATAAATAAATGTTTTCTTTTCAGAGTCTATCTAATGGGGATTCCTTCCCATAAGACAAGTGGCCTCCTGTCTAGCTAGGAGATGCGGTTTAGCCTCCATGGGGGAGTATGAAGGCTGAAGGGTGGGGAGGACAAGAGATAGGACAGCTGTAGGGGAAGAGAACCTGTGGTGACTCGGCAGGAGGGGGGCGTGTTGTCTGAGGTTTTCTGTCCTGCCTGGTTCCCACAGTCATTAAGTCCCAAAGAAATCACACAGAGGTCTACATTAGTTATAAACTGATTGGCCCGTTAGCTCAGGCTTCTTATTAACTCTTATAACTTATATTATCCCGTAATTCTCGTCTATGTTAGCCATGTGGCTCGGTACCTTATTTGGCGAGGCAGTCACATCTTGCTTCTTCTGTGGCTGAGTCACAGCTGCAGACTAGGACTTCCTTCTTCCCAGAATTCTCCTGTTCTCATTGACCCACCTCTACTTCCTGTCTGGTTGTTCCGCCTATACTTTCTGCCTGGCTCCTGGCCAATCAGCGTTTATTTAAAATATAATTGACCGGATACAAGAACTCTGAATCTAATATTCTTTGTTTAGCTTTTCTCCTGACTATTATCCATAACAACTTGTAACCAACATTGGTGTAGGAGGTCCTTCTGTCTTTGTGTTGCTTTCATTGGTTAATAAAGAAACGGCTTTGGGCCTTTTGATAGGGCAGAGCTTAGGTAGGCAGGGAAGACAGAACTGAATGCTGGGAGAAAGAAGGGTGGAGTTAGAGTGATGCAATGGAGTCACCGGCAGAGTCAGACATGCTGAATCTTTGCCAGTAAGTCACTGCCACATGGTGATATACAGATTAATAGAAATTGGTTAAATCGATATGTAAGAATTAACTAATAAGAAACTAGAGCAAATGGGCCAAGCAGTGGTTTAATTAATACAATTTCTGTGTGGTTATTTCGGGGCTAAGCTAGCTGGGTGGCCAGGACGAACAAGCAGCCCTCCATGCAAATGTTGGTTGCAAGTTGTTATGGATAATGGTCAGAAGAAAAGCTAACAAAGGATATTAGATTCAGAGTTCTTTTTTTTTTTTAAACAAAATAAAAAAGAGGGGGAAGTACTGTGGGTCAATGGTTTAACCCTGTAAACATTTGTTTCTTGTATTTGTTTAATAAAATGCTGATTAGCTGGTAGCCAGGCAGGAAGTATAGGTGGGGTGACCATGCAGGAAGCAGAGGTGGGGAAAAGTAAACGGAATGCTGGGAGGGAGAAAGAAAGAGTCAGGGAGCCGCCATGCAGCCACAGCCAGAGTAAGACACACTGAATCTTTGCCAATAAGCTACTGCCACATGGAGATATACAGATTAATAGAAATAGGTTAAACTAAGATGTAAGAGTTAGCCAATAAGGAAGTGATTTAATAATACAATTTCTGTGTGGTTATTTCGGGGCTAAGCTAGTCCGGCAGCCAGGACGGACAGGCAGGCCCTCCTTCTTTGCAACAGGGGAGCCCCTGGAGCGTGATGGGGAAGGCTCAATGCCAAGGCTTCTAGAATCTGTCGGCTAGCTCAGGGCCTACTTTGGGATGGACAGGAAGCCCAGTGGAGTCCACTTCTGGAATCTAGTCCAAGAGTAGAGACGGAAGACCAGGAAAGAGTTAGCTGTAAGATTGTTCCTCGCTGTTACCTATAAATCTGAAAGACTGGGAGCAGCCCAAGTGTCCAACAAGAGGGATTGATTAAATAGATGATACAACATCCAGCAGTTAGAAAGTAATGGAGTTTTTAAAAGGCAATGGTGGGGATTGGGTGAAGGCATTCGCCCTGAAAGCTTGGTGACTTCAGTTTGACCCTGGAACCCATATAAAAGTTAAAAAAGGGAACTCATTGCACAGAACTAACTGTCCTGTGTTTCCACATGTGTGACACGGTATGCTCAACATCATCAGGAGTGCTTTCTCTCTCTCTCTCTCTCTCTCTCTCTCTCTCTCTCTCTCTCTCTCACACACACACACACACACATACACACCCCAATAGAGAATAAGTGAGTAAACAAATAAATAAGATTAAAAGAACTAAAAGAAGTGCAATGAAATAAAACAAAAATCCCACAACCGGGGCTGGAGAGACGACTCAGGGCTTAAGAACACTTGTTGCTCTTTCAGAGGACCTGAATTTGGTTCCCAGCAACCATACTGGGCAGATCACATGTGAACATACCCACACACACAATTGAAGATGAAACGAATCTTTAACAACACACCCATGATCATCACACTCAATGGAGACATCCATTGTTAGCATATACCCACATATTTAAGTAAAATCTGGATAACGTTATGTGCATATCTGCATGTACATACAAACATACACATGCCAAGTCCTGATTTTTTTTGTAAACAGTATAATAAGCATTAGAGAGTTGGGGGACTGTAGAGATGGTTTAGGAGTTAAGAATACTGGGTTTGAGTCCCAGCACCCAGAGGGTAGCTAATAACTGTGTAATTCCAGTCCCAGGAGATCTAATGCTGTCTTCTGGCCCCCACAGGTATTGCACATTCATGGTGATAGACATGCACACCCATAAAATAAAAATAAAGGGAACTATAGAAGAAGAAGAGGAAGAGGAGGAAGAAGAAGAAAGATTTGGGGTACTGAAGAAAGGGTTCAGACACTAAGAGTGCACAGCTCTTTCAGAAGACCTGAGTTTGGTTGCCAGCACTCATGTCAGCAGCGTGAGGGGATCCAACATCCTCTTCTGGCCTCCCTGTTCATCTGCACTCACTTGTACGTACCCCACCTCCCATAGCCATACTTAAAACTATAATAAAAGTGTTTTCAGTGTGTCAGTCAGACTTGCTGCCGTGATAAACACCCGAGAGACCATCTAAATGGAGGAAGCATTTATTTGGTCTTAGAGGCGTTAGTCCATGCTGAGTTGCTCTGCTGTTGCCCCATTCTGGTGAGACAGAGCAGGGTGACAGGAACACAGGATGCTGGGTAGGGAAGCTCAGCAGCTCCCCTCAGGGCAGACAGAGGGACCAGGGACAAGATAGCCTTCTAAGGGGGAGGTGATTTGCAAGTGGCATGAAATTTGAGTGGAGGTTTGAAAGAAGCAAGGAAATAGCCTGTGGGAATGAACCCACTGGGGCGAAGGGTGTAGTGACCGGCTCCCTCTAACCAGGCTCCACCACATAGCTTTGGCCACCTTTTCATAGTGCCATCCAATCAGGAACCACCAGTGGCTTAATCCATTCCTGACAGCAGAGCCCTTGGGATCCAACCACTTCCTAAAAGCCCATCAGCTTACACCTGGACCCCAGATGTTTGCTGAATGCCTACTGTGTGCAAAGCACTTGGGAAATGGCATGGCAGGCAGGGAGGACTTCCTGGAGGGGTGAGTTATGGGTGAGGGTGTTCTGGGTCTCATCAAGAGAGTGGGACCTGTGCTTGCAAAAAACGAAGAATGTGGAGAGAGCCTCCTATCGCTGGGTGTTAGGTGTGGGGCACCAGGCCTCGCTTTTAACGTAGTGGGTGAGAACAGAATCCTGACCGCGGGGCCACACCCAAAGTGAGACCAAAGAGGAAAGAGGGACACAGTGGATTGGTCGTCCAGACAGAAGGGAGCAGCGAGGAACATTGAAAACGTGCAAGAGGGGTCTAGGGAGGCTTAGAGGAAGGCTGGGTGGTGGGGGAGTGGGGACCCTGGAGTTCCTGATGTGAGCTGGTGGGTGACGTAGGTAGTGTGGAGCCTGCTGAAGTCTGCTGCCCAAGTCTGTAAGGCAGGTGGCTGAAACAGCATGCTTGTACTCTCTTTGGAAGCTATGTGTCCAAGTCAGTGTTGTTGGGCTAAAATCAGTGTGGCTGCAGGGCTGGTCCTTCTGGAAGGCTCTGGGGGAAAGCCGATCCTTGCCTCTTCAGTGTCACCCTGGCCTGTGTCTTCTGTTCTGCGGTCCCCCTTTCCTTGACCTCTGCCTCTCTCCACCTGTTGTTCTCTCCGACCCCGCCTCCCTGTTACAAAGACGTGCCACCTGGGTAGTCCAGGTCCCTAACTAACCACAGTGCAAAGTCCTCTTAGGAGACCTGCTAGGGTCAGAATGCCTGAGCCTCCCACAGGCAGCCAGGGGCTGAGGAGGCAGGGACAAGAGGGGGCTTTTTAGCAGAGTCCTGAGACCCTTCTCTGGGGACACAAATGTGAATGAAAGGAGGTGCAGTGTCACAGTTAGGGGAGCCCCAGACTGGCAGGAGTGCACGGAGTGGCTTTTAGGAGTTCTTCCCGGAGTCGGTTGGGTCTCTTTGGTTTGGTATTTCCTTAAGGACTGTGAGCCCTTGCCATCCTTTTGCCTTGGCACACCCGGCACCCAGGTCTTCCAACCTGGTTGAGTCTATGTCTTTAAACTGTAAGGAAGAGAGAGCCTGGCTACCAAGAATAACATTTTACTGACTTGGCCTGGGCTCTGGAATCTGTGTTTTTAACAGCTGCCCAGGTGATTCTGATGAGCAGACAGTTTGAGCTCGTCTCCCCCTCCCTTTTTCCCCTTTCCCTCTTTCATTACCCTTCAGCAAACTGTTTTTTCAACTTTGTTTTTCAGTGAAAACCATTTCCTCCTCACCTTGGACCAGCGCCAGACCAAGGCCGTGCAGGCCTGTCTCTCCCACGTCAACAGCCCTGAGTCCTTGGTGGAAGACAGGGCTGTCATTTTATGCCCTTCCTCTTCCTCAGTTATCCTTGCTGGCACCTTCCTGTGGGGATCAAGGCCCGGTCACTAAAGGCAGGGTTAGTCCCATCTCCAACAAATCACAGGGGGACAGCGCACCAAGGGCCACACTGGCCCTGTCTGTATCTTCACTGTCCTCACGCATTCCTATTGCTCCAGAGAGGCTCCGTTCCAGGCCTCAGGGGATCAGCCAGAGCCACCCCCATCTCAGCTATCAGTCTTGGGCTTAATTCGCAGAAATTCAACAACCAGAAGCTTCCCTAGGCCTAATGAAGTGTCCCTATCGAGAGGAAAGGATACAGAATTTGGCAGAAACCTGAGCTGGGTGGAGGGGGTGGCTGGATTTCTTTGGCTCTCAAAGTCCCCTCCTCTGGTGGGATCCACAGTTTCATCCAGTATCCAGTTGCCTGTTGTTCTGGCTTTGGGAGGAATGGAGAACCAACTTCATGGAGGGGACTGGGACCATCTGGAGGAATGCCAGCCCTCACATTGCTTGCTATGACTATTGTGGCCACAGGCAGCTAACTACTTTCAAGTTGCACCTTCAGTTGGAAGATACAAGTTGGCTTTGATGAAAATAAAACCCTTCCATCATTTATTCTAGTGGTTTCCAAAGCTGTCTAAATTCCAGCACCACCTGGGAGGTTTATTAACTAAATATTTATAGACAGAATGTCACATATCATGAAGCTGACAATGGCCTTGAACTTCTGATCATCTTGTCTCTACCTTCCAAGTGCTGGGATTACAGATGTGTGCCACCAAGCCTGGTTTATGTGCTGCTGGGAATTGAACCCAGGGCTTCCTGAATGCTAAGCAAGTATTCTACCAATGACTTTGCATCCCTAGTCCATAAGAAGATTTCATTAAAAATAAATATTAATAAAAACAAAAGACTTTTCTAGAGTACTTCCCACTTAGGGTTATATTGCTGGAATGAAACACCATGACCAAAAGCAAGTTGGGGAGGGAGGGGCTTATTTGGTTGACACTTGCACATCATAGTCCATTTTTGAAGGAAGTCAGGACAGGAACACGAACAGGGCAGGAGCTGATGCTGAGGCCATGGAGGAGTACTGTATACTAACTTGCTCCCCATGGCTTGCTCAGCCTGCTTTCACCCAGGACCAACAGCTCAGAGATGGCACCACCCCCCATGGGCTGGGCCCTCCCATCAATCACTAATTAAGAAATGCCTTACAGCTGGATCTTATGGAGGCATTTTTTTCAATTGAGGCTCCCTCCTTTCAGATAACTCTAGTTGGTGTCAAGTAGGCATAAAACTAGCCAGCATACCATCGCTGCCTGATCAGGTAGGGTGTCCTGGGGAGTCTTGAGCTGGGTGGATGTGATTCTTTCTAATCAGGTTGTGTTCCTGACTCCAGAGGTTAAGCCTGAAACCTGAGCAAGCAGATGGAGTAGGGAAGGGTGGGTGAGCTTATACTTCTTATCACTACGTTATCCTTCATCAGGGACTCCATGTCTCAGCTTTCTTACGAACCTGGGAAGAGTGTCCAGTTTTTATTTTTTTAATTTTATTTTTATTTTTATGTACATTGGTGTTTTGCCCACATGTGTGTCTGTGTGTAGGATCCCCTGGAACTGGAATTAGACAGGTGTGAGCTGTCATGTGGTTGCTGGGAATTGAACTCAGGACCTCTGAAAGAGCAACCAGTGCTCTTTGAGCCGTCTCTCCAGCCCCTGGGGTGTCCAATGATTGTTCCTGTTTTCCTGAGGAGGAAATGACCACACACACAACCTAGATATACAGAATGGAACACAGACCCTTCTCTCAACTCCCGAGTGAAACCCCAGTGCTCTCTTAGGGACCAGGCCAATCTGGGTACCTCCTGGCTCAGTGCATCTGGAGCATCCTCAGTCCCAGATGTTCCCAGATTCCCCACTGCAGGGCACTAACGGTACCTCCAAGGCTCTTTCACCCCCATAGAGGGGGCAGTCTGTGTGGCCCCCTAGCAGAAGCTGGCTGGAAGCTGTGGTGCATGCCTTTAATCCCACAAGGCAGAGGCAGAGGATTCTCTGTGAATCCTAAGCCAGTCCACTCTACAGAGTAATTTCCAAGCTTTACCCATGGTTACATAGTGAGCTGGAAGAAAAGAAAAGAAAAGCACAGAATTTGGACTAGAGAGAGCTGGTCAGTAAAATACTTCCTGCACAAGCATTATGTCTTCGAAGAGACACCATGACCACAGCAACTCTTGTAAAGGAAAACATTTAATTGAGGCTGGCTTAGAGTTCAGAAATTTAGTCCATTATTGTCATGGCAGGAAGCATGGCGGCTTGAAGGCAGATGTGGTGCTGGAAAAGCTGCTGAGAGTTCCACATCTGGATCCACAGACAGGCAACAGGAAGTGAATATTGACATACTGGCCAGGCTTGAGCTTCTGAGACCTCAATGCCCAGCCCCTAGTGACACACCTCTTCCAACAAAGCCACACCTTCTACTAGTGCAGGAAGGGTGGATCCTTGTAGCCCCGCAATCTAGCCTACTTGGGTGAGCTCTGGGCCAGCGAGAGACTCTGTCTCAAAAATTAAGATGGGGGCTGATGTCGCTCCACCGAGGAAGAAAGTGTTTACTACACAGCCAGCAACCTAAGTTTGATCTCTGGAACCCAGGTGAAAAGGCCAGATGTGGTAGCATGCATCTGTAAATCTAACATCTGTCTCCTAGGGGGGAGGCTGAGGCAGGAGACTTGCCCAGAAGCTTTCAAGCACAGCTCTTCCGGAGTCCACAGACTGGCAGAGGAGAAAACTTACTCCAGAAAGTTTCCTCTAATCTTCATAGGCTCATCATGACACGTGTATGCATATACTCACATACATCCATGACACATCTCTGCATGCCTGAGTACACACACACACACACACACACACACACACACACACACACACTCGTTCACACTGAGTTTAACTGCACTGGTACCTCTTCCCTGGCACGGGGCCTCTCTCTAGAGAAGTCTGTCTGCCCAATCAGGATGAAAGGTGGCAGAATCGTTACTGGCACACGGGAGGCATTCTATGAGGTGGCATTTATGAATAAGTCACAGTTATGTCATGGACCTAGTGGTAGCCTAGGCACTAGACTAAAGTCCTAGAGGCTAAGAAAGGGCTCCTACCCTCTTGGACCTTACAGCCCAGTGGAGACAAGACAGAAAAGAGGGAAGAGTAGAGGAGGGGGACTGGGAGAGGACGGAGTGGAAGAGGAAGGAATGGGGGAGGAAGGAGTGGGGGAGGGAGTGACGAGAAAGGATTGGAGGAGGAAGTAGGGGAGGAAGGAGTGAAGGATGAGGGAGTTGGGGGAGGAGGTAGTGAAGGAAGAAGGAGTGGAAAAGGAAGGAGTTGGGGAGGAATGGGGGAAAGAAGAGGAGGAGGAAACAGTGGAGGAGGATGGAGTGGAGGAAGGAGATAGCTGGGGAGTCCCAGTTCTGTGGGGGCATTTGGGTGGAGAGGATTTTTGATTTAGGCTGAGGAACAAAGGCTGCACCTCTTTAGAAACAATCTGAAACTGAAGGGTGAACTGGAGCCAAACGGAAACTGAGGGTGGAGAGAGGACACAAGCAAAGCGGCAGGAGACACAAAGGTCCTGAGGTGAGGAATATGGACGCTGGAGGGGCTGCAGCGGACAGCGAGCTGGGAGGCAGCAGCCATTGTCGAAGTCAGTCAGAGCCGGGTCTTCTGGCTAGTAGCTGGGCAGGATAAAGTTAGGTGGGAAAGCCAACTGAGAATGATGGGAAGAAGGGCAGAGTCTGGAGTCACGGGCAGACACAGAGAAAAGCAAGATGGGCACGCCATACTGAGAAAAGATATCAAGCCACATGACAAAGTGTAGATAAAAAGTATGGGTTAATTTTAAATGCAAGAGTTAGCTAATAACAAGCCTGAGCTATTGACTGAGCATTGTACTTAATATAAGCCTGTGTGGTTACTTGGGAATGTCTGGCAGCACAGAAACTTCCACTAGTTCACTGTTCTGGGAACATTGTGGAGGAGCTTTAGTTCCCTTGGACTTGATGGAACACTTTCTGCAGGCCGTAACGTCTGAGTCAAAGATAGCAGAGTGGGCAGTAGAAACAGCATGGTCTAAGCTATGGCTGCATCGCCTCACAGGCCTGCCCAATGACCTCCGTGTTCTATTGTCTCTAGGTTTAAAGTGCAGCATCACCTCCTCCAGCCCTTTGGGCACCTTAGCATCTCATCTGGCTTCCAAGAGCTCTTGGGAACCCTAGGAAGCAATGTCAGCACAGTGTTGAGGAGGTCAGGCTGCCCTGGATGGCTGAACCCCAAGAGACCAAGGCACTGGGAACAGTGTTATAAGGGAAGCGCACACCTTTCCCTTCCCTCTCCTGAACATCTGTCTTCACAACCTCTCCAACCTCATCCACCAGAGGGTCTAAGATTCTTCTTCCCAAACAATGGATGGGCAAGTGAGGCCCAGCCCTGGAGAAAGTTAGAACTAAGATCCTAAACTACACAGGGGTTCCAGTAAACTCTTCTTGGGTGGAGGATGTTGCTCATGTGTAGGCCGAGAGCCCTACAGTGGGCATGGCCTCCCGGTACCACACGCAGGGTAGAGAAGCCTCGCTTCTAATAATGGAAAGGAGGCAATGTGAACTTCAGAAACCACTCTGAGCAGAGTGGAGAGGCCATGCCTAATTAACTAGAAATCCAATAAGGAGAGAGGTGTGTCAGAACTGGAAGACCTACCCTGAAGCAACAAGTGAAAAAAACTGATGGCCAGAGAGTGCTGTGGGGACTCGTTCAGCCAATAGCCTTTAAGACACTGACCCACTTTGGGCGTGGTCTCATGTACTATAAATGCAGATGAAAAGCATGCACGGGCCTCTTGGCTGCTGGATTCAGTTCCAGTTCCAAGAGCACACAGAAGACTGTAGATCGCTACTCTTTCTGTGAGTGTATCCCCACATAAATAAACCTTTGCTATACTCCATTTTGGTCTAGTGTGGAACTCTTTTGTACTCCAACAAATTGGTGTGTCCACTGTCTGGGGCATGAGTCCATTTAAGACCTAAAAAAAAAATGTTTAAGAGAAAAAGAGGGCTTCTAGACCCACAAAAGTGGGAGCCAAGTACAGGTTCTTGGTAGACATATTTTTTCTCAGATAGGCTCTGTTTGCTGGCTGCGAGCAGAAGAGGCCACTTTAAGATCCAGCTTCCTGGTTCATGCTGGTCCTGTTCCAGAGCATTTAAATGGGGGTCTGTGAGCACCGTGTTGCAAATTGCTTAATGGAGACATAGACTCACAGCATCCCTGGAGTTGGGACAGTGAGCATGGCTCGCCGAGGTAATGAATATACCTCTGCCATGTTGGACTGGGCAAAGCAAGCAGGCAGGGCCTTAGAATTGGTCCTAGCCATGCCCACTTAGCATTGAAAAAAAAAAGATGCTCCTGGTCAGAAAATGATACAGATATGCAATAAAGACAGGTTCAGATGAAAAAGACCTCTGAATGGGTTACAGTGTTGAATAAATTATGTAGGCTTGGGAGAGAGAAGAAAAATAGTATAGATAGTTAAAAAAATGAAATAGTTTTAAAAATAAAACAAAGTCCTTAAAAAGACAGTAAAAGTAATATAAAAGAATACAGACAGTCATAGATAATAGGAGTAAAGACAAATAAGTCATGCAAGGATGGATTATAACACAGTCTGGATTATGTATATTATTGGATTTTCTTTGAATTTTTTGACTTCAGAGAGACATTTGATTCTAGGGTCTGCTAAGTTAAATAAACAAAGATATCTTATCTTCAAGATTTTGATCTAAGGATATGTTTCTTTGGAAAAGAGTTTCTGCTTTTGTTTCCATAGAAGATGAGAACTTTTGGATTCCTGCCAGGCAAATGTGGTTTGATGGAAAAAAAGACCCCATGAAAGATCTATGTGAACCCTAAAAATATTTTTTCCAACAAACACCAGAAAGCAGTTTGGAGAAAACTGTGCCCAATTCCCAAAATGATTGTTTAACAAAGTTTATTTTCATTTTAAAAGGGTTACAAATGGTTAATGGAAGTAAGGGGTATATGATATAGAGATGAATACTTTGCATTGGTATGGATCTTGGTCTATCGATAAAAATTTAAGGTTGATTTTGTTACACTGAGTATATGTATTTCTGTTCTTGTTTAAGGTTTGTATTTGTGCAGATCATTTAAAATGTAATGTATAATTTAAAATTACAGATTAAGAGATAGTATATATAATAGTCAAACTTGTAATCATATTAGTTGGGTTTTCTAGATATTCAGAGAATGTTTCAGTTAGTTATATAATCTTCAAACACTTCAAAGAACTGTAAAACATGGCATTTAAATAACTTAGGACATGATTGCTCCTGGCAACACTGATCTATTCCCGAGAGAATGTTGGGCACCAAAGCCATTCCATGTGGAGTTTGTTTTCTTCTTGGCAAAACTGACCTTTGGGCAAAGAACTGCCCATGCCTTGACCACTGATAAAATGCACAGTGCCCAGACTGGACAAGCAGGATACAAGCAAAATGACTGCCAAACCTTCCCAAGACAGGGTAAGATGGATTTTTAAGTTTTCCTGCCTCTGAAAATGGTCTGTCAGTTACTCTAGGCCAAAGTTGGTTGCCCCAACATTGCAAATAAGACTTTGGGTGATTGCCCAGGTAGCTGGTTGTCTCTGTCATTTCTTGCACCTTTTGGAAGTTGCTTGATTATACTTCCTGTTCACTCAAGTAATATCATTTCTCTTCTCAGGTCTTTGATGGGGTTGAAGACTAGATAGTCATAGTTACTTTCCTCTCATGACTTAGTCAAGCCATTTTTTGTATAAGACTTAGACTCCTTAGGCTAGAATAACTATTGAAACATTTAGCATATGTTTCTTGTTTGATGTTGTTCATGCTGGTTTTAATTCTAATTTTTATGTATGTTTTTGCTTCTTCTTTTCTTTGGACAATACTTGATATTTGTTCTTATTGTATATAGTTTTGTATTTGGCTTAGAACTCTCGTATTTAGACAAAAGGGGGAGGTGCTGTGGGAACTCATTCAGTCAATAACCTTTAAGATACCAGCCCACTTTGGGCGTGGTCTCATGTACTGTAAATGCAGATGAGAAGTGTATGAGTGGCCCCTTGGCTGCTGGATTCAGTTCCAGTTCCCAGCTCACACAGAGGACTGCAGACTGCTACTCTTTCTGTGAGTTTATCCCCAGATAAATAAACCTTTGCTATACTCCATTTCAAGCTAGTATGGAACTCTTTTGTACGCTAACAAGGGAGAGGTCTCTGCTACAGAAGGCTGGACAGTGAATCCCAACCTTACAACTTGTGAATGTGCTATCTTCATATAGCAACAGGGACTTCATGGGTGATTAAGTCATAGATTAAGGTGGCGATGTTTGAGGCAGGTCTAATCTAATCACAAGTGATCTTATAAGAGGGACAGAGGACAAGTTAGAATTAGAGAAGGCAATATTATGAAGGGAGCAGAGATGGAAGATGCTCTTGGAAGGTGGAGGAAAGGGCTACAGGTCAGGGGATATAAGCATCTATTAGACACTAAAAAAAAGCAAGGAAGTGAACTTTCCTGCGCCTCCAGGGAGTTCCAACCTGTAGATGTCTGACTTTAGCCCAATGACACTGAATTTGAACTTCCAGCTTCCAGAAGTAGAGGAGAAAGAGGCTGGTTGCAGCCATTTGATCTGTGGCTACGGCAGTCACTGGAGAGTTACACTTGCTGGACATGAAGAAGGAGCCAGTGGCCAGTCCTGCTGAGTGACCCCAGTTTTGAGAAATGGATGAGCTGGGCGAGGAGTGATGAGAAGACCCCGAGGACCAGTATGTTGAGGAGGATAAGCCGGGGGCCTCTGGGAGATGTGTGTGTGTGTGTGTGTGTGTGTCAAAGAGAGACCATGGCTTCTTCATGTATCAGGGGATTTTCTGGGCGGATGACCCTCCAAAGGCATGTCAACATTTTTCTCTCCAGGAAAAAATAACTCAGTATCTATGAAGAATTCAGGATTTCACACGCACACAGAGACTTGTGGGTCCCAGGGAGACACGGGCTCTGTCATTTGCTCCAGGCGGCTTTAATTTTCTTTGGGGGCAAGCAGGGAGTAAAGCTGAGGGCAGAGCTGAGGACTGTGGACTCCTGGTGACATCTGGATCTCTCCGACGCTCTTGGGGTCCTGTGGAGTCAACCCCCCCTCTCCAGGGTTTCCTGCTTCCATGAAATCTCTGGGAGGATTTGACACATTTCCTAGCAGGGGAGCCTGGTTGGAATTTCCAGCCTGCTTCCAGATGTGGTGCTGACTGGGCTTTGGAAGGCGTCTGGGACGCTGGGAGTCTCCTTGGCCCCCCAGTGCTGACCTAAGCTGTCATGCATGTCCCCCTTCCTCATGCTGAGCTGTGTGGTTGGGCTTTCCGTGGGAGAGCCCATGGGTGTGGTTTCGCCCACATGAAGAGGGCCGAAGCTGGCAGGGTACAGCCCCGTCGTCAAAAGGTGGCCAGAGAGACCAAAGGAGAGCTGATGAAAAGCCTCCAAAGGGCATGGATACAGACCCAGACCCTACTAGGGGCGGAGTATGGAGTGGGTTGGTAGGGACAAAGGAGGAAGAGGGGCCCAGCGATCAATACCCAGTGATAAAGAGTTCCTTTTCCTGGTCCTGGCTGCTGGAGAGCAAGATGAGGGGCGGCCCTTCACCAGTCAGAGCTGGTTCCTAGTGCTGGAGCAGTTCAGCTCCCTACATAGCATGGCCAGGGTCAGAGGGTTCTCAGCAAGGGAAAGTGTCCTCATAAGGGGAGTGTATCCTCATGTGAGTCTCAGTAAAACTGTGGGAGGGTTAGGGATGCTGTGGGGCTGGAGAGATGGCTCAGTGGCTAAGAGCCAAGACTGCTTTTGTGGAGATCTTGAGTTGGGTTCCCAGCACTCATTTCAGGTAGTTCATAATCACGTGTAACGCCAGCTCCAGGGGTTCTGATGTCCTCTTTTGGTGTCTGTGGTCAACTTCAGTCACGTGCACATGTCCCAACACAGACAGACACACAGACATATAACTAAACAGTTAAAAACTAAATCTAAAAAGAATGTCCTTCCTCAACCCTAGCAGGGCCTCTTAGTATTGGCCTGTAATCCCAGCTACTTAGAAGGCTGAGGTAGTTGGATTGCAAATTCAAGGCCAGCCTGGGCTACAAGAGGTGAGTTCAAGCCTAGCTTAGGCAACTAACTTAGCGAGACTATCTCAAAATAAAGGCTAGGCGGTAGAGCTCTTGCCTAGCATGTATCAGGCTTTGGGTTCAATACCTATTAACTAAAAAAAGAAAAAAAAAGTGTTACCCTCTTCTGCCTGCCATTCTTTCTGATACTCAGAAAAATGTACCCTACCTGAGAAAGATGTGCATATCCCAGTGCCCAGAACCTGGGCATGGGTCATCACACAGGCAGGGGCTTTGTAGGTGTAATCACATTAAGATTCCACAGACAGGAAGATTGTCAGGATTATGTGGGGGTCTGTCTCTGTTGTCACAACAGTCCTCAGAAGAAAGAGGGCAGCAAACAAGGAGAAGCTCGTGGGAGCAGTGAGAGATCTGAAGGCACTGCCTTGAAGGCAGAAGGGGCTGCAGCACACAGCAGGAAGGCCCTAGACCTGGAAAAGGCAAGGGGCCCTTTGCTTCAGTACAGGCAGCCCCGATGACCCTTTAGCTGAGTTCTGGGATGCTGCCCTTGGGAGCTGGTCCCAGGGGCTGTTTGCTGAGACCTTTGTGATGTTGTAAGCCTCTCTGTGTGAAGTTTGTTATAGAAACACTGGGAACTAACACAGCCCCCTGACCAGGCATGGGCTGATCTGTCCCCTCAGCCCCAGTGAAGAAATGGCTGCCTGCACCTGGGGCTTCCAGCAGCCAGGAAGAGCTGGTCTCTGGCCCTGGCTTTGCCCTCTGTCCTCTATGGGCAAGCCAGCCACCACCAGCCACCACCAGTCACCTACCTTCTTCCTGCCTACCTTTCTCTCCCAAAGAACAAGGCCTACACATTGTAAATGGAATCAGAATAGGCCCAGAACCTTGGCCATCAGAAGCACCCGCTGACAAAGGGGTTTTAGCAGACAAACTCGAGGCGGTGCTGAGACGTCAAAATCCTCCTTTGACTTACCACTTCTGTTTGTTGTCCCCCCGCAACACTTTTAGGGTCTCACAATATAACCTTGGCCCAAACTCAGAGCTCTGCCTGCCTCTGCTTCCTGGATGCTGGGACTGAAGGTGTGCACCACCATACGACACCCAGCTTCTCCTCCGTTTTCAGGGAGGGTTTAGCTTTGTCGACCAGACAGGCTTCTCGAACTCCTGGGCAATCCTGCTTCTTCCTTCACGGTACTATGATTACAGGTGTGCATACCACACCTAGCTCGCGTTACTTATTTTTTCCTTTTTGCTCACAAGCTCAAGCATGCATGGCTATGCATAAGTTATCCCGGCACCCAAGGCACACGCTTACTCATGGGGCTCCGGAGCAGCGCCTACACGTGCAACACAAACCAGCAGTCATGGTCTTGTTTGTAGATTCACGCCCACGAACACAGAGACATTCATTTTGTACCCATTCACAAGGATACACACAAGCACAGACACACCTATGCATGAGTAAAGACCACCCATGCATGTGGACACCTGTGGAAAGGGTAGAGCGCTGTGTGCAACCTGCCCTGCCCCCAAGCCCTCTAGCCCTCTGCTCTGGAGACCTCTGCTGGCGGACCCAGGAACTGCCTCCAGGCTGTAGAGGCTGCCCTGGGCTCAGCTGGAGTTTGGAGGGAGGAAAAGGAGAGAAGAGAGACCTCCAGATCCCAAGCTCCATTTGCCTGCTTCCACCTGGTCCGTGGGCGTGGCTTTCTGCAGCTTCCACCCCAGTGCAGAAGGAGAGAGTCCTCGTGAATAGGTCTCTCATAGGCTTCTTCCAGACTTAGGCCGACCCTGCCCGAGCAGGGGCCCCTGTTAGTGTGTCTGAGACAGAAAAGAGGCCCCAGCCTGGCAGCACCTCTCAGTCTAAGACGACAAGGCTTCACCTTGCGCACACAGGGGAACCTGTGCTGGTGTCTCTTGTTCCCTTCTGCCCCTCTTGCGCCGTTTTCCGGTGGTACTCGGGACCCAGCCGCAGGGTCTCTGACTTGACTTGTTACATAGCTCCTGTTGTGTCGATCACATGACATGTCCTCATGCAGTCTCTGCTCCCATCTCCTCATGCGTGTGCAAGAAGAATGAAAACTGAAGCCTTGGAATAAGATAGTTGAACTGAAATTCCGATGCTAGCTCAATGGTGAGTCTACCAGAGGCAGCCCCAAGTGTAGCTGCTGTTCTCAGCCTCTCTTTCTCCAGGAGCATTGGAGACCTTGACATTTTGTGTTGGGGTGACTAAATAAGAGAGAATACTCAATGCCTAATGTCAGGCCGAAGCCCTCTCTATGAGGCATTATGAACCACTGGCAATGGAAGACGATGGTGAAAATCGTGCCAGGAACTTTGCCATGGGCCAAATAACCTCACTGCAAGAAGGGAGCAGTTAAGACAGCGACAGCTGATCTCTGAGGGGCTTGGGCAGCCTCTAAAGAGTTTTTGTTTGTGTAGTTAGGGGAGCAAGCTGGGGTCACAGCTCAGCTTCACAGAGGAGCTGAAGTGGTGTCAGCGGGTGTCCTCTCTCGGTCTACTTCCTCATTTCCGCAGGCAGAAATCATTTCCTCCAGGTTAGAATTGGAACCGACAGAAAGCAAATATTGGCTTGGTAGGATTTAGTGTTATCGGCCGCTTGGCTTCCCACAGTACAGCCGTGTTTCCAAGGGGCCTCTGCTAGCGTGGAGTGGAGAGGGTGCTCGTGGCTGTGAGCAGACCTGCCTTGCCATCCCTCTGCTCTTCTCAGTCCCCTTGTATCTTTTCTCCTTGCTCTGTGTGCCCTCGGCATCACTTCGACTTCCCTGTTTCACAGCTCTCTTTAGAATGTCTGTAGCCCTGCTGTGATTTAAAATCCTTCTTTTATTTTTTAATTATTTATTTATACTCTCTCTCTCTCTATATATATAGATATAAATATAGATATAGATATATCTGCAAGCCAGAAGAAGACATCAGATCCTATTATAGATGGTTGTGAGTCACCATCTGGTTGCTGGAAATTGAACCCAGAACCTTTGGAAGAGCAGACAGTGCTCTTAACCACTGGGCCATCTCTCCAGTCCCTCTTTAAAATTCTTTTTGGAAAGTGGTTGGTATTCCAGACAAGAAGCTGTTGGAACAAGGACTCAGGACAGAGTGCTTGCCTAGTACGTATGCACAAAGCCCTTTGTTTGAATCCCAGCACCGCACGAAACCGAGTGTGGCTAGTGGTGCCTACCTGTGACTCTGGCATTCAGGTGGAAGCAACAGGATCAAAAACTCAAGGTCACCCTGGGCAATGCAGTGAGTTCAAGGCCAGGGACAACATGATGCCAGTGCCAGATCTCAGAAATTTAAACACACGCACACACAAACAAAAGAAAATCATTCTCAGTATATGATTAGGTCTCCATTTTTCAGGCCAGGGGCCCTAAATGTCTGTTTGAGCCATCACCAAACTGGTCTGCCTCATATCTACATACGAAAAGAGAAAACATCTCCTTTGCAAGGCCTGGTCTGTAGGACGGGGAAAAAATGATGTGGGTCTAGAAAAGTCTGCATGTTTTTGAGGTTGGTGCCCAGAGGAAAGCTCGCTTCTTCTCAGGACTATGGAATGACAGGCAGGGCATTCGGAGGGGACTTCCAAGTGCTTTTCAAAGACCTAAGAAACTGGAATTATTCTTCGTATTTTTTCTGACTCTTGGCTTGCTCTTTGCTGGAGATGGGGGCAGTCTTGGCTTCACCTCAGTCAGCTAGACAGGGCACACTGGCAAAGGCTCCCTGGGGCAGCAAGGCAGACTTAGAAAAATAGTACAGCAAAGCAAGTCTGTAGAGCTGTAACTGGAGTTTAAAAGATGGCTCAAGAAGGAATTAGCTGAGCCACACCGATCACGGTTTACAATAAAAACAATCCCCCACGAAGAGAAAAGAGATTGTGCTAAGGACCGCACCTCCCTGATAGTCCCAAGGCTAGCCAACACGTGATACCACAAGCCCAGGACTGCTTGGCTGCAGTCTGCTACAGGTGGTGGAGAGGCTTCAAGAAAGCGGAGAGCCCTGAGGTCATGGGTTCAGATGTTTTCTCTGTCTGCACCAGAGATGCCCACCCCTTGGTATCTCCTGTCTTCACCAGCCACCATCCCTGGCTGCTGATGAGGGGAGCATGGGGAGAAGCCAGAGGGATGGGGGGGCAGAGAGGAGGATGAAAGACACAAGCCAGCTCAGGGAAGTCCTGGAAAGAGCCCGACAGCAGAGGGGAAGAGAACAATGGGTCTTTGTTGAGGGAGAGTCCACCTCCACTCACAGGTCCTGGCAAAGGGAGGCCGAGAGGCAAATCAAACACCACCCACACCCACGGGCTGCCCAGAGAGGCAGGTGAGTCAGAGCCCCAGCTTAGCTGATAACAGTCGCCAGCAGCCCAGAATGCAGCTCTTGTTGGTGATTGCCCCTACTCGCCCCCTCCTCACAGCTGGGCTTGCTGGAGCAAGCCTGAGGGTGGGGTTGACTGGCAGGAAACAGGGCTGCCTGGGAGAAGGCAGAGAGGCCCAGCCGTCTGCCCTACAAGGTGTTCTGTGGTAACTTGAAGATGCCATGTGGACAATCGGCAGCAGAAAGAGTCTCAAAGAGAAACCGTACGCTTTTTCTTCCGCGTTCAGCGCCAGCTATGTTCCCTACCCACCAATCCATTCATTCCTCCGTGGGGGAAAAAAATACCACTTTCAGTACTGAGGCAGTACTTTGGGCTGTAAATGGCCGAAACTCAACTTGAATCAGCCCGAGTGGAAAGGGTCTTGAGAAATTGTTCAAATGGGACAAGGACGGAGAAGGTCAGAGGGAGGCCGAGGCTTCTGCATCTTCTCCTCGCAACTCTTTGGGGCTGGCTTCACCTTTTCTTCTGCAGATGGGCTGTGCACCTCACCCAGCCTAGAGAGAACATAACATCAGTGTAGAGCCACGTTCTCACGGCTTTATGGCTGGAATGGTATCGTGCGTTACCAGGCTTGGTGAGAAAGTTTGTAAGGACTTCTGATGGATGGGGTTCCCTTCAAGCGTGTGCCCGGATCTAGGCCAGTCGCTGTGGACATGGAGATGTCTTGTAATTTTCCCAGATTCTGTCTCTTGTCCACTCATTGTCACTGGGTAGAATTGCAGGCAGACGCATACAAGAACCTTCTTCCTGGGGTTCTTGGGTCTCCTGTGACCCTTATGACAATGCTACCTTTTCTCTGGTAGATCAGAGATGAAGAGATGGTTCAGCGGTTAAGAGTACATATTCTCTCATAGAGGACCTTGTTTGGTTCTTAGCAACCATATTAGGTGGCTCATACCACCTGTAGCTCCAGCTGCAAGGGGATCTGACCTCCCTGGGAACCTGCATTCCTATGCACGTACTCACACACAAAGACACCCACACATACATATAATTAAGACGTTTTAACAAAGGTTTCTTCTGGATACATGGCCTCTTGGGGAAAAACAAAACCAAAACTCCTACATTTCCCAGACTCCCTTGCAGCTAAGGATATCCCTGGGTCTAAAAGTTCCAATCCATAGGGTGTGAGCAAAGCACTGTGTGCCTTTATTTAAGAGGAGGGATCCAGTCTCTCCTGGCTCTTCTCCTCCCACTCAGAACAGGCTGCCAGCCTGTGTGAGGTCCTATGTGTGAGGATACAGCCAAAGGGACGGCACTGTGGTGAGACAGTTAGAAGCGGCTGAGTCCTGGGTTCTATCTTGGCCCCAGACTATTCATTTCTGGATTGTTACACAGAGGAAAAACAATCCGCTTTGAGCTAGAGAGATGTCTCTGTGGTTAAGAGCATTTGCTGTGCTTATGGAGGATTGTGGTTTGGATTTCAGCACCCCATCTGTAACTACAGTTCTGATGCTCTCTTTTGGCCTCCCTGGGGATGAGGCATATACGTAATGAACATATACACAGGTAGGTAAAACACCAATACAATATGTCTATAGTATGCGTATATTTTGTTTTTTCAAGGCAGGGTTTCTCTGTAATGGTCCTGGCTGTTCTGGAACTCATTTTGTAGATCATAGAGATCTACCTGCCTCTGCCTCCTGGATGCTGGGATTAAAGGGTGTGCCACCACCACTCAGCAAGAATACATATACTTTTAAAAGGAATAATTCATCTTGTTGGAGTCTCTTTTATTTTGTATTTTTGTTCTATCGGTGATCTCTGTAACCTAAACAGTAAATCTAGAGACTTTTCTTTTAGTGTAGATAGTTTTGAGCCCTGAACCCAGCCTCTTTCACAGGACAGGATTTGCTTTCTGCCACAGTTACTTCTGTCCCAGAAAAGGCCTGCTTGTGGTCAGCTCTTTGCTGAGAGTAAGGCAACTTCCCCCTCGCCTTTCCCAGCTTGCTGGCTACTGCTCTCTTTGCTTCTGTTGCTGTGATAAACACCAAAAAGCGATTTGGGGAGGAAAGGATTTATCTTATAGCTTGCAGTCTATCATGAAGGAAAGTCAGGGCAGGAATACAGTAGGAACCTGAAGACAAGAACGGAAGCAGAGGCCATGGAGGAGTGCTGCTTACTGGCTTGCTCTCTACGGTTTGCTCAACCTGCTGTCTTATATAACCTGCCAAGGGGATGGCACCACCCACAGTGGACTAGGCTGTCCAACACCAAGTGATCCATCAAGACAATGCCCCACAGTTTCTCCTTCCCCAAGGTGACCCTAGCTTATGTCAAGTTGACAAAAAAACTAGCCAGCTCAGGTATATGCCAGTGTTCTACATGTGATTTGACTTGATGAGAGTCTGGCTCAGTGCAGGAGCCCCTTCAGAGCAGAGACCATGGCTCTGTCCTTAGCAGGTCACCTGTGAATGGTGGAGTCATAGTAAAATACAAATCATTGCCTCGCCTCCCTTGCAAATAGGAGCTGTGTCCATTTGTCATGTACAGGTAACCCAGTAGATAGCTCCCCTCTTCTCATGAGTTGGGGAATCAGAGGCATTCAATTACCCAGAATCATACAAAGGAAGCCTCTGGAGACATTGCTACAGGCCTTTTCTCATCCTTCCACTGTGTAAAGAACCAGGCCAGCACTCCCACCCAGCTCTCCTTTGGCCCAAGTGCCTAAGGGAGGAAACGAAAAGGGTCAGAGACAATGAGAGCACCAGCTTAGTAGGTCCTGGGTTCTTGGGATGTGAGAGAGGCAGTGTGTTCTTATAGATCAGCCACAGAAAATTATCGCATGGCTGTGTTTAACAACACACACACACACACACACACACTGCCCTTTCTTGATTGAAGAAACATAATTGAGTCAACTGGGAAAATTCAAAAGCAAACATTGCTTTAGACTACAGAAAAACAGGCTGGGCCTGGCATGGGCTTTCTCCTTTCTGTACCAATTGTGTTAAAAGAACAATGGTAGGCAGGCCCAGGCCTCTCTTGATGCTCTTCTTGGCTCTTAAGTGACTGGCTTCACCTCTTTCTCTTCTTCCAAATATCTTTCCTTAGATGGAGACATTCAGGGCCAAGATGGTGCCTGTTTCCTCCGACAGTGACTAGAAGAAGATGGTGGAACAGTTGGTAACTTTGGAAAACAAATCTCCAGAGTGTCCTTGTCTGAGACCATTTGTGGACCCAGGAAGGAGCAATGAGCTTTTGGTTGCCCTTCTCATCAAATCCGAAGGACATCAGGGCTGGTGAACCTTAACCCTTCTGCAGCTGTGCCACTGTGAGAAGCGTGCAACTCTTCCGGACACAGTGCCAAGAGTGACTTTCCCAAGACCCAGGATCTCTCTCTCCCACCTCAGGGAGAATGGTTGGGCTGCTGTCTCCTTTTCTGGGCTCCTCCCTCTTTTCTTCCCATAGACCTTGAGCCACCACTTCTCTGCGCCCCTCTCCAGAGACGCTAATTCCCTCATTCTCTTCTGGGCCATCTCCTGCCTACTACTCTCATCGTGTCTCACCTCAGCTTGTGCCATTGGCACCCACTGCTTCCAGCTTTGCCCCGCCCCTCTTTTCTCTCTGCTCTTACACTCCACACCACGCTGCTTCACTTACTGAAGACTGCAGCTCCTGCCGTATCCTCCTTTTCTCTACCCTTGTGGGAGTCTTCTAGACAAATGGAATGACCTGTGTTCATACTCTGGCCGCTGGCTCTCTTCACCTTCGTCTCTAGGCATTCTGGCCATGTGTATCACTGTAGACTTTATGGTCACTATCGCCTCAAATACTTGTGAAACTAGATTTCTCCTCCCTCTGAGCACCCATCACTTCTAAGCCTTTCCTCTTGGCGGCCCCAGGGCTCTTGTAACATGTATCTGGATTCATGGCACTCTCCAGCCCACATCTCTTCCTCCAGCCTTTACTTCTCTTTTTGTTCCCAGCTAAGCTTGCATGTATTATGAATGAATGCACTGTGGTATACTCACACAGTCTAATGCCATATTATAGGTTAAGCAAATGAGCTACAACAACACAAAACAATGGATAAGCCTTAGCCATTTTGGTGGTTTAAATGAGAATAGCTTGCCTAGGCTCATATGTTTGAATACTTGGCCTCCAGTTGGTAGAACCATTTGGGGAAAGGTTAGTATGTACGGTCTTGTTGGAGGAGGTGTGTCCCTGGATTTGAGGTTTCAGAAAGCCCATGTGTTCCCAGTTAGCTCTCTCTGCTCGTGCTTGTGGATCAGGATGTCAGCTCTCAGCTGCTACTCCGGTGCCATGCCTGTCTTCTGCTGTGCTCCCAGCCGTGATGGTGGCCAACTGTAACCCCCTGAAACTGTAAGCACCAATTAAACTCTTCACAAGCTGCCTTGGTCATAGTGTCTTATCACAGTAATAGAAAATAACCAAGATAGCTATACACAGCTAAACAAACAAAAAACCTAAAATATATATACACACAGTTAAAAAAAAGAAAATAACTAAGATAGCTATACACAGCTAAACAAAAAGGTGAATCTTAACCGATTGCATGGAGAATGAAGCCTTTTACTGATGCTAAAGGCAGCTAACATAAAATACACAGACGTTTTCTTATAGGACTGCAGAAAAGCAGTAAAAGCGTATGATAAAGACAGCATGGCAATATTACACATGGGATCCAGGGGGCTGGCCTCCTTGACTAGAAGAAGGCAGTGGGGTGCACTCTGTAGTGAGATGTGGGTCATTACTAATACCTTGGTTTGTGTGGTATTTTTTAGGTGCATACTATGTCATTAAAAGCAATTAAATAAAAGTATATTGTGCATGGATTCACAAGTGTGTTTGGGAGCCAATGTTGAGCTGAAGAAATACATATTACATTGTTCTCTTATAGAGATTCCAGGCATCCCTTATCATTCTGCCAAGAAACCCACAGTCCCCCAGGATCTTTGTCGATATCTCTCATCCTTCTTGTCTAATGGATGAAGCATCCCAGTTTCTTCAGGCGAAGAAAACTTCTATTCACTGTTCTCTGGGTCCCATCCCTTCTCATCGCCTCTAGGGCTCTGTTCATGTCCTGGTTCCCTGTTCTCATTTCCCATCAGGTTCTCTCTCCCTGCTGAGCCATGTTCACTAGATAACAAACAGTCTGTTTGCTCTCATCTTAAATACAAAGCCCTGTTAAAGAGGATCAATCAAAGTTACCCCGACACAACAAAAGGACCCATAAGTCAGTGTACCAAATGAGGTTGACTCTGGCAGGCAAGGTATGGGCAGGCAGCGCAAGGTTCCACATGGCAGCTCCTCCTTCTGTGTTGCTTTGCCACCCTTAACTCCCAGAAGGAGTTGTTCCAGGCACTGCCAGCTCTTCAGTCGTTGGCCAGAAGGAGATGGACGTGGAGGAAGAAGAAACGTCTATTTCTGCAGAGGCTGCCTGAGGTTGCGTATCACCATGTCCACTCCCAGTTGGCCTTAACGCATCTCCAGCTGTGAGGGAAGTCAAGACACATCATTGGACTACCAATAAGTCCGGTTAAATAGTTCGTTACTAACGAGGAAGATGAGAATGAATACTGAAGCCGGTGCTCTCTGCCCAAATGAACGCACACTCTCTTCCTTCACACAAAATATGCTAATCCTTTCCCAAGTTCAAAGCCCACAGCGTTTTATCCAATAATTACTCCAACCAGCTCAAAGCTTAGACCTTCCTGGCGGTTGTATGTATGATCGTTACATGAACTTCAGATATTGGTCCATTTACTCAAAAGGCAGGTTGTCTACGTGCCTGCCTCCTCCGGTCAACCACCCGTGTGCAATATACAATAGGGTATGAAACAGGATAACCACAATTAAAGGTTCTACTTGGAAAAGAAGAATGGGAAATACATAACAATTAGTGGATCCCACTGGGCAAGAATTGCAAGGGTTCCCGCCTCCTGCGGGCTACTGGGAAATCTTCCTTTATCCATTCTTCTCTCTGGCCTCTGGATCTGCCTTCTGGGAGGTCTTTATTAGTGTGTTGTTCACCAGGGCCACATGGGAAGAAGCCACTGGAGAGACTGCCTTTCCTGATGGTGAGAGTTCAGATGTCACAGCCTTCTTGCTTCTAGTGCAGGTTAGCCAGCACATGGCTCGCCTCGGGAACTGGGCAATCTGAGAGTTGTGTAGTTCAGGCTTGCAGACATTTTGTCAACTAATTTCCCTCAAAAAAAAAAGTACAACAATACAAAAATTAAATTTAAAAAACAAATTCTACTTAGAACCATATTGAAAATAGCAAAGTTGGGATAAACGTAACAAAAGAACTGAAGATTTGCACACTGAATAATTATTAACCATTGTTAAAAGAAAGGAAAGAAGCCTAAGCAAAAGGCTGCCTTGTGTTCATGCGCTGAAAGACTCAATGTTTGGCCATGATCTGCAGACTCCAGCGCAAGCCCTCTTAAAACTCAGAAGCCTTTTCCTCTCCAAAAGTGTGAAAGCTGATCCTAACAGTCATATCAAATTATGAGACCTGAATGGCAACAAGCAAACAAGACGAAACACCCTTGAGAGAGAACGAAGTAGAAAGTCTCACACTTTGCTATTTCAATTGTATTACAATGCTGTGGTGATGTCAACGTAGTAAGGGCATCAGCATGGACATGTAGAGCAATGCACAAGCATCGAGATTCCGAAAGAGATGATTAGACACAGGGGCAACTGATTTTCACAAAAAGGAGCCAATAAAATTCAGTGTGGGAAAGAACAGTCTTCCAGTAAACAGGGCTGGGACAACAGAGTAATCCTGTTCAAAGGATGTGACAGGACCTCTGTACCACATACAAAACCAACAAAGGGGCTTGGCTGTGAAAAGCACTCGTTGCTCTTGCAGAGGACCTGGTTTCATCTCCCGGCACCTATATGGTAACTGAGGTAAAGGTTATGAGGGGCCGATAACCTCACGACCATCCGTAGCTCTGATTCAAGGGGGATCCAAGTTCCTCTTTTGACTTCCTCAGCCCCAGGAATGGATGCGGTGTTCATAATACATGGACACAAAACACTCATACATGTGAAAATAAAATAAACACATCTGAAAAAATGGAGCATATCTCTGAGTGTCAGAGATAAAACTGTGGCTGAGAATCAAATATCTAACTCTTAGATTTGACACCAAAGTACAATCTAAACCCAGGCAGATTGGTTTCATTAAAGTAACACAACTTTGTACTTCAAAAATACCACCAAAATAGTGAAAAGATGACCTACATGGTTAAAGAAAACATTTGCAGAATCCATATCTGAAAACAGTGCATATGGGTATATAAAGAACTCATAATTCAACAATAAAGTAGCAAGACATGGTGGTGCACGCCTGTAAGCTCAGTTGAGAAACTGGGGCAGGAGAATCATTGTATGAGGCCAGACTGTACTACACACTGGGTTCCGAGTTAGCCTGGGTTAGAAAATGCAAATGAACAAACACAAAACAAAATGATAAACAAGCAAACAACAACAAAAGAGACCCTCCTCCAGAGAAGACAAATGACAAGCCTGTCCCACCAGCATCTGGGAGGCTGAAGAAGGGAGATGACAAATACAAGACTTCCTTGTAGCTACTGAGTGGGCGCAAGGCCATCCTGGGTGGCTTCATGAGACCCTGTTTCAGTATAAAGAGGGTTGGGGATATAGCTCAATAGTTAGTATTCAGCTACTACATGGCAGACCTTGGGTTTGATTCTAGGCAGAGGCAGAGGAAGAGGAGGAGGAAGAAGAGGAGGACCACTTATTCTTTTTAAAACATGTATAGAGGATTTGAAAGGCAGGACCAATCAGCACATGGAAACATGCCCAATGTCACCACAATAACACAGCACTCCACACCACTAGAATAATGTTTTTAAAGTTGGGGCCAGGAAACAGGTCATGACACATACGGGAGAGGGTGGCAGAAATGGGAACCTTTGCTCACTGTTGGTGGTTATGGTGACATAATATGTTGTAGTCGCTATGGAAGATGATCTGGCAGTTCTTGAGTAAGTTAAACATGAGATTACCTTCGAACCCTGGAATTCGACCATTAGGTGTCTGCCCAGAAGAGAGGAAAATATTCATAACAAAATTATTTATAATAGCCTGAAGTAGGAAACCTCAAACATGTATCCGCGGATAAACAGATGAAATGTTTATATATGTATACACATACGTATTCACAGAATATTAGTCAGTAAAAAGGCATGAAATACATGCTATGACATGGATTAAACTTGAAAACATTATGGTGAGTGAAAGAATGAAAGGTCACTTGTATGATTCCATTGATATGACATCCTCAAAAAGACAAAGCAGTAGAGATGATATTAATCCTCAAATAGCAAAGTCACCAAGGCAATGTGAAATCCCCAAACAGGCAAAGCCACAGAGACAGTCGATTAGCGGTTCCTAGGGTCTGGAGGGCAGAAGAAGGAGATGGGGAGTGCCTGTAGTGGGTATGGGGTTTCCTTCTGCAGTGGTAAAATGCTCTGCTTGACACCAGACAGAAGTGCAGCGTGCACAGCTCTGTGGACATCCCACAACCAACCGTGCTGTATGTGTTACGGTAAGATGAATCAACACATCTGATCATAATTCAAAATTAACTTTTAAAAGCGTACACTAGTCTAGTCTGTCTGCTTCCAAACAGTCTGTTCCGTGAATAAGTAGTCTGGTAGAAACAGACAAACAAAAACAAATCTGTTCCTGACATAGTTTAGAGGTTCAAGGTCACACGTAGGAACACTATTGCTAGTGTGGCCATCTCTGTACACTATGTGCTATGACCATCACACCGTCACTTGACTTAATGCTTCTTCTGTTCTGTTAGTTAGAAGATAGCCTCCTTCCTCTGATTTAGGCTGATGAGTAGACTCCTGCTCCTGCCAGTGAGTTTAATTATCGTCATCATCATCATCATCACCATCAGTGTTATCCAAAGCACTGAAGATCAAACTATAGACAAATGCTCTATGACCAAACTATTACCCTCACCCCCACCGGGGAATTCTTCACGGGAACTGATAAGGATACATCTTAGGGCCACAGCCTTATCTTGGGGTACAGCTGCTTCTTCAGAAACCCTCGATATCACAGCTTCAGTTCGGAGTGCAGAAGCGGTTGGTTTTCATAATATACTACAGCTGTACACTCTCTTAGGCTCAGGCAATGGGCACAGTGAGGGGTCCATCAGCAAACCAGCCTTTCTTCTCTGCTGGCAAACTGATGTGCTGTCCAGAGCTTGTCTTACTGGGCATTGCTTAGTGTGGGAGGCTGCCAGCACCTGTCCACATGTGGACTTTTTTCTGATAATCTATCCTAGTCCCCCACTAGAACTGGGAGTTCGCTAGGCATGGGATGGCCTTCCGAGGTGTTACGGATCACCAAATGTTATAAAATCATGTTACTACTAGCTTTCCCATCTGAAAGATTTGTCCACTGCCCCATTGTGAAATCTTAAAATTTGTCTTTCCCCAATGCTAGACTTCTAAATACTATGTTATGTTAATGAGAATGTCATTTAGATTTGCTGTCACAACTTTTCTCAAAGCTTACTGGCTTTCACAGTCTAGGAGTTGGTTTTTCCGTCATTTAAGTTGGTATCTAGGACCAGCGGTTCTGCAGTATTAAAAGACTCCAGATTTCTGTGTCTTGTTTATTATTTTTAATTCTTCTCAATTGTTATTTCCACCAATTTTAAATGGAGAGCTTCTGTTAGAAGTGGGCTTTCTTAGAAGATGGATTCAGAGGTGGGGAAGGGAGACAGGAGGAGGGAAAGAGAGTCGTAGGTAGGCACTCTATTGGGGAGTGATCTCGGAATCAACATTCAATTCACAGGGCTAAAGGAGAAGCTGGGCTATGACACAGTTGAAACGGAAGCCAGCCCCTGGAGGTGCTAAGGCAGGTGGAGCCTTCAGTGATCTCCGAGGATGGAAAGGCAGTAGGCTCTTTATTCCACCAGTCGTGAGAATCGGGCCTCATTCAGCTCCTTCTTCCCCCTTCCTGGGGATGACTTTGGGTAAGGTCACTTCCGTGGAACACTTGACCTGGGAGCTAACGATACTCCTGGTAGCTGGGGGCAGAGTGCCTCAGTTTCCTCTAGCCATTGCTCCATTTGTTTACCTCCTCCTCAGAGGAAGTGGCATTGCCACTTCCGTATCTGCCTTTGACATCTCCTCTTGGATGCCATGTTGGTTGTTTCTTCCACTCAGATGTGTGAGTATTAAATCTAGCTGTGGGGAAGAAAAATGATTACTTTCAGTTTGGCACTGTATCAAAACATGCTTAGAGCTTGAGACATGGATGGGTCTATGCTTGCTCTCATCATCTCTCTTAGTCTTAGTCTCTCTGAACTTGACCTCGTATATCTCCCATGGCTGCTTCCCTCTGTGTTGGCCTCATTCTCTGGATGCCTCATTTCGTGTCAAAACAAAGATGCTTTGGACAACACCAGGCTTCCCTTTCCTTATAGCTCATATACCGGGAGATGGATGCAACTCTTTGCTTTAGTATCTCATGGGGGTGGGGGGGGGGAGAGGGCTTTGCATCACGGAGACGAATCTTCATGTAAAAGAGTAAAGCTTCAATTATCGGTTGTGAGTCTGTCTTGCTTTGCCAGTACAGTCAGGAAGTTCTGCAGCTGGGGAATGGACAGAACCCTGAAGGAAAAGTAAGGGTTTGTTTGTAGAAGGGAAGGGATGATGATGTTGGAATAGCCTCTTGAAGGTCTAAAAACCTAGGCTGTCCACAACTGAGTGCTTGGTTTCCCTCTTAGCTTCAGTTAGGTGCTGCCTCCATTTCCGCTGTAGGATAAATCCCTTGGAGTCGTCAACCCCTATCCTTCCTGGCATAGCCTCCTTGGTGCTTAATATTGACTGCCAACTTGAAAGATTTAGAATCACCCGGAAGACAGACCTCTGGGCATGAGGAATTTCTAGATGGGATTAATTAATTAATTAATTAATTAATCAAGGTGGGAAGGACCACTGGAAGTATGGGCAGCACCATCCCCTGGGTTGGGTTACCAGTTGGAATACAAAGAAGAAGCCGAGCCGAGTATGACATTTGTCTCTTTCAGCTTCTAGACTGTGGATAGGATATGGCCTTGCTTTCCTGTCAACGTGCCTTCCCCACGGTGGTGGACTGAACCTCCACGCTGTGAGCTCGAACACACCTACCCTTCCTTCCTTGTGCTGAGCCCATTACCCCAGCCTCCGAGTCAGTCCCTACTTTTCCACTGCCAGCACTCTCCAGCCTCGGTCTCTTTTCTGTGATATCCCAAGGGTTTCCTGTCACCTTCCTATGCTTACTCTCTTGCAAGTCACACCTATCTTTCAGACTGCCTTTTACACACCTACTAGAGGTATAGTTGTGTCAAGTGGATCCAAGCACAAAATAAGTAAATCAACCCCGTGATTATTTTCATCAAGTGAGACCTAGAATTCACCCATCTCTTCTCGAGGCTCTCATCTCATGACAGGACGATTGCTTAAGCGCCAATTTCCTTCCCTGACCCGGGGACTCTGAGGAAGCAAGGGTTCTGTCAGGCATAGAAACCACCACATCCTGGTCGGTATTTGGAGTACATATCCCTGAGGAAGTAGAGCCAGGGATGCTGGGCTTGGGAAAGGAGCTTTAGGGTTTGGAAGGCAATGCCCTTGGGAAGAGCAGAAGTGAGGGAAGCCATTCTCCATGAGGAAGTCCCTTCCAGATGACGTCAGAGGGAAGATGACTGATTACACGGTTTCCACGGTCCAAGAGTTTGGTATTGTCCCTTTTCTGATGGCACAAAGGAATGGCACCATATCAAATATCCAGAAGTCAAGATGGAGCCATGTTCCAAGTACTCTAAGACTAGGTGTGTGTGTGTGTGTGTGTGTGTGTGTGTGTGTGTGTGTGAGAGAGAGAGAGAGAGAGAGAGAGAGAGAGAGAGAGAGAGAGAGAGGCATGATGCCATCACACATAATTCTACATACTTAATCACAAATATATTTCTGGTCAGCGGTGGGGCCAGCATGCATAGGCAGACCCACCTAAGACCGTCTAGGAAGTGGCCAAATTCAGGTCTATGCCCTTCTCCATACCCCTGCCCAACAGCTCACTCGGGTCACCATCTCTCAGAACTGAAATTGTGTCTCTTCAGTATCTATTCCTGATGTGTTAGCAGGCTCTAAGATGAGAACACAGGAGCCAAGATGGCCCTTGCCCCAGCTTCCTCATTGAGACCTTGCCTGGTTCCCAGGCACCACCCAAATCTAACACGCTGTGATTGGTGCCACAGCTCCACCTGGCAGAGAGCTCCTCCTGAGCTCCCCCTCTCTATGGTATACCCACTCTGCCTGCAAAGATCTATCATCCCTAAAAAACAAGGAGGAGTGCTTCACACCGAACATTCATAGTGTGGCCCCGAGACACAAACCACAAAGGTCATACATTTTGCATTCATTTCTCGGCATGCCAGTACAGTCTGACACCCAGTAAGCACTCGACTATTTGAAAATGACTGACTGGGTGGATGGTGGGTGAGTGGATGGAACCACTGCCTTTTGGGGTTCTCCATCCTTTGCCCGTTGAGGACACTCTTTTCTTTTTGAATCTAGCATGGAAGCCACTACCCATCAAGGTCCCCTCTATTTCCCTCTAATGGAAACCCACAATGAGAAAGCTTTCTCCACATTTTTACCCATATCCTGGCTGATAATGCTGTCTTGTGTCCCCATCAAACATAAATCTACATAATTAATTGCAAATGTATCTCTGGCCAGCAGCTGGCCCACCATGTGTAGTAAGGACCACATAGGGCCACGTGGGAAGCTGTCAAATCCACAACTATGCTTTTAGGGTGACTTGCCCTTCTCCATATGCCCTGTTTAGCATCTCACTCCCAGAAGTGAAACTGTATCTCTTCAGTATCTTTTCCTGATGTGTTAGCAGGCTCTAAAATTTCCCCCAATCATCCCTGCCTACCAATATTCATACCCCAGTGCGATTCCCTCCAACACCAAATAAATTTGCCTTGTTTACACAGCCAGATATCATGAAAATGGCCATATGTAACTTCCAGGTGAAGGTCATAGTAAGATACTATGAGTCCTTCCTCAGATTGCTAATAACTCTAGAGCAGTGGTTCTCAGCCTTCCTAATACTGTGACTCTTTAATACAGTTTCTCATGTTGTGATGATCCCAACCAGAAAATTATTTTCATTGCTACTTCATAGCTGTAAATTTGCTACTGTTGTGAATCTTAATATAAATATAAATATCCATATTTTCTGATGGTCTTAGGCCACCCCTGAGAAAGGGTTGCGTGACTCGCAGGTTGAAAACCCTGTTCTGGAGGAAGCCGGCAGCCATGTCTTAAGCAGACTCAAGCATTCCTCTGAAAGGTTCCATGTGCTCCTTTCAATGCGGCACAAATCACAAGCAAGTGCTGCTCTGTATTAAAGGTGGATCCTTTGCCACCTGCCAACCATCAGATGACCAAGCCACAGTTGAAATGCCAACTGCATGCTCATGGCAGACCCAGAGTGGAAACAAGCTAAGCTGCTCCCAAATTCCTGGCTCCCAGAAGTGGTGTGAGAAGCAGCGTATGTCTTACTGTTTCCAGAAGCCCTGAGGTAAGACAGAGCCATGGATACTTATTATCTGTGATACCCTCCATTGTCCATGCCGTGACTGGGGACCCCTGACCTGCACTAGAGGCTCCAAAGAGGAGCGAGCCTTCCTGCAGAGCTAAGCATGCCTTTGGGGACTTTGCCAATGAACACATTTAACTTGGGTTGTAACAGGACTGATTTAAGACCGAATAAGTCACTCTGGTACAGGAAACTAGGAACACAACTCATAAAATGGGTGTTTGCCCAGGAACTGTGAGCTCCTGGGGGCTTGGAAAGACCATGATGATGGGAAGGGGAAGCATGTCTGGATGCGGGAGCGGCACACCTGTCTGTGAGCTCCCTATTGCTGTACTACTACAGCTCTTTCATGGATGCTGTCCTGGCAGCCAGCAGAGCGCCAACCACCTCTGCAGCATCTTCTCCAGATCTCGGAGGCAGGCACCACTCCATTCTCTCCCATGGTCTTCTTCAAACCCCAGTGAGAGCGGGCTTTTATTCCACCCATTTCACAGATGAGGCTGGGGCTCTAGAGCATTACGGGGAGGGCTTGCCAAATTGCTCCAGCTGGTCTGTGCGGGACCAAGGTTTGAACCCGAACAGTCTGGCACCAGGAGCTCCACATGAGCAGAGGCCCAGCATGTTCCATCCAGCACCCAGTGGAGTGGCCAGGCTTGGAGGCTGTGCCTTCCGGGAAGCTCCAGGTGCGTGCAGGCTTGGCTGACTCCATCTGGTGCTTCTATACTTTACCTGGCTTAGGGCCTCTCCTTATGTACCTGGGCCTATGACTCTTTCAGCATAAGGGCCTGAATGGGTGCTGGAATGGAGTTGAATTGAGTTATTACAGTGTGGCTTCAGGGTCTCCCAAGTTACCCCAGCATAACTCTGTCTATGTCTAAGGGCTGAGGCCTGCAAGTCCCTGAGGTGGAACACTGGGTTTGGGGGACATAGACCCTGCTCTACTGTGTACTGTGGACAAGGGGTTGACCCTGGAGTGTGAGGTTCCCAAACCTTAAGCCTTTTTCCTTGGGGGCTGGTTTACAATGGTACCAAACCCTCATTAAAGAGTCTTGGTGTCTGCATCCTGTTGAAGGTGCATCCATTCAGTATGAGTACCATAGCCCCTGTAGCCCTCATTCCCTTGTGGTGCCCTGGGCTTGGCTCCCTGGCCTGAGTGGATTTCAGTGCTGAAGGAAAAATGACAGCTATAGGAGATGACCCATGCTTCTGCAGAACATCACAAAGTGCCACCAGGTCTAGCTGACAGTGGGCTTACAGGAGGACTGGGGACCAGCTGGGACAGCTTTAGGGCCAATGCATAGACGCACCATGGGGTATGTGCACAAGGCTAGGTCTTGTGCTGCTCTTGAGGTCTTCTGTGTCACTCCAACATCAGGGGGAGGAAAACAGAAGTGGACACCCAGCTAGTACTTCCCCGGCTGGAGCACCTGCAGTTGGCGGTGAAGGCTTCAGTTCCTAAAGCCAATGTTTAATCATGGCCCAAGCCCAGGAATGCTCTATCTGGGACATGCAATTACAGGGGGTTGAGTTACAGCCCCAGTACTGGCAAAGACTCTGTGACAGGAGATAAGAAGGTGGCACCAGGAAGGGTTGTGTGTGTGTGCTAAATTGTGAGCTCACAGCACACCCCTGGGCAAGCTCACAAGGCCTTCATTGTTACATCTGGCTCACAGCCCATCACCAGTCAGATAGGAGCTACTGTTCTGACAAGGCAAGAGAAAAACACACCCCAAGTTCGTGCAGATGCTGTTATCCCATCCTTCTCATGGGAAGGAGAGATGCTGCCAGGGCGACGGTCTTCAGAGGGAAAACGGGGGAGACGCTAGGAGTCAGGGTACTCAGTGGCTCAGCTAGGATCGTCTAGAGGCAGGGTTAGGACAGCCAGCAGCATCCTATCATAGGGGGAAGAGGCCCATGGCATCCTGTATTATGTCATGTTTAGGTAAGAATACAGCCATGGACATTCTTTTTGCCAGCTTAACTACAGCTTAGGTTTCTTTTTTAAAAAAAAGGTTCACTTCCTCATCTAGATGTTGCCATGAACACACCATGTGCAGGCTGAAGTATGTGTGGAGGTGGGCGGAGCTCCACGTTGCTGGCCTTCTAGGGGAAAGTACGTGAGCATGGAGCGCTCTGAATCTCTGTATCTAGCAGGACACACGGTGGGTCGGACAGGGGGAAAGAGAGCTGTAAAGTAGACAGTCATGTAGGGCACTCAAGTCTGGCCCAGGGGTGGGGACCGATGGGGATGATGTGACTCTCAGCTCCCTTCCCTACCTACTGAATCTATGTGACAAGTTTGTCTACGAGAGCCAGAGTCAGTAAAAATGGGGGTTGAGACTGCTCGTGGGGAGAGACCAGGCAGGCAGGCACTGGACACAGTGACCCCTAGCATTCCCCGAGTGAGTCACTATTGGTGATGGTGGAGCAGGCTAGTGGCCCTGAGGGGTGAGGAGAATGGACTGGCCCCAAGCTGCGGTGAAGGCTAGGGTGCGTTTCTGGGTGCGGAGCAAAGGGCAGTTCTAGGGAGAAGAAAGAGTATAAGGAAATGAAATTTGAGGGAGACCAGCCTACAACGGGAAGGTGTCATTTTGACACCCACACCCTCCATAAGGACCAAACATGCAGAGCAAGCTAGTCACCATCCCAGATGGCAACTGCCTCTGCCATTTAATGACACTTGTGTTCTTTACAAAAAGCTGGGACGATCATGTTAGGGGTGAGAGACATTCCTCGAAAATGTCCATTGTTGACTCTGATGCTCCCTAGTAAGGGAGTAAGAAGTCCACTCAGCGATGAGCACATGCTCGCTAAGAGGGAAGGGGCTGGTCTGGAAAGAAACACTGATTAGAAGGTAGCCAAGGAGTGAACGCAAGCCTTGTCCGTGGGAGTCATGTGGGCGGGAACTGCCGAGGATGCTCTTGGCAGACAAGGGACTGGAGAAAGAGAGGTCTTAGTAAGCTCAGGTTCTGTCACAAAATCCCACACTCCAGGTGGCTTCAGCAGCGGACAGCTATTTCTCACAGTCCTGGAAGCTTGGGCAGCCCACGATCACGGGGCCAGCTGATTTCAGTATGTGCAGCAAGGGCCCTCCTCCTGGCTTGCAGCCAGCGGCCTTCTCACAGTGTGTTCACACGGCCCTTCTCTTTCTAGGTACGCCAGGCCCATCTCCACGCAGCCGCTCTGGGGATTGAGGCTTCAACAGACGAGTTTTGAAGGGACCCAGAATTCAGTTGCCTTCCAGGTGTTCCAGGCAGAGGCAGGAGGAAGTGGCGTGCAAGGACTAAAGGTCCTTCTAGAGACCAACTGAGCAGACTCCTGGGTCCAGCAAGAGCTGTGGAGGCTGGTGACTACCCAGGCACCCCGCAAACCCGCAAACAGTTCCTGGGAATGCTCAGCGTTGCTTCTTGTTTAGGTTCGTTTTTATTATTTTTAAGTCATGGGTATGTGCAGATAGCCCTGGAGGTCAGAGGCACTGGGTCTTTGTGGAGCTGTGCTCCAACTCCACGGAGATCAGTTCTGAGCTAATGGATGTGGGTGTTGGTAACTGAATTAGAGTCCTCCGCATGGCCCGTTCATGGGTCTAACACCTGAGCCACTTCAGGTCCCTATGGAGACCTTCTTAAGTCAGAACCAGGCAAGCTATCTTCAACTGTTACTAACAACGGTAGAAACTTAATGAAGTCTATACCTGGCTATGCCCAAGTGTGTGTGTTTCTTTTTATTTTATCCAGCAGTGGCGAGCAAATCTGCATGCCTCTAAGTTTAGAAGAAATAATGAGATTATGGGAAAACACGTGAGGGCAGAGAAAGAGTTCTACCTCCCTCTCTTAATCAGGAGCAGGTTAGAAAACCTTAACTGGCCAGTTCACATCCCATAAAGGCTCCTGCTATTGTTATACTAAATGAATGAATAACAGGTGTGGTATTTGGAGGAGAGAAAAACAAGCCCTTCCGAGGCCGGTACCTATTAGTTCATAGGTACATCGTCTTGTTTTACCCCAATCAGGACTCTGCAAACGGCACTAGTGCCATTGACGTACTGGCTTGCTTATTTAGGGTGAGGGTAGCGAACGGTCTTCATTTTACACAGAGAGAAGCTGAAGCTCAGAGAGGCTGAGGGACTTAGTGGAGGTTCTTCAGCTAATGAGTGACAGAGCTGGGTTTTGAACGGTGACGCCCAAGTCTGTTGCCCTCTTTGCTGCCCTGGTATTACAAATTGAAACCAAGCGGGGCAAGAACAAAGGTGATGCCTTCAAGCACCCAGTTGCTTCACACAGCCCCAAGGGCACACGAACGTGTTCTCTCACGGGGATTCCTCACGTGTGGCACACACAGGCCTGTGTCTTTCCTCACGTTGAAGCCTCAAAGCCCTGAAGCCGTAATGCACCATGCTAGGTCCCACCTGGGAGTCATCTAATGGGAAAGGAATGCAAGGCGGTCTCAGCACAGAGGGTGACATCTGCCTCTACTGACGACTAACCCTCGACCTGACACGGAGGGTCCTTCTGTGTGTCAGCCTTTCATAGAGGGGCTTTGAGGCCACCCGCAGTCGCTGCCTCCTTTCTTTATTTGTCTGATCTCTCCCTAGGCAGCTCCTCCAAGGTCTGTGGTCCTGTACCACAGACCCCACCCTGCAGACATCTTCCTGCAGCCAGGCCCATGATAGCGTCGTATCTCCTCCATCCCAGTGCTGGGGGCGGGGGGTAGAGTGGGGTTTGTCCTGGTTATTTGTTGTTGTAATTGGAGTGCGTTCCTGGCACCCGGCTGCCCGCACTGCTAGCTTTATACCCGAAATAATTATACGGAAACTGTATTCTTTTAAACACTGCTTGGCCCATTAGTTCCAGCCTCTTTTTGACTAGGTCTTACATATTGATCTAACCCATTTCTAATATTCTGAGTAGCCCACGAAGTGGCTTACCAGGGAAAATCTTAACCTGCGTCTGTCTGGAGTGGGAGAATCATGGCGGCTCTTAGAATCTGCTTCTTTCTCCCAGCATTCTGTTCTGTTTACTCTGCCTATCTAAATTCTGCCCTATCAGAGGCCAAGCAGTTTCTTTATTACTTAACCAATGAAACAACAGATAGAAAGATGACCCTCCTCCATCAATTTGTTTGAGACAAACTGTCCCCACGTCGCTTTACATTACTTAATTTAAGTAAGTTAACTTCGGCACAGAAGCCGCTTCTGATGCCCCAAGGCCTGGTTGGTGTCCCCTTCTCTAAATGCCATGGCATCCAGAAATTCCCCTCTAACGAGCCCCATCCTTTCTTGAGGTAGGGTGCACTTTGTTACTGGGAGCACCCCAAGAACAGGCCCTGTCATCCCCTGTATCTGGAGCATAGCGGAAAGCAGGTGCTAAATTAAAGTTGCCAAATTTAGCAAACAAAAACACGGGATTGTCAGTTAAATTCAGACAAGGGACTGGAAAGGTGGCTGCGTGGTCGAGAGCAGGTTCAGTCCCATCACTCACACCGTGGCTCACGATGGTTTGTAACGCCAGTACTGTGGGAGTCAGCGCCCTCTTCTGACCTCTGCAAGCACCAGGCACACAAACAGTGCACAGACATATGTGCAGACCAAATGCCCATACACATAAAATGAATTTTCAAAGTTCAGACAAACTGAGTAACAGCAATGCAACAATGATAATACATCTAAAAAAAAGCTGGTGTTATTTTTTTTTCTGGTGCCCTTATCTCAGTAAATGCTAATGGCATTACTTTGCATGTGAATTATTGAAAAAACACAGAAGATAGAAAAGCAGTATGTATGGAAGAAGTAAGAAAAAGGGGTTTGCCTGGAACATAGATTTATGTAAAGGTGCTCCAGAGAGGAAGATTAGAGAAGTCTGGTCCCCAGGCGCCCAGAACACTTTATCAATAGTGACCAAGAGCCTGAAGGCATAGGTGGCCTCTAACCTACTGCAGGGGTGTGAGTTGTGGGGGAGGGATTGCTGTGGGTTTGTTTCCGTTTTGTTTTGAGACAGAATCTTGTGTAGCCTAGGTTGTATAGTCTAGGGATGGCCTTGAACTTCTGAGCCTTCTACCTCCACATCCCTAGTGCTGGGATTATAGGTATGCACCGTCATGCCTGGTTTCATAGACTGTGGGGGACGGAACTCAGGTTTTCATGTCTGCTAGGCAATGACTCTACCAACTGAGTTAATAAATCCCAAGCCCAAGGTGGTATTGAATGGCAAAAAAATAAATAAATAAAAATAAAAATACATCAAAGTAAAAGTGGAGGACATCGTCACAATGATGACTTGGTTTATGGGGAACGGATGGGATCAAACGATCTTCAGGCATAGTCCCCACATGCACACCCACAGAGTGGTGCTGTGTCTTGATGAATGAGTCTATGAGACCATCTTCCCAGGCATAGTATGGGGCCTGTGTCACATGAGGCAGGGGCAGCTCAGAGGCATGGTAGCCAGCAGAGACCTTTCTGTGTATCCAAGTAAACCCTCCAGCAGGATTTCTGCTCTGGGCCTCAGCTTGACTTGATCTCCAAGGGACCAGACACATTCAAATCTTGGTTTTCTGCCATTATCCAAAGAACAGATGAAACCACCAGTTTCCCTGGAGGTCCCTGTGAGAGCAGGGCTCCCCTAGGACTTCCTGTGCAGAGCACAGCACTGGGGGACTCTCCCTAATTCTCTGAAACAGGGCACTGGGCTCCTGGGCTCAGGCTACCAGGCAGTGTGATGGGGAGAAGGATGGTGTTGTGCTCCCGGGAGGAAACAGGCGTTCATTGTCCCCCGGACCTGAAGGCACAATGCAAGCCTGTGTCCTGGCAGCAGCTGTGTGTGCAGCTCTGACGGTGGCAGACATCAGCCTTGGAAAGGCATTCAGCCTAGGGGACCCCGGCTCTTTTACATCCCCTGAGGGAGACCTATGGGCTGCCTTCCTGTGCTGGAGGAACAACTGTCTCTGGGGGTTGCTGATTGTGACTGGGGTGTGTAGTCAAGAGTGAGCCTGACCAAGCGTGGGCAGGTATGTGTCCCTGAGCATGTGTGAGCACATATGACCAAGTGCAGGCAGCTGTGTGTCTTTGAGGACAGGACATGTGAGCACCTATGACCAAGCGCAGGCAGGGATGTGTCTCTGAGGATGTGTGAGCACATATGACTAAGCATAAGCAGGTATGTCTCTGAGCACATGTGAGCACCTATGACCAAGTACAGGCAGGTATGTATGTGTCTCTGAGCACATGTGAGCACCTATGATCAAGCATAGACAGGGATGTGTCTCTGAGCACGTGTGAACACCTATGACCAAGCATAGACAGGGATGTGTCTCTGAGCACATGTGAGCACCTATGATCAAGCATAGACAGGGATGTGTCTCTGAGCACGTGTGAGCACACATGACCAAGCATAGACAGGGATGTGTCTCTGAGCACGTGTTTACACCTATGACCAAGTGTGGGCAGGGATGTGTCTCTGAGCACGTGTGAGCACACATGACCAAGCTTAGGCAGGGATGTGTCTCTGAGGACAGGACATGTGAGCACATGTACTCAAACAGGTGCCTCCCCATCATGTGGTCCAGGACGCACAGAGCTGACCATCAAGCCTCCTTGGAAGGAAAGTTTTAGGAATTGGGACCGTAGGTCTTACAGAGGAAATTCAGATTGTGTGAGTGAGCAAGTGGGCATGCATGCAAGCATGTGTGCACATACTGCTGGTGAGCCACATCAACCTGTTAGAGGGAAGGTGGGTGGGGTCGAGGAGTGTTTCCCCCCACCCCCCATATAGTGGCCACTGCCCAGATGGTCCTGAGAGTCTGCTTTGGCTGCTCCCATAATCAGCTTCTTCTGGCCTCTGGTCTCTGCCTCCTGCTGGAACCCGTCAATCATCTGGAGTGGGATCCTCCGTCTTCATCTCCAGCAGGAAGCATCTAACAGGACCTTTGCCTGAAGCATGACAATTTTGTCACTCTCTTGAAGTCCAGAACATAGGAAAAACTTTCTTAGTATTTAGATAGATTGAGACTCCTTTCTTCTTCAGCACCAGTATCAGACTGTCCTCAGTTCTAGAAGGTTCTCTGGGAGATCTGGGATGGAGGGCTAGCTCTTTGATGTGAGGGTGTCTGGCACCTCCTACTGTGACTCACGGTCAGGGGACACTGGCCTCATCCACTGCTGGGTGAGCACTCCAGATTGTGTGCCAGTGTGATCGGGTTTTCGCAAAAGGATGCCGTAAAGGGGCTATTTCTAAAGTGAGAGAGGCCTAATGGGAAGCTCTTTGAGGCAACAGACCTTCTACTTACTACTGATGGTGGGTGCGTTTCTTGTGAACAGAAAATAAATAGGTTCTAGATTCCTGAATCTCTTCTATGACAAGAAATCAGTAGTAGTGTGTGACTTCAGTGGACGTTTCAGACAGAATAGTCTGTGTGGTCAAGTCACTGATGTTTGAACAGTAGATGAGGGAGTAACTAATTTTCATTAAACATAAGTGAGTGTGCCAGGTAGTGGTGGCACAATGCCTTTAATCCCAGCACCTGGGAGGCAGAGGCAGGCAGATCTCTGCGAGTTTGAGGTCAGTCTGGTCTACAGTGTGAGTTCCAGGAAGCCAGTGGTAGGGGATAATTGTCTGTATTCTGTCAATCATGTTTTAAATAAACGCTGATTGGCCAGGCAGGAAGTATAGGTGGGTCAACCAGACAGGAAGTAGAGGCGGGGCGATGAGAATGGGAGTATTCTGGGAAAAAGGAAGCTCTTCCCAAGTACTGCCCAGACCACTGAAGAAGCAGGATGTGACCTGCCTAACTGAAAAAGGTACTGAGCCATGTGGCTAACATAGATAAGAATAATGGGTTAATATAAGCTACAAGAGCTAATAAGAAGCCTGAGCTAATGGGCCAATCAGTGTATAATCTATGGAGACCTCTGTGTGATTTTCTTTGGGGGCTTACTGGCTGTGGGAACTGAGCAGGACATAAACCCCAATAAGCAGGCCCTCATGTTACAAGCCAGGGCTCTTACACAGAGAAACCCTTTTTGACCCTCCCCCCAAAACAACAAACAAACAAACAAACAAAAAACTCAAAACAAAACATAAGCAAGTGTAAGAGCAACTTGAAAGCGTGAAGGATTCAGACCCGCATTGGTCACATGGTGACTTGCTGTGAGGGATTCAGACGACTTTGGTCGCCGACCTCCCTTGCTAATTCTGTACAGGGATCTGGGGACATGGCTTAGTACTTCCTGTAAAGTGCAAGGACTAGAGTTTGGATGCCCAGCATCCACGTCAATGCCAGGCAAGCATGGCAGCTTCTGTACTCCCAGGATCACTTACGAGGCCCTCTTCTGGCCTCTGGGAGCACTGCACACATACAGTGCACAGACACACATGCAGGCAAGATACCCAGGCACATAAAATACAAGTGGGAGAAGAATTTTAAATTAAAAACTGAAAATGAATGGTTTAATCCCCAAACACATGCACAGGTAAGATAAAAGGCTTGTGAAATTTTCCGATAAAGATTTAAAATAATTTTGAATTAGTTTGTTAAAAACATAAAAACTCACATTTTCCAATTATTTTGTAAAAATAGACTTTGACATTAGGAAAACAGATGTTGGCTGGCCAACTGTGCCATTGGACAGTGAGGATGAAATAAAAGTATCCTGATTAAATGGATGGAGCGATGATGCTCTTCTGTCCCCTGGGGTCTCTTAGTGATGGTCACTGGACTCCTGACTCAAGCCGCACTGGACCAGACTTTCCAACTGCTGTACTGTGCTTAAAGAAAAGTAATGTGTTTGGTCACAAACAGAAAAGTGTTCCTTTTAATAATAATATGTGGTGCCTAAGTAGGTGGGTCTACCCAGCTACTGCCTCCTACTTCTGATCCATCTGTTCAAGAGATAATAAAAGTCCCCCTTTCATGTGTGTTTGTGACGGGAGTCTCATCATGCAGGCTTTGAACTTGTGATCCCTTGCCTCTGCCTCCCAAGAGCTGGGCTTGCCAGTGTGTACTACCATGTCCAGGTCAAGTCATTTCCTATAAACCGGTTTAGTGGGCGATTTTTTTTTCACCTTCAGCCAGCCTGTCTATGTGTGCCAGACTGATGGGTTCCTAGGGTTATTTTCGGGGTACAGTTTGAGACTCAGCAGCAGAAGCATTAGCAGGTGTCAGGCATGTTGGAGTTGCCTCTGATGACTGTTAATGTATTTTAAAATTAAAAGTTATTATTTGACAATTTCATATGTGTATATACCCATCTCATATCTACCCCTTTCCACTGCCCCTGGCCTCACAAGCCCACCATGTCCTGTGCTCTCACTTTCACGCCCATTTTTTTTGTGTGTAACTCACAACGAGTTGAATAGAGCTAGTGCTGGTGTCCTGGGCTTGGAGGTGTGAAGACAGACGCTAAAGAAATCCCACACTAGCTCAGAATTGAGTATAATAAAGGGTTATTTATTTAGGGGTAGACTCTCAACACAGTTCTCTGCTTGAACGGGAACAGGAACCGTGAATCCAGCAGCCCGAAGAGAGAGGGAACGCTCGCGGCATTTATAGTATATGAGGCCACGCCCAAGTGGGCGGGTAACTTAAAGGCTACTGGCTGATTTCCTACAGCAGAGATGGGACTGTCCCCTGGGTATGTGCAGCCGACCATACTCCTTCAAAATTTCACATGAAAATCCCTCGAAACAACATTTAAAGGCTCCTGTTCCATCACATTGGTCCTCTTTGCTGTGGACGGTTAGGGCTTCAATATGAAATGTCCCCTTCCTAAGGGAGCACTTGGTCTCCAGCTCCTGATGTTTTGAACACTACGGAGCCTTCTGACGGTAACAGGTCACTGGGGGAGGGGCTAAGACACTAGACTGCTTTGGCTCCAGCCGATGCTCTCTGCTTCCTCATCAGCAACAATGTGAAATGCAGAGCAGCAACTACACGCTCCCATCATCATGGATGGAATGGCAGCTATACTCTTCCACCATGGCAGATGGGGCTCCCGCCGCCATCCTTTCCCGATCGTGATGGACCAAAGACCTCTGGCACCATGAGTCAAAATGGACTTTTCTCCCTTTAAGTTGTTTCCGCCAAGTGTTATGGCCGCACTGACAATTAATTTATACATGGACCCCTGCAAGGTTGAGGTGGGAAACAGACACACACACACACACACACACACACACACACACACACACACAGAAACTGTGCTAACATGGAAAAACAGGGCCAGCAATCAAGCCAGGATGTCTGGGGATCATCGTGTGATGTGGGATTGAGTCCCCTCTGTATGCTGTGAATATGTTTTCTTACCATTGGTTAATAAAGAAGCTGCTTTGGCCTATGGCCGGGCAGAATAAAGCCAGACAGGAAGTCTGGACAGAGATCTAGAGAGAGAGAGTAGGCTGAGTCAGGGAGATGCCATGTTGCTGCTGAAGGAGAAAGACACTCCGGAAACTTACTGGTGGACCACAGCCTTATGGTGATACACAGATTAATAGAAATGGGTTAATTTAAGATATAAGAGTTACTTAATAAGAAGCTGAGTTAATTGGCCAAACAGTGTTGTAATTAATATGGCTTTGTGTGATTATTTGAGTCTGGGCAGCTGGGAAACGAAGGAGCAGTCTCCTACAACAATTGTGGGCATAACTTTCTTTTTTGAATTTATAAAATGACATTTATTTGCTTATTTTGTGTTTCTTTGTGTGCAGGTGCACACACATCGGATGTCAAGTGACGATTTTCAGGAGTGGGTTTTTTTTTCTTTTACCACATGGGTTCTAGGGGTCAAAGTCAGGCGATGAGGCTTGGCAGGAATCCCCTTTATTTGCTGAGCCATCCCACCAGCCCTGCTCCTCCCCTTGCTAGTACAGGAGACCTGGGTTAGCACTTAACCTTCTTGCAAAATGAGGGAAACCATCGTGCCTACATCACAGGGGTTTAAGTAAGATTGGCTTAGCTGCTATTTGTAAAGCATTCAAGGCAATGCCTCCCAGAATATTAAGTAAAGGACTCTCACAACTCAATCATGAAAAGATATGCAACTGAAAAATGGGCACAAAATTTGGATATCTCATCAGAGAAGGTATATAGATAAGGCCCAAAACACATAAAAAATGAGCACTCTCATTAGTTACTAGGGAAACACAAAAGAAAATACAAGACAACACACTATGTTCCAACGATACTGGCTACAATTTAAAAAGCAATCTTGCCAGATGCTAAAAAGGATGTGGCGTGGCTGAGACTGTTATAGATCATCAGTGGGAGTACCAAAGGGTACAGCTGCCTAGGGGGGGAATTGAGTAGTTTCTTCCCAAAATCCACCTATCACATGATGTAGCAATTCTTCTTCTAAATATTTATAAAAAGAAATAAAATACATGTGCACACAAATGTAATATGTGAAGACCCAGAAGGGCCCCAGACACAAGCCAACTGTCTATTTCCTACTGAGTGCACAGGCAAACTGCTGGCCGGCCCACACATTGTAATGAAGTAACAGACATAGTTAACTTATGGAGAGAAAATGTCTGAGATTAAACCTATGCATTGCTCTGGGTCACTGGTGGGCACACTGGAGGGCAAGAGTGGAGAGTGTGTGGGGAACAAACGGCTCTCCTCCTGGCCAAAAGGAAGGGCCAAGGGCCCCACAGTCCCTCAGGAGCACACCCCTAGAGCCTACAGAACCCCCACTAAGTGCTACTTCCTAAGAGCTCCACCACTTCCCAACGGTGCCATCTGGGGATCTGGCTGTTAGCCCACAGACCTGTGGAATTAATTCATTTAACATCCAAATGGTGTAGCTATGGAGCAATCATAAAGACCCAACTACTCACATATAAAACCTTGGTGACTCTCAAAAGGAATACGGCAGAGGGGAGAAGCCAGCCACAAAAGAGGACATATGGTTCTATTTAGAGTTATTTTGGGAAAATGTGAAATTATGGGTACAGAAATCAGTTGACCATGGAGACATGTGTAGGAAGAGAGGAACGGCTGCCAAGGAACCTGTCAGGGTGACAGAAGCACCCATATCTTGATTGTGATGGTGGTTACCTCTGCGTGGACCACACTCACTGAACTGAGCACTTGAAAATGGTGAATTTTACTGTATGTAAATTATATGTCTGTAAGCCAGATGTTATCAAAACAGGCACTGGTGCATCCAATAAGGTATACGTTTAGGATATAAAAAGTCTGGGAATTTATACCCAAGATAATTTCAGGGATTTTTGTGACTATTTCAAGTCGCTTCTTTATGTTTCTATTTACAAAATTTAAAAACTTAAAAAGGGTAATGGAAAAGTGATTCTGACATTTACATGGGAGTGCAAAGGAACCGGAAAGTGCCAGAAAACTTTCAAAGGAGAATAAAGCTGGAAGACAAAGACAAATCTCAAGATGTATTATGAAACTATCATGACAAAGAGTGTGGTGTTAGCATAAAAACAGATACAAAGACCCGTGGAGCAGGCTGAGGGTCCAGCAGCAGACACATTCCTAAGGGCAACTGGCTTGCAACAGGTACAGGCAGTTAAATAAAGAAAGCACACTCTTCAAAATTTATTTTAATTTACATTTATTTATTTCTTTTTATGTGTAGAAGTGTTTTGCCCACACGATATTGTGCACCATGTACATACCATACCTGGTGTCAGCAGAGACCTGAAGAGGATGCTGGATTCCCTGGAACTGTTGCGAGCCACCATGTGGGGATGCTGGGAACTGAACCTAGGTCCTCTGCAAGAACAGCAAGTGTTCTTAGCCACTGAACCATCTTGTTGACCACTTTCTTTCCTTCCTTCCCTCCCTCCCTCCCTCCTTCCTTCCTTCCTTCCTTTCTTCCTACCTACCTCTCTGTTTACTTATTTATTTTGAGACAAAGTTTCTCTGTGTAGCCCTGGCTGTCCTGGAACTCACTCTGTAGACCATGCTCGTCTTAAACTCCGAGAGCTACCTGCTTCTGCCTTCCAAGTGCCGGTATTAAAAGCATGCACCACTACTGCTTGTATTTTTATTATTTTTAATTGTGTAGGCTGTGTGAGTGTGGGCTCGTACACATGAGTGCAGTGCTGTAGAAGCCAGAAAGGGGGTACCGAATCTCCTGAAGTAGGAGTACAGGCTGCTGGGAGCTCTCTAATTTGGTGCTGGGAACTGAACTGGGAGCCATTGGCAAAAGCAATCTTAACTGCTGAGCCATCTCTCCAGCCCCAGAAGTCTTTTTCAATAAACAGTACTAGAACAACCACATTCCCATAAGCAAAAAAGGAACTGTCCATGGACCAAATGTCAGGAGGACACAGCATGGACTCGTGACCTAAGAGCAAATACAAAAACTATGAAATATCCAAAAGAAAATTTCTGTTGACGTGGGGTTGGCAAAAATTAAATACGCCACCAAGAGCACAGTGCGTAAAAGAATGAACTGATGGACTGGGCTTTAGGAAAATTAAAATGTTTTGTTCTTAACAAACATAGTTCAAAGAATGAAAAGAACCACACACTGGAAGAAGGTGTTTTCAAATCATGTCCATGGTAACAGAATTCTATACAGAATATATTAAACACTAAAATTTGCTAAGAAGAAAACTAATGAAGACTGGACAAAAGCTTTGAGATATCGCTGTTACGTAGCAGCTAAATTAAAAACTTACCATCCCAAGTACCAATGAAGACCTGGAGGAACTGCACAGGAACACAGTGAACGAGAATTACAACCTCTGGCCACTCTGAGAACATTTGGCACATTCTTTAAAAGTTAAATCTACACACACCGTGTGACCCGGCCCTTCTATTCCTAGGTGTTTACTCAGGGAAGTAAGAAGTATGTGTTTGCACAAGTCTTATTCACAAACACTCATGGCAGCCTTATCTGCATGACCCTAAAACTGGAAACAGGTCAGACATCCAACGGCAGGGGAGGGAATAATTGGTCTTTTATGTATATATGGGAACGTCACTCAGAGTGCAAAAGGCATTAAGTATTAACAAGTTCTTCCACATGGGTGCTTTTCAGAATAGCCACGTTAAGAGAGAGAAGTCTGACAAAAGAGTGTGTATCGCATGACTCTGCTTATATAAAATTATTCAAAAATGTGAACTAAAGATCAGCCATCTCCTGAAGGAACCTTCAAGAAGAAAAATACAGAGCATGAAAAATGCATCAAATTCCTGGTTGTAGTGATTTTTTCTTTTTAGTATTGTATTTTATGTGCGTGTTTTGGTTGCATACATACATCTGTGCACCAAGTTTCTGCACAGAAGCCTGAAGAGAGTATCGGACCACCCCAGAACTAGAGTTACAGACATTTGTTAGCTTCTACATTAGCTGGGAATCGAGCCTGAATCCTCTGGAAGAGTAGCCAGTGCTCTTAACCACCAAGCAATCTCTCCAGCCCTGTAGAGATAGTTTTAAAAGTGTATAAATATTTCAAATCAGATTCTGTGTCTTAGGAATGCATTGTTAAGGAGCTGGAGACATGCATGGCTCAATGGTTAAGAGCATTTGCTGCTCTTCTAGAGGCTCTGAGTTTGGTTCTCAGCATGCTTGTCCTGCCGCTCACAACCAACTGTAACCCGAGATGGAGGCCATCTTATGCTCTCTCTGGCTTCTGCAATGTGATGTTTTGAAAGAAAATGGCTATTAGAAGGTGTGGCCTTGTTGGAGAAGTGTGTCACCGTAGAGGAGGGCTTTGAGGTCTCATATGTTTAAGCCACGCCCAGTGAGACAGACCACTTCCTGTTGCCTTCCAGTCAAGATATAGGACTCCCAGCTACTACTCCAGCACCATGTCTGCCTGCAGGCCACCATGTTGCACCAAGATGATAATGGACTAAATCTCTGAACTGTAAGCAAGCTACCACAATTAAATGTTTTCCTTTATAAGAGTTGCCATGGCTGTGGTGTCTCTTCACGTGTGTGTGTGTGTGTGTGTGTGTGTGTGTGTGTGTGTGTATACATAATCACACATACACAATCCTTAAAAACTGTGTAAGGGCTACTTTTGAAGTGATCATTTTCAAGAGCACTATGAGAATAAGAACATTGTAATTATATATCCATATTTTTAGTTTCTTTGGAGTCTTATCTGATTGTTCAGGAACTACTTAGAAAGTTTGTGTATTCAGATTGGTGCATCCTAATGGCTACCTACATAAGTTTGATTTTGTGCTTGGCTCTTGAAGAGTTTGTGTAACAGACACAAAGTCAGGAATGTAGTCCTCTATCACGATACTGTTTCTATGGGAAAATCACAAGTTACAGCTGTCTTCCCTCCACTCTAGACCTTATTATACAGTGTTTCCAGACTTCACACACACACACACAAACACACACACAGCAGCTACTTTCCAGTTCAACCCTCAGTAGTTCCCACCAAGTGACATCCAAGATCCCTCACACTTGGCCCCATCTTCCTCGCAGAGCCCACCTCCCACACTGGACCACTTCCCAGGTGCTTCTGTCACTTTGAGTGTTTGTCCAGGCTGTCCACGGTCAAGCGTGCTCTTCCCCTTCTCATTCATGAACGTGCAAAAGTCCCCCACCCTACAAGACTCATTTCAAATCCCATCACCTCCTGGAAGGCCCTCCAAATGGCTCTGATTGACGCCACCACTCTTCCCTGTGCTCCTGCAGCACCTGGCTACCTCCACTACTGAGATTATTAACTGCAGTGCAATGCTTAGGGCATGTCTGTATTGGTCAGGTGGAAGACCCGGCTGCTGCACCAAGTGCTTTCAGAGAGGCTGCTTTCTTTCCCCCGCTAGCATCCTAGCTGGTGTGCTTGCTCAGCCTCACGCCCTTGCTGGCTTCCAAGTCCCTTCCTCTGACTCTGCTCCAACCTCCTTTGGGGTTGGCATCCTGAGTGTGGTCCAGCCTGGCTCTCCAACACGTCTACCTTCTCACTATCAGGATGCAAACTAGAGGAATCCAAGGTATGATCTAGAACCTGGGGGCAAAGGCTCTCTACATAGTCTATTAACCATAACTTGTAGGAGATGACTACAGCTGAAAAGGTGTCTCGGAAATGCAGCTTTACTCGGATAGACATGCGCTTTAGGCAAATTAACAATCTGTCACAATCGCCCCTTCCGTTCTCAAAATCTATCATCTCATGCACAAAACACAAATGCTACCCTGCCAAGGGAAGCCACTTCAAGACCTAAACAACGATCCTGTGTTCAACCCCACAGTCACGTCTGGTTCTAGCCACCTGTGGCCTGGAGACCAGCACACTAATAGCGAGGGATCTGTCCCCACCCACCCTCCTGCAGCACACAACGAGGAACAGTATGTGGTGGAACCACAGGCTACAATTAAACCAACCCTTACTTGGGAAACAAAGCAATGGGAGCTCAGCGGACGGCCCAGTCGGTAGTAATTAGCCAGACCAAGCTGGTTGGAAGCTACAAGGACTCCTTGTCCTTCTATCTTCTGGAAGTAACTCCCCTGTCCACTGTCCTCCTCAGCCTGTGGCTCTACCCTCCAAAAGGATCTTCCTGGGTCATCACCCTTTGTCACCAAATCTACAGCAGGCGCTGAAAAGCAAGCCTACCGAGGTTTCCTGGATATTGCTTCTAGCCAGTCCCATGTTCAGATAACTCCAGCCAGAGGTCTTGTCTCCATGGACGGAGCTTGTGGGCCTGACAACTCTGGCTGTACTTTTCCCTCTGTGCTCTGCCCAGGCCTCTCCCAGGTTCCTCTCCGGGCTTAATGGCCACTATCTCCAGGCCATCTGAGACAACAGGCCTGGGTGAACAGGGAACACCCTTAATCTGATCTTGGCTACTATTCCATTGTGTGGTGGAGAATTCCTAGCTGGGAAAGCCTGAGAAAGGCCCAGGGCCATGTTCCTATCCAGTCTGGCTGTGTGGAGTCAGCCTAGAACACCGCCTTCCATCCAGGATCTGGAAACGTGCGGCTTCCACAGTCTCCAAGGCTCCAATGTACCAGACTCAGTGTGCTGTTGGGATTAACACGGTTTAGCTATCTGGCCATCAGCAGGTGAGCTTTCTTGGCAGAGCTACATTTACTTCCTTCTTGGCTTGAGAACTAGCCAGTTCGAACCTGAGCTCATTTTTTTTATATAAAAAAAAGGAATTTGTTGAAATCAGCAAGAAGTAATGAGGATTAGTCACCAATTCCCAAATTCTTCTAGAGTTACAGGCCCAAAGAGCAAGTGAGCTTCCTGCCCATTCCCTGTCACCAATGACAGTTCCACTAAGTCTTTCTGTCAAACAGAGGTCATTACCTTCCGGCCTGCAACAGCTGGGCCTGTTCTGTCTGACTAGGACACCACATGTCATACACGTGAGAGAGACCGTTACAGGCACAGTGGTCCTCAGTAGCCACAGGGGATTGGTTCCCTGTCCCTTGTAGATATCAACATTGGAAGATGCTCTAGTCCCTTCCAAAAAGTGGCATAGCGTTTGCATACTCCCGCCACACCCTCCTAAACGTTTTTAAAGATATTGCCTGATTACCATAATGGCTAACACAATGTAAATGCTAGGTAAATCCACGCTTCATCGATTGCTTGAGGCAATAATACTGAGAAAACTCGGAGAGTGCTCAGTACAGATACTTCTTTTTCTTGACTGTTTTCAATCCACGATGGGTGGACCCACCCATGTAGAACTCGTGGCTACGGAGTGCTGCCTGCATTCTAAATTCGTTATGCAATAATAGACTTTGGCAGCTGTAACTGGAGAGCAAGCAGAGAAGCCATTTGACCAAGATGGAGGTTTGTGCCTCTGGCGTGAGAACCTGGGAGCAGAAACGTTGATCATGAGGCCCTGGGTTGCTCGGCTTGCACCTCCACAGACCTGTAATGTTATCCTCATCTTCGTGGTTCAACATGGTTCGGCCCCAAGTTCCCATTCCAGCGGGCAGGAGAACAGTCAGGGAGTGTTCAATCTAGAAGTTACGTACGTCATCCATACTCTTATCTACTGTGTTCCGGATGTGCCCCTCGAATCCGTGTGTTGGAAATGTACGACCTGTGCTATAGTATAAGAGGTGCGGCCTGCAGGAAGTGCAAGGACACACAGGATGAGTGCCAGTGAGTGGGCTTGTGTGCTGGAATCACGTGAGGCAGTGTTGAGGTGGTGGGATTTTAAGAGCAGTACCTTGTAGGAAGTGATCAGGTCCTGGGGGCCCTACTCTCACGAAGGCATTGGATTCACTGAGGATGCCTTAGTCCCTACCTTGTTACAAAAGAGCAAGCGTGACCTCTCCTCTCCTGCTTCCCGCCTAACCACACATCACCAGCCTCTTCCGTGTGCACCTGTGTCGTGTGATGCTGCCCGCCAGGCGGTCTCACCAGATACTGTGCTCTGAGTCCTTCAAACTGGGAGTTAAGCAAACTTCTTTTCTTTATAAACACATAGCCTCAGGTATTTTGGCTTTAGCAACATACAACGGACCATGAGAATGGGGCTAGTGACCTTATAAGAGAGGTTCGAGTATCCTACCCCCTACTCCCTTCCCCCACTTCTGCCCTATGAAAACAGAGCGGTGAGCCTCCATGTTGGCAGCGAGAACAGCCTTGAGCAGGCACATGGACTTGTACACGTCTAGAACTCTGTAGAATAATTTCTGTCAGTTATAAATTGTCCGGTCTGTGGACTGATAGAATGAATATATATATTAAAGAGGCTACATTAGTCTGGGTGGATCAATAATGGCTGTCTTCACAAGGGAAAGGCAGGAAACCTGGACACTGCTCAGCCCGTGAGGCTGAACGCCTCGAGCAGTTTGTCACTAGAGGCCTGTGTAGCAGGCTTTCTTGGACTGCCAGCCCTCAAATCATGACACGGAGACTTATTATTAGTTATGAACGCTTGGCCTTAGTTTAGACTTGTCTCGCTAGCTCTTAGAACTTACTTGAACCTGTTTCTCTTCATCTATGTTTTGCCTTGAGGTTTTTGACCTTTCTTTCATTCTGTGAGTCCGACTTTCCTGCTTCCTCCATGACTGATTGACTCGCAGCTGCCTGGCTAGCTTGTCCCTGGCGTTTCCTTCTCTTTGTCCTTTATTCTCTCCAGCCCTGCCTATTCCTCCTCTGCCGAGCGATTGGCCGGTTGGCTTTTTATTAAACCCATCAGGGGCCTTAGACAAGCAAAGTGAAAGAAATGCAGCCTAAACAAATGTAACACACTTTATGCGGTTAAAGTAATATTCTACAGTGTAGACAAACACGGCACATCTTTACATCGTTAATGTAATATTCCATAACGGGTTTGAAGGATGATCTCTGGACGTGCACCCGTCTTCAGTAAACTTTAGAAGGCTGAAAGGAGCTGGATTCTGATGTCAGTGAAGACTGGTGACAAGAGGGCAGATGAACTCAGCAAGATGCAAGTCAGAGAGGCGAACTTAGGACAATGGGAAGACAGCACAAAGGCGTGCTGGCCCAAAGTGCAGCTTTTCCCATTGGACCTTCTTTTATCTACCCCTACGAAGGGTCACTCAGATTTGGCGTGGGTCACATCACCTCACAGCTGTGCCCCATGGCTTATCATTTTGGTTGCCTCCAAACCCAGTTGAGTTGAGACCCAAGATTAACCAGCGCCGTCACACCTGCACTCCAGGGTTTTGTCACAGTCTCTCAAACAGACGACCAAGACAAGCTCCCTTCCGTTTCAGACCCGTCACATGGCTGAACCACATCGCAAAGAAGACCATGAAAAGTAATCTTTACTCTTGGTCACCCTGTGCCAAGCAGAAAACTTGTTGGCTCCGGCACAAAACGGAAATGGGGGTGGGGGAGAAGTGATTCAAGTAGGTAGACATTGGTTATCCCCCATGGCTATCTCCTCTCTGGAGAACTCTTTAAGGAGCAGGGGCCTTAGCGTGCCTTCTTTTATCATCCATAGGCAAGACAAGTGCCCAGCTGTGACTACATGTGATCGCCTCACATCTTCCCAAACTATAACCCAAGCCCATTGAACATTTATAGCCTTTGAAAGGCAGTTTTCTTTAGGTAGCTAAACGGTCTTGAGCCTTCACAAGTTAAAGATGCTAAGTGTTTGGTTCATCTTCCATGCCCCCAAATCCTAGAGGGGATTTGAGGAAGACATTATGTTTGCTGTTGCTGTTTTTTAATTTACATTTCTCTTACTTATTTCCTGTGTGCCTGTATGTGTGTGTGTGTGTGTGTGTGTGTGTGTGTGTGTGGTGGGGGCTGGGTATATCACAGCTTACCTGAGAGGTCAGAGGACAGCTTTTAGGGGTTGGTTTGGTTTTTCTCTTTAACTCTATGGGACCCAGGGACTGAACTCAGGTAGTCGGGTTTGGCTGCAATTGCCTTTACCCACCAGCTCCTGGGCATTGTGCTTTCCTGGCTCAGGGTGCCTGTCTGAGGTCTCTGCGTCTCCTGTGAGCAGCCCCCTGCCCAGCCCTGTGCCTTTCTCCCCTCTTTACCCTTCTCTGAGCTGGCCCCTGTTCTATCCTTTTCAGCACTCAGGAATGGCAAGGCTCTTGTTGAGCAGATGGTGACTCAGGTTCAGGCACAGTGGAGGGTTTTCATGACATCAGGAATAAGACAGCAAGTCTCAAGGTGGTCCTCTAGCAGAGCAGCTCAGCTTTTATTAACTCATCTGTAGGTAGGGGCCTCAGGGGCCCTTCGTTTCCTAAACCCTAATGGCCCATTACTGTCTTCTCCTAAGCAGCAGAACTGTCAATCCAAAGAACTGTCTCTTTCATGGGAGGCTATACTCAGTTTGCATTTTAAATACTCATTTTATACCCTCCCCCATTAAAAATTATTGTAATTATGTGAATGGGTGTACGTCTGAGGGTGGGTACTTACATGTGAGTGCAGGTGCCTGTGGAGGCCAGAACAGGCTGTCATAGCCCCTGAAGCTGGAATTGCAGGAGCTTGTGTGACTCCCGATGCGGGAGCTGAGAACTGAACTGGGATCCCCTGGAAGAGTGTCAAACCCTTGTAACCTCTGAGCTTATCCCTAGACATCCCCAGCTCTCTTTTTTTAAAAACATTTATTTGATGCTTTCTCCCCTCTTTAAGTGTGATATTTCATGTAGTCTTTGAAACCATCCTGGAAGAGAGGTAAGGCACCTGGTTCCTAGGGATATGAAGCCACCTATCCAATGCTACACTGGGTTACAGGAAGGACCAGATCACATATTAAATCCCAATATCCTGACCCTCCAGAGGGGCAGCCCACATCATCCCAGACCATCTAGGACTCCTCCATACTTTGACTCTTATTTCTTCTGTGCCCTCCCACTTCCAGCCAGATTCATCCCGTGACAGCCACATGAAGGACACCCCTGCCTTGCCAGCCCATTCCCTGCGCAATCTCTGTACTGGGGATGCTTTTCTTGGGCACAGTAGTCCTCCAAACACACCCTGTGGACTCAGTCTCAAATTCCCAAAGGGCCTGTCCCCACCCTCAAGTGAGAACAGATCAGCCCCACTGGACTGGGGGAAGCTGGTTTGAAGGGCACAGGTTAAATAGTTGCTTTCTTCTCATGGGTCCCCACCCCTTGCAAAGTGGTCACTGATTAACCCTTCAGACCAGATAGCCCTTCATGGGGGAAGAAAGTATGTGCTTACCCTGGGTCATAAAACATCAATATTGACTTCTCAGGGTAAGGTCAAAGGGGACATGGGGGCTGGTGGGGGAGGTTTACCCTGCGTGATGCTCAGGGCCTCGCTAACTTGCCGAGACTATAGGAACCAGGATTCAGATACCTGAAGAAGTCAGACTCTTGCCTGCTCCCCTTCAAAGGCAGTTCGTAAACTGGGGTTCAACTTTGGGGACCCTACCTTTCTGAATCCCCTCTATTCTGACCGCAGTAGTGCCAGAGCCCACAGTTCCTGCGTCTGGACATAGTCTTTCCTGTTGGACCAGTGATGGACTTGTGCCTCACTTCCCTTGTTTGTGAAAGTGTCACAGAATAGCCCCTGGTGACTAAGCCATGTCCAGGCATGGGTGCTCCTGCAAAAGGCGTCCCTCTCTACCTCTGCTCTTGCTGTGTGCATCTCTTTTTATCTTCTTCCTTGTTCCTGGTCAGGCTCCTTGGATGTGACGTCTGGGTCAACAGGGCCGTATACATCTAGGCAGAAGCCAGAGAAGGCTACAACATCGCTGGATCTCATCCTCCCTCTGGCACAGAGTGAGCCAATCCCTCAGTCTCCCATCAGCTTGTGTCCTCCATCAGGGGACAGAGGAGGGGGTCTACATCTGTGCCATGCTTCATCCAATGGAACCACAGGCTAGACATCACTGCTAAGAGATCCTCACTCCACATCCAGGGCCTCTGTTCATCTGTGCCCCTTTCCTCTGCCATGTCCATTCCTGTGGAGGAAGAGGTGCCCAGGGGCGGAATATTCAGTCCCTCCAGGTGGAGACTTTACAAAAACTGGGTTTGGCACGCATGGGTGGTAGTGTGAGATCCCTGATTCTCACCTGGAGTCGGTGTTCCCTCCTCTCCTGGGCCTTCCCTCCCATCCCAGCTCCAGGTGAGCCTCACCTGATGCTGCGGGAGGCCAAGGCCCCAGTCTTGAGTGCTTCTAGAGGGGCTGTATCCCCGGGTGCTTGCTGGTCAATGATTAATACTGAGCAAACTTAGGGCCAGGCTAGGCCTCCCAGCAGTTCTGGGACCAGACAAAGGCCCCCCTGTCTGGCTGAGCCACCATCTTAGTGAAGGATTACTGATTGATCTGTCAACCCCACTACCTAGCCAGGGTGAAGGGTGCTGGCCTCTGGCTGGGCAACGTGGGTGGGGGATGGGTTAAGCTGTTAAGCTCCGGCTTTATGTTTGGGAGTTGGGCGGGGTGGAGGCTGGCAGGATGAGGGTCTGCTGGGCGACTCACCAAGTCAGGGTGTCTCTATACCTGCCTGCCACAGGGCTGATGAGGGATAGTCGCCTGCCTCCAAGAGCAGCTCTCGGCCCTTCCTTCCAACACTGTCTCCCTTCCTCACCAAAACTGCTGTTTTCTCTGTGCAGGTCCATAGTGTCCCCCCCCCCCCCATCTCTCTCCAACCCCCAAACCTCCCCTGTGTCTTCTGCTTCTCCTTGCAATATCCCCACTGCCCTGGAAATACTCCCCCTCTATCCCCCTTCTTCCTCCTTCAGGAACCCACCTTGGGCTTCCTAGCTTGTCATCCTGGTCCCCCTCCTTCCTGAAGGCCCTCTGACACATCTTAACTCTTTGTGCTCCTCTCTTCCCAGGGTCCCCCTGCTCTGAGCACCCTCTGCTTTCATTCCCTGCTGCCCACGCTTTGGCCTACAGGTGCACGACCTAGATCAGCTCTGCCTGGCAGGGACGGGGACTTCAGTTCCAAGGACAGAAACAGTAGGGAGAGAATGGGTGCCAGGCAAGATGGAGAGGCCGCAGGGCTCAGGTTATCCTCTAGGACTAAAGACTGGCAAGCGTGAGTCACTAGACAGCCTCGACAGAGGACGCTGCTTAGTGTGCAAAGAGATGTTGGAGTTTATGCTGTCCTTCTCTGACAGAGTTACCCTGTTACGGGCAAACATCCCTGCTCCCCTCCTAGACCCCTCCAGCTAAGCACAAGGAGTACTTTCTGAGGGCATGAGGGGGAAAGCCATTGGGAGCTGAGGGTTGCTAGGAAGACCGTACGGGGCGGTCCACTGCCAGCTGAGTTCCTACTGCTCTGGACCTAGAATTCCCTTAGCTTCCTACTGTCCAGACTTGCCCTGTGGACCCAACAGCAAGGGAAAGTCACCCAAGGGAGAGGCGGGGAAGGCTGAGGGTGAGGCTAAGCAGGTGGGCTGCAGGGAAGAGATAAAGTGAAGCTGGGTGAGGGGCCAGGGGCCAGCTTCCCAGAGAGTCTGCTCTTCTCTCCCCTGCCAGGGAGGTTTTCTGGGCAGCTCCTGAATCTAATCCCAGCAGGAGGGCGCCACCTGCTGTGGGGGAGGAAGCAGGACTGGAGAACTTTAGGAGGAGGTTCCCCAGGGACCAGAGTCAGTGTTGGGCTAAGTACAGGGACTTCAACGTGGGCCCAGCTGCCTCTCAGATAGCCCATAATGCCAAACCATCAGGCTCCTCCCTTCTCCTTGCCTTCCATGGCGCCGCTCAGGCTACCCTGAGGGACCTGGGTTCAGGCCTCTTGTCTCCAACTGAACCTCGCCTGGCTCTGCCCACAGCCCAGTGTCCTCAACTTCGTGTGGTCTTCTGCCTGCAAGTTCTGCCTCAGGGCTGGCTTTCAGACTCACAGGAGAAAGTTCAGACTGAAACAGGGATTGGGCCAAGGCTGCAAGGTCAGAGTGCTTTCTCAGAAGCGGGCAGAGCTCAGCCTGGCACCTGAGTCTGTAGATCTGAGTAGAGCAGGGTGGACTCCACTGTGGAGTTGAGCTGGCACTGCTGGTATCTGTGCCTCCTCCTAAAGGTCTCTTGCCTTCCTCCCTGGTTTCTGCTCTAGGCGGATAGCTGGGGGTCCCTGTTCCCCTCCAGAGCTCACTTTTACAGACCGTCTTTCTGGCTGCCCCATAATCGCGCAAGGATGCTTCTGTCTTATTGGTTATTTTCTAGACCAAACTGTCTTGCCTGGCTTACACATCTCTTCCGACCTGCCCAGCTTTACCTGCAGCACTTTTGTTCATGGTGTGGAACTCTGTACCTGGTCAAGCTTTATTATCCCAACAGGGTGAGCTCCCATGTGCATGGATAGCTCAGAATATCCCCTCCACCCTCCTTAGGCCTCATAGCCAGACAGTGCTTCCATACTGGGAGTTTCCACCAATAAACTGAGCTTCCTGAAGAGGAGAACTAGCACCCATGCCAACAACCTAAAAATCTGGCAGGAACAAATGCACGAACATGAGTGAGCCAAAGGCCAGGACGAGGACCCAGAAATGGAGCACGCTGACCAAACAAAAGAAAAGACCAAGTCCCCGGCTCTGTGTTTCTTATACTCTCCTTCCCTCTCCAAGCCCTGACCCTCATCCTACCAGAGTGCTTGTAGAACCTTTAGGAGGCCTACCTGGCCACCATTCCAGGAGCTTCCTAGCAGGCCTCCCAAGCTCAGAATTTGACTCTATATAACTAACTCTATTAGTTACAGACAGGAGCTAGCCCCATCTCTTGAACAACCCCCGCAAAGTTCCCCATCTTACTAGCGTTTCCTTCTGCAGCAGGGAGCTGCTCACGACCGGTCAAGGTGCAGAGGTTGTTCCTCCTGGCCTTCGGACTGTGCAACTGTCGGCCCTCAGAAAGCGCCTACTACGTTTGAACCTGGTGTTGTCAGAGGGACATCTCACCACCCATGACACCAAGACTCTTCTGAGAGCAAGGAAAACTTGGGGAGTGTGGCTTCTGAGGCAGGATTGCCATGGAAGGCCCCCAGAGTATCTACCTGTTTTTTCACGTGAGGCTTTAAGAGGGAAGCCATCCATGGTACCATGATGCACTTAGGCAGCCCTACAGAGAGGTCCACTGCATGCTGATTCCCGGAGGCCTCATTATGGGTCTCCGATACCACAGCCCCTACTGGCATCTTTTTTTTACAGGTCCCGACATGTTGAATATTTATTCAGGGGGTTATGGAGGGGAAAGGGATAAGGGGAGACAGAGACAGAGAGAGGGAGGGAGAAAGGGAGAAAGAGAGAGAGGGACAGAGAGACACGTGCGCACACGCCAAGAGAGGACAGTCCCTACTGACATCTTGATTATAGCCTCAGGGGACCTTAAGCAGGACCACCAGGTGAAGCTGTTTACAAATTCCTCAGCTACCAGAGTTTGAGAGAATGCCTGCTCATTCTGATTTTCAGCCGTGCAGCTTTTAGGGCAGTTCATTATGTCACTATAGGCAATTAATGTAGAATTGGATGCTTTTACCACGGTGAACTCCTAGCCACAAAGCAGAGCCCATGATGAGTCTCAAAGAACGGTTTGACCCTTGGAATCATGCCTTTACCCTCCTCCCCAGTGTACATGACATTCCCCTGCATGGCACTGCCTTTAGTCACTGCTCTGTGGGGTGAATTCGGCTAGACCACCTGAGAGGCCAATTCTGCCTGTTTACCCACAAACCCAACTGGGACTTTCCCATCCCTTACGTCCAAGTCTCCTGCAGTGAGGGGTGGAATTGACTTTGAATTTCACTTTCTCTCTTTGGGCCCTCTCTGGACCTGACAGCACATTCTGCTTCCCTGCCTCCTGGATGAGAACTGGGCTTTGATACCAGTCCTCCACTGCAGTGCGTCTGACCCTTACTCTTCACCTGGAAGGCCTGGAAGGAGAAGGCCTGGGGTCATGAAGGGGCATCTCTTTATTTATAAATGACATCCCATGACACACGAGAGCACAGCTCCCATTTGCATATGACAATCCATTGATAAGCTGTTGCCAGACCTCTGGAGATACCATAGGCCTCAACCTGAAGTGGGGCTTTGGGTCATAGAGGAGCACACTTATCTGTCATTTCTGGTATCATCCGAGGAGACACACACACACACCAGGATCTGCCTTTAAGATTCATTTTGGAGCCTGTCTCTCCTTGGCCTTGGGACTAGAGTGTAGAGGAGGGAGCTGTCCTTCTAAGCAGAACTTCCTCAGGACACAGAGCTGGAGATGCCTGGAGCTGAGCACCTCCTAGCTAAGGGAGCTACCACAGCAAGGGAAATCAGCCTCTGCAGCGTAGATATGGAGCATCCATGTCTTCGGTTTTCCTTGTAGTATTCTCATATTTTAAAACGACTTATCATTATTTATTTACATGTAAGGAGGTGTAAGTGTGTGTGCACACACGCACGCACACAGCGACTTTGAATGTCTTCTGCCTGGCTCCGTCAGCTGCCCGTCACTCTCCTTGATGTCTCCAATTCCATCTAGGCCAACTGCCTTATATTTGCCCCCATAGCCACCTGGTCCCCTTCCTGTCAGCCCCATGCCCATGTGCTGGACTGCTCCTCCACTGGAGGGTCCCTACACCTCCCTCCCCCAGCACTGCCTGGGACCAGGTACACTGTGACTCCTTCCCACCGGCTTCTCTCTCCACCCCTTCTCGGTGGCCAGGATCTGGTGTCAGCTGGACAGGTAGCCTCATGGGTTCCAGTTCCTTCCTGAACTGCTGGTGTCCTTCTTGGGTCTTCAGCAGCTCCTGCCTCTCTGGCCAAGCCACCTCATGCTCTCAGCTGCTTGCCTCTCCCTTGTCACAGGCAGCGAAGGAGACCTGTGACTTTCGGGAGTACTGTTAGCCTCTCATCTTTCACGACCCTGCCTGAGTCACTTCCAGTGGGAAAAGTCCTGAGTCAGAGTTAATCACTCCCTTCTCCCTGTTACATGAAACCTTGTGTGATTTCTTCCCTAGAACTTCCGCTATTCCCCGCAGCGACCTCCTGGCTGTAGAGCCATCTTCTTGCCACAACTGTCATAGTTATTCCCTGACTCCTCACTGCCTTGGCTAGTTCTAGTCTACAGTGGACGGAACCGCCCACGTGGGCATTTGAAAATGCAGGGAAGGGATGAAGTTGTAGCTCGGTTGGTAGAGGGCTTGTCTGGAAAGTATGAAGCCCTGGGCTTCGAGCCCAGTACCAAATAAACTGGCTGTGGTAGAACAAGCCTGTAATTTCTGTACATAGGAGCTAGGAGTCTGAGAATCAAAAGTTCAAAGTCATTCTTGGCTACGTAGTAAGTTCAAGACCAGGCTGGGGTACAGAAGACCGTGTGTGTGTGTGTGTGTGTGTGTGTGTGTGTGTGTGTGTGTGTACATGTATATGTATGCATATATATGCACATATACACATACACACACATGCATACATACATGCATGCATACATACCTATATACTCAGGCAGTATAGGTATACAAATCTCTCTCCTCAAAGTTCTCTGGTGAGGCTAGAGAGAGAGATGGCCCAGCAATAAAAAACACTTGCTGCTCTTCCAGAGGACCCAAGTTCAGTTCCCAGCGTCCACATTATACAGCTCACAACGGCCTGTAACTCCAGCTCCAGGAAGTCAAATGCCCTCTTCTATTCTCCATGGGTTCCATGGGTACCCACAAAGTGTGTCAAGCATACATACATGCATAAATTCAAAAAAAAATCTAAAAAATAAAAACCTCTCTGGTGTTGTCCATTCCAATAACAAGTAAAGGGCCACTCCTGCTCCGCAGTGGTCTTGTTGTTCTCCTACCTCTGGACCTTTGCACGGCCCCCTGGATACCTCGCCTCAACTCCTCCACCAGCCTCAAGGCCTTCTGCAGTCTCCCTCCCTTCCTGGTCTGGGGCTACCTCCTTGACTCGCTGACGCATTGTGAATGTAAAATGCCTCCTACAGGGTCGTATGTTTGAACCCTTGGTCCCCAGTTGTTAGTGTTGTTTGAGGACGTTGTGGAGTCCTTTGTAATCAGGGTCTACCTGGAAGAGTGTGCCACTTAGGGACCTTGACGTTAACAGTTGTCACTGGTTCTGGCTGTAGTACTCTGCTTCTTAGCTCTCCCAGCGGGAGAAGCCCCTGCAAGTTCCTACCGTGTCAGGTGGATCATTCACTGCCATGCTCTCCACATCATGAGGGACAGTTTCCTCTGAACTGTGAGCCAAAGGAAAGCTCTCTTTATGTCGTTTCTGCCCCAGCAATTAGAAAAGTAATTAATTATCCCCCCACACCCTGTTTAGTCTCTTCCCACGGCACTCACCACTTCCAAACATACTGTTTAAGGAATTTGGGGTTTTTGTCTCTTTCTTTTTAAGACAGGATATCATGTTCTTATCTAGGTTAGCCTGAAACTTACTATGTGATCCATGCTAACCTCGGACTTGCTGTAATCCTCCTGCCTCAGTCTCCTAAATGCTGGGATTACAGGTATATACTTCCATGCCCAGCTTAGTGTTTTGTTTTTAAATAGAATCTCACTATGTAGCCTTGGCTGGCCTGAAATTTGCTATGAGCAGGCTGCATTTGAATATCCATGAATCCTATTTGCCTTGTGAGTGCTCGGATTGCAGGTGAGCCATCACGCCCATCTCTTTTGTTTTTTGTAGTCTGTCTCCCCTATGGACATCCACTTTGCTATGGCAGTTTTTGACAGATTCCCCTAACCCAGAAGGGTGCTGACATAAAGTGCCCCCTCCACTGCATAATGACCGAACCAGTGAAGCCATCCGGACCTCTGCAGCAGCCAACAAGGTCCTGGAGAAGGAATTCATTCCCTGTCACTTCTGGATCTTCAGGGCTTACCCTAGTATCCGCAGTGGGTGTGCAAAAGCCATCTATTAAATGAATGAAGAGTAAGTCAGTGAATGGCAAGTGTGAGGTTTGGGGACCTCTGCAGATCAGCTCAGATCTGCACAATCTCATGTATCTCTCAATCATCCTGGACTCTGCCTACCTGGGACCTTCACTTGATGTAGAATCTGGTTTTTCTTGCTTCTAGTCACCACGTGTGTGTGTGTGTGTGTGTGTGTGTGTGTGTGTGTGGGAGGGGGTGTCTAGAATCAGCATTCAGATGAGGCTTGTGTGTGTGTGTGTGTGTGGTGTGTGGTGGAGGGGGATGTCTAGAGTCATCATTCAGATGAGGCTTGTGTGTGTGTGTGTGTGTGTGTGTGTGTGTGTGGTGTGGTGGAGGCGGGTGTCTAGAGTCGTCATTCAGATGAGGCTTGTGTGTGTGTGTGTGTGTATAGTGGAGGGGGGTGTCTAGAGTCATCATTCAGATGAGGCTTGTGTGTGTGTGTGTGTGTGTGTGTGTGTGTGTGTGTGTGTGGTAGAGGGGGGTGTCTAGAGTCGTCATTCAGATGAGTCTTCCTCCAGCCTCGCCAGCATGAGATGCTTTCCAAGAACCATGGACGGTGCTGTGAGCTGGGCCACTCCTTCACCGCAAAGGTCTGGGGACAGATTGGTGACGCAAGAAGTGTTGCAAACACGTTTGGGATGCTCTAGGGCTCTCCAGCCTGTCCTAGGCTGTTGGTATCCTCTGTGGGGCAGCTTTTCTGGGCATCCTCCTGAAGAAACACGTGGGGTACAGGGATATAGCTCTGAATCGAGAAACTGCACACAGAGTAGGGTGATCAGCCCAGCAGCTGGGGTCTTACTCTGCCCCACTGCATTCCTACCGCACTTCCTGTTCCACTGGCTCCAACAGGCTCAGAGATAGCAGAAAGTCGAGTGTCAGAGAAGGGAGCTTAGCTTCCCAGGCCGAGATTGGACCCCAACTTTGGGGTTTCGGCAGTTTCTATAACCACAGTCACATGTCCCTTCATGTAACCTGAGCCCCCTGACGCGGCATGAGTCTGCACCCCAGCTCCCGAGTCAACATCTGTTTCTCATTTCCGCCCCAGGAAAACGGTCCAATTTCCATGAGTGCCTGGCCCAAACCAAGCCTCAAGCCTCCCCTTGGCCAGCCCCACCCAACCCAGCTCCAGCACAGCAGAGGGCGGGGTGGGGGAACTGAAAGAGCGTTGCTCAGCCGTCTGTGCAGAGCCGGGGCCAGGAAGCCTGTGTTCTGAGCCTGCCTCTGTCAGTTCCTTACTGTGTGTCCTCGGGACAATCGCTCTTAACTTTGCTGAGCTTCGGCTTTCTCACTGGCAAAATGTGTTGTTGCTCCACAGATGGAGGGATCGCGAAGGTCTGGGAACCGAGGTAGCTCGTTAGGGATAAAACCAAATAGGGTGTGGCTGCTGGAGTTGGCCTATGTGAGGGAGATGGTGGGACCAAAGCCCCCGTCCTACCCACACCCACTCTTTTGTATTTGATAGAGTTGTGGCTGGGTCGTTGTGCTAGAAGAGTCTAGTCCCGTTTTAAGTCTTTGTCTTGCCAAGAGTTATTAAGCACCAGGATGTTTGTGTTGGTCCCCGGGCAAGAGTTAGGAGTCCATAGCGATAAGCAACTTACATTCCTTGGTGGAGGAGAGACCCACATGTAAAAATAAACTGAATCTATCCAGCAGATTGGAGATCTGTGTGGACAGGGCCAAGTCAGCCCCGGAAGCAACATTCAATCTCCTTCCGTTTGTTGGAGGAGACCTGCAATTTTTTAAGGCAGTTTTAACTTGATATTGTTTTTGTTTTTGATTCCTCCCCAACCCAGATGGGAGTTTTGTGGATCTCAGGTTGACCTTGAAAGTCTGATCTTCCTGCGTCCACACTCCAAGTGCTAGACTTCCTGCGGTACAGTTTATGCAGCACTGGGAATAGAACCCAGGGACTTCAGCATATCAGGCAAGTACTCAGCCAACTGATGTACATCGCCAGCCCCTTGGTACTGATTCTGTCTATAACAAACACCACCCCTCTTTAGGGGGACCCCAATCTCCTCTAATGTTTTCCCCATCCTCCACAATTCTGATATCCAAACCAACTTCCTGATGAAGGAGAACTTGGAAGTGACACATACAAAAGGAAGACCACACCTTGCATGTCACTCTGAGACCACTGATGCTTCATGCCTACTTGGAGAAGAGCTAAAAAAAAGACATGCTAACAGGAGGGTCTGCCTGTCTCAGCCCCGCTTCCACAAAGCAGGCAGGACCTGAGAGCCATATGTAGCTCCCAGGGCACTGTGGGTCTCAATATCAGTATGTCCCCCTGAATATATAACACTCAAATGTGACCTTGCAAGGCAGCCCCTTTCTCTGAGAAGGGAGTCATAGGTGTAAGAGCTTGTCTTTCCGACCCCAGATTGGGTGACTTGTGACTGCATGGCCCTGCTCTCAAGTTCTTCAGTTAAATTTCCCGGAGCCTCTGTGTCCTCTTTTGTTTTGATTCTGCTTTGGTGTTTTGCCATGGATGTCGAATTCCTTGAAATTGGAGTTACAGACAGTGTGAGCTGCCATGTGGGTGCTGGGAAATGAACCCAGGTCCTCTGGAAGAGCAGTCATTGCTCTTAGCTGTTGAGCTGTCTCTCCAGCCCTGTGTTCTGGTTTTTTAAAACCCAGTTCTTGATTAAATTCAGCTTTGTTGGGGGGAATGGTTTGCATAAACTCCATTAAGGGCACAGCTTAATGGAGTTTGATGAATGTGTGTCTCTGTAGAACAACTGCTTCATTGAGACTCAGCCATCCTCTCTACCCAGGGAAGCCTCTGGTTCTAGGACTGATTCTGCCCATCTGGGAAAGGTGCAGGCGAGAGCATGGGCTCTGTATGTGTGAGAGCTGGGGTGAAATAACCAGGGAAGGCCCTTCCTGGCACTTGGTGGAAAAGCTGGATAAATGGGTCACTATTATTACTGCCTAGTCTCGATCTCTCCTTGGCTGGGACAAGGATCAAGGCTCATGCATGTTTCCCCTGGTCCCTAACACACACACACACACACACACACACACACACACACACACACGACATGAGGACATACGTTTTGGAGGAGGACAGAAACCATCGTTGCCTCCAGAAGCACAGAGGGCCTGGGATTGGATAGCAGACTGGTTTTGCCCTAAGCCTGATTCAGAAGATGGATCCCTCTCTTCTGAGCCCTTCAAAGGTCAGAGATGTTGGTGGCAGGCCAGCTACGTACAGTGGTTACCATTGCAAGCTGCATAGGGCCCCATGATCGGAAGGACTCATGCTTGGATTTATATCCAGATGTTACCATTTGAAATCCTTCCTAATTTTCACACCAGAGGCCCTGCATTTTTCTTCTTGCACTGGGTCCCATAAGTTTCGGAGCCAGTGGCGATGGTGGGAAGATCAAGCTGTCTTGTGTGTCCTTAGCAGAACTGACGTCCTTCACCCACCCACACCCATGGTGTCAGGAGGGCCAGGGTCACACAGGGTCCTCAGCCACCAGGGGGCACCGTCAGGAGCTGGAGGCCTGCTTGGCCTGCTGGAAACCCCCTTGGGTACAACTGCTCACAGGGCTTGCTGGCCTGGCTTGTGAATTCCCACTCTCTGACAGCCGTCCACCCACCCCAGCTGCTCCCACCCAGCTCTGTAGCTCAAGTTCGAAACCACAGCTGGGCACCAGCCAAGGGGGCTTGAGTTTCATCAAACTCAACTTCCCACGCAGCGGCCAGAGGCCAGGGTCCAGAGGAGCTGCTGGCTGGAAGCCTGGGCTGGAAGGCAGACAAGAGGGTAGGCTCTGGTCTTAGTTCAGTTTCCTGTGTTCTTTAAAGTGCTTTCTCTGATGCCTCAGTTTCCCCTCTGAGTAATGGGACAGGATTCTGTAGGACTGGAGCAGGTACCAGGGTACAGAGGGAGTGCCAGGGTTTGGGAAGGGATGCCAACACTCAACAGAGCAGCCACCACCCACACCTTGTTATAGAAATGCATTTACATGGAAGAAGGGAAGTTCCACTGCTGAATCGCTCCAGTCATATCTGAAGCTCAAAGGCTGGCTACACTCACTCATGGCTACCATGTTGGATAACGCCACTATGACAGATTTTTATCTCCCTGGAAAGTTCTGTTGTGCTATGACTCCTGGGTGAATCACACAAGTTGCTGGGGACACTGGTGGCATTGCTGCCCTGGGTAGGAGGGGACATCTAGAAGGACATACAGGAAATTCTCTCAACCCTCCCCTGACCTCAACATTGAGGGGCAAACCTCTTAGAAAGGAATCCAGCCTGGTATCTGCTGAAGGCATGTGCCCTTGAACTCTGGAGTGGACAGTAGACTTCTTGGGTTTCTGTTGACTGGCTAGAAATGCCAGAGCACTCTCTGAGAAGGAGATGACCAACAGAGACGGCTTTCCCAGCAAGGGGTTCCGTAGAAGCCCTTTCCAAACGGGAAATCTTGTCACTTCCTCTGGTCGCTCCTCTGGTGAGGTAGAGGTCATTTTCCTCCAGCTTGGGGAGCTCTTGCAGGCTCCAAATCACAGGTTCTCAAACTTGATCTTGTGTCCGGTAAACCAGAGACATTGGATTCAGTTCAGCTTAGAGGTCCTTAGTATTTGGTCTTTCTGTGTCCAATCACCAGAGAACCTTGGTTTGATTGATCTAGGTACATTTCAAAGGAATATAGCAGAAGGGGTGGGTTGTAGGAACGAACAAGAAGAAAGAAAGAAGTGGAAGGGGAGACAGAGTTTAGGAGACAGCTTATACTGTGTCTCCTTCTCAATTATTCTTCCCGAACGCCATACCACCGGCTCCTCACAATGGCCTTCTAAGTTGCTAACCATGGCTCAGAGAGGTTCCACGGCATCCCAGCAGTCACGTGGCCCCTGGGGAATCCAGCTGGACTCTGTTTCCTCTTCCTTCCCTCCCTCCAGTCTTGAATATTTTCAAATGAGATCAGCCTGGGAAGCATAGAAGGCTCAGAGCTGTGAATACATTTTTTTGTTTTCTGGGCTCATTCGGCTGTGACAGGAAGCTTAGCCACATGCGGACGTCTGAGGCCTGGCTCTCAATGGTGCTTTTTAGGCACGTCTGTCCACGGAATGTAAAGAGTCTCAGTTATAAATATTAGCAGGCCTCGCTTGGTGACCCATTGAGACCCCACAACACACCCAGCAGGGACATGTGGAACTTCCTGCTTGCAGTCCTTCCCACCACCCCTCCAGACAGACCCAGCCTTAGTATATTAGGGAAAGGTGGGGTAAGGGATGGTTCTTGGGCTAGAAAACCAAAGCCGAGAGGAACCCGCAAGTTGTCCTCCCCAGCTTTTTGAAGATGGGTGTTCCACGCAGGGCAGCGGGCAAACCATCTACAGCATTGGTTAAGCCACAGCTGTACGGCCAGCTGTGACTGCTCGAGAATGACCCCTTCTCACAGGTGAAAACCTATTCTGGAAAGCTTGGAGCTCTCCCTGCCTCCCTCCCTCTACAAGTGCTCTCTGAGGCAGGCATGGCCCCATTTCATGGATGGCCAGAGTCACTGGGGCGCCACCCACAAAGGCGTCCTGTGCCCAGTCTCAGCCAACACACTGACCCTTGCAGCTGCCCTTGGACCCTGACCCCAGGCACCTCCTGCCTTCTCTCCAGTCCAGAAGTTGATTTAGCATTTCCTGCCCTTTTGACAATCTCGGTGCGCAGAACAGGCCTTCCTTATTCAACCGTGTCACCCAAGTGCCTTCCTTTGACTTCATTAAGCCCCTAATGTGAAGCAGGATAAGTCTTCAGCATTTAGCTCCCTGATCAGAAGCATGTTCCCAGTTCCCGTCCCTGCCCTGCTGGGAAGCACATTCCTCGTAGGGTTAATTAACAGACTTCACAGAGCCGCATTTAGCCACGAACACAAAGCCATGTGCATAAATAACGTCTAGGGCGGAAGGAGAGGTGCAGATGGTTTCTGACTTTGCCATAGAGTTTTCTAAACCGGCGTGAACCACGTCCTGTCCAGGTCCAGGGCCCTGAGCCAGGGTCAGGCTTTGAGGTGGGCCAGGTCAGAGACACTAGTGTCTAACTCTGTTCTGCTAAATTTCTTAAAAGAGAAACATGGGGGGGGGGGGGGGGAGGAGGCTGGGAGAGAGGGAGGGGCAGGTGGGGAATGAGGCTGCTACCCTACTAGGAAAAGAAACCTGCTGCTGAATGAACCAAACACAGGCTACTGGGCCCAGCTGTAAGATACTGCTGAATGTATCAAGGGGGCTCTACCAGATTCAGACTTGGGACCTCAAGGATTCCTCGCCAGCTCTGTAGAACATGAGGCTAAGACACTCCTCGTCTAGGGTAAAAGGAAGAGTGCTAAAGAATCCTGGAACATTCAAAAAAGGGCACCAAAGTGCTTGCGGTGTTCTAGATCCTCTGTGGATAAGGTCCCGTTCTGAGGTCTCAGTCCCACCTGGGGCTCCAACACTCCCTTTCCCACAGCCAAGGGGACACACCTAAATGTTGTCCTGGGTCATGAAGGGAACGTCAGACTCATGTTACAAAAGTCAGTGCAACCGGAGGAGTGCGAATCCAAAGAAAAAACAAAAGCCGAGAAACAGAGCAGCGCAAACACATTCTGGTCGTCAGGGAAGAAGAGGATGAGAGGAGATGGGAAAGCAAGCCGTGGGCAGCCAGCCTTCACACTCTACCTCTGTGCTCATCCACATTTAGCCTCGGAACTCCTAAGAGTATCCCGGTTTGGAGAGTTCAGTCTTTCTCAGACCGTCTCCTGGAATCCAGGATCTGGGATCCCTGTAGAGCAGTGAGGACCATTGAGGAGTCCGCCCCACAAGAGGGCGCCCCCCTGGTGGCAGGGATAGGAAGCCTCGTCATAATCTAGGCTTCCCGTGAAACAGATTAGGCACTCAGTCCGAGGACCATCTCCCTGTGCCAAACTTAGAATCCAGGGGTAAGGATTCAAAGAAAGATGGGGGGCCGAATGCCTAACAGCAGGACTCTGTGTCCGGGGCAGCAGTTTTCCTTGGGTAATTTTCCACCTTTTGGCTTTTGCTCCACACACTGACTTGCTCAGAGTTCCAACCGGGCTGCGGTCTGTCAGAGGGTTACTCTGGGACAGTCACCTGCCCAGTGACCCCTCCTGTTTTGATTTCTGACACCCCTCCTTATTGCTTGGCTCCCTCTAGGCTGTTTTTTCTAAGCACCGGACCCACCTGAGGCATATGGTCAGTCTCTCTGGACCCCAGACCTCATCCCACCCCTAGGAGATGGATCTACGTAGGACATATCATGGCTGCCAGGCTGGCGCTAACCTTCCTATTTTCTCTGAAGGATCAAAGCTTCGTCCCAGCTCTGCAGGGAGGAAACCGTTTTGACTCGTGCAAATATCTGTAGTCCATTTGGGATTTTACTTTGGTGAGAAATAAATACACAGCCATCTGCAGAGGATGGGAATATGACTTAAGTAACTTTTTTGTCAGAGCTCTTGGGCCAGAGCCCAGATGGGAATAAGATTTTGTATCTCAGTCTCTTTTGCATGCTTTGGGGAGGGGTGCGGGGGGAGGGGAGGAAAAAAAAGAAAAGAAAAAGCAGGGGGAGAGGGGAGTTGATGGAAACAGAAGTTCAAAATGGAGTGTGCTATATTTCTTGGCCCAGGAAAGGAAAAATAAACACCAAACAGCGTCTCCATTCAAGTGTGCGTTATCTGCCTCATCCTGGCCAAGAACTCAGCCTCCTCCCTCCTCTGACCGGGAATTACTGCGCCTACGAACAGCCCCCACACCCACCCCAGCCAGGGCAGGCAAACAATGGGCCGGCAAACCCCCCCGCTCCGCCAAGGCCTCTCCCTGCAGCCCCCAGAGGCCGTAAGATTGGGAAACACGGGCTATTTTTAATGTGTTATTTGTCTACCAACTGTGGCTCCATGGCCTGAGAAACAGTGTCGTCTGTGGGAGGTGGCATGGATTTTTTTTTTTAACTTGCTCAGACAAAGCCAACATTTTCGCAACTTTCAAGAACCCGCCGAAAGAGCTGTGCTCTCCAAGAGTAAACTCTTCCCTGGCTGGTCCTTCTGCCCTACAGGGGATTCTCCCTGTGGGTGTGTCTGGGAAGCAGCCCCCTGCCATACTATGCTGGTCAGCAGTGACCACAGGCCTCAGATCTGGGGCCTGGGAAAGGAAAGGAAGGAACACAGAGGGTGCAGGAGTGGGAATCCAGCTGCTGAAGGAGGCTCTAACCTGCTCTGGTGGCCCCAGAGTGACGAGGCATTGGGGTTCATTGGGATCACTCATTCATACTAGAAAACTGTGAGGTCACACACAGAGGAAATGGCTTTGTCCTCAGAACGGTGGGGTGGTGTGTCTGGGGGTACTGAGATGAGGTGTAGCTGAGAAGGGGCTCCATAATTGCTGACAGGACCCGGGGGCTGGAACAATATAGCTAGTCTCACAGGAGCCTTCGGAGTCTAGCAGGCATGGGAGAAGATGGAGACATTGGGAAGGCCCCGGGAGAGGGCTGTCTTCTGTAACCATCCTGCCCTCTTCAGGACGGCAAGGCAGATGGGGGGAACTTAAGAAGGTCAGCACAGAGGGAAGCCCGGAGTGGGAATTTTCTCTGTGTATTGGTTCTGCGATTCATCAAGGCTGAGCTTGCAGGGCCTCCATCCACAGGCTATCCTGTGGTAGACCCACAAGAAGCCTCCCTTCCCTATACCTGAGGGTGTGTGTACAGAATTTGGAAGTTTCTGGTATACCAATAGTAGCGCTGATGTGTGGGGTGAGCATACCTACGTGGCAGCTGTGGTAGCTGTCACTGCTGGTACTCCTCTGGAAAGGCAAGGGTAGGTATCCGAGAGGAGATTAGGGGAGGAGGAGAACCTGGCAAGAGGGCACAGGAGGACAATACAGAACCGATGGAATCATGTGACTCAAAACTACGTGGCCTTTGAGACTATCTTAATCCACCTAAGGCACCTCTGCTACAAACTGTCCAAGGATAGATCAGACCTCACCCTGTTCTGATACATACAGGGCTCCAGTCTCCTGCCATGTGGTAAGCTTTCAACTCGGGGATCACTCCAGTCCCCCAACATATAGACAAGGACAGACGGGACACATGGGTAGGTCTAGCATCTTGGCTGCCTCAGAAGCCAGTTTCTGATGAAAGACGGCTCTTAGCACTGACGCTAACGCTTCCACAGCATCTCCCTGCTGGTCTCAGGGTGCCCTGGGTAAGGGAGGGGACATAAATTACCCCTTTCCGCCAACAACTCCCATAGTGCCCCCGCCCAGGGACCCAGGCCAGTCCTCACTTCCTTCTCAGAAAGAGTCTTTGGCAACCAGCCTCATCTCAGGAGACATGATGGATACCTAAGAGTGTTGCGTTTGAATCTGAGCTACCCTCAATGGGCACATAGGCTTTGCTTTGAACACCTGGTCCTCAGCTGGCGGCACTGTTCTGGGAGGTTGTAGAAATTTTGGGATTGTGGCAAAAATGGGTTGCCCGGGCAGGGGAGAGGGGATTGGTCAAATCCATTTGGATGCTAGTCTAATATCTCTGCTTCCCGGTGCAGATTCATGTGAGGAGATCTGATATTTGCTTCCTGTGCCACGATGAAACTGACAAACATCTTCCTAAAGTTTGTCACAGCATCAAGAAAAGTAACTCATGCCTGGCAGTGGGGGTGCAGACCCTTAATCCCAGCACTTGGGAGGCAGAGGCAGGCTAGTTCCAGGACAGGCTCCAAAGCTATGCAGAGAAACCCTGCCTTGAAAAAGGAAAAAAAGAAAGAAAAAAATAAGAAAAGTAACTCACACCAGGTAGTGGTGGCACATGTCTTTAATCCTAGCACTCCTGAGGCAGAGGCAAGCGGATTGAGTTCGAGGCCAGCCTGGTCTACAAAGTGAGTTCTAGGACAGCCAGCGCTGTACAGAGAAACTGTGTCTCAAAAAAACAAACAGAAGAAGAAGAAAAAAGAAAGAAAAAGGAAAAGTAACTCATATAATAAAGGAGACTAGGACCACTCAGACTGCTGGAAGGAAGCCCCAAGACCTGAACTGCAACCCATCTCCCTACAACTCTGCAAATGTTGTGTCCCCTGAGGCCCCCACCCCAGAGCCTCATGTCCTCATCCGGAAAAGGACGTGACTGTTTTTAGTCGTCGGACATGAAACAGTGGTGTATGTACTGGATCATTAACCCCGTTCTGACTTGTTCTGCTTGCAGATGCTGAGATTGTGCAGTTGGGGGTTGCCAATTTCAGCCTCCAGCAGAACCCAAGGAGGGTACGCCATCAAGTCACTCACTGTAGGTGGGAGGAAACTTCTGCAACTTCAAGGAGTAGCTTATGGGAGCACTGTTTCCAGAATCAACTGCCTGTAACCTGGATGAGGCTTGCCACTCATTGAAGAAAATGGCACCCCAGGCTTTGAAGTTGGGGAAGTGGTGGATGAGGTGGCCCACAGGGACCCTTCAACACAATGTCCAGCCATAGCAAGGGCTCAGTGCGGGTCAGCATTCAAAAACTAATGAGAGGCCCTTGATGAACCGTTGGGGGCGGAGTTCCAACATTCATGGGGAGGGATAAACTTGTATAAACAGTGTGGACCACACCCTCCCGTCTGGGCAGGAAGTAGAGACATCTGACTGCAGGCCCTGTTGGTTCACATTTATAGCAGGACATTGTGAAAGGACCCACATGAAGCTAGAAAGTGGTGGTACCTTGTGGACCCTAGGGAGGGTGGGAGAGGGTGGGTTGGGAGCGAGCCTTTGACACTACCCCTCCGCGTGTAGCTCAGAGTCGCCATTCACGCGAGGGCATAGCCTGTTCCACACCCAAATTCTACGTTACCATAGAAACAGTGCTAACATCTGTGAGCATCATCTTCTTCGTTAGGTGAGGTGGTGGCATGCGTCCCACTTAGGTATGCTTGTTAGGAACGCAGAGAACTGAGTGTGCGAGTATGCAGAGAAACAGAAAGAGGCTGGGGTGAGGGGGAAGAGGGCGAGGATGGAAGTGGAGGAAAGGGTGCGATGGGCGAGGGACTGGATGATGGAGATGAAGATGAGGGTATGGGGCAACTCTCCAGGTTGCTTTCTCTGAGCCATTGTCCCAGGATCTGAGCCTTGGTCAAATCGCTCTTGCCAACTGACCTCTTTCCCCAAATATCCTGCTCCACAGAAAACCATGACTCTGCCCAGCAGCATTCTGGGGGTGGGAGTGGAAGTATAGGGGGGTACCTACAGGTGGGTGGGGCCACAAACTGTCACCTTTGATACCTAGCTGGAACTGTTAGGAACAGGATAAGGATAAGGGTGGAGGATGGATGAAACCCTCAGAAGACAAAGGCTCAGCAAAGGCAATGGGTGACCAGATGACAACAAGGATGTAGCAAGGTCCCAGGCTCAGGGAAGAGATAGGGGCCTATCTTGTGACTGTAACAACAGTTCTGTTGTACACATTCATTACCATTCAGAGGAGGAAACTGAGGCTTGGAGTTTGGGGAAACTGGACAGCCACCTAATAAGAAACTGGACCCCAAGCCCCGGTAGGATGAACCCACCTGACCACCACCCTGTTCTACCCCTTCCCCGTGTCAGGGCTGGGCACCTGTAGGTGCGCCCTCTTCCCAGTCATAGCAGGGAACGGCTATGACTTAGCTCCCACCTCCCTGTTGCTGATGCAATTGCACACTGGTCACTGCTCCAGGTTTCACACTAATTAGATGCCTAGAGGCTGTGGGTAGCCCAGGAGGGCTGGGCTTGGGAATCCCCCTGGACCCCACACCCCACAAACTCCAGGGGCACACAGCTGGAAGAATGAAAGCACTTTTCATGGAATTCCAACAGGAAACCCACGAGAACATTCCTGCCCAGATGATCCCAACAGGAAAACCACGAGAACATTCCTGCTGGCGGGCTCCAGCTGGGAGCTGGAGGCCATATTCCCTGCAAAGGAGGCTGGCCAGGGGCAGAGGGGTTGGGTAGAGGGTTTGTCCCAACCTCCAGGGCCATCTAAAGATCCCCTGACCTCTGGCTTCCCTGGCGTTTAGCCTCCTGCTGGGGTGGATTGTTTCAGGGCTGGAAAGCCCACTTCCCCCACTCTTCTGTCTTGGTTCACAGTTGGCTTCCCTGCCTTCCAGGGCAGTGCGCGCTCCCTTTGAATCCTTCCTTTAGTGGCTGTGTCTCTTCTCTGTCATGGGTCTCGCTCATAACTATGAGGGCGTGGAACACGTGAAGGACTTGCTCTTGGAGGCTGCTGAGATGGCTCAGCGGGTAAAGTGCCTGCCACACCAGTTGGAGGCTCTGACTTTGGATCCCCAGCACCCTGTAAAAATACAAGTGCATCTGTACAAGTCTGTGCTCCTCCCAAGTAGGGAGGTGAAGGTAGGAGAACCCAAGGGGCATGCTGGCCAGTCAGGCTAGCTGAATGGGCGAGCTTCAGTTTCAGTGAGAGACCCTGTCTCAAAAAATAACGTGGAGAGTTAGGAAGGCACACACAAATCTGACGGTGACCTCTGGCCCTCACGGGTGTGTGCGCAGACCCACAAAAGAACTTGCATTTGAACTTTGTTGCTTCTTGAAACAAATGTTTTCAGCACTCACGACAGAAGCTACACACCACACACCTGTATCCTGGGCTTTCGTGGTGTCTCCGCCGTGTCGGAGGGAAGTACACACACAGCCATGGTCTCGGGAAATGTCCATGGCGGTGGAGGAGCCTGGAGGTCTCTACCAGGAAGCACCAAGACAGCAGGCCAGTGCTGAAAGAGAAATGCCCTCTGGCCCCAGGCTTCATCAGAACTGCTCATGTCAGCGTCAGAATCCAGTCACAACCGGGGTGGGCAAGGAGAAACAGACACGCACACCTGGCCAGGACAGGTGTGCTAGAGGAGGTGGGCTGGGAACTCTATGGGCCAAAAGCTGGGTGGTTAGGATTTGGGTGGTGGATGTGATAAGCCGGTGATAAAAGCAGGGAAGGGAACTGCACAGGTGTGGGCCCAGGGGAACCGGCTCTTGCACCGGAAGGAATGGCGTTCTGAAACAGAGGTTGAGAAGGGCAGGTGTTGGAAAGGCTGTGGGTGAAGTGGGTGTGTTCGTTCATGCTCTGAGGTTCAGAAGCAAATCAAGGCAGTAAAGAGTGCTCGCCAAGACTATAGAAGGGACACAGTCTTCCTTGAGTGTCTCTGAGCTTGTGGGATGGGCAGGGTGAGAGGAACCCAGGGTGAGCTCCTAGGACTTTTTCTTCTGTAATCTCCCAGAATCCCACTGCCAGGTCACAGGGTAGAAGCTTCTCCCCAGGCAAGCCATCAGGACCACTCCAGGCTGGTAAAGGTGAGGAACAGGTGTGGTTGATGTGGGAAAGAATGCACGTCACAAGAAGCCACCTAACAAGTCACCACCAGGGACCTGCAACAGGATTTTAGGGGACAGGACTAGGAGGAAGTCAAGACAGTAAGTCAAAAACAAAGGGATACATGTGGACCAAGCTGTGGAGACAAGATCTGAGGCAGGCCTGTCCCCAGAAAAAGGACCTGAGGGTCTTAACTGAGTAGATGAAACAGGGGACTAGAAGTAGTGACTGGCAGATCTTAAGTGTGCCAGGGAACCTAGTATGGGCTCCACAAGCCGGTAGTTAGTTCACTGCCAACAAGTTTGTGAGAAAGTTGCTAAAATGTTGGTAAAGTCACCCTTGGTGGGGACATCCACCACAGAATTAGCAAATGCTACCCGTTGTTGCCCAGCGAGACAGCTGAGGAAAGGGCTCACTCCCCTCTGCCGAGTGGCTCAGGACCGTTGGTTCCTTCTGTCCATGAATGCTCTCAGGAGACTCCCGGTGGTGCATATCTGGCCCCCTAGCTGGATGTGCCCGGGTAGGACAAAGCCTTTCAGGGTGAGAGACCATCATTAGCCATTTCCTAGCGTCTTCCTGGATGTGTGATCTAAATTAAGGTGCTTAGAATCCAAGCTGAGTCCCTGCCACAGCCTTTCCTTCCTTCCTGCGGGCTCTCTGTAGTTCAGCCACAGGAAGTCCCTGTTGGACGGCTCTCTGCTCTTTGTTGTTCCATCTGCTGCTCTGCCTCCATGTTTCTGGCTAAAGTCCTTTCCCCACCCCCAAGCGCGGGGCCGGCGGGTGGGGGGGGCTTCCCTGTTCTGTCTCTCCCATACTGAGAATCTAGCAGTGGCTCCTTATTCCTCCCTTATATTCCAGACAGCTCCCCAACCCCCAGATCATCTTATCCATAGTCATGCTTAGCCGCTGCCTGGGATAATAAGTTCTTCAGTACCAGGATACCTCAGGCAAACCTCTCTAGATGTACTCCAAGGATGCTGGTCTCTGACCAACTCCATAGGTCCAAGGATGCTGGCCTCTGACCAACTCCATAGGTCCAAGGATGCTGGCCTCTGACCAACTCCATAGGTCCAAGGATGCTGGTCTCTGACCAACTCCATAGGTCCAAGGATACTGCCCTCTGACTAACTCCATAGGTCCAAGGATGCTGGCCTCTGACCAACTCCATAGGTCCAAGGATGCTGGCCTCTGACCAACTCCATAAGTCCAAGGATGCTGGCCTCTGACCAACTCCATAGGTCCAAGGATGCTGGTCTCTGACCAACTCCATAGGTCCAAGGATGCTGGTCTCTGACCAACTCCATAGGTCCAAGGATGCTGGCCTCTGACCAACTCCATAGGTCCAAGGATGCTGCCTCTGACCAACTTCTATAGATCCTGTAGCAGTGGCAAAGCATCTTTCTCTAAGTAATAGAAACCCTAACTAATAAGAACTTGAACTACATAAGCAGTTTGTGGTTCCGTATGAAGGAACCTTGAGGTGGGCGGATGTCAGTGGTGTTGAGCATGACTCCAAGAGGCCAGTGTCTGGATAGTCTCTAAATCTCTTCACAGCTAAACAGTGACCGCCACAGCTCCAGATGTCACACAGTGAGACTTTCTCCAAAGCAAGGATGTAAAGTGGCAATAAAAGTAGAGAAAACATTTTCTCCTGTGCTCCTTTTATCTGAAAAGAGACCTGGAAACCAACAAGAACACTGTCTCACAAGCCTTCCGCTCCACTCCCCACAACTCAACGCTAACTTCAGTGAGCCCATTCACTGCAATTTGGGAGAAGTTAATTCATCTGTTTCCAAGTCAGTTGCTCATCTATAAAACTGGAGTTGATTGTTCTTGCCCCCTTGAGGTTAGACCAGGGATAGATAAAACAAGATGGCCTAGGTTCGATGTTGCCATGCCCAATCCTCTTGGGCGCTGGTTGGTCTGGGAAAGGACAAGTGACCCAATAGCACCCATGAGAGTCCTGCTTAAGATCGGTGCTGCTCTCTTTCTCTGGGAAAATGAACAACAAGGAATCAAGAGAGCCTGAAATTTTGAACTAAAATTTGGTGCTTGTTAGTGTTTGCCCTGGTAGAGAGTTGGCTGCAACCCAGCATGGTGAGCGCCACTCACAGGCAGCAGGAAACAAAGGCTGGAGTCTGCTTCCTCTCAAGTCGCTGAGACCCTGTCTCAACAAAACACCAAAGCAAAATAAAACAAATAAATATGTAAATTACACCCCCCCCACCAGGAAGCAAGATTCCCAACTCACCATTTAGCCTAATCTGGTGACGCTGGCAAAACTCCACAGAGAAATGGAAATATCACTGGCTCCTCCTGAAAAGATTGGACCCTCTTATTATGAGGACTCCCGGGGCCCTGGAATCTCACTTCATAGTTCATATCAAGGAGTAATTAAACAAAGTACGAATTAAGGCAGAAAGTTGAGCATTCAAAAAGTGCTGTGGGCCAGGAAGATGATTCTGCAAGTAAAATTGCTTGTCTCACAGACCTGATGACCTTCCTGCAATCCTTGGAATCGATATAAAAAGCAGGATGCCATGGCTTGCGTCTGTAACCCCAGCACTAGTGGGGGGGGGGGGCAGGATTCATTGGCTAGAAGCCCCTGAGTCAGCTGATCTGGAGCATTCTGCTCAGCAGCAACAGAAATGAGACAGACCCTGTCTTAAACAAGATGGACGAGGACTAGACAGATTCTCAAAAATCGTCCTCAGCCCTCCATTTGTAGGCTGTTTGTCTGTCTGTCTCCAGTTTTAGAAATAAGTGGTATATTTCTTAAATTTTACAAAGTATTATTTATCATGATGGTAGAAAACTGCTGGCAAAGACTACAGGTGACGTCAGGATTTAGCGACAATGGGAACAGACAGTGGGAGCTTAATTGTCAATCTAGAGTCATCCCTAGAGCAGTCCGTGAGATTCATACAGAGGGGTCCGGTCCACTTTGAGGGCAATGTAAGCTGGTGACTTTCTTCAAGGTTCAAGAGCCTTGGTACACAGGCTCACCTCTTGAAGGCACAGGGCAGCCCCTACCACACACTGTCCAGGATGTTGTCAGCTCAGAGTCTTTGGGGACAGATTCCTGGTCCCTAGACCTTTGGTTCAAAAGACTCTCCAGCAGTTAGTTCTATTCAGCTCCAAAGGTCTCACAGCCCAAAAGCCTGTGCTTCTCCCACGGCCCTATCCATAGGCACCTGCTTACCCTCCAGCGGTCACAGGCCTCCAAATCACAAGGGCCACCCAACCCTGACAAGTTCTCCATTCAATCGGAAACACAGACCAAAGACTTCCGTCCCTCCTCATGATAAGGAAAGTTCAAACCTCAAGAACTCCAAAGCCAAGAAGGGCGAAGGAAACTCCATTTCCTTCTTCTTGCTGATAAGCTCCAACTCTGAGAAAGGGAACAAATGTGACCTAACTGGGCTGTTCTGTAGAGTTACCTGGGGGGGGGCGGGCGACACTCCACCACAGGCATTTGTGCACAGAGGATGGGGGAAGGAGGGCCAGGGTCTAACTAGCTCACTGTTTTATCCGGGTTTCTGAGCTTAGACCATGGGTCGGAGGGCATTGTATGTTAGTTCAATGAACACTTACTATTCGGAACTCTGTTCTAAAGGACATACTCAAGCTGGGTCACTGTCGGAGGATCATCCACTGGCCTTTGCCACTGGGCAAGCTGGCTTTAGGCCTGGAGGATCTGGATGGTGAAGAGAAGTGTGATTTCTTGGCTTGTTTGGTCTGATTCCCGTAGTTCCCATACAAGTTAGCTTCATCCCGCCAGAGATGCCTTCCTTGGGCCTTGGGAGTCAGTTAGTTGTGCTCTCCTGGTCCACGTCGCTCTGAGTATTGGAGAAAAAAAAGACTCTTTGGTGCCTGCAGCTTGAATTGTAAGCGTGACTTTGCATTGTGTCTAATCTCAGAACCAATCTCTTAGCAAAGGGAGTGTGTTCTCAGGCTACTGGTGCGCAGAAGGTCAAGGCAGGATTGCAAGGTCAAGGCCAGCCTGGGCTACTGTGGTGCGTGCTTGCCTTAAAAGACAAACAAATCGCTTCACTAAGGAGGAGGCCTCTAATAACAGGCACTCTGTGTAGGGAAAGCGTCTACACACAAACTGTTTCCCCTCCTCACAGTGTTCCAGCTGCTAGGGTTTCAATGTCCTCTCTGGGACACTTACTGAAATGTAACTGCCACTGTGATGATACAGGAAGGGAGACCTTTAAGAAATGAACAGGTCGCCGGGCGGTGGTGGCGCACGCCTTTAATCCCAGCACTCGGGAGGCAGAGGCAGGCGGATTTCTGTGAGTTCGAGACCAGCCTGGTCTACAAGAGCTAGTTCCAGGACAGGCTCCAAAACCACAGAGAAACCCTGTCTCGAAAAAGAAAAAGAAAAAAAAAAAAAAAGAAATGAACAGGTCATGGGACCATATTGTTATGAGTGGATTAATGCCGTCATTGAGGGATTAGACTTGTTCTCTCTAGAGTGAATTTTTATAAAATAGAAGTTTGCGCTCTCTCTCTTTCTCCTCTCCTCTCCTCCCCTCCCCTCCCCTCCCCTCCCCTCCTCTCCTCTTCTCTCTCTCTCCTCTCTCTCTCTCTCTCTCTCTCTCTCTCTCTCTCTCAATATCTGATGCATCCAATGATGCTGTAATGTAGCATGCAGGTTCCTTGGATATCTCAGGCTCCTGAATTATGAGAAAAAATTTCCTTTTCACAAGAAACCACCTGTCTGTCTGTAGCATTGCTGCGGCAGCAGGAAATAGACAAAGACAGTCGCTCATCCACCTCCATGGAGTGAGCCATCAGGCACTAAGTCACCCTCTGTTTGGGGACTGCCTTGTTCACCAGAACTCTGGATTCCCGTACCTCCTCTAGTTTCTCAGGTAGACAAAGGGAGAGTGCACAAAAGATTGATGGGGCACGGGTTGATAGGCCTTGCTTCCGATCTGTATTTTATTGTTAAGAACTCAATAACTATAAATAATTGAAAGTTTGTCCAAAAAAAAAAAAACATGAGAAGAAAAGCAGGCAGGATTTGGTATGCCTGTGACCCTGCCAAATTGAGGGGACGTGGTCCCAGGACCAAATGGGACATCAGGATAGGATAGGATAGGATAGGATAGGATAGGATAGGATAGGATAGGATAGGATAGGCTTAGGGCCCCCCAGATTTAGACTTCTCACTTTGGACAGTCTCAGTTCCTCTCAGATCGTCAGTCTCCCCTCTGACAAGTGTGATTGCCGATGGTTCATCGTGACTGTCAGTCCGGGGGTTTGAAATTCACCATGGAGACAAATCTCTGCAGGACCGTGAGGGTTAGTCTGGATTGATTGAGGTGGGAAAACCCAACCTGTCGTGGGTGCCACCATTTCATGGGCTAATGTCAAAAACTGAGCGAAAAGGAGCGGGCGAACCGAGCCTCATCCTTTGTCTTTGCTTTCTTGATTGTGGATGCCAACCGAGATCGGCTGCCTCAGACTGCTTCCGCCACACTTCCCCACCGCGGCAGACTGGACCCGCAAGCTGGGAACCGGAATATACTCTTCCTTCCTTAAGGCCTTTCTCTGGGACATTTTATCACAGCAACAAGACAAGTAAGGAAGATAGTAACAAACCGATGCTATGCTACAAGCCCCACCCCCACAAATCCTTCTCCCTTCCAGGCTCGGCTGCAATCCCACCCCTCCTCCACCACTGCTTTTTTTCTTGTCTCTGATGTCTGCTCTGACTTCACACTCCCAGCTTTCTCCTCGGGGCCCTGTTCTCTTGCCATTCCACATTCCAGATGTGTTTCTTCTGTACTCACTGTCTTCCTGCCTAAGGAGGAAGCGCCTAGAGGGCATAATGGTTTTTTTTTTTCTGTGCTGAATTCAATATTGTATCCCAAGAATCTAAAAATGTTTTCAGCACATTGTAAACACTCAATAAATACTTGTGGAATGAATGAACGAATGAATGAATTTCAGAGCCTCTCTGCAGATCAAGCAATCTTTAATTCCAGACAGAGTAGCGCTGCCATCTGGTGCCAGAAACTTGAATTGCAAGTATAAATTCCAGGGCGAGAAGACGCAAGACTCCAAGGGACCAACCAGTCTTGTCGGTTGAATCTATTTCATGTTTCATGTACCACCACCTAACTTTAAACATCTCAAAGACTTTTTTCTTTTTGCCTGTTTTATGCCCCGATTCTGCAGACCATTAGGTGATACCTGGCCAACCCCACTAGGTTTTGCTCTGATGCTTCTAAAATCAGTCATGAGCCAGAAAAAATTCTCCAGAAAATGGAATCACGAAAAGGGAGCTCAGCCCTGAAAGCAGAGGAAAGAAAAAGTGGGATGCAGGACCACGGGGGATGAGGGACCATTGAAAAAGCCTGAGCCCAGGGAGCGGAGGGGAATGCCAAAAGCCTTGAGACTAGACCTTGTTCCAACTTGACTATGAGCCTGCTTTGGTCTCTTCTACAAGATGACATTGGGCTAAACGGGCTTTAGACCCTAAAACCCTGACACTCCTAACCAGGAACAGAAAAGCCATAGTCCCTCCATTTTCTGAAGTGAGGCTACTCCAGCATCCTAAGTTGAGGGGCTCCTCATTTAGGGGCAAGTGTTCCAAGATTGTGGGGGCCTCTCCATGAAAGCTGGAGTTTCTTCTCAAAGCCTCACCCCTGCTTGGGCTCAGCATTCATCAGCTGGAATCACATGGTTCAGGGATGTCAACACCATGACAACAGGATCCTCCCCTTTCTCCACGCAGACATGTTGGATTTGATCCTTTAACTATCTAATGGTTGTTTTAAGCTGACCGCTGGCTCTCTCTGGGCCTCTGTGGTCTACACTGGCAAGGTGCGATGGTCCAGCCCCTCTGTGGTCTACACTGGCAAGGTGCGATGGTCCAGCCCCTCTGTTCTGGTTGATTACCCCGGGAGACGAAGCCTTGGCTGTTGAGGATGCAGGAGCCTCTGCATGCCACTCCTTCTGACAACAAAAACAAGCTAAAACACAGGTGAATTATGAGTTTTCTGTGAAGACATAACAGTCAAATTCCCCTGTGCAGGTAAGAACAAAAAAAATGCAAAATTAGAATTTGACCAAGAAGTAAAGTGATTTTTATAATATTTTATATTCTTATATATCGAGCTAAGTAAAACATTTTGCTATAATTAAGTTTTCTTCAGTTAACTTGTACTTTAAAAGGTGGCCAATAGTAATTTCTACATTACATACATGTTTCTCTTTAAACTTCTATTGGGCAAAACTGCATTAAAGTGTGTGTGCTTGGGTCAGATATGGTGGCAGGCATGAGGCAGAGGCAGGCAGAGCTCTGTGAGTTCAAGGCCAGGTTGCTCTACATAGAGACCCTGTCTTAAAAAAAAAAAAAAAAGGAAAAGAAGTGTTTGTGAGCAGGGCCTGGTCCTCGTACGTCCTCAGACACGTAATCCTAATACTAGGGAGGCTGATAAGGAGAGCCGCCACAAGTTCAAGGGTAGGTTACAATAGTGAGATTCCATCTTTAAAGAAACGTGTGGTGGGAGTGGCCATGAACGCCTTTGATCCCAGCTCTGGGAAGGCAGCCACAGGCAAATCTCTGAATTTGAGGCCAGCCTGGTCTACAGAGTAAGTTCCAGGACAATCAGGGCTACACAGAAAAACCCTGTCTTTACAGGGAAAAAAAAAGTGTCTGGGGACCGAAGATGTACATATTATCAAATAAAAAGTTATAGAAGGTCATTTTTTAATATTATGCTATATTAGGTCCTGATATACCAGACCAAAAATCAAAGTGGAGTAGCTGTACTAAAAGTCAACCCAGAATTGTTATCTGACCTCCCAAGAAATCAGGAGAGATGATAGATTTCCCAAGCAATCGGCATAAAAGTGAAATTTTCCTCTGCCCTAATTTTTACTTGAAAAAAAAAAAGATACCCCAAATGGCCCATTTTCTATTGGTCTGTCTTGCTGTCCCCATCTTTCAGGGTAAGTACCTTTGAAATCACCAATCTCAGCCTGGTGGGATGGTACACAACTCTAATCCCTGCACTTAGGATGTTGATGTAAGAGACTCAAGGTGAGAATCCTGTCTTAAAATCAAAGAAATGGCCAATTTACATTGTCTTGTTTTTGCTTTCTCCAGCCCTTCTCTGTTGATAAAACATCTTTTCTTTTTTGTTTTTATTTTATAGAATGAAATGTTGTTGATTCTAGAGTGGACAATATAACAAATTAAGAGTTCTAAATTGTAATTTTGTCAAATGACACTTTATTTTTTGTTTTTCGAGATAAGGTTTCTCCCTGTAGCCTTGGCTGCCCTGGAACTCTCTCTGTAGACCAGGGTGGCCTCTAACTCTTAAAGATCCATCTGCCTCTGCCTCCTGAGTGTGTGGGCCACCACTGCCAGGCTCAAATGATACTTTATAAACACATGAAACAATAGACACTGTCGCAGGTTGAATGCGGATTGATGCTACATTTTCCTTCAGTCACTAAGAGTCAAAGGAAGGAGGGAAGTGAAGGCGGGATGAACCATGTTGCATAGGGAGAGGATGTGGTTGGGGTAAGGACATGGAGGTCTGTCCTGGTGATGGATTCAATGTGCTAAGGGAGAAATAACTACATGTGGCAAGATGCAAGAGCTTAGGGGATCTCAGGAAAATGTGAAAGAGTGAGTTATTGTTTCCAGCCCTGTGTCCAGTCACGCCACCATCATTTTATCCTGTGACTCAAAGCGTAGAGGGGAAAGAGGAAGGCGTGTCGGCACCCCCTGAGGTGAATGCTGGCGATATGGATGCCATCCCCTCCCAGACCTAAGATCTTCTGAACTCCAGATCACAATGCAAATTCAAACCCAGGCCAAATATTTCGCCGGATTTGTCTAGAACGAAGGCCCTGAGCAAGACACATTGTCTAGGCGTCCTGGGGTTAAAGGTTCAGGCTCCATGGTTGGAATTGCTCTGTTCTGGCTATGGCCCCAAAGGCTCAGCTTCCCTGCTGAAGCCTGGTTCAGGCAGTTTCTTTGGGGCTGTTGACCTGGGTCCTGGGCAAAGTCATGGAGGAAAACACATGTTCCTGCTGAGATGAATTCCTTCCATCTGGACATTAATGCCTTTGGCGGAAAGAGGCCGTGGGGACCGAAAACATGAAGCTGTAGCTTGAAAGTGCTTGCGTTTGCATTTTGCAGAATTTCTGGTCTGGCTATCCTAGGTCAACAATGACTCTTCCTCTGTGGTCCTAGGGACCGGCTGCCATGAGCTGGGGGAGGGGCTGCGGTTGAGTCCAAACTGGATATCGAGTCAGTTTATGAAAGGCCAGCTGTGCTTCCCAGCCCAGGCCAGAAGACTAACTACCCTAAGACTGGACCAAGAGGAGTCCATTCTAGCTAACCAGAATAGGTTAGCCTAGAAACTAGTGGTGCTGCGCTAGAGGGACGGTTCAGAGGTTAAGAGAAGAGCACTTGCTACTCATCCAGAGATCCTGAGTTCTAGTCCCAGCAGCTACATAGGAGGTTCACAACTCTCAGTTAACTCCAGCTCCAGGACATGGACATTGAATACCTTCTTCTGGCTTCCTCTGGAACCTGCACATACAAGGCAAATATTCACACAAAACTCATCATATATAAATAAAATAATCTAAAAGAAGGAAGGGATGGAGGGAGGGAGGGAGGAAGAGAGGGAGGGAGGGAGGGAGGGAGGGAGGGAGAGAGGGAGGGAGGGAGGGAGGGAGGGAGGAGGGAGGAAGGGAAGGGAGGGAAGGAAGGAAGGAAATACTGAGGCTTTGGTCTTGCAAGTCCCTTGCTTCTCCTGCCCTCCTGGTGGGAAGGTCTTGGGTGACAAGAGCATTTGTCACCATGCTCTCAGGGGCCATGCCTGTTTGATTCCAGAAGGAAGAAGACGCACAGAAAGTCCTTTGTGAGAGCCTACCTGTACCCAATACTGAAACACGAAGGAGCGCATGACCCAAGAATCACTACATCTCAGAACAGAAAGACCTTCAAGAACCCACAGGAGGTGCTGGAGAGATGGTTCAGTGGCTGAGAATACTGACTGCTTTTCCAGAGGACCTGGGTTCAGCTCCTAGCACCCAGTTCACAATTGTCTCAAAGTCCTGCTTCAGGTGATTGGACACCCTCTTCAGGCCTCTGCAGATACCGGGCATGTACGTGGTACACAGACATATATGCAGACAAAACACTCACATGTATAAAATAGCAATAATAATAATAATAATAATTTAAAAAAACCTATAGAAGTCAAAATGCCTTTTCAAAGTGGGCAGTGGTTCTTGTCCTGATTAGTTTTTTGTTGTTGTTGTTGTTTTTATCGCCAACTTAACCAGAACTTAGAGTCACCTGGAATGAGCGAACCTCAGTTAAAGAGTTGCCTCTATCAGATTGGCCTGTGGGAATGCTGGTCGTCATTTTCTGGGATGCTCATGTGGGAGAGACTAGCATATGGTCAGTATCGTCCCTAGGCTGGTGGTCCTGGGCTGTGTAAAAAAGCCTGCTGAGCAGGAGCCAGGGAACAAGCTAACAAGCAGCCTTCTTCCGTGGCTTCTGCATCCAGGTCTTGGTTTGAGTTCCTGCTCTGATCTTCCTCAATGATGGACTGTGATCTAAAAGTGTAAGCCAAATTAACCCCTCCCTCCCCAAGTTGCCTTGGTCAGAGGCTTTATTATAGCCGTGGAAAGTCAAGCCAGCAACAACATCTCTGGGCACTCAACACAGCTTCTGACCTCTGGGCACATTTTAAAGACACAGCCAAGACATGCCTTGGAAGATGGGTGCAGGACTCACGGAGGTACTAAAGCATGCAGCCTATGCAAGGGCCATTGTGTGCTGAGCTGGGCTGACAGGACTGGCATAGGACACTGGCTTAACTGGAACCAGGCAGGGAAGACCCCTTGGTTAAGGGCGCTGAAATAAAGCATATGAGATCTGCAGTCAGAAAGAAGAAATGGGGGTATGTGGCATGATAATAATAAATTAAAAAATAAACATCCATAATTTTAAACTACTCATGAGATTGAGGCAGGAGGTCCAAAAGTTCAAGGCCAGCCTTGGCTACTCAGTAAACTCAAGGCTAGCCTGGGCACCTTAATAAGACATTGTGGGGTTTTGTTTTGTTTTGTTTTTTAAAAAAAAAGAGAGAAGGAGGTAGCTGGGGATGTAAATCAAAAGCAAAGTGCTTGTCTAGCATGCATGAGGTCCTAGGCTCAGTCTCCAGTGCTATGGGAAGATAGGAAGGAAGGAAAGGAAGAGAGAGAGAGAGAGAGAGAGAGAGAGAGAGAGAGAGAAGGAAGAGGGAGGGAAGGCAGACAGGCAAATTTTCCAACCTCTATTCTAAAATACTAAAGTCTGACGTCTAAAATTCCCACCACTCATTTTCACGTGGAAGGATTAAGATGTGTGTTTTGTAACTCCAGTTTTCAGAGCGAAACATTGTTTGTTGAGATAAAATGCACGAACTGGGCTTAGGATACAAGATTTGGAAACATCGCACGACACGGAGAAAAGGGGGGAACAGACAAACTCTACCAGTGTCAAATATTTGGCCAAAATGGAGCCAGTCCAGCCAGCAGCTGCCAGGTCAACAAGAATGTGCTGGGAACACGGAGGGGAAAGTCTTTATCATGTTGATCATAGGAAAGTCCTAACACTTCCCCCTTCGGTTTCCCTGAAGCCCAGCCTCGTGAACAGTTCTCCAAAGCCTACAGAGGAGTGAGGTTGTGCTTCCTGTGCTGTGGTCTGGCTGGCTCCTGCACCTGGCAGTGAGTGACCCACTCTTCCTTCCAAAGACCCCATAGGAGAAAAGTCCTTGAGGATGCTGCGTAGCAAGATTGTTAAAAGATACCAGACTCTGGAGGCAAACTGCCTAATCTAGAATCTGCCTGGATCTATGACCTCCAGCTCTCGGAAGCCATTTCTTGATTCTCAAACTGAGCTGATGATACACCTACGTCACGGTGCGCCATGAGGATCACACACGTGGAGCCCTTGGACCACACACTACGCTTGATGAGTGTCGTTTTTACATGATTTATTTTATTTTATTAAGTTATGCACATGTGTGTGTTTGTGTGTAGGTGTGAGCATGTGTGTGAGCTCCTGAGGAGGCCAGGGGTGTGGGCCTGGAACTGGAGTTTCAGGTCGTTGTGAGCGGCCTGCAGGGGTGTTGACCACAGAACAGGGATCCTCTGCACGAGTGACCCTTTACCCACGGAGCCTTCTCTCCAGCCCCTGAGAAAGGCACACTCTCATCAATCACTCTTTTTCTGCCACCAGCTGAAGAAACCGTTGTCTATCTAACAAGAACAACTTGAACATCTTCCCTCTATTCGTTCAGTAGGTCCTTGGGCCTAAGCTAGGAAGAGGATTTTATAAGGAATATAAAGCCACAAAGAGAGCTCGGAAAGCCTTCCTGTAAGACAGGAGACATAGCCACAAGGGATGCAGTAAGTGACGTGGACAAGCCTACGTGGCAAATCTCCAAGGTTGCTATGTAATTTATGATTAAATTAGGTCACAAGCAACTGAAAACCCAAAATGATGACTTAAATAAGATAGACAACCTTTTCCCCCTCCTAAAAACTCAGGTAAACAGTCAAGAGCTGGTCGTCAAGGGTCCAACAATGGTTAAGGGTCCAGGCCATTCACAATACACAGCTTCTCCAAAACCATCCAGTAGTGGTTTTAACTCCATCCTTGCCTTCTGTAACCCCTTCACTATCTTCACCATAGCAACACTCAGCAGAACACACCTAGGACCATTCTAACTACTTTTCACCTATTAACACATGTACTCCTCGTAAGAGTCCTGCCACATAGACAGCCTTTGACTCCCAGGCAACTGAGGCACAAAAGAATTATGTAAGCTCTCCAGGGTCACACAATTTGTGCATAGCCAGGTCAAGATTTGAACTTGGGCCATCCGCTCCAGAGGTTTAAAGCAATCAGCGCTAACAGGTACACACCTCAGTGCCTGACTGGGGCAAAAAGATGTATTTAGGGACAAGCCAAAAAGGGTATTATCTCCTTAAGTGACGCTTTGCTGGAACTTAGTCACATGTCTGGGACAGATGCAAGCAAGGCTGTGAAATGTAGCCTTTGTTTGAGATATCAAAGCATTGGGAATTTAGGACTAAGAAAGACTAGGAGATATTGGGGACTGTCCTGTGGTTTTGGTATGGATGTCTCTAAACATATCCATGAAATGTGTTTATTTTTTGTTTATTTGTATGTGTGTGCATGCATGCGTGTGTGTGTGTGTGTGTGTGTGAGAGAGAGAGAGAGAGAGAGAGAGAGGGGTGTGGGTGCGCAGAGAACAACTCTGTGAATTGATCCTTTCTTTCCACCTGTGTGCAAGTCCAGAGGTCTACCTCAAGCCACCAGGCTTGCACAGAAAGTGCCTTTGCCTACTGAGTCATCTTATCAGTCCCTAAACACAGCCTTTTACCAAAATTAGGGTACCTCAGGAATCATTCTGTATCACACGACTCCTGCTTCTGTGTCTGGAAATGCTAGTGAGGGTGTCTGAACTAGAATCAAGAGGTGGAGCGCCGTGGGGAGCAGCAGGGTGAGGTGGGGGAGCACATCTTTCCATACTGAACTGTAGCATGTACCTGTGAGTTCCAGCTAAACCTACATCTACAAAATAAAAGCAGGGTGTTTGGCGTGAGATACTTGCACTGCCCAATACACTGCCCACATAGTATTACCAGATGCTAATGTCGGGATCCCAAGAGCCTGTTACATCCCTTGGGCTTGGGAGCTGTAAGGCTTGCCAGTGTGTTTGTGGTGCAACCTCCAGGTTTGATCCTGTTCGCTTCTTACAATTATCCAGTTGCCTTCAAAGGATTTTCCTATAAGAACCAGGTAGATATGGAAGGGCTGCTGTAGAAAAAAAAAACTGCAATGGGAGTGTGGGGGAGGAAGAGACTGGTGCAGCTCAGGGAACTGGTGGAAGCATCACCTGGAATCTTCAGACCGGCACGTGACGTACTCACCACACGCCAGCCTCCATCCCAAGTGCTTTCCACAATCTCCCTTTCTCTGTATAACAGCTGGTGGGGCCAGGCTACTATTCCCTCGTTGTAGAGATGGGTAAAACAAGGCGCCTAGGCTAAGGAATGGACTAGCTCCGAGGTCAAACTTACAGAGCGGTATTAGAGAGACCTGGGTCTGGGTAGTCTGGTTATAGATACCATGCTCCTAACCAACCTCTGGGTTGGGTGGTATGTGATGTCTGACTGAGCCTTGGACAGGGGAAAGGACTAGAATGGACAGAGACAGCTCTGTCTAGAGCAGTGACTCTCAACCTTCCTAATGCTGCGACCGGTTAACATAGTTCCCCCACCATGAAATTGTTTTTGCTGCTCCTTCGTGACTGCAATTTTGCTACTGCTAAGAATCATAATGTAAATATCTATATTCGACCTGTGCAAAAGGGTCATTCAATGCCCCCGCCAAGGGATCACACCCCACAGGTTGAGAAACGTTGATCTTGAGGAACTGTAATCTGAGTTCTAAGAAGCAAGGGCACAAACAGACTTGGGAGCCAGGTCCAGGGAGGACTGTGGAGTATTAGTGATGTCCTGGAGGGTTTAAGGAGCCATCAGGATTGTTTAAGCTGAGAAACAAGAGGATAACACACAAGAACGCATGCCGCCCCGCACCAGCTGGAGGGGTTGACAGAAAGATCTTGCCATAAATGGCCCAACACTTTGATTTCATGGAGAAGAGACAGGGGAAAAAAATGGAGACATGGCCTCTGGGAGGTCAGGACCTGGAGCCACCTGGTGGGTAAGAGATGAAGGAGCCAGAGGGAATTTCAAATAGGCCTTGGGCCTACTGGTGGGGCAGGACGAGATGTTGAGTTCAAGGTGGATAGCACAGACTTGAGATTCCTGCGGGACCATCTGGTGGAGAAGCTTACAGAGCAATGATGGGGGAAAAGACACAACTGTGACGTCATACACAGGGAGCCCTCGGAAGCCCCAGGTGTAGATGTTACCCTCAGGAGAGGGCCTGCTGAGCAGACTCATGAGGAGGCAATAAAATGAGTTGCCTGAGGGAGAAAGCCACCTGAGGACCGGTCCATTCATGTGGGAGGCAGTTCACAAAAGGAGCTTTGAACTAAGCATGGTAGGGGTAAGCTGAGAGCGTGAGGTTTCTGTTGGGGCTGGTCCTAGCACCCCACAGGCCCCATCAGCCGTCCTGTTGTCCCAGCTATGGCTTTAGCACTGGGAATCTGCAAAGTCAAATAGTTTAGATTTATGATGGAAAATGGCCCTGGGGACTAGGGCAATTTACTGCTCACAAACGGATTCCAACTTGTCCATTAAAGCAGCCTCCTTCCAGCCCAACACCCAGGCATGTTCACACCTCTGGTGAGGAGTCAGGCCTGCCCAGATGATTAGCCTCTGGGCTAGGCTCTCAGAGGAACTGCTGCCCGCCTGCAGGAAGCATGACAGCCTTCAGAGCCAGGGTCACAACAACCCACACTGCTGCAGAGAGAGGCCAGGCCTGGCGACAGCACGTCTGCCCCTGCCTGCCCTGGACAGGGACTTTGAGGGGGCAGACCCTGCCCCCTGGAGCGAATCATGGCCTGGTTGGGTAACAAAGGACTTTGATGCCAGTTCCCAACTCCGCCATTTAAGAAGCCTGTGGTTTGAACAGGCCCCTCTAGCCTGAGATCTTTTTTCTCTTCTGTAAATGAGGAACGATAATTCCCACCTTAAAAGGATTCTGTGATGGGGGAATGAGGTACAAGTGGCAAGGCTAAGCTCAGGGGCTGGGGCCTGGCGCTAGAAACCAGCCGGGTTCTTATTACTGACTGACCAGCAGTTTGGCCTCTTCTCCAAAGTGAGTTTAGGAGGATGTCTCCTCTAGTAGGGAGCATTTGCTGAAGGATGCTCACAGGACAATGAACAAGGAGAGAATTCTTTGTGTCTTTTCTCTACTCCTGCCCCTGTCTCCTCTCCTGGGGGAGTGGACTCCACGATAGGGACAAGGTTGGACCCTGGAGGCTGAGAAAGAGAGAGACGAGAAAATGGCCCTTGAGCCACTGGCCTTGCGAGCTTATGGCTGCCATCATCTTCTCCCAGGCTTGTGTGCATGTGGCTTAAGCTTCACCCCCATTTTCCTGACCATGTGGTCTTGGGGAGTCTGTATAACTATGGAAGTAAATGGCCAGCTCGGCAACAATGTAGAATTCTTCTTTGTGTTGCTTGATTTTCAGCTCCCTGGCCACCGACACTTACTTACCTTGGCTGTACCCACTGCCATCCCAATGTGCCATCTCTATCTCCGGAACTCACGTCATTGCGGTTATTATTTTCTTTGTTGCCATTTCTTACTTTAAAATTGCACATCAGATGATGGTGGCTCACACCTTTAATCCCAGCGCACTCAAGAGTCAGAGGCAGGTGGAACTCTGTGAGTTCGAGGTCAGCCTGGTCTACAGAATGAGTTCCAGGACAGCCAGGACTGTTTTACAGAGAAACCCTTTCTTGAAAAACAAAACAAACAACAACAAGAAAACAAACAAACAGACAAATAAAAACCAAAAGATTGAACAAGGAGCTGGGAAGGAGAAACAGATGGGGTGGGGTGGGTTCCAGGGTTTCTGTATTCCCACCCTACATTCTGTTGCTGGTTTACCTCCCATCCCCACTGATCACTGAGCAACATGAGAAGAAACTACCCAAGGGAGACAACCCCCACCTCCCAAGCCCTTGACCCTCGTGCCCCATCCTCAGGCAGATGGGAGGTGGAGTTCCAGTGCAGCCTCTCAGGGAGATAAAAAGCACCCAGCTGTGTTCCAGGGTCCCATCCTCCTTCTCCTCTGATGCTCACTCCCAGAATAAGGCTCATTATCCAAAGTGGTCAAAGCCCAAACCACTCATCCCCACAGGTGGGTCATGGGGAAGGGGTTTGGGATTGGCAGCAGACTTGGTTCCTGCCCTGAGAAAAGTTTTCGGTGTGTGTGTGTGTGTGTGTGTGTGTGTGTGTGTGTGTGTGTGTGTTATGTGCGCGCACATGCACATTCGTAACCAGAGAGATCTACGATTCTGGAAACAAATACTATGGATGTTAGAGAGGCCTGTGTGTACTGCTCTGTTCCAGAAGGGAGGAGGCAGAGTGGCCAGCCCCCAGTAACAGTCAGGAGACTATGTCTCCACGAAGTGGCTAACCTTGACCAACTAGGACCAAGGTGGGCCATCCCTGCTCATAGCTGTAGGGTTGTGACTGGACCTGGGGAGGGCTATGCTTGAGTTTTGTTTTTTCTGAGTCCATCTGGCTACTCAGCATGAGGCCAATGCGGGCTTGCCCTCAGCTGACCGCTGCCCTTCCTCTTGGTGCAGCTCTGGTTGGAGTTTCTTTCCAGACTCTCTTATTTCCCTCACAGCACATGGCCCCTCTCTGAGAGGTCCCTGTGGCCCCCATATTGGTGGAGTGACTGAGCCAATGTTTAGTCAACAGAAATAACCTCTCAGAATGGATCTTTCCAACTCCCTGGTGTTTGTTTTGTTTGCTTTGATTGGGAGTTTGTGGGAGTGGGGTGGCCAGGAGGCTATTGTCTTTGGTCCCCCCCACACCAACCATAATCCTCAGAGGGAGTTGAAATCCTGGGCCTCAGGCCTCTTCTGCTGTGGGAGCCGCTTCAATTTTAAGAACTGTAAGCAAACAGATTCCTTATCTCCCCATGAACTCCTCCATGTGGTGGAGGCCCCCGGAAGCCCAGACAGATAGGGATTGAAGGATAAATTAGGTATTGGGGATGTTGACGTTGATGCTGGGCCGTGTGAGTTTACCCATATCTTGGTTGGAGGCAGGAAGGAAGATGGCTTGGGACAAATCTGTGGAGGAGGGAGGATGGTCCAGCCATTACTGATCTTACACTCAATTCCAGCAGTCTCACATTCACCTCCAGGGACTCTACATGTTTTAGGGCTCTTCCTAGAAACCCTCCCCATTCCCATCCTGTCCCCAACACTGAGGGCAACCAGCAATGCTTGGTCCTATACACCTAACTGATCTCCTAAAACAGAGTGGAGACCAGAGCCGCTATGCCCTTCCCTCAGCCCCACCCTGCCCAACACAACCCCACTCTCCAGCTCTGCCAAGGCACGGGAGGAAACCGAGAGTGTGCCACCCGAGATAAACGCTTCCGTCTGATTTTGTGGTTCAGCTGAAGCTGTGTTCTTAATTGTCCAAATAAACAGTTGCAACCTGGAGGCCAGGATGTGCCAAGGCATGCCACTTCCATTTCTAGCACCAACTGCTGCTGGGGATACACACCCGCTTTTCCAAGTCAGGACTGGCTCTAAACGGTGCCCAATGGGCCACGGCAGCCAGCAGGCAGAACTTTACCAGTCCAAGTTGTGCGAGACCTTTCCTTCAGTTCTGTTACCTACTCCTGGACGACCCCACTGAACTAAACTAGTCCCCCTTTCCACAATACACATGGGCCTTGGTTTCTGTACCTTTGAAGAAACAGACTAGGACCACCGTTTTCTCTTTTTGGTTGTGAGCTTAGCCTTTACCAGGTGAGCCATCTCTCCGGCCTCCAGCTGTACTTCCCAAAACACACGCCTTTCAGCATCAGCATCATCTGAGAACTTACTGGAAATTCACGTCCTCGAGCCCCATCTGACTAAGCCAGAGCTCTCCAGGCAATTCCAACTTACTATTAGGAGACATGTAGATGTCTGTCCAGCCTTTACATTTTGTTTGCAGTGCTGGGAATGAAAGCCGTGCCCTTGTGCATACTAGGTAAGCGCTCTGCCCCCAGCTCTGACAGTTAATGAGCTTTAGGTCCTGTCCCTGTGATAACTGTGGTGGGCTTCAAAGGAGCTAACACCAGCAGAGCTTTCGGATGACCTGAACTCAGCTCGTGGGCCTGTTGCATTCTGGAAGCTGCTCTGGGCTCAGGCTTCTTGTTTCTGCAAATGATCTGGGATCATAACAGCCCAGAAGAACCTGGCCTGGCAGTCCCCAGTGCCTGCCACACGGTTAAACCGGCAGAATCTTCCCTTCATGCAGACCATCCGAGCAGATCCTAGGGAACTTTTGAGGTGGCAAATGTCTAAGAAGAAGACCATACTGGCTGTAAGGGTCCCAGGCATTACTGAAAGAATAATTTATTTCAAATTCATTTCCCTGCCACCAACTTCTCCAAGGAGAAGGTCCCCTACAGAGATGCCAGCTATGAGGATGTGGCTTCTCCACGGGGAACTTATGTGTGCGGGAGGGCAGCTGGGAATTCCTGGCTTAAAGCCAAATCCTGGATCTATCCATCGTGACATTCTCAAACTGTCCCAACACAACAGCCAGGCTCTGTGGCTTTGCTTCCTACAAAGTACAGGGTAGCATCTAAGCTGAAACTGCAGGACAGATGTGGGCAACGATGGGCCACAAGGAAGCTGGGTCCTGAATCTAGCACGGACAGAGAGACTACAGGAAACTGAGGAAGGGGCCAGACCGGCTAAAACCTGTTAGAGCCTCTCATCATTCTTCCAATGGCTGCAAGAACTGCTCGTGATGGGATGAGAAGAGCTTGACAAAGCAGATTCGGGGCCCAGGACATGCTATGTTCCCACCAAATTGGAGAACCATTTGAACCCCAGGCTTCTCTGACAACTGAACTCTCAGGGGCCTGAATGAAGGTGGTAGCAAGTCACTGGTGTCGAAGAGGGAAGGGAGGAGGTGAACTGGGCTGACCGACACATCTGTCACAAATCACTGGGAAGGCTCACACAAAAACTCACTTTAGACCCAAGCCTTCAGGTCTGTTTTGGGAAAGCTGAGTAATCGCAGGCACATAATCCTGCCCACCAGGAGATTTTTTTTTTCCTGCCTGATTCCAAGTGGGAGCTTTCCTGCCTGGTTCCAAGTGGGAGCGAGAAAGGCTCTGTATTCTCTTAAAGGGGAAAAGCCACCTTCGTTCAATGTCGTTTGGCTCACTGGGGGCTCAGATTAAGAGCTATGGGCACTTGAAGCTGGTGCAGAAATGGGCAGAGGAGGTTTTGCCCCCTCAAAGGGAGCGGCAGGAGCAACTCTCCCAGACTTCACTACTAGGTCCTTGAGCAGCCAATGGCCTGCAGAAGCTTAGCAAGCAGCCTGTGCAGGATCCCCTGAAGACTTCAAGACCTGTCACCTGTCCCACTCACTGGGGGTAGAATGAACCCAGCCTGCCCTCCATAAGCTGCCAGCTTCCCACTCAGGACTTGGATGGGAATGAGGAGTGCACGTACTTGGCCTATGAAGGGTCCTTATTTGGGGCACAGCGGTGGCCCAGCACACAACCACACACACACACACACACACACACACACACACACACACGTGCACGCACTCTGTGATTTCAGTCACTACACCCGCCACATCCAAACAGCTTCAGATGATGTCCAGAGGCCCTACAGCTCACAACTGGGAAGACGGTGTGTATCCTCCATCATTTCATAGATGTGTTCACTTGGTTGGGTGGCAGGAGAGGAGGTACACATGAGAAAACATTTTACAAGTCATGCTACGAAAGAAGAAATCTTTTTCTGATCTCGGGACAAAAGAAGCAATGGTCTAGATGTTCAGCCTGAACAGCCAGTCCCTCTCAGAGGGGTCTGCTCTCATGACCCCAGCAGTCGTTCCTTCCTGGTCCCTCATTTCCACGTGGTATGGATAATGACGGGTAGATCCTAGGGCAATTTTCTGGACTGTTTTGATGAACCACCTCCTGGACCACCTCTTAAACCGCCTCCCCACTCATCTTTGGCAGCCCTGAGTTGCAACAGCCATGAGCTATCTCTTTAAGAGTGCCCTGACAGTTTGTTTAACAGATTTGTTTGGGTCTCAGTGGGAAGAAAGAATAAAGATAAAAGCTGATTGGAAAGCTAGAAGGAAAGAGGCAGGGGGAGTGTGTGTGTGTGTGTGTGTGTGTGTGTGTGTGTGTGTGTGTGTGGAGGGGGCGTTGCAGAATGCAGATAAAGGAAGATTAGCAAAACTGGTCCAGAGGAAGAATTTATTTTTGCAGCAAGGATTCCAGTTCCCCAGGGACAGTTTCCATTGAGTAAGTTAATCACCAAATCATGCTTAGGTTGGGTCAGATACAATTCCCTCAGTTCAACTGAAGGAGGCCAGGGCTGTGCTGCCAGCACCCTGACGCTTCAGGCTGAGGCAGCAGTGGAGCAGAGGGGTCTAGTGCAGAGTGATAACATTGGCATTGGAAGGAAGCCAGAGTTACCCAGGCATTGCATTGCAGCAGAAAATAAAAGCTTCCCCCTGGGCTCTGTGCACAGGCTCCAAGGCACCCAGGTACCCTGTAATTGTTTGCCTTTTTTGTCGTGGACACCTGTGCACATAGGTCTGCAGGAGCCCTGTGTTCTTGGGGACCAGTAAGACATTGCAGGGAGTAAGGTCACGCCCTACTCAAGCGTGCAATGTGAGGTGGGTTTCAGGAGCCTCTGTTTCTGGTATGCTAGTGGATCTGTTCCCTGAGGGGACAGGAGAGCTATGGCTGGTGACCAGGCAGAGAGATGACAGAATGGACGGAGTGAGATCTGTCACCCTGGAGGCCATAACAGGTCTGGGCAGGCCGAGGGAGAGGGGGGTTTGAGGGTGGCTTTAGTAGAGTTCAGAGTCCAAAGACAGGGCTGTTGACAATGAGTTCACAACAGAGGGAGAGCGCCACACCCACCCCCTTCCTTGCCCAGTCCTTCCTGAACGGAGTGCTCCACCGTAGGCATGGATCTACCCATGCTGGCTCCGAGCGGGTGATCTTGTGACAGGGAGCAGCCTGGGATCAGGCTAAGGTTGCTATCTAGCTTGTCCCTGGGACAGGCAGAGCTGGCCAGGTCCCTGTTAGGGAACAAGTGAGCTGGGCTATTCTTGGACCTTTCCTGCCGTGTTCTGAGGACCTGCCTGGCTCTCAAGCATCCCCTAGCAATGGAGAAGACACTGGGCATCCCAGCCTCTTGGCCTGGGTGTTAACACCTCGCCTGGTCACACATCCCATTCCTCAAAGCCCCTTCCTCTAGGAGCAGGCTGCCTCTGTCTTCACTGTCACGCCTGACTAGAGAAGATACTACTTAGGGAAAGGTTTCAACTGTGCCATTCAAGTTTCTCAAGGCAAAATAATCACCCAACAGAAAAGTGGGTGAGTATTTTGCCTCTAGAAACTCAAAAGGAATCACACCACATGCTTGGTTTTAGGGGTAGGACCAGAGGACTGCTCCTAGAATTTTACCCATTGTGCAGGAAGCCGATGCCACATACACACCCTCTGTCACTGATCAAGTGTTTACTTGTCAGGCACAGGGACTTGTACAAAAGGCCAATATAAGAATTGTCTGTCGGGCCATAGCCAGGGAGGATGGAAAGGCCATATCCAAGACTGACCGACTTCCTGGTGAGCTCTCCACCCAATGCCAGCGAGAGGGAAGAGCTTACAGCAGTTCAGGCAGGACAAGAACCTTTGGACCACTGCCCTAGGAAGAAAGAGCAATGGCAAAGCATCACTGGTAGAGCCAGAGTCAAGCCTAAAGACTCGGTGCTTCAGAGGCTGAGGAGTGAGGATAGGAGTTCAAGGCCAGGCCAGCCTTGATGGTGTGGTGAGGAGACCCTGCTTCATAAAAACAACAACAACAACAAAAAAAAAAAAAAACACACCACAAAGGAAAACCGCACCATGGTGTCAAACCCAAGTTCCCAGGGCTCCAGAAACCCTTTCCCAGTATGCTTGGCAGGAGGCAAACTCAAGTGTCCTTAGGTTCCCTCCTTCCTGCCTGGCTTTCAAGGTGCCCCTCTTAGATTGTCCCTAGCTCCATAAACCCGCCTCTGTGTGTGTGCTTATGCATGTGCGTCTCTCTCTCTCTGCTTTTCTCTCTCTCTCTCTCTCTCTCTCTCTCTCTCTCTCTCTCTGTGTGTGTGTGTGTGTGTGTGTGTGTGTACATGCACACAGGAGGAGAGTAGGCTGGTGGGGAGCGGGAGGAGCATCCGTTTGTCCAAATAGACCTCCTGAATGCTTTTAAGGGCCTGCAGTTAGATGAGTAAATATTTTCCCTTTCAGATGAAAGGGTGCAATCACACCCCCCCCCCGTTTTTTAATTACTTTAATTAGAAAAGATTGCCTTAATCTTTTACTTATCTACACTATTGTGGGAACTGCCAGAAAATGAAGTGCAAGGAAAACAGGTGGCGTTTGACCTTTGCCCTAGGCATCTTGAATTTCTTCTCCACTGGTAATTAAGAAGAATCAGGGGAAGTTCCTTGCAGAATCTAGGAAACAAAAACACACAGAGAATGGTAGATACAAGGGCATGCTTGCTACACACACACACACTCACTCACACACACACTCACTCACTCACACACACACTCACACACATACACTCCTGCCTACACATGTGTCTGAATGGAAAGAAAAAGGGACCCTAGAAAGTGCTATCTAACTACGAGGCAGCGTTCAGGCTCCCAGCCTGAGGTGGTTTAATGAGTTTCCCAGGGTGGCCCAAAATGATTAATTAAGCAGACAGCCCCCCAGCCCCCTCCCCAAACAACGGAAACCATAACGGTCTGTTTGGGGAGGGAACAACAGGGCCCCTTGACTCCAGAGACCGTTGAGGACGTGGTGTAAGAACAAGGAGCCCCAGATAAGGCCAACAGCAACTGCCTGTAACAGCCACCAAGCCCCAAGGTTCCTTCTGCCCCAGCCCTGTCTAGAAGGTCTTGGTCTGGCTACTGGGTTCCCCGTATCACACTGTCCTGGTCCCAGGGCACTCTTGAGAGGATATTGAAGAAGGCAAGGTTGTGGCTGGTCCCCATCCCTTTCAGAGGCCCTACCTGTGACCATTCCTGGACTCACTGATGGACACTAGGAAGGGGTTCTGGTGTTCCCCTGGGTGGGATGGACAATGAAATATGAATGACAGGAACAGAGAAAGAATCAGGGGTTTACCCTTTCAAGCTGCAGGGGCCTTCAGAGCCCAGCATTGATTGTTCTATGTGACAGCAAAGACATCAAGGGCTCCTACGGTGGCAGGAGAACAAGGAAGCAATCAGTAGTATAAAGACAGGCTAGACACCAAGCCGGCAGTGGAATCCCCAAAGCCTGCTCTGGGAGGCCTGCTGTAAGGTAGGCAGCCCTGTGCTTGGAGAAGCTTGCTCTCTAGAGGCCTGCTTTCCAGAGACACCTCAGGGTGCTGACTCTGTAATTCAGACTGGCTGCTTCTCAGACTACTGTGGCTATGTCATCAGGAGGGTGCCTCAAGATTTCAACTGGGGTGCAGAAGGGTGACTCCTCATTCCCACAAAGGCTTGGTGTTCCTTCCCAGACAGTTGAGCCTCCCTGAGGCTGGAGCACAAGCAGAAACACCCAGCTGGGGGTGACTGCACTTGGGTTTGGGCTCTGTAAGTAGGCCTTGGGAAGGCAGCAGAAGCCTAGAGGGCTGGGAGGGGGACGAAGGTGAGGAGTGGGTGGAGCCACCGACCGTGTTTTCCGTTCTGAAGCTTCCAGGTGCTGGGGAGGGATTTCCAGCTTGGTGTTTATGCAACTGTCTGTACTGCGTGTTTCTCTACACTCTACAGGTGTTTGTCTACGCGCATGCTCCCCCCCCCCCCATGTGTCTGATCATGCCTGCAGGCGTCTGCCTCTAAACTCAGGCCATTCCTCCCAGAAACATGACTTCAGTCTCTACTTTGTGTGAGTATTCTCACCTCAGAGAATTTACTAAAATAAACCTGCTCTGAACACTTTAACAACCATTCCTGCCCCCACCCCCCACCCCCGTTTCTGTCCATGGCACAGGCACTAACACCAGCGGGTCTCCACGGTCAATTTAGGAAGCTTGGGAAAATATTGCTTATAATTAAAAGTCTAAAAGGGCCTCAATTAGGGCAGTGTTAGCCCTGCCAGGCCTGGTCCCAAATCCCACTCGGCAGCATTCCTATCCTGGCTGGGAAAAGGCCTTTGATTTACACCAAATGTTCAGTGGCCATGCTGGACTGCGTCCTGGCTCCGCCTGTCTTGCCAGCTGCCCAGGGCACTAGCCAGCGTGGGCCCCAAGGCCTGAGACCAAACCCAAGACATGGTCTTTTGTCAGCATAGGGCCCAATTTCCCAGCCTCCTGGGTCTGTAGCTCCACCATGGTTCTAAGCATCTCTTTTGGAAGGAGAGAACACTAAGTACTCCTCTAGGAGCTCTCCTGGCCAGAGGCCAGGCCTACCAAAGATGAGACATGGGTAGTACTGCGGACCACAGTTTGTCCCTGAACCCACTGGCAACATCTGCACAGGTGGGACAGAGTTGGAGACGCCTCAGGAAGTTGGCTTAGGTGTCCATCCCGCCTCATGGACTTTTGAGGAAGGCTGAGGCAGAGCTGGGCCCCAGCAGCTGGGGAGCTGGGAGCGGCAGGGGAAGGGTTACAGGCTAACTAGAAAAAACAATTACTAACGGGAAAGGCAGTGCATTCCAGCCCTGCTTAGCTGGACCGCCAGGGCCGTGGGTGGTTCTTGGATTATGCATTTCCTTGAAAACAAAAAAGGCGAGTTCAGGGCAGTTCAGCTGTGCCTGGGACCTCACTCTGGACCTTTGTTTCCAACCCCCTCAGAGCCCCTCATGCCTGCACACACGCACACCGCGTCCCCTGGCCCCCCAAACCTCCACTGGGACAGTGACAGAATTAGTGCTCCGAACACCAGCAAGCAGAGTAGAAGATGCTGGGAAGGGATGCTGAAGAAAACCCAGAATGCAGAAGGGGCCCGCCGGTTCCATGTGCAGTGAGGCCGTGGGGACATTTTTTGTCCATTTTCTCACCACAACTATGTGGAGGCTCTGCTTTGTGCCAGGTCTGAAGCTCACCCCTTGAGGGGCTCACTGGCCGGGAACCCTGGTCTCTGTATTTTCCATTGGTTGCCATAAGGAACAAAGAGAGTCCCTAAGCCTGCCTAACTAGCCTGGCTTTACCCAGAACAACATAATTTTTTTTTAAAGGGTCAATGAAATGACTTATCAGGGAATGCTGTACCACCCTGGCAACCTGAGATCAATCTCTGGAACCCACAAGAAGGTGGAGGGGAGATCCAACTACACAAATCTGTCCTCTGACTGACAGCCGCACGTATGCTGTGGCAGGCACGCCCCCCCCACCACCCCATAAACAAATGAAACAACAACCAAAAAATCACGACTGGATTGTGTGGCACAAAGGGCCAGATGCCTAGAAACAAGGCATGCCAGAGGACTATACTGAATGGGGCCTCAAAAGAAGTCTTGAGGGCGTGGTCGATGACAGGGGCTTAGACACATCTATTGCCTCCTTTGTGGGACGGACATTGGCAGGCGCTAAGCCCTCACAGAGAGCTAGCCCTTTAGGAGGGAGTTAAAGAAGCAGGGCAGCAGATAAATGTCCAGGGCTGACGCAGAGCGTGGTCCTCCGAGAGCTGGGGATGTCAGGGACCCCCAGGCCTGGGCCCAGAGAGGGGCAGGCCAGGATGGGTGCCGGCTCAGGGCACAGCACACACAAAGGCACGAAGATAGGGAGAATGGAGATACCTGGGCTAACAAAGAGTTTCTAGGGCCTGGCTCAGAGGGTGGGGCAGGGTAGGCCAGAGAGAAGGCTAGAAGAAGCGTGGGACCAGTTCACAGAAGTCACATGCTGCCTCTGAAGTCAGGGATACACAGGTTAGGCAATGGGGAGCCTGTCAGGTCCTTGAGGGGAAAGCCTGAGAAGCCTTGCGTTTTAGATAGCCTGCTCTGCGGGAAAGAGCTGCAAAGGCTGGTGGGAAGGAAGATGGGACCTGGCATAAGTCAATCAGGCATGTACAGGTCTGCAATTCCAGCTACTGGGGGGGGGGGGGGGCTCAGGAGCACTATCACAAGTTCAAGACCCATTTGGGCTACAAAGTGAATCCAACACCAGTCTGATCAACTTAGGTGAGATTCTGAATCAAAAAAAAAAATAAATAAATAAAAATAAAAAGTGAGGGCAAAGATGGCTTTGTGGCAAAGTGCGCAGGAACAGCATGCCTGAGTTTAGCTCCCAGCCGCCCACGTAAAAGCCAGCCATGGCAATCCCATCCCTGGGGCCCTCTGGCCAGCCAGTCAAGTCAAATGAGGAAGCTCCAGGTTCTGTGACAGCCTGTGACCAAAATAAATAAGTAAGTGAATAATAAGGTAGAGAATGATTGGTGAAAATACGTGCTATTGATCTTCGGCCATCACACACACTTGAACATGTACACATACACACATTTACATATAAATTTCGAAAATGAGCCGGGCGGTGGTGGCGCACGCCTTTAATCCCAGCACTCGGGAGGCAGAGGCAGGCGGATCTCTGTGAGTTCGAGACCAGCCTGGTCTACAAGAGCTAGTTCCAGGACAGGCTCCAAAACCACAGAGAAACCCTGTCTCGAAAGAGAGTTAGAGAACTAGATCAGGATAGAGCAATTGCCTAGCTTGCTTGAGATCCTGGATTCCACTTCTAGTGTTAAAGAAGACAGAAAGGAAAAAGGCTGGGTAAAGTCAGGGACTGTAACCCAGGCCATAATGGTGCATGCCTTTAATCCCAGCACTCAGAGGCAGAGGCAGGAGGATATCTGTGAGTTCAAGGTCAGCCTGGTCTACAGAATAAGATCCATAACAGCCAAGGATACACAGAGAAATTCTGTCTCAAAAAACACAAACAAAAATAGTTAGGGACTGTGGGAAGATGAGAGGACAGATATGACCGACCTTTAGAGATGTTAAGAGGATGGCTTAAAATGAACTGACTGGGGGGAGGAGGGGATGAGGACAACGTCAATGTCAAGGACAGGTCCTAGAATTATGATCTGTTTGAATGAGTGGCAAATGACAGACAGAAATCCAGAGGACGAGGAGGAGTCAGCAATCAACTTTGTCTGTGCACCCCATCGAATGTTAGGGGTGTGGATCTGAAGAGAAAGATGCCAGAATAGTGGTTTTGGAGAAGTCTAGAACTAGACATCCATGTGCTGGGGAGAGGAGAGGACCAGGGGTTGGAGAATGGTCAGGGCATGGAATGCACCCCTGCTAAATCTGAGTTCAGTCTGATTCCCAGACTCCCCTACCATGTCGCTGTGGGAGAAAGCAATTAGTCCTTGCTGTCAGAAGTGGGGAGTTTGCACCAAACTTCAGAGGGGATGGATTGGTTTGGTACATGCTGGTGTGGTTTCAAGGTCAGAAGTGCAGAGGCAGGCCAGAGGGCCAGCTTAGTTCTGAAGAGGGCCAGAGACACAGCTGGGAGTCCTTGGGAGCAGACTCCAGCACCCTAACAAAGTAGCCATGCACACAGAGGTAGCTCTTTGTCCAGAGCTGCCATTCCAGGGCATCAGGCCCTTGTTTCTTTCCATGGTGGGGGTCTCCAGAGGTGAGCGCTAAGTGACAGGAGAAGCGACTTGAGGCGGGCACCACTTCCTGCTCCCCTTCCTTTCATTGTGTTGAAGAGACACTTGTAAGTCCCTGTTTGTTGTTTTCCTCCCCACCCCACCCCTTTTTTTAAATGCCACACACGAGCCTGTTCAGACAAAGTAGCCACAGTCCTCAGGGATCACTAACTCTTGGCACTTTTCTGAGGCACCCGATAGCATCCAGATGCCCTCGTGAGTGCATCCTACCCAGATCCCAATGAACACCCCACCCTGCCTCACTCCACCTTTTACCAACCCTCCTAATCCCATTCAGGTGTGGTGAGGTCTATCACCAGAATTCCCTGAAGAAAGTACAGGGGGCAGGGCTGTAAAGAATCTATAGAGTGGGCAGACACTGCTTGTTTATCTACTTTGAATCTCCTAATGGCTCCCCTAAGGCCAGTGGCCACCTATTAGCAACCTGTTCTGTCCCCACAGGCCTGTGACAGCCAACATCCCCGCTGAGACCTTGCCCAATAGGCCCTCATCTCAGTTTCTGATGGCCTTTCCCTTCGCTTCTGTCCTCAGACTGCACAGTGACTGGGAAGTGTGGGGAGACTCAAGCCTTGATCCCGGCCCATGAGCCTGCTCATCTAGGTAGAATCACCACACACCAATTATGAATGGCAGAGGGGCACATCAGGCATAGGACACAGGACCACATAATAAGACAGCAGTGGAGCTGTGAGGCCCTGGGGACAGCCGCTTAGGGGACTGGAATGCATTAGGTGGGCGCCCTGTTGATGGCATAAGCAAGTTCGGCTTATTCTTTAATGGAAAGGGAGTGGGGGCTCGGGGGTCCACGGAGAAGAACAAATCGCAGCCCACAAGTGGTCTAGCCAGGGATGTGGGGTAGACAAGGACAGATCCAGGCCTGGCTGAGCTTCATTCCTCCCTTCCAGGACCATAATCTCTCATCTTCTCTCTCCATGCAGTTTACCCAGGAGGAAATAGACCCCTGTTTATTCCTTTGGAACTGTTTTGCCCTCAGGCCAGGCCTCCAGGTGTGCCTCCTCTTCTGGGCTCCAGGGACACAGTTCAAAGGGCACAGTGCCGCACTCCTGACTCAACTGCCTCCTCCACAAACTGGAAGACAGAAGCCCTTTGTCCAAAATTAAGTCTGAAGGCCCCTGCTGGCATCCCCACCAGACTGGCTACCAAGCCTCATGGACTCTGCGTGTCTCCCCAAGCAAGATCTGGTGCCAGGACAAAGGAAAGAGTGGGTGCATAAACAGGGGTGGGTTTGAACTGAGCCGTGCCAAGCTGATGCATGAGACAGCTTTTCTTTAGAGTGTAGATACACCTTTGTTCTTCTTCCTGCCTTGGGCTTCTGTAGAACAGGGATTTAAGATGAGAACTGTGGCTTTGATCTCTGCTCTCAGATCCTACCTGTCTTATGGGGAAACCAGAACCATCGCAGCAAACTTATTTGGGTGCCCGTGTGTGCAGTTGCTCCTTGCTGTCCCACCTATGCAGAAGGCTCCCTAGAGGAGTTACCGTGCCTCTCCCCACTGGAGCCTGCCAGCTCCCGTGGACCTCCTCCGCAGACTCTTCAAGGTGACCTCTGTCTGGAGATGAGGACAATGTGCCTGTCTGTTTTTCAAATATTTGGAGCCCGCTAAAGACCAACACATTTTTTAAAGTGTGTATAATTTGAGGGCAATTTGATCCATATGTTTCTGATTCCCTTGCACTCAAATCATCAAAATATTGATTTTTAAGAGCCATTTGATGTCTAAGGAACCTTTTTAATAAGCTTTTAAAGCTCTTTAAACCCGGAGCCTGGAGCCGGTGCCAGGGCCCCAGCTGTCCCAGAGCCAGAGCACGCCACCCTCTCCCCCAGGTCAGAGTCATTTGGACCTGAGTCCCCCTTCTCTTCTGCATGCCCAACCTTTGCCTGACCTCCCTGGCACCCCCACTCCTTTTCTCTTCATAGACTTCTCTTAGTGCATCTCCAATGCGACTCTGAGACACAGACCAAGAGGGACAGCCATGGTATCTATTTACTTTTGAAATGACATAGCATTTTATTGCAAAATGTTCTATGATGGATCCACCAAACCCTACTGAGGGATGCTTAGGCCATGTCCCACCGTATACCTCTGCATGTGTTTTTGATTATATCTTTTGGATACATTTCTAGGAATGAAAACACTGGGTTAAAGAGGACACACCTTCATGTCTTTTTATCCACAGTATTTTTTTTCCCTGAGAGATTATACCAGTTTATACTTCCACAGATCTCCCAGCCCCCTAGGAAGGCACTCAGTGGTGGGGGTCCCCCACTGCTTGTTTTCCTTCAACCCACAGTGTCTTCCTCCTTCCCTTCCCTTGTCCATCTGACCAACTCTGGCCCACACCTCAGGGTGTGGTATGTGTTCCAACAGTGTTCCTTCCCGTTCATACCATTTAGTATCTATCTTTCCTGCTAAGATTTCGGCTCCAAGAAGGCAGAGATGGGATCAATCTGATTCCCAGAGGCTCTGGCAAGGCCTCGCATGCTGCAGACGGTCACAAACCATTGCTGAACCGAGAGGAAGAGACGGCAACATTCTGTATCGATTCGGGATGAGTGTGAATCCCTCCTTGTCACCCACAGAGCGCACATCTGTGCCCTTGAGGAGAATCAAAAGGATACCGAGGCTAAAGGATACCGAGGCTAAAGGATAAGGCCTCTGGGTGAGCCCTGAAATTTAAAGATGACCGGGCGCATCTGTAGCCAGGCTGGTAGGTGCCACGGCTGGGTGGGGAAGCCCTGTGGCCACCAACCACCCCTAGTCATGCCATTCGCTGAAGCTCATTGTCACTAGCTTTGATTTGTTCCTGTGCCTTCAGATCTTTTCTCCTTCAGCTAGGGGACACTGAGCCCCTCCTTCATGGCTCTCCACTGGGCCCAGGGCCTAGAGACAGGAGCAGTGTTCCTCCTCCCAGCACAGAAACCTTGGACAGCCATGATCCCATAGGTGACAGGAAGAGCCTCCTCACAACTCTGCCTCAGAGAAACCCATCCCTGGACACACAGCCCCCTGTCCCTGGCACAGGCTGGAGATGTGTGATGGTTACAGAGCACAGACCCTCCAGAAACATCACATAACCTGAAACCCCAGGAGGAAGAACGGCCTCAAGTTCATCTCTGTTCTCTTGTCCAGTCCTGCTTCGAGTCAAGTCTACTGACTTCAACCCCTAGGTTACTAGCAAATCCAGGCTGGGGGATCTGGGCAGAAAGCACCCTAATAAGGTTATTGCTGGGGCTCAGGGTGAGAAGTTGGCTGAGTTGCTGGGCAGGAAGTTCTTTGAGAAACACAACACTTTGGCCGCTATGCACCCTCCCAGCACACACCCAGACTTTAGTGACCTGTGGCATTTTCTGTCCTCGTGATTCATTGTGGGAGGGATTCATACCAAAACGAAACTGTTCCTCGTTGTGTGTCTGCGTGTCTGTATGTGTCCGTGTACACCTGGCTGTGTGCATGTGTATCTTTGTGTGCAGGCAATGGCATTTGGAATTAACCAGAGAGTGTGTTTTCCCTGAGTCTCCCACAGCTCTTACACAGCGTTAGGCATGGGTGAATCACAAACCTTCACACCTCACCTCCGCCGGACTGTATTCTCCGAGCAGAGGGTTAGCCCGGAGTCTGGGAGTTGTACACTTGGAAAGTCCCTGCTGTGTCTGAAATGGGTGGGTCTTACCCACTCTGTTTCTAGTGCTCATTTCTGTGTAGAGAAGGGATCAGATCCAGTGGATTTTCTTTTTCCCTTCAACTCTGGAGACAGGTTGGTCTTGATTCCCTCACAAGGCCTGTTCCTCACCGCAGCCTGCTCAGTCCCTCCAGAGGCAGAGCTCAACAGACTTCTGAAGTCCCCAGTCCATTTGTAGAGGGACCTTCTGCCCTCCTTTTTCCTCCTAGGGCTCGGGGCTGTTTTGTCAAAATTCTCCAGGAACACAGGAAAAGCACAGTGGCTTTTGCTAAAACCCAGTGGGCAGGTCTCTGTGAGGACAGGGATTAAGTCTGTCTCTGTTGATCTAGCCTCCAGCCCAGGCTGTCTGGGAATGGGGTTCAGGTTCTCTGCAGTTGATCCTCCAGCATCTGTTTCTGTAGCCGGCGCATTACCCGGGCGCCATGTTTAGCGTTCCCTCTGGGGTACCTCTGCAAAGCAGAAGAGATCCAAAGAGAACAAAGCAAATGTTGGTGCAGTCTTTAGCCTTCCTCCCCCGCAACAGACCCCATGTGCAAAGAAGAAGAGAGCCCCCTGACTCCCAGGCTGGCACCCCTGCCAAAATGCTCCACACCAGACCTGGAAGATCAATCTGAACAGTGAACAGGGGATCAGTCACAAGCCTCCCAGCCTCCCTCCCTCCCTCACCGCCCTGGAAGCTGTCAGGCTTTGACAAGCTGATAGTGATGGGTGCGTGGGCTGATCTTCAGAGGATTATGTGGATTTAGAAGAGTTACTTAGGGGTCAATAAGTCTGGGAGTACCAAAGCTAATTCCCCACAGCAGAGGTGGGCGAGGGGACTCTGTGAGTGACCCTTCTCTCTAGAACTGCTCCATGGCCTGGGACACCCGATGGCTCTCAATACAGTCTTACTCTGGATTCCAAGCTTTGGGCTTCTGGGTACTTTTGAACACCACAGTAGCAAGAATTCTAATTTTATGTAGAGAGTAGACAATGTCTTTTCAACAATTTATGTGATGTATATAACAGTATTTTTTTAAAACTTTCTTATATTCTAAAACAGAAGACTATAGTTTCCATGTTCTGAGAGAACAATATTTTATTTAAAAATATAAGTCAAGCTGGAAGCTGGCTATGAAGGCACATAACCTTTAATCCCAATTCTCAGGAGGCAGAAGAAGGCAAATCTCTGTGAGTTTGAGGCCAGCCTGGTCTACATAATGAGTTCCAGGACAACTAGGCTTATACAGAGAGATCCTGTCTCAACACACACACACACACACACACACACACACACACACACACACGTGCATGCAGCATTCATCACCAATCCAAGGTTTGAAATTTTTCGGGGACTGATGTAAACATTGGAAATAAGACTGGCCTGTAGGTTGAATACCTAGAAGTATTTGGGGATGTCTGCTTTTAACAAGGGAGACTCTAGCATCCGAGATGATAGCCTTAGAACTTGTAGATGGGTACCAATCCATAGAGACCTCCCAAAGGGCGTTTGTCTTACTGCTCCAAGATCAAGGGCCTAACTTTGGATAAGAGATTGAAGCACGTATAAAATCCCACCAATCGACTAGGAAATACCATCTCTTCTTTCCCCATTGCCTCAAAACTTGGGAGGTGGGTGGACAGAGGGCACACGGTCCAGGCCTCAGTGTCTTGTGGAGTGACCGTGTCAGCAAGAGAAACAGCAAAAGAGCAGCAACTGGGGCTTTCCTAGTAGGAACCATGACGCTGAATGAGTTTTGTTTTTTTTTTTTTAAGGTTTTGAACAACAACAACATCAAAACATCTTCGGCAAATCTGAAAGTAAATATGCAAACAAAAACAAAATTAAGAGAGCACGGTCCCATCCCGTCCCAGAGGACAACTGTATAAAATGCAGTGAAGCTTTGCAGCTGGCCTTGAGGTTTTGACTTCCCTCCAGGCACCATCTTGGCCATTTAGGCAAGGTGATGCTGTCGGCAGGTGAGGTGTATTCTAGAGCAGGGTTCTATTAGCTTTGGCCTACAGCCAATCCTGATGCAGGTCCTCTTCAGTAAATAGGGCTCACTGGGAAGACTTACCCTCTCTGAGAAGTGGATGGCGGGTGGTTTGGGGGGAAGGTGGAGGGACCGGGAGGAGGGGAGAAAGTGGGAAGTGGGATTGGTATGTAAAATGAAAAAAAATATAGTTTTAAAAAAATTAATTTACTAATAAAAAATAAATAAATCTTTTAAAAAATACAAACAAAATAAGTCCTCGTAATTCTTGACTATTCTTTGTGTAACTGTGCTGTTGTGTGAGATGTGTATAAAACTCATGCTGCAGGGCTGGGGAGATGGGTCGGTCAGTGAAAGGCCCGTTGTGCAAGCGTGAGGCCCTGAGTTCAGATCCCCAGCACCGATGTCAAAGGGCAGGCAAGGTAAGACATGCCCAGAATCCCAGCCCTGGGAAGACAGATGGTGGAGGTCCCATAGATCATCCGTCAGCCAGCCTAACCAAGTCCATCCTCTTCAGATCCAGCAAGAGACCCTATCTCAAGAAACAAAGATGGGCAGTCATCCAGGAAAGACTTGTAACATCTACCTCAAGCCTCCACATGGACAGGTACACACAAGAGCACACCTATACCCCACACGTAGCACACTTAGCACACTACACGCACTGGTAAACAGTCAAATAACTAAAAGAAGAACATCATAATGACAACCCTAGAGAGTCGGGCGTTTTGCCTGGGGGCAGTGTGGGCTCTGGTGAAGTTGCCCGGAAGTTTCTTCTTCCCTCCTGCTTCCTGGTCATCTCCTCAGCAACATGTATGCTTGTTTGCTGTTTGTCCCCTGTTGTGTTGAGTAGGGATGGCTCCCACAGGCTCACAGATTTGAATGCTTGGTCGTCAGGGAGAGGCACTACTTAAAAGGGTTAGGAGGCGTGGCCTTGTTGGAGGAAGTGTGTGTGTGTGGGGGGGGGCTTTGAGGTTTCAGAGGCTCAAGGCAGTCCCAGGGGCTCTGTCTTTCCCTGCTGCCTGCAGATCTGAATCTGGATGTAGAACTCTCAGTTGCTTCTCCAGGACCATGTCTACCTGCATGCCGCCATGCTCCCCACCATGATGGCAGGGAACTAAACCTCTGGACTGTAAGCAAGTTCCAATGAAATATTTTCCTTTAGAAGAGTTCTGTGGTCATGGTGTCTCTTCACAGCAACAGAACACTGACTAAGACACCTCCCAAACTATCTCTCAGGAGCATATCAGGATGGAGGAACACATGTAATATTTTCAGATGGCCATATGCAGCAAAAGTGTGTCTTCTGAAGGCCACCAGACTAGCAAGACCTTTACTTTGCCGCTCTTGTGACTGACTTTGACCATAGCCTTATTTAGTGTTCATCTAGCAACTGTGCCTGCTTCCATGGGCAAATGCAGATCACCAAAAAAAAAAAAAAAAAAAAAAGTCAGATGACCAGGCAGTGGTTTTTAATCCCAGCACTCGGGAGGCAGAGGCAGGTTGGTCTCTGTGAGTTTGGAGCCAGCCTGGTCTGCAGAGCGAGTTCTAGAACAGTCAAAGCTGTTACACAGAAAAACCCTGTCTCAAAAAAAACAAAAACAAACAAAAAACCTGCTAGAGGGTCCTCCTGAAGACAGGATGGTTTGGACTTGGAGGCCAGCCTGGACTACACAGTAAGACCCTGTCTTCAAAAACAGAAACAAAAACAAAAAGAGGAGAAAACAAAGTTGTCGTTAGATGAATCACATCTAAACTATGGCCAGCCCTTGCTCAATGGGAGAATGCTGTTGTCACGGCCATCAGACTGACTTACCACTGCACTACAACAGGGATAAAAAAGATTAAATGCACAATTTGTTCTTTCTTCTCCCCTCCCTTCCTCTCTCCCTCCCTCCCTCCCTCTCTTCCTCCCTCCCTCCCTTTCATTGTGGTACCAAAAATAAAGCCAAGGATCTCACATGCTAGGCAGATGTGTCACTGAGGCACATCTCTAGCAGGAACAGTTTTTACCCAGCATCCTTTGGTGGGGATTCTCCTCTTCCTTCTTCTTTTTCTTCTTCTTCCTCCTCCTTCCTCTTCCTCTAACTTCCTTCTTCCTCCTCCTTCTTCCTCTTCTGTCTTCCTTCCTTCCTCCTCCTCCTCTTCCTTCTTCTTCTCTTCTTTTTCTTCTTCCTTTTTCTCCTCCTTTTTCCTCCTCCTCCCCCTTCCATTTCTTTCTTCCCAGGATGGAACCCAGGACCTCACATATACTACGGAAGCACTCTATCACTGAGCCATATCCCAATTCTCGTTTTACCTTTTGATTTTGAGATAAAAGTCTCACTTGCTTAGGTTGACTGGAACTCATTTTGTAAACTGGCAAATCTTGCACTTGTGATCCTCCTGTCTCAGCCTCACAAGTAGCTGGGACTACAGGCCTGGGCCATTAGGCCTAACTTGGAACTGGCTATTTTTGTTGTTGTTGTTGTTGTTGTTTTATTTTATTTTATTTTGTTTTGTTTTGTTTTTTTGAGACAGGGTTTCTCTGTGGCTTTGGAGTCTGTCCTGGAACTAGCTCTTGTAGACCGGGCTGGTCTCAAACTCACAGAGATCTGCCTGCCTCTGCCTGTGTTAGTTCTCCTACCTTGGCCTACTGAATGCTGGGATCATGGCCAGGCATGTGCTACATCATCAGTGAGACTGGTAATTTCTCAAGTCTCTGTTAAATGCATAAACGGCGCATAAGTCACAGGCCTGGTTCTGCTTCTCCTCTCCCTCATTGCCATACAGTCAGCTGTCAGTCATTGGCCCAGCGGTGTATGGGGCCCAGAGGACTGATCGCTGCAAACCTCTGTCCCAGACACTGTTCACACTCCCTGCCATTTGAACCCTGGTTGTGTTTTCATTTTTGTTTCCACTTTCCGGAGGCAGAAATTGATGTACCTGCCCAGAATGTAGAAACTAGAAAGGATCAGAACCAAGACCCTTGGGCTGATACCCCATTGCCTCTCTGCAAATGTGACCCAGGATCGTGGCAGCCATCACTCTCAAGCACACTCCTACTTGGTTTCTAAGTAGCAACCAGCTACTCTTAGATCCAGAAGCCACACTCCTTCACAGAGACCTCTGCTGGTTTCTCTTCCTCACTGGAGGTGGCAGTTGGAAGGTATAAAGGCATGTTTTATACCAACAATATATATACCAACAATTCTGAAGAAAGCACAAATGGAAACAAGCCAGGATGAAACATTGTTCCACAACTACTAGACTGAGCGGCTACAAAAAAAGCACCAATAATACCAAGTGTTCACAGGAATCTGGAGCAACTAGAACTCTTACATACTTTTGGGACATAGATCCCAAAACTAAATAGATTCTTTCCCTGTCAATGCTGGTCCATCCATCCCCAACACAAATACCTCACAAAATTATAGCCCTATTCCAAATGTTCATAGTAGCACCATTTGTCATAGCTAAGAACTAGAAAAAAAATTCAAATGCCCAATCGAAGTAAAATAGAGAAATTTCAACTTATTCATAAAGTAAAATATTATACAACAATGAGAATAAAGGGACCACAACTCATGCAATGACAGGAAAGAATCTCACCCACACAATTTTGAACAAAAATTACAAGCAAGACTATAGCATATGGTTTCATTTGTGAAAAGTACCCCACAGCCAAAACCATTGTGCTCCATGTAATGTTTCCCCTAGACAGAGAGATACAAGGACTGGAGGGACTCAAGAATGGGGCTTTGGGGGTTCTGGCAATGTCCTGTTTCTTGAGCTGGATGCAGGATGCAGTTTCCTTTTATGAAACTTAATCCAACTACGTATACTCTTATAATTTGTGCGCCACACTAAATGCATGTTATATTTAAAAAAATAAAAGTTTGAAAACTACAGAGGCATGCAGTCAGTCACGTCTTTCCATTCTACCCTATCCTTGCCTGGTAAAGTTCATTTTCAAGGGAAATGAGTTACAGATGCTGAAGGCCGTGTCTGCAAGGCCTCCAGGAGGAGAGTAACCCATTCCCAGCATTCCCAGATCCAGAAACCACAGCGTCTTCTCAGAGGCCTCTCGCCCGTTTCTCTTACTTAGGAGAGGTAGCAGTGAGAAGGTAAACCGATGTAACAACTGAGACTCCTATAGAAGGAGCTCACGGGTCCCGGGCACAGTCTCCTCCTACCTGGATCATCTCATGCGCACACACTGCAGCTCGCATGCTGGACTTGCTCCATGAAGATGGCAGGATGTAAACCACAGGACTTCCGCATCAAGTGGACCAGCTGTTCGTTTCCCCCGCACTTGATTCCTTCGTTTTCCTGCTTCCTGCCATGGCTGAACTTTTAGGAGTATAGCATCCTGCCTCTCTTGTTTCTAGAACATGGTAGTTAATCCTTTGAAACATTACTGATGGAAAATCAGAGCACGCAAGAGCACTAGAGTTCTTGGTGACATGGCCGTGACATGGAATTCTGCTCTCTTCAGAGTGAGAGGACGGGATGGCCTCTGAGGGATGTGAGGATCCCTGAGTTAGGATTGAGGGGAGAGTTCCTTCTAGGCTGTGGCATGCGGTCTGGAAGAGGGCAAGGGATCAGATTATGGTCACAGTGAGATGCCCCAGGGTGCTGGCCAATGTCATCTTCAACAAGTGTTTGGTTTTATTGTTGTGTTTTCAGTTCCTGCAGGTCCCAGATGCCGTACTATGAGAACATAGTGGTTGTCAACACAACAAGCCCGTCATGGAGGAGCAGGCTGCAGCACCAGCCAAGTGAGCTTCAATATTGACCCTGAACTTTTCAAATCGTAGTAAGCAAATTCCCAAGTCTGCGTTTTGAAATCTGTTGATCTTTCCAGGGAACTCCCATAGCACCTAGACGGCAAAGGCCAGAGCTGAGCAGCACATACCCAGCTTCTTCCCCCATATGAGACATGAGTGCGCAGATGCAGAGATGTTCAGATTCAGCCTGCAGGGAGCTTTCATTCGGAAGCGATTAATACATGACAAATGTTCAGTTTGAGAGGCACGAGTCGAAAGCCTAGAGCGGCGAAGGTCCTGAACAGGTGAGTCAGCTTTGGGGATGAGATGTCCCAAAAGATGACGGTTTCTACCAGCAGAGGAATCAGAGATGCTTTATCTTGGAGGACGCCCACAGAGGGCGAATCAGAGCAGATGTGGTTTTGCAGCCGCATCTGGGAGGCAGGGTCCACTGATATCAGCCTGCATCTTTTGCTCTCAGGGAGATTCTGGCAAGAAACGTATGCTCTAGCACAGGGGCAATGGCTGACTGCCGAGGGGTCTGTGGGAGATGGAGGTGGCCAGAGTGTTCGGAGAAGGAGGCCATCCATCCTCGTTGGGCTTCTTCCTGCCTCGGTGGCCCTGCTGATACCAATCCTGTGATGGAAGACCTTTCCTTCTTCCCAGTATGCACTTCTCCCCTCTCTCATCTCTAATAAAATCCCCTGAAAAATTACTCTGCATGATCCCCCCAATGCTAGCCAAGATACAACTATTTCTGACGAATTAGGAGTACAGAGAGGTTTATGGTGGGGCTCTAGGTTGTGTTTCCTCGGTAAGAACACAGATTCGGCTGGTGTAAGCTTTCCCCCTTTTCCCTAGTCTGCAGACCTGTCACTCGAATGTGATGCCTGGAAGTGATGAGGCCATTTGTAGTCATGAGAACAAAGTCACGATGGCAGAAGAGGAAGGTGGCAGGAGTCTTAATGACTCTTAAGGGCAGATATGCTTAACCAGATCTCCTATGTCTAGGCTTCTATGACATGAGGAACAATTCGTTTGAAGCTTAAGTAACCAAAACATAACTTCCATGGTAGCTCTGAATGCCTCTTTCTTCTTGGCACAAGAACAGCGTGGCACACCTATAAAAGCAAAGGCAAGATAGGCAGACAAAATTAACTAAAACAAATAATCAAGCAAAATCAAGAGCCAGGGATTTAAATAAGGAGATTGATGATGAGAAGTAACCAGAGAGACATGTCCACCCGAGGGCCCGCCTAGTTCTCAGTGTCGGCAGGCACTCCGCAGTCCTTCAGAGTCAGCTTGGTCCTCCTTCTGGCTCTCTTAGGAAGCACAGGATCCCAGGGAGGAGCGTAGCCATGGTTCTTGTGTTTTGTTCCCATTATAAACAAGAAGAACTTCCGAGTAAGCCCCCTTCTGACTTTCATTGGCCCACCTATCAGAGGTGCCTCTTCTTAACCTAGCCACTGAGAGAGACTAGGAGATCACCATCAGGAATGAACGGATGTTGGAGAGTCAGTCAGGACCAGGGAAGGTAGGTGTGTGTGTGTGGGGGGGGGTCTCATGTCCAAGGAAATCGCATAGTTCCACAGTATAAAGCAGGAAAAGGAGGCCCTTGGACAGAAGGCAGGCACGGAGCAGAGGCGGAGGCCCGCTCCAGTGTTTCTCAAAGAGGCGGCCCCAAGGGGTCTGATCTTAAAGGACAGGAGCTTCCCACCCCTATGATGCCCGGGTCTCTGCTCCTGATATGAGTGGCTTTGGCAGAATGAGGTCAGCGAAGAAGAGACAATTGATCAGGTCCAGGAGGTCAACTAAAGACAGGGCTTGTGCAAGGTGAGGAAGCTGCAGGGATTGTTCTGTATTCCACACCCACACTAACAACCCACGTTCATATGCATTTCTTGTCTGCAAAACTCTCTGGATAGAAGTGACAGTATCCAGTCAGGGGAATAAAGCCATAAACGGTGCCAGGCCCAGACAGCACAGGCAAAGGCATTTGCTCCAGGAAGCTGGGGAATACAGAGCCCAGTTTGGGCATTCGGTTGCCGGTTTTGCTGAAGCACTAACACTAGGAAGGTTACTCCATTTATCTGTGTCTTCCTCAGAGGCTTGCTGGCCAGATAACAGGAAGCTCAGTTCTTCAACCTATTCCCCTTTCTGGACAGTGAATATACCCCTGTGGGGTTCCTGTCCCCTCAGTGTTTCAGAAAGTTACTGAGGTCATCTCAAATGATGCTGCTGACAGTTATGGAGGGCAAATGTTCCCATCTCCAGACTACACCTGAAGGAAGACTGGGCCCTTGTGCAGGCTGCCACCCAGTACCTGCTGGCTGCAGCTTCCTCACTGAGTGGAAGTCCAGGCTGGGACCCAGGCCAGGCGCCTCCCCCACTCCCTGGAGGCAGGCAGCTGCTAATGGCTCTCCCCAGAAGCCGGTTCATTAAAGATTTGTTCTGTGGAGTTGCAATCAAAATAAACAGACGGCCTGAAAGCCAGGGAACTAAAAACCAATTAAGAAGGAATAGAGAAGGAAAGGGGGTGGGGGTAGGAGGAAAAGGAGACCTGGGCCTTCCAAAGACTCCGTTCCCATGGCAGCCAGCTTCCAAAATAGTCTGGGAATGGAAAATAATGAGAACCACGGAGAGAGCAAAGCCGTCCTGGCAGGAGAGTCCCCACCTCAGGATTGGCTGAATCCCCCTGCCCACAGCTCCCAGAGGGAACCTGGTGACCTGGTGACCTGCCCCACTCCCCACTCAATCTCCTTCTCTTCCAAAGTTGTAAATAGTGCTGTCCCTCTTTGGACCCTCTGCCTAGGTTCCAATGCAAAGTAGCCACACTCAACACCCACCTTGTGGGTGGCAGGAGAAACTAGAGAAACGTGAGGGACTTGGGTGTGGCTGTCTGAACTCCGATGCTCAGAACACCAGGAGCGTAACAGGGAAAGGCCCTAGTCGGCTGTGAAGTCTTCCTGGAAGAAGTGCCGTTCAAAGTGAGATCTGAGGTCTGAGTAGGGGCTGGCCCAGAGACTATCAGAATGATAAACCCAGCAAGTGGTGGACTTGCTTTGTGAAGAGACAGTTCATGAACAAGAGTCTCTCGGGACCTGAGCAGTGAGTGGATGGAGCCCGGGCAGCATCACATCAAGGTGTACACAGTTCTTTGTGTCCGTTCATGATAGATCAGGTAGTGAGGAGCAATTGTGTCTTTGCCCGAAATGCTCTTGATCAAGAATTTGGGGGGTGGGTGTTGGGTGATCTGGATTTTCGGCAATTTCAGGCTGGTACTTAATATGTAATAAATGTCATTGCTTATCTTAGACATTGAATTAAAGCATTTTTGAGATAAAAAAAAAAAGTCCCCTAGAGGAGGGGTCAGAATAGCAGAGTCTCTGGGAATAGGAGAGCGGGAGAGAGAAAAATCTAGGCGTCAGTCAAGCATGGTGGTGTGCGCTTGTAATCCCAACAGGGTTTAGGAAGGAGGATAAGGCGCTCCAGGACAGCCTGGGCTGCAAAGGTAGAACCTGTCTTAATACACAAACAAATTAAAAGGCAAGACAACAATAAAATCAAAACCACCAAACCAACAGCTCAGTGGGGCTAACAAAGATTGATCTGGGCAGGTTCCATGCCAAGCTTCATGCTTTATTAGTACCAAGAGGCCAGGGCTCCAGGAGGCACAGAATCAAGGAGCCAGGAGCCCTGCATTAACCTATGGACCACCTATATCCAGAGCCAGACTTTCTGGGGGATACTCAACTCCCCACCCCTTTTCTCACCCTAGTGACAAGGAACTGTATAATGAGAGTTTCCAGCAGTTTCTCTGAGGAGGGGCTGTGAGCACAGCTAGCTAACCATCTCCAGATTCACTTCCACTCTGGTCCTGTGTCATTGCTGTGGCAACAGGAAAGCTGAGATCCTAGTCAGTCCACTTGTAGATACCAACAGGGAATAACCGCTGAAATTAAGTTTACCTTCTCGCACCTTCCTCCCCCCCAGCCTTCTAGGCCCCAGAAATGAGAATGCTGTGGGTCATGGTCATCTTACCCACAATCCCAGCATGGGGAGCCTGAGGTAGAACGGTTACTACTAGTCTGAGGCCAACCTGAGCAACTGAGAGAGGTCAAGACCAATGTGAGCTGCAGAGAAGGACCTTGTCTGAAAACAAAAACACAAAAAGAAATGAGATGCCAAGCATGACAAAGATGAGAAGCCCCACCAGGGCCTACTCCAGAGAACCCAGCTTTCCCTGTAAGCGACAGAGCAGAGGGCGCCTACAGGAACATAGGCTGTGTCGGTCTGGAGCAGCAGGGGGATTGCAGACACTGTGTGAGGCCAGAAGTGCTCAGTTGATGGGAGCAGTTCTCAGGGGCCACAGCCATTGCTCAGTGTCCCCGGAGCCACCGAGCAGAACGAAGGGGATATGAGCCGAAGCACACTGGGCTGGGGTCCAGAACAAGCAGGTCCTGTCCCAGGGGGAGCAGAGCTACAGTAGGGTTGTTCTTTGTTCTTTGTTTTTTTTATTTCCTAATTAATTACTTTCTAGGGACCGAGATGCCACAGTGGGCTTGCGGAGGTGAGAGAGGGCAACTTGTTGGTTCTCTCCTTCCATCCCATGGATCCAGGAATTGAACTCAGACCATTAGGCTTGGTGGCAGGCAGCTTTATTCAGTAGTGAGAGGTCTTGCAGCTTCCAGATGGTGGTGCCAGGACAGACGGACCCACAAAATCTGTTCTTTGTGACCGTAGCCTAATCAGACTTTGAGCCTCAGTCCCCTTAGCAGTAAGTGAGTATAGAAACACAGTCCCTGTAGGGTGTATCCCCAACACCCAGGGCAAACAGCATCCGCTACTGTTTCTTCCCCTGGGCTTCTGATGCCTTAGACCATCCTGGGTTAAGTGTCCAAAACCATGAAAGGGGCTGCAGTTGTATTCACAAATACCTGGTTGGAGAAAATGTACCTTTCTAGGACCTTTCTAGAAGCCTTTCTATTACCTTTGTCCTCTGCCTTCCTCTCAACACTTCCCTTGCCCACCCATGCTTTCTTCCTAGGTGGCCAACCAAATTAACTCTGTGGATGTTTGCTTGCTCACAGCAGGCCTAAGAAACCTGGATGACCGTGATGCTGGTGGGGATGACTTTTTTGGCTTTTTGGGAAGGGGTGTGCTATTTTGATTTCAGTTTGATTGTTATTTGATTTTTGCGGCAGGGCCTCACTCTGTACTTTAGCCTCCTCTGAGACTCACTATGGCACAGGCTAGTCTCAAAGTTATAGCAATTCTCCTGCCTCACCCTTCCAAGTGCTCCACTTATAGGACTGAGCTGCCATGCCCAGCTCAGAAATCGAGACTCTCATTCCTCTTGTGCCACCCCACCCCTTACAGCTGAAGGCAATGTGGAACAAGCAGGGACATCACCTGAAGTCACTTGGTTTATGAGTACTTAGGTTCCTCAGGGTGTTCATTCTCCAAGACCCTGTACTCGGTCACGAGCAAGATGACTTTCAGGCCAGTGTGAGGACCCTTCAGGGACCTCAGTGTAGCCAAAATGTTACGACCATCGCAGGGAATGATGAGGGTAGGGAGTCATGTCAAACCACAGGCAGCTTTGTCGGTTGCCAGGGGCCATCTGGAGTGAGTGGTCAAGACAGTCAGTAACAGTCCTACTCAGGAAGAGGGGACTCACAGCCTCGAGGAGGTGACACTCAGCGGTGAGTTTGCGTGTAAACTTGAACATTTTCCCTAACATCCTCCACTCCTGCTCACCTCCCTAAGGTTCAGGACAGGAAGAACGCTCGCCTTATCTCACAGGCTGCAGGGAGATTCCAAAGATGACTGCCGAGTGTTCGCAGCCCGTAAACCTGTCTCGTTAGTCACGAATACACGCAATATTTGTTTGTGTTTCCAAGCAGCAGATGTGTTGCTCAGGTTAAACCTCTGCGCTCTCCTCACTCTTAGACAGAGCTCCTGACGTCAATCTTGTCTGTTCCCAGACTCAGAAGTGAGTCCCAGCCTAGCTCGGAGCAATCTACCTTTGCCTGGGTGAGGTGAGCAACGCTATTCACCTCTCGGGCAGGGTGTGGACCCAAGATCAGCCAAGCCAGGGGAAGCTTGCGTTAGGCAGGTTTCCCGCTCCATCTAGTAAATGAACACAGACATCAGATCAATGGCCACAGGATACATTGTGTAGAGCACTCACTGTGTTCCTGGCATGTGCCGGCCTTCACAGACACAGACGTGACTCTAGAGCCTCCCAAGGCAGCACCGCGAAGAGTTTGTGGCTTTCTTCTCCGCCTCCCTTTCTTTTCTCCTTTTTTTTTCTCTTTCTCACACTCTCCCTTGCTTTCTGCTCCCTGCTCTCTCTCTCTCTCTCTCTCTCTCTCTCTTTCTCTCTCCCCCTTACTTCTCTGCTCTCCTTCCATCTTCTTCCCTTTCTCCATCCTCCCTTCTTCCACCTTCCTGCCGTTTCCACCTCAGAGCCCAGGGCAGAGGCAGGAAAGGGAGGGTGCTGGCCTCTGGATACCTGTTTCCGTTAAGGAGGGTAGATCCCTGGGAGGTCAGGAGCAGGGCTCGGCCATCTTAAAGGGACCAGGGATCAGAGAATGACAGGCAGAACGACAAGGGGGACCGTGATGGTCAACTGCAGAAATATTGGACTAAGTTAAGTGGCCTGGTGACTTGGGGTACCAGTCTGAATGGGGAGGCCCTTTCAAGGAATGTCCTAAGTCAGGACCAGGCACATAGGCCTGCTGTCAGCGATGCCAGATCACACAGCTGCAGGGAAATGGATGGTTTCCCAATCTGTGAGGACAACAAGGGACCTCAGTGCCACCACGGACAGGAGAAGGAATAGGTGACGGAAGGGCCCAGAGCAGCACAGAGGAGACTTGGATTACAAGAAGCCTAAGTTCTGAGGGGTGGGGGTGGGGGGGTTCATGTCCATCAGGGAGAATGAGAGGCAGGAGGCTCAGAAGTTCAAAGTCATTCTTAACTACATGGCGAATTTAAAGCCAGCCTAGGTTATATGAGATACTCTCTCAATAAAAAAAAAGAAATGAGTCTCTTCATGTTGCCTTCTTTAAGGGAGAAGATCCCTCTCCACCCGTCAGTCAGAAGAAAAGGAACATATACTCTCTCCATGAAAGCCTCACATGCCCCCAAAGATCACACACTCCAAGATCCTCCCAGGCCTCTTCTACGGACTAAGGAGTAGGGCTTTTATGTAGGGTGCTGAGCAGCTGGGGACACCTTTCATTTGTGCCCAGTGTGAATGAATGTATTGCTTTCTGGAGGCAGATGACAGGGTTGCCACTAAGTGTGCAGAGTGCACGTATCTGCCTAGGGAGGAACACACTGACTCCTAACCCCACGTTCAGTTCATAGGCCCATGGATTGCTTCTGTCTGGACAGAATGTGCCTCCCTGCAGGGCTGTAGATAATGGTGATCTCGTGAAACTGTCAGGCAAGCTGGTCTGGACAACCTAAGACCAGGCAGGCCCGGTGAATTCCTGCTCTTCCCAGAACTTTTGGAGAAAGGCAACTTTCTTACTTTCAAGCAGAGACAGTAATGGGAACCAGGTGTGGGCCGGCGTGGCTCTGTGAAAGCTGCCTCAGAGACAGCTGCGAACAAGCTCTAAGCGCAGAGCAGTTGGTCTGTGTGGATGGGCGTGCCTCCCAGGAGTTTCTCAGTGTCTTCTTTGGATATATTTTTTAAAGCTGATTTTGTTTATTTGTTTTGTGTGTGTGATTCTTGAACTTTCACAAAGAAAGGGCTGAATTCTCCACCCCCTCTGTCTAAACAATCACAAATCCCAGATGATCACTTCCCCCAAAAATGCCTGCATATGGCGCAGGACTTTAATCCCAGCACTCAGAGTCAGAGGCAGGCGGATCTCTGTGAGTTTGAGGCCAGCCTGATCTACATAGAGAGCTGCAGGATAGCCAGGGCTATGAAGAGAGACCTTGTCTCAAACCCCTACCCCATTCCCCCAAAAATGTCTGCTGGACTCAGCAGCCTGTATGGAAGGAAGTTTGTGCTTGGCAGTAAGGAGAAAGGGTTTGCCATAATTTCCGCATGAAACAGCCTTGATCTCAGCTCCAGCTCACCTCCAAGTACTCCTCTCCAGCCTTAGGCACTCAAAAACACTCACTAAGAGGCTTAGGACACGGCTCAATGAGAGCATTGTCTGCTGCCTAAGCGTGGGGACCTGAGTTTGGATCCCTGGCATGCACGTAAAAGCTGGGCGTGGCAGCACGCATCTGTAGCCCCAGAACTGAGGCAGCCAGTCCACACAATTGGTGAACTTCCGGTTCGGTGAGAGACCTGTCTCAGAAACTACCGTGGAGCACAAAGGAGGAGGATACCCGATGCCAACTTCCGGCCTCCACCTGTACCTCCACCCCTCCCCCAACACCCACACAAGTATATGAAAGCAAATACACGAGTTTAGTGATGCTAAAATAGAGAGGAGCTGAAGAAGCAGGAGTAGATTTAACACGGGCGCTGAAAGCGTAACCAGTTCAACTCGGTCCACAGTCGGTGCCTACTCTGTACAGGAGACGACTGGAGATGACGTGACAAACACATTACGGTCTGTGCCTTCCGGGAAATCAAATCTTGCAGATTTCCAATCATGAGGGGAGGTGTGCAAGCCGCCAACGTGAAGGCTACGCAAGAGGACAGAAATAGATAACATTCCACAGTGGTGTAACGAAATGGGATTACTCCTGTCCAAAGAACAGAGAGGCTCCATGAAGACAATCTCCTTTTCTCAAAGACACATGTCCTAGTAGTAGGACTTTCTCATCGGGAGCACCAGCCTGCAAACGATGACATGAGACTTATTAATCGTGAAAGCTCGGCCTTAGCTTAGGCTTCTTTCTAATTAGTTCTTTTTTTGGTGGGGGGAGGGGTTTCGAGACAGGGTTTCTCCGTAGCTTTGGAGCCTGTCCTAGAACTAGCTTTGTAGACCAGACTGGCCTCGAACTCACAGAGATCCGCCTGCCTCTGCCTCCCAAGTGCTGGGATTAAAGGCATGTACCACCACCGCCCTGCTTCTAACTAGTTCTTATAACTTAAATTAACCCATATTTTTATTTTTTTATTTATTTTTTAAATTTATTTATTTATTAAAGATTTCTGCCTCCTCCCCGCCACCGCCTCCCATTTCCCACCCCCTCCCCCAATCAAGTCCCCCTCCCTCGTCAGCCCGAAGAGCATAACCCATATTTTTAAATCTACGGTCTTCCACAAGGTGCCTTACCTCATCTCCTTGCTGTCCATCCTGCTTCCTCCTAGTCTGGTTGGTGACTCCACCTTCTTCCCAAAGTTCTCTCTCTGTTCGGAGGTCCTACCTATACTGTCCTGCCTAGTTTTGGCCATTCAGTTTTTTATTACACACCGATCGCAGTAATACATCTTCACAGCGTGTATAAATATTCCCACATCATGTTCTGCCGCCCAGCAGAAGCATCTCTGGATGGGACACATGAAGACATTCAATACAGCTTTTCCTGTAATATCTGAAATGTAGAAATGTGTAGGGACAAAAAGATGAGCAAATACTGTATATGCATCTGGTGAAACACTATTGCAATGGTTGAGAGGTTGGTCCCCAGTAGGGTGATATGGGAAGCGATGGGACCTTTAAGAGGTGGAGTTCAGTGCAACATGATCAGTTCATGGAGGTGCCGCCTCCGCCTCAGAATGGATTTGGGTCTTACAGGACCCATGTTCAGTTCCTATCATCCCGGCAGAGTGCCTCACGGCCACCTGTAACTCCACCTCCAGGGGGGGCAATGCCTTTAGCCTCGCTGGGCACTATACTCACATGCACATACAGACAGACAGACAGACAAACAGACACACACATTTAAAAATAATATCTAACACTTCAAATCTAGTCCCTGTTCCTTGCTCTGGCTTCCTATTTGACAATAAATATTATCTATCTGTATAAATATACCCACCTACTTACCCATCTATCTATCTATCTATCTATCTATCTATCTATCATCATCTTTCTATCATATATCAATCTATCATCTATCTATCTATCTATCTATCTATCTATCTATCTATCTATCTTTCTCTATGTCTTTCCCATTCTCTTCTGCCACTATGATGCCATACACTATGAAGCCCTCTCCAGAGCTAAGCTGAGGCCAGTACTGTGCCCTCAAACCCCAAGACTGTGAGCTAAATAAAGATTTTCCCCAGACTTCTGAACTGTTACAATAATGGGAAAGACTAATTAATACAGTTCTGCTTAGTGCAAAATGAGTATATTAGAATTTAACATGGCCTTTCACAGGATCCCTCTTAAAGGGCAGAACAAGGGCTGGCTTTTCTGGGACTAGGAGTATCCTGAGTAGTGTGTGTGCTAGTTGTTCATTTGAAAATCCCTGAAAACCCAGCTCAAACAAACTTAAACAATAGAGGCGGGGTGTGTGTGTGTGTGTGTGTGTGTGTGTGTGTGTGTGCGCGCGCGCGCATGCACACGCACTCACTTAGCTCAGCTCACACTATGGTTCCAGAGACCCATGATGTTGGCTGCGCATGGTCCTATACTACACCTCCTTCCAAGAGCTGCAGATTCTATGGTGTGAGAGAAACAGCTTCAGCAGATCTAATTTTCCATCCTCCAACCACCCCACCTAAGACAAAAAGAGATCCCCAGATGTCTCCCTTGTAAGCCTTGTGACTAGTACTTTCTCATTAGTCAACATATATGGTCATGTACCTGGATCCAAGTCAAGACTGAGTCCAGTCAGTTGGGAACCACCCCCTAGAGCTACCACTAAGTTGAATGGTTTAAGTTAAATTATTGAGCCTCACTCTCCTCCTTCTGTATTAAAGAGGATGTTTCCAACATCTCATTTGTAATGTGTTCAGATAATATAAATAAGATCAACACTTAGTCTCTTCACACAGTGCCTGGCATGCTCTGATTTGACCAATGGTTAGCTATGAACACAGACACTGGAGACCGGGCCTTTGTTCCCACTCCTGAAGTGAGAAAGCTGGGCTCTGGCCTGAGAATCAGTTAGCACCCAAATCAGTCGGGCTAGCTCCTGAAAGATAGGAAATCAACATCAAGTGTGATCCTGGGCTTTGAAGTATAAACTGATGCCCGCATGTCTATCATACAGGGAGAGGCACAAGGGCCCAGGGAAGTCTACAGTAGCTTCAAAGATGAAGAGGTATAAACGAATCTGCTCAAACACGGCTCTCTTGTCAGGAAGAAAGTCCTCTCTTCTTTGCAGCATGTTTGGGCCCCTGCCACAGGACTGGACCATCGAATGGCCACAAGCAAATGAAGAAGAGCAGTATGGCTGTAAGGTCCCTCTAGCTCAGTTTGTGGTGGGTGATGGGGGTCATATGCCCTGACAGGCCTTTACCCAGGGGGAAAAAATCTTTCTAATAGCCCTGAAGAATGCCCTAATCTGACAACTTGTTTAGCAGATTATTGGGCCTAGCTTTGATCTTCACGAGGCATAATGAGTGTGGCTCTGGGGCCAATCAACAGTCACTAATTACAAGAATAGCCAGCAACAGGGGGCCTTCCCAGGAATGGGGCCCTCTGCTTGCAGAATTGGAGGACTGGGTATTTATGAGTGAGTCAGAGCCAGGGGAAGCTATGGGGCTGTAGGGTCATCAGGACGAGCCCCGGGTCACTCTGGGAAAGTACTGTAAGATGGGGCCTTCACATGCCACATGTGACACTTGATACCACCGGCGGACTGAGCAGGAAGTAAGGGACTCATTCCTTGCAACAATAATCCGACGATGAGAACCATGGTGGGAAGGCAGTCCTGGCCCAGTAGTAATAAGCATGTGACGCCAGGGCCCAGGGAGCTGAAACCACCCTGACCTGCAGCTGGCCCACTGTGGCAGACCAACTGACTCCAAGCTCCCGTCTCTCCCTCTTCTAAGGTCCCTGGTAATGGAGTGATAGGAGAGTGGGTGGTTTAATACCCTTTAGAGTGGGGACCTACCCTTGAGGTCCTACGTTCGGATGCAGCCAGAGAGAAGTCAGAGGGGCCAGAAGTCGTGTGGGGTAGGGATGCTTGCTTTGGACACAGTGTAGAAAGAACTGCACAGGCTGGGAACGTAGCTCAGTTGGGAGAGTGTGGTGCATTGCATTGACCCCCGGCACTGCAGTGAAATCAGACCTAGCGATGCAAGAGTATATTCCCCGCCCTGGTTCAATGTCTTCCTCAGCCACATGTCCTGAGCTACATGAGACCATGTCTCAGAATGAAACAGCAGTGTCTGCCACTCACAAAAGAGCCACAAGATCTTGAGCTAAGCTGTGTGTGCTCCTCTGAGCAGTGACTTTGTCTTCTGCATAAGAAGGGGGCTGTTTTCCACGCGGCCATCTCCATTCAAGATGTGTTTTGTTTATGTAGAGAAATGAAATACAGAGATAACATTATTAATACTGTTTAAAATTAGTGAAATCGAACCTTTAGTTTTATTTTTAACTTCAAAAAAGAATTGTCGTATTATACAACACTAAGCATATAGAGAAATAGAAACATCGTTATCTATAATAGAATAAAGCATCTAATTTTTTAAAGGAATCATTGAAGCCTTGTGGGTGGCACTGACCTCTAACCTCAGCAGCACTTAGATCAGGAGGATCAAGAGTTGGAGGAAAACCTTGGCTACTTGGTGAGTTTTAAGCAGCAATGTGTGTGCTTAACCTCTGAGCCATCACTCCACCCCCAAGCATATCTTTGGTGTGTGTGCAAATAATCCCTGCTGCAAAAGCCCTTGCTGTCCAACATCATTCAGAAAATAGCAAGGGGCGGGGCTAACCTAACAAGAAAGGTCTCCTTCCAACACTGCAATGTGTTTATGGAGGGGAGAATCTAACTCGCTTAATTACTTGGAGGAAAGATTTTTTGAGGTTTTGTTTTGTTTTGTTTTCTGGCAGAAGTGGTAGAGACTGAGGTTGGGATTTTTTTTTTTTTTTCCTGGCAGGAGTGGTAGAGACTGAGGTATTTTCATTGGTCACGAGCATTCAGTCCTGTTTTGGTTTAAGCCTTCCATAACCTCATCCGACACCCACATCCACCCTGCAGGTCCTATACACTGAAACACTCTGTGCTCTTTGAACTAGAACTTGAGCCTCAGGGGGAACTTGGCTGCGTTAATTAGCATGCCCCTCTCTTCCTCACAATTACAGAAATGTAAAAAGAAACCTTTGGAAATGAGTATCTTTGTTGTTCTAGTTAAATTTTACTGCAGTTCATAAGACATACGTCGCTTTGAGTTTAGAAATTTAGTGTTTTTTTTTATAATGTGAACTAAGAGTATAACAAAAATAATAACAATGAAACTACTGGTGTGTGATCATTTAAAGACAAAGAGCCAACTGCCCAGCACTGGAGAGGTAAAAACAAAGGGAGATCTTTGTGAGCTGGAGGCAAGTCTGGTCTACACAGTGAGTTCCAGGCTATCTAGGCTGCATAGTGAGACCCTGTCTCTAGAGAAATAATAACAAACCCACAGAGCTGCACATGGTGGTGCAAGCTTGGGTTCCACTACTTAAGAGGCTGAGGCAGAAAACTTGCTCATGCTCAAGAGTTTGGGGCCAACCTGGACAGTGTAGGAAAACCCAACTCAAGGTAAGACACACACACACACACACACACACACACAGAGAGAGAGAGAGAGAGAGAGAGAGAGAGAGAGAGAGACAGAGAAACAGAGAGACAGAGACAGAGATGAGAGGGACACAGAGAGAGAGAGAGAGAAGGATACAGACAGACAGAGACAGAGATGAGAGGGACACAGAGAGAGAGACAGACAGACTTCTTTTCTAGATTAGAACCTAGCAGAACTGTATTGATGAAAACCAGTCAAAGTAGGAATTCTTGAACCAAGCATGGAAAAGAGGTCAGAGAGCCTGCTCCCCTTAGCCACCCACAAATATACACATGGCAGAGAACATGAATACTGGATAGGGTAAGGATGCTGAACTCTCGGGTCATGGTGGGGGGAAGGTAGGGTAGGTCTACTAGGCATAGCTATGTGCCCAGGCCCTGTGCTGAGCTCTGGAATACATGGTGAGCTACCCCAACCTGGTTTCTGTCTTCATGAAGCTCACATTCTTACAGGAAATATGACATTAAAGAAATACCCACGGATAGGAACATTCAAGGCGCAGAATGCCGAAATGTCATTCCCCTCTTGATGGCTCTCCTGCATTGACAAGCAGACCCAAATCCAGATATCTAAGGACCTTAGGATCCTAACTCACCAAAACTCTACCTTCAGGAAGTTCTGCTGGGCTCTGCCTCCTTTGCTCAAGGCCTTAAAAAATCTCAAGTCAACCTACTCTTCCTCCTCCATCCTCAGGGACAAATATCAACATCGTCCCCCCCCCCACCTGTAGCTGTGATGAAAACTTAAAGAAGAAAAGGTTTAATCTATTTCATAGCTCAAGGTGAAAGAGGGCACAGGGAAACCACCAAACTGGACCAGTCCATGGGCAGAAAGAAGTTTTATTGGGGAACTTCAAGCTGCCATGGCTATCTTTTGGGGGCAAAGAGAATAGCAAACTGGTCGGGAAAACCTTGTCAGTTTTATGGGTATCAGTTTGCCACGGGAACAGTCGAGAACTATCATGCAGACTTTGATACGTGTTACATGTGTGGGTTAATAGGGAACTAAATGCCCTATTGTTGGCGGTAACCTGGCTGTAGAAGCAGATAAGGGAGGTAGTGGCTCTTCCTGACAAACAGAAACCTGCTTCACAAGTTTCTGAGGAATGCTGATTTTTATCCACCAGCAATCTTTCTGTTTATCCAGTCAGAGTCCAGCCTGAGGGGAGCCCGGACTGTGATTTAGGACATTGTCCACAGCACTGCCATTCTGGGGGGAGCACTTTGGACTTAACACAAGGGAAGTTAGGCATCAGAAGCCTGGAACAGCTGGCCACGTCTCCTTCACAGCCAGGAAGTTGAGAGCAAGCGAATGCAAGTGCTCAGTTCTCTTTCTCCATTTTGCACAGTCCAGGCACCCCACCCAGGGGATGGTCCCATCCACAGTGCAAACGGCTCGTCCCACAGTAGTTAATACAATCGCACAGTCCCTCACAGACTTTCCTAGAGGCTCACATTAAAGTACAGAATCCCTCACAGGTGTGCCCATGCCTGTCTCCTAGGTGACGTAGAGCCTGCCGAGTTGACCACTGACATTAACCATCCCAATTACCAAGACAGATCCAAGCCTCTGGGAGCCAAACAACAGGACACAACACTAGGGCTGAAAGGTGACTGTCCCTCTAAATTGCCTCTCCATTCTTTTGAAATCTCATCAACTCATCTTTTTCAAAAGATGGCATCCACCCAGAAGCAAGAAAAATAATAATTTAATAAACCAACTTGCCAATACACTTTTTGCAACATTCTTTCCTACATTTCGGCTCCATGGTCCCTTTGGCTGTTCTGTCACACGTCCATGACCTTTTATAGACGAGCATGGTCATCCCTCCAGCATGCTGTCTTATTGCTGGGGACTTAGAATTGTTTATTTTGAACCTACAGCTGTGCTGTGATTTTAGGATGAGTCTTATGCCAGTTAATGTTTTCCAGAGGAACAAAGCCAGTGAAATGTGTAATTGACTCTCAAGATCTGAAAACAGGAGTGGAGTATCAAAGTCCCAAGGACGGGCTAGTTATGCCAATTTGGGGAAGAAATGCATCCTTCACCTGCCTGTCTGTTCTGCTCGGCCCTCCAAGGTTGAACATCTCACCATGTGGATGACGGTGGATCTCTCTGCAGTCTCAGAAACACTGAGATGTAGCAGACGATGGCTGACTTTATGTTCGCATTTGAGGAAAGTTAACTTTACCCCATAGTGTTTACGTTGTAAAATATTAAGACTCAGGATAGCCATTAGTCAGGCTGTTTACTCCCTGGATAAGGGATCAGTTCTTAAGAAGAGATCCTTGCATGTTAGGTGGAATTATCACCTTGATGTTGACTTTACTTGGAGGTTAAATAGGGCCTAAAAAGATATATATTGCTACCACGCTGACAGGGAGTGGGTTTGTGATGTTAATTTTATTTCAATTTGACTGGGCTTAGGGAGACCCAGGGAGCTGGCAAAAGATGATTTTGGGGTGTCCTGCTACCAGGATCCAACTGATCTTGTTGAATTTGGGTTTGCGATTGAATGCCTCTGATTTCCACGGACACGTTAGGCCTACAGAAGAATGGCCAGAGAGTTCTCCCAGAATCTGGGGTTCCCCTCAAAAAGCGTACTTCTTGGTGTATGGGTGAAACGAACCCCCCAGTGCAGATGAATAGGTCTTCGATGACAAAGCCAATAAGCATTTTAATCTCGCCGCTCTTCCGAATCTCTTCCTCTACGTGAAACCAAGGAAGGCGAGCATCTCCGGTTTTCTCCTTGTCTTAGGGGTTACTATTGCTGTGATGAAGCACCATGATTAAGGCAACTTGGGGAAGGAAAGGGTTTATTTGGCTTAAGCTTCCACACCACACACAATTCAACATCAAAGGAAGTTAGCACAGGAACTCAAGCAGGGCAGGAACCTGGAGGCAGGAGTTGATGCAGAAGCCGTGGAGCAGTACTGTTACTGGCTTGCTCGCCATGGCTTGCTCAGTCTGCCTTCTTATAGAACCCAGCCCAGGCATGGCACCACCCACAATGGGCTGGACCCTCCCCCACTAATTAAGAAATGCCCTACAGGTTTGCCTGCATCCTGATCTTACATTTTCTTTCTTTTTTTTTTTTATCAATAACAATAACTTTATTTTCTAACAGGTAATTTTCCTACTGCTTCAGCATTTTCCTCTCAGAAAACACAAGTTTTAGAACTGGATCACTTGGCCCTTTCTCTTCTTGTCTCCTCCCAGTTCAAAATGCTTGCATCTCTTAATGGCCAGCATCCTCTTGGACCTGCAGTTGGGCTCCACACACTCAAGCCTGAGCACGATCTTCTTTGTGGTTTTGGCCTTCTTCCAGAAAATTGGCTTTGTCTGCCCACCATAACCACTCTGCTTCCGATCGTAGCGCCGCTTCCCTTGGGAGTACAGGGAATCCTTGCCCTTCTTATACTGGGTCACTTTGTGAGGCTGAAGCTCGCCACATTTCTTACAGAAAGTCCTTTGGGTTTTGCGAATATTGACCATCTTTGCAGTAGAGCGTCTACTCAATGGAAACAAGAGACGGGCATCCGAAACCACCCTGATCTTACATTTTCTTAATTGAGGTTCTTTGCTGTTGTAAGGAGGCCGCTACTTAGTTCCTTGCTGCTTAGCCCCGAAATAATCACACAGAAACTGTATTATTTAAATCACCGCTTGGCCCATTAGCTCTAGCTTCTTATCTGCTAACTCTTACATCTGAATTTAACCCTTCTCCATTAATCTGTGCATCACCACGAGGTCGTGGCCTACAGCAAAGTTTCGGCATGCCTGTCGCCCGGCAGTGGCTCCATGGCTTCTCCCTGACTCGGCCTTCTTCCTCCTAGCATTCAGTTTAGTCCATCATCCCCGTCCCCCATCCCCACCGCCCACCGCCTAGATCTGTTCCCCTAGAGCTTGCTTTAGGCCCAAAGCAGTTCCTTTACTAACCAATGATATTCACAACATACAGAGAGGAATCCCACATCACTCTCCTCTCAGGTGCTTTAGCTTGTGTCAAGTTGACATAAAACTGTCCAGCACACTCCTGGTGGGTCATCCTTTGATCCATATTTCAGCCAACCAACCAGACTGCTGGAACCCCTCCCCACTAGCTAAGTGCCAGCATTTACTGCAGAGAAAGACTTTGCTTGGCGAACCCATATCAATGCATTTTGCCTGATGAAACTTTATGATCCGTGTGCCCCAATTACCTCACACCTTTAATACCTTTGTATATTCATGGTCCTCAGATTTCTGCTTGAACAGGTTAGAAAACATAAGCCATTCCTTTGAAGTACAGTGTGTTTCCTTCTCTGTGTATCGCTCTGTGTGCCCCAGCTTTTTTGGGACTTGAATCTAGTTACAGGTCTAGAAGTATGGCAACTGTTTCAGGAGGGGCCATTATTTCCTTAGGCAAGGCGTCGTGGTCCCTACTATTATGGTGGAGGCGGCCTCTTCTGAGGAGTCATACCTCATTCACAGTCGGGAAGCAATGAGCAAACGCACACATGCGCTTAGCCCGCTTTCTCCATTTTATTCAGTTTCTCGTGTTGAGGAGCGAGGGACGGAGGAAAATTGGCTCTTGAAACCATGGAGGCTCAGAAGCCAGGTTCAAGCTGGAAAAGAAAGAAGGCTGGTGACATCATTCAATCCAGGTCCAAGGATCCGAGGACCAGGAGCACTAATGTCCCTCAGCAAGAGATGAATGCCTCCACTCAGAGACAGCAAATCTGCCCTCTGTCTTCGCACTTCTTCAGCCACTGGGCAGAACCATCCTCCGCCTGATGGGGGGCCATTTTCTTAGTCTACCAAGTCAAATGCCAATCACTCATGGTAGCTCCCTTGTGGCGCACCCGAAAAGCATCCGAGCTGATGTATAAAATTATCCAGGCAAATTTGGGTAAACTCTATCAAATTTTATAAATGAACTGTAAGACTAAAAGAGCTTTTCTCCGACTGACTCCTGGCTCTGCCCATTTTAAATCTTGTTTCTCTGTCATTCCCTCACACACTTCCTGTACCAAGAACCATAGGATACGCTAGTACCACCTCACTGAGAGTTTTCTCGGGAATCATTCCTCTGCAGTAACGCTAACTAACATGCACAGAGGTGACGGACAGCCACGTGTGAAACCATACATGCATTTAGAGCATCCCGTTGGAAGTCTTCCCGTTTCTCCCAGTCAGTGAGTTGGATCCCCCAAATGCTCCCAGTTCCAGTACCACTTGACAGGAGGGAAAATGCGACAGAAGGGAAGCCAGAGTAAAAAGAAGCAGTGGCCTTTAATGACTGGGCTTGGAATAACACTGCTGCAAATTATATAAAAAACGCAAGGCCTTGTGAAAGCATTGCTGGGCGGGAGGGGTGGGGGTGGGAGGGGAGGTCTGCCCCAAGCCTTGGAAGGAGGGGTGAGAGGCCAGTAACTGCTCTGCAGAGGGGCATAGTCCTTAGAGATGAAAGAGACCCAGAAAACGGTAATTACTAAGGTGGGGACCTCAGAGCTGCAGCCTCTGGCACAATTATCCTAACAAGTTAAATTAGCACCAGATAAACCTGCACCTAATAACTCTGGGCTGCTTGTGCCTGGAGCTCCCATTTAGAAGCAGGACTTCAAAGCCCTAGGCCAGGTCACCAGAGGTGGTAATCTGCCCCCCTCCACACACACAACACACACACACACTTGTGGGTGCAAGGCCTGTGCATGGGTGGAGAACATGGATGTCACTTCTCCCCAAATCCCAGAACCCAAGAACACCCACAGATTTGTTTATGAACATACATTTATCCATCTTTAATCCCTTCACGCCAAGCACCCATATATCCATGCATACATCCTACAGATAGATGTACACACACACACACACACACACTACCCTTTTTTTAAGCAGAAAGTTATTTGTGTGTACGTTGTGTCTGTGTATCTGCCATATGTGTGCAGTGCCCATGGAAGCCAGAAGAGTGCATCAAATCCCATGGTTTACAGGGCTATGGGTGGCTGTGAGCTGCCTGAGGTGGGTGCTAGGATCCAAAGCTGGATCCCCTGGGAAAGCAGCAAGTGCTCTTAACTGCTGAGCCATCTCTCCAATCTGCACCCTACACTCTTTTAAGAGCAATTCCAAGACACAAAACCAGATCTCCCACAAGCCTCAGGAGATCCCTACACAGGGGTAGGGAGTGGGGGTGGGGGTAGCTCAGGAGGAGAAAGGGAGGGGGCTGCCTTCTCTCCCCTGCATGCAGGGTGAGAGCCATCGTGGGGAGCTAGCTTTCTTCTTTGTATCACACCAGTACTGAGCTCCACAGTCTGCAGCCTTCATATGCTTCTTCTAACTCTTTCTTTCTATTAGCTCTTCTGCCATGAATGGGATACAGTTTCTCTTTCATCCCTGCTGGAGACTTGGTCCCCAATGCAACAGTGTTGGAAAGATGGTGGGACTTCAAGGGAGAAGTAATTGGGTCATGAGAGCACCACCTTGAGAAGAAGCCTACTACAACAGAGTGGGCTGGTTCCTCCTAGGGACCGACTGGCTATGTGTGCCACACTCGTCACCCTTGCTTGTGTCCCCCCCCCCCATGTAATGTCATCCACCATGTTGTCACAGAACACTCTAACCAGAAGCCACACCAAGTGGTCTATTTGATCATGGAGTCTGAGCTCCCAAACTTTAGCTAAATAAAACCTCTTTTCTTTATACTGTATCCCGCCTCAGGTCTTTTTGTGATAATAACACAGAGCAGAGTAAAAATGGGGCTGGAGAGATGGTTCAGTAGTTAAGAGTAGGCAGACTGCTCCTGTAGAGAACCCAAGTTCAGTTTCCAGCATCCACATAGGGTAGTTCTAGCATGCGTAACTCTGGCTAGTTCCTGAGGATATATATACTCTTTTGGACTCTGCAGACACCTACACACACACACACACACACAACACACATACTTGTGCACACAACTAAAAATGAAAATAAATCTTAAAAAAGCAGACTAAGATGTATTCTCTTTATTTTTTTTCATTACGCTTATTTTTATATACGTATATTATAAAGTATGGTGTGTGTATGTGTGTGGTGTGTGCACCACACATGTGGAAGTCAGAAGGAAACCTTCAGGAGTTGGTTCTCTCCTTCCACCACATGGATCTCAGGGATTGAACCCAGGTCATCGGGCCTCGTGGCATCTCCCTGAACTGACAAAGATATATTCTAAGAAAAACCAACTCTGAACCAGACAGTAGAAAAAGATGTCCAGTCAACATCCAGGAACTCTATATCATAGCCGTTATGGTCTGAGCCAAACACGATCTTGCCAATTCTGCATGGTGCCCCCTAGAAGACTGGGGTGGTTTCAGAATGAAGGGAAACAGTGGGGGCAGACATGGGGGAAGTGTGAAGTCGCCCACCCAGGGTCGTAGGCTCTGCCTTCGCTTCTCTATTCTAGGACAGCAACAGCTCTGGGAGCGTCATCAATGGGCAAAGGAGGTTCCAAAAGTATCAGCTGGGAGTCAAGATCTGGGGTGAGGAGAGTGTGGTTAGGGAAGATGATGGCCTGAGCATGTCTGACTGGGAGGGGGAGGGGCTCAACCTCCAGAGTCACCAGAACTAGGAGCCCCAGAGCTGATGGGACTGAAGCAGGGCTTCAGGGCTCTTCCGCTCAGGAAAACCCTATTCTGTCCTGAGCCAGCAGGAGAAAGAAAACAGGAAACACATGTTCTTAAAAGGAGACTGAGCACCCAGACTCAAGATGCCCTCCAGGGAGAGCCTGGGCCTTGTACAGGGGTTTCTCACCCAACCTGAGGACCTGCCCTGACCAGCCCTTGAGAGAGAGATACATTTGTCAAACTCATACAAAAACACTGGCAGGCAGCATATCCGTGTTCTTACCAACTCCTTCACAACCTTGAGCAAGGAGCTCGTCTTCTCTGGGCCTGTGTCTCCTCTCCCTGAAAAAATGGAGGCTACTGCTGCCTTCTCTGCTTCACCTGCCTCGCTGACTTTGGAGCGATAAAGTACCACACGTGTGGACATAGGCGGGGAATGCCAATGCTCTCTTCCGTGCTCCCCACCCCTTTCTGCAAGCTCTAGGTTCTAGGATGCCTCCTCTGACTGCTCCAAAGAGAGGGAGTGACTCACCCATGACAGGCCCCTGGCATTCATTCTTTGCTTCTCCTCTGTCAGAGGCCTGACACTCTCCTCACGAGGTGGCTTGTCATCTTATCACCCCTCAGGACTGGCAGCTTGGTTAGTCTTTACATGCTTCCTGTGGCCAGCAGGTGTGTCAGAAGCCCTGGCTGGAGCTACAGGACCTGGGTGAGGGCATGTCATGACCTGCCTGAACTCCACCCATGCCTCTTCCTTTGATCCAGTCCTGACTGATGGGGTACTTTGGATTTGACCAGCACAGTTCCTGAGCACAGGTAACCAAGCCCAGGGGGAAAACAGCTTAAAGGGATGCTATGCTGTGTCTCTGAACTGACTGTGGCATGAACAAGGGGGCAGGAAGCCTTCCTGAGACTACTTCAGCTGCCCTCACCAGCCCTAGCCACAGGCCTGGTTTGTGCCCCCTGTGCTACATCTCTGAGGGCAGGTGCCTAGATAAGTCCTAGGGCCTCTGAGGAGAAAGAAACTTGGGAAGCACTCAGAATGTCTAAAGTTTCAAGACTATGGTATAGATAGATACCAGCTTGTTGAGAGTGTGGATCTATGCATCCTCAGGAGCATCAATGGGTTTTCCCTGCATGCCACCGTGGGAAGTCCTCTTAGAGCCTGGTCTAGGACCAATAACTAGCAAGGAGTTTAAAGAAGAGAGTTAAGAATGCCCAGGCGGTGGTGGCACACATGTTTGATCCCAGCACTCGGGAGGCAGAGGCAGGCAGATCTCTGTGAGTTCGAGGCCAGCCTGATCTACAGAGGGAGTCTCCAAAACAAACAAACAAAAAGAAGGGCTAAGAGGCCTTCTGGGGAGGAAGTATGCAAGGCTATGGGCTCAGCTCTGTTTTAAAAATGGAGCTGCCCAAAGCACAAAGATGGAACTGTATGTTAAGTCTTCACCGAGGGAACACGACCTCATCCAGGCCAAGTGAGGTGAGATGAGCATGTATCTCCTACCTCCCCTTTCCGGTCAGCCCACTGGATGCAGAAGACTCCGAGGCCATAAGGAAAGCAGAGCCATTAAGTTCAGGAGCCTGGGCCCCTGAGTCACCACGTGGATGGCCTCCTCCTAGCGAGGAGCACCCCTCCCCCCATTAGACAGTTTAGACAGTTTGGTGAGAATTCGCCTTTGTGGTGTGCAGCCAGGGAGATTTGTGGATCTTTTTATTTTATCAGCAAACATTACCATGAGGCAATTCCTTAATGGGGACAAGACTGCAAGAAGAAAATGGCCCAACACTTCTAGTACCTTCTGGCCTACCTCCAACACAGGCTTGGAGCTGCGGTTCCTTTCCCTTCTCTCGGCCTTGATGGCATAAGCATGCTATGTCAGAAACACGGATGAGTGCATTTGTGTCCTCTCAGAACGTCAGGATTTGTGGAATAATGAGAAATCCACAAGGTACAGCTGTTTCTCTGGCAGCATTTTAGCAAGTAGCCCTGCTTCCCTTGATAGCTCTGGCCAAGGCAAACACTGGTTCTTTTACTATGATCCTAACTGCTAGTAGTAACTCTCAGATCATACATCATCTGCACACACAGAATGAAGAGGGGAGAAAGGCCACAGAAGAGTTCAGAAGGTTTCAAAAGAGACCAGAGAGGCATGAAAACACAGCAAAAAGTCTCTATAGGTCTGGCAGTGGTGGCGCACACCTTTAACCCCAGCACTGGGGAGTTAGAGGCAAGCAGCTCTCTGTGAGTTCGAGGCCAGCCTGGTCTAAGAGTGAGTTTCAGGACAGCCAGAGCTACAGAGGAATCCTGTCTTGAAGAAACAACAACAAAGCCAAACAAGAGTCTCCACAGGGGTTAGACTATGAACCATACAAGGTTGGGGGCTTGCTGGAAACATAACCAGACTCACAGGTTTGAGCAGAGGTGTAGGGAAAGGCACTGTAGGACTGTGGAGGCCAGTGGAGCAAAGGGCAGAGCCAGGTCAAGACAGATGGACAAACAGAAGACCATGATATACAAACAGAAAGACGGGCAGATGACAATTCCAGTCGGCTGGACTAGCAGTGGGAACCACACCAAATGGAAGCCCAAGGACAGAGGGGATCTGTCTTTTGGTCCCCTGACACACCCTCTTGCCTGAGCTGGGTGGCCAGGTGACAAGCTGATGGGGTCATTGCTATTACTGGGTTAAATGCCCCCCTCTTTTGGGGGCCCTTCAAGGGAGTTTCACCTTTTCCGATCTGGTTTTTCTGACATGATTTTGACATGCCGTTTGCTCCTGCGGTCTCAATTTATTATAGGGTGGCACCCAAGAATAAGTCATGTGCCAGTCTCTGTCACACACCTACCAAGGTACAGTCATCCTCTACCCTTAAAATGGGGTCAAAAGCTGCGTACCAAATGGAGTTTCTTGGGCCAATGCGCAGTCCGAAAACCACTGTTTTACACAATAGAGAGTGACTTAGGGTGGGACACTGCCTGGTCATGTGTCATGGTGGACCCCAGGAAGGGAAGTTCTAAGCCTGACCACTGTGTGCGTTTGTCCTTGCCTTACACATCTTCCTGTTCCCATCCCAGGCCCTGCCCCCCATCCAGCCTGGCCATGCTGACTGTCTAGCTGGCTCCTGCTTGAAGTCTATCTCCATTCCAGCTGTTAGCAGCATCGTCTTAGGGCCTCTCTACTCTGCTTTGGGGCTCCCTAGGGGTCCCGGTACCTCTTCTTTCCTTTCCAGGATCTATCCCATCCTTTCTCAGAGTCCAGATGAGCTCTGCCTATACAGCAGGCTTACAATGATGCAATGCCTCCATGCTAAAGGCTTTCTGTGCCTTGTCCATTTGACCAGGAGCAAGCCTGTGGTACAGACACTGGACCATCCATCTGCCTCTGCACCTGGACGCCATGATTCCCATTTTACAGATGAGAAGACCCAGGCACGGAGAGTCTATGGCACCTACTCAGGAACACATTCTAGGTCCAGGCTTAGAATCCAAGAGTGAAGCTTGTACTCTGACATCCCTATGTCACATTGCCTGGAAACCACAGATGTTCAACAGATGTGTTCAGTAAAGTAAATGGGGCTGATTGGTTCCCTAGAGGGGGCTCTGCAGTATTGTGATGTGGCGTCCTGAAAAAGATGGCATCTGGGGACGGTCACATAGTCTCACCCACCTGGCTTACCTTTCAAGGGTCTTCGGAGTGTGTATACGTGTGCTTATATGTATGCATGTGCCCTACATAGGTCCAGCAAGGGAAGTACAAGGAGAGATATGGAGTGCTATCCAATAGAAATAAAATGTAAGTCACAAATATAAATGCATATATATAAATATGTAGCTTTTCTAGTAGCTACATTTAAAATGGAAAAAGAAACATGAGAAAACAAAAGAAATATGATAAATGAACCCTAATATTCTCTATTTGAGCCATTTTATAGAATTGCTATCATTTTAACATGGAACCAAAGTACGAAAAAAAATGGAATAAGAAATATATGACTGTTTTGTTGTTGCTCTAAACCTATGAAGTCCAGTGTGCATTCTACATGATCAACACTGCTCAGTGAGACCAGCCACATATCAAGCGTTTGTTGCCACTGTATTGCATGGGGCACAGCTCCGATCTGGGCAGTCGAGGACAGTGTGACCCCGAGAATATGTTCTAGAAGTCTCAACATTGTGTTTCCTAAAGCTCTGGGAAGCCCAAGTGGTCAGGCCTCGCTTAGCAAAGCTCGACACGACTCTGTAAGTAGCAAGCGGGGAAATCCATGCTACATAAACACAAACTGCTATGTGTTAAGATCCAGGGAAAGCGGCAGACAGTTTTAATCTGCTGCAAACCCGGCATGTGTTTGTACTTTTCTATTTACAGTAGGCCCTGTGAGGCGGAGGCCTGTAAACAGCTCAGGCAGCGCCAAGTGGCCCAGCGCTCCACACAGCTGCACCGCGTTCCCCAGACCCTCAGGTTACAGACCAGCCCAGATTAAACCAGAAAGTTTTCATGGCCAAGGAAATGTGAGGGGGAGGTGGGAATTGGAGCAAAGAGCCAGGCCAGGAAATTGTTGCCAGCTGTGGTATGTGGACGCCAAAGATGGTAGACGCCTTGAGTCCTGCCCTGTGTCATCTGGGCTCTGAGCTTCTACACCTAGGAGAGGCACTCCAAAAGCTCTAGCTTAGCCGGCTGGCCGAGAATGGCCCGCAGGAGGCTGGACCATCACGGTCAGTGCGCCGCTTGAGCAGGCACACAGGGACCCTGGCTCAGCACGCGGCCTAACTTTTAAAGTTTTCTACTCCCACCTTGCAATTCTTTTCATTTTTGAACCGTAGGCTTACGTTTTCATTTTGTACTGAGCCCTGCAAACTGTGGGTCTAGCCAGGGTTAGAGACTGGTGCGGGCAACAATAAGCCCTTCCGGCCCAGGATTCCTGAAGGGGAGGGGTTGGGTGCGCTGAGGTTGCCCCGCAGTGACTCAGGAGAGCCAGGCCCTGGAAAACAGCGCCAGGATGTTGTATATCCAAAGATCACATTTAAAGAAAAATACCACAACCATTTCCTACCAAAGTTTAAGTCTTTACTCTCTCACACACAAACCCCACATATTTTTAACCTACCAAAGAATGTGCCTTTGAAAGCTGGTTTGCAGCCCTTCCTGAGGCTGAGATCCCTTCTCTCTGCTCAAAGGTAGAGCCCTAGGGCCTAGAGAGCTGTCCTGTTGGCTTCAAAGCCACATCCTACAAAGCTGGACAGGGAGGAATAATGAGCTGGTGTTCCTGGGCCACCCCTAGATTTACCAAGGCTCCACGGATCAGGGCAGGTGTTCCTCCTGGACAAAAGTCACAGAAACACCATTGTCTCCTGCTCCTTCACCTCTCAGGAATACCTTCTCTGAAGTTCTTCTGTCCACCTTAATTCTCCTTTCTTTGGCTGGACAGTCATCATTAGTGCACGAATGTGTCCCCAAACCTCCCATCCTAAAACAATTCCAGCAAAAAAAAAAAAAAAAAAAAAATATATATATATATATATATATATATATATATATATATATATATATATACACTCGACCACTCCCTGCTTATTTCCCTTGAGAGCAAGCTTTCTGGAAAGAGTAATCTAAACTTGCTATTTCCAGTTCCTTTTGCCTTGGTCCTTCTCTCTAGGTTTTGTAGGGTGTGTGGGTGGGAGCACATGTGTGGGCACACAAAAGTCAGAGGTTAACCTCCTCCTGTGTTATTCCTCAGCACCCAGCCACCTTGTTTATGAAGCAGGTTCTCTGGCCGGGACACCTGTGTGAGAGTGTCCTCAAAGCTCAACCTAGAGAGGAAAGGCCGCCCTGAATGCGGTGGTACCATTCCGCGGGGTCCCAGACTGAGAAGGAAAAGAGAAAAAGGAAGCAAGCCAAGCATTGGTATTTGGGAGGCAATGTGACCAACTGCCTCACGCTGCTGCCTCCATGCCGTCCCCACCACAATGGGGAGTCTCTCTGACCTGAGAACTAAAGCCCTTCCTCCCTGAAATTGCTTTCACCGGGCATTTTGTCCCAGTGATGGCAGCTGATGCCGTGTTTCTGCATTCCTGGATAGCATCAGGACCACACACTGTTCCCACTCGTAACATCCACCAGCACATGCCTTGAGATTCAGATTGACAAATAGCTAAGTGTTTCAGACCCTACAAAGAATCATATGTGTGTGTGTGTAACATGACTATATATACGTATGTGTATATATACATAATATTATATATATACTATATATATATACTAATACAAAGTCCAAAGACCTTTCCTCCTTTATTTTTCTTCCACTTATTTATTTAGGGAGTGTGTGTGCGTGTGTGTGCATTAAACCCAGTACCTCACACAAGGTAGGTAAACACTCTCTCTACCTCTGAGCTACAGTCATACTTTTTATTGCCATTTGTTTCTTCTATTTTGGTTATTATAATCGTAGCCTACTTCCCTTCTCTCTCCTCCTCTAAACACCTCCACATTGTCATCTTTGCTCTCTTTCAAATCTATGTCCTCTTCCCTTTGTTATCACATGCATACATATGCCTTTTAAATTATTCATTCATTCATTCATTTTTTTAGATAATATCTTGCTAAATTGCCTTGCTAGTCTGCTACTCAAAATCCTCCCACCTTGGCATCCCGAGTTCTGGGACTGCAGGTGTCTGCCACCGCGCCCACCTTTTCTTCTATTCTTCCTTTCTGCCTGCCTCTCCAAGATCACATTTGAGTTCATTTCCCTTCTGCGGCAGACAGCCCTTTGTTGTGAGTCACCAGAGGATGAGATTTCCTGGCTTTGTGTTTCTCAAAACACCTCTATTTCTCCCCTGTCTTTGTTTTGCTTCCACATAGTCATAGTTGGAAGCTAGTGATAGTCTTTGGGGCTCTGTTCAATTGTCTTCTGGATTCAGCGGTCTTGCTGGAGAACCGGCCATCAATCTGATGTATCTTTTTTCTGGCTCTTAGGATTTGTTTGTGTGTGTGTGTGTGTGTGTGTGTGTGTGTGTGTGTGTGTGTGTTTGCTTTTCAGTATGCACTCAGTCTCCCCATAAGGGATAAGATGAGATATGGGAGGGAAAGAAGCAGCATGCTCCTGTGACCTCAGACCAGACGAAGGTGTCTTCTTCATAATGGTCAGAGGAAGCCCCAGAGATGACACCATACATTTGGCAGCCACCACAGCCACGAGGACCTGAATTCTTTCCCAAGGATGCTGTTGAGTCTGATCACTGACCTGCAGGATCATAGCCCTAGGCTAAGGTAGATGGAAAGAAAGGAGTGGAGGGACCCCTACCTGAGTAGTTAGCATCCAGGAATCCAGAGCTACCTTGTGACTCATGGCCCTTGGCCCATGGCACGTGAGAGCACATGACAGACGCCATGTTCCGGCAGACACAGTAAGAGCCAGTGTCGTGCTGAAACCTAACGTTCCCAGTCAGATGAGTGCAGTCACAAGATCAGTACCACGAGAGCAGGACCTTTGTCTGTTGTATTCATTGCTATGTCACTGGCTCATAGACGAGCATCCATCTGTCATCTGTCGTGTAGCAGGCACTCAATGCACATTTATCAAATTAATTGAATAGTATGAACCTTAGCTTCTGCCTCAGTGGGATCCTCCCCCCCCCCCATCAGGAAAGTGATACATTTGTCCAGCCAGACAAGCATCTCCATCTCCAAATCAAGACAACCTTTTCTAGCTGTGTGGTCAGTCTTCCCGGGGGGGCCTTTCTCCTGGCTCCTTGCACAGGATGAAAGACAAACCCATGGCCTCTTACTCCACTTCATCCTTGGCCTGCATTTGAGAATCCTGCAGCAACACCAGCAGTTAGTCATGGTAGTTGATGCAAAACACTTTTTTTTTTTTTTTTTTTTTTTTTTTTTTTGGTTTTTCGAGACAGGGTTTCTCTGTGGTTTTGGAGCCTGCCCTGGAACTAGCTCTTGTAGTCCAGGCTGGTCTCGAAGTCACAAAGATCCGCCTGCCTCTGCCTCCCAAGTGCTGGGATTAAAGGCGTGCGCCACCACTGCCCGGCAACACTTTCTTTCTTTTTACCTTTTTATAAAAACAGCGAATATGGCTCAGTCACCAATGTACTTCCCAAGCAAGCACGAGGATCTGAGCTGAGCCCCAGCACCCATGAAAAAGCCAGGCACAGCGGCACACCCATACGCCAAGCCCCAAGGAAGTGGAGCTAGGCCAGGCCAGCCAGCCAAACTGAAGACTAACTCCCAGGCTGTGAAAGACCATGTCTAAAAAATAGAGTGGAAAAAGGGAGAAGGGCTTGTGTTGTGGGTACCAGACGATGGGAGGAGAGACACTGGATATACACATGAACTTGTCAAACAATAGACAATACTATTAAAAAAAATAAGGTGGGCTGTATTTGAGAAAGACACCACATGTTAACCTCTAGCCCACACGTGTGCATACACATACATATGCACACAAAGGGGATGATGTTGATGGGATATTCATATGAAATATGATGCTATCTTTTCAGAACCCAGGGCTGCCAATCTAACTGCCCCTGTGTAAGTGGTGGCAGAACGAAAGGTTTGGGTGCAGCAGGCTTAGTTAGCAGAACGGAGGCTGGTTGGGAGCCTCCACCCAGTGTGTTTATCTCCAGACAAGCCTTCACGCAGTGTAGCGAAGAACAAGCAACAAGAGCTGTGAAGAGATGCCCACCGAACTCTGTATTTAAAAGTCTAGCCTTGGGAAGCTGCCAATAGAGAACCTGAAACTTCCTGGGCCGAGCACCCTAGGAAGAAAGGGTGTTGCCGGCGCAGGACCATGTGGGACTCAGAGGGTTTAGAATAAGAGGAGGGTTTTCTAAGCATTGCCTGGGTAAGGCTGGAAGCCTGGGCTAGAACATGGATGGGAATTTTCCCCAAATGGATGGGAATTAATAGCAGGCACCTACTTTATATTCTGTGTGAGAATGCCATGGGTATTCAGTTTTACATGCCTGGAGACTGTAATAAAGATTACAACACACACACAAATATGGCTGGGCAGACACAGTCAAAGCAGTAGGCTGGCCTATTTCAAGTGAAGACTCTAGGCTCACAGCTAGCATAACCACGACTGGAGCAGAACCAGGCCTGTGCCTAACTGAAGCAGTGTGTGTGTGCCACAGGACCAACATACTGTAAGTTGTTCCGTCTCCTAAGTATTTCTAGACAAAGATAAACACGCCCAGAAAACTGACCTGCCGATCAGTAGAGAAAAGATGTAGCATTCTGAACTGTTTAGCAAATGGCTGGAAAGGTTAGAACGGAAAGCTGTCTCCATGAAGATTAGGAGGATGCCTTTCTCTGGGTTTGTCCAGGGAAAGCCCTGGGTGGTCTCAGACCATAGCGGCCCCCACCCAATAAAGCTGGGCTTCTCTTCTCTCTGTTCTCTTTCCAGGGAAAATCAGGGCCCCACTCCTCAGGACACCCAGCCATAGTCAGGCTCTTTGAACAGACGACACACAATGTCCAGACAAGCCACTGGACCTCAAGAGCTCCAACTGACACAGTCTCATGCCACCTCCCATCCACCCAGAAGGGTGACAGAGGAGAAGCAGATTTAGGCTTTAGGGTTTTATGAAATTGCTTTGACTTTCTTGTTTGTTTCTGCGAAAGAAAATACTCATCCCTGGTCCCGGGGGAAGCAGGGAGGGGTTACCTGCAGCCTATTTCCACGGTGGTCAGTCCCCCCAGGAGGAAGGGAGCACACAATTTGAATAGCCAGGCCCCTGCTCGTGGAATGGAACGGACGAGCCGCTGGGCTGCTCCTTGCAGACTGTAGCTATTTCTCAACGACATTATTTCATTTGTTACGCTCACTGATAGTCTTATTAGGTGATGTGGAAAGAACGTTGTCTTAGTTTAGGTTGCCAAAACAAACAAACAAAGCACACCTCGGCCGGTGAAATGATAGCCCATCGTGTGAAAGCACTTGCCGCGAAAGGCTAGCAATTTAAGTTTGCTCGCTGGAGCCTATCTAAAGGTGAAAGGACAGAACCAGCTCCACAAAGGGGGCCTCTGATCTCCTCAAGCATCCCGAGGCACACATGCACAGCTGCACATGTGAACACATACAAACTCACATGATGACAATAAAGTTTAGGGCCTAGAGAGATAGTTCCATAGACTAGAACAGTTGCTGTTCTTCCAGAGGACCCGAGTTCCGTTCCCAGCACCTACATCAGGCAGTTCACAACCACCTATAACTCGAGCTCCAGGGCACTTGGTCCTTCTGGCCTCCTCGGGCCCCTGCACACACATGCAACCCCCACATAATTACATAAAATATAGTATTATGTATTATATAATATATATAATAAAAATGAATCTTTTTAAAATCTATCATGCCTGGGAGCCTTAAGCAATATTTATTTCTACAACTGGGAGCCAGAAGTCTGAGATTAGGGCTCATGGCAGGCTCCAGTGAGGGACCTCTTCGGTTGACTGTTATTTACTTCCTGTTGTGTGCTTTTATGGTGGACACTCTGTTGTGTCTTTTTTACAAGGGCATAGAAATTATTTGTAAGGGTCCTGACTTCATAAACTAATCGTCCCCTACCGCCTTCTAGCACACTCCATTAGCCACGCTTAACGCCCGTCTTTTGTGAGGACCCCAACTTTCAGCCCATCTTAGAAAAGAGACTCTGTAGTGTTCATTAACTCACTGGAGAAAGATACAGAGAAGCTCCTAAAGTCAGCCCTGTGGTTCCAGATCCCCAGCCCTACCCATCACTTCTGTATGCTCCCGGGATTTGCCCTTCCTATACCTCTGTGCCATGCTGTCTTTGTAATCCACATCACAGAAAATACCTAAACCGGAGGAAAAGAACCCAGTCCCCGCTGATCTCTGTCGATGGCTGGTTATGTGGTCTCAGACACATCCTTTGTTCTCATTGAGCCTCTGCTTTTTCATTTGATAGCGATGAATCTGTACTTGTCTTCCTATCAGGTGATGGAAGGATCAAGTAAAGTGTCATATATATACATATATATATATATATATATATATATATATATATATATATATATGGAGGCAGAGGCAAGATACGCAAAGACCATCATAGGTTCAAGACAAGCTTGGCAGATAGATAGCAAGTCCAAGTCAAGGCTGCATAGTGCGATACTGGTTCAAAAGATAGATGGGTAAACAGACAGACAGATGACAGACAGATAGATAATGTCTTTGCATAACAGTCAAGTCCTCTAAAAACAGCAGTGAGATGAAGAACAGCTTGAGTTCTTAAAGAAAGCTCCTTCCTCCCCCAGCACAGGAAGTCAAGCAAGGAAATGGCAGACAGCCCCTCAGCTCTCAGTCCTGCAACTTCTGGCCATGGCTGGAAGCCATAGTCTCTGAGGCCTCTCCATGGTGATAGGAAACACAGCTGCTTCTCATTTGCCACCTGGTTTAAGCCAAGACCAGCTCTTCAGCCAACCCACAGGAGTCTCAGCCAGGCTCTCTGGGCCATGGCTTCTAAGAGAATCTTGCCTCTTTCTCTAAGAATGGGACAGGAGAGGAGCAGACACAATGAGGCCCTGCAGGAAGAGGCATCTTTGCTGTACACAGACCGCTGTGCTTATAGCTATTCCCTCCCGTACCCACAAGAAGTTATCCACCCCGCTCCAGACCCTGGGGACTTGTGATGAGTCCTGGAGAAGGACCTCCCTTTCCTCGCCCAACTGGCACAGTGCTGTGTAACTGGCCTTGGCCATGTTAGAATACACATGCAGAAAGAAAGAACCAATATTGTTCTGGTCTCCACTGACCCGCTGCTGTTTTTCCTTCCATAAAGGACCCAGATAAAGGCTAGGTTTCAGCCTGGCTCCCAGAATGAAGATAGAGGTATGGGTTTAAGGGTGAGCCCAACATCTACCACGAATAAGAAATAAAATACTCTATTAAGACTCAGGCACATTTGTTGCTGCAGCCTTAGCTAGCACGTGTTAGCTGATGGTCTGTCCAGTCCTTCCAGGTTCTCCCTGCTCAGAGCTGAGTATCATCCACTTGTTTGTAACCCAAGATCTGAAATTCCTGCCCTCCTTTTTTTGACAGTGTGGAGGCCTCACCTTTCTCGTGGTCACTTCTGGGCATCAGATGCCCAGTATACAATACAAACTGCCCTGGGCCCCTCAGTAATCAGGCCCTCCTCTTCCATTGCAACCATCCACCCTTCTGCTTAAACTTCCCAAGCACACTTGTGAGTGCCTCCCCTCACGCTCATGAATGAGCTACATGCCACTCACTCCCATTGACAGCCCAGGGCAGCCAGAGGAAGCCAATTCGGACACTCCCTCTGCCCTCCCTGACAGAACCTCCACCTTCATTCTGATGGGATCCCACAGGTGTGTGCAGGGGTGACCTCGGAGGAAGGGAATTCCTTCCTCTGACTCCCAGAAGGAAAAGCAAGTCCCTTCAGTCAAACCTGTGCCTCTCCTCCCAACAGGATCTGGACCTGGACCTGCGGGGGGGGGGGGGGGGGGGGAGAAACCAACCCCTCTCAAGACAGACTTCCTTGCAGCCCTGGTCTTGGAAGGAGGCTCTGTCTTTTTTGTTTGTTTGTTTGTTTTGTTTTGTTTGTTTGTTTTTTGAGACAGGGATTCTCTGTGTAACAACCTTGGCTGTCCTAGAATTCACTTTGTAGACCAGGCTGCCTTGAACTCACAGAGATCCGCTTGCCTCTACCTTCAAGTGCTGGGATTAAAGGCATGCGCCACCGGCATTAACCATCTTCTTTGCCATTGCAGGAGCTCTCCCCACCTGAGGCATGATAAACTCTACTCTCTCATTTGCCAGGCCTGGCCCCATTTCTATGTCCACTTTTATCTAAAAAATGAGTTGTGAGCATCAGCTTGGAGCCCAAGACACTTCCTCCCCTCTGCCTCCCATGGCAGGAAGTTTAAAGGCTCATCCTCTGGGCTGTAAAAAAAAGCACAATTTAAAGATGGTATCAAAAAGAAACCTGTTCAAATGGTTCTAATGGTAAATTCTATGTGTTTTCAGTTGAAAGTCTTTAACTTTTAATTTTTTCTTATTTAGTTTATATTCATAATTATAAACTTACCTCTGCAAACCAGCTGGACTTTGAGTGGAACGAGGAAACTATGGAACTGAAGGACTTCAGTGAGAGCAGAGATTGTAGGGTGTTTCAAGTAGGCAGGTGTTGTCTGAGGTTTTCTGTCCTGCCCAGTCCTTACTCTGCCCGGTTCCTGCAGTTGTTAATTCCCAAAGAAATCACACAGAGGTCTACATTAACTATAAACTGATTGGCCCATTAGCCCAAGCTTCTTATTAACTCTTATAACTTATATTAGCCCATTAGCTCAGACTTCTTATTAACTCTTATAACTTATATTACCCCATTATTCTTGTCTGTGCTAGCTTGCCACATGGCGTGGTACCTTTTTTCAGCAAGGCAATCACATCTTGTTTCTTCTGTGGGCGGGCTCACAACTGCAGAAAAAGCTTCCTTCTTCCCAGGATCCTCCTGTTCTCATTGACCCCGCCTCTACTTCTTGTCTGGTTGTCCCGCCTATACTTCCTGCCTGGCTACTGACCAATCAGAATTTATTTAAAATATAATTGACAGAATACAGACCATTCTCCCACACCAGATGGGATGGGGGCACTCTCCTGAGCTACAGAAGGAATGGTCTGGTGGTTAAGATGCCTGCAAATGAGAAGAATTAGGGCTGTCCACGGCCGGCAATGATAATCTTCTTGTTGGCCTTGCTATTCCTGGACCCAAATGCTTCAAGGCTTCCACGATGTTCACATCTTCTTTCACCCCACAAAGACCATATGTTTGCCATCCAGCCACTCAGTCTTGGTGGTGCAGATGAAAAATTGGGAACTATTTGTGTTTGGCCCAGCATTTGCCATAAACAAGATGCCAGGACCTGTATGCTTCAGGATGAAGTTCTCATCCTCAGATTTCTCCATGCAGATGGACCTGCTGCCAGTGCCATTATGGTGTGTGACATCACCACCCTGGCACAGGAATCCAGGAATAAAACTGTGAAAGGAGAAACCCTTATATCCAAATCTGTTCTCTCCAGTGTTCCGAAGGCAAAGGTTTTCTGTTGTCCTTGGAACTCTGTCTGCAAACAGCTTGAAAGAGATGTGGCCCAAGGGCTCACCATTGGCTGTGATCAAAGAACACGGTGGGGTTGAGCATGGTTGCAGGAAGTGTTGACAGTGGACAGTGGCATCTGCAAAGTTACTTTTAATTTTTTTTAAATGAAAAGTAATTTTCTAGAAAGAAAAATGAGTTCAAAGCCAGGGATGGTGGCACATATCTGTGATTCTAGAACTTGAGAGGCTGAGGCAGGACAATTATTAGTTCCAGGACAGCCAGGGCTACAGAGTGAGACCTTTTCAGAAAGAGAGATTGGGAGAGTAAGGGATGAAGGGAGAAGAAGAGGGAGAGAGGAGAAGAAGAAGAAAGAGAAAGACATAATCACTTCAAAGTAACTAGATTTGTCCAATTCATGCCTCCATTACATCCCTGGTGCAGAAGAGACATGAAGTGTTAGAGTATCACCTGTGAGCCACATCCTCCTAAAATGAAGCACTTAGCTAGACAATTGCCAAGCCGTAGCAGAGTCAACTTTCTCCCAGCAAGCAAGAGGGGAGCAGTGAGCTGGTGGGGAGCAGCTCTGCCATCCCACGCTCTCACGGGAGTCCTTGGGCAGCCTGCTCCACAGCCTTCTGTCCTCTTGTCTGTTTTTGTTCTCCATTGATAACACAGCCTTTGCAAACAGAAACAGTACTTGGTCATGTTTGTTTTTCCCTCTTCCTCTGCTCCTTGCTTTCCAGTTCTGTTCCAGATTGCCACGAAGAAACGGCAGTAACTCCAGCAAATGCAGAGGCCTTAAAATGAGTTTGCCAGGGAAGCACTGCAGTCCTTTTGATGTTTTTTTGGAGGGGAAGGCTAAATTTTTACTTATATCAGTATGAGGGTGGCACAGTGAGCATGCAGAGATTAGAGGTTTGAAGTCATGTACCAAGGCCTTACTCAGAAAGTGTGTTTGCCCCCTGAGCTTTCCCGCTGGCCCTATTTAAGGTGGGCTCTCACATGTCCCAGGCTGGCCTTGAACTTGCTATATAGCCCTTGACTTTCCAACCCTCTGATCTCTACTTCCAGGGTGGTAGGGGTTACAGGTGTATTCCACCATACCCAGTTTTATAGAGTACTGGGTCAAACTCAAGCCTTTGATCATGCTAGCCAAGCACTCCCCTGGAGGAGCTGCGTTCCAGCCCCTGGATCACGACTGTTTTGTTCTGAGACAGGTTTCATTATGTAGCCTTGGCAGACCTAGCCTTCTCTGTGTAGACCAGGCTGGCCTTGAACTGCCTTCAAGTGCTGGGATTAAGGGTGTGCTCCACTACTCCCAGCGAATTGCCATTTGTCACTTTACATTTCAGAAGCTTTTGTAATGAGCAAAAACCTTAGCTGTGAGTTAACTCCTAAGAGTCTGGAAATGTCAAAGCCAGGACACAGAGAAAATGAGAATGAATCACCCCTACCTGGCTATTCTAATTGTTATTAGCAACCATGACACCTACCTGATCACTGTGTGATTTCTCCGAGGTCACAGTGGCTCCTCATGTGGACACATTGTCTTAGGTGACTTGTAGTAAGGCCGCTGTTGAGGCAGCATTTTACACCTGATGAAAAGAGGCTCAGAGAATGCACATTGCTGCCCAAAGGCATGTGGTGAGAATTTGGATTTGAACTTAAATGGAGGGCTTTTTGCTTTTCTTTTTAATTTCAAATATAGAATTGGCCATCCAACTTTGGCCCTTGATTCATTTAATTTCAAAATTAAAACATGAATTTTGATGATTCCCAACACAGTGTGGCCTATTTGAATAGAATGCAATATATTCTATTCTATAATCAATATAGAATAGATGCCTTATAATTCAAAATTTTCTAGAAGTCACACTTACACAGAAAAAAGAAAAAAAATAAAGTAAAAAGACCTAGTAGGAAAAGGGGGAAGGGAGGGAGGAAAGCAGAGGAAGCAGTGTGCAGTAGAGAGTCCCCATCTCTCCTCCACCAGCAATAGGTACTTAGTTGTGGCCGAAACCCCTGTCTAGGGTTAAGGAAGAGATTACAGATTTTATACACTCTAATTTTTTCAGAAAGCCTAAAACTGAGGTAAAAACAGGAAGGGGCTTGAGGTGTTTCTCAGAGAACGCACTAAGATAGTCCAGTTGAAGGCACCATCGCATAACAGGACACCCTTGAGCCAGTGAGAGGACTCACTAATTCAAGTAACTGTCTGAGGGCTGATTCTCCACTATGAGCTCTCTCCAGCCAGTTCTCAATTTAGACCAGCCACCAGGACCATCATGCCAACCAAGTGTAAACCAAGTGTCTGAAAGCTGAGCTGGGCTGGGTGGTGGTGGCCTTTAATTCCAGCACTCGGGAGGCAGAGGCAGGTGGATCTCTGTGAGTTCAAGGCCAGCCTGGTCTACAGAGCAAGTGCCAGGACAGGTTCCAAAGCTACAGAGAAACCCTGTCTAGAAAAACAAACTAACAAACAAACAAAACAAAATAAAAAAAAAACACAAACAAAAAGCTGAGTTGGCCTTAACTGAGAGGCTCCTTGCCCCAGCTGCTCATCTACCAATATAACTGTTCTCTGCTCCAAGACCCAAGGAGAGATCTTTGTCTCCGGCCTAACCCTGACCTCACTCCTGCCTCTCTTCATTCAATGAGCATGAAAAAGAGAGGACTCCTCTATCCCACAATAAAAGTGGGGGATGATCCAAATAATAACACCAACAATAATCAAGGCCACACGGCACATCTCCATTCAGACTGCCTATGCTTCAGGTGAGCCAAAGGCGAGCACGGCTAATGATCACTGTATCGAGAGCTCAGTTTTGATGGCTGGAAATAAATTTAAACTTGAACTCGGAAATTTTAGATTAGATTATTTCAATCGTCTTTTTTTTTTTACTGGGAACTAAACGCAAGCTAAGCAAGTGCTATGCCTCCGCGCTACATTCCCCAGCCCACTTGGTTTTGTAATAGGGGCTCACTAGGTTGCTCAGGCTGGTCTTGAACTCACTCTGTAGCCCAGGCAGGTCTTCTTGCACTTGTGATTTTCCAGCCCCAGCCCCTCCAAGAAGCTGAGCCTTCATCACCAACCCAGCTTTAGGTCTATACATTCTTGTAAAATACCAAACTCAAGGCTGTGTCTAGGCAAGCTACCATCACCATCCCCAGTTTAAAAAGAAAGAAAAGGTGATGCTTGGAGCATCGCAAAGCACTGCTGCCATCTGGTGGCGGCCTTGCAGTCACGAGCAAGTCCCCCAAGAGGACCCGGTCATCTTCTAGGAATGTTTTTCAAAAGGTGCTCTCTGATCATGGTGGGTCCAAGGGAGCTTCTTAAAAATGGACATTGCTGAACCCTATAGATCCTGGGTCTCCATGACAGATTCCAAACACCCACACTTAAAGTGAATGTCCCAAGTGATCTTCAAGCATGCTAAACTAGGGAGAACCATCCATCTAAAGGACTTGTCTAAATGACGCAAGCTGAGAAAATCCAGAGGCAGCAAATGTTGGAGGACTCATTCTCCCTAATGCTGAACAGAGCGAAGACTGCTGTTCTCTGAGCCTGCTGGGCTCCATGGAGCTGTTTTATGTAGGAATAACACCCTGTGCACTGTACACACAAAGCTAAAAAGAATCTAAATGCTACGAGTGCTCTCTCTTTCTCTCTCTCTCTCTCTCTCTCTCTCTCTCTCTCTCTCTCTCTCTGAAAAACCCTGTTGGCAGATTTCTGTAGCTCCCCTCCCCTTGTCACCCAGTCTGATCCTGTCCCCTCCCCGTCTAGATCCAGCCAGGTGAACCCCTTCATAGACCCTCCCATCTCTCTCCCCTGCCTCTGCAACCTTTGCAAAAGGTCCAGTCAAGCCGTAGCAACACTCCCGCCCTTCCAAAGTGTTCATCCAGGCATTACTTTCTCAGAAGTCTCTCTGGGGAGCCCTTTAGCCTAAAGTAGGTACCCCCTTTCTAGCCCCTGCAAAGTACCATATGCAACCACACTGCCTGGCACACCACCCACACAACTGCAAACTTTTCATGGACAGAGCTGTGTCTCCATGCCTCCACAACCTGGTCAAACCTCGACCACGCAGCTAGCAGGCTTCGTTCAGTATTTGCTGAGTGAATAAGTGTTTTCAAACACAACAAGACGTCTGTCTGATTTTTTTCAATGATAAAGTAGTAAAACTGGGAGGGGTGCGGAGAAAGGGCAGGAACAGAGCAACCTGGGAATGTCCTCACCACCTCCCAGGAAAGGAGTGATTTCCCCAGAGGACAGAGGCCTGTCACATCTTGCCCAGCTAATCTGACAGAAGCCAGCTGCAGTGGTTGTCCTGCCCTGGGGAAGGCGTGCTGAGGCTGGGAACCACATGCCACTGTTTGCCCCTGGGGACAGGGGCACAGGGGGAGGGTAATTGACTTGTCTCCCGATTTATTTATTAATTCCTAGCTGCACCATTTGATGTGGTTTCCAGGAGGCATGCCGTTGAAATCTGTTCACTGCCTTCGCCGCCTACCCCCCCACCCCCACCCCACCGCACTGCAATGGCCCCTAGGGAGCCTGGTAAACCTCAGAGCCAGCTCACCAGCAGGACTCCAGGCAGGCAGGGTCTAGACATGGTGCCCACCACACAGGAGAGATGGGCTCCGGTGAAGGGCTCTGCACCCTAGGCTGCAGATTTGGGCCTGGTGAGATGAACAGACAGCTCAGCAGGATGCTTGGGCCTGCCTCTCCATGGGATGTCCCTGGGAACAAGTCCTCAGTCATGGAAAGGAGGAACCAGTGACTTCATAAAGACCAGGTAGGAAGACCCAGTGAGCCGCCCGGCGTGTTGGAACAGATTTCTCATCCCAGCACTGGGAGGTAGAAACAGGAGGATCGGGAGTTCAAGGTCATTCTTGACTACAGTCAAGTTCAAGATGAACCTGGGTTACAGGAGACCCTATCTCAGGCATGTGCTTGCAAACACACACACACACACACACACACACACACACACACACACACACAAACGCCACACCAAGCAGGGAGTGAGGCTGTAACTCCATTGACAGAGTATTTTCTAGTGTCCACTGGGCCCTGGGTTCAGTCGCCAGCACTGCATAACCTAGGCATAGTGGCCAACGTGGGCTACACAAGACTTTGTCACAGAGAGACTAGGAAAGAATTGTTGGAAATGAGGGGTCCTGGTTTGCCTGTTTGTATGGTTCATCTGACCACAGGCATTGGGGGTCACCCTCAGTGAGCAACAGTGTTTATCATGGTGTTGGGCTGATGCCCTGACTTTGTCCCCTGCTTCGGGCTCCCCAAATTTCTGCCTGTTTCCTATAATTAATATAAATAGTTTTCGTAATCATAGGAGCAAAATAAAGAAAGAGCAGAAGGTTGAGACCTAGGCACGAGCATGCATCTAAACCTGCATCCTGCACACAACCTTGTGACCACACTTGGACAAACAGGGTCACGATGGTCTGCCTGCATGCTGTGAGGACACCATGGAAGGTAGGTGGTAGGGATTTTGCTCCTCGGTGTCCCCATTTTCCTCCCCCACCCCCCGATCCTCCCTACAAAAACTGTTTTTTTTCTCACTCTCCTTTGAAGACTTTTCCCCCTCCACCCAGTTCTGTTCCCTGATTCTCCTTCCTCCTCTAAAGACTCAAATGGACTCGGTCCACACCTGCAGGACCTGCCCTTCAGCTCCACTGAGCCAGTCATGCAACCCAGGAAGTCTTCTCTTTCCCTCTCCACCCCTACATAAACATTCACAAGCATACATACATGCACACATATGCACACGCACACACGCACCAGACTCTGTGAGGCTCTCTCAGAAGAGTCTTGTCCTATTTCCATCTCTACACACCTTGGCTCCAGGTACACCAGGGCCAGACCCAGAACCTCTTTCTCTGTGTGTCTTTTACTTTTGTCATAGACTCTGACCTAGGCTAAGAGAGGCCAGCAAGGTCCTTGTCTCCAGAGCAAAGCTTAACGGAATGCCCCAAACCTCAACGATCAATTCAAATGTTTGAAGTAGTATTTTTAAAACTCAAAATTAACTCCAAATATCCAGGATGAATGAAATGTCAAAACTTTTAAATAAAGACAAGCTCCCAGTGACTGATTTGGTGGGTGCCTCAGGCACAGTTGAGTTTGGCCGAGCATGGTCTCCAGAATGAACCCATCTGTAACAGAAAAGCATTCCTCAGCACGAGTCAGAATACAAGAATATGTGGCTCTGAGCCCTGCACCCAGCGAGTCTGTGCCTGTCCTCTGTACAATGACATTATGACATGAGGAGCTCAGGGTCCCCAGCAGCCCACGGGACACAGCCCTGGAGTCACCAGGACTCAGGAGATCAGCTATGTGGTTAGTGCAGCAGGGTCAAGCATTCCAGCCCTGGGAGGACCTGATCCAAGAGGCGGAGGCCAACACGTGATGAGTGGACAGAGGGACCAAGAGATGGCCTAAGGAGGTGAGGGGTCAGGAGCTGAGCAGGTCTTTATGATGTTTCCTCCCAACAGCTTCAGACCTGTTCAGGCAGGTCTGCCTGCCTACCCACTCGAGGTCATGGCAAATGCCACCTCCATTACTTCCTCAGGCAAACAGATGCCTCAAGGAAGGACACCTGGTCCCTGAGCCCTTAAGACCAAGGAGGCCATTACTCCAGAGGACTCCGACCAAGCGGCCCACAGCCTGGCCCACATGACTTGTCAGGACTTCTGAGTGTAGGAGTAGAGATGTTGTCTCATTCATATATATATGCCCCAGGAAGGAAGCCCAGGGCTGCTCATTTCCTCTTCCCTGCCCCAGGAACCTCTGAAGTTCCAGGCCAATGTCATCTCCAAGGCACAGGGGAGTGGGGGAGAGGCTGGATATAGTGCAGCCGGCAAGAGCCAGGGGTACCCGAGGAAGGGCAAATGCAACCATGGCCCCCGTTCGGAGGTGAAACCCACAGTCTACACTCTGTGTGTAGTGTGCATGTGTGTGTGCATGTGTGTGTGCATGTGTGTGCAAGAGACTGGGGACAGCTCCAGCCTATAGCTGTCGGCTAAAGAGGCCCAGGCAGGCTGAACTCACTTGAAGCAGGTCTCCGATAGGTTTCAGTGGGCTTTGTTGTCAACCAGAAATTCTTTTTGTCTTGGGAGCCTGAGCTGCAATCACATTTACTCACTCAACAAACATAAGTCTCCCACTATGTGCCATGCCAGAGGCTGCCCCACCCAGGCTGTATGTACCCCTAAGCACACTGTACACACACCCAAACTGAGCAGTCTTTCACCGGGGCTGAGCGCAACAGCCGTTGTGGTTGTGTGCAGCTGGTGCACACAGACAGCCACGCGCGCACAGTCAGGACTCTCTTCCTTTCTGCCTCTTCCCAATGGATGACACCCACTGCTAATATCAGACACGGGACTTGGGTACCAATCGGTGAAATATCCAGGGGCTCACTGTGGAGGCCAGACACCCTGCCTTAGGGCCCTGTCTCTGCTTCTCGGGCCCCTGGTCCATTGCGCTGTGAGGAAGGAGTGCTATCAGGCTGACACAGGATTCACAGGTCAGGGGACTCCAAACACAGAACCAAGATCTGAAAAGAAAAGACTCGGAGGTAACACGGTTCTAACACATTGCTCCTAAGCCACAGCCCCACTCCCAGTCCGGTCTTCCGCAGTAACGCCAGCTCTGCCTCATCCACAATGTGACTTATCACGAAGAAAAGCTGTCTTCAGGGGAACCCCTACCCCCCATACACACACTGTCTTCGGGGGAGCCCCTACCCCCCATACACACACACTATCTTCATGGTAGCCCCTACCTCCCATACACACACTCTGTCTTCAGGGAAACTCTACCCCCCATACACACACACACACACACACACACTGTCTCCGGGGAGCCCCCTACACATACTCTTTCATCAGGTTAGCCCTGTTAAGAGTTCTCAGCAGCTCCCCACCACCTAAAGTGAACACTGACCAGCATTCCAAATCCTTCTGAGAACTCCTCTCTCCCTTGTCTCTCCCAGAACCCTCCCACCCAAGCCAGTGGGCACACACATTCTAGCTAGACGGTGCCCTTTTACATCTATGCACGTTTTGCAAAGCCTATCCGTATCTCCCCCACAACCTCCAACCCCTGTCCCTCCCAGCTGGCCCTCCCTCCCTGCCGTGCCCAACTAAAACTAAGGCTCCTGCAAGGAAACTTCTCTGGTGGCCACAGCTGGGTGCTGGTGCTGTTCTCTTTACCTACTCGGTACTCTCTAGTGTGTCATCCCTACACACACACACACACACACACGTATACACACGCGTACACTCACGCGTGCGCGCCCGCACACACACACACACACACACACACACACACACACATCTCCTCCTACTGGAAAACTGCCTCTTGCCCACTAGAGCCCCAGTTAAGCTCAGAGTTGAGGCTGGGGCCAGGTCACCCATCTCCTCTTGGCCTACTTGTTTCCCGCAACACAGGGCTGGGTACCCTGGCACAGGCTCTGTTACCCACTTAGCCCAGTTGAGCCTCAGGGTTGATGTGTTGTCCCTCTCCGGAAGGGTGTGACCCCAGCCCCCTGTGGAAGGCATCAGCCTCTGGCTGGGTGGCTCTGAGGCTTTAAGTCAGGCTGGGGCCTGCTCAGCTGGGTGGGGACCGCACACATTCCTTCGGAATTAAGCAAGGTCCCGCTGGCTCCAGGCTCCTCAGGATGGAGAGCATCCGGTTTGCTTGTAGAGCAGCCTTTCTGTTTCCCCAGGCTCTGAGCCCGTGTGGTTCCAAAAGAAAGCTCTTCAGTCTCCCTGGGCAGTGACCTCAATAGCCACAGGGAAGGGTGAAAGGTCACATCTGTGGTCATTTGGAAGCCTGGGTCAAGGCCAGAGCCTCTGCCCTCTGCCACCCCCTGCCTCGCGTTCCGTCTGTCATGTATCTGCCACACTTATGTATACACACATGCACAAATGTATGCTGACGTGAATACACAGACACATACACACCACACAGAGACACGTGTGATCGTGTACATGCAAGATATTCATATAAACACAGTGTTCCCACATGAATGTGTAAGAATACATGTGTGCAAAGAGACAAATACACACTGACACACATGCACAAGCAAACACAAACCCTATAGTAGCTGAAGGAATGTGCTCATGACAAGGCCCACAACCGTCAGTTTCATGACTGACCTTTATCTCCACTGAAATCACACAACCCCTTCCATTAAACTTAGTCCATGAGACTAAGACAAACATGTGACCCTGCCTAGGTTCAGTCCCCGTAACTAACCGCAGTGACAGGGCCTACTCCAAACCAGCCCAGAGCCCTGAACGGTCATATAAGCCTCTGTGACCCCAAAGCACGGTGATTCTGGATGAAAAGACAGTTTTCTTCCATCTACTTTCCTGCCTTCACCAGGGATGAGCAGATACACCGAGAGAATGTTTTTCTGCCATCTGCAGAAAATCAGCCCATAAGAAATACACAAATTGCCCACTGTTGTGTCCAATGCAAGGATAAAATCATAAAGATTTCAAAGAATAAAATTGTCTGTAACAGGGAGGCTGGGGAGATGACCCAGCTGGTAAAGAGTTTGCTGTGCAGGCTTGGGGACCTGAGTCGGCACACCTGTCACCTCGGTGTGCCCCAGTGGAGGCAGGAGGACCCCTGGGGTTTGCTGCTCAGCCTGCCCAGTCAGATATGGATGCCCCTGGTTTGTTAAGAGACCTTGTCTAAAAAATAAGGTGGAGACTGATTGAGAAAGATACCTAATATTGACCTCTGATCTCCGTGCACAAGCACACACACAAAGACACACAGACACACTCACACCTACACACAGAGAGAAGAGACATTCACACACAGAGGTATACAAACACACAAATGTCATAATGTAAATAATAACTCTTAGCTGTTGTGCAATTCCGCGGCCACCCTGTATATGATCCCCATGACCTCCATGTCATAGCCTGAACTGGGCATGCTCAAACTCCTGAGTTGAGCCCCCTGGCTCTCGGCACCTACGAATACAACCATATTTGGAAGAGAGACCACAGCCGGGCACTTTAAGATGGGATTGCTAGGGTGGGCCCTGACCCAGTCTCGCTGGTGTCCATATAAGGAGAAAAGATTAGAGCATACAGAGCCCAGGGGCTCAGCGTAGAGCGGGCCACCGTGTGAAGAGGTGACAAGCCAAGCAGGGAGGCTAAAGAAGCCTCTGACCCCAACAGCTTGATCTTGGACTTCCAGCTTCCAGAGTCGTGAGAAAGCACATTTCTATAGTCCAAGCAACTGGCGACGATGGCGTTAGCGGTGCGAAGGCTGGGGAGACCAGGCCCGGAAAGCCACCATGTAGCACCGGGAGCTCTGAGCACTGGGGCTGAGCTGCTGTGGGGCTCTCTGCTTTTCTCCTGCACAGGAGTAAACTTCTAAGCCCCTCAGCACAACCTGCTCCTGGTTCAAAGGTCACCTTGCAAGCACACTGGAGGCCACTGGGCAAGGCAGGAGGGCTCAGCACAGAGAGTGGGTAGGCCTCTTATGCCTGGGCCAGCTCACGGACTGGCACAGAGTCCAGTGTCTCTCTTTGAGCTAAGGAAGGGCTTGGCAAAGCCTTCTTGTCAGAAACCCACGTCCACTCAGAGCAAGCTCAAATTAGTCTGCCCTGCTGCTCTCAGCTGGTTGCAATTGCGGCCCCTCGTGCTAGGATTTCACTTTCGACACTGATTTATGGGAAACACAAGGGTTGCCTAAAAATCACTTGAATTCCTGCTCAGTGAAGCAATGGTTCAGCGAGGCAAAGAGGGAACGAGCCCAGCCCTGCCACCCCACAGGGGTGGGGGGATGAGGTGGGAGTGTCCCCACAGAGGGGAAGACGCCCAGAGATCAGAGCCACTCGGGTGGGCCATCCCACCCCCAGCCCCTCCGGGGCCGCAAGGGCTCTTTGGAAAAATGACATATTCATGCGATCAGATTCTCGGCGGCGCTGAGAACAAATGAGCCAGAGGTCCACATGTCAACAGGCATGAATCTCACCCACATGTGGAGAGAGAAGGCTAATCGCTGAACATATACTACAATGTCACAATTTATACGAGATCTCAAGTGTGCGAAACAACCCTGGGAATGCCCTTTAAAGACTTACACATGAGGAGGGGAACAAGCGAGGGTAATGGGAGGTGAAGGTGATCAAAATACGTTGTACATGTGTGTTAAAATGTCATAATAAAACCCATTATTAGGTATAATTAATATACCCTAATTTTTAAACTATCATAACAAGTCAGGCAACAGCTGCATATTCCTGTTATCCCGGCACTTTGACGCTGAAGGCAGGAGAAGCAGGAGTTTAAGGCCAGCCTGAGCTATATGACAGATCTGGGGCCAGCCTGAGCTATATGACAGATCTGAGGCCAGCCTGAGCTACATGACAGATCTGTCGCCAGCCTGAGCTATATGACAGATCTGAGGCCAGCCTGAGCTATATGACAGATCTGAGGTCAGCCTGAGCTATATGACAGATCTGAGGCCAGCCTGAGCTATATGACAGATCTGAGGCCAGCCTGAGCTATATGACAGATCTGAGGCCAGCCTGAGCTATATGACAGATCTGAGGCTAGCCTGAGCTTCAAGAGACCTGCTTCAAAATAACAGCAACCAAAACTTGTATGCACTTTTAAAAAACAATAAAGAAATTAAAGAAAAATGAGAACCCTCAAATGTAGGCTAGTGGTTACTTTGGCAGGTGGGGTGACAGAAGGGATGTGCATTCGGGAGCTGCACATTTGGGAGCTGCACATTCGGGAGCTGCACATTCGGGAGCTGCACACAGGGGCTCTGAGTGTATTGCTAATTCTGTTTCTGAAACTGGTTCACAGCTCCATAGGTGTTCATTATATCACACACACACACACACACACGCACGCACGCACGCACGCACACACGCACGTTGGTTATTCTGCTGTTGTTTTATATTTAACCTTGTTTTGGTCTACATTTAAAGATAAAGCAACGTTTCCGGCCTCAGAGTCAGGCACAGCAGGAGATTTGCTGTAGGTTCAAGGTCAGCCTGGGCTACAGTAGCAAGACCATGCTCTGAAGAAGGACGAGGGAGAGGAGAGGAAAAGGAGAAAGATTATGTTTTCATTTTCGCACATCAGGTCCCCTGACTGAAAGCCCCCTGAGCAGCATCCCAAGTGGCTCCATGGCATTAGGAGTTGACATTAGGAGCTACCCAATGGAGAGAGCAAACATCCAGCCGAGCCTCCTGCTTCTCTTTAGGGATAGTCTCAGAGCAGACTGCCACAGAATGGGGTGACAAGAAGCCTTCCTTGTGCTCAAACCTAGAGAGCAAACACACTGGGGGCTCCTGCCTGAGGCCTCAGAGGGCTACAATCACCTTACAGCCCTGCTCTCCCAGACTGCTTAACCCTCACAGGCCCTGGGACCCTCCCTGCACACCACTCCAGAAAATCCAGTCCCCTGCAGGGCTGCATTGGCCTATCAGGCAGGCCTGGACCACAGTTGGGGCTGTACAGCCCAGTTGCCCCAAGTGGCCCAGTGTGCCCCCTCCCCCACTTTCTCCCTCAGTTCCTCCAGAAACTGAGTCTGGCCCTGGAGTCTACCGATCTGCCTCCCAGCTGCTGCCTGGTTTGTTAGAGCTGAGTCTCACCCTCCAGCACCCAGCTTGTCTGGATGTTATCTGCAAACATGGCTGACTTCTGGAAGCTAGAATTGCATCTTATTCATTCGTTCAACAAGCACGAGAAGCACCTCTGATGTACTATACGCCTTGCAAGACGCTGGGGATTGGGTCTTCCTCAGGAAGATCAGACGGAATTACAGAGCCAGAGTGACAGAAGGCTAGAGTCACCAGCAGGGAACCTGGAGACTGGGTGAGGAGCATCTAGTCAGAGCCATCACACACACACAAGGGGAACACAGGCGACGTCACTTCTAGAGGTCACATGTTAATAAGGTGCGGAGTCAAGATGGGTCCCAGAAACTACAGGACCCTGAGACCCAGTTGAATGTCCCTCCTAAGCTTGGTAGTCAGCGCCATTCTTAGAAAACCTGCTGGTGGCAGAGTCAGGCCTCTGGGAGCCATGTCTTCCCTCTATCTGGAGGCCACACACTGGAAGTAAGCGGGGGTCATATTTACAGTGCCAAATCTCAAGACAAAATCTGCACTCCCGGGGCTGGAGAGATGGCTCAGAGGTTAAGAGCACTGGCTGCTCTTCCAGAGGTCCTGAGTTCAATTCCCAGCAACCACATGGTGGCTCACAACCATCTGTACTGAGATCTGGCGCCCTCCTCTGGCGTGCAAGTATATATTGCGGCAGAATGTTGTATACATAATAAATCTAAAAAAAAAGAAAAGGACATGGAGGAAGGAAGCTTTAAAAAAAAAATCTGCACTCCCCTTTTTACCAATAAGGGGTGGGGATGAAATCTGAGAATCTGAGGATCGTCTCTTAACAGGCAGTGACTTCTGGGACATGCCCCCTCACCCTGAGAAGCACGGACCCTAACCCTGGAATCTGATCTTAATCCTCTCTCCTTACCCGTCCCTCCCAACCAGTGATCCTCAACCCATGAGTACCGACCCTTTTGGTGGGGTTGCAAATCAGATATCCTGCATATAAAAGAGTTATGTTGCAATTCATAACAGTAGCAAAATTATAGTTACGAAGTAGCAATGGAAATAATTTTACGGTTGGGTGGGGGGCGGTTGCCACAACATGAGGAACTGTATTAAGGGTCACAGCATTGGGAAGGTTGAGAACCACTCCCAACATCAAAATGAAGCAAGGCTCCCTAATTGAGCTCTCTACTCTCTACCCTTTGGCCCCAAGACCCCCAGAGGTCGAGCCTAGTTGGAACTCCCCAGAACCTGCTAAGGGGAAAAGCAGGGTCCCGTGTCTCTCTCTGTCCAGAGACCGGAGCAGCTTGGGTGGCATCCGACTCAGGAAATGAGCCGGGTTTCCAGCTTTTCCGCACGAAGCACTCCCTTTCAAAGCCCCGACTCAAGTATCCCCACATGAGTGCCGGGTCGAGTGCACAGCCCAGTGCACAGCCCAGTGCACATCTCAAATGACAGCTCTGCCCCATTTCACAATAGCACGGCGACAGCCCAGCCCCATCCAGTCTGAGACTGTTTTGCTTGGCCCGCAGCATGTTTGACATGAATCCTGTTGCCAACATTGTAACACTAGGAGAGGTCACATAAAAATTCAGATTTGAGAGGAGAAGAATGGCTTCCCTGAACTTGCTCACTCACCCCCCAAGGAAGAAGCCCCAGTCCCCACCACCCCACCACTCCTCACTGTCACCCCCTCCCCATCGTGCCCACCCCGAGGGCCATTTGTCTCCTACCATCTGCCCTGTCTCTCCTTTCAACACGTTATTTTCCAGGCCACAGGGGCTTTGGAATTTGTGAATTCTCATTTTAGGGTCTGAGGATGATTTTGCCCCTGGAAAATGTGGCTCGGTGGTCTGTGAATTCTGTAGGCCCACTCGCTCTCCCCAGGCGGCAGCTCTCAAGTGGGGAGGTCAAAGGCCAGCTGGGTTGGAGACTCACACCTACAGCTGGGACTTGGTGTGGAATGCAGGGAGAGACCCTGAGCCAGACCGTGAAAGAGCCATCCTCAGGAAGATGTGGAAGCAAGGTCAGAAATGAGCCTGGGGAGGGCTGTGGGCTGAGAACTGTGATCCTCCAGCCTCAGCATGGAGGACCGACATTTTTTCTCTTTAAATCTTAAAGTGGGTTCATTTCTACAGCACAACATCGCCCTTCAGCCTTTTTTCCTACCCCAGACTCTAGACTTTCCCTCATCTGTGTCCACAGAAGGGGGGGGGGGGCATCACCAAGGTCTAGTCAGGTCCCAAAGACCTCGAAACAGACGGCCTGAGAGGCTCCCTCCCCACAGAATGCACAGAAAAACCTAGTCATCGACATCTCTGCGTTCGCACAAGCGTCTGCTGTCTTAATGCTTGTCTGCTATCACACGTCTAGCAAAGTCTTCTTGGAGAAAAACCCAAGATGGAGAAAATTGAAACCACTTTCCTGCTAACTGGGGCAGAACAGTCCTGATATGGTGTGAGAAAGGCTAGGAAAAGGGTATCTGTTCTCCGCAAATGAGTACCAAGCTCCCTCCGGCTTTGACGTCACTACTCTAATCCATCATGACTACTCCTACTAGGCCGTGGGCTCGGCCCCTGCACACTGTGGGCTCCAAGTACCTTGGAGGGGGGCTCACTAGCGGTGGAAGGTCCTGCATGGAGCCCCTGGCTCTCCCGCCTAGCCCAGTTTGGTTCTCTGTTTGATGCGTTAGCGTGACAGTCGATGGAAAGCCACTAGGCTCTTCTCCAGGGCAACGAGGGACTCTCTTTGCCTCTGGCTGACTCAGACCCTTAACTCCTGACATCCCCCTCCCTCACCAGCTCATGTCCTTTCCCCCCTCCCTAAACTTTGGTTCTGTGGCTTCTTTCTCACTGCCCCTCCCCCGACAAATCCACAGAGCATCCTTCCCCCACAAGAGGTGGGCTGCCAACACTGAGAGAAAGCAGTGGGGACAGTCAGAGGAAGCTATGCAGAAAGGAGTCAGGCATAGGCAGTTTGCCTCCAGATTTTTATAGCTGCAGTCCAGGGCCGACCAGGACTAATGCTCTTTTTGCCCTGAAGCCAAGCTCCCTCCCTTTTAACCCCTGCTCTCATCCTCCTCACCCTCCCTTAAGCTACCTCCTCCAGGCCCTTTAACTGCCAACAGCCTACTTTCCCAACTTTGATTTATGGTGACCAGAGGGATAGCAAAGAAGTTAGAGCTAGCCCCACCCCCAAAATCATTTTAAAACCACCCAACATTCTGGGCAGAACTTTTCTATTGAAAGGCAATCATAAGCCTACACAGTCCCATATGGAGCTGCACACACACACACACACCCTCACAGCCAGAGATAACAGGGCCAAGCCCTCCCCAGACCCACTGCCCACCCCAGCACGCTCTCTCACACGCTGGGCACTCGGGCACACGCCCCACCAGCCTGCCATGCACCATGAGCCATTTGGGCCTTCTTTTGAGGAAAAACACTCGGCTCCCAAGGAGGTTCCTGACAGGGCCGTTTTTTTTTCCAGAGCCGCTGGATAAATTGCTTTTGTGCAAAAATAAACACAAGTGAACTGCATTAGCTGAGCGAGTGACACATTAGTTACAGATGCAGGGCCTGTCAGAACATTGAGGGAACAGCTTTTATTGGGGAAAGGCTGAGAGACTCATAAATAACCAGTTGGCAATCTCACATAAACATTTGTGCGTTCACATAAACACCGCCTACCACAAACGGGGCCTGGCTGCCAGGAGGGCTTGGAAGAGCCCTTTCTGCCCGTCCTCAGAGAATAACGACGAGGCTGGAGGTGGCGAGGGGTCACAAGCCCCCTTTCTCCCAGAGTCCCCTACTTCTTGGACCCGCAGCCTGTGCTCTGTGGGGTGGAGGGAGAGATCCAAGTTCTAAATCCTAAGCGTCCGCCAGAGAAAGAGGAGGGTCAATGCCCAGCTCCGATGGAACAACTGGTCCATTTTCCTCCCTCCACAGAGAGCTCTCATTTACTGGCCCAGAAAGCAGAGAATGGGGGTGCTGTTGCACTGGGGGCTGGCCTGCCCAATAAAGCCAAGTGAAGGATTTGAAAAGAGCTTGGAAATCCTTCTCAATACAACCCCAGTGGTTCCCATCAGAATCGCTGGGAAAGTGGGATGAAGCCAGTATCCCCCCCTCAGCACCAAGAAGGAAGGCTACAAAGGGTGGCACCAGCCGCATCCCGTTCCAAGATGCAGGGCGCCTAGGCTTCCTCCCACTGGCTCTTGAGATTGTCCTTGCATTGGCCTTGAACTTCCTTTCTTTCCTCTGAGACCAATACTTCAGACCACATCTGTTTGAGGCCACAAAGAAGGGCAAGGCCGGCCGTGTGGACTGACCAACCAGCTCGTTCTCGCTGCTTTCCCTTCTGTGCCAAGCCTGGTCCCCTCGCACTCCACCCCTTTCCCAAGCAAATGGCCTTTGGAAAGTCTCTGGTGCCCTTATTTGCACTGAGGTGAATGAAGCCTTGCTTTTGGGCTATGTGGCCTTCGTTTGATTCCATCCCCCTCCCGCAAGAACGGGTAGGATTCAGTGCAAGCAGACAGCCTCAAGCTTCATGGCAAATTTTAGACTAAGCTAAAGGGGGAAAGGGAAATTGAGGATTTTCTGCCACCCCCTGCCCGCCTGTATTTGGGATTCCTTTAGGAACAAGAGTATAAAGACAAAGGAGAGCTCCCGGGTTTCCAGACACCTCACACCAAAGACTGGCCCCAGCGCCAGCAAGCGTACCCTCTTCTCTCAGCTCAGCGTTTGCTGCTCACTGATTTCTGCCACGTGAAAGACCAGATATAACTGGACTGAGTACCTTTCTGTTTTGTCCATTGTGTTCCTCTATCTAGTCCCATATTTTCTTCAATCTGGCCTCCCTCACTGTCCCCCATGCACCTTGGGGGTCCAGCCCATCTGAATTAAATACTCATCTGGGCCTATAACTTTAGACTTAATTATTGGATGCCTTTCTCCTTCTGCAGGCCCACATCCAAGCCATCTATCCAGACACCTTGGAAACTGCCTTCTCCTAGAGTCTTCTCTTAGCCTCTCTGTCTCTCTCTGTGTCGCTGTTTTTGTCTCTGTCATCCTGTCTCTCTGTCTCTCTCTCTTTCTCTATGTCTCTATCTTTGTCTCTGTCTCTCTCTGTTTCACTGTCCTTCTGTATCTGTCTCTGTGTCTCTCTCTGTCTTTGTTTCTGATTTCCTGTTTCTCTGTCTCTGTCTTTTTTATCTCTCTCTGTATGTGTTTCTGTCCCTGTCTCTCAACCCTCGGAGAACACTTGAGTGTCTTACTGTTACCTTTTCCTCTTGCTCTGGGAACCAGTATTCCCTTGCATCCCGCCCCCTCCCAGGGTTTAAGCTCTCAGACCAGGGGAATCCCTCCTTCAGATTCTCCCTCCTCCAAAACACTCATTCCAGTGTCCCTAGGAAGTGGTACCTATGCTGAAGTGGTGAAGGGAGGTGGTGATACAGTCTGGAGTTCTGGTTCTGACATAGCATAGTGGGATGAGGTGATGGGGTGATAGGGTGGGAGATGGAGGCTCTTCTGGAAACTGGCCCATAGCCTTCCCCTAGGCAGCCTCCTCTAGGCTTTCATTTTGTAGCTGAATAACTCTGCTTTGGAAGAAAAATTAAGATGCCAGGCAGGTGCCAACAGCCAAGCACCATGGCTCTATTGACCAAGTCTCTGCCATCTAGGCTCTTTCTTCCTGTGAACAAATGGAATGCTTTATGGGAAGCTAGGAAGAACAGTCCTAGATGGCAATGTGGAAGGGTCTTTGGCCAAGACAGCCCTCGGGAGAGAACACAGTGCAGCCATAATTTATTGCATTCGATATTTTCACTTCCAACCTTATTTTTATAGACATTATTTCATAGGCTACAGCTTAAACACAGATGGAAAAGATTCTGGCTTTGTAATAAGAGATGGGTTCTGGTGGGCCCACCCCGCGGCTCTACGCCCGTGAGTGGGTGAACACACATGACCGTGGCCTTAGGTGGGGCTGGGAAATGCCTTTACTGTGTGTGTAGATTTCCATCTATCAGTCCGCGCTCATCTCTTCTTCCACATGGCTATGTCCTCTGCACGCTCCCAGGGGACAACGTGATGAACATGACGCCGGGCAAGAAGAAGAAAGGACAGAGCAGCCTATGAAATGGTCCTGCCTGGGTGTGCTCTTCTTTGAGTCCTCAATGTACTCAGAGCCAAAAGGCCCAGCTGCAAAGAAGGCAGGAGGAGGATGCCTGGTATTGTCTCCATGACTATGCTGTATGAATTGCCCTGCCCTTGGCGGGGATGGGGTCAGCATCTGGTTAGAACATAGCTTTTAAATCCTTCTAATGTTGCCCGAAGTACTCTCCCTCTGTGCTGTGGCATGAAGTTCCATCTCAATGAACATCTTTAAAATCGGGATTGAGGAGCTGGGGAGAGAGCATGGTTGGGAAAATGCTTGCCTTCCAGGCACAAGGACTGGGCTTCAGGACAGAAGCTATGCTTGGTGGCATGGAGGCAGAGACAGGAGGATTCCTGGGACATTGCATGCTCTCTAGATGGCTGCGCCTACTTGACTTGTTCCAGGCCAATGAGAAACCTGCCTTAAAAAAGGAAGGAAGGAAGGAAGGAAGGAAGGAGGGAGGGAGGGAGGGAGGAAGGGAAGGTAGTGACTAATGAATGAAATCTAAGGTTTCTGAATACCACCAAACCCCCGTCACATAAATGCACACACACACAGGCATATTCACACAGAACATGACTGAACCTGAGGTTTTTAGAGTCTGGTGTGGCAAGGTTTGTTGACCCATCCTTATTTAGGGAAAAGAGAAAAGGAACACAAGAAGGGACCGAAAGTGGTAAATATTTGGAGGGAAAGAAGTAAGAGAGACATAGGAATGTAAAAGGAGCATGGCTCAGACTGGAGCCAGGAGGTGGACCCCAGAAGACATGTCCTAGCCTAGCAGGAGTGTCCTGGCCCACAGTGTGGCCCACACACATCCACAAACTCCATGAGTGCAGGCTGAGGCCAGCTTCGCTGCTGGCAAGCAGCGTGCCTACCCGAGCATGGCAGGCAGCTTGAAGACATGCCTTAGCAGCGGCCCTCCCTGCCCTCCCTGGGGGAGCTTTTCATCAGACTTTATGGAGCTTTGGGAGTTTGTGTCAGGCTCATGGGGAGTCAGAGGCAAGAACAGCCCCCACAGAGCTTTGAGGCCAGGGGAAAGCAAACACAGGAAGGAGAGACCCAGGGAGAAAACCCTCTTCTGAGGACTCTGTCCTTGTGGGGGAACTGCTATGTGGAGTGACATACCCAGAAGAGGCTGGGAGGCCATTCCTGAGTGGCTCTACCCATGAGGACCTCTTGGCAGAGCTCTGTGGGAGAGGGCTGCTGGTGGGCTGGCAAAATGGTTTCTTTGTTTGCATTGCGGACATTTCTGTACTGCACAGTCACCACAGTAAATTCTTAGGGCCTGTTCTTAGGATATCCTTGAGGGTTTGACAGACCAAAGGAGGTAAAAATCTGTGCTGAGAAAGTCTTCTACCGTCTTAGACTTGGTGACCAGTCAATTGTGCATGCTCACCTGAAGCAAAGTCACACCACCACTGAGGGAGGGAGTCGTGAAGGAGCGGAAGTCACACCAGCACTGAGGGAGTTAGGAAGGAGCAGAAGTCACACCAGCACTGAGGGAGTCAGGAAGGAGCAGAAGTCACACCAGCACTGAGGGAGTCAGGAAGGAGCAGAAGTCACACCAGCACTGAGGGAGTTAGGAAGGAGCAGAAGTCACACCAGCACTGAGGGAGTCGTGAAGGAGCAGAAGTCACACCAGCACTGAGGGAGTCAGGAAGGAGCAGAAGTCACACCAGCACTGAGGGAGTCGTGAAGGAGCAGAAGTCACACCAGCACTGAGGGAGTCAGGAAGGAGCAGAAGTCACACCAGCACTGAGGGAGTCAGGAAGGAGCAGAAGTCACACCAGCACTGAGGGAGTCAGGAAGGAGCAGAAGTCACACCAGCACTGAGGGAGTCGTGAAGGAGCAGAAGTCACACCAGCACTGAGGGAGTCGTGAAGGAGCAGAAGTCACACCAGCACTGAGGGAGTCGTGAAGGAGCAGAAGTCACATCAGCACTGAGGGAGTCGTGAAGGAGCAGAAGTCACACCAGCACTGAGGGAGTCAGGAAGGAGCAGAAGTCACACCAGCACTGAGGGAGTCAGGAAGGAGCAGAAGTCACACCAGCACTGAGGGAGTCGTGAAGGAGCAGAAGTCACACCAGCACTGAGGGAGTCAGGAAGGAGCAGAAGTCACACCAGCACTGAGGGAGTCAGGAAGGAGCAGAAGTCACACCAGCACTGAGGGAGTCAGGAAGGAGCAGAAGTCACACCAGCACTGAGGGAGTCGTGAAGGAGCAGAAGTCACACCAGCACTGAGGGAGTCGTGAAGGAGCAGAAGTCACACCAGCACTGAGGGAGTCATCAAGATACAGAAGATTTGAAACAGGAGTGAGTGAGGTTCTGCTTCAAGTAGCAGAGAGCTTCAGGAAGGCAGTGCCCACCACCTGACCTACTTGAGAAATCCGGTCCAGGGACCCAGAAACTACATTTTAGAAATGGTTCTTATGAATATAGAAGACCCACAGCTGTGCGACTTCCTTCTTTGGAGGAAATGCATCCCCATATACACTCTAGGACTGGTGGGGTTACCTGTCAATCACAAGGCTCCTCAACAAGCACTCTTGAGAACCAACTTGAGCTATAACTCTGCGCTTGGACTTTTCAACCCTGATAATATATATATGCCCTCTTAACTCAAGCCTATTTGAATTGGTCTTCGGCCATTCATAGCTAGAAGAAAAAAAGTCCCAACTAGTACACATGGGTAATAAGCGAAATATGCTTCTCTTAGACACGGCCAACCCACAGGCCACATGTGCCGCACCATAGCTCTGACTGTGGACCAACACAAAATCATAACCTTACATAAAACAGTATGAGATATTTGGTACTTTTTTTTTTTTTTGGTGACTCAATTGTGTGGTTCTCGGGTGTGAATTTTGTAGCCAGTACTGTGTTGTAATGTCAGAAGGTTGCCATGCCTGCGAGTTTAAGCCAAGGAACTAAATCAGAATGAAAATGTGTTTTCCCAGGAGCAGAGGCCCCTAGACATCCGGGAAAGGAGCAGAGAGACAAGAAAGGTGGACACAACAGGCGAAAGATGCCCCTACTCTGCCCCCGCCATTGGAAGGACCCACATTCCACACGAAGGTGCGCACAGGCACACACACGTGTACAAGCACACTCGCACTATAAAGAGGACATGGACCCCTGTCTCCCTCGGAATCCAGCTCTCAATCTCAGCACATAAGGTCTCCATCTCGAAGTATCCACTCTCATGACTGACACTTTGAAGTCCTCGAGGCAACAGGAGACTAAGCCTGTTTGTTATGGCAAACCTTGGATTACGCTGTCTCCCTCATTAGCGGTGTCGGACAGACTGAAGGGTGGAAGAGGGTAAAAGAAAAACACAGATGGATTCGTCAGTCGAGTCCTTCCTCACGAATAGAGTGTGATAGCGGTGTTCCATGAGAGTGGTCAGCACACATCCTGTTCCCTAGGTCCTGGCCCCTCAGCACAGTGTTTGCCACATTTGCAAACCACAGGTGTGGAACACTTTTTCTGGGATACATAATTTACGACCCACCTACATTTGCACATACGCATCTCAAGATGCAAATGCATGAAGCATGAGACCGACTCTTTACCTTGGCAGCTACCCAGACACGGAGCAACGCCACGATGGAGCATGATTCATTAGTATAAACACGTCTACTACGGTATCACTAAAATTTTCAAACTCGAGCTTATAGTTAGCCTTACTTAAACATTTTGTTAAACTTTATGTGTGTTTGATGGAACTCACCAGTTTGAAATTCTGGGAGATCGATGTTGTGGCTTGGACATAGGATGTCCTCCATAGGCTCACGTGTGTGACACTTGGTCCTCAGCTAACCGTGTTGTCTCAGAAAGTTGTGGAAACTTCAGGAAGTGGCTCCTTGATCAGGTGGGTCACTGTGGGCAGGTACTGATGTTCTGTAGCCCAGCCCCATCTCCTGTCATCATCTTTGCCTCCTGACTGATAATGTCACAGTGTCACATTCCTGTCGCGGGTGCCTCATCAGCCATGATGGATTATAACCCTCCTGTACCCGTGAGCTAAAATAAACCTCCCCCTACGTCCCTGTTGCCAGGCCTTTTGTCACAGAAGCAAGAAAACAGTGAATACAATCACTTTGAATGTTTTTAAAGACAACAGCATTTATTACATTTATTGATGTGTCTATTTCTTCATTTCAGATTCGGGTATGTGCACTCACGCCACAGCACACATGTGGAGGACAGAGGACAACTTGCAGGGGTCAGTTCTTCCCGTCCACCTTGTGGCTTCTGGAACTCAAACTCAGGTCCTTGAGCTTGGGGGCAAACATCTCAATGGCCCTAAAGCTAAGCTTTTTAAAGTTTATATGAGAGGGCTGGGTAGATGGTCCACCAGATAAAGTATTACCTGCACAAATATGCAGAACTGACTTCTGTCACCAAGCATCCAGATGTAGCACAGGTGTGGGTACCTGAAATACCAGCACTGGGGAGGAAGAGACAGGCCCTCCTGTGATTTGTTGATCAACCAGTCCAACCAAATTAGCAAACTCCAGGTTCAAGGACAGACCCTGTCTGAAAAAACAATATGTGGCTGAGAGAGACGTCCCAAAAGGCCCTCATACACACGTGCACACACCATACAAGTAGATACATACACACATTTTTACACAAGGAGCAATCTTAAATTTAAACCTTTTACAGTGGACCCTGCCGTTGTAAAATTAAAAGAGGTGACATTTCTGTGCTGATTCCTCTGTCTCTGTATAATAAACCGCAAACCTTAGCGGCTCACAATGAGCGTCTGCTCTTCCACAGTTCTGCCAGTTGTCTGGGAGACACGGTTGCTTGGCGATGTGCATTTCTCATGCAATCAAACGGCAGCAGGGCCTGAACGCTGAAGCCGAATACAGCCTTGACGGGATGGTGTGTACAAGATGGCAGCATCTACATCCTCCTTCCCGTGCCTCAGGACGGATGGAGCAAAAGGGATATGCTGAAGTGTATTGCTTTTGGGATGTGGGTTTCTTATGGTGGTCTTGACTCTTTCATTGAATAACAGTTTCAGGGGAATCAAACTCCTGATTGACCTACCCCAAGGTGAACATTCTTTTTGTTTGTTTTTGAAACAGTTTCTCTGTGTAATAGTCCTAGCTATCCTGGAACTTGCTCTGTAGACCAGGTTGGCCTCAAACTCACAGAGATCCACCTGCCTCTGCCTCCCGAATGCTGATATTAAAGGCGTGCACCACCACCACCCAGCCCACGGTTAGTATTCTTTTTTTTTTAAGATTATTTTATTGATTTTTATTGATTTCTACATTTTTCTCTGCTCCCCTCCCTGCCTCTTCCCTCCCCTCCAATCCTCTCCCATGGTCCCCATGCTCCCAGGTTACTCAGGAGACCTTGTCTATTTCTACTGCCCCCAGAGTGAGTATTCTAAGATCTCAGATAGAAACCAAAAGCCTTTGATGATCCGTGCTCAGAAGTCATGTAGCGTGATGGTCACCCCTTCCGTGGGTGAAAGTCACAGAGGCGACCCAGATTTAGAGGGGTGGACCATGAAAGCAGCTGATAGCAACAAGTACAGTTCGTTGCTGCGGTGTGATGGGAGGGCTGTCTCTGAAGAACAATAACCCGTGGTCTGGTACCAATGAACCCCCTTCCTCCAATGTGCAAAAACACCTGCCCACCAAGACCTCCTAAGGACTCAGCCATTAAACACTCTCAGACTCAGGTTCCAAAACCAAGACTCAAGCATCTAAGTGGGTAAAGGTGCACATGCGACCCTTCAGGTCCTAAGGTTGTGAGCCAAGAGACGAGTTATCTTTCCACATTCAGCACACAACAGTGGGGCGGGCACAATGGGAGAGCAACGGGTGCTCACCTCCCAAAAGGAAGAGCAAGGCTGCCACCCAGCTCCACATAGGCTTCCCACTCCTTCATTAGGCCTATGTCTTCTCTCCAGAAGTGTTTGCCTGCTTCCAAACTCCTAACGACTGTGCTGGTTAGCTTTCTGTCCACCTGACCCAGAAGATGGAATCTCCTTGGAGGAATTGTCGCCCTCAGCCTGGCCCACAGACAAGCCTGTAGGGCACTTTCTTGACTAACAGTTGACCTGGAAAGGCACGGGCTACGATGGGCAATGCCACCCCTAGGCAGGGGACCCTGGGTTGTATAAGGAAACAGACTGGGCAAGCCATGGGGACGAGCTACATGGTCCCTGCTTCACTTCAGGTTCCTGGCCTCCTCTAGTTCCTGTCCTGGCTTTCCTCAGTGATGGACTGGACTCAAGCAAACCCTTTCTTCTCCAAGTTGCTTTGGGTCAGAGATCAAAACTAGAACAACTGTCCTTCCTTTTCATAAGAAATAACCAATAGCTATAGTCAAGAGACCTGTTTATTTGAACTATACTTCAGTCCAACTTGTAGAATTATTTTTAAAGCTTTGTGGGCTTCCTTTTCTCCCCCTCACTTTTTAACTTTTATTTATTTATTTTTTAAAAATTAACTTTAATTTTTATCTATGTAAATGTGTGGAGGGGCATTTGCCCATGAGTGCAGTGCCAAGGAGGCCAGAAGACATTAGATCCTCTGGATCTGGAGAAACCAAGGGCCACGAGGTGCCCGATGTGGGTACTAGGAAAGGGCCAGTAAACACTCTTAGCCTCTGGGCCATTTCTCCAGCGTCCACGGGCTTTTGTATGCTACATTCTAACTTCCTCCATTAGACAAAAGCAACAATCATTTATTTACTTTAAGACTTATCTTGACTTAAGCCACCAGTATGGAGCCTGTTGAAGTCCTTAGAAGCCCTGCTGACCGGAAGAGCTGAGAAAGTATCTTCAAGGTCTTCAGAAGCCTTGCTGTCTGACCACGAAGCCTACGAGACATGCCCTTGAGTGTTACTGAGGCTTTACCGAGGGATTTGCAGCCACACCCTTGGCTTCCTCTCCTTCTCAGCCCACAATTTACTGGCAGCACCCCGGCTTGCGCCTTTGCCCTGAAGCCTGTTCTTCCGTTGAGAGCCTTCAGCTGGAACAGCGCTACTACCTCCTCAGATTTCCTAAGTTCCGCTCCAGAGTGGAACAGTGCCTTCCTTAGTTCATGGTTACCGGCTCTTCTGCCCAACAAAGTCAGCTCGGAGAAGGAGAAGACAGGGAGCTGTCATGGCATTGCTTGGAAATCGCTTTAGACAAGACTTTCTCCGCCGGGTCAGTGAAGGCGATGGCCCCACATCGGCCAGTGATGAACTCTGCATGCATCCTTTGCTCAAAAGGTTTCCTCCCGGCATCCCAGGACCCTAACCAAGTTCTCCTCAATGCTCCTCCGTTTCCGCCTTGTGAGGGCCCTCAAAGCAAAGGCCACACCCTTTGGTGGTGTCCGTTTTATCTCTCCGTTCACCACTCCCAGCCCGTGGTACTGGCCTTCCCAAGAAAGGCCGAGAGAACACTTCCGTTGTTTTAGTGCTGTGTGCTCCTTCCCCAGTGAGTGAGTCTGAGCTGGCCTGTGACTCACGCTAACAAATGGAATGTGCTGGAAATAAGCTGCCTAAGTTTGGAAGTGCTCTTTTAGAGTACTGCCAGCTCCTCTTTCTCCCTTCCTAAACACGGCTGGGAGTACTGAGCACCTTGCAAGACTTCCAGCTACCCTGCTGGAGAAGCCAGTTGCTCCATTAAGAGCGGTCCACAGACATCCAGGGGAGAGGGAATGGGCCAGTGCTGCCTGCTTTCTGCCCAGTCAGCCTCCCATGATCCCAGACACCCTTCCCTGACCACGACTGCCTAAGACTCTGGAGCAAGAGGAGTGCAGACGCCCTGATAAGCACACAGGACTCCCAGCACCACAAGAGATAATAAAGTTGTGGCTGTTCCAGTTTGGTTTAAAATTCCATTTTGTTGTTGTTGTTTTTCTTGGTTATTTTTTCACTTTTAAAAGATTTTTTAAGCTGGGCAGTGGTGGCGCATGCCTTTAATCCCAGCACTCGGGAGGCAGAGACAGGTGGATCTCTGGGAGTTCAAGGCCAGCCTGGTCTACAAGAGCTAGTTCCAGGACAGGCACCAAACCTACAGAGAAACCCTGTCTCGGAAAAAAAAAAACTAAAAGATTTTTAAAAATTATATGTATGTGTGTGTGCCTTCATGTGGTTGGGCGCAAGTGAGTGCAGGTGCCCAAATTGGCCAGAAGAGGGCATCAGATTCCCTGGAGCTGGAGCCTGACTTGGGTGCTGGAAACCAACCTCGAATATTCTATAGATGCTCTCAACCACCTAACCATCTCTCCAACCCCTCATCTTTAAAATTAGCATACAGAGTTACAGGCTCTCTAAGACATCTCCTTTGTTGGTTGGTCCTCCCCACTCACTGCAAGGTGGCTGTTTTAAGCCACCAAGTTTGGGAGCAGTTTACTATGCAGTAACACATAATCAAGACAGCCTTAAATACGGCATTATTAACTTAGCTTTAGTTCTTTGGCTCATTCCTATCACTAGAATGCTAATTATGAGTTCTTACCTACAAAAGCATGATTAGCAATTCTACTAACACTGAAGGAAATTGAAGTTAGGTAAGAACTATGTGCTAATATATATGTGTTTCTCTAAATACTATTGCCCATAATCAGAACCTTTATATTCTTAGTAATAAATAAAACCCTGCCATCTTTTATATCTTATATGTTTTCCTTCATCTAAAACTCATTTTATATATATTTTCAATTATGCCATTTTATCTCTTTTATGGCTTTTATTACATTTTTCTTATTTTTATTTTTGTCTTTGTTTATTTTAAGACATGGTCTCACTATGTAGCCCTGGCTAGACAGGCACTCACTATGTAGACCAGGCTGGCCTTGAATTCATAGAGATCTGCCTGTCTCTGCCTCTGAGAGCTGGTGTATGCCACCACATGTGGCTTCTTTTTTATTTTAAATTTATTAATTATTATTAGGGGGCACATATACCATGGCACACATGTGCCAGTCAGAGGACAACCTTCCAGAATCGGCTCTGTTCTCACACGGCGGGTCCTTGGGATGGAATTTAAGTAGTCGGGCCTGTGCGTCAAGTGCTTCTACCCACTGAGCCATTTCCCTGACCTTTTATTTATTTATTTGAGACGGGGGTGTCACTGTGTAGCCCACATTGTCCTTAAACTCATGGGGTCACTCCATTCTCAGTCTCCTGAGTGCTGAATCTTAAATGGGAGCCACCATGCCTGGCTCATGTCATGTTAGATCAGGATTCGCTTGTTAACTTGATTGATGGCACCTAAGGATGGAGACATAAGGACCGTGTCTCCCTTAAACTGATGACATGAGTGTCCAAAGGGCTTTGACAGACAGAAGTGAAGCCGAGCACTCACAGAGACCAGACAGAGCACGGGGGTGACCTGAGGAGACCAGGGAGGAGCCTTGATGAAGCGGCATGCTAAACTGCCCACCTATCTGCTTTCTCAGGCAGCTGCTACTCCACTGGCCAAATCTGAATGGCCTGGGCCATGGTAAGGGAACAGAGCAGAGCTAAGCAAGCCCAAGGTCACCCCAAAGCCACAGCCATGTTCCCAGACACCTCAGTTGTTCTGGAAGTGTGTGGTAAATGCTGTAATCACAGAACTCTGGAGGCTGAGGTGGGACGACTCCGTGCTGGAGAGCAGCCTGGGATATATAAGAAGACCTCAGTATCCATGATTTTTATGCTTAAGACGCCTCCATCTTCCCTACCATGGAGGCTTGTTCTCTGACACAATGACTCTGGCTCAGGTTTAAGCCCTGAGACTGCAGACCTTCAGGTGACTTGGGTGAATCCCTTCCCAGAGAGGCACCACTCTGACGCTAACCTCAGCAGAGCCAGTCCTGACTGGCCTTGATTGTGTGGGGTGCCCCAGCTTGCACAGGCCCCTGGAGCCTTCCTCTAGTGAGGGTTCACTCCCTGAACTCTTCTCAAACCCATGACCACTCAGGTAGGGCCATGACGAGACTTCAGAGGAAGTACTCAGCTGCCAGCCCCTCCTGGCTCCTTTCTTTGTGGACAGACCTCTCCCGACCCTCTAGAAGCAAGAAACTTCCCAGCTGGGCCCAGTTGAGAGACTCCAGCTAGGGAATACTCACCCAGCCCTGATATAAAGGTGAGAAAGATGAGCTAGCTTGAGAAACACATGGAAAATGAAGACATTCCCCACCTCTCCAGCACTCAGAGGATGGGAGGGAAAGAGGCCAGAGGCCTTGAGGTCCTCCAAGGCCAGAGCATAACATTAAGTCCATGAAGTCCGAGACCTGGCCTCTGCCCTAAGTCTCACAAAAGGAAAGACACCCACGGACAACTCTGCTTGAGCCTATTGCCCCGTGAGCGTCTATGAGCAAGAGGAGTGGAAAAGGGACACTGGCCACACCTGCTGCCTCTCATATTAGACAGTCTGGACTCACGTCGCAACTTTACCAATTATTAACTCCGTAACTTTGAATTGGCAGCTAAGTGAGTCCATTCACCCATCTGTTAAGTGTGGTAAATAATAATCACTAACTCATGGCACTGCTGTCAAGATGAAAGCCCTTAATCTCTTTATAGTGTTATATAACGTCTATAGGGTAGTAAATTCCCCATAGGTATTAAGTCTAATTATTACATGGGCTTGTGTATCTCCACATCCCCAGGTTCAGAATCAGGTAAACTTATTGGTTATCTTAGTCTGGGTTACTTTTGCTGTGATGAAACGCCATGACCAAAGGAACTTGGGGAGGAAGGGGCTCATTCAGCTTATGCTTCCTCATCACAGTTCATCATCCACGGACAGCAAGACAGGAATGCAAGCAGGGCAGGAGCCTGGAGGCAGGAGTCATGGAGGGGTGCTGCTTACTGGCTTGCTCTGCCTGTTTTCTTACAGAACCCAGGACCACCAGCCCAGGGAAGGCACCACTTACAATAGGCTGGGCCCTCTGCCATTGATCACTAATTAAGAAAATGTCCTACAGACCAATCTTATGGAGGCAGCTTTCTTTTCCAGTTGAGGCTCCTTCCTCACTGATGACTCTAGCTTGTGTCAAGTTGACATAAAACTAGCCATTGATTTTAAAAGTACATGGTATCTATATGTCTTTGATTATGAGGGTGAACACATCCGGGTACCTGTGTTTCTGTGAACGTCTGTCCTCATCTGAGTGGGCTCAGCTCACACTGACTGCATCCTCCCTGGGAGGGGCAGATGCTCAGTCAGCAAGGGAGTGGGTTCCCCTGGTGGCTGAAGCCTACAGCGTACGTACCTGTTGTTTCCGCGGGTTCTGCTATCCAGAGTGGTAGCGCTTCAAGCACACCCAAGACTGGGATTTTATGAGTGTGCTTCTTTCTTTTGCCTCCATGAGGACCCCGTGACGTGCATCTTGTCTAGCCTGAGACAGCCAGCCCTGTATAGGACTGGGATTTGTCATCAAAAGAGAAGAGCTGCGATGTTTGTCACCGAGTTGAAACAGTCCGTTACATAGCCCGCTCTCTAGAGAGCGGATTCGCTGGATTCCTGCCTCTGTCTCCTTGGGTGTGACCATAAGGTTTTATGTAATAGATGCCCAGGCCAGAAAAGAAAGTGTTTGGTCCTCTCCTGTCTATGGGATGGGGGATGGTGGGAAGGGACTAAGAGGGAGGGGAGCCAGATGATCACATCTGGCCCACTGGGTCCTCTCTGGAGATGGGTCTATGCTCCTGACCTCCCTAGGAACTCTGGGAAAAAGCAGCAGCCTCCCAGCTGCTCCATACCCCCCTGGCCTCTGCCTGTGACCGCAGGGCTTCAGAGCAGGGCAGGAGAGCCTCAGAAATGCAGCTTTCACAAGCCGGCTTCAAATCCCACAAGGCCTGACTGCTGAACCAAGGGCACAACAGTCCGGCAAGGGAACTCCACAGGCAACAAGGAATCCGGGTCCAGTGGCTTCCAACCAGCCCGGGAGGGACTGGACCATGGGTTATGTAAACTCAGCTCAAGTATATCAGTGGTCAGGGGTGAGAGCAGTTCTGGCTGGGAAATCGGCAGTCACCACACCCCAAACCCCAACTCCTTCTTCTTGCCAGATGTCACTCAGTTGTCCTTGTCTGGCCACACATCCTAACACCATGTCAGTGGGAAAAACCGTGGAGAGTAACCTGAGAACTAAGCTCTTTTATGTAAGAGTTGAGATTGCTTCATGGGACAGGCTAAGTTGTCAGGCCCCATGACGTTTAAAACACACTGAGCATTTAATAGTTTTTCTCACTAACCATTATGGAGGGGTTGGGAGAAAGGCCAGTTTGGTTGTAAATTAATAAATAAGAAAATTTCTTTTTTTCCCCTGCACAGATGAAGTCTGAATTAAATTTCCAGCCCTGTTGCATACACAGAAATAAAGGCTCTCCCACTGGTCCGTCCTACTACTGACCCTAACAGAGGGTACGTCCTGGCCTTCTGGACCCCAAACTACCTCCTCCCAGAGGGATGAGACATGGCGATGGCAGAAAAGGACACGGTCACCCTTCACCCTGCGTACTTACGCCTTGGTCCTCGTGTGCTCACATACCCCCTAACCTGATCTATGTGGATTTGTTGTTGTTTTGATTTTGAGATGGGGAACAGAGGTGTTGTTTTCTCTCCAGCCCCTTTTCTTCCTGGACACTTAGCCATCCCTCCTTCTCCTGACCCCTTCTGGTCCAGGATGTGGGAATGGGGACTGCAATGGAGCAAAGATCTCATCTGAAGTCCTACAAAGTCCTGTGAGGAGGACAATGCTGCCCCCTGCTGGCCCCATATGAGAAACAGTCCCCATTTCCCTGGAAGACAGGATCTTATACCTGACAGAGACATGTTCCCTTTTGCCAAAACAGCCTCTGGCCTGTCTTTCCTTGGCTATCTGGTGTGCAGGATGAAATATCAGCGCCCCCTTTCCCAACGGTTTGGAACTGTATTTGACCATCAATGTTGTTTTCATCCATACGAATGCCTAAATTTTGTGCAGGTGAGAATGGGGATATTGACCACTAGAGCAGCGTTCATTAGTGACTTTTAACCTTTATTATGTTCCTTAGATGACTATATGTGGATATGGCATTGGATGGTCTGTATTCCTTTGGTCTAGGCACCTTTGTTAATTCTAGCATCAGTGATCACATCGGGGGCTCCACAACAAAACCGCAGAACTCTTGGAAGGCAGGATCCTCCCATCCCACCACCTGACGATGTTCTCTTCGGTCGACATCGCACTGATAGCCCAGCTGCCCGTTCTCTTGCCACCATCTTTAAAGTGTGTGTGTGTGTGTGTGTGTGTGTGTGTGTGTGTGTGTGGCAGAAGGGGATTCATGAGCAGATGTCTGTCCTAGGGAGCATTAACTGTCAAATCGACAGTCTAGAATCACCCGAGTCTCAGTTGGGGCACTGCCTTTATCGAGTTGGTCTGTGCGTACATCTGGGAGGGGCTGAATTAACGGGACTAATTGACGTGGTGGGTCCTAGCTCACTGCGGTGGCACCGTTTCCTGGGCAAGGGGTCCTGAACTCTATCAAAATGCTATGGGCATGAGCCTGTAGGTGAGTCAGCAAGCAGCGTTCCTCCATGGTTTCGGCTCCAGGTTCCTGCCTTGAGTTTCTTCCCTGACTTCCCTCAGTGATGGATCGTAACCTGAAGTGTGAGCCAAATAAATGCTTTCTTCTCCAAGTCGCCTTTGGCCACGACATTTCATCCCAGCAATGGAAAGCAGACTTAGACAAGATCAAATTACAGCCTTTCAGGGGGTGATCTGCTCCTTCGCTGTGCATTTTTGGGATGAAACTCAGCTCACCCGGCTCACCCATCAAGAGCTGTTACCTCTGGAGCCTCTCACTGGCCCTGCTCATCATTTCTGTGGCATTTTCATTTTACAGATGGGATTTGTCCATTTTACAGATGAAGAATTGATACCCAAGAGAAAAAACAGCACTCTGCCTAAGGTCACATGATTCACGTGACAACCAGTGATGGTTCAAAGGCTAGCCAGGCGCTGGGCGCTCAGAACAGTCTTCCTCTAAGAACAAAGTTATATTCCCTATTGTTTTTGTTTGTTTGTTTCTTAAGACAAAGCTCATGGAGCCCTGACTAGCCTTGAATCCACCAAGGATAACCTTGAACTTTTTTTTGGGGGGGGGGGTGGTGGCTGATTTGAGATTGTTTCTCTGTATAGTCTTAACTGTCCAGAAACTTGCTCTGTAGACCAGGCAGGCCTCGAACTCAGAGATCCAACTGCCTCTGCCTCCTGGGATTAAAGGTGTGCACCATCATTCCTGGTTGACCTTGAATTTTAACAATTTATTTACTTATTTGGAGGGATGAAATCAGGCCACAGTGCACTCATGAAGGTCAGAGGTCAACCTTCGGGAGTCAGTTCTCTTCTTTCCCCACGTGGGTCCCAGGGATCAAACTCAATCTTGATCGCGGGCAACTTTACCTGTTGAGCCATCTCGCTGGCCCCTGACCTTGAACTTTTGATCTTTCTGCCTCCATCTGCGTACTCCACTTAAGTACTGAGATTACAAGTGTATACAACCATGCTCAGTTTTATGTGGTACTGGGCATCAAAGAATTCTATCAACTGAACTACATCCTTGGCTCTGTATGTTCATATATTAAATACGAAAATGAAAAGAAAATTCACCAGAGATATTTATTTTAAACACTGAATCTTGGAAATGTCCTTGCTTTGCCTATTGAATGAAAAATAACATTTTAAGAGCCTGAAGCAATGGCTCAGAAATTAAGGGCACTTACTGCTCTCCCAGAGGCCTGGGTTCAGTTTCCAACACCCACATGGTAGCTCACAACCATCTGTAAGTCAAATTCCAAGGGATCTGACACTCTCTTCTGACTTCTACAGGCACTGCGCACACATGGTGCACATACATACACGCAAACAAAACAGTCACACAAAATAGATTATCAAATCTTTTTTAAATGATTTAAAATATTTAAACTGATTTTTATGTGACCAGTTAGTAAATTAAAAATATCTCTTATCTATCTTTGCTTTTTGCAACAGGGTCTCACCCTCTACCCTAGGTCCATCTGGAACTCACTATGTAGCCCAGAGCAGTTTTAAACTCACAGCAATCCTCCTGCCTTCAGAATACCAAGTATTGGGATTACAGGCAGGAGCCACCAGGCCTGGGCTTAGAATGAAATGTGGGGTGGGACAAAGCTGTCCAAAGGGGGATTTCTACATCAGCCCTCAGTCCAGAGACTAGGGAAATGTAGAGCTACAAAATCAAGCCGCTGTCCTTAGCGGCCCCGCCCTCTGCCACCCTTCCTGAAGCCCCCGGTACTGTTCCTCACCCCTTTCCCATCACTGCCTGCTCTCCGGGGGTTTTGATGCCTCTTCCAGGCTAAGGCACTGAGGATGCCCTGGGGAGGGCCTATTCTAGGAAGCTCTGAGGACAAAGCTGTGGCTTTTGCCTTCAGATAGACATATACCTACATGCCATCCTCCAGGTCCAAGCCTTGCAGACCGGAGCACGTGGTGCTCTACCCCCAAGCTTCCTACCCAGCTTCATGGTCTAACTTCAGATCACAGGCCAAGTTCGTCATGAAGCTAAAGCTCACTAGAAGATATGGTGTGGGCTGTGCAAAAGGCGTAAAGCTTCGTTGGGTTTGAAGGGTTGAGTCCCAGCCTGGGTCCATGGTTGTTCACATATAAAACAGCTGATAAAAACAAAAACAAGCAAATAAACCCCACGGGTGGATATTTCCCCAAATGGTAGGTACAGTAAGAAGACAAATGGGGGCCATTTCAGTGTCCACGGAGATATCCTATGGTCGGCAGATGGAAGAAAATCGGGGTGTCTGTCTCTTTTTCCTAATTGGGTCCTCAGAACATGGGACTCTCCTGTTCAAACCCGCTTCTGTCTCAAGTCTTTGATTGGCTAATATAGTGTGTGGGAACAACTGCTTTTCCTGGTGGTGTTTGGGGAGTGCTGGGAGATGGTTAAAGCTACAGAGAGGGGCCCAAATGGCCCTGCAAGCTGAGGATGAAATCTCAAGCAATAGCTGGGGCTACTTGGCTCTGCCCAAGCCCCATCGTAAGGAAAACATTATGGGGAAGGGACGCAGCGCCACCGTGTGGTAGAAGACTGTCTGTTCACCCAGGGATAACTTTTCTAATTCTAAAGACCCAAAGGGACTTACTAGTTCTTTGTGAACTCATGGGAGGAAAGTGATGAAGATTACCCAATCACCCAACTAAAGCCTAGTGTTCTGTGCCAGGCACACTCCATCTCTCCCAGCTCCTCTCTTAGCAGATGTCTGAGCTTGGGCAACTATAGAACCTACGGCGTCTTGGTGGGCTTTCTCTAGAATGGGGATAGCAAAAGCATTAGTAGTGATTGGCTGTGTGCAGTGTTCAAGGAGAGGAGGCTCAGAAATGGTGCCTCTTGCACAATCATGATGACCTGAGTTCAGATACCATGCTCATGGTCTACGCAGACTTTAATCCAGCCCAAAGGGGATCTAAGGCCTTCCTCTGGCCTCCACGCACCCACAGGCCTGGGCACTGCCCGCGCCCACCACACACACAAGCACAAATGCAGATGCATAAATAAAAATAATAGTTTTAAAGAAAGAAACTAGAGTTTCCTCTCCTTCCTTCTGGGCTAGTCTAGGAAATCCAAGAGTGTGCAAAGGCAGGGCTGAGAGAAGCCAACATCCAAAGTCTAAAACAAGAAATTCCCCTGCTTCAGTTCACACATACACACCAACACAAATTTGCTAGTTCTCCTTGGAACCCCTTCAGCTTAGAGTGATTGGCCAACCTGGTGCACAGGGTTGTAGGGATTTCTCAGAACTGGTCACCAAGTCCTTACCTCTCCTCCAAGTCCAGCTCAAAGGCTTCCTGAGTGTAGGTGACAATCTCTAGAGCTGCAGCCTGGGGACCTGCATGGCCACACACTCGCCAGGCAGGTCTCATGTATTCCTGTGGTTTGTGAAGCACACTGCAATACTCCTCAGTGGTGGTCCCCCCCTGGAGCCCAGTGGTGATCCCTCCTGGAGCCCAGTAGTGATCCTCCCTGGAGCCCAGTGGTGGTCTTCTCTGGAGCCCAGTGGTGGTCCTCCCTGGAGCCCAGTGGTGATCCTCCCTGGAGCCCAGTGGTGGTCTTCTCTGGAGCCCAGTGGTGGTCTTCTCTGGAGCCCAGTGGTGATCCTCCCTGGAGCCCAGTGGTGGTCCTCCCTGGAACCCAGTGGTGGTCCTCCCTGGAGCCCAGTGGTGGTCCTCTCTGGAGCCCAGTGGTGATCCTCCCTAGAGCCCATTGGTTGTCCTCCCTGGAGCCCAGTGTAAGCCATACTCTTCAAGTAGACAGTAAGCCCCATGGTCTCAGGCCCAGCACACCCCAGTGCTGAGACCTGGGGAAGACTCCAGTGAACTGTGTAACCAGGCCCCAGCTGTTGTCTGGACAGCACACCTTTACGTGAGAACTGGGCATTAGTTCTTCATTTAGCTTTAGAGTCTGTGCCTATGTGTTGTTTCTGGACCATCCTTCCATTCATTTGGTGTATGCTGTGGGATGTGGGATGCCCCTCTGTATGCTGGGAATATGTTTTACTACCACTGGTTAATAAAGAAGCTTGTTTGGCCTATGGCAGGACAGAATATAGTTAGGCAGGAAATCCAAGCAGAGGGACAGGGAGAGAAAAGGCGGAGTCAGGGAGACGCCAGCAGCCACTGGAGAAGAAAGATGTGAGGTAACAAGGCACCTGCCTCTTGGTAAAATATAAACTAATAGAAATGGGTTAACTGAAGTTGTAAGGGCTACCTAGGAATAAGCCTGAGCTAATAGGCCAAACAGTATGCAATTAATATTAAGCCTCTGAGTGGTATTTTAAAAGCGGCTGTGGGACCCGGCAGGACGAGAAACCTCCAGTTACTCTTGTGTGTTTACTGATCGGCACCATGGGACCTAATATCTGAATGAAACGATGGGTGGTGAAACATTAACACTTGGATAAACGTGATTCCCCCTGCCCCCGCCTCCACTCCCGTTTGTAGAGACTGGGTCTTGTGAGGTAGACTTGGATGACCTGGCCTCAAACTTGGGGCGATTCTCCAGCTTCAGCCTCTCGAGGGTTGGGTCTACAGGTGTGCCCCACACACCCAGCAAACATGGTCGGTTCAGATCATCGTAAGTATAATAAGCAGGAGAGTGGAGTGAGGGGGCAATTGTACTCAACCTCATCTCTGAGGAAGGATGGCTGAGCCCAGATGGCTGAGAGGCCTGCTACCCTAAGATTTGGGGAAGATGATCGGAGATAAGGACTGGCTTTTGCAAAGGCCCCGGGGCAAAAACAAGGAACAGAAGCAGAAAGTCAGGTTGGCCAGAAAATAAGAGAGCCAGGCCAGAGTGAAAGGACTGGTAGGCGGGCAGAGGCCAGTTTAAACACCCAGGCCTTCAGAACCATCTGCAGCCTTGTGCACTTCAGTCTGCATCCGGGGAAAGGCCACGAAGCAATAGGAGCTGATTTGTCTTCTGGATGGCGAAGAGACTCAAGAAGGGTTAAGAAGCGGAGTAAGGTAGTACTTCAGAGTCTTCTGCCAGGGGCTGTCAAGATGCTCAGTGGGTAAAAGCACGTGGTACCAAGAAGGACAACTGGAGCTCAATCCCTGACACTCACCTGATAGGCGGGAAGGTACTCCCAAAAGTTGTTTTCCGACTACTACAGGTGTTGCCATGGCACAGACACACATCCACGCACAAGCATGCAAACACACACTGAATATGAATTCAAAGAGTCTGGCCAGGCGTGGTGGCACATACCTTTAATTCCTGCACTCTGGAGGTAGAGGCAGGTGAACCTCTGTTTACATAGTGAGTTCCAGGACAACCAGACACATGGTGAGACCTTGCCTCAGATCAAACAAGGAGAGCCTTCTGCGGTCATCCAAGGAATCCAAGTGTGACAAAAGCCGCCGTGGAGAGGTGTGAGGACTGAGACACCCAGGACCTGACAATGGACGCGGGACGGTAGACAAATATGGTCAGCCCCTAAACTTCCCAGCCACAACTCAGCCGCGGGAAAGGTGAAAGACGTTTTCTGATCTGAAAAGTCTAGGGCAGATCTGGGGAGGCTGCCTCTGAGTCCCCTCCCCTCGGTAGAGACAGTAGGTGTGCCACACCAAAGAGCTCTGGCCGGACCCAGAGCCACAGGTGTCTAACCTCAGGCCAGTTTAAGGATGAAAGATTACTGCAATTTTCAGTTTAGCCAGAAGGGAATTCTCAATAAGAAAGCTCCGGCCTTTCATCCCAGCCTTTGGGAGACAGAGACAGGTAGATATCTGTGAGTTTGAAGACAGCTTTATCTACACAGTGAGACACCCCCCCCCCCATCTCAAAAAAGGTCCTGAACAAGGGTAAGGGTAGAGGGTGAGGGGTGGAGATGGGTGAAACCTGGTGAGCTGGCTCAGTGGATGAGGTCATTGGTCACCACGCCTAATGGTCTGAGTTGGAGCCCAAGACTCAAACAGTGGAAGGAGAGAACCAGTTCCTATAAAGTTGTCTTCTAATTTTTGCATGCACACTGTGGTCCAGACACACACACACACACACACACACACACACACACACACGTCCATACTATACACAATAAACAAATAAATGTAATTGCTGACTCGAAAAGATGATCAAAGTAAAATGTGACAGCCACCTCAGGCAAGACCCATCATTGTCACACGTGACAGACACTCAGGTCTGACATCTACGAAAGGCAATGTTTTGTAGTCACACAATTAAGCCACAGAAAGCGCGAGTGGGGGTGGGAGGAAGAACTCTTAAGAGGCAGGGGCGCAATGGGTGTAGTGGTCACCACGCGATAAATAAATCTTTTAAAATCTTAATAAATAAATAAAATTCAAAATTGAAAGTGGTTACCTGTCTTTTAACTGCAACACAATCTGGATCTCCTTGGGCATGCTCCAGTGGCAGGAGACAGCCGTGGAACAAAGCTGCCAACAGTCACGGGCACATGGAGGGTAATTGTGCGAGTTCTCCTCTTTGGGGCAGGCTTGCCTTTTCCTGTAGCAGAGACTGGGGCTTTGGTTTTCTGCTGTTGGTTTTAAGTGGGCTCATTCGTCCAGATGGCCGGCCTCTGGCTGTATTCTGACCTCCTGAGAGTTCAACAGGAGCATCCCATCCCTCCAGCGGGCACAGGCCACTTGCTCCGTGGCTAGAGGGAGCCAAATGGGAGAACTGAGTCAGGCAGGATCTGTGGCAGCTAGCCCCCAGCTCTGCCTGGAGACTAAGACATGACCGCAGGGATGATGGGAACCACACACTACAGAGACATCCTGAGAGAGAAAGCCAGGGCCACCATGGAGGAAATACGGGCCCCAGGTGGGCTGCTTTCCAAGTTTTCATTAGAAGTTAGAACGTTAGATAGATCATTTCTGCGAATTTTGCCCAACATGAACGTAAATTGTCTTTTAAAATGTAAACATTTTGTAAGCCAGTTCCAGCAAGCTAAATGAAGCCTGACTCAGGGCCAGATTTGTTCTACAGCGTGTCCCGTGGCCCCGACACTCCCCTGTGCAATGGTAACGCGTCCGTAGCTGACATTCATAGCAGTTTCTGTCACAGCTGAGGCCACACAGCTGAAGTGTGGATCTACAAGGGAACAGCAGCTGAGCCAGGCAACCACACAAACTGAACCCGAAACTGGATGCAGCCATTTGACGATCTCCATTAAAGCACGTCTTTGTCATCTGTCAAGAACATTTGTCCCTATTGACTACACTCTGCCTCCAGACTCTACCAAACGGCACTCCTTTGGGGTGCCACTCACAGCATTGACGAGCCTGTCTTCAAGCCACCCACAAAGCTGACGTCAGCCTGGGGGTACATCAGGTTTCTCTCCTGCTGGGAGCCATTCAGCTACCATGTTCTTTACAGTCCCTGTACCTCAGATTCAGTCACCTTCCTCCGTGACGCTACCATCTGTTGTCCACAGGCTTAATCCCTTGGGCCTGGAGATAACTGTGCTATGGCATCTTGTGGTTCGTTAAGCTTTTTCTCACAGATATTTTTACTTGATTAAAAATATTATGGTATGGGAGGTTGCACCCAGGCAGGTGTGTGCCACAGTGTTCATAGGGACACTAGAGGGTGGCTTTGGGGAGCGGGTTCTCTCCTTCTGCCTTGGATTCAGGCATCAAACTTAGGTTATCTGACTTGAGTGCCAAGAGATTTTACCTCGCTGAACCAGCTCACTTGCCCTCGCTTGATTTCATTGCTCATCAAAGCCTGAACCCCCCTATCAACGCCACTGCAAAATTAGTCCGATCATACACTTTCCAATCTGTTGAGGTGTTGCTTTTTCTTTGTTTGCCTAACAATAATTTCCAAACAATAGTTTAGATTTCTAGATTATGCTAGTTCCGCTTCCTATCTGACCAGAAATTAGTTTGCAAAGTCACTGTCTAAGCCAACTGCAAGCAGGAGGGACCAGAAGCAGGTTTAAGAAGAATATATTGGCTATGGAACAAATATTTCTCAGAACTGAAATATCCTTCTTGGTGGGAGGTTTGTGAGACCCAGGAAGCGAACTAAACTGAGAAGTCTCCAGAAGCTTCCAGAACTTAGAAGATTCCAAGGCCCTCTCCAAAATGAGATGAGCGTTACTAACTGCTGAGGGGAAGAGACTAACTCACAAGCTCCCTGCAGGCCTTGCAGAGTCCCAGGGCAACAGCTCTTCGGGGTGGGCTTCTCTGTGATATATGTAGATACTCACACTCCATAGTAACCCCACACCCACACTCCGCATAGCCCGGTAAACCCATTGGTTTGTTGTTATATTTGGTGAAATTGTTTGATCTGTTAGTGCCAGGACAGAGAACAGACCCATCCTTACCTTCCCAGGGAAAGCCACACCCTGTTCTGATCCTAAGAGTTATTAGAAAAATGGAACAAGCTGCCTTAAAAGAAAGTTCTACAGCTTTTGAATCGGGTTCTTCCGTATGGCTGGACAAAGGCATCTTCCAGTGGTCTGTGTTTGTTCATGGTCAGTTTCTGTCATCATGACAAAACACCAGTGAAAAACAAATGCTTCTTCTGTTCATGACTGGTGCTTTGCTTCCCGCAGATGGCAGGAGCGGGCGGTAGGGGACCGGGCTCAGCTGCTGGGAAACAGCGGGGATACAGGGGACACAAGGTGACGTCCAGAAGGGCACACCCCCCGCCAGGAACCCACTTCTTCAGCTGGGACCCCCACTTCCCAACAGCCCAATGAAGAACCCCCTCACCCAGTCACCCCTCCAAAGCCCATCAGTTGGCACATGGGTTGGGGGTGATGTTTTAACACCAAGCCGCAACAGTAACCGCCGAGGGTTGGAAATGGACCCTTGGCAAATCTGATCACTTTTAATGCCATGTATGTTAAAAAAAAAAAAATCAATTCTCTTTTGAAAAGAGATTTTTTTTTTCCAACAAATTTTCTCTTGGAAATGCTGTTTTGTTTTTGCTTTTAACATTTTTTTGGCAATGAAGATAATCTGTACAATAGAATACTGTTTACTAATCAAAGAAACACAATGAGGGCTTGGGGCCTGTGAGATGGCTTATCTGGTAAGCATTTCCATGCAAACCTGAGGAACGGAATTCCACACCCAAGTTCTAACCCTGGAAGGGGAGGACTGACAGTCCTAAGCTGTCCGTTAACCTCCAGCTGCGTTTGGTGGCAGGAATCTCAGGTCTATGTTGTTGTAGTTTAAGATTTGTTTCTTATTTTTATTTTTATTTTTTTTAATTTATTTATTTATTAAGGATTTCTGCCTCGTCCCCGCAACCCTTCCCATTTCCCTCCCCCTCCCCCGATCAAGTCCCCCTCCCTCATCTGCTCGAAGAGCAATCAGGGTTCCCTGACCTGTGGAAAGCCCAAGGACTGCCCACCTCTATCCAGGTCTCGTAAGGTGAGCATCCAAACCGCCTAGGCTCCCACAAAGCAGAAGGAGACGGAGCACGATCAAGGAACTCAGGACCACGAGGGGTGCACCCACACACTAAGACAATGGGGATGTTCTATTGGGATCTCACCAAGGCCAGCTGGCCTAGGTCTGAAAAAGCATGGGATAAATCCGGACTAGCTGAACATAGCGGACAATGAGGAATACTGAGAATTTAAGATTTGTTTCTAATTGTGTGAGTGTGTGTCCTTGCTCTTGAGTGCAGCTGTCCAAGGAGGTCAGACAGCAGGTCCCCCTGGAGCTGAGTTACAGGAGGGTGTGAGCTGCCGGAAGTGGCTGCTGAGAACTGGACTCTGGCAAGAGCAGTGCCCACTTTTAACCACGGAGTCATTTCTCCAGCCGGTTGTTTGTTTGTTTAAATAAGCAAAGTTTTTACTTTATTTTTCACGGAACTCACTTTTGTTTCCAGGCTCGGGATTCTCTGGGCCTCCGTTCTGCCGAGCAAGAGTCCGTGTGTCCAGGGTACGGGAGGGTGCGGCCTGAGCGCGAGGGTTAGGTGAGGCATCCCTGTGTGCTGGATCCCGGGCTAGGGCGGCTGCTAGCTGAGAAGACAAGACGCCTCCTCTGGTGGCCGCCATTCCTGAGTGATAGCAGTATTAGGAAGGGGGAAATGGAAATTTCCTAGTCACTTGCCCCAGCTACACACGCCAGGGGAGAGTGGGATGCCTTGACCCCGGGTTCGGGGAGGTGCTGGGGGTCTAATGCTAGGGAATGGGGCAGGTCCCTAGCCCAGGTGACATGCTCGTGGTCCATTTGGTCCTGGAGAGCCACCCGGAAGCAGTGGTCTGGATCCGGGCCAGGGAGGGCAGCGGCGGAGAGCCCGCTGGAAGCCACCCCGCTACAGGAGAGCCCGGAACCTCGGTGTGCATCCCTGGTCCTGGACGCGTTTTAAACACCCGCCTAAAGCCCGAGAACGGCAGTCGGCAGCCGTCGGAGTTACTCTGCTGGCTGGATACTGCTCAGTGGCAAAGCCGCTCGGAAAACGAATGCACAACTCCTCAGCGAACTGTTTTCCCGTTCGGGCTAAGGCAGGAAGCGAGGAGACTAAGGGAATCCTAATTTCTTCCTGTACTAATACAAAATATCCACAAAACTTAGCTCCAAAATGGATCGTGCTCCAGGTGAGGCTCGAACTCACAACCTCGGCATTGCTCTGCATGTACTGCTGTATAAGTACCGCGCGCTAACCGATTGCGCCACTGGAGCTCCGCTGTGCCGGCCTCGCGAAGGCTCTATCAGGCCCAGGGAGGCGTCGATGGAGCATGCGCAACCGCCGCCACGGGCGCCGCTCGGGACTCCAGCCTCCCGTAACTCCCGAGCGGACTCACGGCTACCAGCCGGTGTCTGGGGACCGAAGGATCCGGGAGAGACTCGGCGAGGCTTCCCCTAGGGGCCGCGGGGACGGGTTCGCACGGCCGAGCCTGCAGGGGAGCGGCGGCGTCCTCCGCGGGGCTGCGCTCCCGGCGGCCCAGCCCCCAGCACGCGTAGGCCGGTCTGGCAGGGGCGGACCGAGCGACCCCGCGGCTGCCGTCCCCGGGAAGCGAACCCCGAGCCCCGACCCGCCCTTCCGATGGCGTGGGGGCAAGCGGCAGAGGCCCGGGCGGCTCAGCCCGAGGGGCCTCGGGGTCCAAGCTGTCGGTGTTTCCTTTCCTATCATCTTAAAACTAAGTTCCACCGTTTAAAACCAAAAGAGCTAGAAATCTCGGAATATCCGTTTCTTTCCCCAAACTAGAAATACCGGAACACCGGACCCAGGCTCAAGTGATGACTTATGGGCCCTGTGTACTCTGTGAGTCCCTTTTCCTCGTTACAGAACTTTACAAACACCGTGCTTTATGAAAATACAAGGGGAGAGACTGGAGGTTCAGAATATCGCAGAGAAAACAGGTTCGGTTTCCATCACCCACAACCTGCGGCTCACACCCCTCCTTAAACTCCTGTTCCAAACACACACCTACACTTAATTTAAAAAATAAATCTTAAAAAAGGGGAAGAAAATAGCAGGAAGGCTACTTGGGAAGGAGACAAAGGGCAGGGTGCCGGGTAGGAGAAGGTAGAGGAGAATGAGTATTATCAAAGTACCTGATTGGCTTTCATCAGGGTCGTGAAACCCATCTCTTCATATACTGAGTAGATGCTGATAAAGGGTAAAATCATCCTCTACTACGGAAGTGGGATAAAAAGGAATAGAATCCCTGCTGGGTCTGTTATATTCGTTGTAGTGCTGTGGGTTCGTTTGTTTAATCTTATAACAACAACAAAACCACTGAGGAGTTTTTTTTTTTTTTGGTCCTAGGCACTTTGCATCCCTCAGGTGGTTAGCAATCCTTTCCAAATCCACCCCTTCCACCCACCCCTAACCCCCACCCTGGGGTCAGGCTCTCACTCACTTTGCCGCCTAAGCTCCTGCCAACATATCGGTGATCTTGTTTGGTGACCTCCGCTTTCCTAAGAGAGAGAAAACCATCAGATTGGCCTGGACACTGGATGTGATGGGAGGCAGGGGTGGGGGAGGACACGTGGGGCTTGAGTAAGTGATGGGGCAGGGTGAAGGCCATCACTGTGGCCAGCTCCGTGATAACAGATTTGGGATGACAAATGTGGCTTGGGGCCCAGCTTCAGAAAGCCTTGATGTTTAAGCAGGAGAGGTAATGGCGGCCAGGCTGACAATGTGGACATGTCAGATTCTTCACACAGCGGTAGCGAGGAAGGTGTCTTTAGAAAACTGAAAGGCCAGCCAAATGCAGTACTTCTAACCTGTAATTCAGGGACTCAGGTGAGGCAGGAGGATTGATGCGAATTCATGGTCAGCTGCACCACTGTTCCATGCCAGCTTGAGCTACATTATGAAACCATGGTACAAAACAGAACACATTAAAGAGAGAGACACACAGAGAAAGAAAGTGCTGGTTGCGGTGGTCTTTAATCTTAGCATTGCAGAGGCAGAGGCAAGAGAAGCTCTGAGTTCCAGGTCAGTCTGATCTACAGAGTAAGTTCCAGAACAGCCGGGCTACCCAGAGAAATCCTGTCTCCTAAAACAAAAACAACAACAAAGAAACACAAAACAACAACAACAACAACAACAAAAAAACGTTGCAGTGGACTGTACAATGTCCACATGCAGACTGGAGTGTCTGTAGAGAAAGGAGTCAGATGAGCCCCCCAGACGGTTTTGTAAAATTCAGGAGACATACACCAGAAAGGGGTGACCAGTTCTGCCACACCAGCACAGCCTAGATGCCAAGTCCGAGCGAAGGAAGTCAGGATTAATGAAACACACACTTTGGATGTTGCAGAATCAGAAGCCCTTTATTGTACATCACCAAGGGGGTTTTATACCTAACAGGTGGGCCAACAGGATGGAGACCTGATCGCTGGATCCTCAGGTTAGGGCCAAGGCAATGCATATTCGGGAAGCAGGGTTGGTAAACTTGTAAGTTTCTCAGGAACCCAGAACAACAAGGACAAGAAAGGTCGCCAGCAGGGGAGGTGAGTGTGGCCTGGACTCCATCAGGTCCCAACACAGTACCTACCACCAGGCCTCGAGCATGTGAAGGCAAGACGTGAAGTCACGGTAAGACGTGAAATAAGTATGCTGCAGCATGCCAGCCTCTGGGCTCCTGAGAGTCTGGGTGGGCAAGTCCAGGGTAAATGAGGGCAGCATCGACTTTGAAGAAAGTTCCTCCCTGACCCTGGAAATGGGTGAGAAAGTAAATGCGTGGAGGGTAGGGGCTATTTGTTTCTCAATGCTGTAAAAAGGGCACAGCTCCCAGTAAATAAGAGACTTGTGAAGCCACTTAAGGCATCTTCCCAAATCCACTAGCATTTGGGGAATCTGTCCCCGTGTGGTGATTTGAATAAGAATGGCCCCCATTGGTTTATGCCTTTGAATGCTATTAATCTGGGAGAGGCACTACTTGAGAAGGTGTGGCCTTGTTGGAGTAGGTGTGGCCTTGTTGGAGTAGGTGTGGCCTTGTTGGAGGAACTGTGTCACTGCAGGTGGGTTTTAAGGTTTCAAAAGTCCACCACGAAGCCCAGAGTCTCTCTCTCTGCCTATGGATCATGGTGTAGACTTCAGCTACTGCCTCAGTACTGTAGGCACCCGGTCCTAGGAAGTCAGGTAGGGTTCCTGGATGGGGGTCATTAAGGCTGAGGAAATGTCAGATGAAAGGAACTGAGACAGAAAACACAGGATAGAATTGGGGGATCTGTCTGGTCATGCTGAAACAGCCAAACAGCCCAGAGTTTGTTTCAGAACTTGCTAATATGCAAAAGCAGAACAAAGCACAGCACAGAAAGTCAGTCCGTATCTAATCACAAGACCATTCCTGTCCTTGAGTGAGCAGCCTCCTAACACCCGTGCGCTCTTGCTGCTGGGGCAGCGTCACTTTCTATCTTGATGTTCCTGAGGTTTGCCATCAGCAGGATACTTTCTGCTAGACAGAGTGTTCTTTTCTCAAGGGCAGAATCAGAAGTCTCTCACAGCCCTCAAGGTTTTTGGAAAGAGCAGAGCAAGCAAGCTTAAACTCAAATGACTTGTAAGTCAACATGGACTCCAAGTGGAAACTGAGTCACACCTGGGCTCCTACACAGCAGCTGTCTGCATGCCACCATGCTCTCCTCCATGACGATAATGGACTAAACCGTTGGAACTGTAAGCCAGCCCCCAATTAAATGCTTTCTCTTGTAAGAGTTTCCTTGATCATGGTCTCTTCACAGCAACAGAACACTGACTAAGCCACGAAGAGTCTCAAGCAGAGCCACCTGGTAAATCATGAGCCGTAGAATTACTACTGAGAATCCAGGTTTTGTTCTCCCCGTCCCATTGTATACCTGCTGTTTCATTAGCTCAGTTAATAGTGGGGATCAGCCTTTATGTATACATATGTGGTCAGGTATTGGGGATCCCCACTGTGTATAGGGGAAAATGCTATAGGGAACATGAATAGCTTGGGTCCCAAAGAAACTAAGGCTCTCAGGGAGGAACCTAGAGGAGGTAATACTGAGATGGGAGAAGAAGAGAGGGTGCTAGGACCACAGGCAAAACCTTCTGAGGCTGCAGACTGCCTACCCTCCTCAGGCTGTCTCCAGAGATCAGGGCACAAGGAGTCTTGATCTTTAAACATCCTAAGGGGCTCAAGTTTCTTGCACCAGTTTCCCCTAAATCCAGAAACCTCAACTGGAGAATGTTTTCCCCACAGAACTTATTCCAGAACACTAACATTAATTTTCTAAGGCTCGGTCTCACCACATAACCCTGGCTGGTCATATACTCAGGACCCTCTGCCTCTGCCTTCAGAGTACGGGTTCCCCCAGCCTATTCCATCAACCTCTCTACCTTGAAATCATTTGAATCATTATGAAAGTTGTGTAATAAAGCAGTGATTTTTTAAAAATAAAATACTAAAATTTCTCTAGGTGGATGGGTAGTTAAAACCTGTGATACCTGTAATGTAAAAAGAGTCTCTTTCCCATACACCAAATAACAAAATGTTTATTATGTAAGGTGTGGGGAAGGCTTGTGGTGTTAACAGATAAGTTTTAAAATAACATTGTCATCTTGGCATAGGAATGAATGTACTGTACATTAAAATGTATGAAATGCAATGACTCATTATAGCATCAGAAATAGACAAAAACCGTTTCCTAAATGAATGTTTGGAATTTATGCCTTTTGCACTGAAAAAAATTGTTGTTTTTTTTTTTACTTCCATGTTTTTGTGTTTAAATGATGAGATGGACCAAAAGGCTTCCAATTGCCGTGTACGTGTGCCATCCTGCAAATTACTAGAGTGGACTCTGACTGTCTTTATTCCCGACAGTGAAAGGTCAAACAGCATGTAATGGCCTCTATAGTTTCCCTTCATGGCTTTGATTTCTGCTATTCAAGAGGCATTGTGATGAGCCACACAAACATTTTGATTAGCTGAGTGCAATTTGTGAGTCTGGAGAATGAAGTTCATCTTTATTCAAATCTATGGAACAGCCATTTTATGGTCCCCATTTGCTTGTTTTATCAAACTTCTTATATTTCTTATTTTTAGCCAGCATTGCATTATGTATTAAGACACATAAATGTTGCTGTACAGAAGCCAAATCCTAAATGGGAAGTCCCTGAGCAGTCACCATGGACAGACAGCTGGTGTCTGAGTGCCACCGTGGGTACTGGTCACAAGCACCCAAGAGCTTCCAAAACGATTCTGTCATAATTGGAAGATCTTCAAAATTATTTTGGGGCTTTTGTTTTTTGTTGGTTAGTTGGTTGCTTTTTGTTTTGTTTTGTTTTGTTTTGTTTTTCGAGACAGGGTTTCTCTGTGGTTTTGGAGCCTGTCCTAGAACTAGTTCTTGTAGACCAGGCTGGTCTCGAACTCACAGAGATCCGCCTGCCTCTGCCTCCCGAGTGCTGGGACTAAAGGCGTGCGCCACCACCGCCTGGCTTGGTTGCTTTCTTGAGATAGGATCTCATGTTGCCCAGGCTGGCCTCACACTCACTGTGTAGCAGAGGCTGGTCTTAAACTCCTGGTCCCCCTGCCTCTGACTCCGCTTCCCAAGTGCTGGGATTACATACATACACCATAGTACCTGGCTTTTAAGCATCCTTTAAAGATTGTTGTTCTTTGAAACTGGAGGGATGACTCAGAGGTTAAGAGCATTTGCTCTCTTCCAGAGGACCCAAGTTCAGTTCCCAACCCCTATGTTGGGCATCTCAAACCCCCCTGTAACTCCAGCTATAGAGGAGCTGAGGCTGTCTTCTGGCATCCGTGTACACTCACGCACACGTGGCATAGACACATAGACACATACACCCACGGTCACATAAATAAAAAACAAATTTAAAAAAGAATTAACGACTTAAAATACACAATGCTACTTTTCTTAAAATGAAAAGATGCCATGGGCTTGGCAGTGGTGACACATGCCCTTCATCCCAGCATTCAAGAGGCAGAAGCAGGTGAATCTCTGTGGGTTCAAGACCAGCTTGGTCCACAAAGTGAGCTCTGTAACAGCCAGAGCTGTAACACAGAGAAAACCTGTCTTGAAAAATTATAGAAGGAGAAGGGGAAGGAGAAGGGGGAGAGAAAGAAAGAAAGAAAGAAAGAAAGAAAGAAAAGATGCCATAGCCACCTATAATAGGATGAACCACCTTGAAGTCTTTCCAGTGTTCTGTGTTTGTCAGTGTCTAAGTACTCTCTACCCATGTGGTTCCTAAGTGCCCCCATCACGTAAGTAAATGACCCTTTGTACTTTTAAGAGAGACAGGTGGAGAGTTCAAGGCTTAAGTTCTAGGGAAGTCTCATGTAAGTGTAAGCAGATAACAGTGTGGAGGATATGTAGCATGATTAATAAAAACCCAGAGACAGATACTGGGATTCAACTTGAAGGTCAGAAAAGCAAAACAGCCAGTCACTGGCTCAGTCTGAAATGGTGATCCTGCCTCCCGGAATCCTCAGAATGAAACTGTGTCTGAGAGCTGTCTCCTCCCATTTTCTATTCCTCTCTAGTGCTGGAATTAAAGGCATGCACTGCCCAGTTTCTATGGCAAACTAGTGTGACTATTGGGATTAAAGGTGTGTGTCACCATTGCCTGGTCTCTAAGGCTGACTGGTGGGGCTGTTTTACTTTTCTGAACTTCAAGCTAGCTTTATTTACTAAAATACAAATGAAATACCACTACAAGGATACCTGAAGTGAAGGAGCATGGGGCCTCTGGTGGTTTGAATGACAATGGTCCATAGGGAGCAGCGTATTAGGAGGTGTGGCCTTGTTGGAGGAAGTGTGTTGATGGGGGTGGGCTTTGTGGTCTTAGATGCTCAAGCCAGGCCCTCTGTCTCTCACTCTCTTCCTGCTGCCTGTTGATCTGGATGCAGAACTCTCAGCTGTCTTTCCAGCACCATGTGCTGCCAAGCTCTGAACTGTAAGCCAGCCCCAATTAAATGTTTTCCTTAGAAGAACTGTCCTGGTCATGGTGCCTCATCACAGCAATAAAAACCCTGACATAGACAGTGCCCTTCTCTGTTTATTAAGTCAAAATAAAGAAATGGTAAGAGCTGGTTGGATTATAAAAAAATCAAGAGATTGGTAACATCCAGTGTTGATGGAAATGTGGGAAAAGGGACTTCTTATTTACTTTGGTTTTTATTTTAAATTATTTTATTTTATATGTATAGGTATTTCACTTGCATGTATGTGTGGGCTTCGGAGGTCAGAAGAAGGCTTCAGATTCTCTGGAGCTGGAGTTAAAGATGGTTGTGAGCCACCATGTGGGTGCTGGGAATCAAACCTGGGTCCTCTGGTAAAACAGCCAGTGCTCTTGACCACTGAGCCTTCTCTTTAGCCTCTCTATCAAAGTTTTAAATACACATAATCACTGATGCAACAAATTCCATCTGGTACTGTCATGTAGACACACCTGAACTTGGGAACAACTAGAACTGTCCAGTTTAAGATGTGCTGTATTGTAAAATGTACCACTATCATCAGTAAAAGGAAATTATTACCTTTTAAACACAGTACCATGACCTGTACCATAGGGTCTCTTAGAATTTTCATCTTTACTTATTAAAGCAGTTCCTTTAGCGAGATGCACAGTTTTAAATAATGCATCCCTTTTGGTGCATACTGCTTTCATCTTAGCTTTTAGCAACATAGTTTCTTCTCCATAGGAAGCAACAAGGAGAAAAACTGCTCAGTGTGCTTAGAGCGTAGGGGCTAGGAGCATTGGGTGCTGAGAGCACAACCTTGGGAGTTCATTTTTGACCTTACAAAGATTTCTTGTTTTTTTATTTTTTTTTGTTGTTGTCTTCCTTCCTTCCCTCCCTTCCTCCCTCCCTCCTTCCCTCCCTCCCTCCCTCCTTTCTTTCTTTCTTTCTTTCTTTCTTTCTTTCTTTCTTTCTTTTTGGTAGTTACAGAATTCCTGACTCCTATCAGTAGGAGAGGGAGTTGAGAAGCTGATACATCCAGCTAGTGTGACCGCATTACATTCTCCAGAAGAGGATTGTTCTAGAGTGACAGACCAGCGAACATGAATTGTGACTGCCACAGACAATCTGACCACATGGCCACCCTAATCACTGGCCATTCTAACCACAGTTCCTTTTTATATTACAATGCATGAATACATAAAGTAGATTTGGGAAAGCTCTTCTTTGATGTTTTAAACTGCAAGGACACAGAGGATGGTGTAGGAGGCACATTATCACTCCTCCTCCCTCTCTGCCCCGCAGTGCTGGAGCTGAGGACCAGACAACATTGGTCCTCCATCTTCTGGCGCCCTCTCTGGCCTTGTCAGCAAAGGTGCTAGAGACCACTACAGGGGCTTCTCGCCTTCTGCCCAGTGCTTTCCCTCTGCCTCCTATGGCTCAGTTGCCAGTGGGTGGCTTCTCACTTGGGATTGGACGACACACGTTGCCCACACACCCGCAGCTTTAGCCTGCAGCTCTTTAGCCAGCTTCTCCGCCATCCAGTGGGCTGCCTCCATACCTTCACCTGTGAGCCCTGGGGCCCAGAAGATGCTGGAGGGAGCGCCCACTCCTGCCATTAACATCGAGTTCTGGTTCTTCTGCATCCTCATCAATACCTGGTGTTAGACCTTCATGTGAGCTCCTCCTCTGGGTTTCCCAGTGTAGATTTAGGGATACTGAGCATTTCTGGGTGTCCTTACTGTCCATTTGCATTTTTTTAGTGCTGGTAACAGGAATCAAACCCAGAGCCTTATGTGTGTGAGGGACCTGCTCTACCTCTGAGCTATGCTCCAGACCCCACTCACACTTCATAGTAAACGGGCGTTCGGATGGTTTGTTTACGTTTCTTCTGTTCATTTATATCCTTTTGTTTTGTTTGGATCTTTTCAGGAGATTGATGATAAATTCTTTTATTTTTAGTATATATGTGGGGTGCGTGTGTATATGCAAGTATATAGTAGAAGCTGCAGGCTGCGTTCCTGCCGCCCGGCTCCCAGCCACTGGCTAGCGTATGCCCCAAAATAACAACAACAAACTGTATTCATATAAACACTGCTTGGCCCATTTCTATTAATGTGTGTAGCACCACGAGGTGCGCTCACCAGGAAGATTCTAGCCTACGTCCATCCTGGGTCGGAGCTTCATCGTGTCTGCCCCAGAGAGCAGCAGCATGGCGCCTCAGCTCACTTCCTCTTCCTCCCAGCATTCTGTTCTGTTTACTCCACCCACCTATGTTCTAACCTATGAGGCCAAGCAGTTTCTTTATTAACTAACCAATGACCTTCCCACATCACAAGTATATATGTGCCATGACACATGCAGATGTCTTCAGCTTGCAAGACTTCATTCTCACCTCCCACCGTGGATTCTGGGAACTGAACTCAGGTTGTCGAACTTTTTTATTTTTTTAAATTATGTATGTGACCTAATGACTCTCAGAATCCCATGATACCTGGACTACAAGAAATGTCAAGGTTAGCCTGGTCCACAGCATCCCAAACTCCCAAGACTCTACACACACCCCCTCTCATCCGAGTCATGCGGAACTATGTCATGAAGAGGGAGGAATGGTAGAATATTGGGGTCCCTGGGTTCTGGAGAGATGTTCAGTGGTTAAGTACACTTGCTGTTCTTGCAGAAGAGCTGGGTTCAGTTCCTGGAACGCACATGAAGGCTCACAACCATCTATAACTCCAGTCTCAAGAGATCTGGTGAGGACATCAGGAAGGCAGGTAGTACACATATATTCCTGGTTAATATACTTCATATTCCTGGTGAATACACACGTGTATCCTGGCTAATACACTTCAGTTAGCAAGAACAGTTAGTGAGAAGTGTAACTACAGAAGCCAAAAAGCAAGGTTAGTACATTTAGGGACTTTCCCAGATCCTGAAACTATGGACCAGGTCTTTGATGGACTGGGTCTTTGTTCCTGTTTTGGTGGGTATCGGGGCCTCCATGCTGGCTTCTAAGATGAGAATGGTGCCTCCAACATGGCGTTAGTTGTGCTAAGGTCTCGGGACCTGCTATACCCAAAACAAAAACCACAGTATGGTCATGGAAACGCCATATCTGTTTTCTCAGTTAACTGAAGCCACTCCCATTTAATGGCATGCAGGCATAACCATTTCATTTGCTCCTGCTGCGTCGGGTCAGTGATTTGAACTGTATTCTGCAAGGCAAATCAGCCACCTCCCCTGGGGTCATCACAGCAGACCTAACACAGTTGGCCCTTGGCCACTTCCTCACATTTGCATCTTCCAGGATGCTAGCCCAGACTTCCGCACAGGGGGGCAGCAGTGTGCCAGATGATGCCTGGGCAGTTACAAATCTGTAACCAGCCTCAGAAATTCCAATTTGTAGCCAGCTACCTTCTCTGCAACTGGCCTGAAGTTGGGAAAGTCTTACGGGGCTGATCAGGCTTGAGCCTGTGGGTCTGATACTGTCTCCATGCAGATAGAATGGATTTGATGTCCACACTGCTATAATCTGCTTGTGTGCTAGTTGGGAGAAACACCCCACACAGTCAGGATTACAGAGCTGAACTATGTTGTGAGAGTACAATAGAAGACTCGAGTTTGGCTTGCTTCCCCCCTATTCACCAGCATAGTTCACGAGGTAGTCCTTTTATCCTCAGAAAGTTATTTGTTCTTACATATTTGATGGGTAGAGAAAGGGAGACAGATAGACCAACGGGGTCCAAGTGACTGACACACCAGCTCAGTCTATGGAGGACTAAGGGAGCAGCTGGTTGTCAATAGCCATGTTCAGTCAGACCTAGGAGTATCTAAGGCTCCCCATGACCTGGCTCACCGTGCAATCCAGGGGGTCTAGCAGTACCCCACCCAGCAAGCAAGAACGCCTTGATGGGCTAGGAGCCCAGGGTTGGTGTTGTTTTCTTCTGATTCCATGCCACAGACGAGCTTCTGTATAGAGGAAAGAGAAGGCAACTGAGAGCAGCCGATTTGATCTTGATTATTAACTTGATGGGATTTACAGTCACCATGGAAACAAGCTTCTCGGCATGTCTGTGCAGGAGTTTCTAGTTAATTGAGCTGGGAAGGCTCACACGAAATGTGGATGGTACTAGTCTGTGAGCTGGGGTTTCAGGCTGACTAAAAAGGAGGGCAGTAGCTGAGTACCGGCATTGGTCTTCCTTCACTTCCTGACTGTTAATACAGTATAAATGGCTGCTTCAAGCTCTTGCCACCATGACCTTTCCACCAAGAGGGAATGGAGGGAATGGACTCTAAGAGCCAAAATACATCCTTTTCCTTTCCACAGTAGGCAAAGTAACTAATACAAACAGGTAAGATCCAGAATAGATCAAGGATCAATATCCCGAAGGCCCTAATCAATCAGGAACTAATCAATAGCAGAACACATGGATGAAAGGGGAACTGTTGGGGTTTTTTATGCTGAAGTCATCCAGATAATGAGAAGGTTTGCCCATGGAATCCTAGAATAATCTTTTATCTACACAGTCCAAAATTAGAGTGGGCATCTTTTGTTTTGTTTTGTTTTTTGCATTTTTTTAAAGACTTATTTATTTATTATGTATACAACATTCCTGCAATGTATGTTTGTATGCCAGAAGAGGGGACCAGATCTCATTATAGATGGTTGTGAGCCACCATGTGGTTGCTGGGAATTGAACTCAGGACCTCTGGAAGAGCAATCAGTGCTCTTAACCTCTGAGCCATCTCTCCAGCCCTGCATTTTGTTTTTTTGAGACAGGGTTTCTCCATATAGTTTTGGAGCCTGTCCTGGTTCTTGCTCTATAGACCAAGTTGGCTTTGAACTCACAGAGATCCGCCTGCCTCTACTCCTACATGCTGGGATTAAAGGCGTGCGCCACCACTGCCTGACTAGAGGGAATCTTGATGGTGATTATACAACTGTATCTTAGCCTGAATTGAGAGCATTCCTATCCCAAATTTTACTTACAGCCTCACTTATTCACATTATTTGGTTGCATAAATTAAAATACAGAGTAACTACCATTCTGTCCTTTGTAGTATGAAATAGAACATCTGCTGGTTTCCAAACAACCCCCTCCGTTGGTGTGAATTCATCCGCCCACCTACCTACCCAGCCCTCCCTCCATTTAATAACACCCAAAACAATCCTAATACATCATAGATCACTATGTAGCCTGTGTCTTTGTTTACACCCCCTCTGATTACTTATAGATTGGAAACGAAAAGAAGGGAGTTGGAGTTATTTAGGTACCAAAGAATACTCTGGAAGGAAATGTTTAGCAAAAATGTGCTAAATAAATATCTGCAAAGATAAAGGTGTAGAAAAGGGAAAGGGTGGTAGGGCGGAAACAGGAAATGCCCTGCTTGGTGGGTGAGATTCTTGCCGAATATCTCTCTGGGTTTTTGACTTAAACCGGGGGAGCTGCTAAGTCTAGGAAGTAGAGAAGTAAGTCTGCCCGTGTTAGGCTGCAGACAAGGGCAGGTGGGCATTAAGACCACAGAGGAAGACACTAGAAGTTCCTCTATCCAGTGGCTCTCAACATTCCTAACGCCTCAACCCTTTAACGTAGTTCTTCGTGTTGTGGGGACCCCAACCATAAAATTATTTTCATTGCTACTTCCTAACTGTAACTTTGCTCCTGTTATGAATAATTAATGTAAAGATCTGATATGCAGGATATCTGATATATGACCCCTGTGGAAGAGTCGTTGGACCCCCAAAGGCGTGACCCCCAGGTTGGAAACTGCCGCTCTGTGGTCTGCATTCTGATGTCAGAGGCCTGAGACAGTTTCTTCTCCCCCACCCACTCATTTCTCTCGTTTATTCCCCTCCAGTTTTCCCAAGAATTCTGAGTCCTGAAGGGAGAGGGGAAAGGCAGGTGATCGGTCATACACCCCCACACCCCACTCCCCTCTCCATTCCCACACTCACATCTAGGTCTGCCCCAGGACAACGTGGGCTGAGGAGCCTCCTGCCTGGCAGGCTAGAACACCCAGGACCATCTTCACCTGTCCGTGGCTTGAAGCATGCAAGGGTGGTTTGTGGTGGCCCCCATCTGTAATCCCAGCGCTGAGAGGAGAGGATAGAGTTTGAGGCTAGCCTGAGTTACACAAGTTGGCCAACACCCTGAGTAACAAGGTGATCCCTTGTTTCAGAAACAAAACCAGATGACAAAATCCAAAAAGAACATGCAAGTGAGTGGGGGACAGGGAAGCTCAGTGACAAGCTTGCCTAGCAACCCGAAGGCCCTGGTTCGATTCCCAGTAGAGGGACAAAGAGCTCAGAACAGCATAGGGCACCTCATTCACGCCCTCTACTGCCCAATCCTGAGGCTGCTTCAGTTGGACGGAGCCTCAACTGCAAAGCAGGGTGCACCGGAACAGCTTCTCACCTAGGGCCCGTGTCTAAGCCACTACACTCTGCAGGACACCAGCCTTGAACTCAGTGCTCCGGAAGAGACCGGATGCCGGCGGGAATTGCCTCCAGTGATGGCTTCCCTGTGCTCACTGTCGCCCTCAGTGCGCCTTGCGCTCTAAGCCTCGGATTTTCAAACCTTTATTTTCCCTATCACAATATTTCCTTAGGGGAGGGGGGTCTCTAGGAGAACTGAAAGCCGGGCATCCTGCATCTTACTCGGGCCAAGTAGGTACCAGAATCCCTCTTCGGACCCAAGCAACTAGATGCCCAGAGGATGCTGGCCAGGTCCCAGGAGGCGGGTCTGGTCTGGGGTTTTGTTCCCGGCTCTGGAGGGCCCGCCCACTTCGGTAGGCAGGGGCAGGGATGAGGTCCGGGTTCAGGACCTGAGGGTTCATACCCAAGAGTCACACAGCAAGGTGGCAGGGGTTTGCTCCGCTCTTTGTCCTCCGGGAGGTTAATTAAAGAGGTGACCCACAGGAGGCTGGGCAGACTGACCTCTCCAACTGCCCGATTGCCTGGCAACACGCGGTGGGCAGAAGAGTCCTGCCTGCCGACCATGGAGCACCGTGTGAAAGTGAAGTCCTGGGTAGAAGAGAATCGGGCCTCCTTCCAGCCCCCGGTTTGCAACAAGCTTATGTGAGTCCCCAGCACCCGTGACTTCTACCCACCCCTTTTCTTGTTCCTCTTCCCCCTCCTCTTCCTTTTTCAATCCCCTCCCGCTCCGGCCTGGAGTTCCCCCACCGCTAGAAGTGTGCCCAAAGGGGTTTGCCATCCACCTGGTTCTTTCAGGCGAGGGTGAGGACTGGCTGTTTCAGGTTTCAGTACCTCAGTCTGTTCCTCTTTCTGAAGACCACAGTAGAGACGGTGGCTTTGACTTCTGAGTCTGACTTGAGTGTCTCTGAGGCTGTGAGAGATGAGGTGGCAGGATGCGACATTCCTTCCGTGACTGAAAGCAACCATACACCTTGGGAAAATCAGGGTTTTCAATGCCCCAGACTAGAATTTAGGAGCTGGAGACAGCTGGACCACACACCTCAACCCTGGCAAACCCTGAAGCCACGGTGTCAGAGCACCATTTTCTTTGGGTGGTGTGTGTGGAGGGGGGGGGGGCGGTCTCCATAGCCTAGCCTGGCCTTAACTCACTATGTAGCTAATAGTGGGCTTGAACTCCCAATCTTCCCGCTTCCACCTCCAAGTGCTCTTTCTGAGGTGCTGGGGGTAGGACCGCAGGGCTTCTCATATGCTAAGCAAGCACGTTTCCAAACTGAGTTACACCCCTAACCATGGGAGTTCTTCAGGCCCTCCCAGGCCTTCTTACCTATAGCACAACTGACCTGTTCACTCTGCCTTTCAGCTCAGACTTGCCACTCCATCACCGTCCTCTTCCTCCCTCATCTCCACAGCTGAGCTCCCTAAACCCCCACCCCAGTGATCCCCATATTTGTGTGTCTTTAAGTCATTTCCAATGGGTGATGTCCTAACTGAGACAGCTACAGCCACTTACCCTCGGACAGGAGGATTAGGCCAAGTCTATACACATCATCTCATTGAGTTCTCACAGCCGTCCACATGGGGTGGGATTTAATAAGTAACTTTCCCCAGTGTCACAGAGCTAGCAAGGGACAGAGTCCACACGCAAGCCCAAAAACAGTTTGACTACAAAGTCCACAGACACCCTTGGTCACTACGCAATACCCCATAGCCAACCGTTACCTCCTCCCCTTGAAGCCCCTCTCTCCTCTCTCTTCTACCTCTGCCATCCCCTCTAGCTTGGAGATTTATCATTTTTGCTGCCTTCCTCCACTTCATCCCTGTCTTTAGTCTCACAAGGCATAGCCTTGAGAGGACAAGGAGGAGTTGGAGGAGTGTAAATGAGAGACTCTGAATCTGTCCGTGTCACTCTGGTCAGTAGTGACTCCCTCACCTCCAGCCCTGCCCCCAGCCTTCCAGCCCTCTAGAACTCCTAGGTCAATCATAACAATCACAGGACCTCCCTTTATTCAACCAGGAGATATTTGTTGAACACCATGATGCGCTGGACTTTGGAGAATCGGCAGGAAGCAAACTGACAAGATGCCTTCCTTGTAGAAATAAGATTCTTGGGAAAGGGGATGTCAGTCAGTGTGAACAGGCCTTGGCGGTAATCCTCTATCAGTGGGAGGGCTGAGTTTTCACGGAATCTGTGCCATGCCTGGCTCTAGCTTCTGATTCTTTGCTGGCATCAGCGACATTCCTTGGTTTCAAATGCATGATCCCAGCATCCACTTCATCTTCACAGACCCTCCCCTATTGGGAGTCTCCATGTCCAAATTTCCACTCTAGAAACTTCACTTATGGAGCTGGAGAGATGGCTTAGTGGTTCAGAGCAGTGGCTGCTCTTCCAGAGGACCCGGGTTTAATTCCTAGCACCCACGAGGCAGCTAACAACTGCCTGTAACACCCTCATACAGACATGCATGCAGGCAAAACACCAATGCACATTTTATTTATTTATTTATTTATTTATTTAAGATTTCTGCCTCCTCCCTGCCACCGCCTCTCATTTCCCTCCCCCCGCCTCTCATTTCCCTCCCCCTCCCCCTCCCCCAACCAACTTCCCCTCCCTCATCAGCCCAAAGAGCAGTCAGGGTTCCCTGCCCTGGGAAGTCCAAGGACCTCCCACCTCCTTCCAGGTCTAGTAAGGTGAACATCCAAACAGCTTAGGCTCCCACAAAGCCAGTATGTGCAGTAGGATCAAAACCCAGTGCCATTGTTTTTGACCAATGCACGTTTTAAACAAAACTCACTTACATTGCACTGAGCAAAACACAGCTGGAACTGTCGCCTGCTCCTGGTCAGGACTCCTATCTCCTCACGGTATTGTCTTTCTCTTTTGTCCCATCGACACTGCCCCCTACTGCAACAAGATGCCATAAAGCACTGTTAGACAGGCTCTGGGGTTCACACCCAGCTCTCATCCCCTATGACTGTGTGATGTGAAATGTAGCTCACTCCGTTACGACTTACTATACCTGCAACAGCCCTGTTTCTGAATAGGTTCACCTTCTGAGGTCTTGGGGGTTAGGACTCCACTATAAGAAATGGACCAGTTAGAGGATTCAACCTGTAACACCTCCAGAGAGATTTTGCATTCTGATTGGGAGGCGGGGGGGGGGGGGGGGGAGGTCATAGTTCTCAAACTTGTTCCAGAACTTTTTGTATATATCCTAGTAAAGTCTATTAATAAAAGGCCAAAAAAATGGCTGAAGGGATGGGTCAGTGGGTAAAGGCACTTGCCCTCACAAGCCTGAAGGGCAGAGTTCAATCTCTAGGATCCATGTGATAGAAAGAGGGAATTGATTCTCAAAAGCTGTCCTCTGACCCTTATACTTAACAGCTTATGAGATCATCACTGGGAGAAGCCAGAGAAGGAACCTGAAGGCAGGAACTGGAGCAGAAGCCATGGAGGGGTGCTGCTTGCTGGCTTGCTCCTCCTGGCTGGCTCAGCCTGCTTTCTTATAGAACCCAGGACCACCAGCTCAGGGATGGCATCACCCACAGTGAACTGGGCCCTCCTCCCACCAATCATCAATGAGATGTCTGGCTCATAGACCAGATTGATGGGGGCACTTTCTCAGTTGAGGTTTGCTCTTCCCAAATGACATAAAACTATCTGGAGCAAAAAAAAAAAATAACAATAATAATAAACCTATGATATGAATTAAAGTCACCTGTCCAGATGAGGGAGCTAAACCCCAATAAAGTCAACTAACATGCTCAAGATTGCAAGAAAGCTAAACAGGAGGCTGGCTCCCGTGCTGTGTTTTGGAACACATGTCACACATGTGTCTGTTTCCCCTGCTAGAGGTCGCAGTCTCCTGAGTCCCCTGAGTGTGGTCCCTAGTAATGCCGAGTCTCACAAGCAGACAGGTCGGGGTCTCCCCTTAGTTCTCCTGTCACTGGGATCTTGAGTTTGGCCCAGAGCCGTGAAGAGTGATGCTTTCCCATGCTGCTTCCTTGTTGGTCAGAAGGCATGGAGACACACAACCACACACAGTGACACTTAAATGCATGAGGAACAACCTGGCCGTGAAGGGGGGGGGTCTGTCTTTCCCCAGATGCACGCACCAGGCCTCCTCCTGCACCCAAAGGTCCCTGTTCTCCTCCTCTCATTCGCAGGAGTTGATTCAGGTCCTGTTCTTGCCTCTTTACCGCAGGCACCAGGAGCAGCTCAAAATCATGTTCGTGGGAGGCCCCAACACCAGGAAGGATTATCACATTGAGGAGGGTGAGGAGGTAGGTTGTGCATGCTTGCCCTTGCCATCCTGTTGTACTTCTGGGGGAGCAGACACTTCCATCCCAGCGCTAGAGCGAGTGGCCCAGGGAAGAGCAAATATGACTGCCACAGGAAGGAAAAATGGCTGCCTTAAAATTGGGGTGTCTGCAGGTGTACCTTTGATTGCCTTGTGCTCCGGGAACTCTACTGGGGAGGCCCTGTGATTGACAGGCTCTTGCTGTGGGGTCTCCACTTTCATGGACATGTGGAGGTCTATACTAATGATACTTCTCTTTTAACCTGAATACACATGATTGGTCTCTCATATGAGACACAAACCCTGAGGGATTCCATTGTACTCTGATTCCAGAAGCCAGGCTCTCTCTCTCTCTCTCTCTCTCTCTCTCTCTCTCTCTCTCTCTCTCTCTGTGTGTGTGTGTGTGTGTGTGTGTGTGTGTGTGTGTGTCACATAACGAGCAAAGTGTCTAAGAACACAAGGAAGTGGAAGGGAAGTGTTGGGTGGAAAGATGACAAGGGGGAAAGAGAATGATTGGTGCTGAAGAGGGAGCAGGACAAGGTGGCCCTTCTTACTGCTGGAGAGGACCAGTCCTGAGTTCCTAGGGGCTATGACGAGTCGGAGTCTGGAGACTGAATTCTGTGCTTTTCCACTCACTTACTGAAGCCGTATCCTACAAAAAGCAAAAGCTAAGTGTGATGACACATACCTGTAATCCCAGCTTTCTAGAGGCGCGGTAAGGAGGATCAAGAGTTCAAGGACAGCCTAGGACACTTGTTTGAAGAGAAGAGGAGCAGGAGGAACAGGAAAAGGAAGAGGAGGAGGAGAAGAGGAGGAGCATCAGGAAGAGACAACAACAACCACTACCACCCCTCCCAGGAAATAGATCCCCAGTACAGATCTGGATGTGGTGGGAAAGGATCACCGTAAGGTGCCCCTTATTTCCTGGGAGACCTGGTTCTGGGCTTTGAACCTCCACCCGCATCACTGACATTCCCCACACCAATCTAGGACTGCTCACATAAACCCTTGAGAATTGCTCTGTCAGAAAATACTGAGGGCCCAGTGTGTGTGTTGGACACCAGCACACTAGGCAGAGGGTGACGGCCCTGCGGCAGTGGCCTGAGTGAGCAGAACCAGTTACACACACACACACACACACACACACACACATCTTTTCCCGACCATTAAACTCTGAAAACCTTTTCTGTGATTAAAAAAAAAAAAGATATGAAAATCTAAAACTACAGAGGGAGGCGGGTCATGGCTGAGTGGCTGTGGTGACTGAGGCCCAGCTAGCTTTTCCTGCTTGCCTGTCTCTACTCTAGGGTAAGCCTGCTGTCCGTGTCCACCCCGCCTGCCCCTGATCCATCTCTCTCATTCTTCTTTGCATACTCATCTCAGGGTCTCTCCATGCTGCTCAGGTGGGTGGGTGTCTGTAACAGCTGGTTTGGATGTCAGCTTGACACAGGTCATTGGAGAGCAAGGGAGTCTCTACTGAAAAAATACCTTGCCAGGCGGTGGTGGCACACACCTTTAATCCCAGCACTCAGGAGGCAGAGGCAGATGGATCTCTGTGAGTTTGAGGCCAGCCTGGTCTACAAGAGCTACTTCCAGGACAGGCTCCAAAGCTACAGAGAAACCCTGTCTTGAAAAAAGAAAGAAAGAAAGAAAGAAAGAAAGAAAGAAAGAAAGAAAGAAAAGAAAACCTCAGTAAGATCTGGCAAGCCTCCTGGGCATTTTCTTAATTAGTGGGAGGGCCCAGCTCATGGTGGGTGGTGCCATCCCTGGGCTGCTGGTCCTGGGTTCTATAAGAAAGCAGGCTGAGCAAGTCAAGGGAAACAAATCAGTAAGCAGCACCCTCTATGGCCTCTGCATCAGCTCCGGCCTCCAGGTCTCTGCTCTGTTGGAGCTCCCGCTCTGCCTTCCTTCACTGATGAACTGATGCAGAAGTGTAAGCCAAACAAGCCCTTTCACCCCCAAGCTGCTTTGGTCATGGCGCTTCATCATAGCAATGACAGCTGTAAGTAATACAGTGCCCACGAGTCCCGGGGACACTCGATGTCTGGATTCATCTGGTGGCTGAGTGATGAAAAGGGCTGGCTTCAATGTGGAGGGACAGCTTGGTGGCTCTGAGAACTCTAGCTGGAGGTAGGTTTGTGATATTTGGACTTACTGTTTGGCAGAAGGGCAGAGGTCAGTGCCTCCCCAGTCCCTGGGCAGCGTCAGAGCACAGCACAGGCTCGGCACCCTCTCTGTCCTTGCCTGTCCTCACTGGAGCCTGAGCAGCCAGACCCTCTGAGTGATATGTAAAGCACACGGGATACTGGCTGAGCTGGATTTCCCTTTTTGGCTGAGCTCCAGCCTCTGCGATAGCCCTTGGGGGCCCTGCACCCACACTCCCCACTCCCCACTTACCCACCTCACGCTTTTTCTGGTGATTGCCAAGAATCAGGACAATCGGCTGGGAAGGAGACAAAGGTCCTGTGTCTATGGAAAAAGGCAATGTGAACAGGGTAGAGACTTAATACATGTGGGTCCTTACCTGTTCCTGTCTCCCCTGCCTGTGAAGTCCTTTTCAGGGCACAGAAGCCAGACTCAATTTAATATCTGCGCGAGCTGGTACACTTAATCTTCCAGCCAGCCCTAGGCCTCAAACATCATTTGCTTCCCAAGGAATGTAATTCCTTTTGGATTGCCCAGGGCTGATGGTGATTTCTGCTATCAGGGCAATGCCCTCTGCTGCAGGCCAGCCCGCCCCTTATCACAGGGAAGGCCTCTGGGCAGGGGGCAAGACAGGAAAATTTCACCTCTGCCATCTAGCTTTGATCAGTAGCTGTTGATAATGTCTTGTAGTCAGCCTGGAAAGGGTTTGAAACTGTCCCCTTTCTCCCAAGTTTCCCTGATATTAGCAGGTTCTGGGGACCTTGGCCCCTCCCATAACCCCGAGGTACCTCCTCCCCTCTTCTGTCATCTATCATGAAAGGACCCAAGACTTATACTGAAAATTGATCTCTCTCTCTCCCTACATACACACACACACAGAGGCATGTACAAGCTCAATAGCTTCCTATGAGAAAACGTAATAGGTTTTTCTGATTTGTATTCAATAATACACAGTGTGTGTATGTGTGCGTGTGTGTGTGTGTGTGCGCGCGCGTTGTGGGGGATTAGACTCAGAGCCTCATACATACTGCATAATAAACATTCTACCATGGAGCTGCATCTTCAATTATATGGCTTATTTTTAACAATGAAAGTAAATATGGTTCATTGTAAAAAAAAAAAACATAAGACATGCAGAAAGAAACCTTTGCCTCACTCATAACCACAAACACCATCGCCTGTGTTACATATGAGCTACTGTGTAATTAGAATCCTCTGGGATTCATTTTTTTGCTTCCTTTGTTTTTGGAGACAAGGTCTCACTCTATAGGCCAGGCTGGCCTCAAACTTAAGTCCATCCTTCTGTCAATCAGAGGTAGAATAGAAAACGTAGTAGGAGTTCCCTAGAGAAAGCCCAGCCATCAGCTCAATCCACCTAGGCTGCCAACTCCCACAGCCCAGCGCCAGAGCTTCTCAATGACCGGAGGAATACACATGGCTCCCAGAGTCACACACAGGCTACAGTCCCAACTTCAACTCCAGGACTCACCAGTTTAGACTAGTTGCTTTGAGTTCCATCTTTATTTTCTTCAGAATGGGGCTAATGTTGATATTCAGGTTGTTAGATCTCTGATGTGCAGCCGGGTGGTGGTGGTATACGCCTTTAATCCTAGCACTAGGGAGGCATAGGCAGGCAGGTGAGTTTGAGGCCAGCCAGGTCTACAGACAGACTCCAAAAGAACCCTTCCTTGAAAAAAAAAAAAAAGATTTCTAATGTGCGTGAATCAGTTTATGTTATGGAGTATTTCTACTGCTGAGCCATTGAATCCTCTTATCCAGCCTTCTACATCCCACCTCCCAGCCAGGCACGTGCTGTTGCCTCCTGAGTACTCTGATGATAGCCTGTGTGTTCCAGATGTGACCCCTGTATGTCTCCAGCTTTTTTGTCTATGGCCTGGGCCAGGGGGTGCAGGGGCCTCAGGGCAGCAGTGCTGGAGCTGTTCACAAGCCCGGAGGTCTTCAGGAAGCTGTTCCAGCTTTCTGGACAGAATTCAGGTCCTGGAGAGGAGCCGAGGATCTAAAAGATGGAGCAGGAAGGTCCCAGGCGTTTTGTTTTTCCACAGGTGTTTTACCAGCTGGAGGGAGACATGGTTCTCAAAGTCCTGGAGCAAGGAAAACACCGGGATGTGGTCATTCGGCAGGGAGAGGTGAGGCTGACCCCAGGGGAAAGAAAGGCAGAGAGCGTCAGAGCAGAAATCCACCCCAACCATTTTTCCTGTCCATCCTCTGGACTTCCTCTGAACACCAACATTCCCTCGGGTTTCCTGGTAGAGGCTGGGGGGAGAATAGGGTCCAGGGTGGACAGGCAGAGCTTCCTGCTGCCCTGTGGGTCACCCAAAATACCGGGGGGCACTGAGGTCACCTCGAGGGATTGCAGCCGTGCTGGACTTCTGTTCTCCATCCCTACAGATATTCCTCCTGCCTGCCAGGGTGCCCCACTCCCCTCAGAGGTTCGCTAACACCATGGGGCTGGTGGTTGAGAGGAGGCGGCTGGAGAGCGAGCTGGATGGGCTGAGGTAATTGCTCGCTCTTGCCCTGTGGGCTCGGGTGATCAGAGGGCTAACAGCAGAGGGGCATAGTTCCAAACTATAGCAGGAGGGATCCGTGATAGACTCAAGAGAGCACTTCCTGGCCACCAAGAGACTAAAGGACTTGGCAACAGAAGGTAGTGGAGACCCTGGATTTGCTGGTGACCAGGGAGAGGAAGTGGGTTTGGTCATGAGGGAGGAAGTGCTCTTTGGGTATGCATGACATCTTTGGCTGGAACTGGCATTTGTGCTTTCTGCAGGTCTGCTAGGAAACTGGTGGCGGGGGTGGGGGGTGAGGGGGTGGGGCAGGCAATGCAGACTGGGAGAATGAAGGTCACATGTTTTGGTACAGGCAAATACTACTGCTTCTAGCAGCCTGGGACTGCAGAAACTATCCTTGACCAGTGCCTATGCACCTGTGTCTCTACCCCAGATAACAAGCATGGACATCTGGCTGGCAACAGTTATGTGCCAGGCATCAGCTAGGGGGTTCTGTGCATATTTATTTACCCTACATCCCGCCTGATGCTGGGGGCTATTTTACCATCTGCTCTCTTTGAAGCTCTGGCTACTGAGGAGAAAATAGGCCCAGGTAAAATAACTAAGCAGACCTGGCATTACTGATACAAAGCCAGCATGCATGCTGGATCAGCAAGGTGGAAGGGTAGAGTCAGACTCCATCTTCCTTCCTTTGAAGTCCCTTTTCCCATCAGTCTCTAGACCAGTGGTCCTCAACCTGTGGGTCTCGACCCCTTTGGGGGCTGAATGACCCTTTCATGGGGTCGCCTAAGACCATTGGAAAAGCCAGGTCTTTACTGGGAGGCAGAGGAAGGTGGATCTCTGTGAGTTTAAGGCCAGCGTGGCCTATAGAGTGAGTTCCAGGACAGTCAGGGCTACACAGAGAAACCCTGTCTCAGGGAAGAAGAAAACAGATGGGGGTGAAACATCAGGAAGGTTAAGAACCCCTGGTCTAGACTACTGTGCTCTAGAAGGAGGAATACTTCAAAGGACCAAAGCTTTTCCAGCAACCAGAATCAGAATTATTTGTCCTACATATTCTGTTATAATGGGCATGTCTTTTTTTTCTTTTCATTTTCTTTTTCTTCCTTTTTTTTTTCTTTTACACGCCAGCCAACATGGCGACTGAGAGGGGTGTGTCTGTGGTATGCAAGCCCCTCCCCTCTGAGTGCTTAGGCCCCATCCCATACCTACTGACTCCGCCCTTCCTAGGTCCTAAGCCCCACCTCTAATCCTCTAAATACTTCCTCTATACTAGACATCTTTAAACACTCATTTTTCAAATGAGTTGAAATCACACATATTTCTTGTCAAAGTATAGAAGCATAGAAATTCAAAATGAACTAACTTCAAATGACCTGCCACGAAGGGGAGGATTTTATAGTTTGTGAATTTAACTTTATTCCTCTTGTTCCCCACAAGAAAACAGACCCCAAAGCCCTTTGCCATTGTTCAGCTAGGCCTAAAGTATTGGCCTTTCTGTTCACACGTCTCTCTCATAACCCTGTGGTCTTGCTGCATGCATAGGCTTAAGTTCTGTCTTGTTTGGTTTAAAAATAAAGATTTGATGTTGAACCAGTGAGATAGCTTAGTGTCAAGGCTCTTGCTGCCCAAGTCTGAGACCCTGATTGATTCCTGGGATCTGCATGGTAAAAGGTCTAAACTTTTGAAAGTTGTTCACAAAATCCTCTTCTGACCTCCACAACCCATTCCATGGCATGCCCACATACCCACTCCCAACAAATTAGTAAATGTAAGAAAAAAATTCATGAGGCACTGCAGACTTCTAGAATTTACACAGTTTGAATAATTGAAGCCACATGTTCACTGAAGAAGTTCACGAGTATTTCTAAACTGTTAAAAGGTTCCTAAAAAATATACAGCTAATGGTGATGCCATAGTCTACAGCATAATGGCTCATTGTATAGGGAGATAGCTGGCCTTAATTATAAAAGGAGGTTCTCTAAAGGGCTTTATGGAGGGTACTCTAGTGAGTTATTGGTGTCCTCAATAACATTTTATAGCAAATTCAATAACGGGTTTCATCTGGCTGCTTTTGACCTTTAATAAAAGCCAGGGGCTCAACATTAAAATGCCACCTGAAGGCCATTCCTTAGGGCACTGCGGCCCTGTAATGAAGTTTCTGGTATCCAGTTTCCTCCCAGGGTAGAAGCTGGGTGGGTGTATGACGTATCTACTGCCTGTCTCTCTCCATAGGACTGTCCCTGCTTTTCAGGCGGGAGTTGAAAACCAGACAGAACTGGACTAATCTGGAACTGGCTCAGGGATTAAGCATTCTGTGGACAGTTGCTCCCAGCACCTGTTTTGGGCCACTCCATGAGGGCTAGCGGGATACCACAGCTCTGCCTGCAGAGGGGATCCCTCTCTGTCGGGATATGGGTGGTTGCAGGGGTGACTGAGACTGTGTGTGTGTGTGCCAGAGAAAGCCAGGGCTGTGCTCAAGTCCAAGGGCAGAGGTGAACTCCGACCTCTGAAACAGAAGTCCTTCCCTCATGGTCTGGTGTGGTGTGTGTGTGTGTTGCACTTACTGCTGAAGTTTCCCTGTATGATGACCCAGAGCCCGAAGAACACACTTAAAGCTGCCCGGGACTCAGGCTCAAGTTCAACTTCCTTTTGCTAAAGACAAATACACTTGAACTGAATGTTCTCCAAGCTTCTGTCTTGAGTGTAGCCTGCCCTGCGACGTTCAGGCTGTGTGATCCCACTGAATCATTGCTTCTGAGCCTGAGTTCTACCTGCTTTGCATATGCCAGATGTAAGTGTGATCCCTGGGCTTTGCCAACAGAGATGACAAAACAGTACAGCTATGCAGTGCCTGAGCTCAGTAAAGAGCCCGTAAGCAGAGCCCAGCCTGGACCAGGCTGCCCCAAAGCTGCCTCAATGGGGTATTGTTGTGGGAACTCTTTCCGCTCCCGCAACAGGGTATGAATTACCTTGACCTCTGTTTTGACAGGTACTATGTAGGGGACACTGCAAATGTCCTCTTTGAGAAATGGTTCTACTGCCAGGACCTTGGAACACAGTTGGCCCCCATCATCCAAGAGTAAGTCACCAGCTTGGCCCCACCCCTCACTGTCGTTCAGCTTCTCAGTGCCCACTGACCTGGACCCGTCAGGTCTGAGAGTGAAAGGGAGTCTCCCAGCTCTGGGATGGGATGAGAAGCTCTGCAGGGTTGGGTGACCAAGGTGAGGGGCTATGAATGTGTCCTGGCTCCTGGGTGTGGTATATGCCTCACTGGCATGGTGACAGGAATGCGGCCATTTCCTACTGTCTGTTTGTCCCTGCAGGTTCTTCCGCTCTGAGCAGTACCGAACAGGAAAGCCTGACCCTGGTGAGGCCTCTGACAGCCACATTTTCTTTCCCTTTCTCCCTCCATCCTGCCCTGTAGTGGAGTAGAGTGTCTTGACCAGGAGCCTCTTCCTGAGCCCTCAGTCCAGAACTTAAAGTTCTGAGCAAATGACACCAAGCAGCACCCTCCTGTGGCTGTTCAACCATTAGGCTGCACCTAAAACCCATATCTGCTATTGAGTTAGGGCTCCTGGGACCCGGCTGTCCTGGGGCTGGGCGCTGAGCCTGGAGGTCACGGCTCGTCACTGTTGTCCTTGGCACAGACCAGCTGCTCAAGGAGCCACCATTCCCGTTGAGTACACGATCCGTCATGGAGCCTATGTCACTGAAGGCATGGCTGAGTGGTCACTCCAGGGAGCTTCAGGCAGGCACATCCCTCAGCCTGTTTGGGGACACTTATGAGACCCAGGTAATACAGCTCAGGGCCCTCGGCATCTATCCATCTGGCACCTGGGAAGTGGGAAGTGAGTGAGTGTGTGTGTGTGTGTGTGTGTGTGTGTGTGTGTGTGCGAGAGAGAGAGAGAGAGAGAGAGAGAGAGAGAGAGAGAGAGAGAAGCAAGAGAATAACCTTCCTGTTCCCTCTCTGTCTCAGAGAGTAACATTGTTTCTGTGGCTGGATGTCTCTGGTAGCTTCATGGTCCCTCAAACACTTCACTTTCAGAGTAGGAGGTTCTTTGTTCATTACCAGCTTTCTGGGTGCCTGTCAATTACCTACCCCTAGGCTTTTGGCACATGGGATCTTGGAAGCTAAAGGGAAAGAGTTATTTGGCAGAGGACTGGGCAACAATGTGCAGCAACGATAAGAAGCTGACCTTTCCTCTACTATTGCTGCTGCCTTAGGCTTCAGTAGGAACAAGACAGTTGCTATGGACAAATTAACTCATAGTTGCCAGTCATGGGACAGCTTATTATTTACTAGAGAGACCACAGGAAGTCCTAGGAGGATAAAGGAAAAAAGTCAAGGAGGGCTCCTGGAGGAGGTGTTGTAGATATAGAATTTTTTAAATAAGAAAATTAGATTTATATATTTTATGTTTATGTGTGTTGGCCTACATGTATGTAAGCACATTGCTTGCCTGGTACCTGTGGAGGCCAGAAGAGGGTGTTGGACCCTCTGGAGTTGGAGGTACAGATGCTAATGACCGTGAGGGTCCTTTGAGAGAACAAGTGTTCTTAGTCACTGAGCCATATCTCCAGCCCCCAAGTAGAATTGTAAAGTAAGTGCAAAGGTTTGCAGGAGGAAGGGAGTGAGGCAGATAGAGCATTTGAGGGAGGAATGAAGGACTGAACAGCCTCACCCTGCAAGCAGCTGAGGCTAGTCAGAGCTATCAGAGAGTCACTAACTCTTCCTGGAACTCTGCTGAGCTAGACTAAGGGAAGGGTCCTGTCCTAGAGACAGTAGGGCTTCACCCAGGTGTCAGTGAGGAGGCTAGGGTGGCATTTCACAGCTGTTGTCCTTCCTTCGTGAGGCTAGGTCAGAGGACATGATGTCACAGGGAGACCTACAAGGATGCCGGTAGTCCAGTGTGCGGTAACTTGCCAACGGCACAGCCTACATGGTTAGAAATAGTCACTCCGGGTCAGAAAGATGGCTCACTGCATAAAGGTGCTTGCTCTGCAATCCTGGCAACTTGGGTTTGATCTTTGGAAGCCACGTGAAGGTGGGAAGAGAGAACCAATTTCGGTCATCCTCTGATCACCAATGCCCACACATACACACATGTGCCCACACGTACACACCATGTGCCCACACGTACACACCATGTGCCCACACGTACACACCATGTCCCACACGTACACACCATGTCCCACACATACACACCATGTCCCACACATACACACCATGTCCCACACATACACACATGTGCCCACACGTACACACATGTGCCCACACGTACACACCATGTCCCACACGTACACACATGTGCCCACACGTACACACCATGTCCCACACGTACACACATGTGCCCACACGTACACACCATGTCCCACACGTACACACCATGTGCCCACACGTACACACCATGTCCCACACATACACACCATGTCCCACACGTACACACCATGTCCCACACGTACACACCATGTCCCACACGTACACACCATGTCCCACACGTACACACCATGTCCCACACGTACACACCATGTGCCCACACGTACACACCATGTCCCACACGTACACACCATGTGCCCACACGTACACACCATGTCCCACACATACACACATGTGCCCACACGTACACACCATGTCCCACACGTACACACCATGTGCCCACACGTACACACCATGTGCCCACACGTACACACCATGTGCCCACACGTACACACATGTCCCACACGTACACACATGTGCCCACACGTACACACCATGTCCCACACGTACACACCATGTCCCACACATACACACCATGTCCCACACGTACACACATGTGCCCACACATACACACCATGTCCCACACGTACACACCATGTCCCACACGTACACACCATGTGCCCACACGTACACACATGTGCCCACACGTACACACCATGTCCCACACGTACACACCATGTGCCCACACGTACACACCATGTGCCCACACATACACACATGTGCCCACACGTACACACATGTGCCCACACGTACACACCATGTGCCACACGTACACACCATGTCCCACACGTACACACCATGTCCCACACGTACACACATGTGCCCACACGTACACACCATGTCCCACACGTACACACCATGTGCCCACACGTACACACCATGTCCCACACGTACACACCATGTGCCCACACGTACACACCATGTGCCCACACATACACACATGTGCCCACACGTACACACATGTGCCCACACGTACACACCATGTGCCCACACGTACACACATGTGCCCACACGTACACACCATGCACTCACAAATGATGGTGGTGGCGGTGACGGGGATGATGATGACGATGAAGAGGAGGAGGAAGAGGCAGAAGAAAGGGAAAAGAGGAGAGAAAGAAGAGCAGGAGGAGGAAAAAGAAAACTCTCACCCCAGGACCGGAGGCCCACAGAGTATAGGCTTGGATTACTTTTCCAATGCCAGGGACACCCAAAGCTTATGAGAGGCTGTGATAATGGAACATAAAACCTGAAGCCCCTTCACCCATCACAGCCATAGCAGTAGCTTCCTCCCCCGCCCCCCATCTACCTGCTCTAGTTTTCCATAGAAAAATATCTATTTCCCCCATTACAGCCAGTGGGAGCACTAGCCAGCCCTCGAGGGTCATAAGGCCGGTAGGCCTCAACCTCTCTCTCTCCTTCTCAAGTCACACTCCGAACATCTCACAGGAAGGGCGGAGGAAAGCTGGGGAGCTGGGGTGAGAGTGTCTGAATGTGAGCTGGTGACACGCACTAGGAGAAAGGGCAGAGAGCATGTGCGCGCGCGCGCGCGTGCGTGCGTGTGTGTGTGTGTGTGTGTGTGTGTGATCATGAGCGATTGTGCATAACGAGCGGGCAGCCCCTGCTGCCAGGCTGGTGACAGAGACCCTCCCTTCTGATCCCTGACAAGTTAAAGCCTTGTCATATATGAGGCTGCAGCACTGCCCCGTCTTGCCCCTTGAAGGTCATCGTGGCTGAGAACCAGGGTCAGGGCTATCTCCTAGATAGGGCAAGACCCCCACCCCCTAAACCCTGCTTTGTCTCCCACCAGGTCATTGCCCATGGACAAGGTAGCAGCAAAGGCCCAAGACAGGATGTGGATGTGTGGCTGTGGCAGCTGGCAAGTGGGATCCCAGGACAGGGTGGCACAACTTCCGTCCATGGAGATTGGGTTGTTCCTGGGCCTCAGGTTCCCATAGTGAGACCTACTCTTAGAGCCCGCTTGCATGGCAGGCTAGGGGCTGTTAAAGTAGGTGTGGAAGCCCAACACTTCCCCATCATCTTTTGTTGTTCCGTTTTATTTTTGTGGTGTTGGAATGGAACCTAGGTCCTCCTGCAAGGCAAGAGGTCTGCCATCAAACCACCACCACCACCCCGCACCACCCCTCCACCTCACCCTCCACTCCCCACCCCTCAACACACACCCTTTTCTTACTGAGACAGGGTTTCACTGAGTAGCTCAGGCTCACCGGCCTCCTTTGTTTCTTCTGTTCTTTCACAGGAGGGTTCCTCTATGGTGACAATGGGAGGACAGTGTGTAGGCCTGGCCCCAGATGACAGCCTGCTGGTGCCTGCAGGGACCTCGTGAGTACATGCCAAGACTTTCCGAAACTGTGGAACAGCCCCCTACCTCTGGGTCATGCCTGACTCCTGCCTGTCTGTGTCTACACAGGTACACGTGGGAGCGAGCACAAGGCTCTGTGGCCTTGTCTGTGACACAGGACCCTGCCTGTAAGAAGCCACTGAGGTGACCTTCGTGTGTGGGCCCCAAGCAGTCATAGGGTGCCTGAGAGCAGTCCTGGAAGCTGCCGTTTCTAAATAGCTCTGCTAGGATCATTACATCTTCATGGACATGAAGCACCTTAACCGGCCCCTTGCTTGGCTGTGGCTTTTCCCTGTCATCCACCCTCCTGCCGTCGTCAGCCCAGGATGCCAGACTCCCAGGGCACCAGCAGCTCCCCTCTCTTTTAACAGCCATAGTCGCACACTGTTCAGCTAGATATGTATTGTCCCCATGAGCCCACCATCCTGCCCCCGAGAAATCTCTCAATAAAGGCCCCTGGTGAACGAGGGCTCGTGAGTTATAGGTGGCGGAGCCTGAGTTCCTCTGTGATGTGTTGTGTCTGGGGTTTGGGAACAGCTGTGACCTTAGGGTGTCACCACCTCTGTGGATGGGCATTTCTCCCCGTGTATGCAACCCTGACCCACACATGTGCGGGTCCCGCCGTGGTTGTACAGCTGAGTGCCTCTTTGTCTCTTTCTCTGTTCCCATTCATTGATTTAGCTGTTAACTGAAAAACAGCAAACCCCACTCTGTTGAGTTTCTTTCTCAATCACGGAAGTCATTCATGCTAACTGTGGAAAATAGAAATCTTTACAACATAAGTCCCCGCCCCCAGAGTTAGTTACTACTCACAACTGCTACAGGGGAGGACTGGGAAGTGGGACATCCATGAAGAGACATGGACAGCCTCCCTGGGCACCTGGGATCAGCGAGGGACATCAGCCAGGGACTTCAGCGAGAAGCCTGAGCCTGCATCTGCACATTCTGAGCCTGCGTCTGCACAGCCTGAGCCTGCATCTGCACAGCCTGAGCCTGCATCAACACAGAACAGGCCTGGGCTTAGAGGCAGAAGTTCGTCTAGGGAACTAGAACCTCCCTCCCCCAGCCTGGTGGCCCACTGCTCCAACACACTCCATTGGAGGGCAAAGAGGACCTGACTTTGCTGAGGGGTGTTCTGGCCCTGAGGGATGTGACACCAGCCGGTGCTTTCCTACCCCAAACCTTTGCCTAAGCAAAGAAGGATCATGTGGGTGCCTCCAAATGTCCACTGTCTGGGGTGGCCTGGTCCCTGCTTGACTGCATCTGCTTGACTGTGCTTCTGGGTGCCAAACCTGGGAAGAGAACACAGCATGTCTGGAGACGCTCTGAGGTCAGAACAGACAAGGCGTGGCTCCATCTGCCAGGCTTCCTCATTTCCTTCCTCACAACTCTCTATGAAGGTGACAGCACCTGATTTTACAGAGGACAATCTTATTAGAGTTTAACAGAAAACCCCAAAGCAGGCAATTTATAAATCTCTGCAGCGCCTTTTGAGTCGGGCCAGACATGCAAACAAACGTTAAAGAGGAAGGGGAGGGAAGCTTTAGAGAAAATAAGGAAGCCTGGGTGTTAGAGAAAGAGTGCTTAGACCCAAGCTAGGAAGAAGAAGGAGAGCTATGCTCTCCCGAAGAAAAGACTTACAGAGTAATCCGGCTGCACCTCCGGAAGCAACTGCGTTAGGGGATTGGGAATTCTAAGAAGGAAACTGCATCATCTCACTAAAGGGATAATTGCCCCTCCTGTCCCCTTAGCACAGCTTAAAGTACATCTACCTCCCTAGAAATGATCTCTCAGTCAAGGGATTGGCCTGCCCATCTGAGTGCTAGGTCTCCACCCAGGCTAGAGAGAGAATTCTCTTGACCGGAAGGACGTAAGTTTCTCTTTACTGTTAAAAGGACACTGAAGATAGACCGACTCCCTAGGTGGAGGCCTCAGCTCTCCAGGGTTCTGGGTGTTGAGTATGGGACCTAGTCCCCCTCTCCACAGTTCCCTCTGGGGTTTTTGTCCACTTTTGCTAGCCTGATTGAATCATGTAGGAGGTCTCAGGAAAGCAGGGCAGAAGCCCAGGAGGGAGACACAGCAGAGTAGAGAAAATAGGCAGGATGGAGGCAGGCTGGGAGTCAATAGGAGGAATGTACTTTGAAAACAGTTTGCATGCTGTCCCTACCCACTTCCCTTTTCTGAAAACTCGCCAGTGATCTCAGAGAAAAGCTGGTGGCAGGAAGGGCTGTGGGCCACCTACGCAGCCTCCAGGTCCCTCCTGTCCTGGCTGCTTTTCTGTCTGCACTGTTTGCCTCCATCTGCTCCTCCCTTTGCTGTCACGGTGTCTTTTCCACATTGGTAGGGACACTCCAAAGACCACCTCCCTTGGTAAGACCACTCTCCAAGGCTGTCCCAAGGAGCAGAAGGCCAAGCCCAGGTCAGTCAACCTCAGCCTGAGACTGAACATTTCCAAGTCAGCTGCCTCTCCCTTAATGGACCAACTGACACACTGTTGGCCACCCAAAGTCCCTGTCGTTCAGGTGTCTACCCAGGTTTGTGCTCACTGAGGTTGGAGCAGCCCCCGTGCTGGAGTGAGACCATGTTGCTGTAGTATAATTGCTTTCTACACTATGAAGATTTGTTGCTGTGATTGGTTTAGTAAACAAATTGACCGGCCAATAGCTGAATGGAATAGGGTTTGGCAGGAAAGCCAAACTAAGAATGCTGGGAAAGAGAAGGGTGGAGTCGGGAGTAGCCAGCCAGACTCAGAACCAGTTGGACACACAAAATGAGATAGAGGTAAAAGCCACAAGCCTCATAGATTAATAGAAATGGGTTAAGTTGTAAGAACTAGTTAGTAATAAGCCTGAACTATTGGCCAGAAATTTTAATTACTATGTCTTTTGTATTGGTTATTTGGGAGCAGGAAGTCAGGACAAGAAAACCTTGCCTATACCACATGGCATTGCCTTCATTCCCCCCACCCCCTTTCTGGACATCTTTCTGCCAACACCTCTCTCTGAGCCTCCTACCCCATCTCTAAAACTAGCTGGCTGTTTCAGCCCAATCTAATGTAAGAGAAATGTTGAGATACTCTCATGCCTGCATTGCTGTTTTTGCCTGCCTAGAACAGGCACAGGGCTGCCTTAAGGAGTCCCTGGGGAAGGTGTGGACCCAGCTCCCATCCAGCCCTGGAGCCTTCCTGTGGTTCTGATTATAAGTTCAGATTCTTGCTGAGCTTGCCAGCGCCCCTCCTGGTGCTTGCCAGCCCTCCTGCTGCCTGCCCCCAAGTTCCCCAGGCCTGCCTTCTCTAAAGGAGCCCTTGTGCTGCCGTAGGTAGACCTTAGATTGCCACTATGATCACCAGGGAAAAGTAGGGCACCCTTGATCTGGCCCAGTGTACCTTTCTCTGGACATGCTCCTCCATTTGTGGAGTGGAATCCATGACTCAAGTCCTTGTCTGCTACAGAATAGAAGATGGAAATAAGCCAACAGCAGAGCACTAGAGAGGAAGGTACCTACAGGGAGCAGGAAGGGAACAAGGGAGAAGAACAATGGAAAACTCTATATCTGCTCTCTACAGTAAGGAGAGCAGTAGTAGGGAGTGCATGGTGAACTGGACATGTTGGGGCTCTTGTTCATACTGTGTGAGTATGGGCCAGCACTTGGTAGCCTTTCTCCCAGTATAAGCTGCTCCTACCAAGGGTACAACACAGTAGCATCCATTGCTTCCCTCCCAGCATTCCTACATAGGGGTGAGTGGGGCAGGAAAGCAAAGAGCCAGTAGTCATGAATGCTCACCCAGCATTTTTTGGGCCTCCCACATAGCTAAAGGCTATGTGAAGAGTAGAGAACTCTCCTTTGACCTCAGGCCACGATTCCTGACAAAGGCACACAAAATCAGAGCTTATGGGCACTACCAGGCTGAGCAGGGAAAATGACCCGTGAAGAGTGAGCATTGCCTCGTGACAACACTGGCGGAAGAGCAGGTTTAGAGGAGAGGATAGAGGGTTGAGTCTCAGTGCAGGGTGTGCAAGCCTCCAGGGAGACAACACACAGGAGTACCATCAGAGCTGGACCGGGAAGGCAGAGGTAATGGTAATGGATGCTATTCTCAGGAAGAGAGTAAAGTGGACCAAGAAGCATTCTTTAAAAGTCCCTGCAGGTAGGGGGCACACACAAAATGAAAGAGCCAGAAAAATGTTCAGAAGAAAGCTTTAAATAGAAGATGCGGGCTGGAGCGAGGAAAAGAGAACATTAGGGAAGGCAATCTCTTTGCCCAAGTAGAAAAATTTCCATTAGAAAAGATGGGGGAAAAAAACCCACCATTTGTGAAGGGAGTGCGCCTTGTGTAAGAACAGAGCGTTTTCAAAAGAGCCCTCTAGCTACCTGATGCAGGGAAGCCTAGTGCATGTTACTATACTAGAGTATAGTAATATACTATCTATCTATCTATCTATCTATCTATCTATCTATCTATCTATCTATCTAGTATATGTATATAATTGAGTACTATAGTTTTAAAATATAGACCAGTACTATATTGGGGGGAAAAAAGCTTGCTAATACATGAAACGTTGCAAGCTTAGGTGTGGTGGTCCATGCCTGCAATCCCAACATGCAAGAAGATGAGGGGTGCAAGTCCAACCTGTGGGGGTGGGGCAGCCAGGAGCAGTATCTCACTGTGTCTCTGAGTAGATCATAAAGAGGTTAATGCAAATTAGGAGGGGGTGGCCACAGTTTTGAGTGCTCGAGACTCTCGGATGGGATGACACTTAGACTTTCGGTGCTTTAGACAGTCATTAGTGACTTTATTGACAGCAAGTTCTGTGAGGGGCTGGACCAGAGCAGAATGGAAACCATAAAGTAGTGTAATGGGTTGAGGCATTACCGAGATTTGAAGTAATGGAGACACACGTCTTCTCTTTCAGTTTCTTTGCCAGTAAAGGGAGAGAAAGTGAGGTAAGCAGAGGACTGAGGTTTTGGTGGGTTGAGTGTTTTGTCGTCTTGTGGCCCGAGAGGAGGAGGGAGAGGTGAAAACAAGGGTAGGAATGAGCTAACAGTGATAAGCACTGTGGACCACTCTATTCTAAGACCACAGGGCTGATTTCTTTAGCCCCGAGATAGATATTGTCCCATTTTGCAGATGAGAATTCGGAGGTTGGGTGACTTTCTCCAGGTTCCATAGCGAGTAAGTGTTCGTCTGGCTTGAGTCTGGATACCCTACTGTAAAGGCCTAAAGGAGTGAGTGTAGCAGGAAGGTGTGTCCTTGATAGAGGAGGGTCCCTCTCAGCTAGGGGATGACATTTGGACAATGCTGACCTCTAAGGAAAGATTCTTAAAAGACTTGGCTCTGTAGGGTGAGACACTAGGGCATGGCGTGGGATCAAACACCTGGTTCTTGGAATACAAGAACCAGCTCCCCGAGAAGAACCTACCCATGAGCCCCTGAGCATGGTACCGAAAGGGGCCTGGAGACGCAAGCACCCACAGTGCTGTTCCTGTGACTTTATGCTCCCTTAGCCGAGAAATTTTGGCTCTAGGGTATGAGGACATTTTTGGATATTTCCAGGAGCTGCAAGCAAACATTCCTTTGAACTGGAAGCTAAGGACCAGCTAATGGCTCAGTGGGTTAAGGTCACTTGCCACCAAGCCTGGTTACCTGAGTTCAGTCCTAACACCCACATGGTGGAAGGAGAGAACTGACTGGTACAGGTTGTCACACACACACACACACACACACACACACACACACACACACAATGGAACATGTGCACCAGCATACACACACTAAATAAATGAATCTAAGTTTTAAAAGATGATTTGGAAGGTAGGTTTGACTTCGTCCTGGATGCTTTGTGCTCCTGGTATCTTTGAGTCAAGAGACTAATGCAGAAGTCACAGCATTGGGAAGAGTTATTGATCTGTACTATAGGAAGAAACTGGACTGCTTTTCCACAAAGGAAATAAGGTAGAGTATCTGGAGTGCAAGAGACCCTTTGGGGTGTACTCTCTTAGTGTTGCCATTAAGGTCAATAGGAAATGACAACAACCCAATCCAAGTGGGCGGATAAATGGCCCAGATCCTTTAGGCATGAAGGGATGAGTAACGAGACCCACCGAGGGGCTTCTGGGAGAGGAGGAAATGCAGAGTTTGCGCTAGAGGAAGGTAAGCTATAAATACCAGGTAAGGCCATGCCACCAGTTACAGACATGATGATGCAGCGGCCATTGGGTGTTTCTGTCTTATTTTGTTAAAACTATGTTTGTCTGAAACCTGCATGCTACAGTACTGATCTGCCAAGATGTGCCCACTGGGGCAAAAGTGGCATGACTATTCTGGGGTAGCATATGAGGCCTGCTACCCAGAAGGGAATTCGTGCCTGGTCAGAATCCTGTGGCTGGGGGCGGGGGAGGCACAAGTTCTAGAGGGGAACCTGCTACAGTGGTCCTGCCGAATAGCATGTTGTCCAGAACCTTCTAAATACTTATTGTTCTATCCATACATTTGTGCAGCTGTCATCAGTCTTGATTAGAGAAACTTTTTGTAGTGTCAGGAGGTTGTGGAATATTAATTTAAGATGTATTGCATTTGTTGCATATGCTGTGGAATATTTGTTTAATGATTCAAAGACTGTGTTACATTTGTTTGATTAAATAAAATTAACCTGGAGTCAGGAGGCTGAGTCAGCAACTAGCTGGCAGGAAGTGGAGAAGGAGGGAAGCCCAGAGGCAAGGGGTAGACAGGATAATTTAAGAAAAGCTGGTTAGACACTCTGGAAAGCAGTGTGGCGTTTTCTCAGGAAATTCGAGATCAACCTACCCCTGGACCCAGCAATACCACTCTTGGGAATATACCCAAGAGAGGCCCTATCATATAACAAAAGTATATGCTCAACTATGTTCATAGCAGCATTGTTTGTAATAGCCAGAACCTGGAAACAATCTAGATGCCCTTCAATGGAAGAATGGATGAAGAAAGTATGGAATATATACATATTAGAGTACTACTCAGCAGTAAAAAACAATGACTTCTTGAATTTTGTATACAAATGGATAGAAATAGAAAACACTATCCTGAGTGAGGTAAGCCAGACCCAAAAAGAGGAACATGGGATGTACTCACTCATATTTGGTTTCTAGCCATAAATAAAGGACATTGAGCCTATAATTCACGATCCTAGAGAAGCTAAATAGAAGGTGAACCCAAACAAAAACATATAGGCATCCTCCTGAATATTAACCTTCATCAGGCGATGAAAGGAGACAGAGACAGAGACCCACACTGGAGCACCGGACTGAAATCTCAAGGTCCAAATCAGGAGCAGAAGGAGAGAGAGCACGAGCAAGGAACTCAGGTCGGCGAGGGGTGCACCCACACACTGAGACAATGGGGATGTTCTATCGGGAACTCACCAAGGCCAGCTGGCCTGGGTCTGAAAAAGCATGGGATAAAACCGGACTTGCTGAACATAGCGGACAATGAGGACTACTGAGAACTCAAGAACAATGGCAATGGGTTTCTGATCCTACTGCACGTACTGGCTTTGTGGGAGCCTAGGCAGTTTGGATGCTCACCTTACTAGACCTGGATGGAGGTGGTTGGTCCTTGGACTTCCCACAGGTCAGAGAACACTGATTGCTCTTCGGGCTGATGAGGGAGGGGGACTTGATCGGGGGAGGGGGAGGGATATGGGAGGCGGTGGCGGCGAGGAGGCAGAAATCTTAAATAAATAAATAAATAAATAATAAATAAGAAAAGCTGGTTAGAAACAGGCCAGGCTAAGGCCAGGCATTCATGAAAAAGTGTAAGCCTCCATGTGTGATTATTTGGGAGCTGGGTGGCAGGCTGCTCAAAAGAGCAGAAATAGTAAAGAATACAAACAAACAATAGTGGGGTTAATATAGAGATGTGGAACTAACAGGTCAAGTGCTGAGGGAGAGCAACTGTGGGTGTCTTGTCCTAAAGATGTGATAACAATCTCCCAATGCCATGGCTCACAAATATGTATGGGCCAGAGGATGGGGAGTGCTGGGACTAACACGGCCATTGTGCTCAGGAAGTCGTGGTAGCTGTAGTTACCTGTACAAGATCAGTCAATATTCCAGCATGAATGGGACAGGGGCCCATGAGGAACTATCCATGCTGAAGAGCTATTGGCAGCTGGTGGCTGCTAGGGAGGAAAAGTCATTTCTCTTTTCTTTAAAAAATACTCTAGGTTTATTTTTATGTGTATAGGTGTCTTGCCTATGGGTGTATCTGTGCACCATGTGTATGCATTGCCCATAGAGACCAGCAGAGGGTGCCAGATCCCCTGGAACTGGAGTTACAGAGGGTTGTTAGTGGCCATGTGTGTGCTGGGAGCCAAACCTGGCTTCTTTGCAAGAGCAGTGCTCTTAACCCCCCCTCCCCCAAGCCATCCAGGTCCCAGAAAGTCATTTTCCTTTGGGAGTGTGGCTGCTGGCAGGTAACCTTTGCTCCAGTGGCAGGTCCCACACCTGCACACATGTGGACCCCAAAGATAGGATTCAGTGGGTTGTGAGGGAGAAAAAAAGGACATGAAGTTGGGGACAATGGCCAGAGGGAGTTGCATGTGATAAAATTACATTGTACACATACATGAAATGATCAAAGAATAAATAAAATGCTATATAAAAGAATGATTATTCTTTAAGCAGATATTTGCTTTCTTTTGTGTAGTGAAATAGTGAGATAATATTCACATGTAGGTGCTGTAAATACATATCATCGTACCTAAGTTACAGGACACTAAAAAGCTAAGCATTTCTCAAGGGACGTGGACACTTATTCTCAGGGGTCAGGGATAGTATGTTTGTGGTTGTATGTGAGATAGTTATTCCATTTTAGGTGGCATTATGACTTTATTATTGTTTTCATTGGACAAGTAAGAATGGCATAAGGAAATGTGATTATCTAGTTGACAAGGGGCCAATGTACTAAATCCCCCTTTGTGTCTATTGTTCCTGGGCCCAAGAGATGGCATGCAGGGTGCATGCAGACAACCTAACAGTCCGAGTTCTAGCCTCAGGACCTCCGTGGTAGAAGGAGGGAGCTACAGGAGCTATCCCCTGACCTCCACATACGTTCTGTGGCACATAGAAACCCACCTGCATACATACATACATATTTGAACAAAACCAAATAATGCTTATTTTAAAAATAAACAATATCTAAGCAACCCCAACCAATACACCCTCTCCTTTGGTTTTGTTTTTTTAATCGCCTATCATGTAGCCCAGCAAACCAGGGTCCCACACACAGGTTGGAAGGGTCTCTTGTGAGTCTCCACTTACTTTATCCTATAATTGCCTCGGCAGGGCAATTGAGGCAGTACGTTCAGTCACCTGACATGGCAGCCCTGCACCAGAGCACGGCAAGTTCCTCTGCACCTCCCCAAGCACCCCAGCATGTGTCCCCAGGACGCAGCGTTAGCCACAGCTGTGCAGAAGTGACTCTGGGTGACCAATGGGGCGAGATCGGCCTCTAGGCCTAAGCGACACAAAGTCATTTATTTGAGGGCACAGCTTCCTGAAGCTACCACATTCTCAGGATGTGGCTGCTGAGACGATAACAGCACATTCAACCCGGGAGAACGGTGGCTGAGAGTTTGGGGGTGGTCTGTTACCTCTCCTAGACCCTGGGAGCATGCAGTGGCACAGAGTCCCATAGATGAGGTCCCCCAGACACCAAAGTCTGGAGGGAGCATGAGCAGAACCACCCGGCTGAGCCCAGTAAAAGACACCGTGACACCAGGCAGGATTTTCAGAAGTTTATTGGAAACACAATACAAACTGACAGTTTCTCCTACAGACAGGCCACACTGGCTTGGCGTGGGAGAGAGTTTTCCCGAGCACTGAGGCCTGCTCTGGTTAGTGCTCGTGGCAGGGGGGAACCAGAGACTCAGAGGAGAGGAACAGGCAGGTGGGGCACACGGAAACCAGGACATGGCTTTCCAGAAGGAAGCACAAGGCAGGGTGCTTGGGTGGGCAAGTTACTTCAAAGGAAAGCAGGGACAGCTGTGAGGAAAGGCTTTCTCTTCCTCCCAGTAAATCTCTTTCCTCCCCAGCAGGATGAAAACCCAAGCAGGCTACTCCTCTGCCTCCTTCCCCAAGGTCTCAGTACTGCCAGGCTCTGCAGACACAGCTGTACCTGCTGCAGGGATGCTCACCAGCCATCCCCTGCTCTCCTCTGTTGCATGCTGGGAGCTGCGCCTGCATGTTCCCAGGATAGTTGGCTTCTGGCTGGAGCCAGCTAGTGGGAGGCACCCACAGAAATCTATAGGGCAGGAGGAAGAGGCCAAGTTCCTTCTCCCCTCTCTGACTCCTCATGGCTGTGGCTCCTTCCCAGTGGCCCTGGCCTCTTCACTGTACTTCCCCTCTCCCCTACTGTTCCTGCTTCTGTACAAATCCTAAAAAGAAGTTTTGCTTTCCTGGCTGAGCCCTGAGTGACAGACATTGGGCCACAGACAAAGCAGTACTGTGGGAGCTTCCAGCAACTTCCTTTGGTCCCTTGCTTTTGCACACCCTTACTCTGTCAGAGAGGTGCTAATGTCTGGGGACAGAAGGGAAGCCCTGCAGTTTCTTGTATCCTGCCTGGGGGCCTAGCACTACTAAAGGCCTGTGAAGATACAGCCTCAGTTCGTCTACTCATCTGCTCACGGAGCAACGGGGACATGCCATTGGCACACACGATGGCAACACTATGGGCCCAGAAAGGCCGTGATGGGAAACCTTCTCAGCACCAAGTGCTCAGAAAGGCAAAGACAAAAGACGGGGTCCCTTAGAGCCTCTCATATTTCTCCTGGAGCATTTCTTCAGCTTTCTGTGTCTTCCCAGTTACCAGGAGCAGCAAGTACACTTAGTTATGTAGGGAGGGTGGGGCTGCAAGAGCCAGCTCGCACATACAAGGAGAGAAGGAACATTCTGGATCCATGGTGCTCAAAATAAGCGGGGCTTTTCCCAAAGCTAACTGTGACCTAGGCTAGGGCAGGCCTCCTGTGCCTCTACCAGCCCTGCGGAGGACCTTCTCCGGACCTCTTGGACTTGGTAGAGAGAATGAGGCCTCCGTCATCAAGATGAGTGTTAGCATGGTGAGCAGTCACCCATGATGTGACAGGGTAAAAAGGAAGGTGAGCAGGGAGGCAAGCATTTCTCCCTGTGTCTGAAGGCCACATAGACCCAGGGCGGGCCCAGAGACAGACAATTGTGTTCTTTCTTCCTTTTCTTTAGAGAGGGAATACCCCAGTGCTCCACCTCTTGGGTCTTTTCCGATGGGAACTCTATAGGGAAACACCAGCCACTTGCACATTTCCTGGAGCACCGCTGACCCAGCCCCCCCCCCCCCAAGCCATGGCCCAGCAGTAGTGCCAACTTGTCATAGCTGTGTAGAGGCCTATGACGAAAAGCAATTCCTAGCCAGGCAGTGGCAGCACACACACCTTTAATCCCAGCACTCAGGAGGCAGAGACAGGAGGATCTCTGTGAGTTTGAGCCAGCCTGATGATCTGCAAAGCAAGTTCCATGACAGGCTCTAAAGTGACAGAGAAACCCTGCCAAAAAAAAAAAAAAGGCCCAAAAGCAATTCTTCCCCAGTGAGAGTACTGGGAGAGGACAAGGGACAAGGCAGCTGGAACTCTGACATTGTCCTCAACCACACACCCTTTCTCTCTGCTGCATGGAACACAGACTTCCAGATTTCACCCCATCATCTTGGTGATAACTTATTCTTCTCGGTGGGTGTGGGGAGGTCAGTTCCAGCTGCAGTCACTCTGTCCTGCAACCAGCTGCTTGGAGTACCTCCTATCAGCCACCGGAGCTGCTTCAAGCCCCAAGCCCCAAGGTGGCCACAAGGTCAGACTCCAATTGTCTATCACAGTGCTGGGACTCTGGGCTCCACAGCCTGTCCCTGCTAATGGAGAGGTGGCCACGTCCTCTGCTCAGGGACTTACTTTGGTGACTGCAGTTAAGTGTGGAGGCTGACAGAGGAGCCATCTGGGATGTCACTGAGGGCTGCAGCCAGGGCAGTAAAATAGGCAGGTCTCCAGGGGCCCCTGTATATATGCTCACAAAAATGCAGGAGAAGGAATCACAAAGCCATCTACATAGATTCATACCTACAAATAGGATTTCTATCCTTTACCCCACCCTCAGGCCCAACGGAGTCTACTTAAAATAAAATGGGGAGATTTGTGACCCACTAAAGGACCCCTCCACTCCGGCTATAGGGCTCTGTCAGCTGATTTAGCTATAAGGGAAGAGGGCAGTAAGCCAACAGATTGTCACAGTGATGTGCACGCTTGGCGTGATTGACACCTGCTCTCTGCAGAGCTCTCCAGGACCAAAGGGAAACCAGTCTAACCCCAGTTCCTCTCCAGTGACAAAGCAGATGCTGAGAGTCACTTGCAGGCTGGCCAAGGTCAAGAAGTGTCTGTGACCCAGACCCTGTGGCCCACAGAGTGGGGGAGCAAACCCTGTAAGGGTGCGGATAGGAAACAGTAATTTCCCCAGTGAGGAGAGAAAGGCAGCTTACGGAGAAAAAGCCAATAAATACAACAGCAGGGAAGTATTGTGAACAGCAGAAACACGGGCACATTCTGAAGGGGAAGCCACTCAGAAAGACGCCGCATCCCTCCTGTACATAATTTCACAGCTGGAAACAGTAGGACGGACACATGCAGGGCAGTGGGACTCCAGGCTCTCAGCAGCTTCCTTGGCTGAGCTAGCTGCTCCTGGGAGCTGGGAACTAGGAAGCAAGGAGGCTAGTAGCTCTCTGCTTGTCTCGGTTCTCAGACAGGTCCAGTCTGGGACAGCAAGGTCTCCGGGAAGCAAGCTAGGTGCCACTGGCACACACATGGAGTCGCAGATGGGAACTGTGCACTCCTACAGTTTCTTCCCTGCCCCCTGAGGCCTCCAAGGGCTGTACATGGAGCTCTCTCACTGAAGGGGCCACCTTTTCTCCAGGCATGGCTGTGACCACCAGCGGAACAGTAGGTCTTGAAGGACAGGATGGAATAGGGATAGCTCAGTCGGACACGCAGCATGTAAGTTCTGGAGAAGGGAAGAAACAAGATCAAGGCTAAATGGTTTCTGGAAGTGGAAACAAACTAAACCCAGAGGGCAGAAGCCGCCCCACCATCAGGGCAACTGCCAGGGAAAAGATGGCTCACAGTATAGTTTAGAGAGAGACCAAAGAGAAAGTTCACCTAGGTCAAGAAAATGTCCAAGTGACACAGAAGCATCAAAGTTAAGCTTTGGGTGCTGGTGCAGTGGCTGCTGGTGAGGCCACTGCACCCCTGGCCAGTGGTTCTGTGTTCATCCACAGAACTTCCGGAACTTCCTGCCGATTTGGAGGAAGTGAGCACACCCACCTGGGAGCAGTCCACACCGTCTTCAGCCGCTGTAGTCATCATGATGTCAACCCTCAGGGGTTTTAAACACCCTCTGCAGGAGACACTTTGAGCCCCAAGTGTCTCAGTGCTGACTCTGTCAACACTGCACATCTGGACACGTGACAGAAACGAACTGAGCAGCAGACATGGCTGCCAGCATTATCACTGCTGTCTTCCACGACATAGCAGGGTGTGGAGGATGCCTGGACATTTTCTCCCATCACTCACTGCAGCCCAAGCAGAACCAAAATGTTTACTTTTACAGGTTTGATCCTGAGGGACAGAGGATGGGGCTCAGCTAGGGCATCACTTCATGAGAGTTCTGGGAACACATACGCATAGCCTGGTATCCAACAGGGACTCATCAAACGTGTTAAGAGGCTCAAATTCGGTTCAGAATCAATAAACAGCTACTTTCCTGGTTCTCTTGTGTGTTATGTAATTGCTTTAACCATTGCCGGAACCTTAGGGAGATCAGAAAGACTGAGTACTTGCTTAAGGCCACACAGTGAGTACACCAAAGGCAAGATTTGAACTCAGATCAAGTTTTTCCCACTCCACTGGGCCTCCCATTCTCCATCCAGCCCAATGTTCTAGTAACAGCCCAAAAAGAGTATATTTCAATGTCTGAGTTATGAGTGTGCCAACATCTCACAGAAGTCTGCTCCCACACCACCAGTGGGAAAGGTGTGGACCCTGTTATTCACTCGTCCCAACAGAAAAGGACCCCCTGCTTGAATGTATTACACAGAGGCCATGTTTCTGACCTACCATGGTGAAATTTTGCTGAACTTACCTGTTTGGTGTTCAGAGCAACCCTCTCTGTTAGCTGTTTGCTCGGAATATGGAGTCCAGGCTCATACCCACTTTCCCCACACTGGCTGAGACACACCACCTCTAAATATCCCAGCGAGTCCCAGTGCTCACATCGGCCCTCATGGGGCTGTCATTTCCTTCCTTCCTTCCTTCCTTCCTTCCTTCCTTCCTTCCTTCCTTCCCAGACCTTCCCCAGCCCCAACACATTTCCCTGAAGCAAGAACAGTGGGCGCCTTCAGGACTCCAGGTACACAAGGCAGCAGTAGCAGACGGCCCCAGGAAAAGGTCTAATCCCCAGGTCTCCTTCCAAGCCTAGAGGTAGCCTGGGTCATTTCTCTTTCTGCTCATGCGCAAATGTGTTCATCTACACTGGCCACTTCGGCCATCGCTAACTCCGAATCATGAGCACTTACTTTGTTTTCTGCCAAATGTCCCCTATTGGTTTGACTACTCAGAAGTGCTTGAAGCCCGTGGACTCGGAGACTCTGCCCTCTGACCAACGGATGCCACAAAAGCAATCTCTTTTACAGTCTCTAGTTGCAGGCTTCCGAGTTCATGTCCTCCCCTTCCGAAAACCAGAGAATTCACCATCCGAATCTTGGAGGCTGGAAAGCAGATGGCGAGTGAGACTGTGTATTTAAGAAACTAGACCCGGGCCAGTGAGACGGCTCAGGAGGTAAAAGGCACTTGCTCGTGTGCAAGTCTGATGACCTGGATTTGATCCCTAGAACCCAGTGAAGGGAGCTGTCCTTTCTATGTGTGGCCTCACATATATGCATGTATGAGAGCGTGTGCGCGCACACACACACACACATGCACACACAGGGGCACAAACACACACACACATGCACACACACGCGCGCACACATGCACACGCATGTGCACAAACACACACACGCACACGCGCACACACACACACATGCACACACACACATGCACACGCACGCGCACAAACACACACACATGCACACGCACAAACACACACACGCACGCGCGCACAAACACACACACACGCACGCGCACACACACACACACACACACGCACGCACATGCACACACACATACACGCACACATGCACGTGCCCAAAAGTTAGACCTAAGGCTGACTGTGAACCTGAGAGCCCAGTTCAAAGAGTCCTCAAAGGGCTCAGAAAGTGATACCAGGATTGGAGGGGGACAACAGAAGTAAGATGAGCTGACAGGGGCTGGAGAAGCACTCCAGGGCTCTCTGGAGCCCAAGCCCACGGGCAACTGACTGCTTCCCACCACGGCTGTGTATGTCTGAGATAACAGGTGTCAAGTGCATTTGAGAGAGCAGGTGAGTGGGCTTTAAGTGGTGACCCTTCAGCCGCGTTCCCGGGGAGCTTCCAGAGTGCAGGCAGCTGAGCATGTGCCCTCTGGGGAAGACACAGGAGAAAGCTTCTCTGGGGACTCCGAGGAGTGCATGTATCAAGATGCTGGCCTTTGGAGCCACTGAGCTACCACTTAAACTCAACACCCCAGTGGGTGTTTCCTGCAGTATTGCAATACCCAGGGCCTTAACCTGTGCTAGGCAGGCACTCTGCCAGCCCTCGGGCAACAAGAAAAAAATCTGTAACTCAAATGCTAGAGATCAAACATAAAAGCCAAGACATTATCAGTGTCCTCTGGGAAGCAACAAAAGACTTTTCATAAAGCATGAACAGCAAGATTTTTTTTTTAAATTTTTAAACCAGGAAAGCCAAGGTGGCGAGGCATGGAAGGGTGATGGTATTCTGATTCCTGGAATGGTAGGTTAATTTATATTGGACTAACTCTTCGCCCAATCAAATCTTGGCAAAATTAAACAAACAAACAACAACAACAATAACAAAATCCCCCAACTCTTTGGAGGTAGTGATGAGGTTGTGAGCCTAAGACAAAGGGGGACTAGGTGAGGACTACTCTCAGCTGCTGGCTTCCTGCAGCAATGACATGAAGGAAGCTCACTCAGGTAGAGAGCTGTGGTCTAGCCGGGATAAGTCAGCAGAGGTGAGAGTTTAAGGCTGTCTATACAGCTGGAAACTGGAGGAGGACACCTTAAAAAGGAAAAGGACTTGGGGAGCCCTCAGATGTTCTTATACCCCCTCCATCACAGGCTTGTTCCTGACCTGTAAGTATAGAGGGAGGTACAAAGCTCACTGGGCAAGATGGGAGGGGGTTTCAATAATTTGAGAGGGACATTAGCAGCACCTGTGTTGGGAAGGTAGAAAATTGGGAGTTTAATTTCTACCGACTTACAGGGGCTGGGTTAACAACATTTTCCCCACTGAAAACCACGAGGCTAAGCAAATCTAAAGATCTCTGCTCTTTAAACCAGTGATTTCCAACCTTCCTAATCCCACAACCCTTTAATACAGGTCCTCACGTTGTGGTGACCCCCAATCATAGAATTATTTAACTGTAGTTTTGCTATGATTATGAATCATGATGTAACTATCTGTATTTTCCAATGGTCTTAGTGACGCTTGTGAAAGGGTCATTTGAGAGGGTTGAGAACCACTGCTTTAAGCCTCCAGAGATGGCTCAGTAGTTGCATGGGGGCCAGACTTTGGATCTCCAGAAGCTACAAAAAAATGCCAGGTTGGCATCATAGTCTGTCTGTAATCTCAGCCTTGCAAAGGGGATATGGGAATACCCAGAAAGAGCTGGTTAGCAAGACTAGTCACATTGGGCTTGATTGAGAGCCCCTGCCTCAGTGAGGTGGAAGAGTTGCTCATGATTCCCAACACTGACCTTGGCCTCCACATTACACACACTGGTAAGCCCATACTGGTAAGTCCACACACATGCTAGGATGCACACACATCACACACACTAGTAAGCCCACATGCATGCCAGCACACACACACACACACACACACACACACACACACACCCCACATCACACACACTGGTAAGCTCACATGAATGCCAGCATACACACACATCACATACACTGGTAAGTCCACATGCATGCAGACATGCACACAGACACATGCACCTCCAACCTCCACATCACACATACCTGTAAGCCCACATACATGCAAGCACGCACACAGACACATGTACCTCCTCCCCCTGTGGAGAATGGAAAAGGGTAAAAAATAAGAATCAAGGTGATTCCCATTTATCGAATTGCTAGAGCAAAACTGAAGACATAGCAGAGGAAATAGAAGCCAGAGTCTCTGCAGTTTGTCACTCACGGTGACTGGTATTCTACGTATCAGAGGAGAAGCAGGAAAATGGAAGAATAACCAAAGGGAAGATGTCAGTAGAAGATAAAGGGAGAGTTAGTTGCTAGAAGGAGCAGTCACAGAATCAAACCATCTGCTGTAAACATGTTAAATAAGCTATAGAGAAAGCTGCAATGGCTGACAATGTGTTGTGGTTCATTCTTTCAAGAGATTGCGTCTCACTATATAAACCGGCCTTGAACTTGACATGTGCCTACACGAACCCTGAACTCGTGATCCTACTGACTCAGACTGTGCGGGGATTATAGGCATGTGCCACCATGCCTGTCCCTGTTTCAGAATTATAAAAGGAGGGGCCAGGCATGGTGGCACACCCCCTTGATACCAGCACACCAGAGGCAAATGCAGTTGACCTCTGTGAACTCAGGCCAGTCTGGTCTACATAGAAAGTTTAGGCCAGCCAGGGCTACACAGTAAGACCCTGTCTAACATATAAAGAAATAAACACATAAATATCAAAGGACTAGAGGGACAAGCATGGTGCACACCTTTAATCCCAGCACTCAAGAGGCAGAGGCAGGTGGATCTCTTTGAGTTCCAGGCCAGCCTGGGCTACAGAGATCCAGCCTCAAAATTTAATTAAGTAGCTAATTAATTAAAATGGTAACAGAATATCCGTTTATGGACTTTTCAAACCTGTGATGGAATGATGTGCACTGGCCTTGGGAGTGCTGTTTGAGTCATTTCATTTCAAACTTAATAAAACAAGAGAAAGCTCATTAAGAAGCACAGGCCTGTGGTCACAGCACTCAGAAAACTGCACAGGAAGATTGAGTTTGAGGCCAGAGTGGGCCACACAGTGAGACTGTCTCAAGAGAAAAAAGAAAGAAAAAGAGCACTTGGCTAGCATGCAGAAGGACTTGGGTTCGGCACTAAGAACTGAAAAGAGCGACAAACTGAAGATGCTGGAACAGGATGTTCGTCTGACACGCATGAGCTCCTGGGTTTCATTTCCAACAGTGCGAAAACAGAACGAACACCTAAAGACAATTTTCATTACATTTTATTATTTTTAAATATTTTTATAAAATTTTCATTACATTTTATTAATGTGTGTGTGCGTGCGTGTGTGTGCATGTGTGTGTGTGTAGACATGTGCGTACCACAGTGCACGTGTGGCGGTCAGAGGGCACTTGCAGGAGTCGGTTCTCTCTCCTCTCACCATGAGGGTCCCAGGGGTCAAACTCAGGTCACAGGCTTGGTGACAGTGCCTTTACCTGCTTAGCCACCGTTCCGGCCCTAAAAACAATTTTTTTTAAAAAAAGAAACGGAAAAAAAAAAAGAAAAAAGAAAAGTGATGTGGTCAAACTCATATATATTAGAAAAAGAGGAAAACTATTAGACAAGAAGTGATAGCGATCACCTATTAGTGATAAAATGTTAAAAAGACATCAAAGGAATATATGCATATACACACACATGCAGCAACAGAATTTAAAAATATATGAAACAAAAACTGACACACTAATGGGGAGACAGATAAATCTGATCGGAAAGTTAAGCCGAGACAGTTTTCCAGAAGCCGGAGGACCTCCAGGCACGAGCGTGTCAGAGATGATCTGATCGTGTCAAGCGAGGTGAGATCTGCCCACTGTGGGCGGCATCAGAAAGGAGACTGAGTGTGTTCACTCTGTCTTCTTCCTGCTTCTAGATCTCCTGTGACCGGCTGCATCCAGCTCTTGCTGCTTTGACCTCCTTCACTATGTGCCCTCTACCCTGGAACTGTGAGCCAAATAAACCTTCTCTACCTTAAGTTTTCTTTGTCATGCATTTTACTGAAGCAACAGAAAAAGAGACTAAGGCAGATTTCCCCCATTTCCTTGCTGGAGCCTTTAAACATTGGTTTCTGGGGTTGATATTTACTTACCGGGACATCTACGTTCAATACTGAGAAGTTGAAAAATACCTCATGATTACTGCTCTTTGACAGACCCTGGTTACGTTCCCAGCACCTACACCCATCTGTAACTCCAGTCCTAAGGGAATTTGTCACCCTCTTTTGGTCTCTCTGGGCACCATGAACACCGGCGGTGCACATACACACATGCAAGTAAAACAGCCATGCACATAAAAAATAAATAAGTCAGGCGCGGTGGTGCAAACCTTTAATCCCAGCGTGTGGGAGGCAGTCTGGGGTGGATCTCTGAGTTTGAGGCCAGCCTGGTCTACATATCAAATTCCAGTATGACCAGGACTACATAAAGAGAGCCTGTCTTAAAACGAAGAAGAAGGAAGAAGAAGAAGAAGAAGAAGAAGAAGAAGAAGAAGAAGAACAACAACAACAACAACAACAACAACAACAATAAAATATTTTTAAAACCAAACATGGTGCAGTACTGATATCCAAAGAGCTGCTTAGACATCTGTGCCTTGTCATTGATGGTGAGACTAATCTAGGTAAACCTTTGAGAAACCAAATCCCTTCCCTGTCTTTGCCTTCTTTGCTTTTCCAACATCTAAAGGCTCTCATACTTGAGACTCAGCTCTCTAGCCTGAGGTTTCCTCCAGGAAGGGTTACCAAGGTGGGGAAATCCAGGGACAGATTGAGTTTAAAGGCTTCAGTAATGACCTGTGAAGGTAAACAACACTTAATTGAAGAAGTCAGCATGCGCCCTCACATCTATCACTCTTCCAGGACCCCCACATTGAGGGCTCCAAATTAGTCTCTTGGGAACACACTAGTATTTGCTCCGGAGACAGACACGTGTTCTTTGGGAGACAGTGTGCTATCAGCAAACTCAAGCACAGGGATGGCCAGTCCGGGATCCTTCCAGATATTCTAAAATCCCAGGCTGCCGATTAGTCATGCCTAGTGTACTTGGGTCTATCTTCTTATACAGTCCCTACCCCTGTGGCTTCACAGCCTGTGGAAACATCCACGATCCTCAGACAATGATCCAGTAGCCTTCAAGCCCTCTCAATACACTAGGATCTACACCATACTGCTTCACCTTCAATAAACGCTGGCCAGATGACCCTCTGGACTTTTCTTGTATGTGCCTGGCTGGACCTGGGGCCACGTGCACAGTAGGTGTTGGGGACTGTGGACCCCCAGGCCCTGAATTTTCTATGACCCTTTGCCTTGTTTTCCTGTGCTTGCAGCTGTTCTGAGCAACTTATGCTAGCAGCTGCCATTAGCTCGAGACCCTGATGGCAGGGGAGTGGTTTCTAGTGGCTTGCAGCTGAAGGATCCCGAGAGCTAGGACGTGGCCATTGGTCAGGGAAGACCCAAATATAAGCTGCCCTGGAACACAATAAAGGGACATTCTGAATATTCTTGTTTCAAGGATGACCCATGTCTCTCTGTCTGTGTGTGTGTCTTTTCATCTCCAGGTCCTTGCCTGACTCATGAAACCGTCTGTAGTGCAGGCTGTACATTACAGGCATAGTACTGTAGTACACGCAGTACAGGCGCTACAGGACTGTAGTACAGATGGACGCTACGTAGGCAAGTGACCTACCACTGTTCCACATTCCCCAAACTCCTAGTTGCCCGGTCTGGCCTCTACATTGCCTCTGTTTCCCCAGTGTTGGGATTAGAGACATGTGCAGCCACAATCAACCTGTGTAGTGGCAGGGATTAACTCCGGGGTCTGCAGGCACTCTACCAACTCGGCGACATCCCCAGCCTCAAACAATGCCTTTTAAATACAGAATTTAGAATATATACTTAGCCACGTTATGACACTGCACCTGAGACTAGAAGACCAGAGTGAATCTAAAGACACTTCACCTCCTTCTACAAGCAATGTTTTAGAACATTCAAAAAGAAAACTGTGGTCTTTGGAAATGACATACAATTGCTGACAGAAGGCAGCCAGGGCCCAAGCATGCCTGGGCGTGCCATCCGCTGTCCCTGGCAGTCTATTTTTATTGGCATTTGTGAAGACAGCAGATGCAGTCCCAGAGCTCCAATACTGGTACAGTGGCTCTCGCCACCACCCTTTTCCCAGAGCCGGGATGCCAACAGTTGGACTTGTTGAATCCTCGGTTCCACAAACAAGCCATGGAAAGGACACTCTTCACATCCCAGATAATAATTTTGTGCTTGGAGAGCCATCCCAAGTCGATACCTTCTCCAAGGGAGAGTTTGATAAGTGACATCACTCAATTCGGAAGACAAAGAACAATCTAGAGTGTAGCAGTATGCCTCAGGGGAAATAAGCCAGGAGAGAGAGGATTTAAAAGGGGGCGATTACACAGTTCATCACTTTGCCTGCCCAGCTACTCTGGCTCCACCCCCTATCTCTTTGGGACCTACTACTTTGGTTTCCTCAACACACGGGTCTTGCTCAGTACCCCTAAGACAGTAATCATGCCATCCTAGACAGAGGTTGAGGGCACCTCCAGCTGTGCCCATGGTCAGTATCATTCCCTAGCAGGATTTTCCTCCAGGTCCACATGTGATGACGATGGAGCCACAGCATGCAACCATAGTGCTATAACGAAAGGCCACTGGACCAACCAAGGTCCAAGCATCTGACACGGGTGGGAGGGGACAGCGTCTTCCCAGGAGGTCAGGGGAGGCTGTGAGGCTTACTCAGTCCATCTGCTCTCTTCTTTCTGGGGTTTTTATTTTTCAGATTTAGTCTTCACTGTGAAAAACACTGCTGTCTGAAGATCTTGATGTTCCATCCTCTGCTGTAGGTTTCTAATTATACAGCCTAAAAGCCAGCAAGCCCTCTCCAGAAACTTAATTCCCATCTTTCTTGCTCCTTAGAATTAATTAATCAAAGGCAATTTCTCTGTAGATGCCACACCCCCTCATGTGCAAATATACACAGAACATAACAACAATCTATCTCTGCTTCCTCAGGAGCTGGGCCTGTAAGGGAAAAAGCTCTGAGTGGTCCCGGAGCCACGGTAGGGGGACCACACCTTTGGGCAAGAAATAAAGATAGCTGGATGTGTAGCTCAGTAGTAGATCACTTGTGTAGTATGTGCAGTGTCCCAAGTTCAGTTCCCAGCAGTGGGAAAAATTGTGTGTGTGTGTGTGTGTGTGTGTGTGTGTGTGTGTGTGTGTGTAGCTAGGGCATGACATGGCCACTACACTCATGAACTCAGAATAGCTGAGGTTACCTGCACAAGAGGGGACCATGTTCCAGTGAACACTCCCCACTCGTGCTCTTGCAAGCCTGGATAATTAAACTCACTGGGTCACAAAAACACAGAAGACAAAAAAGTAGGAGGGGGACATGTTGGGAGGAGGGGAGTCAGTGGGAAGGGGAAACAGTGGTAGTGAAGATGACCCAAATTCATTAAATGCATGGATGAAATAGTCTATGAATAAAAAAAGAGATATAGCTATAAGGAACAAGTTGACATTTAATTTATATATGATATATAATTCACAAGACAACAAAACTGGTTGTTATCTTAGCTTTCATTTTTCAAAGAAAACTTTAATAGCAATTTTCCAAGTCTTTCTCCTCCTTTACTTGTGATAGAATCTCATGTAGCCCAGGCTGTCCTCAAACTTTCTACTAGGCAAAGGAAGGCCTCGAACTCCTGACCCTCCTGCTTCACCTCCAAAGTGCTGGGATTAGAGGTGTGCACTGCCACACCCACTGGAAGCTAATCTCCCCCCCCCCGTATGTGTATGTGTGTTCGTGTATACATGTGCATACATGTAGATCAGAAATCTACCTTGGGTATCATTCCTTAGGTGCCACCTACCTTTTTAATATTTATTTATTTATTTATTAACTTATATATTTTTGAGACGGTGCCCTGGAGCTCATCAAGTAGGTCAGGGAGCCCAAGGGATTGGCCTCCCTTGAGCTGGGATTATGAGCGGGTGTATTAAAAATTATTTATTTACTTTTTTATGAATATTTTATCTACATGTATGCCTGTGTACCACAAAAGTGCCTGGTGTCCTTGGGGAAGGTCATGCGATCCCCTGGAACTGGACTTAAAGATGGGTGTGAACTGCCATAAAGGTTCTGGTAACAAAAGCCCAAAGCTCTTCCTCAGGAAGAGTGGCCAGTGCTCTTACCTGTTGAGCCCTCTATCCAGCATGTCCTCCTCCTCACCCACCCACTTTTGGTTTTTACACTGTTTCTCTGTATAGTCCTAGCTGTCTTGGAAATCACTCTGTAGACCAGTCTGGCCTTGAACTCAGAGATCCGCCTGCCTCTGTTTCCTAAGTGCTGGGATCAAGGCGGGCACTAGCACACCCAGTTCTCTCCACCCCTTTTAGAAAAGGTGGGTTCTGGAGATCAAACACAGACCACTACACATGCAGGACTAGCATTCCTACCCACCGAGCTGCAGCCCCGGCCCTGGAGACAGAACCTGAACACTACTCAACACCAACTGTAGGGCAGAGGCTGCAGGGAATTATCTGGTTTAATTTAAATACATTGCGCCTTCTTTTCTTTTTTCCCTGTCCCTTCTGGACACAGGAATAGGAATGCTACCGGGGGCAAGATACGGACGGGGAGGCTGCAGAGAGTAGAGATAGAGAGGACAGACTTTATTAGACATGTACTTCACAGTCTGAGCAAAAGGCAAATGGAACAAAACCACAAGATACCAATACCTACTATGTTTTCCTGTGTATTTGCCAACACTCATGTCTTACACCCAGGAAACATCAACATATCCCATAAAATGCCTCACACAATACACCCTAGGGTTCTTATTCATCTGGAAGACAACACAAGTTGGGAGTTCAAATCCCACTGCAGCTACTTGTTAACAATGTGACCTTGGGCAAATCACTTAACCTCTCTGAGCTGTTCAATTTTTTTCCACTACAAAAATGCAAATTTCACACTTACATCATAAGTGGGGCAGTGGTGATGCATGCCTTTAATTCCAGTACTCGGGAGGCAGAGCCAGGCAGATCTTGGTGAGTTCGAGCCCAGCCTGGTCTACAAGCAAGTTCCAGAGCAGCCAAGGCTACACAGTGAAACTCTAGTTCAGAAACTAAAACCAACCAAACAACTAATCAAAAAACCACTTTCATCATAAAGTGTGGGGATGGTGAAGTGACAAGAAGTGTGAACAATTTAATCATGAGAATAGTTCTGTAAGGCAAATGTGATCCTCACGTTACAGAGTCAGAGAAGGGACAGGTGACGAGAAGCCAAGCGAGTCACCCAAGGCCTCACGGGAGCCATTAGACACGTCTGAGTTCGAGTCCAGCTCCTGCAAACACTTGGCTGCTGTCTCCACTGCCCACAGCACAGATTCACCATCTCCCCTCCTGCCCTCTCTCAGGCTCCCAGAGAGACACAGAGAGCTTCCCTTAAAGGGCCCACCCCTGAGTACTTGGCATTCCCTGAGCAGGCCCCGTGTGGCAGGTTCTCGGTCTGCCAGCAACGCCAATGACATGAGAGCACCACTGCGTGCAACAGAAAATGGGTGTGACGGTACAGGGCACAGCACAGACCACACCAACCTGCTCACTGGACTGAGGCTTCTGATGTGGGAGTCCATCTTTACTGGTAGGGTTAGTCCCACAGGGTGGGGACAGGCTGTGTGTGGCCCCTCAGGGCTGGCTTAACTGAGCGCCTGCATGCTTGTCCTCTGCCCCAAGTCTACACTGGGGACAGGTAAAAGAGAGCGACTCTCAGGAAAGCAGTAAGAAACTGTTTGTTTTGCAGGATGGGATGGCCTAGGATGTAGCTTAGCTGCTAGACTGCTTCCCTAGCATGCACAAAGCCTTGGGTCAGGTCCCCAGTGCTGGACACACTCCCACACTCAGGAGGTGGAGGCAGGATGACCACACGTTCAAGGGAGTCCGTGGCTACTTATGGAGTTTGAGGGAAGCCTGGGATATGTGAACTCTTGTCTAAAGGAAAAATTATTTTTTAAAAAGTGCCTGGGAAAATTCTTTTTTTCTTGCAAATATTGAGAGTTTCCACCATCAGGAACTGGAAATACACCTTTGCTTGCCGTCTGCCACTGAGGTGAACAATGTTACCATGTTCTGCTACCACAATGTTCCAACTGCACCACAAGCCTAGAACGACAGAACCAAGGGACGCGGACTCTGAAGCCCATGGAATCATAAGCTAAACAACTTTTTTCTGCCTAAAAGAAAAGAATGAGATGGAAAGACAAGGGTGGAAGAAGAGAGGGGGAGGAAGCTGGGAGGAGGAAACATCCAGTAGAAGCAGGTTGTTTCCAGTCAAATTAGTTCCATCTATCAACACCCTCGACAGTGTGCTCTGCTAATTAAGTAGTTGTGCTAACTGATTTCATTATTGCAGCACACAGGCCAAGTCTTTCCCACGAGTCTGTAACCACTCTGAATGCTAACTACACCCAGAGAACTCAACACTCACCACATACTTTCCAGCGCCGAGTTAGTCAGGACCCGTGTCCTGAGAGAGTAAGAAACGGGGTTGTTGTTTCCAGTGTAGGGTCCACTGGGCCTTTATTTCTGTAACAGTCTGGTCTCTTGGTTCCACTCCCACATCCCAGGCTTCCTGACACTTGAGACCAGGTCTCTAAAAAAATTTCTTTTGCCACCGGTTCCCTCTTCTCCCAGAAGGGGATGCTAGAGAGCCACAAGGCTCCTTCCCGTTCAAATCAGCCACACCCAGTCAGGTTTAGGAGCAGTTCTAGTCCCAAACCTAGATCTACCATACATCCTGATAGAGGCCACCCCCTCACCCCCGGAGGCTCCTGCAGTGCTCCCTAAGCAGGGCTGTGGGGGTCTCTTGGGCTGTTTTTTCCTCTTTCTTCTCCTCCTCCTCTTTTTTTTCCCCCCAAGACAGGGTTTCTCTGGATAGGGGTGCACACCAATGCCTGGAATTATCTTAAGCTTCTAAATTGGGATAATTTCGCTTTCTTGAGCCCTCTCAACCCAAGAATATACACACCTGTTTCCTGTATCCCACCAAGATAGTCGATCTGTTCTGTGTTGGTCTATCGACTTCATAAGAAGTTAAATTAGCTGTTAAAATAGCTTATAGAGTTTCTGTATTTACCCAAATTGCTTTTAAAAAAAATTCTTAGGACTGGAGAGAAGGCTCAGCCATTAAAGAAAGGCTGAGCTCACAACCAAAAATATAAAGAAGTATTTAAGTTTTTAAGTATGTGTGTGTGTGAGAGGCTATGTGCACATGGCTGCAGTGACGGTGGGGGGCAGAGAGGAAGCTGGAGGTAGAGGCTGTTGCGAGCCCCCTGGCATGGGTGCTGTACCTTCTGCAAGAGGCGTATGTGCTAACCACTGAGCTGTCTCTCCAGCCCCTTCTGCTTTAAGATAGAGTCTGCTATGTAACCCAGGCAGGTCTAGAGCTGAAGATCCCTCCCACCTCTTCGTCCTGAGTGCTGGGTGCTGGGAGTGCACCAGCTCACACCCTGCTTGCTCTAGCCATCACTAGAGCTGACTCTGAGAGTAGCTGTACTTAAACTGGAGTCCATCTGTGTCGTCCGCCACATCTGGTAACTGGGGAAATTACAATCTGCTTGCCTAGGTCCATTTTCCTTTGTATAATTTATATTGCACACCCAAGTGCCTGGCCCTGGGCTAAGCACATAGCTACAATGGTATGCAAAACAAATTTCCTGGCAAATCCCCACTCCCAAAATCTTCTTGTGTTAACTGGATGAGAAGATATGGGTTACTTTAGCCCGCCACAAAGGCACATTGTCAAAGGCCTCCTTTCCAAGCTGTGACAGCAGATCAAAGAGTTTTGAAGGAAGAAGAGTTTCAATAACCGAGTGTCTTTGGAGAATGAGGCAGATGTCTTTCCCCAGCAAGGTGCTGGCCCTGTCAGTATGGCATCGAGAACTCACCGTGTTATGCCCATGTGTCCTCTCCAGAGCACAGAAGCAGTGGCCCTGCAATGGCATTCATTCAGAGAGAAATGGAACAAAGCACTGCAGAGAGGGACTCCCACGACAGTGAGCATCAGGGGCTGAAAAGACTACCACAGCCGCCATTCGGGGCTGGACCTGGCTCTCGAATGGCCTCAGAGAGGAGCGAAGGAAGACTTCCTAAAGTGGGTATTCCAACATCGGTGACTGTAAGGACAGGCAAAGGGTTGGGACTGCACCTCCCTGGCAGAGTGTTTGCCTGCTGCTGTGGTCTGAATGTGAACTGTCCCCCACAGGTTCATGGGAACACTCGGTTCCCAAGTAGTGGCCCTGGAGGAAGTAGGTCAATGGGGGTGGACCTTGAGATTTTACAACATGGCCCCATTTTAGGTCACTGTTTCCTGGCTGCTGGTGCAATGTGACCAGTCGCCACCCATTCTTGCTACCACGCCTTCTTTATCACGACAGACTATGTTGGGTGTGGTAGTACACACCTTTAATCCCAACACTTGGGAGGCAGAGGGAGATTGACCTCTGTGACTTCAAGGTGTGGTAGCACACGCCTTTAATCCCAGTGCCTAGAAGGCAGAGACAAACAGATCTCTGTGAGTTCGAGGTGTAGTAGCGTACACCTTTAATCCCAATGCCTGTGAGACAGAGGCAGGTGGATCTCTGAGAGTTCAAGGACAGCCTGATCTACAAAGTTATTCCAGGCCAAAGATACAGAGAACCTGTCTCAAAAAGCAAAAAAATAAAAGTAAAAATAAACAAAATAGAGGTTAAAATAAAGCGCACAAAGATGGAAAATACACAGAGAATTTTGATACTGTATGCTATTATGCTCTCTTTGAATTATTTGAATGCTGAGGAAAGAGCAACAGCTGCTAAAAGATATTTATTTATAAATGCTGCTGAACTAATCCAACATAGATATTTTGAAAATGCCTTGACTTTGAAATTTGGATCTAAGGACATAATGCTTTGGAAAGGAGTTTCTTATTTTGTTTTCACAGAGGATGAGACCCTGTTCATTTCTTCTATTCCGATATGGTATGATGGACCACGCCCTCCTGAAGGGTTGCTGTGAACATCTTCAGAAAATTGCTTCGCTCAACTGCCAACTGAGATGAAACTAACACACAGGTTATACCATGAAAGACCTAATTAACGACGCCCCCATTCATCAGGAAGCAGTTTGGAGAGAAAAAACTGTGCCCATGTTCCCAAATATGTTCTTTAACATTTAAAGGGGGATATGATATAGATATGAATAATTTGTATTAGTATAGATTTTGCTTTATTGATAGAGATTTAAGGTCAATTTTGTTATATGTATATGCATATTTCTGCTATTGATTAAGATATTGTGATTGTGTAGTTCATTAAAAAATGTAATGTATAATTAAGAAATATAGATTAATGGATAATCATCAGTAATAGTCAAGCTTGTAGTCATGTTAGTTAGATTTTCTAGATATATAGAGATACATTTCAGTTAGATAGACATTCTTCATATCTTTCAAAGACTGCAGAATATGGCATTTAATGTTTTAATAACTTAGGACTTTTCATGACAATGAGACACTCTGCTCCTGGCAGCACCAATCTACTTCAAGAAGAAGATGGGCATCGAAGAGGATCCTTATAAAGTTTGATAGCCATTTGGGCAAGAAACTGCTCTTGCCCGGACTATTGCATAAACTGGACACAGAGAACCCACAGAGAGAGGACTACTGAACTTGCCTAAAGGTGAGATGATCTTTTGGGGTTCCTGATTCATGAAAGAGTCTGTGAGATTTTCTGCAGGACACAACAGATAGTGACTGAACTGACTTTGAAATGTCCTGCTTCATGGAAATGTCTCTAGATATTATGGGCCTGTAGGCCGAAGATGGATGCCCCAACGGTACAAAGAAACTTTGGGTGACTGTCCAGGCAGCGAGATGTCTCTGTCATTTCTAGAGTTTGTGAGTTGCTTACTTCTTATTCACTTAGGTAATATTATATTCTTCTGGAGTCTCTGATGGTGTTGAAGAATAGATAGATAGTTATAGTTGTTTTCCTTAGTTATGATAAAGATAAAATAGATGTAAATATTGTAATTTTTACTTGATAACTGTTTTGTTATATGTAATTTGCTATGTTAAAGTTAAAGCCTTCCTTTTTGTTTAAACAGAAAAAGGGGAAGTGATGTGGGAGTGTCATATATCAATCTGCTGATTTCATTTGTTAAGCAATAAAGAAACTGCTTGGCCCTCATAGGTTAAAACATAGGTGGGAGGAGTAAACAGAACAGAATGCTGGGAGGAAGAGGAAGTGAGCTCAGACTCGACAGCTCTGCTCTCTGGAGCAGAGACGCCATGCTCCTCTCTCCTGGGCAGATGCACATGATGAAGCAAGCCGCCAGGTCAGACATGCTGAATCTTTCCCGGTAAGACCGGTGCACACAGATTATTAGAGATGGGTTGATCGGGATATCAGAATTAGCCAGTAAGGGCTAGAACTAAAGGGCCAAGCAGTGTTTAAATGAATACAATTTGTGTGTTGTTATTTCGGGGCATAAGCTAGCCAGGTGCTGGGGACGCAGCCCCGCTGCTCCTATTACAACAAGACTACATCTCCCAGAGCTGTGAACCAAAACAAAGCCTCCCTTCTTTAAGTTCCTTCTGTTAAAACAATGTGTGTGTGTTAGATGTATATGTTTATATTGGTATGTGCACATGTATATGTGTGTGTGATAGGTGCATATGTTCGTGTGGGTATGTGTACCACGTGTGTATGTGTGGTAGGTGTATATGTTCATGTGGGTATGGGTACCACATGTGTGTGGGCGTGGTAGGTGTATACGTTCGTGTAGGTATGTGCACGTTTGTGCACACATGTGTGGAGTCTTCCCTATTGCTGTCCACCTTGTTTTATTTTGAGACACGGTCTTTCACTGAACCTGAAGCTCACAGATTCAGCTAAACTGACTGGTCACTGAGCAATAGGGACCCTCTTGTCTCCACACACACATACACCTGCTCACCAGCCCTGCACTAGAGCTGCGGACACAAGGCATGAGGCCTGGCTTCAGCGCAGGTTCTCGTACCTGTGTGATGGGCACTGCACAGACTGAGCCGCCTCACCAGCCCTTCAGCTGCTTCTCGTTAGATCTTTTTGTCACCGCAGTGTGGAAGAAGACTAACACAAGTAGTTAGTGATATGGAGCCCTGGCTTTGACCCTTCGCACCACATAAAATGGGCATCATGGCACACACCTGTAATCCCAACACCTGGGAGGGAAAGTCAGTAGAGCAAAAGTTCAAGTTTGTCTTCAACTACATAAGTCTGAGACCAGCCGATCTCAAAAAAGAGGAAGAGGAGGAGAAATCACAACCTACTTTTTGTTTCTGAGGTAGGACTGTACAGTCACGAAGAGCAAAGGGTATGATCAGATGAAAAAGAATGAGTCAATATTCTATTTAAGCCTGAACCCAAAGTCCCTCGGCTGTGGGTAAGCTGGAACAAAATCCGATTTCTCCATTTTGACAGAGACTTTCCTTGGTCTTCTATTGTCTCCACATCAGGCACACAGGGGACAAGGAGCCAATGTTCTTACTACCATGACAGTGTTTGTGTAACCCAGACTCTTGACGGCCACATTTATAACACACTGTACCTTACATAAACAAACTGAACTCCTCACCTTCACTATTTCAGCCATTTTGGCACGATTATGGCCATCAAACGTCACTGTAAATGGGAGTCAGCCATGGGAAATTATTATTAGAAGGCCTATTCCATATCCTCGCTCTAGGGCCTTGTTATAAGTAATTTACTGTCACTGAAGAATGCAGAGTCCATAAGGCATGGAAAGCCGGGGGAGAGATTTACTCATAAATAAATGCCAACGCTTAAACAATAATGACAGCTTCAAACTCCAGGACGACTGAAATGAACAATATACGCCGCCTGGCTGATTTATTATCGCGGTGGTTAGGGTCCAAATGGTGAGATAATTCAATTCCACCTGAGGAGTCGTTACATGGCCGAGCCTAAGAGAAGTGCTTTGGATAAGAGGCAATATTTCTCAGGTTTTCCATTTCAAACAAATTATTTCTGTATTTAGGGTATCACTCAGGCAATTCCTTTCATGATCTGTGGCACTCTTGGGCAATTAAAATAATGATAAAGTGAGATAACTCAGGGACAAACGCCAAATCCAACGTGATCACAGAATACCGAAGGAGCCTGGGAACAGGCTGACGGCTCGACACAGGGCAAAAGGATCCTTCCTAGGCCAGGAAACCTACACTGAGCCGTGAGCCTGCACAGCAGCAAGAAGACTCCTCAGCAGGAACAACTGCTAAGGACAGATGCCCCTCCAAACTGTGCTCCTTACAGACATGTGCACAAGGTGTCTCCCAGGGAAGTGGAGTTCACACTAAGCAATGTCTCACTGGCCCATGGCAGCTCCCCCTTACCAACTCAGACATTCACACCAGTCTTGGTGTGGAATCTATTTTGGGATTTTTATTTCTTTTGTGTGGGGAGGGGGAGCAGGAGCTCACCTAGCCCAGCCTAGCTAGCCTCAAACTCATTTGGTAGCTGGAAGTGGCCTTTAATGCATGGTTCTCCTGCCTCCATCTCTGGAGTGCTGGGGCTACAGGCCTTAGCTGAGGACACCCACAAGCAGGGAAGGGCAGAGTGGTCCTGGCCGGTCAGAGTCCCAGGTTTACGTACCATCCAGGCCATTGTGATGACTGTAGTTTCTTTTCCCCAGAATGCTCAGAGATGTGTGATTCGGAGTGGTGAGCATCCGCTTGGTGGTTGGCGTTTGCAGGCTCGGTGGAGATCGAATTACATTAGGTTTCTTTGCAGGATGGATCTCTGCAGGGGGGAGAAAGGCTGATCAGCTCAGAACATGGTATTGGAAATCTGTATGGACTCTAACGCCAGCTAATAGGCACACATCTTTCTTAATGAGCTGAGAGTCCTTCCTTAGGAGCCAGCCACGCACTTGCATAATGAGGTAGCTTCAAGTGTTGTTACCATGGCTCTGCTTATCAAGGGAACCGGCTCCTCCCCTGCCAGCTGGGGCGCTGAGCCTCACTTGGGTTGTGAAGACAAACAGAAAAGCCCACTTCTGAAGGTCACTTGCAAACATGAGATTTGCTAAGGGAATATAGCACCTGGCTCCTCAGCACATCGGAAATCTGAAGATCAACAGCAGGGGCAGCCTCGGAAAGCCCCAGCCTGCGCTCTGTCCACCAGGAGTGTGCAGGCCCATCTGGTGTGTGAGAGCGTTCTAGAAATGAGATTCCTCCTCTGGCTGTGCAGTCAGCAGGTCTGGGACCAGCCCTGAATACTCTTAAACCAGAACATTTCCATAAGGGATGAAATTTGAAACCGAAGGTCAAACACCATAGTTAAACCGCAGATGACACACTTAGACCCAGGCCATGTCAGTACACTGTAACGTGTGCAGGGTGCATTGTTCAGGGTCTTTCCTGTGTGCCGCATAGCCCACCACCACTGTTCTCTCCACAGACACGCAGAAACTGCAGTATCACGGGAAGTGATTTCAAGACCTCCGGCCATTGGTAGTTTGAATACCCCTGCTCCAAAGCGTCACCCGTTTGCTGATCCTCAGCGTTGTCACCTAGCACATCACCTACGCTCAAACCAGCCTGTCCTCTCACCTGTTCAATGTGAGGACCAAAATAGCCAGATTTACAGAAACTTAGGAAAAGTTACTCAGACTGTTAGAACAACTATACTACTTGGTCTGATCAAAATCTTACAATTGTCAAATTTTAGGTCTGGCTTGGCAGTACCATCTGAAACTAACACTGTCTTCCAACAGGGCACAGATGGCTTACCAGCCTTACTTCACCCTGAGGGAGACCATGAATTCCCTTAACCTTGGGTGCACTGCAGCCTTTGTCTCTCTAGTTCTTTCAACCTTGTGAGATGTGAGAATACTGTTCCTATTTTTTTCATCCATTCAAAACCTACACAATTTTCAAGGCTAAGATAAATTCCTACTGCTTCCAAGAAGGCAGACCTATCGCCAGAGATAACCACTCCCAGGGCGGTACAGCACTTGCCTGTCTCGTGTGAGGTCTGGGCTCAATTCCCCAAACCCCTCAACACACACACACACACACACACACACACACACACACACTCACACACACACACTCACACACACACACACACACTCACACACACACTCACACACATACACACTCACACATACACACACACACTCACACACACACGTCCTCCCTCCATGCGCCCAGTGCATTGAAGTCTCGAATTTATCACATCTAATGCTTTGTTTGATTGCTTTTACTGTGTGCTTTCCCCACTTAACTAAAAGTTTTGAGGGCAAGATTTTATTTATTTGGTGTCCCCCAAATTATATTCTACAGCATCTGGAATACAGCACAGACAGGGATGGGCCTCAGCTCAGTTGGTGAGGGTGGAACAGTTGGGACTTATCTGGTAGGGACAGGGGTAAGTTTGCCCACAGGAGAAAGGCACAGAAGGTGGTTTACTCTGCAGTGCCAGGTGGGAAGGGGCTCCCTGGGCTGGTCCCAGAAGAGACTATAATAGCATCCTTCAAGTACCATGACCCAGGCCGTGCTGATAACCATGTGATGTGTGGGGGGGGGGGCGGGGGGGGGGTGAGAAAACAAGCCTTGCTTTTCTTCAGGGTAACTTGTTTGGAGGCTGAACTTGAACTCCTAACCCTCCCTAGTGCTGGGACTAGACAGGTATTCCGTGGTTATTTTATTTAGGCAGGGTCTTGTGTAGGCCAGGCTGGCTTGTTACTCACTACGAAGCTAAAGCTTCCAACTCTTTAACCTTTGAGATCTAAAACAGGAGCCGAGTTGGCAGAGTAACATCAAAGATGGAGCTATGGGCTTCCCAGTCAGACAGCACATCCCAGTTCAAGGGCACCCTTTGATTTTTCAAAGATTAGATGCCTGAAGTCTGAATACTTCAAACACCTAAGACTTCCTGACGGCAAAATAAGGTTCAATGCACCTCGGAGTATTTCACCTTTAATGAGAAAAAGAAAAGAAATATTGGAATCTCAAAACCTGTGTTCTTCTTACTTCAGAAAGGAAGCTCATTATTTTCTACTCCATTTATCTTAAAACTTTAGGAAAATGTTATTGCTTAGTAATTCTTAACACTACTCTTAGCTATATTATATACTATATTTATTATATACTATATATATTTCAACATGTAAACAGAACCATAATCTTTGAAGATTTCCGAGTCCCAGGGCATGACAGATACTAGAAAACAACAGAAATGCTTCCATTCCAGCACAGTCAGGGCAGCAAAGCTGCAACGTTCATGTTTCTGAGGCACAGGGATACAAACCCAGAACACTGCATTCTCGGTACATGTTCACCAGTGGTCTACACACTTCGACTTTATGGGGTGTGGGTTGTTTCGTTACTGTGGTTTTTTGTGTGTTTGCCTTTTGTTTTTGAAGGAGGGCATTTGCTTTTGGGTTTTGTTTTGAGGCAGGATCTCATTATGTAGCCAAGGTAGACCTGCAACTCCTGGTCCTCTTGTCTCTACTTTAAGAGTGCTAGCTACAGCCATATGCTACCACTCTTGCTGGTTTTGGTTCCTGAGACAGCGTTTTGCTAGGTAGCCCAGGCGGCCTTGGGCTCATGGATCTTCCTGTCTCTGTTGAGTGCTGGGATTACAGGCATGAGTCATTGTGACTAACTGTTTTTTTTTTTTAAAGTAAACTGAAAATCAATTTAATTCAGTTTTTAAAACAATCCTCTATCTAAAGGGAAAGGTATATTAGAGATAGCATAGGGATCTAAATAAAAATTAAAATGTTTAGGATATTCATCCTGTATTATTGAATAATTTTGAAATGCCCCTCCCTTATTTGTTAGTTTCCTTGTTTTTGTTCTTGTTTCCAGACAGGCTTATGCTAGGTGCCAAGCTGCTCTTGAATTTACAGCAGTCTTCTGCCCCAATCTCCCAAGTGCCGGGATTATAGGCAGAAGCCAGCATATGTGACTTTTTCTCTTTTCTTAGACCGTGTCTTATCACAGTTAATACAAATTTCAGTTCAACAAACAACTAGAAGTAAATAAAGCATGTATACTTAACTCCATTCATTGATAATAAGTTTCTAGCCCAAAATGAAACTATACATATAAAGGCACCCGATTTTACCCACTCGAGGCCCTGCACGCAGCCAGCCCGGGTGCGCATTTGGAGCAGTGAGATGCCAAAACACGTAAAGACGTCTCGAGGTCTTCCTGTGTTAGAAAATACCCACCTAAATACCCAATGATACACGACAAAGGTTTCCTAGTGCTTTTGCTTTTCAGCGGGCTTCCAGAAAGTTCGGCATGTCTGTCTGCATCTGAGGAGAGAGAGAAACACGGGACAACAAGTGAGGTGGTTTCTTCCAGCTTTACCGCACGCCACAGAAATGAAAGGAGCAGGTGGAGACAAAAACAGAAGACCCGCCACATCCCCCCTACTTCCTCGGGCTTAGAGGAAACGGTTTGAGCTTTGGATCCCTGTACTGAACGAGGGGCAAACGGCGACACTCACATTAGCGTCATGTGAGCGTGGGTCTCTCACACCACGTGTGCTCACCTGAAAAGTGATAGGAACAGGCTCCCCTTTGAGCGGTGACATTTTTACACTATGGTAGAAAAATGGTCACAGCACACTCAAGGTGGGACCAATTCTAATGTGAGATTAATTTGGCTTGAGAAAAAAAAAAACACAAAATGACAAACAACAGCTGGCAATGTAACACAGTCGCCACCCTGTGTTAGCTGGAGTGGGCCCTTCCCGGAGGCCTTGGCCTATCTGACAAAACTCAACTCCATTAGACGGCAGTCTGGCAGAGCCATTTGGTTCTCACTGTTCTGGTCTTCATTTCATACAATAATACTTGGGCTGAGGTCTTAAAGGTTCCTATGTGGATCTGACAGTCACACTGTGAGGGCGGACACTGGGCACTAAGTTTTCGTCCCCTCATAGCCTACCCTAAGATATTTCAGGAAAGGAAGTAAGGCACACAACACAAACACCATACTCTGAAAGAGCTGTCGTTAGGATAGAGTCAGCGAAACGCTACCAAGCCAAAGAGCTGAGGTCAAAATAGCTGAAGGGACTGAAGAAAACATGTACGGAATATTGAACAAACCAGCCGTTCACAAAGCACATCAGTGGCTTTAACTGATACAGATCTATTATGTTTATGCTTGGCCCCATCTCCAAATGTATGGCAAACATGTCCTCCGGGTTTGCTGATCCTGCTGGGATCGCTCCCAGGCACACATACAGAAGCTGCCTTTGACATCCAGAGGTCTTCTCTGCATTTACTGTCAACACACATGACTCAGTTCGGAACCTCAAATAACTTAAAGATTGACTTTGTCATGAGCAGTAGCCCTTTCTCGTCAAGGAAATGTTTTTAAAAGCTATTAAACAGATGGCGGAAATAGCATTTTAAAAACCATGAAAATAGACAAAGCACAAGCTGCAGGTAGCTTGGAAACACCAGGAGTTTGAGTCAGCGCCCAAGCCCTGTTTACCTATTACATAACCACTGGCAACTATAAATGATCCCGTAGTACCCTCGTCACTTAGTTGATCACCTTTGGGAGAGTTACTAAATTGTGAAGTTTTTCACCTGTCACTGAATAATAATGACGATAAAGGCAGAATTGAGCACATTTTTTAACAAGCGTATTTAGAAATACAGTCTAAACAAAGATCAGAAGCAGTCCAAACCCTGCACAGATCAAACAATAGTCAAACCACTAAACATTTACACCAAAGTTCCCTCTTCTTATGACAACTTTACCTAAAATTCTAGTCATGTTTGGGAAAGAGGTAAGAGGAAATGTGTTTTGTTTTCTTCTCCATTAATTCAAGTAGCTTGAGAGAATCAGCTTGGTAGATTCATCAGCATTTTGGACAAAGGCACTCTTCATTGTCCTAGGGACAAGATGAACTTTACCCTTCAGTCTGCACCGCCACCAGGGAAACTGCCCCCGTGGCTACAGCTGGCAACACCAGGACACTACTATCACTTTGACAAGAGCCAGCAAATGCTTCAAAGACAGTCATCAGCACTGGACCCATGGGGTTCACTTTGAACCACAGCAAGTTGCCTCTAGTTTCTCACACTGCTAAGCACCAATTATGTGGTTTTCCCAGGGAAAATTTACAAGTTTCCTCCGGAGATCAAAGCTCTCTATCAGGATCCATATTTCACTAATAAGTCTATTTTAAAGGAAGTTATTGGTGTTGACAGTTATCCGTCAATTATAAAGAAATTTAGGATAAAACAAGCTAAGATGGCCCTAGCCTTCCTCTAACATAGGGAAAATGGTAGCCATTCGGTAGGAAAAACCCATTCTGGAATGTTCACAAACCGATTATCTGATCCACATTGCTGCAATCCTGGTCTACCGCCAGGTTACTCCACACTTTGTGCCACTTTGTCTGTCTTGATCCCCGAGTTACTCATCATCCCTAGCTCAACAGAGACAGGGCATCACAAGAGTGCGGATAAGAGAAGCAGCTAGGGCTGTCCACAAGCCAGAGGGAACCAAAGCTGCCCGGAATGGAAGGCAGAATCTCACTGGTCACTGACGGGGCACTCGGCTCATCTCTTTGGCTTCCTACAGCTGGGCCTGCATTTCTTTGAGGTAAGCATGTAAGAACAGTCATACGTTAATGCCAGTTTATGACCCTTTCTCTATTGTTTCGGAAGTACTGGGGGTGGAGTGAGATTATAAAATAAAAAGACTGCAAAATAGATGAATTAAGACTCACAAACAAGGGCTGGGAAGATGGCTCAGTGGGTAAAAGTGCTTGGGCCACAAGTAGGACAACCTGAAATTTGGAGTCTGGAATTCAAGCATGCCCCCAGGAGAAGATGGGAGATAAAGGCAGGGGAGTGTCGGGAGAGCAAAGGAAGCTAGCCCGGCTTACGAAATGCTGTCTCAAATGAGACAGGCAAGGGCTGACAGCTGAAGGTTGTCCTATGACCTCCACAGGTATGTTCTGGCACCTGGCACATGTGCGCCCACACCTCTCTCTCTCTCTCTCTCTCTCTCTCTCTCTCTCTCTCACACACACACACACACACACACACACAATGTTTGGAAAATACAACACAGACAAAGGTCAAAGACAAAATGGGAGGAAGCTATCTGTAACACAGATCTAGAAGTAACCTTGCTAAGATAAGTTTCCATGGATCAGGAAGATGTCTAACATAGCATAGAAAAGGGCAAAAACAGTTGACAGGAAATACACACTGCCTTCCAATCCTTGCAGTGATTTTCTATGTCACTAGCAATGCAGAACAGAAGCAAGTAACCAAGCCTCATCCATCACCTGGCTAAGGGCGTCAAAGATGGGTAACATCTCTGCCATGATTCTTGAGAGTTGGGCATTCATCCACTCAAGACAGCGGTTGAGAGTATAAAACTGGGTTTTAGGAAGGCAACTGGATAATAGATATTAAAATTCAACACTCATGATGACAATGGCTGCTTCTGAAGAACATATATCAAGACAGAAAAAGGTTATGTGATTTAGAACCAATGCATAACTTAAAAAACAATTTTTTAAGGGTCAGAGAACACAGCAGTTATAAGTACTTGTCGCTCTTGCAGAACCCACACTGTTGCTGGAAACCATCCATATCTCTGGGTCCTAGGGAGCTGACCCCCTTTTGATTTCCATGTGCTGGACATAGATGCGGTACACATGCAAACACGCAGGCCAACTACTCATACACATAAAATAAGTAAATTTAAAATTTAAATAACCATTCAAGAAAAAATTCTGACTGAAGGTAAATACTATGAAAAATGGCAAGAGAAGCAGGCCTAGATGGTTCTCTCCTGTCACTTTAGAGCTTGTAGTTTCAGGAAGGTTTGTGTAATTGCAACAGTAACTTTGGTTCTTGTTGAAACATCTGGCAAAACAACAACCAAACCTCCCCATGCGACAAATATCTCAAGAAATGGGGTCACATCTTTAAAGAAACAAACAAACAAACAAATCTCTTCAAGAGACACTAAGTAACTTCATGATGGGGTCACCACTGCTGGGTGAACTAGGGGCTTAGTCAACTCTGCAAGAGAGCGAGGGGCAGGCAAGTCATCGGACCTGCTCCGCTAGGGAGCTTAACCCTGCTGCCGATGCCCCTTAAGTCAGCTTCAGTGTGAGGATTCTGGATGACAGGTATCGATCCTTCTGTGCCCAGGCTTGTAAACAGTTTTGGTACATACATATCACATAGGTATTCTGTATGCTTGTGTTTTTGTTTTGAGGTAGGATCTGGCATTGAACTCACTATGCCTCAAAGGAGTAGCAATCCTCCTGCCTCTGCCTCCTGAGTGTTGAGATCACAGGCACCTCTGGGAGGTTTATGTATTTAATAGGAAATACAGTTCCATAATATATGAGCAATGAGATAAATCTCACCCTGTTTTCCCTAGCCTCTCACTTCCCCTCCCAGTTACTACTAGTTCTTGCAAAATCCCCCGTTTGCAGTATTGCAAGCCTTAGTGCATGTCCCTTGATGAAAATAAAAGGCTAATGAATGCTCCCATAACCAATTAAAAATGCCCTCTTAAAATAGAGATTCCCTACTGAGACATGCTCTTCAGTGCTAGACTGCGCAACCCAGGACCTGCAAGTTCAGGGGCTTCCCTCTTCTGTATTCTAGTGGCCTGTATGCCTACAACACTGGCTACAGTTTCCAACACTGTATTCAGTACAACTTTACTCTTCAATACTTTAGAATTACAAGCTTCCACCTTATCTGAAAGTACATCGGAACTGTATCAGTAACACTTGTGATTTATAGAATGGTAATCAACACTGCCTTTGAGAAACCGAGGAAAGCTTATGGGAAAAACACAGACACACATACACATACACACACACACACACATATGCCCATATAAAACACAGACACACTCATACACACATATAGACACTCGCACACAGATATACACACATATTACACAAATGCCCATACAAAACACACACTTACACACAGACACACACACAATGCATATATGCATACACTTACACATACACACAGCACACACATCCTCATACAATACAGACACACACACACACATCACACACACACACACAATACACACAGATACCAGACACACAGACACACACACACTGAGGGCTATTCATTTCCAATGGATCAGAGAGACTAAGTTGCCTATGGACATTAGGTTACTCACAGTTAATCACACTTCAGAGCCGAGATAAAACATCTCCTGAAGAGATTACAGCAAAGCACAGACAGAAGTGAAAAATGATGTAAAATCAATTAGATGCTAGGAAAGCAAGCGTTGGGTAAGTACATTGGGAGCAACTGTGAAATTTTAAGTCGTAGGGTAAAATTGTTTAAAAGTGTGATTATGTATTTTGATGAAGATAAATATGAAGTAGAAAAAATATGAAAGGTTTTTAAAATTTCACCACAACAAGTGACTGTTCTTTCATTATTATTTCCCATGTACTTGAACAAACAGAATATAGACAATTTAACCCTAAACCTATTTCTAGCAGTGTGGACCTTCGACTAACACAGATGAGAATGTAGTGACACAGTTCATTAAGAACAATCGGACCAGAGGTGATGTGCAAGCAAGCTGAAGATGAGCAAAGAGCCAAGGTGAAGGCAGCTCTCCCTACAGGAACTGTGCTGAGGGCTTCTCTTCCATTCCCTAGAAACAAAGACGATGCTGGGCCCCAGCCAACTGGGATGAGAGAATTCCATTCATTTTCTGTCTCAAATGTTTAAATTACCTCCTTTAAGAAATTATATGGAAATAATAAGGGTTTTAAATCAGCTCAAGAGTTTGAGTGGATATATTTATTTTCCTGTTCCTTCAAGTGAGAGATAAAACAAAAACACAAAAACAATTCTCTGAACTCAAAAGCGCCAGGATGAAACCAAAGGCAAGCCTAAAATTTCAAATGCTCACGACCTAACACCGTGGATCCCCTCCACGTGGGGGACTAAACTCCCGCTCTTCTTACAGGCTTTTTACCTCTAAGCTTAAACACCTTTCAACTTTCTGCTGAAAAATTATTTTTAGAAATAAGAAATTCGTTTTCCGTCATCATTCCTTTTATGGGTATCTTCTTCAAACCAAAGTGGACATCTCATAATAATATGCTTCTACGCTTTTGGTTTTTTGAGACAAGATCTTATGTCACCTAGGCTGGTCTCAACTCCCTATGTTGCCAAGGAAGGACTTTCAGCTATGGACTTCTCCTGCCTTTTCCTCCCCAGGGTTACAGGCACACATGGGCCACCACACCCTGTTTCCCAATCAATTTCTTATTTAATAGAAAAAGCACCTGAGTTTCTTTAAGATTTTCTATCTGTGAAGCCCACAGCCATTTTTTAAGATCCTTTAGGGGGAATCTGTACGGCTCTACCAGCCTCGTATGCCTCCGCAGCTAATACAAATCGTGTGTAGGTTTTCGGGCATGTGGCCATGAGAGAAGCGCCCACAGGTCAAGCAGATAACCTTTGTTCTAACAACAGCAACAAAAGAGAAACACAAGCAAGACTGAATGTGTTGGAAACAGGAGCCTGAGTCAGAGATGCTATGAGATAATGCATGATTATGAAATGGAAACCAAACTAGACAAAGACTGTTCAGCCACAATGGTGCTAATTTGTAAAAACTAAGCACGTGTGTTCAGGAAGTTTTCTTAAGGAGGATTCTTAGATTTACTTGAAATTGATTATGCTGTCTAACAAATACGGGATTAGTTATGAAGCACTATTCTCTACAATCTGAATGAGGGCAGAAGAAGACTCCTGGGAGGGTAGGGGATTTGCCGAGACATACTAACTAGTATAAATTAGTAAATTTTATTCGAACCTAATGGATCCTAAGACAGGATTGTGCTGTCTCATTAGGGAGTTTTATCGTAAGACAGTCCTTTGGGTGTACACTGCCATACTACCAAACAGGCAGAAGTGCTTCGGTTAAGGTCCCTCTGGGCCATGTGTCGCAAAAGCCCACTGGGTAAGGTCACCTCCCCACCTTCTGATTAGTTCTACTCTGAAAATTTACAGGGATTTCAATGCTGTTTTTCAGGGTGGCATGATATAAATGGCAGCAGACAAGAACAATGTTTAAAAAAAAACAAAGGCTGTACACAAGAACTTATGTTTATTGCAAACAAACAAACAAAAAGAGAGCGAGGGAGAGAGAGGATGGTGAGAGGAGCGGAACGGTAAGGCTAAGAATTGAAAAGCGTCTTACATTCTGCCCTAATGGCAGCATAATTAATAGCAACAAACGGCCGTCTCGCTGCCTGCCGCAGCCGCAGGGTGTTTTTGCAGACCTGACGAGCAATTTTTGTGAAATATGTAGTATGAAGGAAGAAAGCTTGGCGGGTCTTCACTGCAGACTTGGGGCTCCCAGTGTTCCGGACCGGCATGCCCTGCATGGCCTGCCGGGACAGGTGGCTTCTCACACGTGGGTCCTGCAATTGCGGAAAACAATGGGGTTTACAGAGGAGAACTTGCCGGAGCACATGGCTACTTCCACCGTGTTCAACGTCCTAGGAAGCACTGTAACTCGGAAGCTGCCCCTCAAGGGAAATGCAGTGTGCATGTTCGGTAAGAACGTGGAGGGGGGTACAGCATGGCAAGATGGCACTCAATCCCAGTTCACATGCGCTATCGGTAGGAAGCTACCAGAATGGGGCTGTTTACTGTCCGGGGCCAGCATCGGCTCCACTGGGACTAGCTTCACTCCGGTAGACACTGGTGCTTGACAGCCTCGATCTATGAGGATTACCAAGATCACCCTTCAATTACTGTTGACCCAAGACCCGGCTCTTCATGTCCCTCCACAATAGCCGAGGGAAGAGAATGTTTAATGCCTGCTTGGTATTTGATGTAATAAGGTTTGCAACAGTATCTAAAGGTTATAAGCTGTTTTGAAACCAAGACGGCTTATAAGCCCCAACTCAGGCAAGCGCCTCCCATACACTTTATCCTTTTGCCTGAATAATCTCAAAAGACCAATATTTTGAATACCTGAAAAAACAGGACTTGTCTCTGCTTCCATGTTCACACCCAGCCCGAGTGTGTAATGCTGTGTTTAACTCTAAAGCCCAGCTTTGTTCATTTGTAAAGTGCCCTGTGTGGCATTCCCACTTCCAAGGACGAAGCCAGTAACCGGAAGACATGGCGTTTTTGCCCTTGCAAAGACCACACTCACGTACCTCTGCAGTAGGGCTGGGAGACTTCTGTTCTTCTGACTGGGTGGGCATTTTCAGACCTCCATACTTTTTCCAGTACAGCCAGCAGGTCGCACACAGTCTACACTGCATATTAGGCGGGCCCCAGGAGTACCACTGATGAGACTGTGTGGCTAGAGACAGAGGGAGAGGGCGATGAAATCCGTGCTCTCACACTCAACCCCAGAGACACCCTGAAGCCACAGCTAGCTTACACTGTTGACTTCTTCCCAAGGCTGTAGGCCAGGCATGGCGGTATAGCACACACATGACGGTACAGCACACACATGACGATACAGCACACACATGACGGTACAGCACACACATGACGATACAGCACACACATGACGGTACAGCACACACATGACGATACAGCACACACATGACGGCATAGCACACACATGACGGTACAGCACACACATGACGATACAGCACACACATGACGGCATAGCACACACATGACGGTACAGCACACACATGACGGTACAGCACACACATGACGGTACAGCACACACCTGACGATACAGCACACACATGACGGTACAGCACACACATGACGATATAGCACGCACATGACGGTATAGCACGCACACGATGGTATAGCACACATGATGATATAGCACACACATGACAGTATAGCACACACATGACGGTACAGCACACACATGACGATACAGCACACACATGACGGTACAGCACACACATGACGGTACAGCACACACATGACGGTACAGCACACACATGACGATACAGCACACACATGACGATACAGCACACACATGACGGCATAGCACACACATGACGGTACAGCACACACACGACGATACAGCACACACATGACGATACAGCACACACATGACGATATAGCACGCACATGACGGTATAGCACGCACACGATGGTATAGCACACATGATGATATAGCACACACATGACAGTATAGCACACACATGACGGTATAGCACACACGACGGTACAGCACACACATGATGGTATAGCACACATATGACGGTACAGCACACACATGACGATATAGCACGCACATGACGGTATAGCACACACATGACGATATAGCACGCACATGACGGTATAGCACGCACACGATGGTATAGCACACATGATGATATAGCACACACATGACAGTATAGCACACACATGACGGTATAGCACACACATGGCGGTACAGCACACACGACAGTATAGCACTCACATGACGACGGTATAGCACACATAATGATATAGCACACACATGACTGTATAGCACACACATGACGGTACAGCACACACATGATGGTATAGCACACACAACAGTACAGCACTCACATGACGACGGTATAGCACACATGATGATATAGCACACACATGACGGTACAGCACTCACGACAGTATAGCACACACATGATGATATAGCACACACATGACGGTATAGCACACACATGACGGCACAGCACACACAACAGTATAGCACTCACATGACGACGGTACAGCACACATGATGATATAGCACACACATGATGATATAGCACTCACATAATGATGGTATAGCACACATGATGATATAGCACACACATGACAGTACGTACACCACACACATGACGATGGTATAGCACACATGATGATATAGCACACACATGACAGTATAGCACACACATGATGATATAGCACACACATGACAGTACGTACAGCACACACATGCATTTTTCAGCACTCTGAATACACCAAACCGTTTGTTTCTGCCACACACCAGTGTTTGTCACATCTATTATGAGAAGCTATTGGATGACACATCTTGACTCATGCCTTAGGCTGCTGAGATTTTGGTTTGTTAATTAAAAGTGATTTCATTAGGTACACGTCTGGATATTATTGTTATTAAGTTCCTCAGCAGTGTTTAAATCCTGAACCGTATGGTTCAGAAGCTCTTGCAGGGATTAATAAGGTACTCAAGAGGGGACTCTCTGGTAAGTCAGGAGCCAAATAAAACCAGAAATCTGTCTGTTGTTCTTTACACAAGAAACAAAAATCTTTAGAATTTCTTTCTAAACACAGACTGTCCTGAAGACTCTAAATCCCTATCACGTGAGCATGTGCAGCAGACATGGCATCATGTTTAGTAAGGCCTGACCCCGCTGATTGACTGCTTGGCCGGTTAAGCTTCTTCAGCTTAACCCTGTCCCTCAACACTAAAAGGGAGAGCTAGGGACAGGTGGGGACAGCGGTGGTGACAGGTAGTTAAAACCACAGCAGAGACTGCAATACCAACTCTGTGAACTGTGCTCTCCTTGCCTATAAGCTAACACCATCTGGGCGAAGCCATCAGCTGGCACAGGAGGGATGGCATCCTCTAAGGAAAACCTCACAACATGCCAAGGGGAAAGTCAGAGGCAGAATGTAGGCTGGGTATACAAAGGCCCTAGGTCTGATTCCTACTTCCATTAACTCCTAAAGAGCGAATTGCTTTTATACAATTCAGAATAACTTGCACTGTCATCAGGTGCCGCTCTTTTGGGGGTGGGGGTTTTGAGACAGGGTTTCTCTGTGTAGACAGGTTGGCCATGAACTCACAGAGATCCGCCTGACTCGGCCTCTTGAGTGCTGGGATTTAAGGCATGCGCCACCACCGCCCTGCCATCATGTACCACTCTTGGAAGATTCCTTTAAAGAGAAGCCTAACCCCCTTTTCTCTTTTAACTAAAACAAACAATAAAGTTGACTTTTTGAGACAGATTTCATCAAAACATTTTAATTACATGTGTATATGAGCACAAGTGCCCTTGGAGGCCTAGGTGTTAGAACCCCTGGAGCTAAGGTGACAGATGACTGTGAGCCGCCTGACGTGGGTGCTGGGAACCAAACTTGGGTCCTCTGCAAGACCAGTGTGTGCTCTTAACCACTGAGCCATCTCTCTAGCTCCCAGTTAACCTTGTTTAAATAAAAATAAGAAGACCTAAGGTTGTCTCCTAGCCTACATACAAGCATACACATGCGCGCGCGCGCACACACACACACACACACACACACACACACACACTCACCTTCATACATATGTGTACCCACAGAGGAACATACATATACACCAGAATATCATTGTGCTGTGGTTCAAATTCTCAGCAGGCTGAGCCAGGAGGACAGTGAGTTAGAGGTCAGCCTGGGCTTCATAGGGAGACCCTGACTCAAAAACCCAACCCAAAGCAACAATGACAGAAAGGAGAGTTACTGCTGTTTGAGATTTTAAGTAAACATACATGGTGTCACCTACAGATCAGATCATCTCACCAACCCCATATAACACAAGGGCACACGTAATAACCTTGCAAGCAGAGATAAATACAGCAAGGCCCGAGGCCAAAAGCAAATATCATAGCATGGCATTTCCCCAACTGGTTCCCTGGGAGCTTGAGGGCTGTAGCACTGGGGTCTCCACACCTGCCTCTCCTCCAGAAGCATCAAGCACATTTAATTTGTGGGAGGATGCTGAGGAACTCCGAAAGGGGATGTGCTGTGTAGCACAGAACCACGGTTTGGGCTAAACTAATACAACTGCGCACAGTTTAAAAGAAAACAACAAAACCTGCCAGCAAACACAGAGCCCACAGAGGAAACCGGAGCAAATGCACACCCTCCTTATCTGTGTGGTGCAAGGGTACCCAGCGAATGCCCCTTTGCTCCCAGTGGGAGACCAGGACAGGCACCCGCTCACTTTGAAGAGATACCACCTGCCTCTGCACAGCAGTATCATGACTTCTAGAAGCTTCTCTCCTCCTCCCTTCCTCTGCCCCCCACCAACCAGGCACCGCCTCTGAACACTCACCAAAGCAGCTCTCACAGGCTCGCCCGAGGAGGGTGTTCTGGGGCTGGAACGCGGCCCCCACAGCTCCGTTCACAGTGCCAGCCTTGCCATTGCTGGTGGATATCTGGTTGGGATTTGGTTTGCTGCTTTCAATGAAACGTAAAGTGAAACGATAAAAATAATTTGTAGGACGAGGCAAAAAGCTGGCACCTCCTTACTAATTTACCTTCACTAAAATACAAATAGATACTTATTATATTTAGTGAAGAAGAAACAGACCGGCAAAAGCAGGATGCTAAGATGAACCCAAGTATGGGAGGCAGTAGAAGGGAGCGAATGAGAACGCAGGATAATGACAGGCACGCATGAAGATGCTATGATGAACCCAGGACTTTGTATACTAACCTAAAAAAATAACAACAAAACCAAGAACTTAAGGAAACACACGCACACAAAACACCCTTAATACACTGACACACATGATTCCAGGAACTTACATAAGAGGGTGTATCTGGTGGAATGGTAAATAAAAAGAAATAAGACCAAGGCACTCATTTATGACAAATAAAGCTATAAAACAGCCATTGTGCCGGTGAATTCGGCAGCCCCTGGGTCTACACCAGTGCCATTGCTTCACAGCACACTGTGCTTTTGAAAGACAGGAGTCACCAGACTTTATTCTCATCATAAATTTTCCTGAGAGAATATTTTTTTGGATTGAATAAATTAAGCTAAAGGCAGTGCTGTGTGACTGAGATAGCCTTGGCACCGCTCCTGGGGGGGTGCTGTGTGACTGAGATAGCCCTGGCACCGCTCCTGGGGGGGTGCTGTGTGACTGAGATAGCCCTGGCACCGCTCCTGGGGGGGTGCTGTGTGACTGAGATAGCCCTGGCACCGCTCCTGGGGGGGTGCTGTGTGACTGAGATAGCCCTGGCACCGCTCCTGGGGGGGTGCTGTGTGACTGAGATAGCCCTGGCACCGCTCCTGGGGGGGTGCTGTGTGACTGAGATAGCCCTGGCACCGCTCCTGGGGGGTGCTGTGTGACTGAGATAGCCTTGGCACTGCTCCTGGGGGGTGCTGTGACTGAGACAGCCTTGGCACCGCTCCTGGGGGGGTGCTGTGACTGAGATAGCCCTGGCACCGCTCCTGGGGGGGTGCTGTGACTGAGACAGCCTTGGCACCGCTCCTGGGGGGGTGCTGTGTGACTGAGATAGCCTTGGCACCGCTCCTGGGGGGGTGCTGTGTGACTGAGATAGCCTTGGCACTGCTCCTGGGTGGTGCTGTGTGACTGAGATAGCCCTGGCACCGCTCCTGGGGGGGGTGCTGTGTGACTGAGATACCCCTGGCACTGCTCCTGGGGGGGTGCTGTGTGACTGAGATAGCCCTGGCACCGCTCCTGGGGGGGGGTGCTGTGTGACTGAGATAGCCCTGGCACCGCTCCTGGGGGGGTGCTGTGTGACTGAGATAGCCCTGGCACGGCTCCTGGGGGTGCTGTGACTGAGATAGCCTTGGCACCGCTCCTGGGGGGTGCTGTGTGACTGAGATAGCCCTGGCACCGCTCCTGGGGGGGTGCTGTGTGACTGAGATAGCCTTGGCACCGCTCTTGGGGGTTGCTGTGTGACTGAGATAGCCCTGGCACCGCTCCTGGGGGTGCTGTGTGACTGAGATAGCCCTGGCACCGCTCCTGGGGGGGTGCTGTGTGACTGAGATAGCCTTGGCACCGCTCCTGGGGGGTGCTGTGTGACTGAGATAGCCCTGGCACCGCTCCTGGGGGGGTGCTGTGTGACTGAGATAGCCCTGGCACGGCTCCTGGGGGGTGCTGTGTGACTGAGATAGCCCTGGCACCGCTGGGTGTGGGTGACACTGTGGCTTCTGCAGCGTCCCAGAGTGGGTAGGGTGGAGCAAAGATGCAGCTGAGCCATGAGGGGCCACCCTCCACCCCACAGCGGAGGAGCACCTGTCCTGGGCTCAAGATAAAAGTCCATATTACGTTGGAAGTTTTATGAGACAGATTAGCATTTAAGATGAGGAAACCTTTAGATACCCACCCCCCATTTAAGAAAAACACTTCTAGGAGGAAAAAGGACATGGGCTAACTTAACTAGAGACACTGATAAGACTCAGTGCAAACACGCCAGAGACAGAGTCAGGGCAGCCGTAATTTTTCACATAGCCCAGACATATCGTGGCGCTTACTGTGTAAACAGAGCTGCCAGCAGGCTAGCTCCTGCCCAGAGTTGGCAAATACAAAGTCAATGAATAGTCAACAAAGACCTGCCACGGGAGAGCTTTCTTCTAGGGGACCTTTCACCTCTGTTACACAGTGAGACAATCTCAAACAAACAACAAACAAGCAAACAAACCAATAATAAATAAATAAAGCAAGTTTTATTGTTGCTGTTTGTTTGGTTTGTTTTTTAGAACAAAAAGAAAAGAAACAGGGCCAGGCATGGTGGCACATGCCTTTAATGCCAGCACTCTGGAGGCAGAGGAAGGCAGATCTCTGTGAATTTGAGGCCAGTCTGGTCTACACTGTGAGTTCTAGAACATCTGGGGTTATGTAGAGAAAGACCATGTCCCAATAAAGGAAAGGAAAGGAAGGGAAAGGAAAGGAGGGGAGGGGAGGAGAGAGAAAAGTGGTTCAGAGAAACTAAAGTTCCCAAAGAGGTGTAACATTTCCAATTGAAAAGGAATCTACCATATAGCAGCTGAAATCATGCTTCCCACCACTTGAAGTCAAGCCAGAAGTTTCCCAGAAATATGGAAACTTGGCATTTAAATGCAGGGCTAAATATATGAGTCTAAGAAGAGCCGATGCTGGCCTGGGAAGTGGGCTCGGCAGTTCGGTGCACTGGCTGCTCTTGTAGAGGCCCTGGGTTTGATTCCCAGCGCCCACACAGTGGCTCACTACCATCCATAACTCCAGTTCTAGGGGATCCGATCCCTCTTCTGACCTCCCTGGACAAAACGCACACACATGATACACAGACATACAAGTGAGCAAAGTGCTTATGCACATAAAATACATAAGTAAATCTAAGAGAAAAAAGAGCGGATGCTGTCTTCAGTTGAGGTGCCTGGAAGAAGGCAGGGGCACAAACACAGTGACTACCGCAGACCCGAGGACCACTGAATATAGCCACCTAAAGATTAAATCAAGAACACTGAGAAATGCTTACAGAGACACTCCATGAAACTGTCCTTTCTTTAATCCACCCTCTCCATCTGTGCTCCACACTCCTACCATCTCTGGCCCCCTGGAGCATTTTGGACATATCATTCTCCCCTTGGACCCTCAAGTTACTATTTATACATAATGGGAGTTATGAATGGTTGAGAGTCACCATGTGGGTGCTGGGAATCAAACCCAGGTCCTCTGCAAGAGCAGCCAGTGCTCTTAACCACTAAGCCATGTCTCCAGCCCAACACTGGATCTTCTTAGGCTCATGTACTTAAGTTTTATCTTTTCCCATTTGACAGATTCTCCCTCTGCCATTAACTTGTCTCTGTTCATGAGCAGTTTCCGCCACTCCACGACATCACAGTGACTTTCAAATCGCCGAGTTCCTGGCTGTACTGCACCAGCATCCAGCAATGCTTATCTCGCCCCTTCCTTGAAGCACACCCTGCCTTTCGGCTCCCCTGACTCACCGACTGTCCATGTGCAGCTATGAGACACTGTTTGCTCTAGAAACATGGAACTAATTAATTCCAAGTTCCCTGCAAAGCCCCTTTCTGGATGCTCTCCCCCGGAGATCTAATCATGATTTGAAGTGGCATCATTCTCTGCTCAAGTTTATAGTGTCTCCAGCTGAGCCCTTGCCCCCGAGTAAGGTCAGTATGTTTAGTATACACTGGACACATATCCACAATCCTTTCTTGATAGAACAAATCCAGAATGGTCTAACCTGATACTCTACCACCATTTCCGAGCTTAGTGACTGGCAGGACAATCCACCCAATGGTGGACTCAAACGTGACATGCTGAAGCCAGTCTCCTCCTAATACAGCATCATCTCCAGAGCTCTTTCCAGGTCGAGCTGATGTCATCTCCGCTCCTGAGAACCCGTAACTCGTTTCCCCATAACTACGCCACTGCTTCCTGGATCCATGTTCCAACCTGCGATCTTTTTCAAGACCATGACATGTCTTCATATAAAATTCTTCCACTCTTCAAGTCATGGGGACCCCATACTACCTGCCCCCTCCCCACCAGGTTGGCTCTCTCCACACTGCCATCCCATCTTTCTCTAGGCTCCTCAACTATGCCCAGCCCTGTCCCAGCTCAGGACACCGTTGGCCTAGAAAGCCTGTGTTGCCCCTTCAGTACTTCTGCCATCAACACAGTACTTCCTCAGGGACATAACAAGCTACTCACCTCCCCCCCACCCAGCTATCTTCTTAGTCACTGTTCTCAGCACACCAGGTCTGTACTGTGTGCCTCCAGGGGGCAGCTGCCTTTACTCTTCTCCCCCGGTACTAATACAGCCTGTGACTGTAAGAGACTGAAAGACACTGCTAGGCTCAAAGGATGACAAAGAGAATTCTTAATCTATTAAAAAACAGAATTCTAATTCAGAATTAACTTGGAAATTCACTAAAGGACTCAGATTTACATACAGCCCCGAAACCCAGGGTATTTTCAAATAATGCACGTTGTTTATGAGTTTGATCAGAATGTGTTTGTTCTCCAAGGATCACTTTGATCAGAATGTAGAAAACTTTTCCCGTAAAGGGCTCAATGGTTAAAAAGTTCAGGTTTGGGATAACAGAGTCACAAGCACTAAATTCTGCACTTGGACTGCAAAAGCAGGCTTAGACAATACGTCATGAACAGAGGCCTGTGCTCCAGTCAAACTTGTCACAGCCTCAGGTGACAGTTGACATTCTATCCAGACTAGTGTTGGGTCCCTGACTCGGATAAAAACAGCCATGGGGGGCTGGAGAGATGGCTCAGAGGTTAAGAGCCTGCTCTTCCAAAGGTCCTGAGTTCAATTCCCAGCAACCACATGGTGTCTCACAACCATCTGTAATGGGGTCTGGTGCCCTCTTCTGGCCTTCGGGCATACACACAGACAGAATATTGTATACATAATAAATAAATATTTAACAACAAAAAAAAAAAAAAACAGCCATGGGCCACTGAGCCTTGGCCACTGCTGCTCTCTCTGAGGAGACAGCACTACAGGCCCAGGGAAGGCCGCCTCACGAGAGCTCAGGCTTTGAGTCACAATGTTTTCTTTGTGGGATGACACATTTAGAATCCGTAAAGTAAATATATTTTAAAGGATCTCAAAATGACCCTGCAGAAGAAAAAGGATAATTATGGGACAAGTAAAAGCCAGTTTTAAAAAACTCAACCAAAGTCTAGCATAGTAGTGAATGTCTTTAACCCAAGTGCTTGGTGGGGGGGCAGAGGCAGGCAGGTCTCTGCATTTGAAGCCAGCCTGGTCTACAGAATGAATTCCAGGACAGCTAGGGCTACACAGTGAGACCATATCTTGGAAAAAAAAGAAAGAAAACCAAAAACCAACGCACCCCCCAACACACAAAGAAAAACCAACAAAAAAGTAAACTAGTTTTATGCATATATACCTTGAGATAAAAGATTATCACAAAAGCCCATACTTCATTGTCCATGAAGCCTCCTATATGTTAAAAACATGTATCATGCAATATACTCAAATCCAGCAAAGAAAAATGTATATAAAATGGCTGAATTGAGCTCAAAGAATTAGAAAAGTCTTGGAGCAGCAGAGAGAAAGTTGTAGTAAATATGAGTGACCAAATCTAAGACCTCAACAACAAAAGAGTGCAAGACACTGAAAACAGCGAATAAGGCCCAAACTGACATCCACATACATGACAATTAACTGTAAACCCCAAAGACAGAATGCTGGAAACACTCAGAACCTACCGACTGTTTACAAAGCATGGCCCAAGAAACAATGTAAAGTCCTCAACGAATCATGCAAACAACATACCTCAACAGGATGACACACACTAACTAGACAGCACTCTCAGCCCACAATTAGGAAGCTTAGGGAACACAGTTTGCTTCCTGTAACAGACTTAGCTCCTCTCACTGGGAGGTCTGACACTTGCCACATAGCTCAGTGCAAATCCAATGGGCAGTGGTTTACCCCAAACCCTTATGCCGGGTTACACAGGGTCCTATCACCTACTCTTTTCTTTCCTAAGTCATTTCAGTGGGACAACAGAAAACAACTTTTGGACTTTGAGGGGAAAAAGGTAAGACACACAAAGAAATTCAGGTTTGTCACAATGAGTAAATAACATGTTTGGAGTGACAGAGTGAAGAGCAGGATAAATATTTCATAAGACCAGTTACTTACTAAGTTGGGATATATACTTGTTTCAGTTTGCTCTCGGCTTCGGCTGCTTTTAGGCGTTTCTAATTCGAAAGATGGACAAAACAGTTTACATAAAATGCATACAAATTATTAACATCTCATAGCCTTAAAAACACAAGAAGATAAAGATTACAGCACAATTCTTATGTTAAGATTTCTATCATAAACATATTCTAAAGCTTTAGTAACTCGAGAACGTCATTCTAAGCTACAGAAATGTAGGTACGCATAAAGCTTCTGAAATAGATTTTTAAAGTAAAGCAATGACAAGTTCCACTTCCCAATCTTCTATGAGGAAACGTGTGTGTGTGTGTGTGTCTGTGTGTGTGTGTGTGTCTGTGTGTAAAGTTGAACCTGGGGCCTCGACACATGCTAAGCACATACTCTACCACCGAGCTTCACTTCCAGTCCGCAGAGGACATTAACAATAGCTGTTCTTAGTTTTGTAAATTCAGTTTTCTATTTTGGTTCTTGTCTTTCTGGAAGGAAAATGTACACATATACTGTCCCACCACCACACACAAACACACACACACACACCAAACAAAAACTTTGCTTGTAAAAAATATTTAGAGATGGTTCTAAAACCCATGCAAGACTTGCAGTGAAGTCTGCAATGTAAAATTAAAAACAAATAGAAAGGGGAACAGCACGGTCCCCAGAGAGACTACAAACCCACCCTTCAGTTGTCCAACCAGATGAAAACAAAAATATTCAGGGCTAACCTGAAACTTCAAATGGAGACAACATTTATTTAACTAAGTGTCTTTAGTGCTGTGCCTGTCCCTTCTTTGGGGATACTTCCTGACTTGACTAGCACAGGTTTCCAGGCAGCAGAGCCTTCTTTTCCACTACAGTTGTTTAAAATATGCACTTTCTGCATTACATATGGTGTTGACACTGGGAATTGTTCAATACACTGTGGATTTCTACCCACTATTCATGACCACGGCAACTCCTGGCATGTGGGGGCCGTCCTTAAGATGTATTTGTACAGCATCCAGTACAGCAAGCCACTGGACAGCTTGCACATTTAGGCAAATGCTATCTGTTTTAATCTCTGCCTTGTTCTGCATGTGACTGCAAGACTCTAAAACAGGCCTTTACTGAGGTCATTTCCCCAAAGGCAGGTTTTTCAAAATAAGTAACTAAGAGCTATATGAATTTAGGACATTTGGGAAGAACTCAAACATTAAATGGCTCCCTCCTTTTAGATGACTTTGGAGGAGAAAGCATCAAATTACAAAGACTAAGGCTACCATATCCAGGCTTGGTGGCAAACACCTGCACCCTAGCACTCCAGACTAAAGCAGGAGGAACTCAAGTTTAGGAACAGCCTAAGCCACCCAGTGAAACCCTGTCTCAAAATAACAAATGTGTTACAATTAAGGTCAAAAACTGAGGGGAGGACTGGCCATGTAGCTCGGAGGCAGAGTGCCTACCTACCATAGACTAGGCCTTAGGTAGGCTCCCTAGCACTGCAGAAGGGACCTCAAACGGGGTAGGCTCTAGAGCTTACAGAACAGACCTATAAAAATGTCATGTAAGGAGGTTTCAGAAAATCATAGAAGCATCTGAGTTTGTAAGGCCAATGGCATCAAGCTCAACTTTTAATCCATAGACATATCGTCCATGGGTTCATGACAGGGCTGGATTTCTAGTACACCCCCCTTGTCATAAAGAGATGAAGCCCCAGCCATACAAGGGAAACAAGGTCTCTCGACCCACATCTCTCTCTATTATTGTTCTCAAATTGTCAGAAAAGCAAATGCTGAGAACAGTGAACTATTAAGATAAAAATATTTTTAAAAAAGACATGAAATCGTGGAATTTAAGTAGTTCTAGGAAAGGTCAAATAGGCTCAGGATTAGTACATTGCTAGCCAACACTGACAAAGAGCGCGCTGAATGGTGCTGGCGGCACGGAAGTTACCTGCTGCACGTATCTGTCAGTAGTTTTCCACATGTAGTAATATTCAATGATGCTCGTCAAGGACTTCCACGGGAGCTGAAAGACATTTACGATGATAATGAAAACAACCCATGGCATAAAGTGTTTTCCTTCAAAGCCACTCACTGGAAATGAAGGATCTATATATTAGACTCATTCTAGAAATAAAATCTTAAAAAAAAAAACCAACAAAATTAATTCTTAGCAAAAAGTATACGTTATATTTAATAAGAGATCCCATTCAATGCATGCATTCCATTCCTCATCAATTTGATTAAAAATTACAAACATCATCACTGGAAAGATTTCCTGACTTACTCAGGAAAGGTTTTAGCCCCATGGAGCAGTGACAGGAGAGACTAAGAACAATTAATTAACTAATTAAAATGGGCCTTTTGCAGCATGCTAGGCAGCTGCACTGCAGTAAGCTATATCATCACCTCTGATGCGTAATTTTAGAAATATTATTTAAACAGTTCGAGGCTGAGTTACTCTAACTTTCAAAGAGGTCACTGCAACTGGGTAACTTCTATTGGTCTCTGGCGTAATATTTCTCAACGCTTTCCTGACAACTCTGTTTTGTTTTATTATAAAACAACAGGCTACATCTCTGGGGAGAAAAGGACCTAGCTAATTGTGTTTTCTATTTAAAAAGTAAGTTTGCCTTTGCTGTTTTCTATAATACTAAAAAAAAAAAAAAATCCTACTCATGAGTTTTAGAGCAAAGAAGACACTCCTCAGAGCCCTCTGCAGATGAGGTCATCACCCAGACAAGTGAGAACAGTAGGCCTCCAGGGAGCATTGACAGGGCCATCTTGAACTGTGGCCGCTGTTGAGAAGGGATCTCAGCCCTCTGACTCCCAGCATGCCATAAGGAGGAGCCTCTTAAAACCACACCCTTGGACACCAGCAGCTGTGGGACTTGGGAACCACCTGGCACCATCCACACCAACCTAGACTTCCCCAACTAATTTCCTTATAATGTCTGTTCTAAAGAGAAGCCAGGAATTTCAGAGAAAGGCAGTGCTTGCAGCTGACTTGGATGGCAACTTAAACAGTAGTTACAAGGACGTAACTTTTGCCATTTGCAGGACCACGGCACAGCCGCTAGCTCTGGGGTGCAGCTGAAGCAAATAGCTATTCAGGATTTTCGGTTTTAAACCCAGTGCATTCATCTAATGGGAGTTGTCTGAAAGACGGTGAAAGCACCTTCAGCAGCGCCCCAGGTCAGCCATGCTGTGGTTTCTAAGCAGGCTAAGAGCCATTACTGTCTTCTCTCCTAAACAAACAAGGATCTGACAGGCATTTGTCTGGAAAGTCGAGAAAAGGAAGCCAAGTGGCCATGTAAGCCCAACCATTTTACATTGTATGTCATCTGGTCCATGACGCCCATACAGGTCTAGCCCGGCACCAGCTCCTTCCAACCAGGGACAGTGGCAGGAAATTAACAATTGATGCAGTGCCCTCTCTCTCTCAACCTCAGTTATAGCTTCAGGAGAGCTCCTGCGACACCCATTCCCAAAGACATAAACACCTGTCAGAAGGTGTCTTTCAGGATCAGTGAGGTAACACTGCAATACCAGCAATGACCCGACAAGCAAGGAGACACATCACACTCACCACCTGAACGAAAGGAAAGCTACTCCAGATATCAGAGCATGGTGTGGCATGCCTCTAGCCCCACCCAGCTTTAGGATTCTGAGACAGGAGCATCAAGTTTGAGGCCAGCCTGGACTACATGAGACCTTCTTTCAAAAACCAAAAGAAGGAGGCTGGAGAACATATTTTTTTTTTTAAAGATTTCTTCATTTATTATGTATAGAGTGTTCTGCCTGCACACCAGAAGAGGGCACCAGACCTCATTACAGATGGTTGTAAGACACCATGTGGTTGGTGGGAATTGAACTCAGGACCTTTGAAAGAGCAGCAAGAGCTCTTAACCTCTGAAACATCTCTCCACCAGCCCCCAGAGAGACACATTTGTTGCTCTTCCAGAGGACTCTGTTCAGTTCCCAGCATCCACACAGTAGCTTACAACCTCCTATACTTGCAGTACTGGGGGATCCAATGCCCTCTTCTGGCTTCTATGGGCACCAGGCATACATGTGACACGCAGACACACATGCAGACCAAACACTCATATACACAGAATAAAAGTAAATAGTAAAAAGAGAAGAACTCCAAGTCTTGTGGTTCAGATCATCTCCTATTCATTGCTGCCCCAAACAGCATAATTGGCTAAATATGCAAACATAATAAAAGGCAGAAGACCAAATGGAAGAGTGGGTTTAGTCACGCGTGCTCAGGGCCTGAAGGATGTGAGAGCTGCACCCGAAAATGGAGTAACCAGTGAAGTCATGGAAATGAAACTTGCCAGCATCAAAAGGATAATGTGTCGCTTGGATACTGCAGAAGGATCCCATGGGTGGATATGATGGGCTTGCTGGAATAATCCTGCAAGCTAGCCAGGCAGTAAAACCCATTAGGTGAGAACTGGGATGGGGGTGGGAGATGCTAGCAGAGCTAGCCGGCTAGGGAGGCTTTCCTGGTGGATGAGGAAAATGTCTAGCAAAAGCAAGAAACTCAGATCTCTGTGGTCCTGTGAGACAGAGCAGCAAAGATGGCAAACACAGACACCAGTGCAGGATGAAAACTCAGCAGGAAAGCAAGCCCCAAAGCTGGGACAGCTGTAGGGAGTCTGCACCCACCGCACCCCAAGACCTGAATGGACCAGACATGCACATTTCAGCATACAAACACTATTATACTCAGCCTGCTAGTGTTTTTACAAGGTAACTGCATCTAAAAAAAAACCACACCAAAAAAAAAACAAAAAACAAAACAAATCCCATGAAATGCAAAAAAGCTAGACTATAAATAACCCATTGTCAAGAAATTAAGTAACAGACAGACCTCAAGCTCTAAACTAGCCCCACATGGTAGAACACTCAGATACAAACTTTAAGATAACTGTATGGATACAGTGCACTTTCATGGGTGTGGGGTATGGGGAACAGCTCAGAACCTTGTGCAGGCTCACATACATCTCTATCCCCTGCCCCCAAATTAACACTGACCATGTTAGCTGGAAAGGAGGACAATATTTAGGATTGCAGGGAATATGTAGGAATTTCATCAAGCAAAACAGAGAGGTATGGCTGATGTATGGTTTTGGCATGTGGATTCTGTGGCTCGCATTCAACAGATCTGAAGCCACTGAGGCTGTGTGTTAGCATCACAGACTGTCGAGCCTGTCTGGAAGCCACTGGGGACAATGGAGCTATGTCTTGCCAGACTGGGAGCCACAGGAGCTGTGTGGGGCCTGGGACCTGAGAATCAGGGATGAGCAGCCAGGGGTGGGCAGCTGAGCCACAGAGGTCAGTTTGGCCAAGCACCCAGGCTTATGATTCCATGGCTTTAGCACCAGTGTCCCGGGCTTTGTTTAGGAAGTGTGGGGTCACATGGCTCTGCCCTTCCAACTGCTTGCAGCTCAATCGGGTAGGATCTTGCAGGTCAAGGGAACAGGTTTAAAATTGTGCCTTGTTTTTGATCCTCAGTGAGGCCTAGCAATTCACAAATGAGAGCCGCGGAGGGGTGGAGAAAAACACCACACTCTATGTCCTCTGGTCCTCTCCTTCCACCACAAACATGCAAACCCACAACAAAGATGATGCTGCTGCCATCAAGGGGATGGGTACTGTGAGAAAAGGAACAGCCTAGAATGGAAAAAGAGAGGAGCCTGCACTGTTGTGAGTAAACTAGCTAAGGGCAGGATTCCTGCCACAGAGCAGATAAGCAACAAATTCTGAACTATCACTGGAATACAAAGGAAACAGGAAACCCTTCACTTCAGCGTTTCTTATCTTATCCATTATGAGAACAGTGTGTTTTTGTCATTGCTGTGAGAGAAGGTCTCACGTAGCCCAGACTGGTCTCAACACTCTCCAAGTAGTTGCGTGTGGCCTTGAGCTCCGGATCCTCCCAAGCATTGGTTTTACAAACGCGTACCACACCATATTTGGTTCAAGATTTTGTTGTTTATAACAAATAAACAAAACCATTCATTTATTTATTTGCTTGTTTGTTCATTATGAGTGTGAGTACATGCACACGCAGGTAGTTTGCGGTGTCAGTTTTCACCGTCCACCATGTGAGTCCAGGGCATGAATGTCAGGTTAGAAAGCTGGGCAGTTAAGTGCCCTTACTGGCTTAACCATCTCATTGACCCAGAATAGGATCTTTGGGTGACTTTTGAGCTTGCACTTTTAGCTGTATTATGCTCATAACTTTTATATCAATAACACTGTACTGCTATGGCCACCTGACCATAAGTCTTTAACAAAGTGTAATTTCTAGGCTGGGCTGAGCGGTGGTGGCGCACGCCTTTAATCCCAGCACTCGAAAGGCAGAGGCAGGTGGATCTCTGTGAGTTCGAGGCCAGCCTGGTCTACAAGAGCTAGTTCCAGGACAGGAACCAAAAGCTACAGAGAAACCTTGTCTCGAAAAATCAAAAAAATAAAAAAAAAAAATAAAAAATTCTAGGCTGGCCTTGAACTTAAGATCTGCCAGACCCAGCTCCCTGACCATTAGGATTACAGAGACCTGTCACCTGCCTGGTTTTAGAATTTAGTACTATAGCACCTAACAGTCTAGGTGTGACTGAGGTTTTGTTGGGGCAGATTTCATTGATAACAACTTATAAGTACTGTGCCTGAAATCTAATGTATCAATCTACATTGATAAGTAACAATTTTGTTTTATAACTAATTCAAGAGGTAGTCAACAAACTGAAAGGTATGGCACCAGCTTATATCTAAGTGTGATAGTCAAGGAGTGGATCCTTAGGTCAGTACAGCAGTATACGCTTGTAATCCCAACACTCGGGAGGCAGACACAGGATGACCTGCCCAGGTTTGTACCAGCTAGGGTTACATAGTCTGGCCCTGCCACAAACAAATAAGCAAACAAACAAACATTTTTACAATGAAAATGAAGGATAGTTACTATAGAAAGCAATTTATGAAGATCTCAAGCAAAACTTCTTTTTCAAAAAGGATAAATTAAACTAAAGAAAGCAAGACTTCTGGGGTGGCTGTGCAGTTATAATGCCCGCTACTCCAAATGCTGAGGCAGAAGGTCGCAAGTTTAAGGGAAGCCTGAACAACTTAGCAAAACTCTGACAAAGAAGGCTTGAAAGGGCTTGGGGTTAGAGCTCAGTGATGGAGTACTCCCGACACACCAGAGGCTTGGGTTTGCTCCCTAGGACCGAAAACTTAAAAGTAGGTCTTCCTAGGCGGGCTTGTGCACACACACGCACATGTACAACAGTAACTGTCAGTAGACGTGTTAGGTGTGGTCATTACTTCTCAGTATGTGTACATCACGCTGTGCAACTTGAATACACAATTTCTCACTGAATCTAACAGGGAATAGATTTTAGACATAACAAGATTGATTCTAAGTAGAACACTGCATATCATTAAGAATCAAAGACAAGCTAGGGGCAGTGGTGCTGCATGCCTTTAATCCCAGCACTTGAGAGACAGAGAGGCAGGTGAATCTCTGTGAGTTCAAGGCTAGCCTGGTCTACAAGAGCTAGCTCCAGGTCAGGCTCCAAAGCTACAGAGAAACCCTGTCTTGAAAAACCAAAACAAAACAAATCAGAGACAGCTGGGAACTGAAAAGCAAATCCGGCTCTTTTGTTTGGTCAAGGTTACAGCTATGTTACAAATACACATCAACAATTGGTAACACAGAGGAAGTCTGAGCAGACAGAGAGAGTACACACAGACTGTAATATTTAGCACAAATGTTCAGAAAAGTCCATATTTCCTCTTGGAAATCAGGGAGCTACAGAGGGTAAATTCATGCAACCAAGGTGTGTGTATTCCAGGAGCTCAGGACTCCTCGCCCTGGGTCATAGTCACAATACAAAGCAAATGTCAACTGCTTCCTTCTAAGTGACCCTTCATTCTATTTTAAGCGAATAAAATCACTGTCAGTGGCTAAGGGTGTGGCCAGTGCAGAACACATTCTCAAGGCCCTGGCACCAACAGAACAGTTAGAGGCGTACTAAACGTGAAAGAGTTAACAAAGAGAAATATCAACATTTCAGTCTCAACAGCCCATTCACGGTTTTCCACTTACAAAGTCCTGACGGATGTCATTGAAGTCTTTGCCATACTTCTCCAGTGCCTCTTCGAACAAGCTGGCTTCGGAGGCCGACCACTCCTCCATCTCATCTCTGCACAGGACTGGTCCTCCAAGTGGCACAAGGACACTGATGGCACTGCTCAGGTCATAGCTGTGCCTATACAGTGTATCCATGGCATGGAACTGGGGAGAAGAAAGGCGAGCATGAAATGTCAAGTGGGCACCTACACCTGCAGGCCGGCGAAAGCCAGAGCACTGAATGCAGATACGCGTAATTAACAGGATCCTTAGGAGTTCCTTTAAAAAACAAATCAAACAGCCAAACACCACCGAATAATTGTTTGAAGAGAATGCTTACTGGCAAAAGAATGCTAAGGTGTTTTAAAAATACATCCATTTGAAATGACAACAACCATGAAGATCCAAATGCTCAAAATATTCAATTAAGAACACAATCAATTTGACTTCAAGATTTCATTTACTTAAAAATACCCAAGTCACTGCAATTACTGGGGAAGACTGGTATAACCACCACTGACGAGGAAGGCATACTATGCGTGAGAGAGAAAGCATTGTATTAAAAACATCGATTCAAGTTAGAGAATAATGTACTATCAAAAAGAACAAGAGACGGAAAGAAAAATCAGAATAGTGCATCATATTTAAAGCAAAATTACATATTTGGGCCAACGAGATGGCTTAGCAGTAAAGGTGCTTGCTGCCAAGCCTGACAGCCTGAGTTCAATTCCCTCACCCACATAGTAGGAGAGAATTGACTCCACAGCACACATATACTCACACACATACATATACACACGTAAAACAAATACGTAAAAGAAATACATATTCACATTAAACACAAAACAAGATTAGAAATCCATGTTCTAATGTAATTTGGTTGAGACTTTGACCAAGAACAGATGAGCAGTGTGGGCTTCTATAGATGATAAGCAAGGGTGATTTGAGAAGGGGACAGAGGTGAGGACATATTTAGGAGGGTGTGGTGATGTACTCCCTGTCATGCACCAAGTGTTGGGCTCGAATCCGGGCGCCCTACTAGGATGTAAAACTTCGGAACTTTTGATAGTTTATCTATTGAAGAGAGTCCTTCACACGTGTGCACAGACGTTTACACAGACGTTTACAAATGCCAAGAAAACAGTCAAGTAGGATGGTCAGCCCTGCAAACACACACATGTGCACACGCACACACACATGCGCACACACATGCACGTGCACTGACACGCAGGCTGGCTGGCCAGGCTATCCTGCCTCTGTGTCCATCCCACTATACATGCAGGCTTTGGAGCACATGAATGCCAAACCTTGCATCCTTTACACCATCACAACAGGTCAATCATTTAAAACTTCACAAGTGCACAGGATGTGGTAGCGCACACCTTTAATCCCAGCACTTGGAGGCAGAGCAGGCGTCTTTGAGTTACAGTCAGTTACACAGTGAGAGCCTGTCACTCAATAAAACAAACACATTAAAAAATAATTAGCCAGGTGGTGGTGATGTAATCTCGGCATTCTGGAGAGGCAGCAGCCGGGGGAGCTCTGACTTCAAGGCCAGCCTGGTCTACAGAGCAAGTTCTAGGTCCTACCAGGGCTATGCAGAGAAATTCTGCCTCAAAAAAACCAAACAACATCAATAATTAATTAATTAATTAGTTAAGGTATATATTTACAGTTGGGCATGGTAGACATGTCTGTAATCCTAACACACTCAGGAGTGAGGCAGGAGGATTACAAATTTGAAGCCAGCCAACCAGTGAAATCCTATAACACAACAAGGATGCATTTACACTGTGAGACATTAACCAAAATGGCCAACACGAACATAGAAATTGAATTTGTTGACAAAGCCAAAGGCAGCAACTGGTACAGATCTGTTTAGTGACTGAACAGGGTTTGGCGTTAGCTTTAAAACAAATCTCTGGATTCCACAAAACGAAAAGCTGAAGAGAAAATGCCATTATCAGATTCCCTTGACAGTCACAGCTTGGCGACCGTCCGAGGTGCTCGTTTGCTGCAGGCGCTGGTGATGGACAGTGTTCTCTTGAGAGACGCTCTCTCTGCCGCACCACGGCTTCAGAACGCTGGCCCTGCTCTTGCCTCCTGCTCACACCCGGTCAAGTTTCACAAGCAATGAATCCGATTCTCTAGCTAGCCTCACCCACTAGACCCTGTGATTTAGCTGTTTCTTTTATCTCCAAATCTGAGTACTCTTTCTGACCATCTCATTATACAAACAGAGAGATCAATAGTACCTAGGGAGTCTTTCAACTAAGGATAGAGCCATAAACTGTTACTTTAATGTCCTAAATTGACAACTGGTAATAAAATTGAAAAAAAAAAAACCTGAAAGACTAGGTAGTGTTCAAAAGCCAATCCCACCACTTGGGATGTGAAGGCAGGAGGATAAGGAGGTCAGTGTTATCCCTGAATATAATAAGTCTGTCTCAAAAAAACAAAAACAACAAAGCCAATAATTATACAAGGGCTCGAGTAAAGCTCAGAACCAGACTTGCTTGAGGTCCCAGGTATGATCCTCAACACCCCCTCTAAAACCTTATGCAAATTCACTGTGATGATGTAATTCCTCAAAAGGAAAAAGCTAGTAGGAAGAAACCACATGATAAACCACAGCACAAGCCATGTGCAAGGATGTCCCCTGTCTCCAGCCACTGAGGAGGCTCAGACTGCAGGACAGCTTCCAGGCCACCACCAGCTTCAGCCAGCATTAAAACCATGAGACTCATCTCAAATAAGTGAACTGCACCTTGGCGGAGAGGGCAGTGCAGTTGGTAGGAGCTCGCTGAACAAGGCACCGCTGAACTTGAGGGGACAATTTCACAATGGAAACCAGAGGGTCCTATCTCTCATAAGGCCCTTTAACCTCATCTTTCTAAGACGCTCAGATGTTGCTTTTTGTGTGGTCTAACTGTACTCTTTAAAAGCTTTAAGTAAAAGAACATAGTTGCTATACCCAAAGAAAACAACATTCAAAGGTGTGCGGTGGTGGCACACACCTTTAATTCCACCACTCGGGAGGCAGAGGCAGGCAGATCTCTGCGAGTTCGAGGTCAACCTGTCTACAGAGCAAGTTCCAGGACAGCTAGGGGCTACACAGAGAATCCTTGTCTCTCTAAAATTTTAAACAAAAAATAAACAAACAAAAAAAAAGGAAGAAAATTTAAGAGACCATACAAATTGAGTGGTGTGCACTCCAGAATACGGCCTGGGAGGACACAAAGGACACTCCGGGGACCCTACACTATATCCACACCTAGTAGTGCTTTTACACTGACGTATGCAACCATGAAGTTCACTCCGTGCATGAGATATAGTGTACATATATCTCAACTTAAAATTTGAAAACTAAGCATAAAACAACCCAAGTCCCCCTCAGATAAATGCTTCGCAAAGACCACATCTTTTCAATAAATACAAACACACGTTGCAAGATCCATTCAAATCTAAATTTTGAAAATCACAACCAAGCACAAGCTGTTCCCTCTGCCAAAAAGCAAAGGTGTTGTCACATTTCATCCCATTCACAACAGATGGCAGTGACAAACAGAAGTATTTTAGGAGGAAGACTGACAAGGAAGTCTCGGTGGAGAGGTTTTCATCTTTTGTTGGTTATATAGAACCACGCTGTGGCAAACTGGTTTGTTGGTCAGCAAACATTTCACCTTCTGCCCTGGACCTCCCTCTGGAGGCTACTCTGCCCCACACAGATATCGGGCTTTTGGAACATGATTTGCCTGGCCAGTAGCATGTTAAGATATAGGACATAGCTGGGCAGTGGTGGCACACACCTTTTATCCCAGCACTTGCGAGGCAGAAGGAGGGTGGATCTCTGAGTTCAACGCTAGCCTGGTCTGCAAAGTGAGTTCCAGGACAACCAGGGCTACACAGAGAAACCCTGTCTCAAAAAAAAAAAAAAAAAAACAAAAAAAAAAACCAAACCAGAACAAAAACAGAAGGGGAGGTATATGAGACAACCAATCTTTGGTGTGTGTTTATGCGTTTGGCCTTGATCTCTTGTACTTCTGCCTTGTGTTCACGGAGGCTATGAGGCTAGGAGATGCAGGAGAGCGGACCTGGCCCAGCGCGTAGCTTGGCTGAGTCTAGGTCACCGGAATCCAGACGATCTGCAGTGAGTGGCTGAGATGAGGCATGCACTGGATAAGCCTCTGCATTCTGGGGCAGTGTGTGAGCAACGCCATTTGAGAACCCACATTCGTGGAGGTGCTCCAATTTCTGCAGGCGGTCACCTTCGCAGTTGGTCTAGATGGAGCTGTTTCAGCTCAAGATTGATGGGTGACGCAGGGCGTAAGGGCCCTGCTCTGAAACAGCGCTTCAGTGCGCCCCATCAGTTGGCTGCGACTTCCATTCAGACTGCAGGGAGGACCACCTCTGCTAGTTTTCCAATCCCGCCTGCTTCCCCTGCACTACAGCAGTGTGTGGCCTGAAGCTTACTAGGTCTGCTTTCCAGGGAATGCACAATCCCATGTGCCCCCACTGCACAAACTACCTTACACGCAATCCCATGTGCCCCCACTGCACAACACTACCTTACACGCAATCCCATGTGCCCCCACTGCACAACACTACCTTACACGCAATCCCATGTGCCCCCACTGCACAACACTACCTTACACGCAATCCCATGTGCCCCCACTGCACAACACTACCTTACACGCAATCCCATGTGCCCCCACTGCACAACACTACCTTACACGCACATGTTTAGCACTAATTACTCATTTGCTCAGGCACAATTTCATAAAAACCTTACATTTTTAAAGCCAGCACAAATTACAGCATTCAAGATATTAAGTCAGTTCAAAAACGTACAGAACTCAAGCTTTCTCTCCAAGCAGAAGGTGAATATAAACTCTGAGGAATAAATCTGAAACTGTGATCCAAGCAGAAGTTTTTATATATAAAAACTGTACCATCCACTTGCAATTTTTGTTTTGGTAGGAACAAAATAGAGAGAAGGTTATATTTCCTTTTTTTAAAAAAAAATAGGGAAAGGATTTACTTTTTAATTGAAAATATTCTTTTCTCATACAATATATCCTAATTTCAAGCCTCAGAAGAAATTACAGTTGGGCATGGTGGTGCAGACGGATAATCCGAGCACTTGGGAGAAGGAGGCAGGAAGATCAAGAGGTCAAGGCTAGACTCTATATACTGAGCTTCAGGCTAGCCTAGGCTAAATGAAAAGGCCTCACACTATACTCCCATATCCCTCTGTTGTACAGGACTGAGCTCTGAGCCCAACTGCTGCCACCATCCTGAGTTCAGCCGTCCCCATGTGCAGACATTCGTCACAGCTAGACTTGCTGACAACTGATGCTCCTTCTGAGTACAGAAGGGGGGGTGGGGAGGAGAGTGGGACCTGAACCCAATTATCTAGTTGCACCTCCCAGCTAGCTGTATGCAATTTTACCCTAATTGTACCTGGTCTTAAGGAGATGCAAAATATATAGACTGGGAAAATATGGGTGCTGCTGGTGGGAATATCTACCATCTATGCAGCCCTGGGGAAGCCAGCATCCATGTTGGAAGCAGACCTTCCAGTGTGGTTGCTACAGGGTCACCACACTCTGCAAGTAACCCTAATAAACTTACTGGTTCTCTAGGGTGAACTCTGGTGGACTCAAACTATAGCTTGGCATTGGGGGCCTGGTGTAGGAGGTTCTTCTGTCTATGTGTTGCTTTCATTGGTTGAATAGAGAAACTGCCTTGGCCTTTTGATAGGGCAGCACTTAGGTAGGCAGAGTAGACAGAACTCAATGCTGGGAAGAAAAACAGAGTCAGGCAGATGGCATGGGTCTCCTGCCTGAGATGGACACTGGTTAGAATCTTGCCCATAAGCCACAGTCAGGTGGCAATACACAGATTAGTGGAAATGGGTTAAATTAACATGTAAGAATTGGCCAATAAGAAGTTAGAGCTAATGGGCCAGGCAGTGATTTAAATAAATAGTTCTGTGTGATTATTTCGGGTGTAACTAGCAGGGCAACTGGGATGACAAGCAGCCCGCTCGCTCCCTACTACAGGGGCCTTATGAGGTAGGGGTCAGGTGGTGCCTTGCTACCCCCCAAAATATAGAATTTGAAACATATTAGAATAACTGGGAATATACACATTTCCTCTGTAATTCTGCAAAGAATTAATTTACATTTTAAATTTTATTTCATCAGAAATAAACTAATACTTCAAATTAAAAGGTATAAAATTAGGAAATAATTAGAAGCATATAATAAGGAAAATGCTATAAATCAAAATATTCTAGTTAAAGTCATGCTGGTAGAGAAACACTTATAATCTAAAACATATAAAGGAAATACAAATAAGAATATGCTAAACAAAGAAAACCAGCCTACAATTCACAATCCCAGAGAACCTAGACAACAATGAGGACCCTAAGAGAGACATACATGGATCTAATCTACATGGGAAGTAGAAAAAGACAAGATCTCCTGAGTAAATTGGGAGCATGGGGACCATGGGAGAGGGTAAAGGGGGAGGGGAAAGTAAGGGAGGAGAGTGGAGAAAAATATATAGCTCAATAAAAACAATAAAAAATGAGATAACAAGTCATGAGCCACGTGGCAAAGCATAAATAGAAATACGGGCTAATTTAAGTTTAAGAGTTAGGTAGTAACAAGCCTGAGCTGTCGACTGCATATTTATAATTATATTTAGCCTCTGAGTTGGTTATTTGGGGCCCAGTGGTCAGGACAGGAAACGTCTGTTTACACCTTTATGGCTTCTTAGTGTCCATGGAGTGAAGATGAAAGATTCTAGAAGAAGATCCCTGGACACCTGGAAACTCCCCTCCATATTCAAGTTTGCTCAGCTCAGGCATCTCAGGTACAATCCCCCCACACCATGAAAAGTGTTCTGGTTTCATATTTGTTAGTATAATCAAATATCCTGACAAAAGAAAAAAAGAATTGGCTAAAAACATTCTTTAGGAAAATACCAGGCCTGAGCCAAGCAAAGGCGCACACCTTTAATCCCAGTACTGGAGAGTCAGAGGTAGGTGGATCTCTGTGAGTTCAAGGCCAGCCTGGTCTAAGAGAGCTAGTTCTAGGACAGGCTCCAAAGCTACAGAGAAACCCTGTCATGAAAAACCAAAAAGAAAATACCAGGCCTAGCTGTGGCAGAAGAACTCTAAGTTCAAGGCCAGCCAAAGCTACACAGCAAGACCGACTCTCTCTCTCTCTCTCTCTCTCTCTCTCTCTCTCTCTCTCTCAAAAAAAAATCAATCAGGAAAAGAAGTATCAAAGTAAATCTAAAAGTAGAAAATAAAGAGGAAAATTAAATAGAAAACATACAATAAAATCTCATTTAAATGAACAAAAAGGAATATGGCAAAGCTCCTCTGGGATAATACTCTTGTACACTGTAAAGATTTGTCACTCATATTAGTTTAATAAACCACTGATTGGCCAGTATCCAGGCAGGAAATATAGGCGGGGCAGCCAAACTAGGAGAATTATGGGAAGAGGAAAGGCAGAGATGTAGTTACAGTCAGATACAGAGGAAGCAAAATGAGAATGCCTCACTGAGAAAAGGTACTAAGCCACATGGTTAAACATAGACAAGAATTATGGGTTAATTTAAGTTGGAAGAGCTAGTTGCTAATAGGCTAAACAGTTTACAATTAATATAAGGCTGTGTGTGTTTCTTTGGGACTGAATGGATGCAGAACTGGATGTGACAGAAACTTCCATCTATAAATGGCACCCAAACATTTCGCAAGAATTGCCACATAAAGCCTGAGAAAGCTTTAAAACATGGGATTCGAGACTGACAAGAACAGAGTTAAGCACAGCTTCTTGGCAACTGTCTTTTCTCCAGGAGGATCTGTTACTGGCAGCAAGCAGAGGCACAGCTCCTTTAAGAGAGGCTTCCTGACTCAGCGTTAGTGGCAAAAACCTTACAGCTCTTTTAAGAAGCTCTGCCACCAAACACTTAAATGGTATTTATGTGTAGACATTGGCAAGCTTCTTGGTGGTGGCATGGACCTTAAAACTCCACAGAGTTGTGGCAATAAACATGGCTACTGCCAGTACCTCCACCATTAAGCTATACTCTCAGAAAGCTAAGGAATGGAGCAGAGCCATCTGCCAAAGCCCGCAGTTTCAATCCTAGCTATGCAGCTTAGCAGATTAAAGACTCATGTGGTCAGAAGAAAGATAAGCAGTAAAGACAGATTCAGATTTTAAAAAAAAAAATCTCTAAATGGTTTACAGTGTGTTTAAAAATATGCATAGGCTTAGAAGAGAAAAGATTAAAAAAAAAAGTCCTTTAAAAAAAAGAAATAGAGTAGCTGGGCGTGGTGACAAACAGCTTTAATGCCAGCACTTAGGAGGCAGAGGCAGGTGGATCTCTGAGTTCAAGGCCAAGCTGCTCTAGAGTGAGTTCCAGGACAATAAAAAGATACAGAGAGAAACCCTATCTCAAAAAACCAAAAATTTAAAAATAAAAATAAATAAACTTTTTGAAAAAAGGCCACATAAATATGGAAAATACAGAGAGAGTCTGAATATTATATATTATTATGTTATCTTTGAATTGTTTGACTGCTAAGGATGGAGAAACAGCTGCTAAATGATATTTGATTATAAATGCTGCTGGATTAATCCAACCTATATATTTTGAAAATGCCTTGACTTCAAAATTTAAGTCAAGGGCTGGAGAGATGACTCAGTGGTTAAGAGCACTGCCTGCTGTTCCAAAGCTCCCAAGTTCAATTCCCAGCAACCACATGGTGGCTCATAACCATCTGTAATGAGATCTGGTGCCCTCTTCTGGCCAGCAGACATACATGCAGGCAAAGTACTGAGAATAATGTATACATGATAAATAAATAAGTCTTTAAAAAAATTTAAGTCAAAAGATATGCTACTTTGGAAGTTTTGCTTTTGTTTCCACAGCAAATGAGAGGCTGTAGATTCATTCTAGGTTAAGGAAAATAAAGTTGGATTGAGGAAGATCCCCTGAAAAATCTCTAATGGGAACAGATGGCCCAGATGATCCAACATTTCAGAGCACCTCTGTTGCTGAATTCTACATCCAGAACAGCTTCAAGACTGCTGGCTGAGATGATCCAACCTCAAAGAATATTCCAGTCAGGACTTGACCATAATCGTAAATTTTCTTTGGTTCCCATAAAATTATCAATGCCTCCAATCAGCAGGAAATAGCCTAGAAAACTACATATACATTCCCAAAAAATGGATTAAGAATGTTTGTCTTTGTTTACAATGTTAGTTACAAGTTGTTATAAATAATGGTCAGGAAAAAAAAGCTGAACAAAGGAGATTAGATTCAGAGTTCTTATTTTGAAAAGAAAAAAGGGGAAATGCTGTGGGATAATGCTCTTGTACCCTGTAAGGATCTGTCACTTGTATTAATTTAATAAAACATTGATTGGCCAGTGGCCAGGAAGGAAGTATAGGCAGGACAACCAGACTAAGAGAATTATGGGAAGAGGAAAGGCAAAATGCAGTCACCAGTCAGAAGCAGAGGAAACAAAATGAGAATGCCTTACTGAGAAAAGGGACCAAGCAACATGGCTAAACATAGACAAGAATTATGGGTTAATTTAAGTTGTAAGAGCTAGTTAATAATAAGCCTGAGCCAATAGGCCAAACAGTTTATACTTAATATAAGCCTCTGTGTGTTTCTTTGGAACTGAAAGGATGCGGGACTGAGTATGATAGGAACTTCTGTCTACACAAAGCTATCATGGAAAACAAAAAAACTCTCTTTGTGTGTGTGATATTTCTTTTCTTGACAGAAAGACTAAGCAACAGAATAGTACTAAAGGGTACCACACAAATGACAAAGTCTATTAGCTAGATTTAGGGCCCGAAAATGGTTGTTTCTTCTTCTTTAATGGACATTACTGGGACAAGTGGTCTACAGGAATAAAGACCCTTCATTAAACTATTGTCACAGTGCCATATTATACTATGTTAGTGCAGGAGAAAATTATTATTTAGGCACAAATACTTAGTAATAAAGAAATATCCATTCTGAAATTCAAGCTGTCTAGAAATAATACATGTATAGTTAAAAATTGACAGGTGGCCATTTGAGTAACTTGTGGGTAGTTAAACTTGATAGGTGGCTTGTGTTTGGCCTGAGTACCTGCAGTTGGCCCCACCAGACTAGACCAAATCAGAATGGAGCACCCTCTGCTAAAGTCGACTGATTAAATTCAATAAGAGTCTCATAACCACAAATGTTAGGGTTATTAAGAAAAAAAAATAAAATGTTGTCCAACGCTAGAAATGTAAATAAAGCCAGTTAGATTCTTACATCTGTTGTTCAAGTTTGTCTCTTGACCATAGAGAGAGAGGTGACGGAGCAGCCAAGGTACAAAGGTAATAGCTATGGAACTGACCTGACAGGAACAAAAGCCTTTGTATTATACTCCAAAATACAAAGTCATAGTTCTATTAAGATATTATAAGCATAAACTGTTATCAACTCTTATCTGTACATTCAAAACTTCTTAATAAAAAGTCTAGAGTACTTAAATTTCTCAACTATATTCCCTAAATACAGCAATCTTCTGAAGTTTCCTATATTGGTGTTTAACTCAAAAAGAGAAGTAAAGTCCTGGCTGAAGAGGCCCAGTGGGTAGGATGTTGATGTTTCACTGAATTCGTACAAAGCCCTGGGCCCAATCACCAGTACCAAATAACACCAGTTGCAGAGATGTAAACCCTAATCCCAGCACCCAGGCTGTATGGTCAGGATAATCAGAAATCAAGACATGGGAAGTTCAAGGCTGGACTAGGGTACTTACAACCTTTCTAAAATAAATAAATAAATAAGAGGGGGGAGAAGGAGGGAGGGAGGGGAAGAGAGGAGAGAAGAGGAGAGGAGAGAGGAGGGGGAGGGGAGGAGAGAAGAGAAAGAAGGAAGGAAGGGAGGGAGGAAGGAAGGAAGGAAGCAAGCAAGCAAGCAGTATTTGGGGGTGTAGTGAGGGGAGCGGGCCTGCTTTTCGTCTGCCCGGCTCCCGCACGGCTAGCTTAGCCCCAGAAATAACAACACACAAACTGTATTCATTTGAACACTGACTGGCCCATTAGTTTCATCCTCTTCTTGGCTAATTCTCACATCTTGATTAACCCATTTCTAATAATGTGTGTAGCACCACGAGGTGTAACTTACCGGGAAAGATTCAGCATGTCTGACCTGGCTCCATGACGTCTGACCTCACTTCCCTTCTTCCCAGCAGTCTGTTCTGTCTACTCCACCTACCTAATTTTCTGTCCTATCAAAGGGCCAAGGAAGGCAGTTTCTTTATTAATCAATGAAAGTAACACATAGACAGATGACCCTCCTCCATCATGGGGGCAGCAACAGGGTTCAGTGTGTAAAGGCATTTGCCAACAAGCCTGACAATCTGAATTAACTTCCCAAGTTGTCATCTGACACACATGTGCACAAGTGCACATGCATTTGCTAAAACACCAGAGTCAAGGAGATGGCTCAGAGGAAGTGCCAGCACTTGTTGTGCAAGTACCTGAACTTTTAACGAGTCAGGTACAGATGGCTTTGCACACACTTGCAATCCCAGCACTGAGGTAAATGGACAGGAAAATTGCTAGGCCTGGCCAGTTGCCAACCCAGATTCAGAAGGAGACTCTGTCTCAAGGGAATAAGGTGGACAGCAATAGGGTAGGATAGTTGATGTTCTCCTCTGGTGTCCGCATGTGTGTACAGACACACACACACCAAAATAATGTTCCTGGACAGCACTTAGGGAGTTCAGGTGTGTGAGTGCAGGCCCAGCCTGCTCCATAGAGGGAGTTCCAGGGCAGCCTGGGCTACAGGGAGAAACCCTGCCATGAAAAACTAAAAAGATCTACTAACTTGGTGAAACAAAGGAGCAGGCCTGTCTCATCTGAAAATGGAAACTACCAGAGACAGTTCCAGATTCTAATGAGCTCATGAGCTAACAGGCACGGTGCTCGGTGCCAGTCACCAGTGAAGAGGGGCAGGCACAGCCACTGGCCGACGGATAGTTTACGTGAGAAGTGACTGTTCAATAGAAGGGAGGGAGAGAAGGAGAGAGAGACAGAGAATCACAAACAAAGGCCCAGGACAAGCCTTTAACCCCGGCACTTGGAAGCAAGAGGCAGGTGGACCACTGTGAGTTCCAGGCCAGCCAGAACTGCACAGCGAGATTCAATCAAAAAGAAACAACAATAACAGCCAAAAAAAAAAAAAAATCAAAGCCAGGAAACTGTCAGGAGTCCTGAGGACACCAGGAGTCTGGAGAGAGGAAGGTATACTGGGGACTTGTATGTTGTCATAGATACGATTAAATGATACTATGGACTCACAGGATGGGAGCCGGGAAGGAGGTGCACTTTTAGATCAGCTGCGTTTCAGGCAGCAGCGCTGCCCCTGTATCTGAATCCATCTCTCACTAACCAGCACAGCCAGCCTTCCTCCGTCCAGACCTGCCACCAGAAAGCCTTGTCTAGTCCTACCCGCACCAACCCGAAGGGACAAGTCCTTGTGCAGTTCATTTACCATCCTGGGGCCTGGATTTTCAATGCAACTACTCAAAAATTCACCCAATTACTTAGTTTCCAGAGTCCAGGCAGGAAAGTAAAGCCAGAGCACTGCTTCTCCAGGAGCGAGACAGCAGGTCACTAACAGCGCTGACGACGCTCTGCAGACCAAGGAGTGGCCTTGTGGCCACCACCACAAACTCAGGGAGGAGTAGGCTGGTACTGTGCCAGTTCCAGTCACAAAAGCCCAGTGATGTTTCAGTGCAGGTCAGATTGTATACATGTCACACATAACACTGGCGCCATGGCTGCATGGCCTGGTGACTTCACAGCTATCTTTCTTTGTGTGAGGCCTCCATAATGTTCCCACAACAGTAAGGCATGGTTTGACTATAATACTGACCATTCCTCAAGCGAGGGGCTGTGGGGGAGAGGGGACCAGCTGTGTCAGTATTTCTAATTGATGCTTTCCCCCTGCATATTATATAAAATACTATCTATTTTATGAAGCAAGAGGCATGTATGAAACCTCCATGAGTTCAGTGTATTTTGGTTTGTTTTAGATTTGTTTTGTTTTGTTTAGTTTTGGTCTGGTCTTGGTTTTTCAAGACAAGGTTTCTCTGGTTAGCCCTGGCTGTCCTGGAACTCTCTCTGTGCACCAGGCTGGCCGTGAACTCAGAGATTCGCCTGCCTCTGTTCTGTGAATGTTGGAATTAAAGCCAGGCATTGCCACCACCAGGCTGTGGGTTTTTTGTTTTGTTTTGTTTTTGAGTTTTGAGACTGTTTCATAACTGACTTTGAACTCTTGATCTGCCCGCCTCGGCCTCCCAAGAGCTGGAACCGCAGGCAGGGTTACACCAGCATGCCCAGGTAGCAATAGAAATCTTGGGTTGGCAACACTTGAAACTTGCAGTTTAGCTTCCTCAAAATGAGGAAGTCAGACCCAGGCATGTACAATACCTGCCCCAAAAATATTACTGGTGATTGACAAGAGGTCTAGGATCCCTGGATGAACAAATGGTCCAGGAATGCTAAAAGCCTTCTGGAGGTCATCCCCACATAAAATTTCCAAGGGAAATCGACAGATACTCTGAACCTTTCACACATCCCTTCTGGCAAGCAATCCCCACACTCTGAATCCATAGTTGAAGCACCAGTTTTAACCCGGCCCACTCACTTTGTACATAAATCCCCAGGACCGTAAGATTCCAAGTGAGCCTGAAGCTACAGCAGTTTAAACAGGAGGCCTGTCTGTCTCTCCACTCCCGTCTATCTCTCTGCATGTCATTCTGTCTGTCTCTCTCACGCACACCCCTACATGTTCAAGCATATCTAACCCAAGAAGACCCAGCCCAGGCGTTCTAATGAAGCAGAGGCAGAAGGTGGATAGAAAGGGAACCTGCTGGAACAGGAGAGGACTTGGTAGAGACAAGAATGGATAGGATTCAACCTGACAGCCCACAACTGCCTGGGCCTCCAATTCCACTTCTGTTTAAAAACAGAAAAATTATTACAGTGATGAGCTGGTGTGTATGTGACAGCGCACGCCTTCGAGCCCAGCACGTCAGAGGCAGGGGCAAGTGAATCTCTGTGAGTTCGAGGCCTGTTTGGTCTACAGACTGAGTTCAAGCCAGCCAGGGCCACATTACAAGACTCTGTCTCTAAACAAATAAATTTACTTATCCTAAATTATTTATTCCTGCAATCTTGGTTTGTGATATAAAGGTGATTTCCAAACAACTAACAAAAGTAAACAAAACAAAGGGATGGAAACACTGGGAAGTCGGAGGGCATCTTCTTAAAGGGAACATAGTAGGCAAGCATTAAACCTGTTATACAGTGGCAAACACCTGGAATTCCAGCACATGAGGGTGGAGGCAGGAGGACAGGAGGTCATCTGCCTTACGTCACACAAGTATCACGGCATACACACCCACACATCACACACACAATAAGTACAAGTAGGTCTTCTGTAAATACACAGATGTGTACAATAAGGGTCTTTAAAGGGAGCCTTTTTATAAACAGTCCTCAGCCAGGCATGGTGGCATCACCTAACATCTTGATGACTCTGAAGGCTGAGGCAGGATGGCTGTCTTGAGCCCAAGAATTTCAAGTTGCCCTGAGCAACACAGCAAGACTGCAGCTCAAAGGAGAAAACGTACATATACTGCTGTGATATTATATAACATATATATATATAATGAAGAGCCTTCACTGAACTCTATACCCTCTTCCTGGACAAATCCCCTTGAGGCCACCAGCAATGGGACACAGATTCACTGTGACTTCACAAGATCACTCATGTGACACCACTGGTCACCCTGCAGACCACCACCTGGCAAATCAGCCCCAATCACCAACTGCCACACAGCTCAGTCCTGGTCAGGGATTGACTTTCTCACTCTGGATCCTCGGTCAAGGCAGAGAGAACCTGCGAGAGCCATAGGAGCAGATATCTAGTTTTATAAGCACGCTTTCCTAAGAATGGCATTAAACAACAAAGGACTGACTACAGATAACGCTCCAGCTATACAAAGCAAGAACATGCAATGGGGGGGGGGGCATCCCAGGCTTTTAAAATATTAATAGAAAACATTTGTTCTCAGCAATAGCAGACATGCCCAGCACATGTGAGGCTCAGTTCAATCCCATCAGCACCAACCATATCATCACTGAAGAAGGCAGACGGGAAAGCATGGCTTATGCTCCACAGATCAGGGAAACCCAGGGGGAGACTGGAGGAAAAAGCTGTACACCAGATAAACCCAAATCTGTTACAAACAACATCCAGGAGATTTGGCTTATCAGTCAGTGCTTACTACGTGGAGCTATTCAACACCAAACAAAGCAACAAAATAAACTATGTGGAAACACTGAGATGATCCGGGGGTAAAGGTGCTTGCTGCTAAGCCTGATGACTCTGAATTCCACAGAGATGGAGGGAATACCAGAAAGCTGTCAATGTCAAGCTGTCCTCTGACCATGATGTACACACACACACACACACAAAATGCAGATCACACTGACTGCATTTGGGGTTATGAATTTCCATCTTGGTGTGCAGAACGATTTTGCAATACACGGCTACACTCTAAAGGAGCAGTTCCCTGGGAAGCAGCGCTCCAATCAATCCCAGCTGTAGCAGAGAATAATTGTATATGAGTTGGCAAAAGATGTTGGGGAATTTAAAATATGAAATTATGAGAAACAGCAGAAGAAAAGTGTTTATAAGTGTAATAGAACATGAATAATATGAGCCAGGTGCAGAGGCTGAGGCAAAAGGTTCTCCTGAGCCCTGAGTTCAAGGCATTCTTAAACCTGAGCAACGAAGTATGAGCACAAGAGGATCCAGGTTTGACTCCCAGCACTCACGTGAGGTGCACACCTTTCTTTAATGCCAGTTCTAGAGGATCTGACACCCTCTTCTGGTCAAAATGGGCACTGCACAAACATGGCACATAGAAATACATGCAGGCAAAACACCCATACACATAAAACATTTTTAAAAACTCTTTTTTTTAAAAAAAAAAAACAATTTTGGAGGTACATGGTATCTGTACTCTGTTTCTATGGTAAAAGAGTCTTCAAGTTGTAAACAACCAAAATACAAACTTATTTTGGAAGAAAGATTGGGCATTGATAGGAAAAAAAACCAAAACTTTCTTTAAACATCACTCTAGCCTGGCATCAAGTTACATGCCAGTTCCCAGTAGTGATGGGCCAAAATGGGAGGACAGAGTTCAGTGCCGGCCGAAGCTGCAGAGCATCCCCATGTCAAACAGGCAGAGTAACGCCAAGTGAGAGGCTTAGTTACACTTAGTCAAAGTCGTCCTCTGACCTCTCCACCCAAACCCACGACATATGCATATGTTACATGTGCCACACACTCACGACACAATAAAACATTAAACAACATAAAAGAACAATAAAACCCACAACAAACCAGTAATCCCAGCAGAGGCAGAAGTGGGAGGATCAGAGTTTGAAGGTCATTCTCATCGACACAGCCTTGGCTACGTGAGGCCTTGTCTCAAAAAATTATATATATATATATATATATATATATTTTTTTGAGATGATTGTGTGTGTTTGAAATGCTTGAATACAAGCAAAATAAAATATGTATGACAATGTCATAATAAAACCCATTATTTGTGCACTAAAAATTATTAAAAATTCACCTCAAAACCAACACATAGTTACCACAGCAATAGTCTCAATAGTGATAGCAACAGTGATCCCTTATGTATAAAAAGGAATAAAATATAGCCAAGTAAATGAACAGAGAAAAGCACACGCGAGAAGCAGCAGCATATCAGAATGGTGAGATCCATCTCTGGACAGCTTTCCATACAACTTTCCCCCACTCTATTCCTTAGCGCTTCTTCCTGGTCCCAGCTCACAAACAAGAGGTGACTCAGAAGCCCAGCTAATCAACCAGCCTGAATCAGCTTAGTAGTGCGGGGCCAACTGTCAGAGAGCTCTGAGAACCCAGCATCCGTCGCATGGCTTATAATTACGCGAGCAGCAAAAGAATAACATCTTACCAAGGTGATGTCTCGGGACGCCGCAGCCGCACTCATATGCAAGCTGGGCTGCCTCACGGAGCTGCTGCAATCCAGGGCGCGGGCAAACGTCCCAACAGCACTGAGGAACCGAACACAGAGAACAGTAAGTTACTTCTTCAATAAAAGGTGACCATACTTATTTATCTTGTGGCATGATAGTTTGCCTGCACGCAGGTAAGAGCACCAAGCGCATGTCCACTGCTGGAGGAGACCAGAGGGGGATGCTAGATCTCTCGGAACTGAGCTGCCATGAGGGTACTGGGAACTGGTGTTCTCTGCAGGAGCAGCAAGTGCTCTTAACCACTGAGCCATCTCTCCAGCCCCTCTGTCCTAGTGTGTGTTCTAGGGCTGGGAAAAACACCACCAACAAAAGCAGCTTGGAGAAGGAAGGGTTTATCTCACATGTCCCAGACCACAGTCCATCGCTGAGGGAAGTCAAGGCAAGACACTGGAAGCGGGGACTGAACCCGAGGCCATGAAGGTGCTGCTTACTGGCATGCTCTCCATGGCTTGCTCAGCTTATCTTTTCTTATGTTTGGGGTGACCCTGCTCACAGTGGGCTGTGCCTTCCCATATCAATCATTAATCAAGAAAACGCCACTTAGACTTATATACAAGCTAATCTAAGAGGGACATTTTCTCAGCTGAGGTTCCCCCTTCTCAAATGACCCCAAATTGTAGCAAGCTGCCAAAAAACTAACAAGCACTCCTGCCTGTTCCTTTTTGTTTGTTTTATAATTTATGTGTAAGTAGGGTGTGTGTGTGAGTAGAAGTGTGTGTGTAAGTAAGGTGTGTGAGTGTGTGTGTATTTTGAGGAGGATGCAAAGCCTTATATATGTGTGTATATGCATGTGTACACATGCAGAAGGCAGAAGGCAGCTCCAGTGGTAGTGGTAGGAGCTGACACAGTCATTCACATTAGAACCGAAGGGCTTACAAGTGGGAGGGCGAGCTAGGGCACTCTCCAGCACTGGGCTTACAAGCACATGCCTGTCTTTCTACCCTGGTCCTGGAGTTGAATCCAGGCCTTCCTGTATTGGCAGCATGGGCTTTTATTGCCTGGCTACCTCCCTCAATCCTGCTTTTGTTTTAACTAGAAACAGTAACTAAAGTAAAGACCATGGAGGAGGGCTAGATTTGGGGGTGATAAATAAAAAACTGTAAAGAAAGGAAAAACATATTTGGTAATTTTCTCTTTTAAGATATAATAAAAACTGAGTAATACTGAAAAGTAAAATTTTCAAAAATTTGAAACTCCACATGACACAAGGAAAAATTCCATGCTATGAAACTTTGTCTCGTGTATAAAATCATTTAAGATTTGGTTCAAGGAGCTAAAGAGGTGGCTCAGGGATTAAGAGCGTGGCTGCTCTTCCAGAGGACCCTGGTTCATTTCCCAGCACCCAAATGGCAGTTTGTAACTGGCTGTAACTCTAGTTTCAGGGATCCGACACTTTCACACGGACATACATGCAGGCAAAAACATGAATGCACATGAAATAAAAATAAATAATTTTTTAAGAAAAAAATTTTGTTCAATTGCTCAAAGGGTGGTGTAGTGGTGCACGCCTTTAATCCCAGCACTCGGGAGGCTGAGGTAGGAGGATCTCTATGAGTTGGAAGTCAGCCTAGTCTACAAAGTGAGTTCTAGGTCAGTCAAGGCTACACTGTGAGACCCTATCTCAAAACAAAATAACAACAAAAAGATATTGCAAATAGGGGAGCTGTAAAGATGGCTGAGTGGTCAAGAGCACTGACTGTTCTTGCAGAGGACCTGGGTCCAGTTCCCAGCACTTACATGGCAGTTCACAAATGCCTATAATTCCACCTCCAGGGGATCTGATATTCTCACACAGATATACATGCAGGCAAAATATCAATTTACACAAAATAAAATAAAGTAAAAATAATAAATCTTTAAAAAGATATTATATAAAATTACTTTAAGGCTCTGTAAGATACATACAAAACATAAAGGAATTTCCTGTTTAGTCTTGGGACACATCCCCATGACAACTCATCACATAGACAAAGATGCCAAATCCCAAAAGGAACGCAGAGCAGGACTCTGAGAAGCTCTGGTTCCAAGAATCAGCATATGCAGGTAATTATCATTCAAGCAAGGAAAAAAACAAACCTGTGTGGCCACAGAGAAGGAAAGAGAAGATGGAGTCTAAAATGCCAGGGGACAGACACATCATTTGGTATTCATATGTGCTCAAAAACAGGAGAAGGAAATCCGCTGAGCGTCTGACTACCACTGCGAAGCGAGTTCTAAATACCAAGTGTAAAATCCCAGTAACGTTTTTCACATGAATGCTATAGCAGAAACCCCTTCCTGTCTCCACAGAATAATCCATTTTCACTATACCATTTTTAAAAAGCAACTTCCACAGCAATGGTTTCTGTTTGTAATGGTCTAGAGTGTTTTGGTATGAAAGGAACCTTAACCCCAGGAGGAACAGGATACACAGACTGCCTGCTTTGCTGGACAGTTAGCCGGGGAAGATTTCGTCATATCATTTTACTTAAAATCTAATATATACGAAAAGGCAAATGCTACCACACTATACAGATGGTTTTTTTGTTTTTTTTTAAAAAGGATTTTTAAAAATTTATTTATTATGTATACAATATTCTGTCTGTATGTATGCCTGTAGGTCAAAAGAGGGCACCAGACCTCATTACAGATGGTTGTGAGCCATCATATGGTTGCCGGGAACTGAACTCAGAACCTTTGGAAGAGCAGGCACTTCCTTAACCACTGAGCCATCTCTCCAGCCCCTATACAAATGTTTAGTTCTCACAAAGTGAAGATGCCTAGGGTCCAACCAACACCCAAAAGAAGAAACAGAAGGTGGCCAATCCTTCCCACACTCCCTCCCAAAAGGAACCATCATCCTAGAGTCTAAGAAACAAAATACAACAAAAACACAGCTGATCCACATCTTTAATCCAGGAGACAGAGGCAGGAGGATCTCTGTGAGTTCCAGGCCAGTCAGGGCTACATAGTGAGACCCTGCTTCATACAAAAGCTAACAACTACAAAAATCACACCATGACAGTGTCTCACTATGGAACTGAGGCTAGCCTGTGACATCACCTTGGCCTCCCTAGTGCTGGGATTATAGGTGTGTGCCATCACTCTTGACACCACCAGAATGCTAAGATCACAGATTAGTTTTGCTGGCAAGAAACCACCAATGTTACATATGCTGTTGTTGTTTTGAGATAAGGTCTCATGTAGCCCAGGCTGGCTTGGAACGATGCAGCCCAGACTTCCATCAAACTCAGAACCCTTGGCCTTGGCCTTCCAAGCACCAGACCCAAACCTACACAGGCCCCACACCTGGGTGCACACTATTCTTTCCCTCTCTCATTTCATCCTTTGGAAATCACCTCAGCTGTTAGCTGGAGCAACAGGAATGCATTTTCTCTTCTGTTTCCTCACCCCGTCCCTTCAGCTGGACAATTCTCCATTGTGCAGATGCTGCTATGAAAGCCTTTTGCATGCACACCTTCCAGGACCTGGGACGCTCTCTTCCTGAGTGTGATATTAGCATAGAACTTACGGGCTGTGTGGGGCGACAGTGTCAAGCAGGTTTCCAAAGCAGCTGTGCCGGCTGATAGTCCCATCGGAGAGACAAGACAATGCCGATGGCCCCAATACCTACACCAACCTCAGCACTTCAGAGTGCAGGGCTTGGCTGGTATACCTCAGGTCAAGTCCCGGCTCTACAAAGTAAGAGGGCAGGGGTGGTGGGGGTGGTGAGGGTGTTACAACTGCAGTAATGTGGTTAGGATTAGGTGCTGGGCATGAAGTTTAACACCTGTGCTCATAGCATCCAGGAAGCAGAGGCAGGAGGATTGCTATGAGCTTGACAGTTTCTCTATAGAGAGTAAGGTCTTGTTTCAAAAAAAAAAATAAAAATAATTGGTTTCAATTTGTATTTAGATTCAGTATTTTTTGTTTTTTGTTTACTTGTTTAATTAAACATTTTAAAGTACTTTTCATAAAAAGACCACCATGACCAGGTTTCATAAATGTGGATAACAGTAGTCTGATAAAAAAAAAAAAAGAATGTAAATCAAATCGGCAAACTGCAGGTCTCCCTAACAACCCACCACTCAGGTGCTTTCCTGTGCATATGTCCACTGCCACATCCGTGGCTCATTGCTTCTTCCAACTCTTCAGCCTCCTGCTCCACTGGCGGGCTACTGCCCCAGCAATGTACACCTAATGCCCCCATCCAATCCTTGAGCTATGAGCGTAGGGGCTCTGTGGTGGTTTGAATGTAATTGGCCCCATAATCCCAAAAGGAGTAGCACAAATAGGAGGTGTAACTTTGTTGGAGAGGGTGTGGCCTTGTTAGAGGAAGTCTGTCACGGTGTGGGTAGGCTTTGAGGTTTCCTATGCTCAGGATATTGCCCAGTGTCTCAGTCAGCTTCCTATTCCCTGCAAGATGAGGACTCTCAGCTATTCCTTCAGCACCCTGTCTGCTTGGGCACTGCCACGCTCCATGATGATAGTGGAGTGAAGCTCTGAACCTGTAAGGCAGCCGGCCCCAAGTCAATGTTTCCCTGTAAGAGCTGCTGTGGTCATGCTGTCTTTCCACCATAAACCCCTAACTAGGACAGGCTCTGAATCCCAAGTGTCTGGCCATTAGTGGAGTGTGACCTTCCACAACGACTGTCCTTAGTGACAGTCTAGGACTATTTTAACACAAAATAAGAAACTATTACAGAGACCCTTCCGCCTATTATTTGGGTTGAACTGATTCGAATTATTTTGCCATGTCTGATTCATGTAAGGAGTTAAACATTATACATTTGGTTGCAGTCTCTTATAGCCATAATGTATAATATATCATTAATGGAATAAAATAGTTTGTGCATTACATGGTCTTTTCAAATAAATGAACACAGTACAAACACATAAACAATCATACTTTGTAGGCCTTCATTTCAATATTAGAAGATTTGGCCCTTTATTATACAAACTTCAAATTCTCTCATTTTAAAGGATGTAAAGTACTACCCCATTGTACAGGGGTAACTCACTCATTCCTCAGCTGCTTGCTGATGTCCACTGGGGCTTTTTCTAATTTATCTGCCGTGACAATGGCATGCTCATCTCATTTGCTTTCTCTTTTGTGGCAGTTTCCCCCACTTTTATCATTGAAGATGATCCTGCCCCTACTCATTGCTTAAGGAAGAGCCAGGGGGAGAAGCAAGGTAACCAAGCCTTGGGGGAGGGGGGCTTGCAAGCAGCAGCCTCCTTACCAGGCCTCACGTGGTCTCTCCCCTCTTCTCCTCCCTCTCACCTTCATTAGGGGCTTGGATTTTTTGAGTCAGACTCAGGTAGCCCAGCTAGCCTCAAACTCTCTATGATCCCAGGCTAGCTTCAAATTCCTGATCTTTCTGCATTCACCTCCCAAGAACTGGCATTACAGGTGTGAGTTACGTCCCCTGGACTGAGTGACACATTTCTACTGGGACCTGAATAACCCAGTTTAGAGTTCAGCAATGTCCAAAATAAAGGGCATTTCTTTCATTAAAGATATGGGATTCAGCTATTCCATTTCTTCCTTATGCTTCTAACTTTTAAACACACACACACACACACACTATTCATTTTGTTACACCTGTCCTTCTAGTAGCTGCTGCTGGCTGAGGGTTTTAGCACTGCTGAGGATGAGAGCTGGGATGCCGCACATGTTAGGCAAGCAAGTGCTCCACCCCAGCCCTCGCTTCCACTTTTGTAATTAAAATTAAACATTTTCACTTATAACAAATTAACGGCAGTAGATCGCATTATTTAGTAGACAATGTGATTAGATATTGGTTTTCTCACAGGACTAGAAAAAGATAACCCCAATGGAGTGGGGGCTGGAATATAAAGAAAGGATATAATATAAAGGAATATAAAGAAAGCAGGCATGATGGCACACACCTTTAATCCTAGTCCTCAGAAAGCAAAGGTGGACGGATCTCTGTAAATTCAAAGCCAGCAGGGCTACACAGAGTGACTCTGTCTTAAAAAGTATATATATATTTAAAAAAAAAAAAAGCTGGGTAGTGGTGGTGCACGCCTTTAGTCCCAGCACTCGGGAGGCAGAGACAGGTGGATCTTTGTGAGTTCGAGGCCAGCCTGGTCTATAAAAGCTAGTTCCAGGACAGGCCCCAAAGCTACAGAGAAACTTTAAAAACCAATTAAAAATAAAAAATAAAAATAAAAAGAAGGAAGGATGGAGGGAAGAAGGGGAAAGGGAGAAAGGAAGGAAGGAAATAGGGGGCTGTAGAGACTGCCACTCTTACAGAGGACCTGAATTTGATTTTCAGTACCCATGTGGTAAATCACACATGTCTGTAGCTCTAGTTCCAGGAAATTTAATAACTTCTTTTGGTCTCCAAAAGTAAAAGGCACATATATAATACATATAGATACATTCAGGTAAATAATCATACATGTAAAATAAAATAGTATCTTTTTAAAAAAGGAACTATACACAAGTGTAAGTTGTTTTATAAAAAGACTTGACCAGATAATGGCATACTCACCGGGCTACAACTAAAAACTGGTCAATCTGTCGATCCGTAAGTGGACTATTGGGATCCCAAACTTTAACTTCCAATTTTGATTGTTCCCTCTCATCTGAGTCTCCTGTCCAGAAACAAAGGAAAGGGATTATTGTTTACGCTGTGGCATATGGTTGATGATTATGGTCACCAGTGTGTTAGATGCTCAAAAGTCAGGAAAACAGTAATCACATCTGGGTGCATCCTTGGGTAGCAGGTGTGTAGAGATGGTGATACAAGCAAACCAGCATCAGCATCATCAGCACTAGCACTGGTACAAGCACCAGCACCAGCATCATTAGCACCAACATCAGCATCAGCAGTATCACCATCATCAGCACCAACATCAGCATCAGCATCAGCATCATCAGCCCCAGGCACCAGCATCATCAGCACTAGCATCAGCATCAGCAGCATCTCCTGAGACCCTAGGCCAGGTGTGGTGGTGCATTCCTATAATCCCACTTGGCGGTAGAGAAAGAGATACAAGTTCCAGAGGAGCCAGGACAACACAATGAGGCTCTATCTTAACCACAGAAAACTAATTGCAAGACTGTATAGCTTCCCACTTCTTTTTGTCACATAAAGTTGAAGAAACATAGATCCAGAAATGTGCTTACACAGCCAACCATTTCTTCAGTATATTCCTTACAAGCACCAGGTCCTCCCATGTGGAAGGATCAATGATGCATTACACATCCTGAAAGCCCTTTCCAGGACAACTGGAATTATCTGCTTTCTATGTAAAATTCATCTTAGTTGTATCAGCTGCCACATTTTTATGTTATATTTAAATCAGAAACACTCAAGGATACCATTTATCATCATTTCTGTTGAATATTGCTTGAAAAACTCTGGATGATATACTGGGATATGAATCAAAGGAATAATAAGTTACTAGAATAGCATCATAAATATGAATTTAAGAAGCTCAGTGGAGATTCCAAAGAAAATATAAGAAAAATAAGAAATATAAACAACATTGACAGTATATTTATATAATTTTTAGAACTTCCAAAGGAAAGATGATTTGAATAAACAGTGAAGTGTTAGGTTTTCTGATAGCATTTTTGTACAACTCTCTCATAGGATTAATTTATAAGAACTTATTTTTAGGAGCAGATAAATTATTTTATTAATCTACTAGTCAAATAGTAGTAAGCTAGGAAATAGGATTAACTCTAATATAAAATGACAGCAAACTAAACAATGCTGAGCTCAGTTTGATCCCCAACGCCACAAAAACAAAGAGTTGATAAAAGTATAGAAATAGGGACGGGGGACATAGCTCGGTGGGTGACATGCTTGCTAACATGCCCAAAACCCTGGGTTCTATCCCCAGTACCACATACAATCAGGTCTGGTGGTTTTGCCAGCTCCTAAGAGATAAAGAAGGCAAGAAGGGGCCAACCTAAGCTACATAAGACCCCATCTCAAAAAAAAAATCAATATATTTGAAAGTTTAAGTCCTATTATCATAGAAATAATAACTGACACTGACTGGACACTTTCAACATCCAAGAAGCCATTATAGAAGGTTTTCTCAAGCTAGACACTTGACCCTGGGGCTGAATACATTCTGTGCTCTCCTTTGTTTGGCAGCATCAGGGAACTTTATCTACGGTGAGCCTATAGAATATCACCTATCTACTTCCTTCCCCCAAATGACAACAATGTCTACACATTGCCAATGTTCCCTAGGGGACAAACTTGTCCTGTTGTTGGAAATTATTCTATATGTCAGCAGTGTATATCTGCTTATACTCAAATTTAAAGGGAGAATAATATTTAATGTGACCACGCTGGGAGGAAGGGCAGAGATCTAGCACCCCTCCAAGTCCATCTTCACGGTCCTGACATGAGATGTTGGTTTAAGTAGAGGGCCACAGCTAAGCACAGCTAAGCACTTTGACCAAGGTGTGGCCCTGCCCATTACTAACTCGGCTCCAGTCTCAAGTTAAAACTGAGGCTGGGCATGTGCCACACACCACTACTCCAAGCACTGGGCAGGCAGTGGCAGGTGGATCTCTGTGAGGCCCAGGCCAGCCCGGTCTACATAGTAAGTTCCAGAACAGCCAGGGCTACACAGCAAGATTCTGCTCAACAAACAAACCAAACTGTGAAGTCCTTTCCTGGATACTAGGGCTCCAAGCTGGCACTAGCCTTCAGCTTTCTGCTGTTCCCAACATGAGATTCCTATCTAAGCCCACCTGCTTCTCACACAGCGTTGAGAGACCTACGTTCTACAAAGTTAGCCACTACAAACGACATGGTTGAGCTGGGGGTGTAATACATCAGTGGAGAGCTTGTCTAGCATGTGTGAGGCCCCATGTTCAATCTTCGGAGAAAGAGAGGGCAAGAGAAGAAAATAACAAGGTTTAGGGAACTTGTCCTTGGAGCATTGAAATAAGTAAACAGGAGGGCCACACCTGCCAGAAGGAGGTCGGCTGATCTTTATCTCCTTAAATCTCAGCCTCTGTAGGCCAATGAGATGGTGATTGTGGCAGAGGAGTTAAACCCCAGCCCCTGTAGGCCAATGAGATGGTGATTTCTGGCAGAGTTTCAGTGGAATTGAAAATCGAATCCAGGGGGCTGGAGAGATGGCTCAGCGGTTAAGAGCATTGCCTGCTCTTCCAAAGGTCCTGAGTTCAATTCCCGGCAACCACATGGTGGCTCACAACCATCTGTAATGAGGTCTGGTGCCCTCTTCTGGCCTGCAGGCATACATGCAGACAGAATATTGTATCCATAATAAGTAAATAAATAAATTTAAAAAAAGAAAAAAGAAAATCGAACCCAAGGCGCAAGAGTGTTTTCCCTTTGCAGAATCAAGCTGTCCATGTGGTTCTTCCATAGTGGAGCAGTGCACAGGTTCTAGGGCCACAGAATCAGCCTCCTGAAGGCCTGCGCTGGATGGAGGCGCTTCTCCTAAACTCCCAGAGCACTGCAGGAAGGACGCTGTCGCTACACTATCTGCTGATAGTTTCCTATTTCATGATTAAAGGTGAGACAATCTTGTTTTTAAAACGCATAACAAAATATGCACAAATTAATTATTCAGCCTCAAAAGAGAAGCCTCCCCTGAAGTTCACAGTCCATGGCTGACGGGCACATCACCCACTCATCACAATGTCAAAGGCACAACCGCATACTCTTTCTTTCTTTTTGGTTTTCTGAGACAGGGTTTCTCTGTGTAGCCCTGACTGTCTTTGAACTCATTCTGTAGACCAGGCTGGCCTTGAACTCACAGAGAACCTCTTGCCTCTGCCTAAGTGCTGGGATCAACGGCCACCACTGCCTGGCCCACATACTCTTTCTTTAAAGAGAAAGAAAGGTTCAGTCAGATGGGTTGAACTATTTCCCAAGATTATAATTAGGACCTATTACCCACATTTTACCCAAATCTGGGCATCCAGGGTCAATCTCAGTTTAACCGTTTAACAATTAAAAATATCATCTATAGAACAGACTTCTTCAAATTCTAATTTTAACTTTCCTACATGACATATTTTTTCAATGGAATAGGTGATCTATTTAAATTTAGTGAAATATTTAAAATCTAATCTTTACTTTCATTTTTCAAACTCATCATTCCAAATACGAAGTGTTTGTTAAGGGATGGAGAGCCTCATACACCACAACCGGCTTCTTGAGTCCATCAGGATGTGAATTCTGACAAGCTGCTGCAGCCACCTACCCAAGATATTACTCCAGTTTCGCCTCTCATTCCAATGCAGATTGCGTGGTCAAACGCACCCACTGGAGATTGTCAACAGGCTCAGAAGGCTCGAATTGCAGCCCGAAGGTTCTCAAATATACTGCTTTCTACTGTATATTTGTCCTGCAGCCAGGTACTTCACTGTCAACACTGCTGTGTGGTGCCAATGTCTGCAGTTTGTTTCATACTTGTCTGTTGATTTATTTTTCAAGGCATGGTCTTGCCATGTCATTCAGGATGGAACACACAACCCTCTTGCTTCAGCCTCACAAGGGCTGGGTTTACAAGCATACACCCACACCAGGCTCACGTTTCATGACTTTATATGTCTGTTAGTGCTTAAGGTCCTTTCCCCTAGCAGATAGTAATCAGAAAGAAGGTTCTTGCCAGACAGTGGTGACACACATCTTTAATTCCAGCACTCTAGAGGCAGAGGCAGGAGGATCTCTGTGAGTTCGAGGCCAGCCTGGTTTATGGAGCTAGTTCTAGGACAGCTAGGGCTACCCAAACAAAAAATAAAAAGAAAGAAAGAAAGAAAGAAAGAAAGAAAGAAAACAAAGGTTCTTTAAACCACGCATCTAGTTGACTGCTCAGTTACAATGAGAAGAACACCGGGAACATGCCATAGGTCCCAAGAAGAATCCAAAAGACTTCTTCATTTTGATATTTCTAAAATGTCATGTTAGGCCAGTGAGATGGCTCAGCAGATGAAGGCACATGTCTCAGTTAGGGTTTCTATTGCTGCAATGAAACACCATGACAAAGAGCAAGTTGGGGAGGAAAGGGTTTGTTTGGTTTACACTTCTGCATTGCTGTTCATCACTGAAGGAAGTCAGGACAGAAACTCAAACAGGGCAGGAACCTGAAGGCAGGAGCTGATGCCGAGGCCGTGGAGGGGTACTGCTTACTGGCTTGTTTCCCATGGCTTGCTCAACCCATCTTCTTATAGAACCCAGTCCAGGGGTGGACTGGGCCCTCCCTCATGATTGCTAACTGAGAAAAGGCCTTACACTTGGATCTGAGGGAGGCATTTCCTCACCTGAGGCCCTTTCCTCTGATGAGTCTAGCTTGTGTCAAGTAGACACACAAAAGCACCCAGGACAGCACATGCCTCCAAGCCTGACAACCTGAATTTGAACCCCCAGGATGTGCAAGGCAGAAATTGTTCTCCGACCTCCGCACACAGATTTGGCATGTATACACATGCACACACATGCAAACACACCCTAAATAAAAATGTAACAAAAATTTTAAAAAGCAGTATTCTTTAAAACAGTGGTTCTTAACCTTCCGAATGCTGCGACCCTTTAGTACAGTTCCTTATGTTGTGGTGACCCCCAATCTTAAAATTATTTCATTGCTGCTTTTTGGTTATTATTATGAATCATAATGTAAATATATGATATGCAGATGATCTTAGGCAACCTCTATGAAAGGGTTGCTAGACCCCTAAAATGGTTGCGACCCACGGGTTGAGAACCACTGCTCTAAAATCTACAAATGTGGTGTTTTAAGTAAAAGATAAATAGAAATAAAGCCAACCACAGTAACTTTAAAAACAAGCCAAGCAAAAATCACATCCCTCTACAAAGATCTGCTTCATTATGATCCTTCGGGGCAGAGGAGGCTCAGTGGTTAGGAACACTTCCTGTCCTTTCAGGACCCCAGTCAGTTCCCAGTATCTATATTAAACAGCTCACAAAACCACCAGTAACTCCAGTTCCAGGGGACCCTATGCCTTCTCCTGGACCCCTCAGGCAATCACACACATGTGACACATACTCACATGATCCATACATACACATAAAGATAAATCTAATAAAAGATTTTTTAAACTCTATAACAGTGAACCTCTTGGCTATACAGATCGGTCAAATTCTCACCAAAATGTAACTGCTTACTAGGTTCCATTGCCTGCTGAGCTAGATAGCTTAAAGTCATTTACAAATCTCAAGACAGAGGTCTGGAAATAGAGCTCAGTTGATAGAGTGTTGCCTAGTATACATCAGGTCCTGATCCTTCAGAGGGGTGAGGTTGTGGGATACAGAGAATCAGAGGGAAAATAGGAATGAATATGAACCACACATTAGATGAAAGTTCAACAACATTAAGTTTTTAAAATTTTTTTTTTGTTTTTGTGTTTTTTTAAGACAGGGTCTATGTAGCCTTGGCTAGACTAGCCTGGAACTCACTTCTAGACCAGGCTACCCTCAAACTAACACAGATCAGCCTGCCTCTGCTCCCAAGTACTTAATGGCATGTGCCATCACACCCGTCACACACTAACCATCTAAACCTTGAAAACAGCCAGAGCCTGAGAGGTGGCTCAGTGAGTGATGTGTTTGTCATGCAAATGATGGAGGAAGGTCATTGGCTAATAAAGGCACTGCCCTGGCTTATTTTATTGGTTAGAGGATAGGTGGGAGGAGTAAACAGAACAAAATGCTGGGAGGAAAAGGAAGTGAGCTCAGAGACTCGACCGCTTTCCTCTCGGGAGCAGATGCCTGAGAGAGACGCCATGCTCCTGGCTCCTGGGCAGACACATGCTAAGAAGCTCTGACCCAGGATGGACATAGGCTAGAATCTTCCCGGTAAACGCACCTAGGGGCGCAACACAGATGATTAGAAATGGGCTAAATTAATATGTGAGAATTAGCCTAGAAGAGGTTAGATAGAAATGGGCCAAGCGGTGTTTAAAAGAATACAGTGTCCGTGTAATTATTTCGGGGCATAAGCTAGCCGGGCAGGCGGCTGGGGTGTTGGGGACGCAGCCCCGCCGCCGCCCTTATTACTTCATGCAAACACAAGGATCTCACTTTTATCCCCAGAACCCACAGGAGAACAGGATTTGGGCACAGTAGTGCATGCCTGTGATGCACACTGAGGAAGGTTGGGTGATCCCTGGCCCCTGATGCCAGCCAGTCCAGTGAAATCAGCAGGCTCCAGCTCAGTGAAAGACCCTGACCCTACCTAATGCTGACCCCTGGCCTACTGCACCCCATAGTCCTACACATACATGTGTGGAACACACACACACACACTCACACACATACATGTGTGGAACACACACACACTCAGACACACACACGTGTGTGGAACACACACACTCACACACACACGTGTGGAACACACACTCACACACACACGTGTGTGGAACACACACTCACACACACGTGTGGAACACACACACTCACACACACACGTGTGTGGAACACACACACACACGTGTGGAACACACACACACACTCACACACACACACGTGTGGAACACACACACACACATACATGTGTGGAACACACACACACTCATACATACATGTGTGGAACACACACACACATGTGTGGAACACACACACAAACAAATCAAACAAACCACATCCACGAAAACAAACATACGTGAAGTTATGAAGGGGTAAGCGAGCAAGTAGATTATTCTCTGAGGCTTGCTATGTTTCTAAAATTAGAAGGTTCAAACTGTTGAACTCTCCACTACACCTCTTCCCCGAGGACAAGAACCTTCATGTTGTAAGACACCATTTCCCAGGACTTGAAGCCAAAGCACGCACCTTCTGGTAGCATGTCTGGAATGTCGGCCTGGTACTTTGGTCCCACTCTGATTTCCCCTTTGTCGGCTAATAATGTTTTCACTGAAGGGTCATACACCAAGGAGTAAAAGAAGGTATCCTGAAAAAAAAAATGACAAAAACCACCTAAGTAAACTGAATACTTCTACATTTTATAAAGCAATAAAATTAATATCACAGAAATGAAAATTATAACCTTAACTTTTGAATATATAAAATTTCATTTTAGTGAACAAATTAATAAATCTTCAAGGAGAACATGGCAATACCGTCATCATGTACAATAGCACAAAATTACATAGAGCCGAAACAAATAACTTTAAGAATAATATAAAATTGTACAATTTGCTTTAATATAAAAGAAAGTCATTAACTACTCTAAAGAGAGTTCTGAGAGGCTAGCTGGAATGGCTAGCAAGGAGGCTGAGATAGACAGATATTTTCAGACAAGTCTGGGCTACACAGAAAAACCCTGCTTCAAAAACAAAATGAAGCTGGAGCTTGGTGGCCCACATCTTTAGTCCCAGCACTCATGAGACAGAGGCAGGTGGACACATAGTGAGACTGTCTAAGAAACAAAACCCCACATAGTGACTGAACATACAAGAGTAGAACTTATATGTAGTTTTTAAAAAACATTTGTTTATCAGTGTTTGCCTGTATGTGCATCACATGCATACCACAGAGACTGGGAAGGGTACCAGATCCCCTGGAACTGGAGTTCCAGAGGGTTGTACACTACCATGCAGGTGCTGAGAATTAAGTCCAGGAATTCGCTAGAACATTAAGTGCTCGTAACCACTGAGCCAGCTCCATGCCCCTTTATATGTGGTTTGTTAATATCACCATACAAATCCCATTTAATTATTATTATAATTGCAATGCACAGTCATGTGTACAATGGCAGACACAGCATAACTAAACACACGATTACCACCAACCTACACATTAAGCATTCCATTGATTTTTTCAAAAGCCCAGGAGGCCCAGCAAGATGGCTCAGAGGGTAAAGGTGCTTACAGCCCAAGGTTAACAACCTGAATTTGATCCCTGGAACCCACATAAAAACCCACACAAAAAGGTAAAAGGAGAGAAATATCCCCACCAAGCTGTCCTCTGACCACCATATACATACAATGGCATCTGTGTCTGCCCCTCTCCCATCACATATATGTACATGTGGGCAGGCACACACACATACACTAATAATAGATTAGTTTTTAAAGACAAACAAAAGGGCTCCAGTGCCCTAGAGTTAATAAGCACAGTGGCCTGGCCGCCTGTTCTTATGAAGTCTGCAGAGCCACTAGAGAGTGAGGCATTTATTCAAAAACAGACCACGGGATGAAGGAATGAGGACCAGGGATGAAAATCCTCATCTGCATCCTGGGCTGTACGTACTTCAGTAAGCCTCTTGTTGGAACTGACAAAGAGATGCCACTTTTGCTAATTCTGCCTTCAGCCAGGACAATGCAATTGCCAAAGGCACTCCAGCCGATGCCATCTTGCCAGGATAGCACAGTAACACTCAGGCACAAAGGAAAAAGAGTTCAGGGTATGGCCTTCATGTGAAGTAATGAGGAGAAAGCACAAAGTGAAAGCGACTGCAAATTACCTCTTTATCAAGGTACGACAACACCGACTCTGTCTCATTCAGCAGGGCAACACTGCATTTCCCCCTGTTTAAAAGAAAAGACCACACGATGGGCATTACATTCACGGTGATTGCTACACAGGCTAGGGATATCCAGACTCTCAGGGTTGATGAAGGTCTAGATGGCAGTGAGGGACGAACTGAAACTCTCCAGACCAGCTCTGCAGCCCTGGACTGGGGAACCTGTACAATAAAGCTTCATTTATAGGCATTTACAGAGGCCAGTCAGCTCCAGCTGTGTTACCAGACAGCAAGTCATTACAACAGACACTTTAAAGGCGCTTCCTAATCATTCAATAAAAAAGAACTCAATGAAAGCTTCAGAGTAACAGCGAGATTCTCGACCTATAAAAGCACTGAAATCACGCACAAGAGGTCTTCAGTCGATCCCCATACAGCCCAGCACATAAAATAATAGACTCAGGCGGTGACCTGCACGAACACTTGGAAATAATGGATTCACATAAGGATGTAACCAACTGACCTTTACTGGAATTGGTTAGTTTTATTTTCTTCTCTTCTCTCTTTCTCTCTCTCTCTCTCTCTTTCTCTCTCTCTCTCTCTCTCTCTCTCTCTCTCTCTCTCTTTCTTTCATTTTTTTTGAGACGTTTCTCTGTGTTATCAGTCCTAGCTGTCCTGGAACACTCTCTGTAGGCCAGGCTGGCCTCAAACTCAGGGATCCTCCTGTCTCTGCCTCCCAAGTGCTAGGATTAAAGATATGCACCACCACTACCCAGAAACAACTTAAAATTTTAAGAGACCATTTTCTAAGATCCTGGAGGAGAGGGCCTTTTTTTTCCTTTCTTTGTTTTTCAAAAGTTCCCTAAAATTTGCTTGTTTGAACCAGGAACAGTAGCTCACACTTGCAATCCCAGCACTCTTAAAGCCTGAGCTCGTAATGCATTCCAGACCTCTCTGGGCATGTTGGTTTGAAAAGGAAATGTCCCCCACAGGCTTGGGCATCTAGATAGTGGGATCTCAGCTGGTGGCGCTGTTTGGGGAGGCTTGGATAGACAGCCTCCCTGTTGGGAACTCACCACTGGGGACAGGCTTTCAGATCACATAGCTCCTATCCACTTCAGTTCCTTCTCCCTGTTGCCCATTTGCAATTGTGGATGAGAACTCTCAGCTTCCCGCCCCTGCTACCACACCTGCCTCCCTGATGTGGTGGATCCCATCCCTCTGGAGCCACAGCTCACACAAATTCTTTCTTCTGTAAGCTGTCTTGGATGTGGTGCTTTATCACAGCAACAATGCACCAGGCCATTGTGCGAAACCCTGCCCCAGAAACAAAGGAAGAGAATAGAAAAGAATGGCAAGAATGGCGTGTAGAAGCCACTTGTAGAGGAACTGAAAGTGACTAGAGAATGGGAATTAAGTACATGACTGCCTTGGAGGTAGGGTGCGTGCGTGCGTGCGTGCGTGCGTGCGTGTGTGTGTGTGTGTGTGATTTAAAAAAAAAATAAGGTAAAGCTAAAAGAAGGATTCCAAGCAGGTAAACTGCACAGGTGTGTGTAAATACTATAAATCACAAATCAGACAGACAGACAGACAGACAGACAGGACAGATACATACACAAAGCTGCAAATTCTGTATCAGGTTTCTTGGACTTGGCACCTTGACTGACATTTGGGAATAGGTGAGTCTTTGTTGCTGGGCTAGGAGCAACTGAAACCTTTACCCCTGGATGACAGCAGTACCCAATTATGACAAACAAAACTATCAAGGAATATTAATGTTCTGTGTGGGGCTAGCCTTCATTGAGAGCCGCCATTTTACAAGTGGGGGGATAATAAATCATGGTTTTAGTAACTGGATCTTGAAACCAAACATTTTAGAGTGCTTGTACAAGTACAGAATGTGATTTTGGCTGGGCAGTGGTGGCGCACGCCTTTAATCCCAGCACTCAGTGGTAGAGGAAGGCGGACCTTTATGAGTTCAAGACCAGCCTGGTCTATAGAGTGAGTTCCAGGACAGCCAGGGCTATGCAGAGAAGAATATGATTTTGTAGGTTTTTAGATTATAAAAAATGGGGCAAAGAAGAGACATAGTCTGGATACTTCTATACATTTCTAATCACGTACTTATTTTCTGTTGTGACACTTTAACAAATGTGAACAAGCAAAAATTAAAAGAAGGTGATTTGGGAATCTGCAGATACAGCCCAGCTGAAAGAGTCCTTGCCTTTCATGAGCACTGTGTTTGGTCTCCAGCACTTCAGAAACCAGGAGAGGTGGTGCCTGCCTGGAGTCCCATCACCTGGGAGGTAAAAGCAGGATGAATGAAAGTTCACAGTCCTCCTTGGCTACCTACGGAGTTCAAGGCTACTCTGGGTGACATATACCGTGTAAGAACAACAACGGGTAGATACCTCAACACCCACTTGAGTAAGTGAATTCAAGAATTAAAAAGTCAAAAAAGAAGGGTGAAGTCTGAATTTAATGTCAATGGATTTAGTAAATAAGAGGGAACAACCTAGTAAATAAGCCGTGTTTGGGGAAGTTCACTGTGGCAGTGGCATGTGAAGAACACAGACTTGGTGACAGGTATGGAAAGAAACTGCCAAAGAGGACTCCGAAGGAAAGCCCTCATCTTGGCCTGCCTCCCTTTCATCAGAGGAACTGGAAGTCCCAAAGTAAGGATGTGAAGACAGTACTCTCCAGGACAGACGACAGATACATCATGGGAACAGCAGGGAAACCCAGACAGCAGCACACACAGCACGTCAGGACAGGGAACAATGCACAGAGCAGACTGTGTTGCACCCAGACACAGATGGACAACGCAATCATCAGTACTTCGGGGCTATGCACATCAGCCTTCCTCACGGCTGTGCCCTTGACTGGAAGAGCCATAGCTGGGGGAGGACTATAAGGAAGCTGCATCTTCCAGACACAGTAGGACTGATGTTTACACCAACTCTCAGAGACTGGCAAGACCTGCACAGGGTCAAACCAGACACAATCCCAGCACTGAGAAAGGGGAGTAGACAAGGGGTCCTGCCCTTAGCCAACTTTACAATTGCTGCCTGCTAGGAAAGAGAAAATCCAGTAACCGTTTTCCCAAATAGAATGTGGCTCAGCTTATCAACCGCAATCCAGAGCAGACCCCATTCCCAGGAGGAGTTGGCCAACACAAAACAGACTCCATGGTTTTTTATTTAATGTTTTCTTTTGCTTTTGCTTTGTTTTGTCTAGCTGTTTATTTTTGGGTTTTTTTTGGTGAACTTTTTTTTGTTTCATTGATTTTTTTTTTAAGTTTCTCTGTTCTTATTTTTTGTGTTTTTGTTGTTGCTTTTCCTGTTTATTTCGGAGAGAGAGACAGAGAGGGAGAGAGGGAGAGAGAAAACATAAAATTGGGTGTGTAGGGAGATGGGGAGGATCTGGGAGGAGTTGGGAAAGAATTTGATCAAAATATGTATGATCCAAATATGTTATATGAAAAGATTTTAAAAATTCTTTTTGAAAAGCATTCTAGGGACTCGGGATAAATCTGTACTAGAACACCTGCTTAGTATGCAGGAGGCCCTGCAAGGCATGAGGAAGGGAAGTCTGGAGTGGGAACTTCAATATGTAAGCTATGGCAGGGCTTCCTCTCTCACTGGATTTCCTTCAAGTCCTCATTCTACGACAATGCTAAGAGCAGAACTAAGTGCACTAAGTAACTTTGTCATGCTAAAATTATTTTTATAGAAAAATACCATTGTTTAACTTAAACTTCATCTGCGTTTGAATAAGATGAGCCAGCGTTCATTTTAATTTTCTAATCATAAAAGTAATTGAATTTTGTTGAAATGCCAACATAATCAAATACTTAACAAAAGGAAGTTTTTCTTCATAGAACTTTCCCAATCACTTTACAAACAAGGAAGTGTATAGTTTTAGATCACCACCTTCACACTGCTGTCTACCAATGGTTCTAGACAGCAGTGATAGCCAGTCACACCCAAAAGCAGAGAACCAAACAGCACGTGGTGGCTAAAATGGGCATGGCCCCACAGGCTCATCTACTTGAATCTCAGACATCAGGGAGTGGCACTGGTTGAGAAGGTTTAGGAGGTGTGGCCTTGTAGGAAGAAGTGTGTCACTGAGAGTGGACTTTGAGGTGTCAAAGGCCCAAGCCAGGACCAGGATCTCATCTCTGTCTCTCTGTTAATGCTTCCTCCCCACCCTCCTCTCTCTCTTTCTCTCTTTGCCTAAGGATCAGGAAATAGCACTTAGCTACTTTTCCAACACAAACTACCTGCCACCATGGATGATAACAGGCTAAACCTTTGAAACTAAGCAAGTCATCAATTAAATGCTTTCTTTTGTAAGAGTTACCAGCTGAGCGGTGTTGGTGCACGCCTTTAATCCCAGCACTTGGGAGGCAGAGGCAGGTGGATCTCTGTGAGTTCGAGGCCAGCCTGGTCTACAAGTGCTAGTCCCAGGACAGGCTCCAAAGCCACAGAGAAACCCTGTCTCAAAAAAACAAAAACAAACAAACAGAAAAAAAAAAGGAGTTATCTTGGTCATGGTGTCTCCTCACAGCTAAAGAACAGTGACTAAGACATAACTTGGTACCAGGGACTGGGGCATTGCTGTGACAGGCCTAACCATGCTGTTTGTTGGAAGGCTTTGGGATTTTGGACTAGAAAAGAGATTGAATGCTTTAAGTGAGGCTTGGTGGGTCATCCCAGTAGGAGCATGAAAGATAGTGCTGAGGGCAACTTGAACTGTGGGGGCCCAGATCAAGAAGTTTCAGAAGGGAAGAATATTGCAAATGACCTAGAGATCATTTTTGTGATATTTTGGCAGAGTGTGGTTGCTTTTTAACCTTATCCTAAAAATCTGTCTGAGGCTAAATCGAAGGATTTTGGATTAATGGCATTGGCAGAGAAGAGTTCAGGACAGCCTAGTATTGACTGTAGTATGTGGTCACTAGTGGTCACTCTTATGCAGATCTCCAACGAAAAGGAACAAGTGGGGCAAGAATAAATACAAAATATACAGTTTGAGAGGAGCACCAGGAAATATAAAGGAGCCAAGATCATTGCTCAAGGGGATGAAAAGTTCAGAGAAAAGCCTGAGGCTAAATGGAATAAAGGGAGTGGTGACCTCAGGGCAAGACCCCATCCAACTATAAATTTATAAAAAGGAACTAAAGGAAAGCCTAAACAGTGAAGGAAACTATCAACATCAGAAAGCTGGTGTGATTGTAACTGAACAGCAGGATCAAGTTCAAATCCCATCAGGCAGCAGAGCTTGGCAGCTTTGGCCACAAGGTTCTGGCTTTAGCATCACGCACACAGGAAAGGGTATGAAATCTCTCTGTGTGGCCAAGCCTCTGAAGCCAGACATGTGCTAGGGGTGACCCTGCATGGAATCCCAGAGAGTTCATTCATGAAGCTGTGAAGGTGAAGCCTGGATGTCAGTGGACACCAAGATGTTGAAAGTGCCAGAGTTATGGGACATCTGCCAAGAAAAGGGGAGACTGGGTGTGAAGCCAACCCATCAGAGAAAAGAGTGTTGCGGTCAGCGGGAAGTAAAGGTCTGAAGAGTGCGCTTACATTAGACTTAGAGACGCAGAACTTGAGAGTTGCTCTGCTGGGTTTTGGATGAGCTTTGGCCCAGCATTTCCTCACTATGCTCCCTTTCCTCCCTTTTGTAATGGTAATTCATATTCTGTGCTATTGAATGTTGGAAATATGTGATCTGATTTTTTACTTTATCAGAGGTTGCAGTTAAGAGACTGCCATAGTCTTAGAAGAGACTTTGAACTTTGGACTTTTAAACAGTGTTGAGACTGTGATAGACTATGGGGACCTTTGAAGTTGGGCTGATTGTATTTTTGCTTTATGATACTGTTACAAGCTTATCAGGACCAGGGGGTAGATTGTGGTAGTTTGAAAAAGGTGGTCCCCATAAGTTCATCCATTTGAATGCTTAGTCATCGGGGAATGGCACTACTTGAGAAGGATCAGTAGGCACAGCATACATTCCAAGAGAAAACGTGCCTACCTGAGAGATATATCCTTCCCTACCCTCTTCCAGCCATATCATAAATCTAAGCACCAATACAGAAATATCAGGTAAAGAGAAACACTGCAAAAAGTATTCACCACAGGGAAGCAGCAAAACAGACACAAGTTTCTTCACCCTGCTACCCCAACACCAAGGAAACAGAGAAGAAAGGAGAAATCCTCTTTCCCCCATGACCACCAATGGCCTTAGCAATACCACCCCATCTTATGGCCATGCCACTTGTACCAGAAATCAAACTACATTGTATATATGAGTTTGTTCCAGTTCTTTCATTTTGTTTTGTTTTTTAAATAGGTCTTACTGCATAAGGCTCACCTCAAACTTGCAATCTTTGCCTCACCCCCAAATGCTATCCAAGTGCTGGAATTATAGATGACATCAGCCCCTGACTCTGCTATTTTATTTTGTTTTGTTGATCTATTTTTTTCAATCTACTTACTATGACCCTGTTTTGCTTGTTTTCTGTTGCTGTGATAAACATCACAACCAAAAAAACAAGAGGAAAGGGTTTAATTCATCTTATAATTCATAGTCCATCATAGAGGGAACCTTGAACTCCAGGCAGGAACCTGGAGGCAAGAATGGAAGCAGAGACAACAGGAGAGCACTGCCTACTTGGCTGGCTCAGCTACACCATCCGGGACCGTCTGCCCAGGAATAGTACCACCCACAGTAGGCTAGACCCTCCCACATCAATCATGAATCAAGAAAAAGCCCACTGACATGCTCACAGGCCAGTATGACAGAGGCAATTCCTGATTGAATTTTCCTCTTCCCAGGTAAGTCTAGTTTGTGTCAAACTCACAAAAGCTGACTAGCAGAGACTCCCTTATCTTAATTATTATGATTTGTACAATTATCTTAATATCTAATATAAGCAACACACATTCTATTGTTTCATTATTTTCCAAGAGCAACCAATGGCTCTCAAACTTTTTGACCTTACATTTCAATTTACAGCTCTAAAAATTATTGACAATGCAAAGACCTTCTGCTTACATGAGTTATATCTGTCAAAAACTTACCACGTTAGAAACTAAAACTGAGAAAAATATGAGTATATTTTTCAAATTAATGAAAAGTACTATTTTTCAAGGTGGGGTGGCACACATCAATTCGAGCACTCAGGAATCTGAGGGAGAAGAATTACTTGAGTCTGAGGTCAGTCTAGGCTACAAAATGAGTACTGTGCCAGCCAGAGCTAAATGCCACCCATACATAGACAACAGTCCCCCAAAGAAAAATAATATTGTTTGATATTTTTGCAAGTATATTCAATTTCTAACTTAAGAGACAAATATTTGGGGGCTGGAGAGATGGCTCAGAGGTTAAGAGCACTGGCTGCTCTTCCAGAGGTCCTGAGTTCAAGTCCCAGCAACCACATGGTGGCTCACAACCATCTGTACTGAGATTTGGCCTCCTCTGGCGTGCGGGCATACATCGAGGCAGAATGTTGTATACATAATAAATAAATAAATCTTTTTAAAAAAAAAAGAGACAAATAATCTCTCTCCTTCAGTGAAATATAACTGATATATAAAAGCATACATTATTGTATGTGATGGCTTGTTATGCACATTGGCAAACAATTGACAACTAGAGATTTGTGTAACAGGTACTCTTCCTTTTCAAGTCAGTCAAATGCATCTAAACAGCTAGGTTTCATCTTCCAACGGTAATGTACCATGAAACTGCCAGTTTCGTTCATAATTCAAACAATCCTATGACTATTTCTCTCAAGAAAACATCACACTTCAATAAGCAAAAGTAAACTTATCTGTACTCCCTGTTTCGTTATAAAACACTTTAAAAAAGAAAAAGAAAATAAAAGAGAGCATGGTATGGCAACACACATGCACTCGGGAGGCAGAGGCAGGCGGATCTCTGTGAGTTCAAGACCAGCCTGGTCTACAGAGCTAGTTCCAGGACAGTCAGGGCTACAAAGGGAGACTCTGTCTCAAAAAACAAAAACAAAGAGAAAAAAGGGGGAGGGCATGGTAGCTAAGATTTGTAATCCTAGCGGTTGGGAAGTGGAGGCAGGCAGATCTTCAGGCCTCACAGCAGGCAGCCTAGCCTCATCAATAAACGTGAAGCCCCAGTGAGAGTCCCTGCCTCAGAAAACATGGGATAGCCTATAGAGAGGGTCACTGGCTAAGAGCAACTGATCTCCATTCTCAGCAGCCATGGGGCTTCATGGCTGCCTCTGACTCCAGCCAAGAGAAGGAGGGTTTGAACCACTTTTTTAGTCTCTGCCACCCCAATGTACACACGAAATAGTAAACAAGTAAATCTCTGCCATCATTCCACACATGCTAGATGCAACCCCTATCCCAAAATGCACACACAAAATAGTAAAAAAGTAAACAAATATTTTTCAAAAGGTAGACAACACCTGAAGAACAATGTCCACAGTTGACCTCTGGAATCCACATGAACACGCATACATGTACGTACAGAATATATGTGAAATATGATATATAATTTATGATATCATAATATATAATGAATGTTTATGAAAGCCAGGCTCAATGTTCTAAATCCCAGCACTTGGGGGGCATGAGCAATGGTGGAGCAACTCATTACAGCCCTGCAGGTGGAGCCTGCAGCTCAGAGACCCTGTCTGCTCCCTGCTTAACCTGGACTGCTCTGGCACATAGCTGAGGTCAGTCTGGACTACACAGTAGTTCTAGGGTGGCCTGAGCTAGGCAAGGCTGTCTGTAAGAAGAAAGTTAGACACATCCTGACACCAGTGTCCTCACCCTCACAAACACCAGACACAAACATAAAGGCTGCAGTAAGCCCGCCCACAGAGACCTCTCGCTGGCCTGACACGTTTTCATTTCTCCCATCACGGTTGCTGAAAAATGCTCAAGGTGACTTTGCTTGACAGCAGTCTATAGAGGCACCCCCCATCCAGTCCTCTGCCTTGTGGGCCATGTAGAAGTTTGGCATTGACTCTAAGCAAGTCATTTCCCACCCCAACGTCCTGAGCAGCCTATCTATCACACACCCAATCTTTAATTCCAATTCTAGTGACATTTAAATAAAATTCAATTCCAATTGCTCTCAATCTCAAATTCTATGTAAGGTCAATTGTAAATGAAAAGAGATTATCTAATTGTAAATGAAAAGAGATTATCTTTTATGTATTTATTTATTTATCTTAATAAACTTTTATTTCCAAGAACAAAACTAAGGCTGGGCAGTGGTGGTGCATGCCTTTAATCCCAGGACCTAGGAGGCAAAAGCAGGTGAATCTCTGTAAATTTGAGGCCAGCCTGGTTCCAGGCCAGCCAGGGCTGTTACACAGAGAAACCCTGTCTCAAAAAAAAACAAAAACAAAACAAAAGAATAAAAATTAAAGCAGGCTCTGTGGAAGTTTCTAATTCTGAAGGGCCTTGTGTACAGCTCTCCAGAGGGGAGGAAAGATACCGAGACGCTGACCTCTGAGATCTGGCAGCCTAAGTTGGAGTCTAAACAGAACTATTTAGGCAAATTTTACATAAGGTGCAAGATTTTAACAGTTGTTCAAGAGACTCTCAGAACTGAATTAAGACAGACAACTCCTCATTTGGAGCCGCCACATGGCAGCCTTAGACAAAGACGCATTCTACAGATGGTGGTTTAGCCGTTCTTCTGCATGGCAACAGCGACGGGATGGCGTCGTCTGGATTCTGGTGTACTAACCTGACAACTGTTCCAGAGTCTCAGGCTACCTGTGAAGCAGAGACTGGACACCTGGCCTTCAAAACTTATCCTACCACTACCGTCACCAAATTTAGGTTTGAAATAGCTTCTCTGGCCCCTTTAAGAAAGCAATATGGCTCAGAAGATAAAGAAAGGCATTTGCCACTAGCGAAAGGGAACAGCCTGAGCTTGATCCCGGCCTCAGTTTGATGCGCAGGACCTATATGGAAAAATAAGCTACCGACTTTCACAAGTCACCTCCATACATATACTGTGGCATCCACATGCCCACAGGCCCAGACACAAATCAATAAATAAGTGTAAAGAATAGTTTAAATAATAATAGCTATAATAAAAACCCATAGCTGGGCAAGCAAGTGGTGGTCATGGCAGTAATCCCAGAACTAGGGAAGCCGAGATCAGGACTGACAGGAGTTCCAGGCCAGCCAGCTCTACAGAGTAAAACTTTCTTGAAGCAAACAAAGTTCAATCATTATTTTTTAAAATGATAAAAATAAAAAGCACAGTTGAACTGAAGATACACAGGACCCCAGAACTGGGGGTGGGGAGATGAGGGGATGACACCACCAACAATGAGTACGATGCCCAGCACAGCCAGAGCTAAACATGAGGAAGACAGGCCCATAAACTAGGGCAAAGTCCACTAGCACGGATATATAGATGTCTCCATGACTGTTCATGCTTTGCAACAAGAGACGCCTGGAGAACAAATATTCAGATCCAAAACCTGTTACTAGAGGACACACTGGGACCAACAACACCAGCATCTAAGGCAAGTTTTGTAAGGCACACTGAAGCCTAATTTTAAAGGCTGTGGTCCAGATCTTAGGGCTGTAGAGATGGAAAGAATTAGCTCTTTTTAATTATGACTAGCTGTGCCACAGGCTGGGAAGAGATGGAATCGTTACATGTACCAGTGCTGTAATTAACAGCTGTTGAAAGGCTCGGCTTAGTGCATCGGGGACGCTCAGGCCAGACACAACCATAAACCAGGGGAAGAGGGCTATTTCCTGCTTTCTACATGCAGCTAGCATTGTAACATTATCTTTTGGAATAATAATCCAACTTACACGCTTAAATAGCTTTAATTTTAGATCTACCCAACTGACTTGAATCTATAGAAGAATTCTGTGAGGCTGACATTCAGAAAGCCTACCTACTCAACAGGTGACTTCAGAGCTCTCATTGTGCCTGATGTTTTTCTGGCGCTAGCTGTGCATGAGTCATTAGTGAAGCTGAATATCTGCAGTTCGGAGTCAGACAATATCTAAACGTGCAATTTAAGAAGTGGGAGATTTAGGCAAGATTGTAATTGTTTTGTGCTTTTGGCCCCTTCATCTGTAAACAGGGATAATAACAGATCTACTTAGAGAGTCACTGTGAGGATTAAATACTTGAAAAGCAGCCCTAGCATAAAAAGCCCAATAGCTGTTAGAACACGAAGCACATATAAGCCCAGGCCATTTGTAAAACTGATTACTGCCACAGAACAGAAAGAGGGCTACACTTAGAAATGAGGCAAGTAGCAATGAGCACATCAGCCCCCTCCAACTGTAACTGTGTTGCCTTCCTCAAACTTAGAACATTTCTGTCTTTTAGAGACGAATGAAGGACTGCTCATGAATCACAGGATGATCACTGAAAGAGCATGCAGTATTTACTACATGTATGAAAACCTTCAAATGCACACATAAAATGGCTTCATGCAGCAAGATAAACAATACTGTTGGCATGACAATAAATTGTTGTGCTTTATGTGCACCATAAAATCTTTTATTAAAGTCCCAAGCCACAGCAGATGAGTGAAGGGTACTGCCTCTGCCCTGCTCCTGCACCCCTGAAAATGCACCGGATGGATGCTCATTGCTCATGCTCCATGCCAGTTTGCTCAGAACAAGCCCAGGTCTCACTGTCTCTCTCATTTCTGCTGGAGTGAGAGGGAACAAAGCCTTGCTTCTGAGCCACACACGGAGGCTTACAGCAAGTGAGCACTAAAGTTCACCTACTCGAGGGCTCGAGAACACCTCAGTCAGGCTTTCCCCAAGTTCCATTCATTGGGGAGGAAATTCTGGGCACTTGATGGTGTCTCTGAGAACAAAAAGTCAGTATTCACCAAATTGCCCCTATAGCTGCCAAAGAACAATGGGGCTTCGACAATTTTCTCCTTTTAAAGCAGAGGCAGATAGGGCAAGACTTCAACACTGGAAAATGTCAAGACCACTTTCCCGAGCCCTTGTTCTAAATCAACATGTGGGCTGCTCAGCCAGGCTCTGTGTCATGCTAGAGACTGCTTCAACTGCCTTCAAGCATTTGCAAATGGGAGCCATAGAGGAGAAAGCGCGACTTCGCTCTCCTTTCTCTCAACCCAGAAAACACACAGGAAAAAGGCATAAATGTCTCTTCGACATAATTCAAAGCATCGTCACTAGGTAAAGCCCTTGCATAAGTGTCTTGATAATTATATTAAAATACACTCTCTCAGGCCTTATGGAAGATGAAAAACACCATTTTTCCATTCCAAGCAATCTGTTAAAGAAAACCAACATTACTTGTAAACAGATTCCAAGCTATCAGAAGGGTAAATTAAAAATACGCTGTGTGTTTTGGATATATTCTTTAAACCATTTGTCAGATCTAACAAGAATCTATGACCACAACTTCTTGAGCTCAAATGAATCTTTATATCCTAGCTTCTCCCAGCTAAATAATCATAGCCTATGACTTTTTAGTTATGTACATCTTTAAGAAAATGTCAGTTGGGTACAGTGATGCATGCCTATAATCCCTACTACCTGAAGGGTCAATGCAGGAAGATCAGGAGTTGAAGGCCAGCCTCAGCTACCTGGCAATTTAAGACCAGTTTAAGCTATAAGAGACCTTATCTCAAAAAAAATATGCACAGGTAAAAAATAATGTATGACAATTTCATAGCAAAAACCATTATTATATAGAATAAACAAACACTAATAAAATCCGAAATAAAATAATCTCACAATTATTCGCGTCCTCCAGATTATAAAGCAAGGACTGGATCCCACCAGTGCCCAGGACAAAGGTCATGAGCCCAGTTCAGTTGCAGAGCACTTGCCTAGCATAAGTGAGGCTTCAATTTCTAACAAAAACACGTCTGTTAGAGTTTTAAACCAAGCAAATGCACAGAGCTGATGCCAGCATTGGGTTTTCATCCCAGCGATACTCACAAGAAAATAAAAAGCCATACATCCTACGAGGGCTAGAGTCGTGTGTCTGCAAACCAAACCCTGTTCTTGTGTTCTGGCCTTATATTCTCATTGTATCATTTGCAGGGATCTGAAGAAGCACTTCCCAAAGAGTATCTGCTAGACATTGCTGTGTGTAATGCTAACACACTCAGATAAACTGTTAGTGATGAGGCAACGAGAAGACGCCTCGTCACTGTGGAACCTGCCAGGACCTCTGTATGTTAATGCACACCATAAATTCCAAGATCATATCCATGAAGTCTGCAGGATGCCAAGCTGAGCAAGATCTTGAAGAGAGTTTTTAAAGGGCTTTCAAGAAGGCTTTGGTCTGGGCTTTGGTCACAGTGTTTCTGGGCACTTAGGGAAGTTAGGGAAACTTCTAAAGGTCTCACCTGATATGCGTTGCAGGAAGAGATTCATACTGGCGGGACAGGAAGAGCTCCCTATGTTTCAACTGATGCTTCTGCTTCTCAGTCAAGTCAGCCTCAACCGTCATCTCCGTTTCTTCCTCTGTTTCTTCTACACAAACAAAATCCAAAGAATCCACTGTTACAACCCATGCTGCCTCTTGGGCTATTAAAATAGAGTGAACTGGCAGGTCAAATTCGTATTCCATCTGATAATTTCTTTACAGTAATCACTTCTGAATGTCACATTAAACTTTTCATTGCAATCCCAACCCTAAAACCAAACTCTCAAGGCCGCCAAGAAAGAAGAAAAAAACCATTGTGAAAATGGCGGAACCGGACATGGTGGCATACACCTGGGATTCCAGCACTTTGGAGGCTGTGGCAGGAGGATGACTAATTCAAACCCCACAGTGAGACCTGTCTTAAAACAAATAATAAGCGAGCGAGTGAGCTAGTGAGCCAATAGTGGCTCAGTGGTCGAGAGCACTTGCTGCACGATCAAGGACCACGGTTAGGATTCCAGAACCCGCATAACAAGCCAGTGTCCTTACAAACACTTGTAGCCCCGCTTCGGAGAATGAAGATAGGGGGCTGCTGGGGTTTTCCTTAAAGGAACAGACAGAGAATAATGGAAGAGGACACCCAAGAACCCTCAGACACACCTGAAAACACACATGTGTGCACACAGATACACACAAAGGCATTTCTTCAAAATAATAAGTAACGTTAAAAGTGCAGCTAAGAGCTCAGCTGTGAATGGCAGTAGCATAGCCTGAAACCTCAACACTCAGGAGGCTGAGGCAGGAAGACGGGGAGTTCTGAGCTAGCGAGGGCAACAGAGTCAGGGCCGATCTCAAAACAAAGTGCTGAACAAAGAAAGCCCTGGGATTGGTACCGGGACTGCACAGGCCCCACGTGGAGGTGTACACCGAAACCCCAGCACTCCGAGATGAAAGCATACAGATCAGAGAGGTCATCACAGGCTCTAAGGAAACTGTCTCAAAAAAACAAAACCAGTATTGGAGGGCCTCATCCCTACCCTGTGTGTACAGGAATCAGACCTATAATACTTACACCCTTTTTTGTCTTGTATGAATACTATAAACCAAATCACGTTTGCAGGGGGGAAACATACTTGTAATACCAGAGACTGATGCAGGAGGCTGGAGTTCACGTTGAGACCCTATTTCCATAACAAAAACAAAAACCTATGAAGACCAACATCACGGAGGGAAAAAAAAGAAAAAAGAAAAAAAGGAAGCTAGCCATCTTTTCTGTCCTTCCTCTCTGCAGCAGGAAGGAGGTTGCTACTGGAAACCCGTCCCTTCCATCGGGGAGCGAACCTCCAGCACCTCCACACACTTCATTTGTTTAAAAGTGACAACACAAGAAGCCGGACTAGAATTGAAGCTACTCGTTCCTGGTGAGCTTGTGTTAAGATGTGCAATGTCTCCCAAGAGGAGAGCAAATGATCAACACTAGAATTGTAGTCAGTTCTCCAGTGCACGAGCAAAGAGGTCTTCCCATCCACTCAATCAGCGTTTGTTAGGAGTAAGGCAGGTGCTATTCCAGGAGCTACTCAGTGAGACTGAGAAATGACTTCTGGCCTTGGCCACCGAGAAGCAAGGCTGGCAGCAAAAATGAAGCAACAAGGTTCTACAAGGTGTCTTGTTCTGATTTTGGGGCACACTAGCCGAGTAACAAGCTGGCCTCACACTCACCACCTCAGGTGTTTTTCTACTGCTGGGACAGCACTGAGCAAAGGCAGCTCAGGGGAGGAAAGGGCTTATTGCACCACACTTCGAGGTGACAGTGCATCAGAAGGCCAGTCAGGGCAGGATCTCAAGACAGGGCAGGGCGGGAAGCTGGAGACAGAAGCTGAAGCAGAAGAAACTGAAGGGTGCTCCTCATGGCTTGCTCAGCCTGCTTTCCTTTTGGTTTTTGTTTGTTTGTATTTTTTGTTTTTGTTTTCTTGAGACAGGGTTTCTCTGTAGCTTTGGAGCCTGTCCCGGAACTAGCTCTTGTAGACCAGGCTAACCTCAAACACACAGAGATCCGCCTGTGTCTGCCTCCTCCCAAGTGCTGAGATTAAAGGTGTGCGCCACTGCCCAACAGCCTGCTTTCTTATACAACTTTCTTTTATAACCCCAACCATCTGCCCAGCAGTGGCACCCCCTACAAGGGTTGTTCCCTCCCAAATCAATCATAATTAAGAAAATGCCTGACAGACTTGCCCAAAGGCCAGTCTTATGGAGGTACTTTCTCAACTGAGAGTCCTTCTTCCCAAATGTCTTTAGCTTGTGTCAAGTCGACAAAAAACTAGCCAGCACACTAACCATCCTCTGGCCTTCCTCTCCTGAGAACTGAGATTATGGTGTGTGCTACCACACCTGGCTACATGATCTTTTTTCAACATTACATTTAACATCTTTAAAGAGAAAAGGGACAGCAATATCATTTACAGACAAAATTCTGATTAATTTGAGCTACACAACTTTTAAAAACTATAATGCCTCTGGAGGCTCCCTGGTCCCTTGCAGCCTCACCTGGATCAGGCTGTGTGGCTATGGGAAATAGCAGGAGTGCAGCGACTCTGAGGGAGGCTGCAGGGAAGAGGAAGAGGGCTGGCTGCTCTTCATGCAGGAAGCACAACTCTCGAGTGACCTGGAACATCTTTTTCAATTGCAAGAGGGCCTGTCATCTTCCCTAATTTCAGATTTTAAAAATCTGAATTGAAAACAAGCCTGGAAAACTGACTGGTTCTAAAAGCCTCACCTAGGAGCAGGCAGGTTGGCTCAGCAGATAAAGGCATACATCACAAAGCCTGACGACCTGAGTTCCAATCCCTGGGCCCCACATAGTGGAAGGAGAAGAGCGACTCCTCCAAGTTGTCCTCTGACATCCATATACATGCAGATGTGGTCATGGGAACACACAATCACACACACACACACACACACACTATCAGAGGAATAAAAGAAAGTGGAGTCTCGCCACACTCAAACCAAGCTCCCTTGAATGTTCTTTCTGAAGCCCTACACAGGAGAAGCACAGCCCTAAAGGAGTCATCCCCGTCTCACCAGGGGAGATGGATAAAGTTGTTGCTGCATTGGCACTATCAGAACAGCAAACACCACATACAGAATTATGCTCTTTACCTAACTGGAGTTTGATAAACTGTTGCTCCAGAATATATGGCTGACTGAACTCTAACGGTGCCCTGCAGAGCAAAAAGCACCAATACATATCACAGCAACAACAGCAAACCTCACCCTTTTTTGTTGTTTTGGTTTGGGCATTTTTGGTTCTGTTTTTTTTTTAGACAGGGTCTCACTGTGTAGCTTTGGCTGTCCTGGAACTCGCTTTGTAACCCAGGCTGGCCTCAAACTCACAGAGATCCACCTGTTTCTGCCTCCTGAGTACTGACTGGGATTAAAGGTGTGCACCATCACACTCGGCTTGTTTCCTCCCTCCCTCCCTCCCTCCCTCCCTCCCTCTCTCCCTCCCTCCTTCCCTCTCTTTCTCCCTCCCTCCCTCTCTTCCTCCCTCCTTCCCTCTCTTTCTCCCTCCCTCTCTCCCTTCCTTCCTTCCTTCCTTCCTGTACCTGAGGGACTAGAAAGATGGTTCAGTAGTTAAGAGCACTGCCTGCTCTTCCAGAAGACCCAGATTTGATCCTCAGCACCCATATGATATATCAAAGCCATCTGTAATGTCAGTTCCAGGAGATCTAATGTAATGCCCTCTTCTGGCCTCCACGGGCACAAAGCAAGTCCAGGCATACATGAGCAAAACACTCATACACATAAAATAATTTTAATAAAAAATAAAGCATGTGTGTAAGAGTATGGGAGTGTATGCCACAGGGAGCGCGCGGAGGTCGGAAGGCAACTTTAGAGAGCTGGTTTTCTCCTTTCACCGTGGTATCTGGGGAACAAGCTCAGGTCATTCGCCTGCTTGTGTGGCAAGTATTTTCCCCATTGAGCAATCTTGACAGTCTTAAATTTTATTTTTTTATACAACTAATGGTACTGGTTGAAAAGTTCTAAGAGCTATAAAGTACAGTGTAACCACAGAAGCATGGAAGCAAACCCTGCAATCCCAACACAACAAACAGAAGGAAGGTCATGCAAGTTCACTACCCAATGAGTTTGAGGCTAGCCGGGGGTACATGGTAAGACCCTGTCTCAAGACCACAAAGAAACAGCAATGATAATAATACATTTAACAGCCGGGCGGTGGTGGCGCACGCCTTTAATCCCAGCACTCGGGAGGCAGAGGCAGGCGGATCTCTGTGAGTTCGAGACCAGCCTGGTCTACAGAGCTAGTTCCAGGACAGGCTCCAAAAACCACAGAGAAACCCTGTCTCGAAAAACCAAAAAAAAAAAAAAATACATTTAACAAATGTCAGCACTTGTACCCTAAAAACAACACTGCCAAAGACCAAATCAACTAAGAAACAACCCACGCTCACTGTTTGGAAGAGCTAAAATGGCCTGAAAAGGCAGTAAATTCTCAGGTAGATCTACCCCATTCCTAATAGAATTCCAACTGCCTTTTTCATTAAAATTAACACAGATCTGATTAATCATACAGGCATTTATAGACCTAGAGTAGCTAAAATAATCTTGAGTAAGAATGAACTTAAGGTACATCTCAACCCTCCAGCGATATGGACTGTGGGACAGGCATTGGTGCGGACACATGGGAGAGCAGGGGACAGCAATAGCGGAGACCCTGAACATACAATCCACTGATTTCACGCAAGGCAACTCCCACATCTCAAACTACACACTAAAATGAAAAACAAAACACACACACACAAAGGCTAACCGTAAGAGCTAAGATTCAAAATAAAACAGGTATCCCCATGACCTTTTAGACCAGGAAGTGGTATCTTATAGTTACTATATGCAAAAGCATAAACAAGAAAAACAAGTAGATAAATTGGACCTCATATTAAAGTTGTGTGCTAAATGTATAATAAAGAAAGAAAGGAAAGAAGGAAGAGGGAAGGAAGAGAAACTGGAACCACAGGCAGGCATATGCCTGCAGCTTTCCAGAAAGCAGTTCAGCCCGGTCCATGAGCACCAGCTTCCAGGAGACCCCGTCTCAAAAAAGATAGAGTATGATTTCGATGGTTTGAAAAAGGATGACCCTCACAGGCTCATATATTTGAATGCTTAGGGAGTGGCCTTGTTGAATGTGAGTGCAGGTATTCCTGGAAATCAGAGGCATCAGGTCCCCCTGGAGCTGAATTACAGGTGCTTACGAATTGCCCAACGTGGGTCCTCTACAAGAGCAGTATGTGTTCTTAACCTCCCTCAGAGCCATCTCTCCAGCCCCCAATTTTTGGCTTGTTTGTTTGTTTTTCCAGACAGGGTTTCTCTCTGTAGCCATGGTTAGTTACCCTAGAACTCACTCTGTAGACCAGGCTGGCCTCAAACTCAGAGATCTTCCTGCCTCTGCCTCCCAAGTGCTGGGATTAAAGGCACACGCCACCATGTTTTGCCAACAAATTTTTTTAACAAACAGCAAGTACACAACCCACTAGCAAGGAGAATGAAGGTCTCACACGCAATCCAGTCTCTTCAGAACTCTGGAGCACATGCAGGGAGGACTGACAAGCAGGTGGGTGCCAGTTTAGTGCCACTCTGAACGATTTCCTGACCTCACAGACCCCTCCAAGGGGAGTGAGAAACAACAGCCAATGCACAGAAAGTCAAGCAGGAAAACACAACCCTCGCCTGGAGCACAACTACGTTTCTCCCCAGCTTTAAGAAGCCTAAGCCTGTCTCCGAAATGTTCCTTTCACACAGTGAGCGACCATGACTCATCAGCTGTTCTCTAGCGAGCTAGGATCCCATCAAGAATTTAAGCTATTTCTGTTTTACATTTATTCAAAGAAAACTGCATCTGGCAAAGGCTACCCAATCTTATCATATATCAAAGTCCATCTGGAATTCTGTAGACTTAGCATGCCACCATGCAACTTTCCGCTGCTATAAACTGTGAAACTTAAGAAACAAAATAAAAGAACTAGAAGTGTTTTGGTTGGGGTTTTTAGTGCGGTGAGAGAATGCCATGACCACAGCAACTTCGAGAGGAAAGCGTCTACCTCAGTTTACAAGGCTCAAATCGGACCACACCACTGAGGGAAGTCAGGAACTCACACAGGGCAGGGACCTGGAGGCAGGGACTAAAACAGAGGTCATGGAGGCATGCTCTCCGTGGCTGGCTCAGCCTCTTTCTTACACCATGCAGGACCATCTGCCCAGTGTTGGCACTGACTACAGAAAGCTGGGACTTCTCCCATCAATCATTAATCAAGAAAATGTGAAGTCAGCAAAATTTAATCAAGGCTTTTCTCAGTTATGGTTCCCTCAGCTCAGATAACTGTAGGTTTGTGTCAAGATGACAGAAGCTCACCGCCACCATCTCATCCAACTCCCAGCTCGTTATCAGCACCATCCTCCCAGAGCATCCTCCCAGCACCATCCCCCTAGAGCTTCCTCCCGGTACTGTCCTCCTAGAGCATCCTCCCAGCACCGTCTTCCCAGAGCATCCTCCCAAAACTATCCTCCCGGAGCATCCTCCCAGCACTGTCCTCCCTGAGCATCCTCCCAGCACCGTCCTCCCTGAGCATCCTTCCAGCACTGTCCTCCCTGAGTATCCTCCCAGCACCGTCCTCCCAGAGCATCCTCCCAGCACCATCCTCCCTGAGCATCCTCCCAGAGATTCCTCCCAAAACTGTCCTCCCAGAGCATCCTCCCAGCACCGTCCTCCCAGAGCATCCTTCCAGCACTGTCCTCCCTGAGTATCCTCCCAGCACCGTCCTCCCAGAGCATCCTCCCAGCACCATCCTCCCTGAGCATCCTCCCAGAGATTCCTCCCAAAACTGTCCTCCCAGAGCATCCTCCCAGCACCGTCCTCCCAGAGCATCCTTCCAGCACTGTCCTCCCTGAGTATCCTCCCAGCACCGTCCTCCCAGAGCATCCTTCCAGCACTGTCCTCCCTGAGTATCCTCCCAGCACCGTCCTCCCTGAGCATCCTCCCAGCACCATCCTCCCTGAGCATCCTCCCAGCACCATCCTCCCTGAGCATCCTCCCAGCACCATCCTCCCTGAGCATCCTCCCAGCACCGTCCTCCCTGAGCATCCTACTCCTGAATTTACTATCAACACTGTCTCCCCTGAGCACAGCTGGGCATTTCTTCTCAGAACAAAAACCAAAAAGAAAAAGTCTAGCTATATGTCTTAGTTAGGCTTTCTATTGCTGTGAAGAGACACCATGACCATGGCAACTCTTATAAATGAAAACATTTAAATGGCACTGGCTTACAGTTTCAGAGGTTTAGTACATCATGGCGGGAAGCAGCATCAGACATGGTGCTGGAGGAGCTGAGAGTTCTATACCTTGATTCACAGGTAGCATGCAGAGAACTGTCTATACACTGGATGTAGCTTGAGCATATAAGAGTCCTTCAAGCCCACCCCCACGGTGACGCACTTCCCCCAACAAGGCCACATCTCCTAATAGCGCCACTCCCTATGGGCCAAGCACCCAAACACAGGGGTTTAAGGAGGCCATTCTATTCAAACCCCCACACTGTGGTTCCACATGCCAGAAAGCCCACTACTCTAGAGACAGAGGCAGGAAAGATCTCAGTGAGTTCAAGACCAGTCATAGTGAATTCCAGGCAATCAGGACTACAATTTCCAAACCTACAAAGCTGTCCTGAGCGTCACACATGAACAAACATACAAATAAACAAATTAATATTTTAAAAAAGAACTTAAGATGGGAAGGGGTATACTTAACTGAGGAAGAAAGAGGGTAATACAGAAGAAGAGGGGGGAGAAATAAATAACACTAGGATGTTTGAAAAAAACCTATTTTTTCACAAGCTTACTTAGTAATACCTACATCGTGTGTGTATGTGTGTGTGTGCGTGTACGTGCGTGTGTGTACATACTATATAGTTTTATTATTAAAGGGTGATAATACTCCCCAGGAGCCATAGACATTCAGCAGAGTCCAAGAGGCCCCCTCCAAATACAGGCCATTGCTATTGCCCTTGGTTGCCTCCCAGATCTTTAGACCCATGGCTAAAGACAACACACACTCTGGTCACATGACTTGGAGGATTATAGGTGCTCTGACTTTGATGCCTCCTCCCGGGTACTAGCTCCCATAGTATTGGGAGATGCTATGCAAACTGCCAAGAGAGAAAGGCAGCCAACAGCCCTACCCAGCTGTAAAGCTTTCAAGCCACATGACTGGCCTCATAAGATATCCCCCATAGTGGCCAACAGCTGTCCAATTGGACTTCAGGCCTGCTGAGAACGAGAAAACTCATGCCTGGTACTGTGAACCTAGTCAGGAACCCATGGTTGGAGAGGGCATGGACCCTGGAGGAGAACTCACTAGAGCCTTCCTACAATAGCACAGCATCCAGCTACACTCAGTCCTTATCCTTGCACCCATGCGTGCAGCTCTCGTCCCTCAGCGGACTTTCATTTTGCAGCAGCAGAGGCTATTCCAGAGAGATCCACAGCACAGAGAACAAGGGACACCGCAGAAGAAGGATGCTGTAAGTGCCGGAGGACCTGGACAACTGCTGCAAGGTGGTGTCTTCTGGGGACAGGGATGCTGCACCCGTGACCGCTCAGCAATATGGCTGCCTGCACAGGTGGATGGGGAAATTTTTGGTTTTGCTCTGTTTTTTGAAATAGGGTCTCTCTATGTAGCCCTGGCTGTTCTGATACTATGTAGGCCAGGCTGGCGTCAAACTCACAGAGATCCCCCTACCTCTGCCTCTCAAATGCTAGAAATAAAGGCATGTACCACTATGCCCAGCAGATGGCGTAAATTTTAAGAACGACCCATTCCAAGATGAAGAACTGCAGGAAATCAATGGCTGCTGAGGGAGAAACAGCTTTTTCCAAGGAAAACCCCTGGTAATTTTCCCAGTCACAAGAATTTGGCCCTAAACACATGTACACAAAGTGGACTTAGTAGGGTGTGTGTGTATGTTTGTGCAAAAAACAATAATTTTAGCCAGGCGGTGGTGGCACATGCCTTTAATCCCAGGACTCGGGAGGCAGAGGCAGGCGGATCTCTGTGAGTTCGAGACCAGCCTGGTCTACAGAGCTAGTTCCAGGACAGGCTCCAAAGCCACAGAGAAACCCTGTCTCGAAAAACCAAAAAAAAAAAAAAAAAAAACCAATAATTTTTTTAAAAGGTCATGAATTTGAGAGGAAGTTGGGTAAGCAAGAGGAAGGGATGAAAATGATGTAAATAGTATAATCGTGTGTGAAATTCTCCAAAAACATCACATTTTAATTTTTTTTAAAAAAAAAGTCCTGTTTTGATAGAAAGAAAGAAAAGAAAAGCTCGTCAGAGACTTGAGTGGTTATAAATCTAAGCATCAACCATGCCATGTGTTTCCATGGAAGTCACATCCTCTCTTCTACCTGACCTCAATAAATAAATAAATAAAAATAAATTAAGAAACTATACAGGGGGCTGGAGAGATGGCTCAGTAGTTAAGAGCATTGCCTGCTCTTCCAAAGGTCCTGAGTTCAATTCCCAGCAACCACATGGTGGCTCACAACCATCTGTAAAAAGAGGTCTGGCGCCCTCTTCTGGCCTTCAGGCATACACACAGAATATTGTATACATAATAAATGAATAAATATTAAAAAAAAAAAAAAGAAACTATACAGGAAAGTTTGCCTTCTTGTGGCTATCATTTCGGGTTCCAGGAAAGAGCTTGGAACACACTTCCCAGAAGAGCGAGTGCTAGGACACAGAGAGAAGCTGCTGAAGCAAGGTGGAGGTGCCCGCATAGCTGAAAGAGCAGCGGAGGGGCCCTGGACGCCTGTGTGAACCACAGCCTGGAAGGAAAGGGGTAGGAGGCTGACCCCTGCCCTCCCTGAGGGGAGAACACAGCTCTCGGTAGGATGGCCTGCATCCTATCCTGAGCTGACAAAACCCTGGGTTTGCAGCCACATCTCAGTCACCTCAAGTACGCAGCCTCTAGTCCCGTGCAAATTGAGGACAGCTAGTTCCCTCGGCCTTCACACAACCCAGCTGCAGTAGCATGGTCCGGCCTACTTGTGCTAGCTTAAGGACGAAGGTTCAAAAGCCTGCAGAGCATGGTAACTCTATAACACCTATAACCCCAGTATTCTGGGGGCAGAGACAGGAGGATCTCCATGAGTTTGAGGCCAGCCTGGCTTACATAGTGAGTTCCAGGACAGACAAGGCTACATAGATAGGTCTTGTCTCAAAAAAGGAAGGAAGGAAGGAAGGAAAAAAGGAAGGAAAAAAGGAAGGAAGGTAGGTGGGGGCAGGAGGATCAGAAGTTCAAAGTCAGTGGGATGGCTCTGTGGGTAACGGTCCTTTCAGCCAAGCCCAATGACCTGAGCCGGATCCCATTACCCACAGGGTGGGAAAAGAAGATGGACTCGTACACGTTCAAGAGCTCCAAATTGTCATGTCTGGCAACCAAATTGGGAGAGCTATGCTGTGCTGTGTTCCTACAAACCAAAAAAGGCTCAGGCATTGTCAGCTCCAGAAATGAAACCCAAAACTGTGCTCCCAGCTTCAGAAGACCATCCCTCCTGCGTGGCTGAGTCATCTGAACAGCACGCTGCCAGCACAGCTCCAAAGAGAGCTCAGAGGGTCCACGCACCCACGAGGTCAGTTCCCCAGGTTAGCCGAAGTAGGATCTGCTCTGACAGCATCAGTTGGTTTCCATTGAGAAATCCAACCCAGACTGCGACATTTCTCTCACTGACTCTAACCGATACAAAAGCTATGATTTTCCACATCTTATGATGTGCGGACAACTTGATTTAAGCCCAACATAGGGAGGGAAAGCAGAAAGTCCTGACAAGTAAGTAAGAAGTTAGTTAAGGGCTAGGATGATGGCTGGCAAAAGCACTTGTTTCATGGTATGAAAACCTAATTTGAATCCCCAGGACCCACGTGGAAAAAACAGACGTGGAGTCTATACAGGGAACTGTACCCACGAGAATATCTCAAGCTCACAGGGCAGCTGGTCTGCTAAATACAACGGAAATCAATAGCAGCCCTGCTTCAAAGTAGAAGGTGAGAACCAAGATTCAAAAGTCGTCAGCCTTGATATGCACACCACACACACACCTACCCACCGAGGATGCACAGGCCCTGGGGTCCATCCTCAGCTCCCTCTCAGAAGGGCAAAACAAAGCAGAACATTTTAAGTAGCAGTAGGAATATAAAGAATTTCCTGAAGTAGTCAAGCGAATGACACACATTTGTAATCCCAGCACTAGACAAAGAGAGGATGTGAGATTCAGCTCAAAGACAGCCCAGAACAAAGCAAGGTTCCATTAAAAAACAAAAAGTTACTGAAAAAATTATTGGGTGGTTTGGTTAAGAATGGCCCCTATAGGCTCATATATTTGAGTGCTTGGTTTTCAGGGATTCAAACTGGAAAGATGAGGAAGTGTGGCCTTGTTGGAGGAAGTGTGTCACTGTTGAAGGAAGTGTATCACTGGGGGTGGGCTTTCAGGTTTCAAAAAAAAAAAAATGTCAAGGACAGGTTCCCTCTCCCCTCCGTTTATGGATCAGGAAGCAGCCTCAGCTACTTTCCAGCACCAAATGCCTGCCAGTTACCATGCCCTCCACCCGATGATAGTGGACTAAACCTCTGAACTGTAAGCCAGCCCTGATTTAATGTTTTCTTTATAAGAGCTACTGTGATCATGGTGTCTCTTCACAGCAATACAAAAGTTGCTTAGACAACTATATACTTCAAAAAATATTTTCTTTGTTGCTGTTGTTTTCTTTTTTGTTTGTAGAGACACAGTCTCCTATAGCATGAGTTGACTTCAGACTTACAGGGGGTTAAGGATGACCTTGAACTATTCTCTTCTCTCAAAACCTGGTATAGGGATGACCAGCATGCATCCCCACGTGTGGTTTCTGAGGTTCTGGGGAGCAAAGCCAAGGCTTCATGCAAGACAGACAAGCACTTCCCAACGCACCTGCAGCCCCAGGCCTCAGAAGACTTTCTTTTGACGAAAGAAAGCCAAGTGTCTGGAGACAGAGGCCAGAGGAACACTCCAAGTGTGAGGCCAGCCTGCTCTACAGGGAGCTCCAGACTACACACTGAGACCTCATCTCACAAAAAAAAAGAACAAAACAAAAAATATCATCTGTGGAAAACTTGAGACTAGCTACACTAATTATAAAAATGGCTTTCATTCAACTGCTCATGAAAATATAAAATGTGAGCATGTAGTTTTCCAGCCCATAAATCATCTCACATAATTATAAAAGTAAAAGCAGCACAAAGCCTTGGGAAAAAAAGCTTAGGAATTAACCAATTACTAGAATGCTTCATTTGGTGATCAATAAGCAACGTGACATAAATTTTAAAGTAGGAACACAGTACTTGCTGTTTAGAAAAATAGAAACCATTAACATTCAAAAGAACAGATCAATAAGAAAATGTATACCATAAAACATAATTAACTTGTCAACTAATAAAACTTTGTAATATTTACAGTTGTTAATAATTTGGCTAATGAGACACAAACTCACTGTAACTGCTAATTATAAAATGTCATTCACAAAAATAAAAACATTATAAAACAGCAAGAGGAAAATAACCTTAGAGATGCAAGTTTATTACTTTAATGCTTTGATAGAAAATGGATTTTATGACAACTCCAACCAAGCAGCAGAAGCAGTCTGGAGAGAACTGAGAAGTGTCACCAAAGACGGGGGTAGAAGTGTCACCGAGGACGGGGTAGAAGTGTCACTAAGGATGGGGTAGAAGTGTCACTAAGGATGGGGTAGAAGTGTCACCAAGGACGGGGTAGAAGTGTCAGAGGATGGGGGTAGAAGTGTCACCAAGGATGGGGTAGAAGTGTCACTAAGGATGGGGTAGAAGTGTCACCAAGAACAGGGTAGAAGTGTCACCGAGGACGGGGGCAGAAGTGTCAGAGGATGGAGGCAGAAGTGCCTTCGAGGATGGGGCAGCACTATCTCACATGAGACAGGGTGGACCTCGGATTTTTATTTTTTGAGACAGTGTCTAATGTTCCTCAGGCTAGCCTGAACTCCTAATCCACCTGCCTCCACCTCCCAAGTGCTTGTACTACAGGCAGGCACCACATCACCTGCCAGTGCCTTAGAACTGAGTTGAAAGGAGAACATGGGACTCACAAGGTCAGGTTCTCATCAACTTGAAGGAGCCAGGCACAATGGCACACTTTTTCCCAGTTCTCAGTAGCTGAATTAGAGGCCAATATGGGCTATATGAGTTGGCAGTCGGCCTGGGCTATGCTGTGTGACCCTGTCTCCAAACAATAACAACCACAACAAAATAACAAATGGACTACATCTTACAGAATAGATGTCTGAGAAGAAATGCCCAGAGATAACAGAAACATCGCCAAAGACACACAGCAGCTTACTGATGTGGATCTCACACAGGGACATTCAGTACCTTTTCAGAATGTCTATGTTAAAGAACAAACCAATGAAAGAGAAAAAAACAGAACAGTAGAATAATAATCTACTGAGCTAGGTGCAGTGACACAGCCTTTAATCCCAGCACTCAGGAGACAGAGGTTAGCCAAGTCTACATGGAGAGTTCCAGGACAGCTAGGACTACCATAGAGAGAGACTCTGACTCCAAATGGGGGTGGGGGCGGGATCTGCCTGACACCATACTTAACAATGGGTGCCCTAGAGCAATCAAATTTCTTTCAAGTTCTAAGAGAAAAATATTTTGAACCCAAAATTCTATAAAGATCCCAAATAACAACATATTTGAGGATAGAGACATTTTAAGGAATGCACAGATCTAGAACATTTAGCATCAACACCTTTTATGGGAAAAAAAATTAGAAAAGAGAGTATTTCGGCAAAGCGAAACAAGGCAAAAATAAAGGTGATGCTGACACAAGAAGCAGTGAAGGGAAGAAAGTGCATGGGTAGGAAATGAGAGTCTTTTCTGAGTCTTTATTAGTGTATGTATCCTATGTGTACGAGTAAATGACTATGCACCATGTGTACCTGATGCCCCTGCAATCAGAAGAGGGCATCGGGTCCCCTGGACTGGAGTTAGATGGTTGTGTTAGATAACCTGAATTCTCTGAGAGAGCAGCAATGCTCTGAGCCATCTCTCTAGCCTGGGAAACACAAGTCTTCAGAAGTAGATACGGAGCCAGGCATGGTGGTAGCAGCCTGTAATCCCAGCGTTTGGAAGACAGAGTCGGGCTGACCTCTGTGAATTCTACATAGCGAAACCCTGTCTCAAAACCAACAAATAAATAGGTGGGAAGGCAGCTGAGAGGCACAGAGAAACACAGTGGCAGTGACAAACAGGGAAAAATATGTGACTCCAACTTCAGTTGCTCAGAGGGAAGGAACCAGAAGCCACAACTGCACGTTAAGCCTGGAGGCCCTGATGACAACAGACACACAGCCCTAGCAGCGAGAGAAACCCACAGGTCTCTCAAGCCTGAAGTCAGCAGAAGGGTTGTCTGACAGAGACTCCTCCTACGGGAAGGCTAGGTCTGAAGAACATATTGCAGAAAGCCACAGCCGTAACAAACAGCAAGACTGGAGTGCAACATTCTCCGAACAAAGGGAAGTGCAGAAGCAAACAAGCCACTCTGAGTTCTAGCAGACCTGGAGAGAGAAGGCACAAAGCTCTGGGATGGGGAGTGGGGGTTGGTGTGGAGGGACTGGGGATAGAGCTAGATGGTAGAGTGCTTGCCTACAAGGGAAGAGGCACTAGGCTCAATCTTCAGCAAAAGGGGGCCAAAGTATTTGGCCTAGGATGCTCAGAGCCTGGGCTCGATCTTCACCATAAGCCGCCAGGTGAAGCCACACAGGCCTATAATGCCATCATTGGAGGGTACAAGGAAGAGGCTCAGAACTTTGTGGTCATCCTCAGCTACAAAGCGAATTAGACATGAGACAGCCACCCCCACCCCAAAAAGGCAACAAACAGTGTCCTTAGTTAGTGTTTCTATTGCTGTGACAAGGCACTATGACCACAGCAGCTCTTATAAAAGAAAACATTTAATTAGAGCTGGTTTACAGTTTAAAGGTTTAGTTTATTATCCTCATGGCGGGAAATGGCATGCAGGCAGACATGGTGCTGGAGAAAGCTGAGAGTTCTACATCTTGATCCACAGGCAACAGGAAGTGAACTGTCACACTGGGTGTGGCTTGAGCATATACAAGACTGTAAAGCCCATCCCCCCCCCCCACGAAGACACATTTCCTCCAACAAGGCCACACCTCCCTTTGGGCCAAGCATGCAAACATATGGGTCTGCAGGGGCCATACCTAATTCAAACCACCACAAAGAGTGAGGAGAAATGACAGCAGGAAGGGAAAGAACACCTGTCCCCAAACTATTCCTGAAAGTAGAGAGGGAAGATACACAAATCTCACTCCACAAAGCAAGGTTACACATACCAAACCAAGAAAGATACAAGAATGAAGAAAATGAAAAAGTTATAGCCTAGTATATTCCCTGGATAAACGTAGATGTTCTCAATAAAATATCAAACCACTAGGAAAGCAGAACAAGTGAAACCAGTGCAAATTAATGAATTAAAATGCCTTCAAACCAAATTCAGCAAAATATTAAAGAGATCACACACCAAGATTCAATCAGTTTTGTTCCAAGAATTCCCCTTTCACCAAAGAGAAATCAGTAAGTAAAGCGCAGCACATAAATCAAATCTAGGACAAAAATTAAACAACCATCTTCGCATGCACAGAAAAAGCCTTCGACAACGTTCCACATCATTTCACAATAAGAAGCCTGGAGGAATTTGGAATAGAAAGATATCATCACAATATGACAAAGGTAAGACAGGGCAGACTCTCACAGCCAACACTACAGCAAACAGAGAAGAGGCAAACACAACATGACAAAGGTTAAGACAGGACAGACTGACAGCAACACTACAGCAAACAGAAGCGGCAAACACATTTGCTCTGAAGTCAGGAGAGTCCGCTCTCTCCATACTTTTCCAGTACAGTGCTTGAGCTCTCCAGCACAGTAGGAAATAAAAAGGACACAAGCCGGGGGGGGGGGGGGGGGGGGGGGGGTGGTCAGATTATTCGTATTTGCAAATGGTGAGGTCTGCACTTGAAAGACCCTCCTCAGCCGCCGGGCGGTGGTGGCGCAAGCCTTTAGTCCAAGCACTCGGGAGGCAGAGGCAGGTGGGTCTCTGTGAGTTCGAGGCCAGCCTGGTCTACAAAGCGAGTTACAGGACAGTCAAAGCTACACAGAGAAAGCCTGTCTCAAAAAACAAACAAAACAAAGCAAAAAGTTGGGTGGCTGTGACTCACATGCTTAATCTCAGCACTAGGGAGGCAGAGGCAGGTGGATCTCTGTGAGTTCCGGACAGCCTGGTCTACGGAGTAGTTCCAGGACACCCAAAGCTACAAAGAGGAAACCCTGTCTACAAAACCAAACAGACAGACAAAAAAATCTCAATGACATACCCTCATGGAAAAAAAAATCCTAAAGTTCATATGAAAACACAAAGACCATAAATAATCAAAGCAATCCTAAGAAGAAAGAGCGAGGCTGGGGATCTAAAATATCTGGCCTCAAACTGTACCAGCGCCATAGAAACAAAAGAGCATGTCCCGGCACAAAGCACACAGACCCAGAGCTGAAAAGGGCACACACTGCTGCTCTTCTGAGGACCTACGTTCAATTCTCAGCACCTACGTGATGGCTCATAACCGTCTGTAACTCCAGTCAAGGGGATCCAATGCCTTCTTCTGGCCTCTGTAGGCATCAGGCATGCATGTGGTACACAGACATGCATGGAGGCAAAACCTCACACATATAAAACAGTAATTTTTCATAGAAAGAGAGAGAAAACCAGAAAGAAACCCACACAGCTACAATCCCTTAAGTCTGGCAAAGGTGAAAGGGCAGCCTTCCCTACAAAGGATCCTGGGAAAATTGGTTGGCCACGTGTAGAATGAAACTAGACCCTCTCTCACCCTGCTCGAAAACCAACTCCAACTGGATCAAAGACCTTAATGTGCACCCTGAAAGGAAAACAGAGAATACACTTCAAGATGGAGGTCTAAGCAAGGGGTTGCCGAAAAGATGATAAGACAGAGAATGATTGACAGGGAGGGGACTGGAGAGTTGACACAGAGGTTAAGTGTGCTTGTTGCTCTGGTAGAGGACCTGGGTTCAATTCTAAGCACCCACATGGTGGATCACAACTGTCCATAACTCCACTTTCAGTGGATCTGACACGTTTTTCTAAACACCACAGGCACCAGGAACACACGTGTGGGCCACATACATGCATGCAGCAAAGCACTCATACAGAAAACAAATAAGTCTGAAAATGGAAAAAAAAAATTGACTACTTGCAGCCAGGCACACACCTTTAGCCCCAGCCCTCTGGAAGCAGAGACAGGCAGATTTCTGTGAGTTTGAGTACAGCCTGGTCTACACAGAGAGTTCCAAGCCAGTGAACTCTATCTCAAGGGGGGAAAATGTAAAGAATCGACTAATGTGATTGAATAAAGTTAAAAAGCTTTCTCATAGCAAAGGAAAGCAGCAGAATGAGCAGACAGCCTGCATAATGGAAGAAAGTCTTTGCCAAGTAAACAACTGATGGGAGATTAAAAACTAAAGCCAGACTTAGTGGCTCACACCTGGAATCTCAGGACTGGGGAAGATGAGACAAGATTGCCAAGGGTTTGAGAGCGGCCTGGGCTACGAGCTTGCACTACATGTAGTGTGAAACCCTGTCTCAAAGAGACAGAAAAGAAACTCTCAGGTGTGGTGGTGCACTCGTGTGATTCCAGCACTTGGGAGGTGGAAGCAGGAAGATCAGGATTACAAGGTCAGACTCTTTTATGTAGTAAGTTCAAAGCCAGCCTGGGATTCACAAAAAGTAGTCTCAAAAAAGAGGGAAAAAAATAGGAAGCCACCTGTTGTGGCTTGAATGAGAACAACCTCACAGGTCCATATGCTTGAATACCTGGTCCCTGGTTGGTGTAACTATTTGGGAAGGATGAGGAGGTGTGGCCTTGCGGGTAGAGGTGGGAGGAGGGAGAAGGGAAAGAGGGGCTGACTTTAAGGTTTCCAAAGACTCGGGCTATTCCTTGATGGAGGAGGGTCATTTGTCTATCTGTTGCTTTCACTGGTTAATTAATAAAGAAAACTGCTTGGCCTGATAGGGCAGAATTTAGATAGGCGGAGTAGACTGAACTGATTGCTGGGAGGAAGAAGGCAGTGGGACAGATGCAATAGCTCTACTCTCCAAAATGGACGCGGGTTAAGATCCTTACCGGGAAGACACCATCTCGTGGTGCTACACAGGTTATTAGAAATGGGTTAATCAAGATGTGAGAATTAGCCAGTAAGAGGCTAGAGCTAATGGGCCAAGCAGTGTTTAAAAGAATACAATTTGTGTGCTGTTATTTCGAGTATAAAGCTAGCCGTGCGGGAGCCGAGCGGGAAGCAGCCCGCAGCTCCTCCTCCTACAAGTCCTAGTATGTTCTCTGCTTCATGGCTGTGGATAAAGACGTAGATTCTCCGTTGCTACCCTGCCATGTCCGCTGCCTACTTTGTGCTACCTCTCGCCATCATGGACTCTAACCCTCTGGGACTGAAAGCCCCAATTCAACACCTTCTTTCAAAGGTTGCCTGGGTCATGCTGTCTGATCACAGCAATAGAAAAGTAACTAAGACAGTATCCCAGTGTCACTTTGGTTCCCATATTCACACATGCACACATTTTAAGCTACACACCCCCCAAAAAAGAAAACCTACCAAGTATACTATCTATAGGAATTGTTCATATCTAAATGAGATTTGGTAGTTTTTCTAGCAAAATTTTAATTTCTTGTATACCTCATACTGTATAATGTATAACAATAAATATTAGCTGGCTATGGTAACACAGACCTATATTTGGAGCATTTAGGAGGCTGAGGCAAGAAGATAGTAAGTATATACAAAGTTGATGCTCAAAAACAAAAATCATAATACTGCCCATTTGTTTTAAAGAGAGAAAAAGTCTCCTCCATTGAAGTGTCACAATGAAATATAAATTTCCTCAAATCTGTACCCACAAAGAAACTATAATAAGTAATAACAATATGTTAATTTCTTAATAAAAGTATGCATGATATAATCTAAAGAAGTGTGACCTGGGACTAGGATGTACCTCAGAGGTAGAGCACTTCCTAGAATGCATGAGACCTTGAGTTCACTCCCTAACACAAACACACAAATATTATAAATATATAAACCATGCTAGTATATATAAATTATATCTCTACAGCTAGCCTGTGGTGGTGCACGTCTTTAATCCCAGCACTCGGGAGGCAGAAGCAGGTGGATCTCTGTGAGTTTGAGGCCAGCCTGGTTTACAAGAGCTAGTTCCAGGACAGGCTCCAAAGCTACAGAGAAACCCTGTCTCGAAAAATAATAATAATTATTATTATTATTTTATCTCTATATGTACATAGAGATAAGAAAGAGAAGAAACAAATACTACCCAAAAACTATTACCATTTAAACTGCAAGGAGGGGTGGGGAGGTGGCTTAGTGGTTAAGAGCACTGGCTGTTCTTCCAGAGGACCTGGGTTCTAGTCCCAGCACTTACATGGCGGCTTACAACTGTCTGTAACTCCAATATCTGACACCCTCACATAGACATACATGCAGGCAAAACACTAATGGAAATAAAACAAAAATAAATTATAAAAAATGCAAGGAAAATTAAAAGACACAGAAAGGGGGTTCCTCAAGATGGCTCAGGGGACAAAAGTGTTTGCCACCAAAACTGATGATCCACAGAACTTCAAGAAGGTGAAGGACGAAGCTGACTTTTCCACCTAGGCCTGATGGCACACACAATCGCATACACACATACAATATATATAAAAAATTATTTTTTTAAAAAAAGAGAAGAGCTAGAGAGTTGGCTCTAAGGTCAAGAACACTGGCTGTTCTTCCAGAGGACCTGGACTTAGTTCCCAGCACTCATAGCAGCTCACAGCCATCTGTAACTACAGTTCCAGGGGATCCTACACCCTCTTCGGCCTCTGAAGGTACCAGGCATGCATGTGGTGCACAGACATATACGTGTGTAAACAAAGATTGCTCGTTAGTTTCCCGGCTGCCCTGTCCAGAATAATCACACAGAAATTATATTAATTACAACACTGCTTGGTCAATAGCTTAGGCATATGTTTGGCTAACTCTTATATCCTAAATTAAACCATTTTTATTAATCTGTATTGTCACGAGGCTGCGGATTACTGGGAAAGGTTTGGGCGTCTTTCTCCTTCAGCAGCTCCATGGTGTCTCTCTGACTCTGCCAACTCTCTCTGTGTATCTCTGCTTGGAATTCCCACCTTGCTTTGCTCTGCTAAGCCATTGGCCAAAACAGCTTTATTCATCAACCAATAAAAGCAACACATATACAGAAGGACATCCCACAGCATACATGCAGGCAAACACCCATACACCCAAAATAAAAATTAAATCAAAAAACAAATAAATAAGAGACAAAAAGCTTTGTAGTCATAGAAAACATTTTCCTCACATCATGAAAAACACAAAACTTCGCCCCCCCCCCCCATCCAAAAGAAAGCCGTTTCACTTACTAGCATGCTTATCGGCAAGCATTATCAGCGTGTTGGAGATATCACGTCGTCTATAGAAGCATACAACTTTTGCTTCCACGTTACCACTCGCAGTCTAAGAAATGAGAAAAACAAAAGTCATATGGGACCTGAAATCTCAATGATAAAATGCGCTTAAAAGCTGAATGTGGCAGCACGTGCCTATAACCTCAGCCCTCGCAAAGCTAACTGGGAAGGACTGTACAAAGTTCGCGGCCAGTCTGATCTACATAGAGAATTCCACACCAGCCAGGGCTACGTAGCAAGACACTGTCTCAAAAAGCAAATAACAGCAGCGAAACCTGGAGAGAAGGAAATGGAGACGAGCTCCCGCTAACTTTGTGCGCATGTGTGTTGTGAGACAGGGCTTCACCGTAACCCCGGCTGGCCTTGCCTCCACCTCCCGCAGGACCAGCCAGACTGATCCTTCCAATTTTAAAAGCCACAAATAATTTGTTCATGGTACTGATTTTAATCATCTTCATAAAGCGTTGCTATACATTGCTCAAACCCATCCCCAGATGACACAGATTAAGTGGAATATCACCCAGCCCCAGTCCTAGGACGACTCCGCAGGGGGCAGTAGCCAGGCAGAACAGAACTACAAAAACACCCTCCTCCACAGGGTCAATAGTCTCAGTTTACCTTCAAGTAGGAAACTATGCAAAACTGTAAGCTCCCAACACAGAAGTCTCTCTGACTAGTCTAGAATACAATCTGCATTCAGCTCGGCTGTAATTTACTGCAGCTGAGGCCCGGGCTCCTATTCTAATATCCATAAATTCTGCAGGCTTTCGAGCTGGCTAATCACTCACTGGCAAGCTCTTCATAAAAGCACATAGATTACAATAGAAATGTTACTGCAATGTCCAATTTCTAACATACATGGCACATGCGTGCAGAATGTATTTGGACTTAAAGATGTATTCAAATAGAAAGATTGTATACCATAATAAATTTGTCAGTTTTACCAAGTTCAGCAGCAACATTTTAGTTCGGCAGCAAATATTTTAGTGAGAAATGGTTCTGTGGAAATATTGCCCCTTCAAATTGAAATCATATTAAATTCCTACCCAAATGCCAATACATTTTGTAATGTTGTGATCAAACTCATCCCCCAGAAGCAATGATCCAGCAATCTGCTAAATGAACAGGCCGATATTTCCATGTAAATAAAATCCAGGGCTCCAGTCTATGTGCTTTCTCATCTCCGTCTCATTAGTGAGCTCGCCTAAGAGCAACGCTCTACAAAGATGACCAAATTCTCGGTTAAGCCTGCTTGAGGGATAAAGCCGTAGTTCAGAATATTTCTTTTTTTCCTTTCCTCACTCTGTAAACCAGGCTCAAACTCTGTGATCGCCTGCTTCTCCCTCCCAAGTGCTGGGATTAAAGGAATGTGCCACCCACCCACTCTCCTTTTTTAAAGACAAGATCTTACTACATAACACAAGCTGTCTTAGAACTGGTAATCCTCCTGCCTCAGTCTACCTAGTGCTGAAATTAATAGGTGTACAGCATCATACGTGGACATAAAAATTGCTGGGTGAGATTGGGTGTGGTGACGAACACCTTTAGTCCCAGCACTCAGGAGGCAGAGGCAGGAGACTCTCTGTGAGTTCAAGGCCAGCCTGGTGTACAAAGTGAGTTCCAGGACAGCCAGGAAGGGCTACACAGAAAAACCCTCTATCAAAAAACAAAAAACAACAACAACGTAAGAATTCTTTGGGTCTGCAGATGGCTCAGTGGTTAAGAGCAGTGGCTGCTCTTCCAGAGAACCCATGCTCAATTACTAGTACCCAATTACCAGTACCCACAACGCAGCTCACAACTGTCTATAACTCCAGTTCCAGAGGAACCGATACCTTCACACAGACATACATGCAGGCAAAATACCAATGCACATAAAATAAAAATAAGTAAATTATAAATAATAATATCCTCAGGACTAAGGGATGTAGCTCAGTTCAGGGTGCATTCTTATAATGTGCACAGCCTGGGGCTCAATGCCCAGCAACAAAAATCTCCTCCTGGGCCACACACACTCTTCACTATTGGGTAACTCACAATAGTGCAGTATTGTCCTTCCCCCAGGACTATAGTACAGCATGGTTCTTCCCTTCCACAGAATACACAGAAACCATTTCTCCGAAGCTCTGCGACTCTAAACAATGATGCACTGAGCTAGTCTGCTGTGCTTCTCCTGTGCAAAGAAGTGAGTGCAGGGAGTGAGGGTGTATGTGTTATAAATGTTAAGCATTAAAGTTGAGCCTGGTGGACTTCTACTTCTAGAATCAGAGAAATAGAACACCAAGAATTGAAGACAAGCCCGGGCTCTGTCCTTTTTTTTTTTTTTTTTTTTTTTTTTAAGGCTTTGTCTCGAAACAAAAAACGAGGGCTATGAATATAAACACAGCTCAATAATATAGCCCTGGCCCAGCATGTTCAAGGCCTTGGGTTCAAGTCCCAGTACTCCATATGAACAGTCGGCAACCAATGGGAAAATTCCCTAATATTTATGCCTATTGCCAATAGTTCCCAAATGGCAGGAGGGATCTGACTAAGGCTCCATGAAAGGCTTTAGGGGATCTTTGCAAATTATTTGAAACAACTTGTATATGCAAGTGCGGTAACTCAGTATATCACCAATGCCATAAGCTCAGCATTCAGCAGGCAGAGGCAGGTTTGGCCCAGGTTTGAGTCCAGTTCTGTCTACATTACAAGTTCTAGACCAACAGCCCTAAACTGTAAGAATCTGTCTCAAAAACAATACAGCTCAGTGGTAGGGCATTTGTCTAGCTACACAAGGGCTGGGTTCAGAGTTTAGTGTGAGTAGTGTGGAGGTGGCTAGGGAAAACTACAGATACAATTCAACATCCCCAGCCAGTCAGGCCTGTCGCGGCCCCTCTGTGATTCTAGCATTCAGGAGGCAGGGCAGAAGATCAGTTCAAGGCCCACCTCTTCCTCACTGTGAGTTCAAGGCCAGCCTAAGCTATGTGACCCTGCTTCAAAAATGAAAACTCTGAGGTCAGCCTGAACCACCAAGAAAGTTCAAGACTAACTTGGAGAACATAGCAAGACTTGTTTCAAAGCTGGGTATGATGGCATACATCTTTAATACTAGCACCTGAGGCAGGCAGATTTCTGTGTTTCTGAGGCCAGCCTGGTCTCCACAGGAAGTTTCAAGCTAGCCAGGACTACATAGCAAAACCAGGTCTCAAGAAATAAAATAAAGTCAGGCAGTGGTGGCGCACGCCTTTAATCCTAGCACTCGGGAGGCAGAGACAGGCGGATCGCTGTGAGTTTGAGGCCAGCCTAGTCTACAAGAGCTAGTTCCAGGACAGGCTCCAAAGCTACAGAGAAACCCTGTCTAGAAAAACCAAAAAGAAAAAAAAAAGAAAGAAAATATGCAGTCTCAATCTCTGTTTTTACATGATGTGTGTGTGCATAATACTGGGTGTGTTGTGTGTGTGTGTCTGTATGTGTGTGTCTGTATGTACATGGGGGGAAGTTCTTCTATATATGTGCTGCTTTTATTGATTAATGAATAAAGAAGCTGCTTTCGGCCAATGGCTTAACAGGATATAGCCAGGCTGGAAAAAAAAAAATAGAGTAGGCGGAGTCATGGAGACGCCCTCAGCTGAGTAAGCCATTACCACGTGGTGATACACAGATTAATAGAAATGGGTTAATTTAAGATATAAGAGCTTGCTAGGAATACACTAGCGTCATTGGATTGGCCAAGCAGTGTTGTGATTAATACAGTTTCTGGGTGAATATTTCAGGTCAGGGCAGCCGGGAACAAACAAACAGCCTCCAACAAAGGGGTAGAAGAATTTTTCTCCTGTTTTACAGTGAGCTCAGAAAGGGAAAGACAAGGGCTGTACCACTGAGCCACACAGCCTTGAACTAAGTATCTGAAGGTGATAAACCAAGGGGAGAAAAGCAAGCAGGAGGCATTTTTATTTGTTTTTTGGGGCGAAGCCTCCAGTTGTTGGAGCTGGCCTTGAGCTCTCCGCTGGTTGATAAGGACTTCCCATCCCCCCCCAGCCTCTATCTCCTCGTTCTGGACGGTAGGCATGGGCTGCCACACCCAGTTTTTTCTATGCTGGGCACTGAACCCAGGAGCTCTGAGCTACCATCTGAGCTGGACTTGGCACTTTCTGACCTGAAAAAGCATAGGTGAGGTGACGGAAAATATGTATTTAAGAGATGAACAAGCCAGCCACAGTCTCACAAATAAAACTACAGAAGTGTTAACCATAAAAGGTCACATACAGGATAGCCCTCTGTAAAAACGTAATCTGGAGTTCAATTAGCAGCCTCTTTAGAGTTGGGGGCGGGGGGAGCGATAGAACCCAGGACCTCGCACAGCCTCTTTAAAATTCTATAACTTTTCAAATTGGAAACTAAAACCTCCTGACAAGCATAATTCGATACTGTTAAAATTTTGTGCCCTTTTGCTGTGTGTGGTGCACGACGCCGATCCCAGACCTCAGAACCGAGCACCAGGAGTTCACAGCCAGCCTGGACTTCATGTAACCCTGTCTCAAAACCACTTCTCTTTTTTACTTTCCCCTAGACTATACTCAGATGAATAGAGGAAGGGTACAGAGGAAAACACGCACGTACATATAAATTTATACATACTACATTGTGTTTGCTTTCAATACCTGTTTTCCCAAACTAGTGTGAATCATAGTCTTTTGCTTTAGTCAGTAACACACTGTAAGTATCTTAGCATAAATGGTTGGCACATAATTAAAGGCATTAAATAAACAATTGTTGAACTAATGACTTTCGGAATTTCTCATGTTTATGCTCATACATAGCATTACTATTTACCAAGTACTTTGATTCAACTTGTTTTTCTTTCTTTTTTTGTTTTTCTAAGACAGGGTTTCTCTGTGTAGCACTGGCTGTCCTAGAACTCACGCTACAGACCACTCACAGCGATCTGCCCGCCTTTTCTTCTCCCCTCTTCCTTGCAAACCATCTGATTTTCCTAACCACCGTGGTTTTTACACTGGCCTGGAACTCCCCAGGTAGGTTCACCTGGTTAGCTTGTGAGCCCCAGGGCAAGGACTGTAAGCCGGAGCCACTAAACCGGTTTCTCTTTCTGGTTTTCAATACAGGTTCTGGGAATTGAACTCAGGCGCTAAAGCTTGCAAGGCAACTGCTTTACCAACTGAGCCATCTACCCTGCCTCTCGTTTTGTTTTTCTAGACAGTCTCAGTAATAAAACCCAGGCCAGACGTGAACTCCACGTAACTACATGACTCCTGTGTCAGTCTCCCAAAGTGCTAGGATCACGTTGACTCATTTTACAATTTTAGGGTTGCTGGTGGTGGAGAGACAAGGCCTCACTCTGTAGCCCAGGCTAACCCTGAGCTCCCATGTGCCTGGCTATAAGCATAAACCGCCATGCCCACTTTAGAAGGATTCTTCCTTCTAAAGCTAGGAGAGGAAACTATTAATTCACTAAAAATTGCAAAACACAGCACTTGGGAAGCTGAGGCTGGAGGATTGTGATTTTGAAGTCAGTGAAAGCCTGTCTCAAACAAACAAGCAAAATACATACTACAGTTCTAAATAGGAAAAGGAACGGAGTTCTTCAACAGCACTGATCTTTTAGCGCTCAAATCAATTGAAGAGATCTGTAATCTTTTACTCAATATCATCAGACCAAAAAAAAAAAAAAAAAACTCTATAAAAAGTAAATACTCAGAGCCGGGCGGTGGTGGCACACGCCTTTAATCCCAGCACTTGGGAGGCAGAGGCAGGCGGATCTTTGTGAGTTCGAGACCAGCCTGGTCTACAAGAGCTAGTTCCAGGACAGGCTCCAAAACCACAGAGAAACCCTGTCTCGAAAAACCAAAAAAAAAAAAAAAAAAAAAAAAAAGTAAATACTCAGAAGCATGCAGAATGCTGAACTATGTGAAAGTTTGACTTTCACACTCTGGAACTGAACAACAGGCGTGATAGCACACGCCTTTAATTCCGGCACTTGGGAGGCAGAGGCAAGCAGGTCGCTGTGAGTCCAAGGCCAGCCTGGTCTACAAAGTGACTGCCAGGGCTGTCACACAGAGAAACCCTGTCTCAAGGGTTAAATAAATAAATAAATAAATAATTCTTAGTCTGGAACTGAAAGGAAAAATCACCCCTAGGGTTTACCCCTAATGGAAAGCACCTTGCTATTCACTCCTCACCTTGTTGAGTTCTTCTATTCTTCTGATTAGGTACGGGTTGCTGGAGGAATTCTCAAAGTAAACATAATCTGCAATCAAAAAGTTACAGGACTTTTCAGGAAATGCTTCACAGTAGTCAGCTTCCCTCTGATTTTTTAGATAGGGTAACATGGTGTAGCCCTGGATGTCTTAGAGCTTGCCATGTTAACCAGGCTGGCCTCAAGCTCACAGAGCTCTGCTCGCCTCTGCTAGGATTAAAGTGCTGGGATTAGAAGCCTGCGACAGTTTATTGGGCTACAACTTTCTGCAGCAGGTAACTCACCTCAGTAAGTAGGTAGGTTATACCCAACTTACCGCAACCTCAGTAAACTGTACCATGTCTGTTACTTTCCTAGAGTCCCCACTTCTGAGTAGCCCAAACTGATTTACAACTCAGTATCCCCCTGCTTCAGACTCCCAAGTGCTGGGACTGGCAGCATGCACCACACCCTGCTTAGGTTTCTCTCACTTTTGCTTTTAGAAATAGCTTTACATTAGTCCAAGATGGCAAGAACTAGCTATGTAGCTGAGACTGGCCCTCAGCTCTGAAGCTTCCTGCCCCCACCTCTTACAGGCTGAATTTACTGGCACGTGCCACAATGCCCAACCTTAAATTAGTTCTTTAATTTCAAAAAGAAGAAGAAGAAGCCTGACTCGGTGTAGTGGGGTGGGGTGGCAAAGACAGGATTACAAAGCAGGGGCCAGGCACAGTTACACAGCAAGACCTTGTTCCAAAAAAAGAAAAGAAAGAAGGAGGGTTGGAGAGAGAGAAAGAGAAAAAATGTAAGCCTTAAGTCCCAGCACTTAGGAAGCAGAGGCAGACAGATCTCTGTGAGACCAGACTGGTCTATAGAGTGAGTTCCAGGGCAGCTAGGGCTATGTAAACACCATGTCTCAAACAAAACAAAACAAAAACCACCACAACAATGTTACATCTTGGTCAGTTATTTATCAGAGCTCACTGAGGCATGCTCCCAGCCCAGCATCTGCATCCTCTCCCTCCAATCCAGTCAGCCCTGGAGAACGTTTCTTACATAAAACTGTTGACCTAAGACAAATTCAGAGCAAAGAGGAGGGCTTACCAGCCCAACTTCAATTCAAGCATCAACTTAAAAAAAAAAAAAAAAAAAAAAAAAAGGAAAGAAAGTCAGCGGGCAGAGTGGGTAAGAGAAAGCTTGGTAACAAACTTTTCCATGCTCAACCTGGGAAGGTGAGGAATAGGGCAGGGCTACTTGCTTGAGAGGCAGGGCTGTCTAGGGAGGGTGTTGAGATCTTTTGACCCTTTTATCATATTTGATCCAACTCCATTTAGGCCCTTTTCTTATAAAGAAATTATGGCAAGTTTTCAACTAAACCTGCAGGATTTTTCCAAGCGTGGCTTTTCCTCCAGAGTCGCTGGAAACTTCCCACTGTGTGTTTACCTGAGAGACTAGACTGCACAGTCACTGTCTACCTTCCCGGCTCTCTCCCGGCTCTCCACTGCTAAGTGGCCTCATTTAGCCAGGCCATTCCCCACCATCAGGAGCTCAGCTAATGAGCAAAGAAGGAAGAGCAAGCCTCACTCACAAACACGCCACTTATCTGAATTATTATTTTACCAGGAAGGAGGGAGGGAGGGCGTCGTGAGCAGGGAAAGTTTGTTTGACCTTATTTCTCTCTTCTGCAGAAGGCTGGGAAGACAGACAGCAGAGCTAACGTCTAGGCTGGGCTCAACTCCCCACCTGGGGCTGCGGTTCCCTGCCCCCCCCCACACACACACACAGCCTCCACTCCTAGGGGGGCTGAACGAAAAGCCGAAGGGAATGGGGGTGAAGCAGCGAAGGTGCAGAGTCCTGGCTCGGCAAACAGGCCTGTCCAGCTGTGCCCCCTATCTGGGCCACCATCGCCCCCAGCCCACACGAACACCGAAGCAGAAGCAGGGTCGGGGAGGGGGAGGTTGTCCCCAGCACCCCCCCCCCCAACACCCCCGTGCCCAAAAGCCACGCGAGGAAAAAAGCCACTCGGCTAGGGGGCTTGCAGGGGCCCTGTCCCTTTGGGGCGTTCGTAAAGAGGGTGCCCGATGCGTGTCCCCAGAAGAGGCCTGGCCCTGAGACGCCGGGCAGCGGCGGTGGGGGAGGGGAGTGGGGGTGGGGAGCCCCCTGCGCCCCGCCCGCGGCGCCCTCGGCCCGGGCTCCCGGGCTGCGGGCGGTAAGCGTGCGCTGCCCGGACCCCCATTCCCGCCGCCCGCGCCCCGACGGGCCGGGAAGGGCCGAGCCTTCCTACCTCCGACCCGGTACATGTTGGCCGCCATGTCCGCCCGCCCGCCCGCGGAGCCCGAGCCGAGCCCCGCCCGCCGCCGCCGCCTCAGCCTCGACCGCCGCCGCCGCCGCCTCGCCACGGGGGAGGGGGAGGGACGGGGAGGGGACACCGAGGGAGGGGGCTGTGCCCGCCCCCAGCGCCGGCCGAGCGTCGCCGAGCGGTCCCGGGAGGCCGGAGCGCGGCAGGGACGGGGCGATGGGCTGCGGGGACCCTGGACCTCGGGGCCACCCGCATTAGCGTCGGAGCACACCAGGGCCGGGGGCTGTGGAAGAACCTGGGTGGGGACAGAGGCTCAGCCACTCCGAGCGTCTCCCCTGGCCTCGTCACCTGTCCGCCTTGGGACAGGTTCTCCTTTCCTGCTTATGTCCCCGGGGACAACCCTCTATGTGTGACCTCAAACACACGAACGCCCTTCTGGGTACAACTCTCTGATTTAGTCAAGGCAAGCGACTGATGCTTGGCGTCCCTCCCTCGTGGTGAGAGGGTGTTTAGTGGCTTTAGAGCCTGCAGGTCCTGGGGCCGAGAAAGACCCTACCTACTTGCAGCTTGCCCGGTCTGAAAAGAGCTAAAAGAAGCTGACTATCCATCCCAACCACATTGGCAGGTCTATCATGGTTGTGCCAAAACTGAACTGAACAAAACCGACTCCCCCACATCCTCAGGCCTCTAAACAGGCTCTGTTTAAGGCGCGTGCTTTAACCAGGAAAGACCTTTGGCACGGGAAGGCTTCCTTTGCCAGTAGAGGAACAGGGGCTCCACAAGCTGCCATTGCCCCAGCGAAAGGAGGAAGTCCTGTCAAACAGTTTGGTGTAGCTGGTCGCCTAACTGGTTTTAAGTCAAAAAGACACACCCCCACCTTTTTTTTTTTTTTCAGTATTGGGGATTGAAGCCAGGGCTTTATGCATCGTAATCGCTGAACTATACAGTCCCAGTTCTTCCGTGTTTGTTGGTTGGCTTTTAAATTGTTAGTACATTTATTTATTTATTTATTTATTTATTTATTTATTATGTGAAGTCACAAATGCCATGACACCTAGGTGTAGGTCTATCATATGGGTCTGGGAATTGAACTCGGGTAGTCATTTCAATGGCTGTAAGCACTTGGCACCTACTTGGGCTATCTCATCAGCCTTATGGATGTTACCCAGAGTCTCAGCTCAGGCTGGCTCTCCTCACCGCCTGTCTCTCAAGTGCTCGGATTGTATGACAAGTTTGAAAGTTTGTTAACGGTTAATTTTCCCGCGCCGATTCCCCCTTTTTCTCAGGTTTTTGGCCGTCTTGGGATACAAAGCAAGATCTTCTTGACTGCCTCGTCCCAAATGAACACACGACTTCCTTTCGGAAACCCGAGCCATTCCAAACTACACCCAGACCTTGTTGCATATTAAACACTATGCTGATCATCCACTAGTGCCTGGTGATACTGACTGAGGTCTGTGTCTGGGTAGGAGGTGTCCCCAGAGAAGGAGACAGCATTTTTGGTTGATGTTCCTTTATCACAAAATATTGAGAAAAAAATAATTTTTATGAATAGCTGAGGCAAATAAATAAATATCCTTTTGCCGTTGTTACACCGGTTATTCTGTGACCTGTTTTCGCATCTGTAAAACAGAGAGGTGACTTCCACCGCTCAGGTGTGCTAAGGGTCCGCTGTGATGACATCTAAAGGGGCTTTGAAAGCACTGGGCAAACAGCGGGTGTCTGTTGCTTCCTTTTTCCCCCTGAAAGCCTTAGATTCCAGAGAAGTTGGTAGAATGCTCCAAACTGTTAGCCCTCCACTCTTGGGGACCAGAGAAGACCAAAGGGCTCTGGTACCGTGACAGCAGAGCTGTTATTTATCTAACTTTTTCACTGGAGATCCCACCAAAAACATTGGGACTTAATCTGCACCAGTCTCTAGTTCCGAGCTAACACACAAATAGGCTGAATAATCCACCTGGAATAGTCTCCTGGCATCATACTTCCCTCTGGCCCACAACAGCATGAACCACGTCTGTCTCCTAGTAAGAATGCAGCCTGAAAACGTCAAGGAAATAGGTCATGAGTTTTAGAAGATTTGCTCATAATGTTTTAAGTAATAAATGAACAAGGGTTGGGGAGGTAGCAGGGGCAGGGAGGAGCTCAAGCTGGTAAAGATGCTTGCTGCCAAGCTTGGTGACTGAGTTTGATCCCTGCAACCCACATGGTAGAAAGAGAAAACCAATTCTTTTTATATTTTTGTTTTTTCAAGACAGAGTTTCTCTGTGTAGCGGCTCTGGCTGCTCTGGAACTCACTTTGTAGATCAGGCTGGCATCAAACTCATGAGATCTGCCTGCCTCTGCCTCTTGAGTGCCTGGAGAGAAAAACCAATCCCTAAAAGTTGCCCACATAGCCAGGCAGTTGTGATGCACGCCTAGCACTCAGGAGGCAAAGACAGAAGGATTTCTGTGAGTTCAAGGCCAGCCTGGTCTACAAGAACTAGTAGACCAAAAGCTGCCTTGAAAAAAAACAAAACAAAACAAAAAGTTGTACATCATGGCCTACACACATGCACAATTACACACTAAGTTTTTCTTGAAGCTCAGTTGGGAGGTAGAGGTATGAACAGCAGGAGTTTAAGATTACCCTAAACTGCATAGCAAATCTGAGCTAGGCTGGGCTCCATGGCTGGGGTGCAGCTTAGTTGACAATATTTAACTACCATGCAGGAAACTCTGGGTTAGATCCCCAATACTGAATAAACCCGACCTAATAGCCTATGCTTCTAATTCCTGCACCCAGTCCTTGGAAGTGGAGATAGGATAGAGAGCTCAAGGTCCTCCTCAGCTACACAATTTGGAGCCATCCTGGACTACATGAGACCCCATCTCAAAAACAGTAAGAATCATCTTCCTCAAAATATTGCTATGTTCTTGTTACTTCCTCGTCTGCTTGTCTCATTTCCTTGGGTTTTTGAGGTCCCTAGTCTTGCCACAGTGTGTGAAAAGCGCTAAGAACATTTCCCACGCCCGTCTACACTCAACTTTCCTTCTTAGGATCAGCCTTAGCCTGGAGACCCCATTAAAGGCTTAGAGACCTGGGGCAGAGCAGGAAGTAATGATGGTGGCCAGACCAGACTCCCAGCCTCCCCTAGAATCTCTGTGTTAAGCCCCTCCTACCTCCAGCTCCAAGACAGGATCCTCTACATAGGAAATGCTCAATATCTTAAAGAATGGGAGAGGAGGGGTGGCTCAGCAGTTAGAGCATATGTGCTCCTCCAGGGGACCCAAATTAAGATCTCAGAACCCATACCAGATGACTCACAATTGTCTGGAATTCCATCTCCAAAGGATTCGACATCTTCTAGGCTCTGCATGTTCCTATACTCACATGCATATGCCTACATACAAACACACATGCCTGTACCTACACACAACCACACATGCATATACCTACACACAAACACACATGCATATACCTACACACAAACACACATGCATATACCTACACACAAACACACATGCATACATAAATAAAAATAATTTTTTTTTTTTGAGATAGGGTTTCTCTGTGTAGTAGCCCTTGCTGTCCTGGAACTCCCTCTGTAGACCAGGCTGACCTCAAACACAGAGATCCATCTGCCTCTGCCTCCTGAGTGATGGGATTAAAGGCCTGTACCACCACTGCTTAGCTATAAAAATAAATCTTAAAATAAGAAAGAAGAAATGGCGGTTTGAGGTTGTAGCTCGGTTGGTAGAATGCATACTTAGCACGCATGAAACCCTGGGTTCAACCCCCAGCATTGAATAAACCAGGTGGGATGCTGCATGTTAAAAATTTCATGTTTGCTTGTTCCCAGTGCTCTCCGGCCATTTTCAGGCATCCCTAAAGAACAGATGTCTCCTAAAGCATGCCAGAAGCACCAAAGCAAATCAGGTCTTCCCATGGGTAAAGCTTCCTAGCATGGCTGTCGAGATTAAAGAAGCACATGGAAGCGATTGCCTAAGGCCACAGTGGAATCCTGTTGGAATCCAGGATCCCACCCTTTTAGCTGCCAAAAAACTTCAAATGAGCCAGCATATACCTATGATTCTAGCTCTCTGGACGCAGAAGCAGGAGGACCAGAAGTTCAAGCCCAGCCTAGACTACATGAGACCTTATCTGAAAGGAAGACAAAGAAGAAAGAGGCACTTGTCACTGCCAAGAAGGCTCTTGCCACCAAGTCTAAAGACCTGAGTCCAGTCCCTGGGAGCTACATGATAGAAGGAGAAAAGCAACTTCTATAAAATTGTTCTTTGTTCTTCCACATACATCACACACGCACACACAGACACACACTCACACACAGAGACACACACTCACGCACACTTAAATAAATACAAGGATTAAAAAAAGAGCCGGGCATGGTGGCACATATCTTTAATCCCAACACTTGGTAGGCAGAGGCAGGTGGATCTCTGTGAGTTCGAGGCCAGCCTGGTCTACGGAGTGAGTTCCAGGACAAACCAGGGCTATATAGTGAAACCCTGTCTCAAAGGGGAAAAAAATGTAAAATAAATAAATAAAACTTAAAAAGAGACAAAGAGTAAAAGAGAAGAAGAAAAAGGAAAAAGAAATTTATGGGACAGAGAATTTGGGTTTTGATCAATTTAGAGATGGAGTTCTTTTTGTTTTGGTTTTCTCCTTCAGTTTTTCTCTTCAGGCACGGAATTTTCGTGAAAGGAAAAAAAAAAAGTGTTCTGTGTTCTGGCCGCAGTCTGGGAGTCTTGTGATATTGAACCTCGGAAAGGAGCCTGGGGGCCTCGGGAGTAATTAATCTGAAGCTAGAGCACAGCTTTGGAGAAGAAACTGTGCCTTGTTTGTCTTTTCTGTGATTTAGCACCCCCTCCCTTTCATTAATTTATTTTGTTTTTTTAGCAAAATCTTTGGAAAAATCCAGCCTGTTTCAGATATTTTAGGGAGGTCCTGCGCTGTAAAAATGGACAAATGAATCCTAGTAGAAAGGCATGTGACATCAACAAACAAAACAAGAATGTCCCTAAGGAGAAGAGAAGCGGCACAAGGGCCTTTACAGCTTCTCCAGTCGGGGCTTGCCATGGCTAAAGCATGGAAGCCCAGAACAGTTCAGAAGGGCTTATTTTTCCTTCGCTCCTTTCCTTTGAGATGTAGTCACTCTGTGCAGTCTGGCTGGCCAGGAACTGGCAATGTAGACCAGTATGGTCTCGGCCTCCCAAGAGCTCGTATTAAAAGCATTCACTGCCAAGCCTGGCTGAGATTCTATATAGTTCTGTAATGCCCTCAGAGGGGCGTGAGCTGAGCCATTTGATTCTAGCCCCAGGAAGGCTCCTTCTTTGATGAAGATGGCTCCTTCTCTGGTGAAGAGAGAAGTAGGATCTGGAAGTTACAGTGGGGACTGAGATGAGGGCCCAGGTGATTGATTAGTGCTAATTGATTCTGGTGTTTCCCCTTTTCGGCCTGTTAAATGAGAAAAGATTTGCCATGTAGGGTACTGGGTCAGGAGAAAAAAATTCAGGGCCGGGCAATGGGAGATGTAGTAAGGATGTTTGCAATAATGAATCAGAGTCTGGTGTGGTAGCATACACATCTAATCCCAGCACTCAGAAAGCAGAGGCAGGAATATTTCTGAGTTTGAGACCAACGTGGTCTACATAGAGAGCTCCAAGATAACCAGAATATACAGAGAGAATATATCTTTAAAAAAAAAAAAAAGGCGGGGGTGGGGAGTAGGATCAGGCTGTCCTACCAAGAGTAGAGGCAGGGGTCCAGGACAAGAGGGAAGGCATGAGATGGGTTAGGGGAGCTAGTCCAGCCTAGAGCAGAGGCAATGGCTGAGAGAGAAGTTGACAGGTTTGTCGTTCATAGAGAAGGAATAGTAAGATCTGGAGGCTTTTGGGAAATGCGGAATGAAAATAAAGCCATAGGATTATACACAACGGGTTGGAGACAGACAGGCAGCAGTCCCTGATTATAGGACACAGGAGCTGAGGCAAGACTCAGTTTGGTGATGGACAGGTTGGTTCCAGGTGCCTTTGGAAGTTTCTGGGTAGAAAATTCCTCTTTGAAGAATTTGGTGAACTGGTCTGAAGTGTAGGAGAAAGATCAGAGCTGCACTCCTTGTCTCCCTCAGCCCACAACCTAGCCTGTCTGGTCTCAGAAGTAAGCCAAACCCTGGCTGCAGGGGATGGAGTAGCTCCCAAGAGCAGAAACAGGTTTAACAAGTTGGGCTCTGCCCACAGAAGTCAGGTCCAAATGTGCAAACAAGTCGGGCACGAGCAGTCACACAAGTCGCTGCTCAGGGCAGAGTGCCCAGGGCTGCCCCTCTGACTATGGCCGGATGCGAATACGGAGCATGGTCTAATAGAGTCCTGCTTCGACCCTCAAGTCTGGTAAAGAACAGAAAAGGGAAAGGAACAAATCCAGTCTGATTCCCCCACCCCACCCTTTCCACCCTCCCTTTCTTGGATGGTATAGTGGGTTGAAGGACTCCCATCTCTTCAAAGGAGGGAGACCGCAAAGGGTGTCTACCTGGAATCTATGAATCTGGCCTTATTTGGGAAAAGACTGTTTATAGGTGTAATTAAGTTGAAGATATCAAAATGAGATCATCTTGGATTAGAGTAAACCTAAAATCCAAAGACAATGTCAAGGTTTAGATTAAGAGATAACATTGAAGAGAAGGCCCTCTTAGGGGAGAGGTTGGACTGGGCCTACAGAGAGAGACAAAGAACACAAAAATCCAATGGCAGAAGCTGGAGGTACAGCATTTGCCTGCTGTGTTTGAGGCCCTGGGTTCTTTCTTCAGCACCACAAAAAGAATTAGAAAAAGCCAGGCTGGGGGACATGACAGCCCATCCTATTAACTGTACCATACAGGAGTGAGGGGCATAGGAAGGGTTAGCCTTGGCCACACTGAGAGTTTGAGGCAAGCCTAGGCTACAGGAAACACTCTCTCCAAACACAAACAACAAAAAATTAAACCGAATAAGCGAATCATAGAGAAATGCACACAACGCGGCCCAACAGCTTCACAGAAACAGCTCAGTTTATCTTTCTTAGTGTCTCTCCTACCTGTCCCAGGAAGCTTAGTGATAGAGGCAAAGAAAACCTGGGTTCACCGGGTGTGGCAGCACACACCTTTAGTCCCAGCACTCAGGAAGAAAGCAAAGGGGCCTACTATGTAAGTTCAAGTTCAGCCTGGAGTTCCAGGAAAGACAGGGTCGCATTTGCGGCCTCCCGGTTCCCCCCTTAGGGCCACCTGTAGAAAGAAAGAAAAAAAGGAAAAGAAAAAAAAAAACAAAAAAAAACAAAAAACAAGCTGTAATAGTTTGATGGCAGAAGATGACCTTGGCAGGTTGGAGTCAAGGGACACCACAAAGCCACGTCATGTAACAGAGCTCACGTGGGAGGTTTATTAGGGGTAGGTGCAGAGGTGACCTCTGAGCGAGGGCAGAAAGAGAAGGAGGGGTGAGAAGGGCCTGCCTTTTATAAGGGGATATAACCTATGTGCCAAGGGAGAACACTCTACTCAGTGGCTACGGCGTCGCATCTTGGCTGCTGCTGATGGCATGTCCTGCTAGGTGCTAGAGAGTAGGCCAGTGTGAATGCCTGGACGCTAACATTAGTGTTACTGTCTGCCCCACCCCCACCACAGCAGCCTGCCTCTGCCGCGGAAGCACTTATATCATCACCTGTCTCCAGGCGCCTTTTCAGGTCAGCCGTGCCGACTGTGCAGCCTTTAAACATGCCTGCCAGGCAAAGCTCGCTCTCTTGTCTCTCATCGCTCTTGCCTCTTTCTCCTTTGTTTCTTCTTTCCTCTCTTGCTTCTCTTCTTCCTCTTGTCTGTCTGCCTCTCTCAAGTCTCCACCAATAAACCTCTTGCACTAACTCTGCTGCACATGACATGTTTGCTTAGTGGCATACCTTGGCAGGGCCGGCAAAAAAGTACCCACTATCACGCTTCTTTTTATTTATCTTTTTATTTATCCTTTCACAAACACCAAAAAAAAAAAAAAGAAAAGGACAAGGAAAAGAAAGAAAAAGAAAACCTGGGTTTTACACATGTCTATTAAGAACCAGAGGGAGCAGTCGGCGCAGTCAGGAGTACCCTCAAGCCGTGTCACATGTCCCCATGGACACCAGTGCAGTACCAATATAGTGATGCCCCAGTTAGTGCCCCAGTGGAGTTTCTTTGTTGGGCAGCCCTCCAGCACCTCAGACATCAGTCCATGTTCTCATGGTGCAGGTGAGCACTAGCGAGACTATCAGTCTCCCTCCCGTTTACAAAAATGTCCCTTGGCACACACACACACACACACACACGCACGCACGCACACACGCACGCACGCATGCACATGCATTTGGGTGCATGAGTACCGGTGGAAGCCGGTGGTTAAGGTCGTCCTCAGTCACATTCCACCTTGCTCGCTGAATCCAGAGCTCACGGACTCAGATGGCTCGTCAGCAAGCTCTGGGGATCTGTCTGATTCTGACAGCCCTTTCCATTCCCTTGCCCTGAATTGGGGCTACTGAAACAGAACCAATGTACCCAGCTTTTATGTGGGCTCTGGGTGTCCCAACTCCGGTCCTCATGTAGCAAGCACTTTACCACCTGAGCCATCTCCCCAAGGCTCTAAGTGTTTAGTTTTTGAGATCCTAAACGGCCCCATAACTTGCTCTGTAAACTGGGCTGCTATCTCCCTCCTAAGTGCTCGGATTACTGGTGCGCACCACTTCGCCCAGAAAAAAGAAAAGAATAAAGCCCTTTCTATTCACCAAACACCAACAAATACACACTGAACACAGAGAAAGGCATTGCAGATACATCAGAGACCAAGCTGAACCAAGTACCTCTCTTCTGACTTTATATTTTAGTAAGGAAAGCAGACAATAAATCTACCAATAGGTAAATATATATGATATTAGAGAGTGATAAGTGCTAGAGATTAAAATCAGGACTAGAGAACAACAGTAACAACAACAAAATGTCGGTGTGGTCAGGAAAAGCTTCTGGAACACATAAGAAATCAACAGGGACCTCATTGAGAGGCTAGAGCCCTGGGACATCCGGGGCACAGCATCGATGCAGAAAGAAACACACTTGCAAATCCTCTGCAGCTGGAAGCTGTGCAGTAAGTAGGTAGGAAGTAAGGTGAGAGAGGTGACGAGGGTTTGGGTCACACACAGCCTGGTGGCTTCTGAAAAGGGTTTGGATTTTATTCTAAGTACAATAGGTTGCAGTTAAAGGATTTTGTTTGTGTTGTTGTTGTTGTTATTGTTACTTTTGACACAGGGTCTCACTATGCAGCGACCCCGGCAGGCTGACCTAAAACTCGGAGAGATCCACTTGCCTCTGCCTGCTGGGATTAAAGGCGTGCGCCACCACCGCCCTGCTAAAGGATTTTTTGTTGTTGTTGTTGTTGTTATTGTTACTTTTGACACAGGGTCTCACTATGCAGCGACCCCGGCAGGCTGACCTAGAACTCGGAGAGATCCACTTGCCTCTGCCTGCTGGGATTAAAGGCGTGCGCCACCACACACAGCAGTTAGAAACTTGAAACATGGGGTGATGGTGACCTCACTTAGGTGACTTTTTAAAAGCTATTGGTGTGCGTGTATGTGGTGGATGGGTACCACATACACACGGGTGCCAGTGGGGACCAAAAGAGGCATCAGATCTCCTGGAGACAGATTACAGGCCACCTGACAGGGGAGTTGGGACGTGAACTCAGCTCTCTGGAAGAACAGCGAGCCCTCTTAAATTCTGAGCCTAAACTCCACAGGCCCTGCAATTTTTTTTTAAAACAGTCTACTCAGCCAACCCTCAGACTCAAACCCACATCCTCACCCTTCCAATCATTGGCATTACAGCTGTGCTCCGCCGTACCTAGCTTGACTTATAATTTTTTTTTTTCTAATTCTTAAGGTCGCATTTATTTACTTGTGAGTGTGGTGTGTGCCCTTTGGTACACACGTTGAAATCAGGGGATAGTTCCCAAGAGTTATCTCCTCCTTCCACCGTGAGCCACGGACTGAGCTCAGGCCTCAGGCTTGACAACAAACGCCAGTACTCCATCTCAGCTGCCCTTGATTTCGGCTTGTAATTTTACTTTTCCTGTATGTGTCTGTGTCTGTGTCTTTGGGAGCTGAGTGCACCACATGTGTACGGGTGCCCAGCGAGGCCAGAAGAAGGAGGGAAATCTGGAACTGGAGTTACAGTGTGAACTGCCTGGGTGGGTGCTGGGAACCTTGATCCCTTACAAGAACAGTGAGCACACTGCTGGATTATCTCTCCAGATAATTTCTGTTTTAAAGCATCACACGGGCAGCTCTGCAGAAGGCATACAGTGGGGGAATGGAGACAGGGAAAGTAGAAAAGAGACTGATTTAGTCCAAGGAAAGAGCTGATGAAGGTTTGGAGTTGCATGGCAGCTGTCAATGACAATGAATACACGTGTGTGTGTGTGTGCGCGCGTGTGTGTGTGTGTGTGTGTGTGTGTATACCTGTCAGCCTCCTTAAATATATGCATATAGATGTGTGCACACACACTTTGGAGGAGGGCAGAGATATGGATCAAGCCCACCTTCATGTATCATAGACTGGCATTCAAACACTGAGTTACACCCCTAGCCCTCTTTCTTTCTTTTTTAAATTTTAATTTAAAACAGAGCCTCGTGAATTAGGCGTGGTGTGGAATGACCTTAGTCCTGGAGTAATTTAGGTGATTCTCTATGAGTCTGAGATCAACCTGGTCTATACTTCAAGTTCTAAGTCAGCCAGAGTTAACATAGTGAGACCTTGTCTCAACAAACAAACAGCAACAACAACAAAATGCCCTTACTAAATTGTCTAACCTGGTCTCAAGCACACCCGAGCCGGCCTTGTGTTGGTTCTTACAGACATCTGCCACCTTTCCCAACTCCCCGGCCCATCTTGTGTTTTTAACTCTAGTTCTAGAAAACTGGAAATAAATTGATAGGGTTTTAGCCATGGACAGGAAGGAAGACTCACTAACCCACTCCACCTTCGGTCAAATTGAGGGAAGAGACTGGAGTTTGTTCCTTTCATCTGCTCCTTTCATCTTTAGCCGGTGGTTTCTACAGCTGCCCTTTCTAGAGAGAGAGGGCAGTTCATTTGTTCTCTTCGTTTCAAAAAGAACTAAAAATGCTGGAGAGCTCGAAGCTAAACTTTGAACTTTTGGATAAATAAATCATTGTTTTTGTCTCCTTTTATCTCTGCAAAGTTTTGGGGGAAAGTGTATTACAGAGCTGCCTCTGAGACACTGTTATTACACAGCCCAGCCAAGAGCGTGTCATTAGTGGCAGCGGACACAGCGCTTCGTGTTTAATTGCCCAGATCAGCGCTCAGGCGCCACAGAGAGGGCACCTGGAGGCAGTTTGACCTTTCTGAGGTTTTGGCTAAGGAGACTTAGAACCCGTCCAACCAAATCCCACTATTGGTTCCTTTCTTCAGGAGGAGACAGACAACTCGTTGAAACCTCACCCGTGTCCTTACAATGAAGGGTGGAGCACATGTTAGAAACGAGAGTTTTGAAAATGGGGAGGAAATTGCAGCATTTCATGGTTTTCTTTACCCTTAAACTTGGCTGCCCCCAAGCCAATCTGATGTTCTCTCCCCGGGCCCTGGCATTCACAAGAACCCAAGTTGGGACTTCTCTAAGTGACCCTCAAAGCTCTCTCCAGGTTAGAACACTCCATACCTATGGTATTTGCATGTACATCTATCAATACTACCCAACTTGCCATCACTCCCACGAAGGCCCCTCCAAATTGGGCTGGAGTCACGGTGACTCTTTCCAGCAGCAGCCTTGAGTTCCCGACCCTTCTGAGATTATCCATTATGCCACAGCTTCCAGAAGCATCTGCAGGGCAGGCCAGGCCCAGAGGTTTGAGGAATGGAGGTTCCCCCCACCAGCCAGAGGCATGTTGCTGGGATCAGATGTATTATTTATGACTCCTGTGTCAGCATGACTCCCAGGCACCCAGGGAAATGGAAAGGCACTTGGGCCTGGGCTGAGTAAACTAAATATTTAAACAGGAATCAGGAATTGAGGCAAAAATCCATTTTTCTTCAGTAAGGCGGACAGCGCCACAAACGACCTGGTACACACCATCCAGAGTGGAGAGGAAGGCTGGGGGCCCCTGGCCAACGGCTCTTCAGAGCAGAACCACGGGCTTGTAGCAGGCAGAGGGATTGAGAATGAGACTGGGAGACACTAGAACAAAGCCCAGCTGAAGCCATTACTCTGGCTGGGTTCTCCTTGCCCAGTGAGCTCCACCTCCCTGTCTGAGAGATACTCTGAGCAGGGCAATAGCGGGACACCCCCGTAGTTCCAGCCATTGGGAGGCAGAATCAGGTCAGCTCTGTGAGTTTAGAGCTACATAGAGAGAATCTGTGTTGATAATAATGACGATGATGTTGATGATAATAATAACAAATAGAAAGAAAGAAAGAAATAGATGATTTCAAGGCCACCCTTGGCTATTACTTGGGTTTCATGGCAATCAAAATGGCAGGAACTAGAGCAACTGGTCACATTATACCCATCGTCAAGGGCAGACAGAATGAATGCATACGTGTTGCCAATGCTCAGCCCGGGTGCTCTACTTTTAGTCTTACGCAGCCCAGAAACTCCTACCTAATGGTGCCACCCACAGTAGGTGAGTTTTCCCATCTCAATGAACGTAATCAACAGAATCCTCCATAGCCAGGCCCACGGGACAACCTGATTAGACAATCCCTCATTGAGACGCTTGCCCCACGTGATCCTACATTGTGTCAAGTGGACAGTCGAAACCAACCATCAGTCTAGCCCGGGCTACAGGAGACCCTGTCTCAACCTCACCCTGTGTCACGCCCCAAAAGGATGTTCTCGGTGTTTGTCCATCTCCCGTGTAATAGCACTTCTTTCTTTGAAAGTCACAGGGTAACGGGCAAGCATTCACCAACCGTCTTGTGTTGATTCTCCGGGTTCCAACAGACACAGGTCCCAGCCAGAAAGCTGACCTCCACCTTCTTCACAGACAGAGATGTATGGAGCCAGGTCCTCCAATTAAAAAACAAAAACAAAAACAAATATCTCTAGAGTTGAGGAATTACAAAATCTTCCAATGACCCGCTATCTTTTCCCCCAGTTAAAAAGAAAACCCACTAATTGATTTGTTCTTTGTGTCTATGTATGAGTGTCTGTGCCATGACCCAGCATGAAGGTCAGAAGATAACTTGAGGGAGTTGATTCTTTCTTTCCACAATGTGGGTGCCAGGGATTGAACTCAGGCGATCAAACTTGGTAGCAAGCACCTTTACTCGCTGAGCCATCTCACCGATCAGGTGTCATTTTTCTTTTTATTCTAGTTAGGATTTTATATCTACAAGTTTGGCCCTGCATTTCTTATTCTCCCGCCTCCACCTCTTAACGCAGGGGTTACTGGCTTGCGCCAAGCCCCCTGGCTGACCAACCGTCATTTAATCTCCTTTTCCCTGTCGCCTTCTCCCCACTCCCTGTGTGACCTCGTGCTTGTATTTCCACAGCAGCCTTTGTCCCTAGCCCCTAAAGATGTGCTTTTTCTCATTCCCGGAGAGCACAAATGCCCTTTTCCTTCTCTCCTCGGAGGACAGCTGAGACAGGTTGACATTTTCCAAATTAACTTTTATAAGAACTTAGGAAATAATTGCAGAAAATACAAGTGTGTGAGTTCAATTCAGTTCAACGTTTATGGAGAGTCTTTGTTTAGTGTCTCAGTCTGGGTTACAGTGATAAATGGAACACAGTTCCAGCAGTGGGGGGAGCCTGTTATCTAAGGAAGGAGCAGGAAAGAAGCAGGACTGCTTATAATCTACGAAGATGAGGGCCACAGCCAGCCAGCCAGAGCAGTCAGATGGGTGTGTTGTGTGCCCAGGGCTAGGCAGAGAGGCCTTGGCTAAAGGTGACCTTCTGCGCTGTGTGAGGACGTGGGGAAACAGACAGTGGGACTTCCTAGATCCAGATGATGGAGGTTCTTTGTTTGTTTGATTTTTTTTTTTTTTTTTTTTGGTTTTTCGAGACAGGGTTTCTCTGTAGCTTTGGTGCCTGTCCCGGAACTAGCTCTTGTAGACCAGGCTGGCCTTGAACTCCCAGAGATCTGCCTGCCTCTGCCTCCCAAGTGCTGGGATTAAAGGTGGGCGCCACCACCGCCCAGCTCTCTGTTTGTTTGATTTTTTGAATTTGCTTTTTGAGACAGGGTTTCTCTAGGTAGTGCTGGCTAGCCTGGAACTCACAGCAATCCTCCTGCTTCTGCTTCCTAGTGTTGGGATTATAGGACTACACAACCATTTCGGGCAGCAAAGGAATTTAGACCTAATTCTAAGGAACATAAAAGAAGTGAAGAATCAATCCAGGCGGTGGTGGTGCACGCCTTTAATCCCAGCACTGGGGAGGCAGAGGCAGGCAGATCTTTGTGAGTTCAAGACCAGCCTGGTCTATAAGAGTTAGTTCCAGGACAGGCTCCGAAGCTACAGAAAAACACTGTCTCAAAAAACCAAAAAGAAAAAAGAGAGAGAGAGAGAGAGAGAGAGAGAGAGAGAGAAATGAAGAACCAACCTGACCAGATTGTATTGAAGTGAGAAGTGTAAAAGTAGATTTTATTTTTATTATTATTATTATTATTAATGGAACAAATGCCAAAGCACATTTGCAAAGGTCAGAGGAACAACAGATTTCTCTTTTTATCCCCTCACTTAAGTCCAAGGGATTAAACTCTGGTTCGTATGCTTGTACAGCAAGTCCCTTTACCTGCCAAACCTATTTTTGTTTAAGACAGGTAGCTGAAGTTAGACTGTGTGGTCACACCTGGCTATGTGACCAGAGCTGGCCTGAAATTGCTCAGCCTCCTGCCTTCACCTTCCCAGTGCTGGAATGACAAACATGTTTATGCAGTGCTGGGGCTCAAACCCAGAGCTTCATGCAAGCTATAATTAGTGTTGTCAGCTTGACAGGATCTGAGGTCACCTAGGAGACAAGCCTCCAGGCACACTTGTGAGGATTCGTTAGGTTCAGAACATGCCAGAGACGTGTTGTTGGGTAGGTTCAGAGATGTGGGAAGAGACGCGGAGAGAAAGCAGTACCATTCCCTGGGTTTGGGTTCTGAAGTAAATAGAAGAGGAAAGGCTAGCTGGAGAGAAACAGTCACCACCACCACCACCTACTTCCTGATTGTGGATCCTGTCTAACAAGTATAACCAGCTGCCTTGAGCTCCCACTGCCTTGGAATCTCTGTGTTGATGGGTCAGCTAGCTGAAATAAACCTTTCTCTCTTGGGTTGCTTTTGTGACGGTATTTTATCACAGCAACAAAAAAAGAAAGGCACTGGCTCAAGATTTATCTTTTTCTCCCCCCCCCCCCGCCCCAAATTTGGTAGCTTTGGTGTTGGAACATCGTTCCAAGAATGGAACTACGTGGGTGGGGAGATTTCTGAGTGCTTGTGAGAAAACTCCAAGAAACCAAGACCAAGACAAGGAAGACTCCTGTGACCTGTTTCTTCAGGACACAGAATTGTTCTTGGATTGTGCTTTCGTGCTCCCCCCCCCCCGCCCCCCCCCCCCCCCGTGGAGCGAAGAGGAGAGAGTTTACTTCTGATTATTCATTACGGCTGGCTATTGTTATTTATGTGTCTCTGTGGAAAAACATGTGTTTGCCACTTTTGGCTTGTCCTTGGGATTGGCCACTTTATTCATGTGACTCTTCTCAACCCTCAGAGTATAAATTGTCTGATGCTCTGAATAAAATTGACTATCGCATGAGGCTTTAGTTCGCTTCATTTATTGGCTCCGTTCTCTCAGGTTCTGCTGCCTCTAGAGTGGGAAACAGTTTTAGTTTTGTTTTGTTTTGTTCTTGAGACATGGTCTCATGAAGCCTTGAACATGATATGTGGCCGAGAATGACTGAGCTTGCTGATTTTTTTTTTTTGATTCAACATCTCAAGTAGTGGGATTATAAACTTGCTCCTCCGTACCTAGCTTCATGCAGTCTTAATCAAACTCAACGCTCCACAACTGAGCTACATCCCCAGCAGCCCAAGACTTACTTTACACTCAACAGAAGGCAGGTAGGGGTTGTGTCTCAGCAGTAGAGCCCATAAGGCCCGATGTGCCATCTCCTACCCCATAAGCGAACAAAAATAGCAAAAATATTTCTGAAGAGGCTGAGGTATAGGACAGTTACCTAGCATGTGCAAATCTTCGGGTTCAATCCTTAGCACTCCAAATACAATTTAGTTAAAAAAAGAAAATTCCAATCCAGGCATGATTCATGCCCTTAATCCCAGACCACAGGAGGCAGACGCAATTGGTTAGTTCAAGGTTAGCCTGGTCTGCATATCGCGGTCCAGGCTATCCAGAGTTTCGTAGTAAAATCCTGGTTGTTTTTTTTTTTCTTTTGTTTTAAAGGATCAAAGAAAGATTGATTGCAGAAAAACGAAAGTAAATTATAACTCATTGCCTAAATTCCACTTTCTCTTTTGGGGAACCTCTTTATGAGGAGGGCAGAATTATTACCTTCACAGCCCTCTTAGTCACCACCAAGAGTAAGCAGTACTTCAGAAGTCTCAGCTGTTGGGGTTGGAGAGAAGGCCCAGACGTGGGTTCCCAGAACCCACATGGTGGCTCACAACCCTCCAGAACGTCACCTGCAGGGGAATTTGATGCCTCTGAGGGGTCTGTACTCACGTGCACATATCACCTCCTATCATATACATAACTAACATATACATAACTTACATAACATATACATAAAATGAAATGTATCTTTTAAAAAAATCACAGCTGTATGTGTCCTGAAAGATGAGTTTACCAGATCCTGGTGAGTCATATATTGTAATAAGTCTTTCTCTATTCTGCCAGCCAGCTCCCAAATAATGACATGGAGACTTGAAAGCTTGACCTTTAGCTTAGGTTTGTTTTCAACTAGCTCTCATAACTTAAATTAACTCACACTTTTATTAATCTTCGCTCTATCATGTGGCTTTTACCTCTATCCAATTCTGCATGGTGTGTCCAACTCATTCCACATCTTGCTGGCTTCTTTTTTTTTTTTTCTTTTTTTTTTTTTTTCTGAGACAGGGTTTCTCTGTGGCTTTGGAGCCTGTCCTGGAACTAGTTCTGTAAACCAGGCTGGTCTCGAACTCACAGAGATCCGCCTGCCTCTGCCTCCCGAGGGCTGGGATTAAAGGCGTGCGCCACCATCGCCCGGCTTCTTGCTGGCTTCTTTGCCTCTTCTTCCCAGAGTTCTCATTGTGCCTGGAAGTTCTGCCTATACCTCCTGCCTAGCTATTGGCCATTTAGTTTCTTATTGACCCAATCTGAAGGTGCTTTAGCAAAGACACATCTTCCCAGTGTACAAAGAGTATTCCTTAACAATATATGAGATTATTTGTGATTGTTTCATTTATTTTATTTGTATCTGTGTGTGAGAGAGAGACTACAACAGATAGACAGACACACAACCACACACACACACACACACACACACACACAGAGGCCAGAAGAGGTTGCTGGATACCCTAGAGCTAGAATTGCAAGTACTTGTGAGGTGTCCAAGTGGGTACTGGGAGCCAAACTTACGTCCCCCAGAAAATTAGTGTCCTCTTAGCCACCTAGTCATCTTTCAAGCCCGTTTTGCTTTTGTCTAAACACTACTGCTGACTGAATCCAGATTTTCCAGCATGCTAAGCAAATGTTCTCTCTGACACTGAGCTGTATCTGTAGGCATCTTTTACTTTTTATGTTGAGACAGAGTCTTACAAAGTTGCCCAGGTTAGCATGAAGGTGTATGGTGACCCAATCTCTCTCTCTCTCTCTCTCTCTCCCTTTCTCTCTCTCTCTCTCTCTCTCTCTCTCTCTCTCTCTCTCAAGATCTATTTGTTATGTATAGAGTTCTGCACCAGGTCTCATTACAGACTGTTGTGAGCTACCATGTGGTGGCTGGGAATTGAACTCAGGACCTAGTGGTCTTAACCGCTGACCATCATCTATCCAGCCCCCCTCTCCCCAGTGAGATCTTGATCTTCCAATCCTCCTGCCTCGCCCTCCTGAATAACTCAGATTACAGGCCTGTGCCATCAGGTCTAATGTCCATACAACTCTTAGCAGGAGGAAAAGAGCTGAGGATTTGGGAGTTCCTAATAGATGTAGTTACTTATGGGCCCAGCACATGAGAAATGTAGTTTTTCAAGCCTGGAAGACTACCAAGAATTCAAGAATTAGGAGTTTGTCTTTCTTTTGCTGGAAAGTAGAGGGTTCTTTTGTTATTAGTGGCAGTGTTTGCACTGTCTTTTTTTTTTTTAACATCTTATTTATTTTTCAGACCAAGCTGGCTTCAGTCTCACAGAGATCCACCTGCCTCTGCCTCCCGATTGATAGCATCAAAGATCTATGGCACCACATCCAGCTTCCTTTATTTTATTTTAACTCTCAATAGTTGGCAATCCTCTTAGGCCTCTGAAGGGTTAGGTGAGAAACGAAAGGAACACAAGACTAACCAGACAAGGGATGCTAGGCAAGCGCGGGTGAAACTGTTTATTTGCTGCTGGGAATTAAATGCAGGGGCTGAAGTAAGGGAAGCAGGCACTCTACCTCGGAGCTGCACCCACAGCTACTTAATATGCAACTCAGGCTGGTCTGGAACTCTTAGAGTCTGTAGAGACAAGAGGCCAAAAATAAAAGTAAAATTCTCATATTTTAACAATCAGGTCGCGAGCCAGATGTGGTAGCGTGCACGTATCATTCCAGCTCTTGGAAGGTCTGGAGGCAGGAGGACAGGAGTTCAAAGCAATTATTGGCAAGTTTGGTCTTTCTTTCTTTCTTTCTCTCTCTCTCTTTCTTTCTTTCTTTTTTTCTTTCCTTCTTCGTTCCTCTCTCCTCCTCCTTCTTCTTTTTTAAGATAAGCTCCCTAGTAAGAAAAACTGGCCTTGAACTTGCTATCTAGCCTAGGGCAAACTCCTGACCTTCGCATTTCCACACCCAAGGACACTCTTGGCTACCAGAGGAAAACCTTTCTACACACACACACACACACACACACACACACACACACACACACCCAACTGGGTCATACCATTTGGAGCCTTAAAAATCCATGACATGTCTTACAGACACATCTTGATCTTAACTCCCAATGATTCACAGAGCCTTATACAACTGATAAGTTTCAAAACAACGCACCCTGTAACACTTCACACTCAACAGATAATAAGATGTCCACCCACATCTGGACCCCACAAGGAAGGCTCAGGAGCTAAGATCAAGTCATTTCCCCTTAACTGCTGTAAAAGGACTTGGGCTCCTTCTCAGGGGGGCAATCTCTCTGGGCGCTCTCCCTCTGCTCTCTTTCTTTTCCTTCCTTCCTTCTCTTCTCCTCTCCCTTCTTTATATGGTACTTTTGGAACAGAACCCAGGACTTCCCTCATGTTGAACAAATGCTCTAGCACTAAGCTACATCTCTAGGCCCCCTTTTACTTTTTTAAAGGTATTTTGCAGGGCAGTGGTAGCACACACCTTTCTTTAATCCCAGCACTCAGGAGGCAAAGGCAGGTGACAGAGCAAGTGCCAGGACAGCCAGGGCTACACAGAGAAACCCTGTGCCAGGAACAACAACAGAAGTGTTTTTATGTATATGAGTGTTTTAGCTGCATGTATGTATGTGCACCACCTGCATGCCTGGTGCTTGCAGAGATCACAAGAGAGCGTCCAATCTCCTGGAACTAAAGCCACAGTTAGTTGTGAGTCACTGTTGTAGAATACTAGTTTAAGATGAGTTACATTCGTGTATGCTGCGGAACAGATGTTTAACGATGCAAAGATGTGTTGCATCCCTTTATGTGGCATTTGTTTAACTCTGTGAAGCTGTGATACTTCGCCTGTCTGAAACACCGAATTGGTCTAATAAAGAGCTGAACAACCAATAGCTGGGCAGGAGAAAGGATAGGCGGGGCTGGCAGGCAGAGAGAATAAATAGGAGAAATCTGGGGAGAAAAGGATGCGAGAGTGAGGAAAAAAAGGGGCCGGTCACCTAGTCACAGAGCCAGACGTGGAATAGGAAAGAAAGAAATACAGAAATGAGAAAGGGAGCACCAAAGCTACAGAGAAACCTTGTCTCGGGGGAAAAAAAAAAAACAACCCAGAAATAAGAAAGGGAAAAACCCAGATAGTTTAAGAAAAGCTGGCAGGGGGCTGGAGAGATGGCTCAGTGGTTAAGAGCACTGCCTGCTCTTCCAAAGATCCTGAGTTCAATTCCCGGCAACCACATGGTGGCTGACAACCACCTGTAATGAGATCTGGCGCCCTCTTCTGGCATGTGGGCATACATGCAGGCAGAATGTTGTGTATATGGGCTGGAGAGATGGCTCAGTGGTTAAGAGCACAGACTGCTCTTCCAGAGGACCCGGGTTCAATTCCCAGCACCCACATGGCAGCTCACAACTGTCTGAAGATCAGTTCCAGGGGATCTGACACTTCACACCAATGCACATAAAAAAATAAAGTTAAATAAACCATAAACATGTTTTTTTTTTAAAAAAAAGAATGTTGTGTATATATAATAAATCTTAAAAAAAAAAAAAGAAAAGAAAGCTGGCAAAAAAAAAAGGTCAAGCCAAGGATAGGCATTTATAAGTAATAATAAATCTCCATGTATATTTATTTAGGAGCTGGGTAGTGCCCTCCCCCACAAAAAGTAAAAAACAGCCAACAATAAGCCACTTGCCTTAGCCTCTGACTAGCCAGGACTTCAGTTCCACATGCCCGTGCTGGGACAGGACCTACTGTAGCCCAGACTGGCTTAAAGCTGGTTGTACGGCCAAGAATGACCTTAAATTTCTGTTCCTTCTTTCTCTACCTCTCAGTACTGAGATTATGGGTGTATACCACCGTAGGTGATGAGGTGCTGACGGTCAAACCTAAGGCTTCTGCATGCTTGGTAAGCATCAGTCAGCCGAGTGTGCATCTCCAAATTATTACATTTTGTTTTGTTTTATTGAAACGGGTTTTATTGTGTAGCTCTGGCTGCCTTGAAATTCACTCTATAGACCAGGTTGTCATTGAACTCACAGAGATCCCTCTGCCTCTGCCTCCCAACTGCTAGGATTAAAGGCATGGGCCACTAAGCCTGGCTCCAGAAATTCTTTGTTTTTTTGAATTTTCGAGACAGGGTTTCTCCGTAGCTTTTTTGGTTCCTGTCCTGGAACTAGCTCTTGTAGACCAGGCTGGCCTCGAACTCCCAGAGATCCGCCTGCCTCTGCCTCCCGAGTGCTGGGATTAGAGGCGTGCGCCGCCACCGCCCGGCTCCAGAAATTCTTAATTCTTATTTCTTTTTTAAAAGTTTTTTAAGCCGGGCGGTGGCGGCGCACACCTTTAATCCCAGCACTTGGGAGGCAGAGGCAGGCGGATCTCTAGGAGTTCAAGGCTACAAGAGCTAGTTCCAGGACAGGCACCAAAGCTACAGAGAAACCCTGTCTCGAAAAACCAAAATAATAATAATAATAAATAAAAAATAAAAAAATAAAAGTTTTTTAAAAATAGTATTTATGTACACATGTGTGTAGGTATCTGCAGAGGCTGCGAAGAGGGGATCTGGTCCCCAGGACCTGGGGTTCCAGGAGGTTATGGGCCACTGAACATGGATGTTGGAAGAGCAGCCAGTGCTCTTAATCACTGAGCCATCTCTCCAGTCCTCCAGAAATTCTGAATAAATCATTACATTATAGTTTCATCGACATAATTTGTTTTACATATTTATTTTTTGATATTTGAGATGGTCTCACTATGTAGCCTAGAAATCACTATGCTGGCCAGAGTGGCCTCAAATTCACAGAGATCGGCCTGTCTCTGCCTCCTAGGTGCTGAGATTAAATGTATGTACCATATCCCAGCAAAAAAAAAAATAAATAAAGTTTTTTTTTGCTAATTAAGGGGAAATTTAAATAGCAAGGACATGAACACAGAATTAGTAGAATTTGGTGGGCATGGTGGCGCATGCTTTTAATCCCAGCAAAGGATTAAAGGAGGAGGCAGAAGCAGGTGGATCTCTGAGAGTTCGAGATCAGCCTGATCTATAGAGTTAAGTTCCAGGACAGCCAGGGTTGTTGCCTGGAGAAACCCTGTCTAAAAAAAAAAAAAAAAAAAAAAAAAAAAAAAAATTAGCAGAACTTTCTCAGACCAAGTTTGTTGGTCCAGAGGTTATCGCATCTCTTGGGCGCCTGCGTCTTCATTTCCTTATACAAACCATGTCTCCCCAGGAGCCAAGAAGTCTGCAGAGGGGAGTGAAGCATGGAGGCAGAGGGGGTGGCTGGAAGCTTCTACAGCCTTCCAGGGCCCCTCCCTCCATCCCCGCAGCAGGGAGACTCTTCTTGCCTAATAAGATTTCCTTTTTTAAAGAAGCAAAGTTAGTTTACATAAACAAATAAGACCCCTCACTAATACTGCTAAGATGCCAGGCCACTAATGCCTGTGAGTGCCAGCCCGAAAGGAAATTTACTGCGGGAGACAGCAGGGAGCCACCCAGGGTTTGGAGCAAGAATGTAACAGCATCTTAGAAACACCCCACAGAAGCAGCTGCAAGGACAGATTAGAGAAGAAAAGCAAGGCTGATAAAGGAGCCTGTGCCTATTTCAGTTTTCTGGTTGAGTTTTGATTTCTGTTAATTTTTAAAAAATTGTATTATAGTCATTGTGTGTGTTGTATATGTGTATATATATGTGTGGTTGTGTGATGTGAGTGCTTGTGTGTTGTGTATGTGTGTGTGGTTATGTGATGTGTAAGAGTGTTTGAGAGTGTTTGTGTGCTGTGTCTGTGTGTGGTATGTGTATATATGTGCACGTGTGCGTATATATGTTTATGTATCTGTGTACATGTGTGTGTATATCAGTATGGTATGTGCATGTGTCTGTATGTATATATGTGCATGTATATATGTATATGTGTGTACGGAGTGTGTATGTTTGAATGTATATGTGTATGGCATGTGCATGTGTTTGTATGTAGTATGTAGATGTGTGCATATATGTGTGTGTCTGTGCATATGTGTATTTATGTGTATGTATGTGTGTATATATGTACATGTGCGCATATATGTATGTCCTATGTGTGTATGTGTGTGCATGTGTGTGTATGTATGTGTGTCTCCGTATATGTGTATGTATGTGTAGATTTATACATGTCTACATATGTGTATGAGTGTATATATGTATGCGTCTGCATGTATGCATACATATGTGTGTATATATGTGTATGCATGTACATGTGTATATGTGCATTGTGAGAGTGCTTGAGCCACAGTACACATTAGCCAGAGGACAACTTCTAAGAGGCTGGTCTCTTGTCCCAGTGTGGGGCTCAGGGGTTGAACTCGGGTCACCAGGCTTATTCATGGGCCCCTTGTTGTTTTTTTCTGAGACAGGTCTGAAGACAGGAGCCCAGGCTGGACCAGTGCTCATTATCTACTGGCTGGTTTATTCGGAATTTCTTCTTGTCACTGGAATAGGGTCTCACGCTGGCCTAGGCTGACTTGGAACTCATGATGTAGCCCAAGGGACGGCCCTAAAACTCATGGCAATTCTCCTGTCTCAGTCTTCTAAGTGTTGAGGTTACAGCTCTGTGCTATGTGTATGCATATCTGTGTATACATGTGTATGTGTGTGATATGTGCATGTGTCTGTGTGTCTGTGTATACATGTGTATGTGTGTGATATGTGCATGCGTCTGTGTGTCTGTGTATACATGTGTATGTGTGTGATATGTGCATGCGTCTGTGTATACATGTGTATACATGTGTATGTGTGTGATATGTGCATGCGTCTGTGTGTCTGTGTATACATGTGTATGTGTGTGATATGTGCATGCGTCTGTGTGTCTGTGTATACATGTGTATGTGTGCGATATGTGCATGCGTCTGTGTGTCTGTGTATATGTGTGTGATATGTGCATGCGTCTGTGTGTCTGTGTATATGTGTATGTATGTGTGTGTATATTCACACACACACACACGCTACCTGGGTCATATGGTTGTTCTGTTTTTTTTTTTTAATATTTATTTATTATGTATGCAATATTCTATCTGTGTGTATGTCTGCAGACCAGAAGAGGGCACCAGACCTCATTACAGATGGTTGTAAGCCACCATGTGGTTGCCGGGAATTGAACTCAGGACCTTTGGAAGAGCAGGCAATGCTCTTAACCACTGAGCCATCTCTCTCTGGTTGTTCTGTTTTTTTGAGGAGCTCCAAGTTGATATCCACAGTGGCTGTATTAATTTGCTCTGTCACCAGCACAAGGGTCCCTCTTTCCCACCTTCTCCATCCTCAGACTTCTGGATGAGAGCCGTTCTGACTGGGGGAGTTGGTATCATAAACTAGTTTTCATTTGCATTTCTCTGATACTAGGGAAGTTGAACACTTAAAAAAAATTATTTGGCTATTTGTGTTTCTTTGGAAAAGTGCTCCTTTCATTAACCCCTGTCTGACATAGAGCTGATAAAGATCGTCTCCCCTCTGTGGGCTGTCTGTTTGCTTTGCTGATAGTTTTTGCGGTGTAGAAACCTTTTAATGTCACATCGTCCCATCTGTTGATTCTTTGGGCTAGTTCCTATGCTATTGATGTTCTGTTCAGAATGTTCTTGCCTACCCTGGTGTCTGAAGAGTGTTCTCTGTGCTTTCATCTAGAAGTTTCAGTGTTTCAGGTTTTAAATTAAGGTCTTTGATTCATTTCAAATTGAATTGATTTTTTTTTGTGTGTGTAAAGTAAAAAATATGAATCTAATTTCATTCTTGTGCCGGCAGATACCCAGTTTTGCCAGCACCATTTATTGAATAGGTTATCTTTTTCCACTGCATGTTTTTGTCTCCTTTGTCAAAAATTAGGTGGCCTTAACTTTACTGGTTTATTCCTAGGTCTTCTATTCTGTTCTACTGGTCTACCTGCCTGTTTTTTAATGCCAGGAGCAGGCTGTCTTTATCTCTGCAGCTTTGTAGTATAATTTGAAGTGGGGTGTTGCAGTCCCTCCATCTGTGCTCTTACTCCTTAAGATTGATTTGGCTATTCATTGCATTTTGTGGTTCCATATGAATTATAGGATTGTTTTCTCTAGATCTCTGAAATATGTCATTAATATTGATTGATATTGCAGTAGGTCTGTGATTTAATTTTTGTAGCAGAGTCATCTTCACAATATTAATTCTGCCACTCTAGAAGCATGGAAGATTTTGTCATTGCTTGGTGTCTCTGACTTCTTTTTCAATGTCTGAATGTTTGGGATTTTTTTGGGGGGGGTTGTCTTTTTTTTGTGATAGGGTCTCTCTACTACGTAAACTCTGTCCTGGAACTTGCTGTGTAGATCAGGTTGGCCACAAACCCACAAAAATCTGCCTGCCTCTGCCTCCCGAGTGCCAAGATTAAAGATGTGTATAACCATGTCTGGATATTTTTGTTTAGCAGTTCATAGGTGTGTCCCCTAGGTACTTTCTTAAAGCTATTACTAATGGGATATTTTTTTCCTAATTTCTTTCTCTGAGAGTGTTGTGGGTATCCACCAGAGAAGACTACTCAAACATGGTTTCTTTTTATTCTCATTTTTATTTGTTTGTTTGTTTGTTTATTTTTCTGTAGCTTTGGAGCCTGTCCTGGAGCTCTTGATCATAACTCACAGAGATCTGCCTGTCTCGTTTCCCGAGTGCTGGGATTAAAGGCATGGGCCACCACGGCCCGGCCTCAGACACAGTTTAAGCCAACAGAAAATCTTTACTAGCTGGCCGGAGCTAAGCACAAAACCACATCGTGGGTTAACATACTTCAGTTAGCAAGACAGTTAGCCAGAAGCAGAACTACAGAAGCCAAAAAGCAAGGCTAGTACATTCAGAGACTTTCCTAAAATTACGGCCTTCGTTTTCATTTTAGCGTGCTGCTGTCTAATGCAGGATGAATTTTAATGGCTTGAATGGTACTTCCAACATGGCATCAGTTGTGCTAAGGTCTATTAAGGTCTTGTGACCTGTAATGAGTACATTTTTTTGGGGGGGGCGGGGGTTTGAGGCAGGGTTTCTCTGTAGCTTTGGTGCCTGTCCCGGAACTAGCTCTTGTAGACCAGGCTGGCCTCGAACTCCCAGAGATCTGCCTTCCTCTGCCTCCCAGAGATCTCCCTTCCTCTGGGATTAAAGGCGTGTGCCACCACCGCCCGGCTAATGAGTACATTATTAACGTATATGGCGACTACTATTTTATACTGATTTTGCCTCTTGCAACTTTATCATGTTTGTTAAACCCAAGAGTTCTCCACTAGATTCTATGGGATCTTTTATGTATAGAATCATATCTGCAAACCTAAATAGTTCTTCCTTTTTATACCTTTGTGTTTTTCTCTTGTCAAACTGTTAAGATCCAGGACTTTAAGAACTATATTAAATAAGAGAGGAGAGAGTGGGCATCCTGATGTCATTCCTAATTGTAGAGGAAATGCTCAGTTTGTTTCCCTCTATTTGGTATAATTTTGGCTATAGGTTTGTTGTCTATAGTCTTTGATTATTCCTAACATTTCTAGTACTTTTATCATGAAAGCATATTGAACTGCCAAATACCCTTTGGGTATCATTCTAGATGACTGTGGGTGTCTACCCTTTAATTTGTTTATATGGTATTTCACATTTATTGATTCATGTCTGTTGAACCAACCTTGCATCTTCAGGATGAAGCCTGTTTGCTCATGATACATGATCTTCTTAATGTGTTCCTGAATGAGGTTTGGAAGTACTTGGTTGGCAGATTTTGTGTCAGTTCACCAAAGAAATTGACCTGGAGTTTTCTCTTTTTGTAGTGTTCTTTCCTGGTTTTGGCATCAGGTTAACACTGGCTTCATAGAAAGAATTCAGTCGTGTTCCTTCCTTTCTGTTTTGTGGAGCAAGTTAAGAAGAATTGATATTGAATCTTCCCTGAAAGTTTGATAGAATTCAGTGGTGAATCCGTCACCACCTGAGGGGAGACTTTTGATTTCCGCTGCAATCTCATTGCTTGTAATGGATCTGCTGAAGTTATTCATGCCTTCTAGCTTTAATTTCGGTAGGCAGTACGCATTTAGAAATTCATCTGTTTCTTCTAGGTTTTACAGTTTTTCGGAGTCTAAGTTTTGAAGTATTTGCTAATAATGTTCCGGATTTCACCTGAGTCTGCTGCAATGATTCCTTTTCGATCTCCAAATTTGTTTGCATCATCTCTCTGTGTCAGATTGGCTAAAGGCTTGTCAAGCTTATCAACTTTTTCGAAGGACTCTGGTTGATTTTTGTGTCCAGCTCCCTTAGAATCTATTTCGTTCATTTTTTCCCTAATCATTATTTCTTATCTACTGGGTTTGGGATTGGCCACTTGTGTTTTCAGGAGCCTTTTTGTTGTTGTTGTTGTTTATTTGTTTTGTTTTCCACAAGGTTTCTCCGTGTAGCCCAGGCTATCCTGGGAACTCACTCTGTAGAGCAGGCTGGCCTCACACTCAGAGATTCTCCCACTTCTGCCTCCTGAGTGCTGGGATTAAAGGCATGCGCCACCACTGCATGGCTGGCAGCTGTGTTACTGCCCCAGGAGTACCTTTTTTACTTTTTTCTTTCTTTTTTTTAATGACAAGATCTCACACTCTGGAACTCGCCAAGTAGGCCAGGATGACCTTGAACTCCCTACTGAGTGCTGGGATTAAAGGCTTGTGCCTCCCCGTTCTACTCGGGAGTCCAATTTGAAAAACTCACTTAGAAAGGTTGGTAAGTAGATAGCCTGGGAGTGTCTTGCTTTGTAACTCAGGCTGGCCTCGGCCTTATTATCACAACCCAGTCTGGCCCCAGACTTGCATCGTCATCCTGCTACTGACTCACTAGAACTGGGACTACTTCCATGAGCCCCCATGCCTTTAAATTTTTTAAAATCATTTTAAATTATGTATATGTGTGTATCTACATGTGGGTATATATGCATGTGAAGGTGCTCACGGAAGCAAGAAGTGTTGGATCCCAGGGAGCTGGAGTTATAGGCCTTTGTGAGTCACTTGACGCAGGTGCTGGTGAACCAAACTGGAGTCCTCTGCAAGAGTAGTAAGTGCTCTTAGCCACCGAGTCATCTCTCCAGGCCGACCATGCCCATCCTCAGAAGCTTTAAAATATCTGAGTAAGAGAAGACTTTTGTACAAGCTTCATACTCAGTTCAAAGCTTACTAATTAGTTCGTGGGTTATGATATATTCAACAGAGGGAAGAAAAAGCAAAACAAACAGAGCTTACAACGGCCCCTGGACCTGAAGCTCAGTCTGTCCTCTACCCTTACCCTGGGCCTCCTGATTAGACAGACACAGCAGCCCCAGAACCTTCCAGTCCCACATGTCCCTGAATCCCCTCCTGCTCCTGCCTCACCGCCTCGTCATCGCTGCCTCCTTCCATGCTGCTTCAAACTAATCTCTGCCCTACTACCCAGATCTCGGCCTTGGTTCCCCGAGTTTTATTGGTCCCCATCATACATAGTGCCCTCTAACATACCACATATGTAATAGTGCCCTCTGACATACACATACATCATAGTATCCCTAACATACCATCATATACATTACTTGTAGTTCTGTTTTTCCTACCAAAAGGAGGGTAGCAACTCCCAGAAAGTGTCCTCTGATCCTACGAGCTCTGCGGAGGGCATACTCCACCCACGATAAATAAATGTGGGAATAAACAGGAGAAAGAAAGACACGCTAGGGTCTAGTTGGCCCAGTAGTTCATTTCTGTAATCCCAGCACCGTGAGTTCGAGGTCACTGTGATTTTCAGGACTAGTGAGCCCGAGTGAGCTACAGTGAGACTCTTGGAACAGCAGCTGGAGATGTGGAACAGAGGTCAGGAAGGCTCAGTGCTCTGCAGTTGAGTTCAGTTCCCAGCATCCAAGTGGTGGCTTATAAACCATTTGTAATTCCAGCTCCAGGGGACCTAACATCCTTTCTTGGGGCCTCTAAGGGGACCAGGCTTGTATGTGGTGCATATATATATATATACAAGCAAGAAAAAAAAAACTAAGTAAATCTTTAAAAACAAATGAAGAAAGCTGGGCATGGTGGCCCATGCCTTTAATCTTAGTACTAGGGAGGCAGAGGCAGGATCCCCGAGTTCAAGACTACAGAGTTTCAGAACATCCAGGGCCACACAGAAAAACCCAGAAAAAGAAAGAAGGAACAGAAAGAAAGGAAGAAAGAGAACCACAGATGTCTGGGCTGGAACCCCATGGTATAGCAGCGGGGTGTGTATTCCACATATTGAACAGCTGGTGTTTTCTCCTTCCAGATAAGAACAGGACCCAGAAACCAGCCAGCAATTTAGGGTCAGAAGCTGGAAGTATCATTGTTCTGTCCTGGCTAGAGGCAAAAAATGTCACAAGTGTTTAGGGGCCCTGTGATCTTTTTTCTGCGGTTTTACAGTTGCCTGGGAGTGTATGTGAAGGTGAGGTGAGAACTCCTATCCAGACACCTGGGATCCACAGGCACTGGGGCTTCCGGGTGGGCCAACTGGAGTGGCTGTCTTTCTCCTCAGACCTCCATCTGCTAAGGTAGGTTCAGGCTACTGAAGCTTCATACCCTTCCTCCTATATCCCTGGTAACAAGGATTTGGGGGGATTTAAATCAGCAGATGAATATGAAAAGTTAAAGCTATCTGAGCTTTTTTCCTAAGTTCCAGCTCTATCCCCTGGGTAGAGACCTGGCAATCTAAGCTGTCTAAAATGAGCTGGGAAGAACAATCATCTTTCTTTCTGTCTTCTCATATGGGTGCCATGTGCATGCCTAGTACCTATGGATGTCAAATGGCAGCGTCAGCCCTCCTAGGACTGGAGTTACAACTGTGGGTCACTATGTGGATGCAGGGAATTGAACCCTGAGTCCGCCACAAGAGCAACGATTGCTCTTAACTACCATTTCTTCAGTGTCCCCCCTCCCCAATTTTTTTTTCTTATTGAAGATTTCTAGACTGCTAAAAGCCAATTGTCCCATAAACCCTGTAAAACTTGTATGAAATCTGTTAACTTCCCACACCTTTTGTTTTCGCAAAGGCCCCAGCTGCATTCTTGTTACCTGATGGCCTGAAGGGGGACAGGGTTGGTCCCCTCCCATTTTCCTTCATGTCCTTTGTACTGACTTCTTTAAAGCTAGCCAGTCTTGGAAGATGGTGATGTCAGACCATAGTCATTAGGGGGAAAAGACACAGTTGCCATCGGCATTAGATTAACAACTCAGTGGACTTCCTGCCCAGGTGTGCAATGACCTTGCTAGCACGTCTCTTTGAGAGACAGAGAACATTTTTAACAGCTGCAAGTATTTAGCCAGTAGCACCTCCTGAGAGTTATAGCTTGCCTGCTTTATTTTCTTAGACTCTAATAATACTGTCCTCAATATTTCCTTTTGAGTCTGCTTTTAAATTCTTGTATTAACAACCCCAAAATGAAGCCTCAGTTTCTCTGTTAACCCAGAAAAGCCTTGCTAACCGCTAAAAAAATGACCCTTGGTGGCCTTCATTTCCTGGGATCCGCTCCTGCCATACGGGAGCTCTGTCTGTGTCATCATCCAAGGTGTCACCTGTGACCTGACATCAACCTCTTACCTACAGACTCCGTTCTCTGTGGAAAACTCCACCGGTTCTGTTCTGTGCTCTACTCGCACGGGAACTAGGCTGAAAATTAAAAACACACAGAGACAGACAGACAGACAGACAGGGCCACGGGGGCATCCTTGCAATAAGAGTGCCAAGAATGCCCCCTTTATTGTGCTCAGGGGCAGCTCACATAGGGCTCTGGCCACGCCCTAGCTCTCGGGATCTTTCAGCTGCAGACTCCTCAGAACCCACTCCCTGCCATCAGGGTTTCCTGCTCAGAGCAGCTGTAGGCTGCTCAGAGCAGAGGAAAACAAGGTATTTACAAGAAATTCAGGGTCTGGTGGTCCGCAGTCCTCAACATATGGGCTATGAAAATCACTGGGTTTGAGAGGCAAAGGGTCTGGCAACTTTGGTGCCTCTGGTTGTTGATTTTCCAGGTCCCCCAACTCTCCACACCACCCTCTTTGGCTACTGCTCACCTGAGTCAAGAAAGCCATGTCAGCACCCCAGCCCCGCAGCTTCTCCCCTAAAACACTACAAATGCAAAAACAAGAAAAGAAGCCTCCAGGGGGAACATGCTTCCAACTCCAGCAGCTTGGAGGTGTGGGTTGGAGGATCCGAACTTCCAGGTCAATAGGCTAATCTAGCAAGTTCTGAGGCCAGCCTTGGCTAGTTGACAGTCTGTCTGAAATTAAAAACAAAACAAAATCAAAAAAATCCCACCACAATGCCCCTCCCCAAAAAACAATAACAAACAGACAAATTGTTTCTATCAGATATTACAAAACATGGGTTTAGCACAGGAATTTAAATATTCTATCCTCCCACTTTTTATGCAAATTATTGTTATCATTTTGGGGGTTTTGAGACAGGGTTTCTTTGTAGCTTTGGAGTCTGTCTTGGAATTCACTCTCTAGACCAGGCTGGCCTCAAACTCACAGAGATCTGCCTGCCTCTGCCTCTTGAGTGCTGGGATTAAAGGCCTGTGCTACCACTGCCTGACTTTTTTTTTTGTATGTAAATATTTTACTACCAACAAACCTTTGTTCACACAAAATCCCCTGCTGCATTGCAGATATTGGATAGCCAGCGATGGTGACCACTTTCCACTCCCTCCTCCCTTTCTGTGTGTTCATTCTTTTCAGACTAGTCACAGAATAAGACTCTAAGGTCAGACCCCCTGCCAATGGGGAAGAAACACAGCCACCATTGACATTAGAATAAAATCCAGTGCTCTTCCTGTCTGTGTGTCTGCCTTTTGAAGCACACACTCATGATGGAGAGTACAGTGTGTCTTGTCCAGACACTTCCGTTAGAGTAATAGCCCTTTGAGACCCTAAACTTATTTCTAGCACAAAGGAAAACAGAAGCAAAGCAAACCCTCTCAGAGGCTCTGCAGGAGATCCCTTGGAATGGTGTTCAAGGCTAACCCTTTGCAGTCTGTCCGTAACTTCCTTTCTCCTGGTCATACACACATGTTTTTGCCCTTATCTGCTGGCATGAGCTATCTTGATCCTGGCCCTTGGCAACTGCATCCCTCACCTAGCCTGCACCTTGGCTTATCCGCTACTGAACCCCTCAACCCCTCAACCTAGACACTAACATCCATTACTTGACTCCCTCAGAACTCGGGTTGTCTGGGTTGATGTCCACTATGCCAATGGGCTACACATGCGCATGTCACGTGATGGAATCAAAGTGTTGACACTTTGTTTTGTCATCATCGTTCCTTCTTCTATTTCTGTCTCTCGCTCTCTTTTTCTTTCTTCTCCTTATTTCATTTCTTTCTCTCTCTCTCTCTCTCTTTTTTTTTTTTTTTTTGAGACAAGGTGTCACTGTGTAACTAGCTGTCCTGGAACTTGCTCTGTTGACCAGGCTGACTTGGAACTCACAGAGATCCACCTGCCTCTGCTTCCCTGGGAACTGTTAAATTTTTTCAATTTTGTTTCATGTGGATGAGTATTTGTCTACAAGTATGTACGTGTACCACATGCATTCTTTGGTACCCTCGAGGTATCTCAGAGGAGGGTGTCAGATACTGGACTTCCAGATGGTTCTCTGTGGGTGTGGGAACAGAACCCAGGCCCTCTGCAATCTCTCCAGGCCTTGGTTGTCTTTTTTAAAAAGTTCTAAATTTCATTTGTTCATAGTTTAAAACCACTTATTCATTTGTTCATTCATTTATGTGAGGCCGGATCTTGCTGTTGAATAAAAAAAAAATGAAATAAAAGGGGGGGGGGGACATGGGATTTTTATTGCAGATATGAGGGAGAGAGCAGGCAGAGGGAAGAGTCCAGATTGAATATGGCCAGCGGACTAGACCAGACCATGAGGGATGGGAGGGAGAGCAAGAGAGGAGCTGCTGACCAAGAGGCCAAGAAACCTGTGTAGCCAAAATGTTGGCAATAATATTTTAAGGTGTGTGACTTTTGTTTATGCTGCATTTGTTTAACTCTGTGAAGCTGTGGTTCTTTCCCTGTTTAAAATGCCTGATGGTCTAATAAAGAACTGAGAACCGAACTGCTAATAGCAAGGCAGGAGCAAGGGTAGGCAGACAGAGAGAATAAATAGAAGGAGAAATGAGGAAGAGGAGGAGCAAGAGAACAAGGAGAGGAGGACGTCAGGGGTCAGCCACCCAGTCAGCCATGGAGAAAGAAGTAAAGAAAGGTATACAGAAATGGAGAAAGATAAAAGCCCAGAGGCAAAAAAGGTAGTTGGGATAATTTAAGATAAGAGAAGCTGAGAAAGAACAAGTCAAACTTAGGCTGGGCATTCATAGCTAAGAATAAGCCTCTGTGGGGGAGGGAAATGGGAAGCGGTGGCAGGGAAGAGACAGAAATCTTTAATAAATAAATAAATAAAAAAGAATAAGCCTCTGTGTTTGTGATTTATTTGAGAGATGGGTGGTGGGATCCCCCAAAAAGCCAAGAGTAAAACATCACAACACCAAAATGGCTGAACGATGTAAGGATCAGACTGGGTGCGGGGGAAGGAAAGGGGAAGTCCCGCCCCTGGGAAGGAGGGGTTTAGGGTAGGTGGGTAGGTTAAGGAGGTGGTTTAGGATAGGTGAGAAGTGTTGAGAGGAGCCACGGGTACTGAGTGAGGCTTGTCCTGGGTTTGAGACCAACCAGCTCTGTAGACTGCCTCTGCACACTGTTGTGGAATATTAATTTAAGATGTATTTCATTCGTTTATGCTGTGGAATATTTGGTTAATAATGCAAAGATGTGTTGCATTCTTTTATGTTACATTTGTTTAACTCTGTAAAGTTGTGTGACTTTGCCGGTATAAAATACCTGATTGGTCTAAAAAAGAGCTGAATGGCCAATAGCTAGGCAGGAGAGAGAAATAGGTGGGGCTAGCAGGCCGAGAGAATAAATAGGAGAAATCTAGGCTTGAGAGAAAAGAAGAGAGAGGAGGGAGAAAAGGAGAGGAGGACGCCAGGGGACAGTCACCCAGACACAAAGCCAGCCGTGGAATAAGAAAGGAAGGAAGATTTATAGAATAAAGAAAGGCAAAAAGCCCAGAGGCAAAACATAGCTAAAGAAAAATGAGATAATTTAAGTTAGAAAAGTTGGCTAGAAGCAAGCCAAGCTAGCTAAGGCCAGGCATTCATAAGTAAGAATAAGTCTCCGTGTGTATTTGGGAGCTAGGTGTGAGCCCCCAAAGAGTAAAAAAAAAAAAAAAAAACCCAACAGCTTGCCCTGTGTCTTTTTTCAGATGCTGGGCAGAACCTAAGTATGTTTTTGTTCTGGTACCCACCCCTCTCTCTCATTGCCCTTGAGCTTCTAACTGAATGCATTCTTAATTCTTCTGTCACTGAGACTAAGATCACCAAGAGGGGACCCCCCCCCCATTTCCCTTGTCTCACCTCCATCAGAAGATCCAGAATTAAACTCAGGTCATCAGGCTTGTGTGGCAAGTGAGTGTACTCACTGAGCCATCTCAAAGGCCTGTTAAAGTTTTATGGGCATATAATAATGGGTTTCATGATGACATTTTCATACGGGTATCAAGTGCTTTGATCATGGCCACCCCATTACTCTCTCCTCCATGTTTTGTGTTTTTTTAAAACAATTGAGTTTAATTAGGGTCGGTTACTAGGAGCTATTAACCAGATGGCTACATACATCACTGAAGAAAATCTCTTTTTCCTCCAGCAACCATCAATCACCCATAGCACCTCAGGGAGTGGAGGAAAGTTGTAAGTCCCTCTTTCCTAATTTAATTTCTTTTTCTTGTTTGAGACAGGGTCTCATGTATCCCAGGCAGGCCTTGATTTTACTGTATATGACCTCCACACCTGGGCTAGGCCATGTTAGGGTCAAATCCAGGCTTTTGCTCATGCTAGGCAAACATTCTACCATTCTATGTCCCAGGCCCTTATTTTTTATTTTTGTTTTCTCTCTCTCTCTCTCTCTCTCTCTCTCTCTCTCTCTTTCTCTCTGTCTTATACAAGGTGGTCTCGTGTAGCCTAGCCTGGCTTCCATATGTAGCTAAAGATGGTCTTGAAAGTCTGGCTCCTCCTGTTTCCATGCCATAGATGAAAGCCAGGGCCACAAGCACTTTCCCTACATTTTGACGGTAATTAGAAGCACATCGATTTTCACTTCTAGAAATAAAGTAACTGGTTTTCCTAGATTCTTGCCCTGCGACATCCTATTGATCCCAGTCTTGGAAGACACAGGGATGCTGGAGTATTACATGACATTTTTATTTTTTTTTTATTTTTTTTTAAAACAAAGTAAGCATATTCAGGTTAGTATAGCCATAGACTCTATCATAGTTTTCTTTTTTTTTAAAGATTTATTTATTTATTATGTGTACAACATTCTGCCCGCACGCCAGAGGAGAGTGCCAGATCTCAGTACAGATGGTTCTGAGCCACCATGTGGTTGCTGGGAATTGAACTCAGGACCTCTGGAAGAGCAGCCAGTGCTCTTATCCTCTGAGCCATCTCTCCAGCCCCCTACATGGCATTTTTAACTCACTGTTCCTTGATCGTTCTGGGGAAATTAAATAAATAAGTAAATGACATTTTTAGACTCCTTCCCCTTTCCCCTCTGTAATTATCCCAGTCTATAAGCTACAATCACCGCTCTGGTTTCTGAAACTAGAGATCTTCCTTCCACAGATTTTTTTTCCCTTTTTTTTTTTTTCCCCTCTTGGCTTAAGCCTGTCCTGTTGTGCAGTCTGCCTGTCCTTCTGTATGCCTTTCCTCTGATTTCCAAGAACAAAACGCCTGGCTTCTATTGTTTTTTGCTGTTTGTTTTGCTAGAATCCCAGCCCCATCTGAGAGGAACCAAGGCCCCTGCTCTGAAAGGACTTTTCTCCTTGTTCCCCTTTGGGAGGCTGCTGGGCTACAGGCTGCCTGCCCTGGGGGATTCTCTTTTAAACTCTAATAAAATTGTCCTTGAGCTTCTGATCGAGTCCATTAATTTTTTTAAAAGATTTATTTATTTATTTATTATGTACACAACATTTCTTCCATGTATATTTGCATGCCAGGAGAGGGCACCAGATCTCATTATAGATGGCTGTGAACCACCATGTGGTTGCTGGGAATTGAACTCAGGACCTTTGAAAGAGCAGTCAGTGCTCTTAACCTATGAGCCATCTCTCCAGTCCCTCATTAATTTTTTATTACGACTAAACCCCAAGAAGGCACCCTGATATTCCCCATATGTGGAGATGCCATCAGGATCTGTCTTAGTTAGGGTTTCTATTGCTGTGAAGAGACACCATGACCACAGCAATTCTTACAAAGGAAAACATTTAATTGGAGTGGCTTACAGTTCAGAGGATTAGTCTATATTGTCATGGAGGGGACGAGGCAGCATGCAGGCAGACGTGGTGCTGGATAAGGAGCTGAGAGTTCTTACATCTTGAATCATAGACAACAGGAAATGATCTGACTCACTGGGCATGGCTTTAGCATATATGGTCCTCATAGCCCACCCCACAGTGACACACTTCCTCCAACAAGACCACACCTCCTCCAACAAGGTCACACTTCCTAATAGTGCCACACCCTTTGGGGGCCATTTTCTTTTAACAGGGTCTGTCACAGATTCTATCCACTTGGTTGTTTGGTGAAATTTGCAACAGCCTAAGAAATAAAACTCAGAGTGCTTAGTTTTTGTCTTGTGTTTTTAAGACTGGTTCTGGCTGGTTGTAGAGCAGGCTGGCCTTGAACTCACAAAGATCCACTTGCCTCTGCTTGCTTAGTGTTAGAGTTAAAGGCATGCTCTGCCACAGCCAGCCCAGTTATTTCACTGGCTTTTTGTTTGTGAAATAATTCTCTAATAGCTGACCTACTGAGGATGATCATGAACTTTCCATCCTCTTATTCTGCCTCCTACGTGCTTTGATCACAAATGTACACAGTGTAATGGATTAATAAAATGCTGCGGATCCCCAGCGGCAGCAGAAACGCTGCAGGTACCCAAGCGGCAGCAGTGGGCCAAGTGGTGGCAGTCAGGGAGCTGTGTTGTGGGTGAGAAACCTTGACAGGGCAGCGAGTCCCAGGCAGGGACAGTGCACTTCCCTGAGTGGCTGCAGTAGGCCATGAGGAGAGTCAGACAGATGGGCATGCCATGAGATCATGCTGTAGGTCTCTGAAGGTGGCTGGTCCTGGGCAGGGAGCCACGTAGAGGGCTCTGAGACATGGATAGGCATGCAATGCAGAGTGAGGTTGGATATTTATTTAGTGGGTTATGGAGGGGAAAGGTAGAAGGGGAGACTAGAGAGGGAAAGAGAGAGAGAGAGAGAGAGAGAGAGAGAAGAAGAAGAAGGAGGAGGAGGAGGAGGAGGAGGAGGAGAATGGAGAGAGGCAGAAGCTACCTCTTCGGGGGAGAGACAGAAAAAGAAAAGAGTCAGGCAGGCTGCAAGCAGGAAGGATGATCTGCCTGCCTCAGCAGACAGGGGAGGGAGGGAGTGGGGCTGTCTCTTAAAGGGATAGGACAGATCATTACACATAGCAAGACATTTATTAAATTTATGAGGTGTTGGGGATTGCACGGAAGACTTGTGGATGCTAGGCTGACACTCTATCATTTGAGCTACACCTCTAAATCAGTGCCCTTTGATTTCACTGAGAAAGAAGATAACCAAGGTGGTGGTTTGAAGAAGAATGGGCCCCATAGGCTCACATATTTGAATGCTCAGTCACCAGGGACTAGCACTATTTGAAATGATTAGAAGGATTAGGAATTTTTAGCCTTGTCAGAGGAAATGTGTCACTGGAGGTCAACTTTGAGGTATCAAAAGCCTATGCCAGGCCTAGTGTCTGTCTCTCTCTGGTACAGCTCTCAACTACTTCTCCAACAGCATACCTGCCATACCTACCACCTGCCATGATGATAATGGATTAAGCCTCTGAAATTGTTAAGTTGTAGGGCCCAAGGCAGCTTGGTACACACCTGCCACTTGACTACACTGCTGCCATGACAGACTCAACAGAGACCAACCAGAAAGTCGGCCCGAGTTTCAGTTTACCCTAAGGCATACTGATTCCAGGAAAGACCACAAACTGGAACCATGCAGGATCCACGCAGGAATGGACCGATTAGCATCCAAGAGGAAAGTATCTAACATACCAAAAGAAATATCTAACGTTTCAACCATGGTAGATAGATGTCTCTTAGCCCAGAACACTCCCATCCCCTTTCACCAAGTTACTCTTAGAAAGATTTTAGCCAATCGGGGGTCCTGAACCTTAGAAATCCCTTACCCCAACCTCTGCTATGCTAAAAAACCCTCCACCCCAACTGAGCTTGAGACTCCCTGATCATGTCAATGTGTTGGACACCTGGAGAGTCCATGCTCAAACTTGAATAAAGGCTCTTTGCTTTTACATATGGGATTCGGTCTCTGTGGTGGTCTTTTGGGGGGTCCCCATGATCTGAGCATAATAAAGCAAGCCCCCACTTAAATGCTTTCTCTTCTAAGAGTTGCCATGGTCATGGTGTCTCTTCACAGCAATGGATCAGTGACCAAGACTGTAGAGAGCTGCGTGGAGCTGCACCTGATGGTGCTGGCTTCCGCCCTCCGTGATCCCGAAAGCGAGTGCTCTCTGTGATAATCAACTCCTATTATGGTTAAGGCCTGACTCATGCTATTATCATGCAATGATTGTCAGCTGCTTGCATATGCGTGGACCTATGGGCAGTGCCCACGTGGCAATCCGGGGTTGGCGGCCTGTGCCTTTTTAAGGGCTGGGAGAGGTTTGCCCGGGGAGAGAGAGAAAGAGAAAGAAAAGGAGAAAGATTGCTGTGAACAAGGTCCTGAATAAACTGCTTGCAAGAAGAGCTCCGGTGTTGCGTCTTCCTTGCTGGTCGAGGCGGGTACGACACAAGACAATCTACTATCTGACTGCAAGTCAGATGGCAGGGGATAGTCACCCCAACTTTGCTTATAAACAGATCCAGGGAACAGCTGGGTCCCCAAGCCATGTAGGACAGCGGATGGAATCCGAATTTTAGTTCTCCAACTGCCTGCACCCCACACTGAATTCCAACCCTGCGAGGAACCTGGCTATCCACTGGACTGATTTCCCCTGTGATCTTCCTCTGAGCACAGCTACCCCATTAGCATGTGATAATGGGGAAATCCAAGGTGCCCTCCTGTCTACCACACACAGTTAAGAGCTGCATTTGCAGGGTGCCTCTCGCTATTAGCTGTAGCTAATGGTTTTCTATTAGAACTCCAAGGCCCCTCTCTCCCCACCCTTTACCAGGTTATCTATAGACTGAATTCAGGAATAGCTCAGGGACTCTTCTTTCAGGCTCACTGTGATTAGTGTGAGTGTGAGCCCTTTAACTTCTTAGCATCTTTCTAAGGGGACAAATTCAAATACTGAACTTAAAAAGGAATCCAGGAGCCTGGGTACAATGGCACACATCTAAGAAGTGGGAGGCTTGTATAGCCATTCTGAGCTAACTTCAAGAGAGAGGGGGAGGAAGGGACTTCCTAGCTGGGAGTGGTGAAACACACCTGTCATTCTAGTACTCCATGAGAGCGGCAAGTTCAAGGGCAGCTTTGACTACAGCGGCAGAGCCTATCTCCAATTTTTTAAAAGATTTATTTATGTGCATTGGTGTTTTGCCTGCATGTAGGTCTGTGTGAGGGTGCTGGATCTCCTAGAACTATCACTACAGATAGTTGTGAGCTGCCTGTGTGTAGCAAGCTTTCTTGTCGATCTTTGGATTGCTACCCCCCAAATACAGACACGGAGACTTATTAATTATGAAAGTTTGGCCAGTAGCTTAGGCTTGTCCCACTGCCCTTATAACTTAACCTGCTTTTATTAATCTATGTCTGCCACGTGGCTCAGTTACCTCTACTCTGTATCATATATCTGACCTCTTCAGGGTCTCCATGGTGTCTCCTTGTGCCTTGATTCCTCCTCCTCTTCCTCTCTCTTTCCCCAGAAATCCCACCTCTCCTCTCCTGCCTAGCTCCTGGCCTTTCAGCTCTTTATTACACCAATCACAGCAATACATATTTTCAGATAGTGTACAAATCCCACAACACATGTGGTTGCTGGGAATTGAACCTGGGTCCTCCGGAAGAGCAGTCAGTGCTATTAACTGCTAAGCCATCTTTCCAGCCCCCCACTCCTCCCGAAAAAACTTTAGTTGTAGTGGATGTAGCTGAGTGGCAGAGGACTTGCTTACTGTTGTAAATAAAATGGGGGGTCACAAAGAAAGAGACCACCACTCCTACTAGTGTCTTGATTGGGCACAACTTTACTTCTACTCAGAAGGATACACTTCTCACAGCGGAGGAAGAGCCAGTAGAGGGGGGCTGGGAGTGCACGTGGTTTTTATACCAACTGTGTATTTTCCCTATTGGCTGTGGTCCAGCCTCACAGTCTTCCATGATAGTTTTGCAGGAGCTTGCATGAAGGAAATGAAGGAAAGCAGGGACGTTGGGGTTGAAGACTTGAGTCACTTGTTCAGAAAACACAGCAAGGCCTTTGTGGAACCCAAAGTTTTACAGCTTTGGTTGATTAAAGCATTTGCACAAAGGTTTTTTTTTTCCCAGCTTGGGGGTTGGGAATATAAGATTTGAATTCCTTAATGCAAATCAAGACAACTTTAAGATACCATCTTACACCTGTCAGAATGGCTAAAATCAAAAACACCAATGATAGCCTTTGCTGGAGAGGTTGTGGAGAAAGGGGTACACTCATCCATTGCTGGTGGGAATGCAAACTTGTGCAACCACTCTGGAAAGCAGTGTGGCGGTTTCTCAGGAAATTCGAGATCAACCTACCCCTGGACCCAGCAATACCACTCTTGGGAATATACCCAAGAGAGGCCCTATCATACAACAAAAGTATATGCTCAACTATGTTCATAGCAGCATTGTTTGTAATAGCCAGAACCTGGGACAACCTAGATGCCCTTCAATGGAAGAATGGATGAAGAAAGTATGGAATATATACATATTAGAGTACTACTCAGCAGTAAAAAACAATGACTTCTTGAATTTTTGCATACAAATGGATGGAAATAGAAAACACTATCCTGAGTGAGGTAAGCCAGACCCAAAAAGAGGAACATGGGATGTACTCACTCATATTTGGTTTCTAGCCATAAATAAAGGACATTGAGCCTATAATTTGCGATCCTAGAGAAGCTAAATAAGAAGGTGAACCCAAAGAAAAACATATAGGCATCCTCCTGAATATTAACCTTCATCAGGCGATGAAAGGAGACAGAGACAGAGACCCACATTGGAGCACTGGACTGAAATCTCAAGGTCCAAATCAGGAGCAGAAGGAGAGAGAGCACGAACAAGGAACTCAGGACTGCGAGGGGTGCACCCACACACTGAGACAATGGGGATGTTCTATTGGGAACTCACCAAGGCCAGCTGGCCTGGGTCTGAAAAAGCATGGGATAAAACCGGACTTGCTGAACATAGTGGACAATGAGGACTACTGAGAACTCAAGAACAATGGCAATGGGTTTTTGATCCTACTGTACTGGCTTTGGGGGAGCCTAGGCAGTTTGGATGTTCACCTTACTAGACCTGGATGGAGGTGGGTGGTCCTTGGACTTCCCACAGGTCAGGGAACCCTGATTGCTCTTTGGGCTGATGAGAGAGGGGGACTTGATCGGGGAAGGGAGAGGGAAATGGGAGGCGGTGGCGGGGAGGAGGCAGAAATCTTTAATAAATAAATAAATTTTAAAAAAAATGAAAGTTTAGCAATGACTTAGGATTAATAGTCAAAAAAAAAAAGAGATTTGAATTCCTTGTCATAAACAAATTTTGCTGGGCGGTGGTGGTGCACGTGAATCTCTGTGAATCTCAGGTGAATCTCTGTGAATCTGAGGCCAGCCTAGTCTATGGAGCTGGTTCCAGGACAGGAAAAAAAAAATTTTAAAGTGTTTGGCAGAAAAGACCAATATTTAATGTTTCTTACACTACTGTGCACAAAATCATAGGTTTGATTTACAACAGTGCAAAAAAAAAATAAGTTAAAAAATTAGGGGCAGCAAGGTAACTCAGCAGATCTAGGGGCTTGCTGTGCAAGCCTGGCAGCCTGCATTCCCTCTCTATAACTCACGTAAAGGTAGAAGCAAAGAACCAACTCCACAAGGTTGTCCTCTGACCTCCACATGCATGTCATGCCATAGGTGCTCACATGTATGCAGCACACACACACACACACACACACCCCTTTTTAAAAATAAATTCAAAGGCTTAGTATTGTAGTTCAATGGTAGAGTGCTTGTTTGCTTGTTCAGTGCATATAATATCATGTTTCAATTTTCAGTACCTAAATAATAATTTGATTTACCATGATTATTGAGGTCAAGATGTGCCCGACTTTATCAGGGTGAGTTAAGATTGTAGGAGCATATGTATGAAAATGGTATGAGACACACCAGACCGAAGAAGGTATATAACTTCCTTGCCCGGACCCCACAAAGCTTTAGACACTTAACACTGCTGGTGGCATGGTTCCACCAACCTGTCATCTGATGCCTGTGTGTATGTGTATACACGTGCGTCCGCCTGCTCGTACATGTGTGCATGCATGTGCCTGCGTGTGCATGTGTCTACGTGGGACCAACAGGCAGAGAACTCCTGCCTGCCCCTAAGCCTTTATTTCAGTTTAGTTCCTTGCTCCTGATGCAGCCTACCGGACTGCCATCCACCCACGTTGGACGTGGATCTGCCATTCCTTTTCTGAGTTTCTCACCTTGCAGCTGGACTCAACTTCAAAGTTTAGTTCTCAACCCTAACGCTCCTGGGACCTCAGCAGCTCACTCCCTGTGGCTGGCCCTGGGTTCCTGATCCCCCCCCCCCCCCACACACACACACTTTGAAACCTCTTGGACTCTGGTGGTGTAGCTTCAGAAACTTGTATTCATTCTGCAAACCACAAAGAGACACATAAAGTGATATCTGTGCTCTGTGGTATGAGTTTGTGTTAGTAACTAAGATTTGAATAATAGAACCCAAATCTGCCTCAGCCGGATTTCCAAGGTAGGTGAGATGACCTGGCAAATTGGACATTAAAACTGCTACATCTTAGCCAGGGGCTGATGGTGCAAGCCTTTAATCCCAGTCAGTGCCAGGAAGGCAGAGGCAGCCAGAACTACACAGAGAAACCCTGTCTTGAGTAAGCCAAAACTAAAACAAACAAACAAACAAACAACAACAAAAAAACCCGACAGAAAACCTGCTTCACCTTAAAGATTTATTGTTATTCAATAAATTCTGACAGTGTGGCAAGACACTCGTCCATCTACATTTCTGGCATAACACACTTATATAATGATTCAACTGCTAAGGATGAGGGGGCAGTAATAATTGCAATACAGTTTGGTGGGAGAGCACATGTTTGGCATACAGGAGGCCTTGGTTCACCTGCCAGCAAATCCCCCTCATCCCCCCCACCCTCCCACACACCCCCGACAATAGCCCTACCCCTCAGTAAATTCGTAACCGGAGCCTGCAGCTGGAGTTTCTTCAGCATGATGTACTGGAGGTGTAGGGGTCTTAGGTCAGAAGGCCTGGCTGGACTTTCAACTCAAATTTCAGACAAAGGCATTTTGGCCTCTGGGTTCACATGTGTAAGGTATCTGCTTTATTATCCCTTGCTTCCTTGAAAGTTGCACGTTTGCCCAGCTTGAAGCCTGGCCTTCAACTCCCAGGCACAATTCTCCCAGGTAGCATGAACTCCTGTGAGCTGTCTTTCTTCCAGCCCAAACAGCTTAGGTCACGCAATCCATTGGAAATGTTTCGCTAGTTTTAAATCAGCCATGGACTACTTACACACCGGAAGAAAATTACTTGTTATAATCCAGACCAGATGGCTGTGCCAACCATACCCCTCTGCAGCCGCCACATCTCTCCACACCTTCATACCTGATTCTGCACACAAGTTCCAAGCTACCAACTTACAAGCTATCAGGGGCTACTTAGCCACACACGGCTTACGATGGATACACATTAACTACGTGGGTTCACCTGACTTCTCCCATATCCTCAAGGTCATACATCTCTTTCCCCACTTCCCCTCCCCACTCACCGACCACATAGCATGATCCTCCTCCTTCCTCTGAAACTTATAGGATTCCCCTTAGAGCCCCCACCACGCTAGTTTTCCATGCTATTAATAATTTTTCTGGGGATGGAGAAATGGCTCAGTGGTTAAGAGCTCTTGTTGTTCTTTGAGGACCAGGGTTAGGTTCCTAGCACCCACGTCGAATGTGGTAGAGTGACTTAGTCGTAAAGCAGGACTCCTGTAAGATTCCAGATGACCTTTCTCAGTCAGTGTTTGCTATCCAGTTATTGGTCAGCCCAGAAAGGAATGTCTGTTGGGTCAGCCTGTCTGTCTCCCAAGATAGTCTATCTCTCCTTGGGTAAACAATCTCAGGAAAGGGGCACTGCAGGAGAGACACACAGCTCCCTTTGGCCTCAACAATTTCTTCTTTTCCAAGCCTCTCACCTCGCCCTATAAAGGATCATGCTCAGCTTTTCCCCCCATTAACAGACGCCTCAATTTCCCAAGGGAGAGAGGAGGCCCGTCACTGGGTGTGGTTGTTAGTATTCAGGCATCTGTACTGGCCCACCCTTGGGGTCCTGACAGGATACATCCTCCCGTCCTCAGCCACTAAGAGCACCTCCTGCACATTTGCTACTTCCCTTTTAAAAGGAGGGCCTGCCCACCTCCCGTCTCTCTTCCTCTCCCTCCCTCTTCTTACTTCTCCTCTCCTGTTACTCTTGTCCCCAGGGACCAGTCTCTGTTCCCTCTCTGTCCCGCCTCTCTTCCAATAAACCTCCTATGTGAGCCTTGTTGCATGGTGTGGCGTCTCTTCGCGGTGTTTTTAAAATTACAACAGCGGTAACAAACACAATCCCGTCTGTTGTCTGTTGATAGTCAACTTTGGTCTCTTTCTGCTGGCTCAGAACTCTAACAGAATGTCTCACAACCACCTGTAATTCCATTTACAGAGGATCTGATTCCTTCTGGCCTCTGAGACTATAGTGTGTGCGTTCTTCAAACACATACACAAATAAAAATAAATAAACCATAGCCAGTCAGTGCTGGTGCATACCTTTAATCCCAGTACTCAGGAGACTGCGGCAGACGGAACTCTGAGTTCAAGGCCAGTCTGATCTATAGAGGGAGTTCCGGGACAGCCAGGGCTACCTGGTGAAACTCAGTCTCGAAATGCGCCCCCCCCCCCCCCCCCGCGCTGTGTAAATATTTTTAAAAGGGGTAATTCTTCTAATAAATCTCTTACCCCACAAAACCTCCTCAGTGTCTTTGGACCTCAAATTTGAAATCTTTCACTACCCATTTAATCTAACAAGGTAAGGATCTACACGTAAGAAACCGGGCTCTTCACGAATACATCCTCACTCCTGGAGTGTGTGTGTGTGTGTGTGTGTGTGTGTGTGTGTGTGTAACTAACTCTAACTCTAACTTTCTCATTGTGTCTGGAAACCTCCTGCTTTACCCTTCACCCTGGCATTGTTCCAGCTCTGACCCAGTCTTTCTCCCCCAAGTCCTGCGTTTCCCCGGGTTCTTTACGCACACCTAAGGGATCCCTACGTCCTGCGGTACTTTGAGGCCACGCATCTAATTTGCTCTAGTTACCTTGCTCTGCTTTGTTTCGGTAGCTGAGGACTAAAGCCAAGGGCTCTGTGCTTGCTAGGCAACTGCTCCCACACTGAGATAAGTCCCCAGCCCCTCTCCTTTGCTTCACTGCCTCCACAGTTCCTCCAGGCTGGAAGGACTGCTTGCTCCTCACCTCCCTCACCGTGCCATGCTCAGCTGAACCTCACTGTAATGCCAACACACTGAGGAGCTGCTCCAGGGATCCCCCAGTTCCCCCGAAGGGTACCCGGTCCCTGCCCGTCTTCTCCCCTTTGATTTCACCTGGCAGTTTCTAGCTGGAGGTTAAAGGCCCCTCTACCTACGAGTGCAGGCTACCGGCGCCTCTCCGCTGGGCCCCCACAGCACGTCTGCATACCTTCCTTACAGCGTCTTCCATGGAATACGAATTCTGGCATCTAATAAGAGCATACTTCAGAAATTGACATGAACAGGGCGTAAGGAAAAGGTGAGGTGCATGCCATGGGAAATGAAGCCAGACAAGCAAACGCTGAAAATCTGAAGAGCCTTAATTGCCCAAAGGCTTTGGGTTTTACTCTGTAGGTGACAGGATGAATTTTAAACAGGACCAATACTGAGCTTCTTTTTGTTCATTTTGTCTGAGATGGGGGGGGGGGGAGGCTTTGTGTCTTACTCTGTAGCTACACTGGCCTCAAGCTTCCTGTCTTGCCCCAGCGACAGAAATTCTAGGATGACAGATGAGTGCCACCGCATTTGTTTTAAATGCTGAACAACTGTTGTTTTTGTTTTGATTTGATTTTGAGATAGTATTTCTGATTTTGTAGCCCAGGCTGGTCTCGAACTCTTGTCTCAACCTCTCAAATGTTGGGATTATATCTATACTACACCATATCTTCTCTTCTGTTTTTTAATTTTTTTTTTAAAGAAATTAAGTTTAGGGACTGGAGAGATAGCTCAGTGGTAAAGAGCACTGGCTACTCTTCCAGAGGTTCTGACTTCAATTCCCAGCACTCACATGGTGGTTCATAACCATCCCTAGTGGGATTTGGTGCCCTCTTCTAAGCATAAAAGCATGCATGCGGATTGGACAGTCATATACATAAATAAATAAATCTTAAAAAGAAAGAAGAAATTCTGTTTATTTATTTATTTAGTGCATGCATTTGCACATGTGTGAGGCAAGTGGGAGGGTGGAGTGGGGAGAGAAAGCATTGCGGTGCACATGTAGAAGTCAGAGAAAAACTTTTCAGGGTTGTTTTCTTCTTTTACCAGTGTGGGTTCTGGGATCTGTACTCAGGTCATTAGCCTGGGTAGGAAGCCCCTTTTCCCAGTGAGCCATCTCACCATGCCCTTATTCTTAATTTTTTAGAAAATGCTTTATTTGTGCGTTTCTGTGCAAGTGTATGAAGCTGTGTGCAAGGGCACACTTCCTTGTGAAGAGGCACTGATTCCTTGGAGCCAGGAGTTAGTTACAGGCGTTTGTCAGGTGCCTGGCTTGTCACATGGGTGCTGAAATCTTAACTCTAACCCTCATGATTTTGCAGCAAGTGTCATCCACATTCTGGGCTAAAGACCCTATCTCGAAAAATATTAATAACAGGCAATATTTTTTCTAAGTATGTCCTGATCACCCCTCTAAGGTATCTGCAAACCCAAATCTCACCTTGGTTGTCATGTATATTATTTTATCCATCCCAATTAGGACCCTTCTCCCCTTTAAGCCTCTGAAGATCAATGGACTGATTGGAGCCATTCCCTGGCATTTTAAGCTTTCCAAAGGATATAGGTAAAAGGCCCAGCAACTATCTGATCTGGCAGAGCAAATAGAAGTTGTTCCTCAGCAAGAAAGAACAGACACACAGCCAGAGGAGGCTGTAGAACATCTTATTCTAGCTAGTGGTGGTGGTGTATGCTTTTAATCCCAGCACTTAGAGGTAGAGACAGGCGGATCTCCGTGAGTTCAAGGTCAGCATGGTCTACAAGAGCTAGTTCCAGAACAGTCAGAGCTACAAAACAGAGAGGTCCCATCTCAAAAGAGAAAGAAGGAAAGGAAGAAAGAAAAGAAAGTCTGTTCAAGAGGCTGAGGCAAGAGAATAGTCAGGTATGTTGGGGGAACTGCTGAAATTCCAGTTCTGGGAGGTAGGTACAGAAGGATCAGAAGTTCAAGATTATCCTTGGTCATGTAGTGAAGCTAGCCTGAGCTATATGAGGCCCTATTTCAACTTCATCTCCCTCATCTCCTCCCTCTGCCCCTTCCAAAAAGATTGAAGAGGTGAGTAGAACCATTGCCTAAAATGTGAGGCCCTAGATTTAATTCCCAGTATTGAAAAAAAGGAAAGAAAGAAGAAAAAAAGAAAGGAAGAGAGGGAGAGAGAGAGAGAGAGAATAATGAAATGATGGGTGAGGCACATTGTTTTGAGGAAAGACTTGGCCCAGCAATCCATTCACAAACAACTGTGCCCACAACGTCAGCCCTTGAGGCGTGTTCTGGAAAATGTCAGGATGTTTCCTCCTGGCATTCAGAAGGGTTTGATTTATTTGTTATTTCTTCTAAGGATCTAATGCAGGACCTCTCTACAACGGATTTCAGGCCCATCTCTTTCTCCCTTTCTTTTTGAGACAGGTTGACACTCTGATGTCTAGGCTGTCCTAGAACTCACAATGTAGTGAAAGCTGACCTCAAAACCACGGGGATCCTCCTGCATCAGCCTCTCAAGGATGATTACTAGTGTGAATAACCACGCCCGGCCAGCCCCAACTCTGATGGGGGAGTGTCCTATATCAATCTGTTGATTTCATTGGTTAAGCAATAAAGAAACTGCTTGGCCCTCATAGGTTAAAACATAGGTGGGAGGAGTAAACAGAACAGAAGGCTGGGAGAAAGAAGCTGAGTCAGAGAGTTGCCATGATTCTCCCACTTCAGGCAGCTGCAGGTTAAGATCATTCCTGGTAAGCCAGCTCGTGAGCTACACGGATATTAGAAATGGGCTAGTCAAGGTGCGAGAGTTAGCCGAGAAAAGGCTAGATATAATGGGCCAAGCGGTGTTTAAAAGAATACAGTTTCGGTATAATTATTTCAGGTAAAGCTAGCCGTGGGGGCGGGTGCCGGGGACGCAGCCCACTGCTCCTAATTACAACACAACTCTTTATCGAGGACTGTTAAAATGTTGCTTTTCTTTGGTAGGTTGTTGTTATTTGCTGTCATCACTCCCCCCACATAATACACACATACACACATGCACATACATACACACATATACACAGTACATACACACACATACACACACACACACACACACACACACACACACACACACACAATACCTTCCAGGATAGAACTCATCTCATTTATTCTCACACAACCTTCCAGATATTCAGACCACCAAGGAAATACTTCCTCATTTCTTGTGACTTTCATCATCTTATTCCATACAGGGCATTGCCGGCTTGCCAAAGTGCTTGCCTGGGCTCTTCCCTGATGATGTGGGATTCTCCTCTGTATGCTGTGAATATCATTGGTCAATAAAGGAACTGCTTTGGGCTATAGCAGAGCTATAGGGGAACAGAGCTAGGTGAACAGAGCTAGGTGAGAAAAACTAAACTGAATGCTGGGAGAAAGAAGGTGGAGTCAGAGAGAAGCCATGTAGCCCCTCCAGAGACATACAGGAACTTTAGCCAGTAAGCCACAGCCACGTGGTGATACACAGATTAATAGAAATGGATTAAATTAATATGTAAGAGTTAGCCAGTAAGAAGCTAGAGCTAATGGGCCAAGCAGTGATTTAATTAATACAGTTTCTGTGTGATTATTCTGGGGATAAGCAGCCCCCTCCTTACAATACCCTGAGTTGTTAAGAAATGTTACAGATGAGACTCTCTACCCATCCAAATGGTGTCATTGATCTGAGGCCCTAGGGTCAACAGGGCTATGGGATGCATCTTCCTAAAGGAGGGGACCTGAATTTTTTCCAGATGGATTTCAAATTTAGGACGAGCCCAAAATCAGCAGCAAAGAGCATTGCAGCTGTCCCACAAAGAGTCATATGAGCAAAGTGGGCATAACTCAGCAAAGCAGTTTACTTTAGCAAAAGGGCACTCAATGCCCCAAACCGGACAGCAAGAACACTGGGGTCAGAGTTCACGTAGTTTTTGTTCTGATGTATCAAAATGTCTGTGTGTCTGTCCACATGTGCTCACATCCGTGTGTGTGTGCATGTGAGTGTGAAGGTCAAAGATCAATGTAAGGCATTTTACTCTAGCACTCTTTATCATATTTTTATTTATTTGTTCATTTTTGGTTTTTCGAGACCCCTGGCTGTCCTGGAAGTCACTTTGTAGACCAAGTTGGCCTCAAATTCAGAGATCCACCCTACCTGTGCCTCCCAAGTGCTGGGATTAAAGGTGTAAGCCACTACACCAAGCATCAAGGCAGCATTTATAAAGGAAAGCATTTAATGTAGAGACAGAAACAGAGACAGACTGGGCTTGGCATATGCTTTTTAAACCTGAAAGCCCTTCCACCCCTCCCCCATGGCACACCTCATCCAACAAGGCCACACCCCTTAATCCTTCCCAAAACAGTCCATCAAATAGGGACTAGTCACTCAACCATACGAGCCCATGGGGGCCATTCTCAAGGAAACCATCACAGGGTCCAAGGACAACTTTCTAGAGTGGATTCTTTCCTTCACTGTAGGGGTTCTAAGACTCAAGCTCAGCTCAGTGGGGAAAGATGCCAGCAACCAACTTCCCATTTGGCTCATCAATTGGCTAGACTGGCTGGCCAATGAGCTATGGGTCCTCCAGCCCCTACCTCGCAGTGCTGGGACTATAGACTTGTACTTCCTAGCCTGGCTTCTTCATGGATGCTGGGGATCCAAACTTAGGTCCTTAGGCTTGTCCAGTGAGCACTTTATTACTGAGCCAACTCCTAGACCCTGAATTGATTTTTTTAAAAAGACTTATTTACTTATTTTGTATTCATGTGTATGTACATATGTATGTCCCTGAAATCCCTGAACTCAGGAGGTTGAAGTAGAAGGATCAGGAGTCTGATGTCATCCTGGGATACAGGAGACTGTTTCAAGTTATTGGTTTCTGTTACATTATTGTTTTTATGTTTGTTGTTTTTTAGTACTACATAGTTGGCTGGTCTGAAACTCACTATAGATCAGGCTGGTCTCAAATTCACAGATCTACCTGCCTTTGCCTTAAAATTGTCACGTTATATCTTCATTGATTTATTGGTGTGTATTGGGGGTGCATGTGTCGTGTCATGGAATGACTATAGAAATTACAGGACGACTTTCAGGAGTTAGTCCTCTTATTCCACCATGTGGGGTCCCAGGATTGAACTCACGTCTTCAGAGTTGATGACAAGAGCCTTTAACCAGTGGAGGCATCTTAATGACCCTGCGATCATCACCATTTTATTATGTGTCTATGTGTCTGTGTATACACATGCTTGTGTGTGCTCGCTGACTCTGTGAAGGTGCCCATAGAGGCCAGAAGAATGGCATCAGAACCCCTGGAGCTGGAGTTACACAGCTGTGAGCTGCCAGACATGGGAAATGTATAGGTTCCCTGTAATAAGTTTTATATTGATTATGTTTCATCTTACATAATTATAATATCATATATTGATTAGATTAAATTGAAATTATAGTATTTAGTATATGCTGGGAAAAAAATCTGGGTGAGGGAGCTGATGGAATAACTCAGTGACAGGACATGTGCCAAGTCTACAAAAAGTCTTGGGATCAGAGCCGTGCTACCCAAATCCCCAATGAAGCACAGATCACCTCATCAGTTTTTTTTTTTTTTTTTTACTGTTTTCACAGTGGCTACTGGAAATGCTATCATTTCATTATTTTTAGTAACTAAATGGCGCCATGACTCTGATATGACGGGAAGTTTCATATGTGGTATTGGGCATGGTGGCCTGGGCTGCAGGTCCTATAATCTCCTGAAGCAGAAAAACGATAAGTGGAGACCTGTGTGGGGATCTTGTCATCTTGCCCCCAAAGGGAGTAGGCTTCAGTGCATCCCGCTCAGCTTTCCATCTCTCAGAAGAGGCTTAGCTGTCTCCAAGGAGCCCCTCAATGTGTTAGGAACGTCCTGAAGGATTGTAGGACCTTCACACAGGGCAGTTCTTCCTGTGTGACAAAGGAGAGTGTAACCAGAGTGTTGAAATAACAAAGATTCGCTGTTTTTTGGGGAGGATGGGGAGAAGGAGGAGGAGGCTGTGGCAGCGGCAGCTTTGTGGCAAGGCCTGTGCTGTCAGCCTTCAGTCTCTTCAATGTCACTGCTCATCTTCCCCGCTTGCTGAGATTCCCCCAGAGGGTCCGGATCCTTTCGGAGACTCTGACTTTAGCTAGAGCAGAGCGCTTCAGAGAGGAAGAAAGCTAAGACATGGAGGTTTTGACTAGAGAAACCTCCAGTCAAAGCACTCTGGGTGGCAGGGCCATACTTTGAGGCATCATTTTCCAAGGCCAATGCTTAGGGGGTAAAGAATGGGCTGGGGAGACATCTCATCTAGTTCTCCAGCCTCACAGTGGTGCTAAAAATCAACCCACATTCAGAACTTGGAGCCAAGTTCAAGGAATATAGACTGAACTACAAGCCCCTTTAGGATACAGGTTGACTAAAACTTCATCCTTGACTCTGTAGCACACACCTGTTTTCTCAGCACTGGAAAGATATAAATAGGAGGGCCAAGAGTTCAAGGCTGCCAGTCTCAGCTACAGAAAAAGTTTGAGGTCAACCTTGGATACTTGAGATTCATCCTCAAAATAAACAAACAAACAAATAAACAAACACATAAGTAAATTCAAGAACAACCTGGTCAATTTATTTAGTGAGCTCTGTCTCAGATTAAAGCAAAAAGCATTGGGGATGTTAGTCTAGTTGACTATTTTTTTCCCCAGCATTCACAATATCCTGAGTTTTTATTTCTACCATTCTACCACCAAAATAACCCCCAACAAACCAAAATCCTACACCCTATAAATTACTGGTACACTTCCAAACCCCCAAAATGAAGCACAATATACATAGAAAAGGTGGTCAATGAATATACAGTAAAGTTTATGCTAATTTTCTTTCAGCTGCAAAAAAAAACTATTGTGAGTTTAGCAGATTTTTGGGGAGACTCCTAGAATTGAACAAAGTAATCAATCTAGGAAAGAACAGGAGCTGCATAGCCGCAGGCCCTCAGCAGTGGGAGTTCCTGGACACAGTCTCTGGGGCAATGCTCTGGTTACTGCTGTCCAAGTTCTCGGGCTCTTTATTGATTCATTGAATGCTCCTGACTTACAGGCAGCAGAGAGTGGCTCACCCACACTGGGCCAGCTGCCAGCCCCCATCAGTCAGCCCTAGCCAGGACTGAGGACCCCAGGTGCCACCCACGGGTATGGGTCCTGATTCCAGAGTAGGGAAACAGCCCCGTGAATTATCAGCAAACCTCAGATCACAGCCTGGGGCAGGGAACCTTAGAAGCTTCAGCTTGTTCGCTGAAGGCCAAGACAGGAGTAGGGTACTAGGAATAACCACTTTACCTGGTGGGGTGGTACGGTGGTGTATACAGATAATCCCAGGACTCAGAGGCCAGACTGGGCTACACAGTGAAACTGTTTCAAATCTACACACACCTTCACCTTTCTCCACTGGATTCTTTGAGAGGAAGTCACTGTGAGTTGCCTCAACTTAAGGACTAGGTAGCTATTATCCACCTCATTGACATCAGAGCATCTGTATACATAAATTGTTATTATCTTTGGAGATAAGACCTCTCAATGCAGGCTGGACTGGCTTCAAACTTACCACATAGCCCAGTCTGGCTTTGAACTTGCCTCAGCGTTCAGAATGCTGGAACTGTAGATATAAACAACCATGACCAGTACATAAGTTATTATAATTATTTCACAGCAGAGATTTGTCTTTTTTCTAGATTTATTTAATTATTTCTTTATATAAGTGTAGATTCATGGATTATTTTTCTTATACCTCAGTTCAATGCTTTGTTACTCATACTGTCTAGCTTTGACCATTGGAGGCTTTCCAGTTGACTCATCTATGGCATAATCATATTTCAATCCAATTACTTATTTTTAAACATTTTTTTTGATACAGGGTCTCATGTAGCCAGGTTGGCCTTGGGTTTACCTCATGGCCAAGGATGACCTTAAACCTCTGATCTCCCTGCCTCTACCTCCCCAGTGCTGGGATTACAGGCTTTTACCACTACTATCCAGGGCTGGGAACTGAACCCAGGCTTGGGGTATGCCAGGCAAGACCTCTTCCAGCCGAGCTACAGCCTCGGTCCTCAAGCACTTCTTTGCCTTCTGGCATCGTAACTCACTCCAGGTTCATCCTGTATACCTCCTACTCCAGTCCCAGAATTCGTTGTTTTCTTAAGGAGCATTGGTTCTTTTTTATTGTATAATAGTATTAAAATCAAGATCTAAAACAATCACAGAAAAGGGATCAGAAAGATCGCAGAAGCCAGAGGGCCCAAAAGTCAGCTATGAGGCTGTGTCTCCTGGAAATGCTGGGGACTCGCTGGGTGGTGGTGGCACATGCCTTTATTTTATTTTTTTAATTTGTTTTTTTTTTTGAGATAAAGTTTCTTTGTGGCTTTAGAGCCTGTCCTGGAACTAGCTTTTTAGACCAAGGTGGTCTCGAACTCACAGAAATCCACCTGCCTCTGCCTCCCGAGTGCTGGGATTAATGGCATGCGCCAACACCACCTGGCTGGCATGTGCCTTTAATCTCACCACTTGGGAGTCAGAGGCAGGCAGATCTCTGTGAGTTTGAGGCCAATTTGGCCTACATGACAAGTTCCAGGATAGCAAGGACTACACAGAGAAACCCTGTCTCGAAAATCCAAAAAAAAAAAAAAGGAAAGGAAAGGGCAGGAAGGAAGGGAAAGAGGGAGGGAGGGAGGGGAATGAAAATGAACAAGACCTGAACAAGAACAATGCCAATAGACATGCTAGGTGGAAGGGGGAAACCCCCTGGTTCCCCAACCCTAAACAAAGATCCACAGTCAACCTAGGAATGCTGAGGGTGAGCTAATTGGTTTTACCCAGGGATGAATCACCTAATTGGTTATCCAATACCATGTGGTCAATCCTTAAATCATACATACAAAGAACACTAAGTGGACTCAGCAGATTCTATTTATATATTTATGTGTGGATATGATATTTATATATATCGTGACATATATTAATATATATTTCAATAATAACTTAAGAAAGGCCATGAATTTGAGAGGGAGCAAGGTTGGTTGCTGGGGGGAGTTGTAGGGAGGAAAGTGGGGAATGAGGTAATCATATTTTAATTGAAAAAGAAAAAGATCGAAAACAAACCAAAACAACTAAAATGCAGATATGGCAAGGCCTTGTAGGGCATGCTTATAATCCTAGCGCTTGGGAGGTTGAGGCAGGAGGATCTGGGTTCATGGACTGCTTGAGCTACACAGTAAGACCGTGTCTCAAAAATAAACCAGCTTTGTATGACCCCTGTGTTATGATTGTTTTTACAAGCCACGCCCACTCCCTCCCTCATCTGCTGAGGCAGGCTGATCTTCACTTCTGCCTGAGCTCACTCTCTTTTCTGTCTTCCTCTCCGAGAGGCAGCTTCACTTCTGCTTCTGCCCCCACTTCTCTGCTCCCTCCCTTTTCTCTCTCTCTGTCCTCTTCTCCTTCTTCCCCCACCTCCTCTAAGTAATAAATATCCAATTCTATTCTGTACGATGTGTCTGTCCTTGTGCTTCCCACCTGCCGCCTGCTCACATGGCCTGGCTAGCTGGGACCAGCCTGCCCGCCATGTATCTCCCTGTTTGGGACCAGCTACCACTTGCCTGGGACTGGCTGCCCTCTGCCTGCCACCACATGGCCCGCTACCACCATTTGGGGACCTACAACATTTCTGCTGCCTACTTCTACAGGGGATCTTGCAGCATTTTTTAAAAATCATAATACCCTGCCTTTAATCTCAGCAACTGGGAGACAGAGGTAGACAAATCTCTGGGAGTTCAAGGCCATCCTAACCTATATAGCAACAGTTCCAGGCTAGCTAGAGCTATGTAGTGAGACCCTGTCTAAAAGCAAAACAAAGCAGCCTGTCACCCCCACTCCCAAGATCTAGACACTATCTTCCTTCCCGTTTAGTCTTCCTGGTTTCTTTGCAGACTTTAGTAATTGTTCTCCTCTTAGCTTTTCCTCTATATTTAAAACTACTTGCTGGGTGTGATAGCTTACGTCTGTAATCCTAAATTTTGGAAGGCTGAAGCAGGAGGATTGCTGCAAGTTCAATGCCAGCTTGGGCAACATAGTGAGTCCTAGGGTCTGTTTGCTTGGTGAGCTTGCTATATGCCAGAAATGCAGGTGGACAGGTTTGTGTCTTTTTCTGTCAGAACTGACTGCATAATAATAAACCCACAAGCTATGTCAGTTTCATTGGCTGCAACTTACCACGCAGTGCCAAGTCGATTTGTTTTACAGCTGACTGTTGGCAATTCTAGGTTGTTTTTTTTTTTCCAATCTGCGGTGTGTGTATATGTGTGTGATGTTTGTCTGTGTGGATATGGTAAATGCATGCATATGTATGAATGATACATGCACATGAGTGCACAACGCTTATGCAAAGCCAGAGTAGGATGTCACGCCATGTAGGATGTGGGAGTGTGTATGTGTGTGTGGTGTGTTTGTATGTGTGTCTATGACAAATGCATGCATATGTATGAGTGATACATACACATGCGTCTGTAGTGCTCACGTAGACACCAGAGCAGGATACTATGTCATGTGTCTTATGTTGCTTTTTGGTCTTATGGCCTTGAAACAGGGTATCTCAATGAACCAGAAGCTTGCTGTTTTGGTTTCCTGGCTGGTCAATGAGCTCCCAGGATCCATTGCCAAGGCTGAGGTTACAGCTATCTCCCAGGCCTTTGTAAATGGAATATTCAAAGGAAAGTCACTTACAGGAGATTCTGAGCATGGTGACAACCCTGTAATCTCAGCACTTGGGAAGTGGAGGCAAGAAGACCAAGAATCCACCTGCATAATGAGTTCCAGGCTTATCTAGGCTACATGAGACTCTGTCCCAAAGAAGAAAGCAAAGACAGCAAGATGGCTTAGAAGGTCAAGGCACTTGCCAAACCTGACACCAGCAGACCCACATGCTAGAAGGAGAGACCCGACTCCTGAAAGTTGTTCTCTTGTGTCTGTGCATGCACCATGCCACTTGTGTGGCTATGTGTGTGTGCACACACACACATGCACACATGCATGCACACACGCACACACACATGCACGTGCACACACACACATGTGAGCACCCAAAGAAGCGATGGGCTGGGATATAGTTTGGTTTGTAGAGTGTTTGTCTGGCATGCACATAGCCCTAGGTTCAATTCCCAAGGACCACACAAAGTCAGCCTAGCTAAACAGTTATTACTGTGCCTGTAATTCTAGCACTGGAGAGGTAGAAACAGGAAGATGGGTGGTTCTAGGCCATTTTCAATTACTTATCAAATTGAAGGCCAGTAGGGCTATAGGAGACCTTGTCTCAAGCAAATCACAAGAACAAAACTCACACAATCTAGAGTAACCTGCACCATGGCACGGCCTCGTCTTTACTTTACACTTGGGCTATGGCATGAGACGCTCTCAAATACAAAACAAATAAAATAAAGCGGTTCAAGCAGGCTTTGGAGGAACTGGCTGAAGCAGGAAATGGCGCAATTGTATTTCCTGTCTCCAGACTCAACTCCTGCAGCCAGCTCCCCTCCCCTGATACAAGGGCAAGGCCATTTTCTAAAACGAAGCTCTGACATTTACTTTGAGTTAACATGCCTGTAAACACCTTAATTCTACAAAACCATCGTTGAAAAAGGAGAGAGTGTCACTTTGGGACACCTCGATGACTGGGTTGGGCTGGACTCCCAAACCAGAAAACCCCTGAGTTCCAAGAAAGCATGTCCATCTTCGGTGCTTTTGGAAACGTTGGGGTCATAAGGAGTCACATTTCTGTTGTATTTGGGATCCCCTTCTACTGCTGCCACCCTGAAGCCCGGGGATGCCCCCCAGCCCTCTCCTTTTAGTGTAGCAAGGGAACACTTGTTTCTGCAGGAGTTTTAAAAGTGAACATGGGGTTCTGGGGTGGGGCTCCATAGGGAGCTCTAATCTAGCATCTGTACGAACTTAGGCTGCCCTCACAGCATTGCCAAAAGAAGCCAAACAACCACACACAGGTGCTCATACACAAAGTGACGTGCAAACCTAGAGTTGTTTTTTTTTAATTTTATTTTTTTTTAAATTTATTTATTTATTAAAGATTTCTGCCTCCTCCCCGCCACCGCCTCCCATTTCCCTCCCCCTCCCCCATCAAGTCCTCTGCCCTCATCAGCTCGAAGAGCAATCAGGGTTCTCTGACCTGTGGGAAGTCCAAGGACCACCCACCTCCATCCAGGTCTAGTAAGGTGAGCACCCAAACTGCCTAGGCTCCCCCAAAGCCAGTACGTGCAGTAGGATCAAAAACCCATTGCCATTGTTCCTGAGTTCTCAGTAGTTTCTCATTGTCCGCTATGTTCAGCGAGTCCGGTTTTATCCCATGCTTTTTCAGACCCAGGCCAGCTGGCCTTGGTGGGTTCCTGATAGAACATCCCCATTGTCTCAGTGTGTGGGTGCACCCCTCCGGGTACTTGAGTCCGCATAGCGACTGTCCCAGCCGCTCTGCCTCCCCTGGTAGAGCACACCACCCATGAGAAGCAGGCTAAGCACAACTTGTGGGCACAGAGATAGACACGATCCGCCTGTTTTCATATCGCAAACCTGAGTTCTTACGCTCTCAGTTCTGATGTGGATTGTACCACTGGTGAGCCTCCCTGGGATCTGGAGCCCTTCAAGGCCCTTCCCAGAGTCCCTCACAGACTTCAAATGGAGATGCTGGCAGGTCTGTTAGGACTTTCTTGATCTTTCTCAGAGACTTCAGGCCTCGCCTCATGGCTTTGTGTCATTTGGGCCTCACTTCCCCAAGGGGCTCTCTGCAGTCCTTTGTTTTCTGCCCTGCGGCTCCACCTAGGTTTTTGTCCTCTGTGGTTGTTCAAAGAGTATTTCTGAGCACCCTGATAAGCCTTGTTGCGCTCTTCCTCTGGGCAATGTATCTTGCTACAAGTGTTTCTGCTATTGGCCAGGAGGGCTCTGGAGTCAGGTCTTGACTTCCTGTTGTGACCATTGTTCTTCTCATGCCTCCTAGTGGCCCTCTGGGGGAGGTTCTTTCCTTTTACTCATGACTGTAGAGTGTGTGTGTGTGTGTGTGTGTGTGTGTGTGTTCCCTCATTTTCTTCTAGAGATGGAAAGGATGGCTGTGGAGAATAAATGCTTTAGGACTCAAAGGCTGCGCAGTCAGTCACACTGTCAGCTATTCATTAGAAACACTTTTAAAATAAAACAATGAGTGATATGTATAGTCATGTGTCTAATAAACTTTATTCAGAAAGATGGTTCATTTAGGAGCTGAAAAGATGGTACAGTGTACAAAGGGCACGTGCTCTCCAAGGCTAGTAACCTGAGTCTGAGCCCCAGAATCCATACAAAGGTAATCAAAGACTCTGTTCTCTAACCTCCACGGAAGGCTAGTAACCTGGGTCTGAGCCCCAGAATCCATACAAAGGTAATCAAAGACTCTGTTCTCTAACCTCCACATGTGTCTCACACGTATCTCTTTCACCTGCCTTTGCACACACACCACCACCACTAACAACAACAACTAATAATAATAATAATAATAATAATAATAATAATAATAATAAATAAAACAAGTTTTAAAAAATATGTCATTGGAAACAAGCCTGCAATCCCAGAACTTAGCAGTTTGTGGCAGGGGTATTACGTTGAGTTCAAGGCTAATTATGGATGCATAGTGAAAATAAACCAAGGCAAGTAAAGAACTAAGCAAATAAACAAAACAGCAGTGGGGACATAGCTGGACTTAGTATATGGGTGGCCTCTAGCATCGCAAAAGGAAAATGGGCAGGTAGTGGCTTTCTGATCTCTGTTCTGGGTTATCAGCTGTTCTCTGTCACCCTTGCTGAGGGTCTAGAGCATCATTCTTTTTAGAATGGTACAGCTTGGTCTGATTGAGGAGAGCCAGCATCCAGAGATGTCCGGCTCTCAGGACATTTATTCAGCCCAGCTTGGGGGTGGTGCAAATATGTCATCCCAGTTTCTCAGGAGGCTGAAGCAGGAGGATCAAGAGTTTGAGGTCAGCCTGGGCTGCAGACTGAATTTAAGGCCAGTCTGGGCAACCTAGTAAGACATTGTCTCAGCCTCAGTCTGGTACTGGAGAGAAAGGTGGGGTGGGGGAGGACATTTGTTCTACTGAGACTGACTGACCCACACAATGCCTGGCTAACTCCTTCTGAAATTCTGAGCAAAGGTCAGGAACTCTAAATCATATTCAATATGTAGCGAGGGCCTCTCTAACGCAAAGATGAGCTGAGATGTTCACTGGAGGAGCAGCTGAAAATGGCAGCCTCTCCAGCGAGGAGACGCTTCAGCAAGGCCGTGAAGTTGAGGGCAGCTTGGGACATTCCTCTATGGAACCCCAAGAGGCCTGATTCACATGACGTGGCAATATTACTGTCCACTTCTTATTTTTACAGTCTGGGAAAGTTCAGTTTTACCTGCACTATTAAAATTGGAGTTCCCTTCGGGGTATTGTAAGTCGGGATGTCTCAGTAATGTCTAATCTATACAGAGTATAAATCTCACTCCCGAGTCGGCTACTAGGGTAAAAGTACAGTGAACTATAAATTCAAAGTCTTGACTAAACACTGACTCAACAGAAGTCACCACACAATTTGTCTTTCTCCAAGTATCCATTGCAATTGAAACAGACCATTGGAACAGCTATCGAGTGCTCGCTAATCCTCTCCACGGCTGTCCAAGTCAAACACACTCTGTACCTGGAGGCGGGAATGCCCGGGCATCCTCGGAGGACTTGGCAAGCCTATTTTCCTCTCTGTTTTGGAGATTTACGCTGACATCTGCTCTGATTGTTCCTGCAGTTTCATCCATCACAGGAGAAGCCCGTGAAAGGGTACAAAGAGCTTCTCGCCTAGAGATTCCTGTTTCTGATTACTTCCCTCTGGAAAGGAAAAATCCTACTTGGAAGACATAAAGTCCTAGCAAACGTTACGCAGAGGGCACGGCTCCTTCGGCCAGAGAAGATGCCTTTTCCAGACAGACTCTTAAGTCACCCAGGAGGCTGCATAGAAGAATCCTGCAAACTTGGGAGAGCTCCAGCAGGTCCTCGTCTCCTCTCTTGCTGGGGCACAGGCTCTGCTCCCTGGTCCAGACCTGATTCAGGCTTATCCTAACCAAGATATACCTTCTCAAAACCACCTTTAAAATCTAACCGGCAATAGACGAGCACAGTGGCTCACATCATTTTGTTCTTTTTGTTTGTTTGTTTTTGTTTTCATCTCTTTCTTGAGACAAGTTTCTCTGTGTGTAGCCCCGGCTGGCCTTGAATTTAGAGACCCGCCTATCTTTGCCTCTGAATGCTGGGATTAAAGGTGTGCACCACCACTCTCATTACTGTTTGGTTGATTCTTTTGTGGCTCACATCTTTGATCCCAGCTTTTGGAAGGCAGAGGCAGCAGGATTTCTGTGAGTTTGAAGCCAGCCTGGCCTACATAGGGAGCTCCAGGCTAGCCAGTGCTGCATAGTGAGAACTCGTCTCAATAAAGGAGTGCCTGGATGAACGAATAAAATAAAGACTGTGAGTTAGGGGCGGGGAAATGGCTTAGGGGGTAAAGGAGCCCACTGGAAGCCTGGTGACCCACATACTGGGAGAGCGTGGCTCCCACAAATTGTCCTATGGTCTCTACACTAATGCCCTGTCCTCTACACAAATATAACAGTCACAACAAATGAGCAAACCTGTCAGGAGCAGTGACCTGCTGGTGCCGACACACCCATTATTCAGCAGGCTGAGCGAGAACCAACTGAATCCAGACCTTTGAGGGTAGCGTGAGAAACACTGTGAGGACACCCTTCTCAAAACAAAACAGAAACCATCTTGTAAACCTTCTGGATGCTCATGCCCCTTTTCCACTGAGTTATTTTTGGCTAACCTGTCAGTACGTCTCAGTGACATTTCTTTCTCATAGAAAGAGTCACACACATCAGAATGGAATGTCCTTTATCTTCCACTAAACACTGAGGTCCCAGCACCCAGAGAAACGAAGGCAGGGAGATTGGGAGTTCAAGGCCATTCTTAACTAAATAGGGAAGTCAAGGCCAGCCTGAGCTACTGGAGACCCTACCTCCATGCACAACAGATAAATCTGAAACCAGACACTGTGGAAACTGATGCTGAAGGAATTTGAGGCCAGCTAGACCTACATAGTGAGACTTCGTCTCAGAAAACACTAACCAACCAACCAACCAACCAACCAACCAAAAACCCTAACCAAACCAAACCAAAACCAAAACCTCATTCCCAAACCAGACAAACTGGAACTGAAGTTCTTAAATCAAACACTTCCAGAACTTCATTTTAAATCCTGTACTTTGAGAAGAAAATGTAGTTGCTATTGAGGGGTGGATCAATCGTTACTGAGGAGCTGACGCAAATTTGTTTGTATCTACAATAAGAAGGTCATTTCCGGAAACATCTTAAGCTTGGCTGCAGCCAACATCAGCCATTCCTGAGGCAGAACTGATAGCTCTGCGTGGGGGAGGGGGGGAGGCAGGGAAGTTGGGGGGGGCGGTGGGGGGGGGGCGGTGGGGGAGGGCTGTGGACTGGAAGTAGCCTGCTGTCAGGACTGCAGGGTAAGAACAGCAGGTGTTTTGAAAGCTGACTCCTAACTGGTTTAATCTCGGTTCATTAATGTTGGTAAAGACACTTCTCCTCCTCGCAGAATGAATAGAACACAGTGGGAAACTTCATTCATTGCGAAAACGTCGATTTTCTCCTGCATGGAATCCTCCCTTGGGCCATCTGAATATTGCATGATGTGGGAAAGGGCAGGATGAGGGATTCCCATTTCCTGCCAGGTTTTCCCACTTCCTTCCTGTCTGGGCTCAAGGTTGCCTTTGCTGGAGGGTGTCTCCCCTTGGGTACCCAGGCAAGTGGTTGGGGCGTGTCCCTGAGATGTCGGTCTACCAGGTACGGACTCTTGCTGTCCATATTTCCTGTAGTTCCTACGCCAAGACACAGAACCTCCAGAATCCCACCCTATTCTCTTGCGTTTATTTTGAAAGCTATTCATTTTTGTCTTATGTTCATTCTTGTTTTAGCCGTATGCATGTATATGCACTGCATGCCTAAGGAGCCCGAAGAGGGCATCAGCTCAATTGGATCAGGTGTCTGTGAGCTGCCAGATGGTGCTGGAACCAAACCCTGGTCCTCTACAAGAGCAAGTGTTCTTAACTGCAGAGGCGCTTTTTTTTTTTTTTTTTTTTAGACTGAATATTGCCAGGTAGCTCAGGTTGGCTTTGAATTCTGGATCCTCCTGCCTCAGTCTCCCAAGTGTTGGGATTGCAGGAATATGCATCTCACCACGCCCATCTCTCTCTCTCTCTCTCTCTCTCTCTCTCTCTCTCTCACACACACACACACAGAGAGAGAGAGAGAGAGAGAGAGAGAGAGAGAAAGATGGCTTTATTGGGCTGTGCTCCACATTACACCTATTTAAAGGGGTGACCTCCACACTGGATGGCTCTTCTTTCCTTGCTACACTACCTACTCCCTTATCAGTTCCTCTCTAGGAGCAACACTGGGGGTGAGGGGACCCAGAGCTGACTGGAACTGGGTGCAGGAACTTTTCTGATTGGAACATTTGCTGGGTAGGGAGTGAAGACCGAACTCGCTGATGCCAGGCTGGAGCCTGTCAAACCAATGAGCAGGGCTTCTACAGGGCTCAAAGCCACCATGGGCTCAGGGGAAAAGCAGCGCCAGCATCTCTACCAGTGTGCCAGGTCTGAAGTGGCTTTCAGAAAAAGCCCAAATTTCCCCAGATGTCTAATTCCAGCCTTGCTTCCTGTGCCAGTTCAGCACTCAGAGAACAATATTTAAGCAAACAGCAGTTGTCACTATGCCTTCACTAGGTAGTTACTGCACTTTGGGAAGGAGAAAGGCACTGATCTGGAACTGGTCCCAAGGTCCCAGCTTTCAAAGGAAGAGAGAGAAGTCTGTTAGGAAGACAAATGATCAACAAGGAACAGGTGAATGAGCAAGATGACTTTTCAAAGTTTACATTTTGAATAGATTTAGATTTGCTGCAAAATTAAGGTACAGATATCTATCCCCTGCATTCCCACAGAACAGCCTCACCCATAACCAACATCTCACACCAGGGTTTTTCACAGTTGAGGACTCCGTATGGACATTATCAGAATCACTAGTTCCTACTAAAGTTCATTCTTGATGTTGGGCGTTCTATAGGTTTAGAAAGTTAATTTTTTTGGCAGGTATGGTGTACGTGTGTGTGTCTATGGAAGTGACATTTGCATCAAAACTTCAATGAGAAGCCCATACTATATGCTCTGGGATAGTAGAGGCCCAGGATTACTGACATGGAGGACACAGCATGAATGCACTTGTCTTAGGGTTTCTATTGCTGTGAAGAAACACCATGACCATGGCAACTCTTATAAAAGAAAACACTTAAGTGTGGCTCGCTTACAGTTCAGAGGTCTGGTCCAGTGTCGTCATGGCAGCACACAGGCAGACATGGTGCTGAGAGGCAGCTGAGAGTTCTTACATCTTGAGTCACAGGTAACAGGAAGTGTTCTGACTCACTGGGTATGGCTTGAGCATTTATAAGACCTCAAAGCCCACCTCCATAGTGACACACTTCCTCCAACAAGACTACATCTATTCCAGCGAGGTCACTTCCTTTGGGAGCCATTTTCTTTCCAACCACCATGGGGCTGGAGGAGTCTGGGAGTGTAGATCAGTGGCACAGCTCTTGCCTAGCGTGTGTAAGACTTCTGGTTCAATGTTTAGTACTGGAATGGGACAAAGACATCCTAAAGTAAAGGTAGTCTTGTAGGAGGGTATGTGCTGACATTTTAAAACTAGTTTTCTTTGTTGTATTTACTACTGTGTGTGTGCATGCATGCACACATGCATATGCACATGTGCATACACACACACACCATTGGTATGTAGGACAATGGTCTGTACCCTGTCACTTGTATTTTAAATAAACACTGATTGGCCAGTAGCCAGGCAGGAAGTATAGGCGGGGCAACAAGAATTCTGGGAAGAGGGAAGTTGCAGTTTGTAGTTGTCACCCAGACACAGCAAACAAGATGTGACTGCCTCACCGAAAAAGGTACCAAGCCACGTGGCTAACACAGACAAGAATTATGGGCTAATAAGTTATAAGAGTTAATAAGAAGCCTGAGATACAAGGTTAACCAGTTTATAATTAATGTAGACATCTGTGTGATTTCTTTGGGACTTAATGACTGTGGAAACCAGGCAGGACAGAAACCTCAGTTAACCCATGAGCACAGCTTTGGGAGCTGGTTCTTCCTTTCTATCATGGGTACCAGAGACTAACTCAAGTTGTCAGGCTTGTGCGACAAGTGAGTTTTACCTGCTGAGTCATGTCATTTTTCTCTTTTAAAATAAAAACATAACCATTGCACATAGTTAGCAAAGGCAAATGCTAACAATGATCAATATGTAAACTTCATATCTCTCCTGTTTCTTGACTGAGAAACAACTGCCTGTACATCCATTTTACAAATCTTTTAAGAAATATCATTCATCAATGTCTTCTCTACTTGGAGACAAGGTCTCTGGATACTGTTCATGCTGGCTTCAAGCTTCCAATCCCCCTGTCTCAGCTTCCACAGTGGTTGAGATTGTACATGTCCTGCATCTACAATCAAATGATTATTCTATGTGTGTGTGTGTGTGTGTGTGTGTGTGTGACATGATATTCAGAAAAACTCCAATACACATAAAAATAAGTGAATCATGTATACATATACACACACACATATCACACACACACCTTTTTCTGGAGCTAGAGTAACAGACAGCTGTCAGTTGTCATGCAGGTGCTGGGAATCAAACCCAGGTCCTCTGGAAGAGCAGCCAGTACTCTTTTCCACAGAGGCCTCTCTCCAGCCTAGAATGTTTTAGAGGAGAGTACTGTGTGGAGTCTGGCATAATCCACTTTTCTGAATTTCATTCGTTTATTTATTTTTGCATTTATGCATTTATTTATACAGGGGCAACTGGGTACACTGGGCAAGCCATTACAGTCTTTCATTACATAAAAACAGGGAAGTTAGAAGGCTATATTTTCATTTAAAGAAATACTTTTTTACCTACTTTGTTTTTTTATTTTTATAGTACAGTACCCATAAATATGAATTAACAGCAAAGCAGGGACTTCCAAAGCAGACAGAATTGCTATGTAAGCGTATTGAATAGTAGCTTTTTCTTATGCCTTTCCCTTCCCAATGCTCTGGGCAGGCAAGATGTTCAGAGTACTAACATAGAGCCAGTCACGCAGGGCCCAGTTGTCATGGGCACACTGTCAGAAATACAAATGAACACACTCATATCTTTGTACAACATCAAAAGTCACTGAAAAACAACAAAATCACAAGGTTTATCAGTTCTACTGGGAGCCATTTGCCAGGGATTCTCAAGTTCCTCTATTGACAGCTGAAGCAAACGTGGGTTCTTTTATTTAAATTTTAATTACAGATATTAATTCTCAGACCACACATTACTTACACATCACACAGTAACCCCTCCTCCATGGGCGTATGTAGGTTACAGAATGCCTACAAAGGGTTAAAGTAGCTACACCAAAGTACTAGAGTCTCAAAGAGGCCAGGCCGAGCATCTGTGGAGGGCCAGGGGTGGTAGTGGGCCAAGCAGATAACTAACCTGTTAGAGATATGCCCGAGCTGCTGAGTCAGGCTGAGTCCGGGCAGCTGCTGGGGTCAAAGTTGCATTGAGCATCAGGGTCGGGTCAAGCTGCAGAAATGCAGTGTGGGACCATGGAGGCCACAGAGGTGAAGAAAAGGTCAGATCCAGACAGCTGAATGAACAGTCAGAAATTAGTCTGTGCCGTCTTGGACAGTAGGGAGTCACACACCAGGAAGTCAGATGAGGGGTGGGTGGGCAAAGCATTGGCCATACTCTGCTTTTTTTTCCCTTTCTCTTTTGAGACACGGATTCTCTGTTTAGCTCTGGGTGTGGAGCAACTGTACATGTAGACCAGGCTAGCCTTGAACTCACAGAGATCTGCCTGCCCCCTGGGAGCTGGGGTTAAAGGCTTGTTAGATGTCCTGTTCATGGGTCCAGGTGAAGGTGTTCTCTCCTTTTCTTAGCCTGCGGTGCCTATAAGTTCTCAGACCTGTTTTCATCCTTTTTTGGTGTGTATGTAAGATGTGTGTGTGTGTGTGTGTGTGTGTGTGTGTAAATATTCATATTTATGTGAGTGCAGGCGTGTGCCTGCCACAGCAAATTCATCAACGTCAGAGGACTTCCCTTCTGGCATGGGTCCTCACCTCCACCTGTTTGAGACAGTCTCTCATTTGCTGCTGTATATCCCAGGCTAGCTGGCCTGGAAGCTTCCGGAGAGTCCCATCTTGCCTCCCATCTTACCCTAGGGACACTGGGAAGAGCACAAACACTCCCGTGTGTGGCTTTATGTGGGTTTTGTGGGCCCAAGCTCAGCTCCTCACATTCACACGTCATGCACTTTCACCAATGAGCTACCTTTCCCAGTCCCTGATAGGATTGACTGTGGTCATACAGCCCTGCGATTCTAGTTTCATTGATAAATTTGGAGGGTGGCATCTGTTCTGCGTTTAGGAATAAGTCATTCGTCAGCAGGTGCCTTGTGGGGATGCTGGACTGGACAGACGGTACTGATATGTCCACCAAGATGCAGAATCCACCTGCGTCTATCTCTGTACTCAAAATGGAGTTAATGGTTACTTGTAAAATGGAGTCTCTCAGGGCAAGGCACAGCATGAAAAACCTGTTTTGCATAATATGGGATAATTTAGGGCAGGACACAGCCCCCTCTCAACACCAGTGGTGTAGGAATTCACATTGAGCCCAGATTTAATAGTATAAAGAACTTTTCAATTAAGGCTTGATGTTTCCTTGTGGAGGTAACATGAAACATATATGAATCATTCAAATTACAATGACATGGCTTGTTTGAACTAATGGAAACATACATGAAATGTTATTTCTCCAGTGTCATGCACCGAGCACCTAATATCCTCACGTTATCTATCTCATTTATCATTCATATCATCCTGCTAATATAAGTATCCTTATCTTCATTTCACGCATGGTCAACTGACGTTCAAAGGTCAAGGGACTTATTACATATCACTTGGCAAATAATTTGTGCAGCCAGCTTCGCACGGAGGAGGAAGAGTCCAACAGCCATTTTGGACAGTCTGAACTTCTTACGACGGCATTACAGGAATGTACCAAGCCTGGTTTATGTGATTTTGGCTTCATGCATGCAAACACTTTAGCAATTAAGCTGTATTTGCAGTCAAGGTTTTGGAGATTGTGTGAGTGTTTGTGTGTGTATTGTGTGTGTGTGTGAAAAGAATGGTTTCCTATAGCCCAGGCTGACCCCAAACCCTAACTCAGCATGTAGCCCAGGCTGTCCTTGAACTCCTGATCCTTCTGCCTACACCTCTCACGTGCTGGGATCACAGGCATGTGCCACTACTCCAAGTTTTAGAGTTTAAACTTTTAGAGTTTGAGCTAGGGATGCCTTGGGGGAAATGGACAGAATCCGGTCTGGTGCACCATTCGGGCTTACTGGGGCAGGGAAGAATAGTGTAGAAGGTTGTGGTGACAGTCCAGATGCTGGAGATGGGAGTGACTTAAGCCTTTGTCCTGCCATGCTTCCGTTTCTAGAGGATCTCCAGCAAGCTCCAGCCACATTTGCCACAAACCGACTCCTCTCTAAAATGGTTGATAAACTAAGAATGAGAAACCTCCAGATTCTTCCAAACTCAAATCCTGCCTGATGCTTTTATATTTTAATGCATGCCAGGGATTTATATATGAAGGCCCTAGATACCATCCTGAACCGAGATGAGCACTCAGGTGTAATAATTCTCGGCATAATCCTCTTCTCAGAGTACAATAAAATAAACAGGATTATTTTTAAGAGTGTCTTTAAACCAGATTATACTGAGACAAACCCATCATTTCTGCATCCTTCTGTACACTTTGTTTAAGAAAATGATTTGGGAGCCGGGCGGTGGTGGCGCACGCCTTTAATCCCAGCACTCGGGAGGCAGAGGCAGGTGGATCTCTGTGGGTTCGAGGCCAGCCTGGTCTACAGAGCTAGTTCCAGGACAGGAACCAAAAAAAGCTACGGAGAAACTCTGTCTCGAAAAATCAAAAAAAAAAAAAAAAAAAAAAAAAAAAAAAAAAAAAAAAAAGAAAATGATTTGGGTATAGCTGTTGCCATAGTGGCTAATGGTATTACAATCAACTAAGAATATTACACTCTAAACAAATGAAATGATTTAAACCTATCTTGCCAAGAAATATTGTAAAAATATACTTAGGAAACATAAACCGCATTGTCACCAAATTAATTTGTTTTCTATGCTCAAATTTAATTTAAAAAGAGATATTTCTCTAACTGCTTCCAACAGCAGACTGTAAAGGGACTTTGAAGAGAGAACGCAGGAAATAAATATAGTAATGTTCAAGTAAATAACCAACACAATATCTATTCTGTTGCTTGTGATGTTTTTAGGAAGTATTTTTTAACAACCTCCTGAGGAATTTGCTCTTACTGGTGTGAAGCCAGGCTGGTGCTTTTTTTTCTCTTTCATCAGTGTGTTCTGGGATAAATCTATCCATTACCAAGACCTGCTAGATACCGGGTTTCTCCTATCTGGCCTTCATTTTTACTGACCAGAGGTTGGGGTTTCTATTCCTGGCTTGCTGAAAGAGCCTTTTCCTTAGTATAACGCAGAGGGCAGCGCATCTTCCTGAAATAAGGCTTTCATCTGGCCACTTCTCTGGTTAAAGCTTCAGGGATCCCATTTTTGACAGCCTAGCAAGGACACAGGTCATGGAACTCCCATTGTTTCAGCAGGCGAATGCATTAGCTTTCTTCACTGTCACTAACCTGCTACTTGGACTCCTTTGCCCGCCCTTTCTGCCAACTCACCGCCAACCCCCCTTTCCATTCTGTATTGAATTCACTTCCTTCAGGATGTTTTCCTCGCTTAGTAGCTACTTAGCAGATAAATAAGTCTTGTTTTTGAGCTTTTAATCACATTAAGTGCTTTAAAAAATAAATCGAGTCTAGGGATAAACAGCTTACAGAGATTTTCATTCTCTAAGAACCATCGAGGGTGACTTTGTCAAGAGAGAACTCAAATTTGCAAGCGGCTGTGTTTCCCTAAGTATCTACCCTAGAACCAGAGCAAATGACTCTTTATGGTGACCTCTAGCGGACACGGGGCAGTCCTACAAAATTACGAAAAGTAGAGAGGAAAGTAAAACCCTTCCTCAAGGTACTCCGTGGTCATAGGACCGAATCCTACCCCTTCACCCTTATATATTTTTTCTTCCAGTGTTTGTTTTGCATCCTAACATCATCTCCATTACATACAACTCACGTGTTTCTTGCCTTTGACGGGCTGGGCTGCCGGTGTCGGATGTGTGAACTGCTGTTTGAAATAATGTCTGCCAAGTCGAACCCCACTCCCCTTGGCTTTGCAGAGTGTGGTTGGTTTCACCAAGCTTTAAGACCGTCTCTGCTTTTGGAGGGTCGGTGCCGCAGTCGCACGGGGGTGCAAGGGGGGAGGGGAGGACTGGACAACGAGACAGCATGAAAAGGAGAATGCAAGACCGATGCAATGAGACATTCTGGGTTTTGCCAGTGAAAGATTCTCTCCGGACTGCCACCCCACTCCACGAGAGGCATCGTGAGAGCGATGTAGGCTCCCTTTCAGGACCTGAGGCTGGAAAAGAGAAGGGAGCCGGGGCGGGTCCGCCGGCCTCTGGAGTCGCGCGTGGAGCGGGTGGGGGTTGAGGGGCTGGGTGCGCGGCCGCCTTCGGAGCGCACCGCACGTGGGGCGCCCCACGCGCGGAAAGGAAGCGCAAAGTCGGCAAGCAAAGCCGCGACTAGGTTGCTTGCTTTGAGAAATATTTCAGGGCGGCCTTAGAAGCCGACCCGGGTACCGAACAGTCTCTGGCAATGGCTCATCCAGACGCCGTCTGCTCCCTACTCCCAATCTCGCACCTTGGTCCTCACCTCTGCACCCCTCCTTCCCGCCCCTCCTTTCGAGGACGGTTTAAAGGAACCTGAGAGAGGTGTGCAGGTCATCCCGATGGCCCCGGGGCTCCCCGCAGCCAGCATTACGCCCCACGCAGCCCTCCCGGCCACTGCGGGCGGGGGCGCACGGCGTCACGAGGCGGGGAGCCCGAGGTCCGGGGCGGGGCGCCGGGGAATCCCAGCCCGAGCGAGCCGGGAGGTGCGGGCGGGCGCGGGCAGGCAGGAGGTGCGCGCGGAGGGAGCAGAGGAGCGCGCGGAGCCGGCGGGCGAGGAGGAGGACGGCGAGGGAGGACGGTGAGGGAGGCCCCGCCCCCGGCTCCCGGAGCCCGCTCCTCGCCGCCGCTGAGCCCGCTCACTTTGCCTCTCGCCTCTGGACGGCTGCCGGGCTGCGTGCATCAGGGACCGGGGAGCCCTGCCCACGGCGCCTTGGCTACCGCGCGCCCTCCGGGAGGCCGGCACCGCCTGGAGCCGCGGACACCCACCGGGACTCTCGAAGAGCGAACCCCGGAGCGCGGGGCGGCGGCAGTGACACCGCGGGGGGATCCAGGCGGCGCGGGGCGCGAGCCCCTGGGGAGCGCGGGCCCCGACGGCGCGGCCACCCCGTGCGCTCGGTGGGCAGGCCCCCGGGGCGGCCAGCCATGACCTTCGGGCGCGGCGGGGCGGCCTCGGTGGTGCTGAACGTGGGCGGCGCCCGGTACTCGCTGTCCCGGGAGCTGCTCAAGGACTTCCCGCTGCGCCGCGTGAGCCGGCTGCACGGCTGCCGCTCGGAGCGCGACGTGCTCGAAGTGTGCGACGACTACGACCGGGAGCGCAACGAGTACTTCTTCGACCGGCACTCGGAGGCCTTCGGCTTCATCCTGCTGTACGTGCGCGGCCACGGGAAGCTGCGCTTCGCGCCGCGGATGTGCGAGCTCTCCTTTTACAACGAGATGATCTACTGGGGCCTGGAGGGCGCGCACCTGGAGTACTGTTGCCAGCGGCGCCTAGACGACCGCATGTCCGACACCCACACCTTCCACGCGGCAGACGAGCCGGGCCGCGAGCAGGCTCGCCCGGCCGGGTCCGAGGCGGCTCCCTCCCGGCGCTGGCTGGAGCGCATGCGGCGCACCTTCGAGGAGCCCACGTCGTCGCTGGCCGCGCAGATTTTGGCCAGCGTGTCCGTGGTGTTCGTGATCGTCTCCATGGTGGTGCTGTGCGCCAGCACGCTGCCCGACTGGCGCGCAGCGGCCGCCGACAACCGCAGCCTGGATGACCGGAGCAGGTACTCCGCCGGCCCTGGGAGGGAGCCCTCCGGGTAGGACGCACTGCTACTCTGCCCGTCCAGTCCGTCCCGTCCCGTCCGTTCGTTCGTCCGTGCTGTCCGTCCAGTCTCCGTCCTGTCTGCCTGGTGACCCTGCCAGGCTTGTTCCTGCCCCAGGAGACCCCTGGCGCTCCAACCCAGTGATGTATGGGTCCCCAACCCCGCCCCTCTTTCCCAGGCACAGCCAGGGTGTGCTTGGACCTCACCTTTTAGGGTAAAACCCCCAGGCTTTGTAGTTTAATTCTAAGCAAATAGCAATCTTCTAACTAGATTCCCTAAACTTTTATTGCTAATATGCAATAATTTACGCGATAATTCATTTTGAGCTAAGAGCACTTTGAAATATGTGCCAATACGGGTGGTGTTTGAAAAGATGATGTCTCGTTCCGTAGAAATGTGGTCTGCTGTACTGCCCATATATTCTGCACAGCCTTGGCATAATGTGTGCTGGGATGGAATTGCCGAATTCTGAAGGAGGCTAATTGAGCTTTAGACTCTGAATAATGGATGTCCGTGCCCTTTTCCTCCCTTCTTTCTGACCAAGTTACGGGCCTGGCAAATTCCTGTCCACTGTGTGGTATTAAAGATTTACGGTTTCATTCAAAGGGTCTTCAGTGTGGGGAAGAAAACAAAAATAGCCATTACTTTGGGAGAGAAGAAAAACTGAAACTTCCCCAAACCCAGAAGCAGGATTCAGTAGTTAAGTGTCTCCCCCACCCCCACCCTCCCTTACTAGGATGAAAGGAAAATACTTGAATCTTTCCTGGGTTCGTACTTACCTCTTAATGGCGATAACACGTTTCTGTTTTTAGAACAAGTGAGTTTATTTTGCATATTTGGTGGGAGGAATAAGCAGACTAAAGTTGGACTTTCAGAGGAGACGGCCATTTTGGGCATAAAACCCAAACTGTGCAATCTCTTTTACCCTTTGTTAAGAGTTCTTTGAAGGTTCCCCCTCTCCAGTCACTTTCTGTTTTAATTTTTTTTCCCTCCATTCACTCTGAAGTCCAGGTTGCACCCCGGAGTCTTCCTGATGGGTCTGGGTGTGCTAGAGACCCTGGTGTTTGTTTGTCCAGCAGTGGATAGCTTCTGGAGAATACTCTTCCTCTAGGGAGTGGAGCTTTCTGTATGCATCTTAGGAGTAACTACAAGGGGCTAGTAGCAGAGACCATTACCAGTATGCCACCTGGGTGTGAAATCCAAGATCGATGCTTGGAAAAGAAGTAAATCAGGAAACTCATTATAATGTTTTGTGTGTTTGGTTCTGTTTTCACATGACAGATAGGAATTATTTCCTTGGTGCCCCAAAAAGACAATGAAATTAACTTCTTTGAATAAATAAAGTGACCTTGATTTTTTGTGTTGGGGAACGTCATAAAAAATGAGCCCTGAGTTGACCGGCTTTGAAATTATTCATCAACAGATACAGAATTCAAAGGTTAGTGGTGGACCGAGCTCATCAGCAAAGCAAACAGGAGGGCTGTCTGATAAATACAGATTTTGAGGGAGTTGACTACATTGAGAGAAGTAAGCTAGAACAGGGAACTCAGTGAGTGGTTACTTTTTTTTTTTTGAAGGAAGGGGGGATTTTGGGGGAGAAAGATCATTCATGTAAAGCATTAGACTGAATACTGATTTTAGATAAAAAGAGAAACCAGGAACGGAAGCGGCAGAGATGGGGGAAGGGGCTGCAAAGGAAGGGAGAAAGATAGAGTAAGGCTTATTTGTGTATACGTATCTTAAGTACGTATATAATTATTCAAGTCAAACTGTTTCCTAGATACACAGATATTTCAGGCAAATGCATGTTTTTCTTGCCTTAATGGCCCAGTTTTAAGGTTTTCCCTGGGAGTGTAGGTATAAGAAAGCCAGTGTCTGTAATCCCAGATCACACGGATGAGGATGTCGCACTTGGCACAGGAAGCCTCCGCTGGCATTTTATAGTCTCTCAGTCCCTGCCAGCCTGTGGCAGCTACCGTGAGGCTATATCCTTTTGCTCCTTTGACCAGGAATCCACTAAGTAAAGCCAAAGTCACCTCCTTCCCCTTGGAGACGTGCCATTAACGGTAACCTGCTAGGCAAGTGTCCGCTACTTATTTATGGCGCGGCCTCCCAGCTCACCAATCTTGTTTCATCTCATCACAATCTGTCACTTGAGTATTCCACTTGCTCACTCGCTGCAGCTGTGACTTCCAAATACTGTAACTTTCTTGTGAAGAAAAGTTGATGCAGAACTCAGAGGCACAATGGGTTTCCAAGAGTTGAGTTATTCTGAGAAAGCCTTCAAGGTCACGGAGGGTGGAAACAAGCCATCCTCGAAAAGTGGTGCACTGTCCGACACTGGCAGGGGGGTGTCACTTATATAAACTGGTTTATGCAACCTGCACCATCCTGTGTCTTGCTTGAGAACAAAATAGAGTTTTCCAGCAAAAGGAACAGCGTGGGCATAGGCATGAAACTTGTATGTTATGTTTAGGGAGTGAGAATCCAGTGATAGCGCGTGAGGTGGCTGGAGAGTATGTTTGAATAATGTGAAGAACTCTACTTTGCAGCCATGGCTACCTCTCGGTTGGTTTGTGTCATCTGTGCCGAGGCCTTATCTGTAGAAAGTAGAGAATGTGTTAAGTATGTACCGTGGTTGGAGAGGGAGGAGATTGGACCCAGGAAAGATGACTAGGCGTGGAGGCACACAGCTGTCATTCTTCCACTCGCGTTCAGTGCAGAAGGGTCAGGAGCTGGAGCCTGTGATCCATCATAGGGAGACCTGAGCTACATCACAGTAAGACCCTGTCCCCCGAAAGGAGCAGGGGGCTGGGGACGTTAGTTCAGTTGTACAAAAGCCCCTGGGTTCGATCCCCAACCCTGCAAAAACAAAAAAGAGTTCGGAAGTCTTCGCTAGGGGTTCAAGAGCTTGTGAGAATAGAGACCAAATAACAACTCTGGACTATACGAGGAAGAAGTGAGATTCTTCAGAGCAGTGTAAAGATGGAAGCCCCAGGCCAGGCTGATTCCGGGAGCTGGGAACACTCAGTACCTCTTCTCTGTCGAGTCTGTCCTGATCATTTGTCCCCAAGATGCCTCCGTGCCCCTCACAGTGCAGTTGCCAACCCCATGAAATGATCATTCAGGCTCAACTTAGGTTCTCTTCAAAGCCTTTATGGGGAGATGTTCCCTCCCAACCCTGAGAGGTTGCTAGTTTGTACTGTTTATATGTCATTTGTCACGACCTTCCTAGATGGCATTTCCTTGTAAACACATTGTAGCTCCTATGCTAGATTTGAAGAAAAGTCCTTGGAGGCAGGTAAACTCATTCATATCCCCCCACCACCATTTTTAAAAAAGATTTATTTATTTAATGTGCACTGGTGTTCCGACTGTATATACTCTGTGAGAGGCTGTCAGATCCCCTGGAACTGGAGTTACAGACAGTTGTGAGCTGTCACGTGGGTGCTGGGAATTGAAACAGGATCCTCTGGAAGAACAGCCAGTGTTCTTAACCACTGAGCCATCTCTCCAGCCCCCCTCCCCCTGCCATCTTATTTTCAAGACAATCTTACGTTGCCTAAACCAACAATTTTCCTGACTCAACCTCCTTAGTCCTGAGATCACAGGTGTGTAACATGCCAGCTCGGAACATGCTTTCCCTTCCTTAGGGGGCTTGGGGTAGCTGGATATTGAGACAGCATCTCCTGTGGCCCAGGGTGGCTTGAGATTCGATTGTATCCAAGGATACACTTTAAGGTGTTCGTCTTCCTGCTTAACTTGACCTCCCACATGCTGGGATTACAGGCCTGTGCTACCATACCTGGCTGGGAGGGGGTAGAATGTGCACACACACAGAGGTGTGGGGGGGGGTGTGGGTGTGTGTGGGTGTGTACTACCATACCTGACTTGGAAGGGGGTGGAATGTACACACACACAGAGGTGTGGGTGTGTGGGTGTGTACTACCATACCTGGCTTAGGGGGGTGGAAGGTGCACACACAGATGTGTGTGGCTGTGCATGTGTGTGTACGGGTGTGGGTTTGTAGTACCCCATACTTAGCTTGGAAGTTGGATGGTGCACACACACAGGTGTGTTTAAGCATGTATGTGTGTGTGTACAGGTGTGTGTGTACTACCATACCTGGCCGGGGGGAGTGAAATGTGCACACACAGAGATTTGTGTGGGTGTGTACAGGTGTGTGTGTGCACACACATGTGCAGGTTATGTGTTCAGAAGTGTATGTACAGGTGTGTACACAGGTGTGTGTGCGTGTAGAAACCAAAAATTGATGTAAGATGCCTTCTTCAGTCACTTTCCACCTTTTTTCGATTTTTGAGACGGAGTGCTGTGGGATAATGGTCTGTACCCTATCACTTGTATTTTAACTAAACATTGATTGGCTAGTAGCCAGGCAGAAAGTAGAGGCAGGCGACCAGGCAGGAAGTAGAGGCGGGGCAACAGTAATTCTGGGAAGAGAGAAGTTGCAGTCTACAGTCATCACCCAGACAGAGAGGAAGCCAGACACAGAGCAAGCAAGATGTGACTGCCTCGCCGAAAAAGGTACCAAGCCACAGACAAGAATTATGGGCTAATGTAAGTTATAAGAGTTAATAAGAAGCCTGAGTTAATATGCTAATCAGTTTACAATTAATGTAGACCACTGTGTGATTTCTTTGGGACTTAACGACTGTGGGAACCGGGCAGGACAGAAACCCCTGTCAACAGATGGTGACCAACATGTGGACAGCTGCATCCACAGAGAACCTGAGAGAGCTTGGGAACTAATTCTACACACAAAATAACAGCATTAAACATGGCTTCTTGGTAGCAGCAATTTCTCGGGCTTGCTCTCTTTGGTAGAGGCAAATACTCTCATTTAAGAGAAGCTTCCTGACTCAACTTTAGCTACAAAACCTTGCAGCTCTTTAAAGAGGTTCTGCTACAAAACACTTAACTGGTGTTGATGAAAAGCTGGCTGTGCGTTTTTGGTGTGGCAGGGACCTTGAAATGCCATAGAGTTGTGGCAATAAACATGGCTCTGGCCAGTACCTCTGCCATGAGGGTAGAATCCCAGAAAGCTAAGGAATGGGCTGGATCCAGCTGTCAAAGCCACGGCTTTAATCCTAGCCATATCGCTCAGCAAATTAAAAGAGAGATACAGTAAAGATAGTTTCAGACAAAAAAGCCTCTAGACAATTTACAGTGTGTTAAAAAATATATGTAGGCTTGGAAAAGAAAAAAAAAGGATAAAGTCCTTAAAAGAAAAAAGAAAAAAAAGAGAGAGTAGTTGGGTATAGCGGCTCATACCTTTAATCCCAACACTTGGGAGGCAAAGGCAGGCAGATCTCTATGAGTTCAAGGACAGCCTGGTCTACAGAATAAATTCCAGGACAGCCAAAGATACACAGAGAAAGCCTGTCTCAAGAAGCCAAAAATTAAAAATAAAAATAAAAGAAATAGAGGTTAAAGTAAAGCCACGTAACGATGAAAAATACAGAGAGTCTGGATACTCTGTGTTATTGTGTTTTCTTTAAATTGTTTGATGACTGAGGAAGGAGCGAAAGCTGCTAGAAGACATTTGATTATAAATGCTGCTGGATTAAACCTCTCTCTCTCTCTCTCTCTCTATCTATCTATATATATATATATATTATGCTTTGACTTTAAATTTTAAGTCAAAAGGCATGTTACTTTGGAGAAGAGGGTTTTGCTTTTGCTTCCACAGGAAATGAGGGCCTGTGGATTCATTATGTGTTAAGAAAAATCAGGTTTGACCAAGGAAGACCTTAAAACCTACCTCCATAGTGACATAGTTCCTTCGGCTATACCTACTCCAAAAAAGCCACACCTCCTAATAGTGCCGCTCCCCTTGAATACCATTTTCTTTCAAACTGCCACACAGGTTAAAGAGCTGTTGGGATAAAGTTGTGGATTCATTCTTTATGAATTGAAATACTTTGTTCTCTAAGACCCTTGGTAAAAGACAACCACCTTTGCAGGAAAATGGATGGAGCTAGAAAACACTATTTTGAGTGAGGTAACCCAGACTCAGAAAGACAATTATCACATGTACTCACTCATAGGTGGTTTTTAACCATAAAGCAAAGAAAAACAGCCTACAAACCACAATCCCAGAGAATTTAGGCAACAGTGAGAACACTAAGAGAGATTTACATAGATCTAATCTACATGGGAAGTAGAAAAAAATAAGATCTCCTGAGTAAATTAGGAGCAAGGAGACCTTGGGGGGAGGGAGGACTGAAAGGAGGAGGGGAGAGGCAGGGAAGGTAGCAGAGAAAAATGTGGAGCTCAATAAAAATCAATAAAAAAAAAAAGAGGAAAAAAAAGACAACCACCACGGCCTATTGTTCTCACAGAGCACTGCCTAGTGTTCAAGCAGATTTTTGCTGTTAATTGAGGAAAAAATAGATGATAGTTAAAACAAATTATCATGAGGCTGACTCTGGGCCAGCCTGGGCAAAACGTTTTCTGGGTGTGTGTGAGGGGATTCTGAGCATCCGTCACTGCGTAAGTTTCTGTGACTAGCAGGCCATGGGTGCACAGGTTCATGAGGTGGGGTTTCTAGTCTCATCGAACTTTCTAGACAGATAGTAGGGTGGGGAGACAGAAAACAGTAAACCAATGCCCGAGAATTTCAGATTGCAAAAGGTGACCTTGAATCCTGGGCAGACAGAGCCGTGGGAAACTGGAGGGAAGGGGGTTCTGGGCAGGAACAGTAGTGAATGCAAAGGTTTTGAGAAGGCAGAGGACCTGGCTTATAGAAGAACTGCCCATCTGCTGGACTGGAATTTATTCCCAGTACAAATGTGTGGAAGAAGTTGACAGAGCAGAGGAGCCCCCCTGTGTGGAAGGAGCTTGCGTTTTCTTACAAGCATGACACAAACTTTGGAAATTTTTTAAAAATAATTTATTTTTATTTTATATATATTGGTGTTCTGTCTGCGTCTATGTCTGTGTGAGAATTCCAGGTAGTTGTGGGCTGCTATGTAAGGGCTGGGAATTGAACCTGGGTCCTCTGAAAGAACAGCAGTGAGTACTCTTAACCACTGAGCCATCTCTTCAGGCACGGAAGTGTGTCTTTTTTGTTGTTTTTATTTTTGTTTTATGTATTTTATTTTATGCATGTTTTGCCTTCATGTATGTCTGTGCACCATATGCATGTCTGGTGCCTGTGGAAGTCAGAAAAGGACATGGGATCCCTGGTATTGAACCTATGGGTGTTTATGAGCTATCAGGTGGATTCTGGGAATCAAAACCAGGTCCTCTGTAAGAACAAGTGCTCTTAACCGCTAAGCCATCTCTCCAGCCCCCTGGAGGTTTTCAAAAGGAACATATATGTTCTGATGTTTTTGACTTTTTATATATATCTGTGATTAAGCCCAGGGGCCTCATGCATGTTGCCAAGTACCTGCTAAGCCATGTCCCCAGCTCCTTAGGGATCAACAACAGACAGATACTCTAAGACCTGTCAGGCAGGAAGGTGAGCCTCTGCCTAGGAACACTGTTCTGGAGAAGGTGAGAAGGGATTGGACTTGGATCAGTGATGTATTTTTTACGACATCTCCTAGGGCAGGTGTATCAACTTTCCATCACTGAGAAAATACCCAACAGGAGCAACTTGCAAGGAAGGATGGTTTATCTTGACTTATGGCTCCTAGGGTTCAATCCATGGTCTTTTGGTCCTGTTGCTTTGGGGCAATGGCAGTGCAGCCCATCTTGGCTGGAGCACAAGGCATGGGACACCGCACACTTCGTGTCCAGGAAGCAAAGTAGGAAGGAGCCAGGGTCCCAACAGCCCATTCAAGTATCCTACCCCAGGGGCCTAATTCCTTTCTCATAGGCTCCACCTCCTAACTCTTGTCAAGAGTATCACTGGCCAGTCCATCTTACCTGGCCTTGGGGACCTTCATAATGTAAGGGTTCCCTGGACTAGGAAGGAATCAGATGTGACTGGGTGAAGATGTCCTCAGACCTGCAGGCATCATGGTGCCTCTGGTCTCACCACTCCAGCCCACACATACTGAGCACCAAATACAGTTCTTTTCTATGGGGTCTGCTTCCTCTTTGGGGATATCATGAGGAGCACCCCAGAAGGTGGATCAGAAAATCAGAATCAGAGAGCATTTCCCCTGCTGTATGACTGTAGCCGACTCGGGAGAGGGCCATGACATCTTAGCAAAGCTCTGTGGTGTGAACACTCACAGGCCCCCAGATGAACAAATGGAGTATAACTAATTCATCTTTGGTAGCGTGCTTTTCTCGCTTTATCAGAGTGATTAGATAGAGTAGATTCTCCAGGCAGTTTTGTCTGCTAGCTAGAGTTGAGATTCCTGTTCTCTTAGGCACTGTATCGTATAGAGAAGTTACCCTGTAAGATTACTAAGCTTCTGCCTGTTGTGGTGGCGCATGCACAAATTCCAGCACTCAGAGAGCTGAGCAGAAAGACTGCCGATCTGAGAGCACCCTGATTATGCCCTGAGACCCCAGGCTGGAGAGATGACTCGGTGGTTAAGAGCACTTGGTGCTCTAGAAGACCTGGCTCTGCTCTCAGCATCCACCTGATGGTTCACAGACATCTGCAGCTCCAGTTCCAGGGGATCTCACACTCTCTTTTGGCTTCCAAGGAACTGCATGCGTGTGGAACACAGGCATATGTGTGTGTGTATGTATGCGTGTGTGTATATATATATATATATATATATGCAAAAACACTCATACATGTAAACTAAAAGTAAATAAATCCTTTTTAAGAAATGTGAAAAAATTATTAAACGTTAGTGGCTGTTTTTATAAAAAAAAAATATACCCTTTGATAGCTACTTCTGTCAGGCAGGTCCAGTATAATAGCTGTGCCTGCTCCCTTTATCTGTGGGCTCGGGTCCTCTCCGTCAGACGCAGTAGGATGACTCCGAGTTTTTAATCAGTTTGGCATTGCAAAGCCTTATGATAATTTTGATCTATTCTTTAGCCGTTCTTTGTTGCAGTTGCTTCATGTGGGGATTTTGATCTTTTATTTGTATTGCTCCGCCGTGGTGCTAAGAATTTGAGGAGCTTCTAAAGTGTTTAACTTTCTCGTGTTGCTTTAAGCCCCTGTTAAGAAAATTTCAGGAGTCAAAACGAAGCAGCGAGGTGATGGAAATTTAAAAATCAATTGTGTTTTTTTTCCCTGCCTTTGTGTTCAATATTACATAAACCCAATGGGCTTTGGACTATGTTAAAAAATAAGAGCAGTATTGAAATTGCAGATGGAAGGTCTCCAGGCTTTCACGCGGCAGATAAGACGGTTATTTTTTTCAACTGGTAATTAATAGATCTCTGATAAGATTGGACATAACCCAGGGCCTCAGTTAAACCCTCTTCTTTCCCCCTGAACTTTCAAGTGTGGGGAGGGTTTTTATGTCTGCTGCCAGTTAGACCATTCTGTGGAAAGTTTATTTTGTCAATGCCTTTTTTTCTAATAAAGGGTTTTTTTTTCTCACTTTGGTGAGCAAATAATTTTAAATGCTATTTTTGTTTATCATTTTTAATGAAAATGTCACCCACATGTGTTTGGGGGATGTAGAATGTCAAGCAATACCATGTACCATTTTCCTCAGGCTCCATGAAGTTCCTGGGTACTCTTCCCGACCTCTCTCTCTTGTAGGCCAGGCTGGCTTTAAACCTCCTGTAGCTGAGGATGACCTTGAACTCTTGATCCTCTGTTCCACTTCCTGTATCTGAATATTCTTTCAGGAATTTTCCATGCACTACACACATAGATATGCACACATGCATGTAAACATATGCATAGATAAGAGTGTATATTATACATATGGTAAAAATATTCATAACTGGGGTTACCCTATAATCTTATTCAGTAGTTTTCTCTTAAAAATGAATTCTGTGTGTGTGTGTGTGTCTGTGTGTGTCTGTGTGTGTGTGTGTATGTATGGGTCTGTGCAGACAGCTGCAGAAGCAAGAAACATAGATTCCCTGAAACTGGAGTTGGAGGTGGTTGGGAACTGCCTGATGTGGGTGCAGGGAAGAAACATGGGGCTTTTGCAAGGGCAGTACACACCCTCAATTGCCGAGCCATCTCTTTGGCCCCCAAGAATTTTCTTTTCTTTTTTTTTCACTTAACAATGCATCTTGGAACTCTGTCCATATCAGTTCGTTTTTGCCTCTTCTTTCCTTTCGTTCTTAATGGAATTTGGCAGAATAGCTCAGATTGACCATGAAATCCTGACCATTTGCCTCCCTAGTACTGGGGTTATAGGTCTACGACACCATGGCCTACTACGCTTGTTCTTTCTAATGTCTGGGTAGTAGTCCAGTGTATGAGTGTGCTCATACACTCAGTGAGTCACTCAGTGAGCACTTGCCTGAGACTGTTTCAACAAGATGGTTTCAGTCATACAGTTTGGAAAATGGCCTCTGATTCTCCGCTCACCATCCACGGCCTGAACTTCTCTCTGCTAGACCCTTCTCATAGACCCTTAGCATGGGGGCAGACCTACCTCATAGGCGAGAATTGTATTCACTGTTTAATGAGTGATCAAGCCAGAGGGGTCCCCGATACATGTGGGCCTGGGGGCAAATTCACCAAGTAATGGGAAGTAGTAGCTCCAATAACATACGTGTGTGTGTGTGTGTGTGTGTGTGTGTGTGTACACCAGCCCTAAAGTAGATTTTAAACTTTCTTGGCTTTAGCTTTCCAATTCTTTTCTTTGTTTTGTTTTATTTTGTTCTTCGAGAGACAGGGTTTCTTTGTGTAGTCCTGGCAGTACTAGAAATAGCTCCGTAGACCAGACTGGCCTTGAACTCACTGTTTTTCCAATTCTTAGGCAATGTCTTATTGTCTGTCCTTCCCCCCCCCACACACACACACAGACACACACACAGACACACACACACAGACACACACACACACAGAGGAATGGATGACTTAATGATTATTGTTTTCTACAGTGTGACCTGAACCCATGCACAGACAAATGGCAGTCCATGCTATTTTAATCATATGGTTTGGTTGTGAGTTTATAGAAGCATAAAATATGCTCAAATTTTCTGTGCATTCCACCACACCCAGCTCACTGGTTGGATTTTTAAATAGAAAAAGAAAAGCTAGGTCTCTTGGCGTATAAACTTGTAAGGCTTCAGGCAGAAGCAGTGTCTCAAATAAAAGCCTGCAGACACTTTGAAAAACAAACCAGAAACAAAATTCCGACGTATTTTGTGACTTAACATTTTATCTTAGTTAAGGTTTCTCTTGCTGTAGAGACACCATGACCATGGCAACTCATATAAAGAAAACATTTAACAGACTTGCTTGCAGTTAGAAGTTTAGTCCATTATCATCATGGCGGGGAGCATGGCGGCATGCAGACAGACGTGGTGCTGGAGTAGTAGCTGAGAGCCCTACGTCTTGCAACAGGAAGTTGACTGAGGTGCTAGGCAGCATCCTGAGCATAGGAAACCTTCGAGCCTGCCCCCAACAGCGACACACTGCCTCCAACAAGACCATACCCACTCCAACAAAACCACGCCTCCTAATGCCACTCCCTATGAGATTATGGGGGCCAGTTACATTCAAACTACTCCACATTGTAAGGCATTCAGATTTCAGTGTCTGTGTCTAAGGTTTCATTGAAAAGCAGCTATGGTGATTGATTGTGCACTGTCTGGCAAATCGAGCAGTTGTAATAATGTGACCTTCAGGTCACATGATGGTGCATGACCATAAGCCCAGCACTTGGGAGACAGAGGCAAAAGGATCAGGAGATCAAGTTCAAGGTCAACCTTGGCTATGTGTGACTCTGTCTCAAAAAGCAAGCCCCCAAAGAGACAACCTGGCTACCTACAGAGGAAGTGTCACCCCCCCCCCCCCCCGCCGCCTTCTGAAATGATGACCTCACTCAGATCTGAGTTCACACATTTAGTAATTCAGCATTCTTCAGCCCGGGGGCTCACACATGCTAGGTAAGAGTTCTACCTTTGAGTTGTATGCCTAAATCTTTTATTATTATTATTTTTATTATTTTGACAGAATCTTACTGGGTTACCTCAGGTGGTCCTGAGCTCTGTAGCAGCCCACTGAGGCAGGACCTGTGATCATCCAGCCAGCCTCAGATAGGAGAGCAGACTTTTACCACCAGGCCTGGCCCAAGCTTGTACTTTTTCCTCTGTGTCCAGCCGAGAGTTCTCAGGCACAGTGCTTCTCTGGGCCCTAGTTTCCCACTTTGTAGAAATCAGCATAGCAATTGCTCCATCTTTTTGGGTGTCTGAAGATTAATGACTAACGGTTGTTTCTCGTGATTCTGGTGTCAGCTGCTGCCCTTGGATCCTACTGAGGCATCCTGACCCCCAAATTGTTCCGCTTTCTCTTTACCGAAACTTATTATCCAGTCCTAGTTGGGGTGGACTGAGGACTTTATCTACACTCTGTGCTTGGTAAAGGGAAATCACATTCTCAGCTGGCAATTACTCTATTCAGTCAAGGTTTGCCTGATTCACACACACACACACACACACACACACACACAACACACACACACACACACACACACACATATATGATTTTTTTTTGAAACAGAGTCTCACTATGTAGCTCTGGCTGTCCTGGAACTCGCTATATAAGCCAGGCTGATATTGCACTCACAGATATCCACCTGCCTCTAGCCTCCCAAGTGCTGGGATTAAAGGTGTATGTCACTATGCTCAGCTTCATGCTGGCTTTTTGTTTTGTTTTTATTTTGAGATAAGGTCTTGCTAAGTTGTCTAGGCTGACCTGGAAGTTTCTATGTAGCCCAAGAAGGCCATAGCTTCTCTCTCCTCCCTTCCTCTCTCCCTCCCTCCCCCTCTCCCTTTCTCTCCCTCCCTCTGTCTGTCCATCCGTCCCTCCGTCCCTCCCTTCTATTTTGATTCAACTATTGAGAACTTGAGAGTTTCATACACATCCGCCAAGCTCTTTGATCATATTCATCCCCCTCCCCTCCCCTCATTTCTAACGTTCCTCTGTCAAGATATTTATGCCCGGGTTCTGTCTCTGACACCTCGGAGGTTCACTGTGTAGGAGTAGACTGTGAGATGGCGGGGTACAGTGGGTACAGTCACAATTGATTGCTGCACCCTGAGTTCACATGTACCCTGTGCTGGTAAATGTGTGGTGAGTGCAGAGGGGATGGGCGACCAAACCCTGAATTCATGGACTAGGTCCTGGTAAATCAGGGCAGGCACTTTAGCAACGTGTTGGAAGTTTATGATTTTAGGGCCCTTAAGATACCTTAGTGCAGTGCGTCCCCCCTCCCTAATGCTGTTCCCCTTTAATATAGTTCCTCTGGTTGTGGGGACCCCAACCATAAGATTATTTTCGTCGCTACCTCATAGCTGTAATTACTGTAGTCAGGAATACTACTGATACCCTGATACTCCCCATTTTTCCAGGGTTGAATGTGGAGCAGATTATTTTCTCTGAAATGAATGAGGTAAGTGTTTGAGGAGACCAGTGGGCAGTATTTGTTGCTATTGATAAAATTCAATCTTGAAGGTGAATTCCTGGCCATGGTGACGTGAGCTTGTGGTTCCAGCACCCTGGAGGCTGAGGTAGGAGGGCTGAGGGTGTGAGGTTAGCCTAGGCTACAGGGTGAGTTCCAGGCCAGCCTCAACCCCACATCCAGCCCTGTCAGCATTCTGTAATCTGCATCACTCGGCCCATTGGTGTATTCTATGTGCAGTCCCAGACGACACATAGCTGTGCTGCAGAGGAACTCATGCCGCGTATCAAAGAGACCAGCACACAACTCAGATTCCATCTTACACCTGTAAGGATGGCCAAGATCAAAAACACTGATGACAACTTATGCTGGAAAGGTTGTGGGGTAAAAGGAACACTCCTGCATTGCTGGTGGGAATACAAGCTGATACAGCCTCTTTGAATATCAGTGTGGTGATTTCTCAGAAAATTAGGAAACAACCTTCCCCAAGACCCAGCAATACCACTCTTGGGTATATATCCAAAGGATGCTCAAACATAGCACAAGGATATGTGCTCAGATATGTTCATAACAACATTGTTTGTCATAGCCAGAACCTGGCAACCACCTAGATGTTCCTCGACTGAAGAATGGATAAGGAAAATGTGATACATTTACAGACTGAAGTACTATACAGCAGAAAAAAATGACATCTTGAAATTTGCAGGCAAATCGATGGAGCTAGAAAACATCATATTGAATGAGGTAACCCAGACCCAGAAAGACAATTATCACAGTTTTGTTCCCGTCCTGTCACATGGTGAACACCTTTGCTCGTGCACCTTGTGTGTGGTGCAGAGCGAGTGAAGGAAATGAGGTAGGCCTCACCTCACGTGCCCGACAATGCCAGGAATGGTCTTAGGGTTTTTTTTGTCTTGTTTTTCTGAACACATTGAGGTAATGAGTGTCTTCAGTTCAGGTGAGATGCTGGGCAATCCGTGAGGCTGGTGACAGGATGGGGAGCATTGAGGAATCCAGCTCCTGGTCCCGAGTGTGCTTAGCTGGAGACCCAGTTCTCCCTGCACAGCACACTCTGTCTTTGGGTGTATAAATGATGCACGAGGAATTTTGACTCATATTACAAAAGCCAAATGAAAGACCAAATTGAACCTAATTGATAGTTATTGTTATATATGTCATTTAAGAACTAAGTTCAATGAAAAAGGTTTTTCACAATCCCTAGAAAGATACAAATTAAATTTCACCAGTTAACAGTACAGTATACAATGGGTTTTTAAAACAAATTGTTCCAATTTCTCAATTAACCTGTATAATTTATTTAAATGTTGGTAGTAAGTTATTACAGTACATCTTCTGAAGGATTTTTCTTAAATATGACAGACTTGAAAGTAAAACAAAATTCAGGCATTTTTTTAAATGAAGAATTTCTTATGCCAGTCAAAACGTGTTTTTCTTGAATAGCAATTACCAAAGCTTAAGCAGAATAAGTCAGGCGTGTAAAATAAAAGAAACATGCTTTACCAAGGGGATGTCCGTGCTGGTCTGTGGTCTCAGCACTCTGAAGACAGAGACCAGAGGCTCGGGAGTTCAAGGTTAGCCTTGACTACGTGTCTGAGGCTAGCTTGTATGCTTGGATCCTATCTCAGAGTGGAGTGGGGGAGGAGGAGGAAATTACGCATAAGAGAGTCTCTAGGGAGTGAAGATACACAGATACACAGATTATAGACCTGGTGTGGCCACGCAAGCATGTTTTCCCGGCATCTCAGAGGCTGAGACAGGAGAAATGCCTCAAGTTCAGAGATAGCCTGATCTACATATTGAGTTCCCAAACTGCCTGAAATGCATAGAAGAGTCCCTGGCTCAAACACAAGTATAGACTATAGAATACCAAACGCCACCACACACCCTTTAAGTCCACCAGGCGCCTCCTTCCTACTGAAATCCACAGTGCGTAGTGGGGCTTTTTTGTGGGATACCCACCCCCAAATAATGACGTGGAAGCTTATTATTAATTATGAGATTTTGGCCTTTTGCTTTGGCTTGTTCCCAACTAGCTCTTATAACTTAAATTAACCTGTTTCTATTACTCTATGTTTTCCCACTTGGCTTTTTGCCTCTCATTTATTCTGTACGCCCGACTTCCTCTGTGTCTCACTAATGATCTTGCCTTTCTCTCCCCGGAAGTCCCACCTGTTCTCTCCTGCCTAGCTAGGGGCCTGTCAGCTCTTTATTAAACCAGTCACAATAACACATCTTCCCACAGTGTAAACAAATACCCCGAAACAGCAGTGACTGTCTTCTGACTTCTGTACATTAGAAATCCATTTAAGGACTGGGGAGGTGGATCAGTGGGCAAAGGTACTTGTGCCGGTTCGTCCCTGGAACCCACATGGTGGAAGGAGAGAGCTGATGTCCACAGTGGGCTTCTGACCGCCACACAGGTTTCAGGACATGTCCATGTTCCTTCATACATACAGAAAAATAAATTATATGTGTAAGTGCTTATAAGCTGAGTGTGATGGTACATGTCTGTAATTCCAGCACTTGGTAGGCTGAGGCAAGAGGATTGCTATGAATTCAAATGTAGTCTGGGTTACACAGAATGATCAAGTCAAGCCTGTGCTACATGGTGAGATGAAAATCTTTATATGTATGTTCATACATGTATGTTCGTGCCTGTTAGCTTTCCATTACTATGATAAATATCAGACAGTCAACCTAAAGAGAGAAAATATTCATAGTTTGGGAGGTTTGGGAGCCAGGCCTGATTGGGCCTGTCGTTCCTTCTGTGTCTGTGGAAGCTTATGAGGGAGCAAAATTGCTCACCTCAAAGCTAGGGAACACAAAGGAAGATAAAGAGCCTGGTCCTGCTTTTCACTTCCAGGTCACGCACTCAATGACCTAAAGACCTCCCGCTAGCTCAGCTACACCTTGTAAAATTCCCACCACCTCCCAGTAATAGTACCAAGTGGCAAGCCATGCCTTTAACATGGGTGTTCCGGGGGGACACCCTGCACTCAGACTACACTGGAGTTTCTTTTTTTTTTTTTTTTTTTTTTTTTTGGTTTTTCGAGACAGGGTTTCTCTGTGGCTTTGGAGCCTGTCCTGGAACTCGCTCTGTAGACCAGGCTGGTCTCGAACTCACAGAGATCCGCCTGCCTCTGCCTCCCGAGTGCTGGGATTAAAGGCGTGCGCCACCATCGCCCGGCTTACACTGGAGTTTCTATGACTGTTAGGAATGATGTCACAGCCCAGCCTGCTGCTGGCCCTTTCTGTTGTGATGTTGATTTTCATAGCCACGGTCCTTTCACCTCATAATAGGCAGGGATGCATCTTTACATCTGTCTGTAGACACCTTCCCTTACAGCGGTGCTGCAGTAAATGGCTTCGTTCATGTCTCAGTGCGCAGATAGGACCTGTTTGTAGATGGAAGATAGCACATCTCTCCTGGTAGCAGCTGGAATTGGTGCACGGATTTATGCCCTTACCATCAGGGGAGTAATGGCCACAGTGCTCAGCGTCCTAGCTGGCTTCCATGACCAAACTCACATTGCTGATTTGGTACACATGAAATAGCTTTTAAAATCAAGTCTTTTGGGGGGATATAATTTATGGAGTATACAGTATTTTCAAGCATTCTATTTATTGGCATCAGACACATGTATTCATCTGCTTGGAGATTCCCCCCAGAGGCAGAGGGGCTCCACTGAGGAGCACCCAGATAGGACTCAGGGCCCATACAGGTCCCTCTGTCGTCTGAGGGCCTGTCTCCCACCTTTACACTGGCGACCCCAGCACTCAGAGGTAGAGGCAGGAGGATCAGTGGTTTAAGGTTATTCACTATTTAGTGAGTTGATCTCCAGCCTGGGGCATGTGAAATCCTGTCTCAAAAATTCAAAAGAGACATTTTTTTTTCTGCTGTACCCGCCAGTAAATGCAGCAGACTGCCAGCACACACCTTCTCTCGTTCCCTGCCTCCGGTGCACAGCCTCCTGCCTCCACCCTAAGTGCTGGATTAGACATGCCACACCGTGCATGGCACCTGGTCAGCCCTTGATTATTTACTGTATATTTATTGTTTTATGACTTCCTCAGGTTTTCTCTCTGTGTCCTGTCTTCCTGACAGTGTTTTTGGTTTCTAAGTTGTGCACAGTGTCCTTGATCAAAGACGCACCACGGAGCAGCTGTGCTCCCACAGTGTGGGGATAACCTGGTGAGCACCATGGAGCAGCTGTGCTCCCACAGTGTGGGGAGAGCCTGGTGAGCACTACGGAGCAGCTGTGCTCCCACAGTGTGGGGAGAGCCTGGTGAGCACTACGGAGCAGCTGTGCTCTCACTCTGGGGAGAACCTGGTGAGCACCACAGAGCAGCTGAGCTCCCACAGTGTGGGGAGAACCTGGTGAGCGCCATGGAGCAGCTGTGCTCCCATAGTTTGGGGAGAACCTGGTGAGCACCACGGAGCAGCTGTGCTCCCATAGTGTGGGGAGAACCTGGTGAGCACCACGGAGCAGCTGTGCTCCCACTCTGGGGAGAACCATGTGAGCTGTTAGGCGTTTTGGTTGCGTGAAGTCTTTATCAGTACTGACCTCAGTAGTTTTAGTTCTGTTGGATAGGTGTTAGTATTGCACTGTGCTTTTCATTTCTCTTCTTCTTTCTTTTTAATTTTTTATTACTTATTTAATTTTGTTTGTTTTGTTTTTAAGATAGGATTTCTCTGTATAGCCCTGGCTGTCCTGGCACTCCTTCAGTAGACCAGGATGACCTTGAATTCAGAGACCCTCCTGCTTCTGCCTCCTGAGGGCTGGGATTCAAGGTGTGTGCCATCTGGTTCCCTCCCTCCCTCCTTTCCTTTACTCCCTTCCTCCTCCTGCCACCCCCCAACCCGTGTGTGTGTGTGTGTGTGTGTGTGTGTGTGTGTGTGTGTGACAGGTCTATGGCCCACTTAGCCTGGAATGCTCTGTGTAGCCCAGGCTGTCCTCAAGTTGATGATGATCTCCTGCCCCAGCCTCCGAAGTGCTGACATTTCAGATGACAACCACCACACTGAAGTAATTTTAATTGTCTTGATAAGAGTGCTGATCATTTCAATGTGCATATTGGCATTTTACATATCTTACTATGAGTGCTTGTCCAAATATGCACCTTGATTTTTAAAAATACTAATTTTTATTTTATGTGTATTTTGGCTACATGTATGTCTCCACAATAATGTGTGCAGTGCCTGAAGAGGCCAGCAGAGGGTAGCAGTTCTCCTGGAGCTGGAATTACAGGCTGTCATGAGCTGCCATATGGGTGCTGGGAATTGAACCCAGGTCCTCAAGAAGAGCAGCCAGTGCGCGTAACCACCAAGCCATCTCTCTAGCCCCTGTAGCCTATTTTTTAAAATTTGTGTTTTTGCATTTATTACTGAGTTTTAGGAGTTTTTCCTACATTCTGGATGCTTTGTCAGATGTAAGTTCTTTCCCCGTCTCCACCGGGGACTTAGCTAGTCATTTCCATGTGTGTGCATGCACACACAAGTATGTGTGAGCCTGTTTACACATGTGTAGGTGTATGTGTGTCAATTGTGTGGTGGTAAAAGGCTAACCTTGGGTGTCTTCTGGAGCTGTCCACCTTGCTTTGTTTGTGGGGGAGGAACTGAAACCATTTTGCTCTTTGGCGACAGAATCTGTCCCTGGGACTGGCTTACTGACAAGGCTAGGATGGCTGACCATTGAGCTCTTGGGACCCTCTCGGTCCCCCAGTGCCTGGCTTTGTCGTGAAAACTGAGGATCAAACTCAGGTCTTTGTGCTTGGACAGCAAACAGTTTCCTCACCGATCGATCTCCTAGCCCTCTGGTTTATTCATTTCCTAGAATGGTTTTTGTTTTAAGATGGAGTCTTGCTGTGTAGCCCTGGATGTCCCTTGCTGTGCAGCTCAGGCTAGCCTTGTACTCAATACTTCTGCCTCCCATGCTTACATAGCTTCTAATTGCTTTCTGTCTTCTGAAAGATTTACTTATTTATTTCATATGTATGAGTTTTTTCCCTGTGTGTATGAATGCATAGTATGCACATACCTGGTGTGAAGGGGAACGTGAATAAAGTAATCCCACACTAGCTCCGAATAGGGTATAATAAGGGGTTCCTTATTTAAAGGGGAACTCAGATCACCATGGGGAACAGGAATGGATTCTGCATCCAGGTGTGAGGGGGCGCGTAGTGGGCATGCACCTTTTGGTACCCAAAACCATGCCCAACCTAGTCCAGCCTCTCAAGGCCATTGGCTGAATTGTCTAAATAAGGGAGTTTCAAACCCAATACAAAACTATATACAATAAAAACAGATATCAAGTAAAAAAATTAGAGTTAAAACCAGCATAAACAATATTAAGCAAAAAACAGATGCTAAATGTTTTAATAATTGTTTTATCTTAAGAAGTCTAAGTGTTGTATTAGAAATGACTTGGCTAAGTCATAAGAGGACAGTAACCACGACTATCTAGTCTTCAATCCCATCGAAGGCCAGAGAAGGGAGATAATATTACTTGAATAGGCAGGAAGTGCAATCAAGAAGCTTCCAAAATGTGCAGTAGATGACAGAGACAACAGGCTACCTGGGCAATCACCCAATGTCTCATTTGCAACTTTGGAGCAACCAACTTTGGCTAAGGCCTAGAGTAAAACTAAAAGACCATTTTCAGAGGCAGGAAATTTTTCATAACCATCTTACTCTGTCTTGGCAAAATTTGGTAGCTTTTTTTTTTGTATCCTGCCTGTCCAGTCCAGACACTGTGCATTTTGTCAGTGGTCGAGACATGGGCAGTTTCTTGCCCAAAGGCCAGTTTTGTCAAGAAGAAAACAAGCTCCAAGTGGAGTGTCTTCGGTGCTCAACATTCTCTTGGGAATAGATGGGTGCTTCCAGGAGCAATCATGTCTCACATCAACAGAACCCTAAGTTATTTAAATGCCATGTTCTACAGGTTTTTTGAAGTGGTTGAAGATTACCTGTCTATGCAGATTACAGTCTCTATGTATCTAAAGAACCTGATTAGTCTAATTATAAAAGTGACAAACATGCATAACTTTTGACCTATAATTCTTAATACCTATATAACTTAGAGACTAAGACTTCATATTAGAATATTAAATAATCTTTAAACAACTGTTCAACAAATGAGGACAATGTCCTCAAATGTAAATAATGCGTAAGTATCTTGATCAGGGGTAGAAATGTATAATGCAGTATGATCAATATATCCTAAAATTGTATCAACATACAAAATAAACAGATATAGAAACATGCATGCATACACTCTGACAAAATAACTTTGCACAGGTGTACCAATATTATAAACAGAAATAGGTTCATATTTAATATAACAAATATAGTTTGAATTTGTAATAGTATACAAGAATCTATAACAATGTAAGTCATCTATAAATAATAGCTCACAAGTATTTACTCTGTTACTATTATTATTATTAGTGGAGTAAGCTCACACTAATCTACCTATTATCCCATTAAGGGAGGTGATGTGGGATTCCCCTCTGTATGCTCTAGATGCCATTGGTTAATAAAAAAGCTGCTTGGGCCTATAACAGGGCAAAATAGAGCTAGGCAGATAAACTAAACTAAATGCTGGGAGAAAGAAGGCGGAGTCAGTGAGATGCCATGTAGCTACCAGAGGAGACAGATGTTGAAACCTTACCGGTAGGCTGTGACCTCGTGGTGATGCACAGATTAATAGAGACGGGTTGATTTAAGATGTAAGAGTAGAAATAAGCATGAGCTAATGGCCAAGCAGTGTTGTAATCAATACAGTTTCTGAGTGATTATTCAGGTCTGGGCAGCTGGAAAACAAGCAGCCTCCAACTACACTGGTGCCCATGGGGTTTAGAAGAGGGTGTCAGATTCCAGAACTGGAGTTATGAGGGAGCCACCATTGTGAGCCGCCAGCCTGGTTCCTATGCAAAAGACATGCTCCAAACTGCTGAGCCATCTCTCCAGCCCCCTAATTGTTTTCTTAATTAACACCAAACCCGCAAAACCCCATTTCATTTTGTCCTAAGTATTTCAATAAACTGATAAAACTAGATTTACACATGATAAAATTTATCACAGGATTAATGTACTTAACATGTTACTAAATGCCATTAGGTGGTACATTTTGTTTTTGGCTTTTTTAGGACAGGGTTTTTCTGTGTAGCCCTGGATGTCCTGGAACTAGCTTTGTAGACCAGGCTGGCCTCAAACTCACAGAGATCCGTCTGCCTCTGCCTTGGGTACTGGTATTAAAGATGAGCACCACCACTGCTGAGCAATTCTTTTTTTTTTTTTTTTGGAGGTGGTGGTGGTACACATTTTTAATCCTAGCACTTCAGAGACAGAGGTAGGCATATTTCTGAGTTCAAGACTATCCTGGTCTACTGAGCAAGTTTAAAACAGCCAGGGCTACACAGAGAACTCTTGCCTTAAAAACAAACAAACAAACAAAAGGAGTTAATATCTTTAAAAAAGAAAAAAAAAGGAGGCAGTTGGAGTATCAGTGACTAAAGACACATGCTGCTCTTGTCGGGAATCTGAGTTTGGTTTCCAGCATCTACAGCATTGAGCATCCACGTCATCGGCAGCTCACCGCTGTCTGCCTTTACGCTCCAGCCCCGTGCGATCTGAAACTCTTTTCTGGCCTCCTCGGGTACCTGCATCCACAGACACATGCGCACACACACTTAAAGGATTGTTGCTGCCTACAATGGGAGCAAGTACCATAACAGTAGACCTCCGTGACACACGAGACCCGCTGCGAGTCAGTGGTAAGGCTTTCTTGTGGGGATGTGGGGATTGGTCAAGACCAGGCCAGGAAGCCTGATGGGATACCAAGAAAGCTGGTATGTGTGTGTGAAGATAGGGGCCTTGAGATGACAGAGACTGCTTCCTATGTGCTGGGACAAGGAGAGAGTGACCCAGGCGTTTTGTGACATAATCATCATGTTAACTTATCTGGTGATGGTTGGTCATTTCTCTACCTCAGTACTCACGGCAGCGCTGGCTCCTCCGGGTGCTGTGATTTTGGCTGGTGGTTTCAGAAGATCCACCTTGGTTGCTGTAGTCCCATTGCTCAGGGCCTGTGGAGGGGCAGAACCTTGAGCAGGGAGCACATTCCTGCTCCTGTCTGAAATGACCTGTCCTAGGCTCATGTGATTAGGTAGTTGGTCCCCAGGTGATGGCGCTCATTTGGGGGGGAGGCTGTAGATACTTCTGGAGGAAGTGGGTCACTGGGGGTGTGTCCTTGGGGACATGAACTCTGATTCCTGGTCAACCGAATGGCTGAGGAACCACTTCCTCCTGGCGCTGCTGCCGTGAGCGTCACGTGACTCCCACACATGGTGTCTGGCTTTCCTCTGAAACTGAGCCAGCGTGAGCCCTTCTCCCCTGAGCTGTCTCCTTGTCCTGTTTTATCTCAGTGGTGAGAAAAATAACCAATACAGAGCTTGATGGATGGAATTGATGGAATATTTTGTTTTGTTTTTCGAGACAGGGTTTCTCTGTGTAACAGCCCTAGCTGTCCTGGAACTTGCTCTGTAGACCAGGCTGGCCTTGAACTCACAGATTTTTTTTAAGGCGAGGCCTCACTTCCTACTTCCTCTTCCAGGCTGTCTCAGTACTAACTACATAGGCCGGGCTAGCCTGAAGATTATAAAATGCCTCTTCCTCTGAATGACTATAATTATAGGTTACTACCTGTAATCTTCATGCCCTATTTAAACTTTGTTTTTATATGTGTGTTAGAAACTGTATTTGCAGAAGTCAGACTTTAAGTGGTTTTTGTTTTCCTCACTTGTCTTTCTGTTTAGAGAAAGCCTCAGAGGCTCTGCCTAGCTCCTTTGCATCCCCTGACTATTGATATCTTAATGTTTGCAGTGAGTACCTAGTATACAGAAATTAAATGGAAATAATGTAAATTTATAATAATTCAATTATTATACATAATTGGATAATTATAATTATTTAAAGTAATAATCTTGAAGTCTGGATGCATTATTTATCTGTACCTAGAAAATGGCAAATAATACCAGCCCAGTGTCTTCACTTTAAAAACATTACTCTTCTGAGCATTTTTTTTTATTTTCTTGTTGTTGTGTTGTTTTGTTGGTTTTGGTTTTTTTGAGACAGGGTTTCTCTGTGTAACAGCAACTCACTCTGTAGAACATGCTGACTTTGAACACAAAGAGATCCACCTGCCTCTGCCTTTCAAATTAAAGGCGTGCGCCGCCACCACCTGGCTTAATATTGAGTAGTTTTGAAAAATGAACTTTTGAACTTTGTTTTCTATACATACACCATATATATATATATATATATATATATATAGAGAGAGAGAGAGAGAGAGAGAGAGAGAGAGAGAGGGAGAGAGAGAAAGAGAATATATACTATATATATATATAGTATTTATATCTACATATATATCCTACAGTTACTCTGTAGATACAAGCTATAGTTGAAATCAAAATGTTATTAAGGAAAAGAATTGGTATCAGTTTTCATTAGGTCTTGTTTGAAGAAGGTACTGCGTTGATGCCCTTTCTCGTCTTGTGAGTCTTTTAGGAATGAATTGCCGTTTGAATGCAGAGAACCACACAGCTCAGCACTGTATGGGAGGGGAGCAGGGACAGGCTTGTGTTGAAGGGTTCCTTCCAGCATCCTTTAGATTAAATGCCTGTATGTGGAACTGTGCGAAAGGAACCCTGAAGCTGCCGTATGGAGCTGAGAGGGGAGCCGGATGGAACCGGAGAGCAAGGTCTGGGAGGTCAGATGCTGGTGTGGGTTTTTGTGGCTCTCTAGCAAGTCTTTAGAACATAGGTTTCAGATTGTGCTTTGTGAGTGCTTACCAGGAACACGGTAATCTTCCGAAACCCAGGCTATGGCTTTGGTGAAATATCACCCGCTGATTCTTGGTCAGTCAGAGACTCAGTGTTCCAGATTCTTAGGCACCACTTGAGAGCTAAGGACAAAACAACCTAAGCTCTCTGTGAGACGGTGACAAGCCAGCCAAAGGATGGGGTTGGTTACATTCCTACATTAGTTAGTTCTGTTCCTAAAGATGATTGCTGTTTTTTTCAGCTAAGTCAAGAGAAGGCCGGCGAGATGGCTTAGTGGCAGAAGTGCTTGCTGCACGAGCCATGCGGCCTGGCTTTGATTCCCAGGACCCACATAAAGGTGGAAGGAGGGTAGCAGCTCCAAAGTCTGGAGAATGATCAAAGTGGCCATGTCAGGAAGACTCTAAGTCGTTTTTGTTTTCTTCACTTGTCTTTCTGTTTAGAGAAAGCCTCGGAGGCTCTGCCTGGCTCCTTTTCATCCTCACCACTCCACAGGCCCTCCATGGAAGACAGCAGATAAACGGCCATATTGTGCCCTGCAGGCAGTGCTGGCTGCCCGCATCCTCCCTGCGGTGACTATGCTGTGCATGGCCAGCCAGTGGCGGGGTCTTCTCGTCAGAGGCTCTCGGATGCGTCCCCCTTGCTTTACTTCATTTTGTGTGTAGCATCTGCCAGTTTGGTCTTGGTGTTTCCTGGGTGAGCACTGGAGCTTCCTGACTGACCACACCTCCACCCTGAGCGTTCCCACACTCACTTGCAGTTCTGCCTCACAGGCCTGGCACGGGGACCAGCACATAGTAACCACGGAAGGAACAATAATGAGTGAGTGGCTCCACCTACTGTCAAATCTTCAATGGATGCCTTTAAGGCCACAACTTGACTGTCACACCCTCTGCCTGTCCAGCAGCAGTGTCTCCCTGTCTTCCTTTTGCACATCTTACGTGACCACCAAGGACTCTGGAGTACCCTGACATATGTTGCTTCCTTCCTAGCCCACCCCGACACCCCCTTTTCATTGTCTCGCAGCCATCCATGCTTTGGAGTCTTTCGTATTTTGCTTTTGTTTTGTTTGAAATATTGTGCTAGTCTCCAACTAGCTTCTCCCTAAGCCGAAGTGCCCATGACCTGGCATCCCTCTATGCCTGGGGGCTGTGTCCTCATCTGGAAAGCAGGTGTGATACCACGGCAACAAGAAATTAGTGGACCTGAAGGCTAGTAATAATATCTACCTAAGGGCTTGGTTTGTTTGCTTTTTTCAAAATTTAGTGTGGGTGGTGTGTGTGTGTGTGCACACGCGAACATGTACACACACACACATGCACATACTCACAGGTGCACGTATGCAGAGGTCAGAGAACAGTTTGTTGTTGGTTCTTTCCTTCCATGATGTGGTTCTAGGGAATAAACTCAGGTTGTCAGTCTTGGCACCAAGTACCTTTACCTGCTGAGCCATTTTGCCAGCCCTAAAACATTATTTTAAAAAATGATAGTCCTGGCTGGCCCAATAGGGAAAAGCACTTGCTTTGTGGTCCTCATGGCCTCACTTGGAACGCAACGTGGAAGGAGAGAAGTGACTGCCAAAATTGTGTCCTGATCTCCATGCCCATGAGTATACACACACACACACACACACACACACACACACACACACGAGACACATGCAGTTGTGTGCACATGCACGTACATACACACACTTAATAAATTTTAAAGTTACAGTAAATACTGTACATTCCAATTGTGAAAATCCAGCTTTTTCACAAATACAGTAAAAGGTGGATTCCTAACCTTTACCATACAATCCTCCACCTACCAGCCCTATATGATAACCCCACTGCCTCAGTGGATGCGCTATTGCTGTGAAGAGACACCATGACCAAGGTAGGTCTTCTAAGGGAAAGCATTTAATAGGGGCTTGCTTACAGCTTCAGAGGGTTAGTCCATTGTCATCAAGGCAGGGAGCAGGGCAGCACGTAGGCACACATGCTCCTTATGGAGAAGGAGCCAAAATTTCTACACCCAGATCTGCAGGCAGCAGGAAGAGAAACGCTGGGCCTGACTTGGGGTTTTGAAACCTTAAAGCCCACCCCCAGTGACACACTTCCTCCAACAAGGCCACACCCCCTAATCCTTCCAAGTAGTGCCACTCCCTGGTGATCAAGTCTTCAAATCAGTGAACTGCTGGGAGCCATTTTTGTTCAAGACACCACACCCTGTTAGCTAGGGACCTGACAGTCTGGCTAGGCACTTACCTACAGCTACGACATGATGTTCTGGAAGCGGCACCACACCAGCTGCTATTGGTCCCCAAGAGTGGTCCCGTTATTACCACTGGAGAAGCTTCAGCTTTCCCGTTCCATCTTTATTACCCGTTACCTCCCCGAGGAATTGTGTTATTGTTCTTTTATTGTCTCGCTTTAAAAGTGTTATTGCTTACCCAGCTCTTCCCTCGTTTGGCTTGTGCTGGTCCCTCCATGCCAGATTAAATCAAGGTGTTTTCAAAGACGTGTCTATGATTGCCCAACTGCAGGAAGACTCAACTTTCTTCTCAATTAAGTGTGGTGATTACTACATTTATCACGTCTATATCTATTATTTACTTGACTTTTTATTGTATTGGTCTTTTTATCGGTAAGGAGTTTCATCTCTTAGCATGGTACATGGTTAAAGAATTATGGGGGGGGGGGGGGCTGGAGAGCTGGCTCCGCACTTAAGAGCACCGTCTGCTCTTCCAGAGGACCTGGGCTCATTTCCCCAGCACCCACACGAGAGCTCACACTGTCCGTGACTCCAGTTCCAGGGGATCAGACACCTTCACTCAGACACACATGCAGGCAGAACACCAATGCACACGAACTAGGGATAAAGAAATAATTAAACGTTAAAAGAAGAATTCTAAGGAGACTGAAGTTAACCAGATGAGAACGTTTGGTTTGGATTCTCAGTCTGTCCTAGTGTGGCAGCCAGCTCTGTCTACTGGATGCTGATCCAGAAGTCACCAGGCTCTCTAGAAAGCAAGCACAGTTCTTATTTAGACAGGGAGTAGGGAATCCAAGACCAAATAGCGTCTCTGCCTGCCCAGCTACAAAGCCCATTAGGTGAGTTCTTCAGGAGTCTGGATCGCTCGGTACAGTGCAGTCTGACTGGTCTTTTTTGAGTTTATATGCCTGGACTTGCTAACTATTCTGCAGATTCTCTTTTGGTTGTTTCGTTTTGCTTTGTTTTCAATACAGGGTTTCTCTGTGTGGTCCTGGCTGTCATGAAACTCACCCTGTAGACCAGGCTGGCCTTGAACTCACAGAGATCCTCCTGTCTCTGCCTCATAAGTGCTGGTATTAAAAGCATGCGCCACCACACCCGGTTTGTTTCACAGATTCTTTCAGACTGAGTTTTCTCTTTATTTTTAAGGATGTATTTGTTTTTTATTTTATGTATATGCATGTTTACCTACATGTATCTGTATGGACCACATCCATTCCTGGTGCTGGCTCTCCACAAGAGGGTGTTGGATTTCCCGAAACTATAAACTGACATGTGAATTCAGGAACCAAACCCAGGGCCTCTGCAAGAGCAGCCAGTGCTCTTAACTGCTGAGCCATCTCTCCTGCCTTTCTTCGTTTTGAAAAAAAAAAAATCTTTTCAGGGCAAGTGAGGTAGGTAGAGGCACTTGTCTAGTCTGACCTTCTGAGTTCATTCCCCAGGACCTACATGATGAAAGGAAAGAACTGACTCCTGCAAGATATCCTCTGACTTCCAGGAATATATGCACACACCTACACCCCAATTAATAAATAAATGTAATAGAGAGATGGCTCAGTGGCTAAGCACTTGTTGCTCTTCCAAAAGACCTGAGTTCCATTCCCAACACCCACATCCAGTGGCACACAACCGCCTGTAATTCCACCCTCCAGAGGATCCAGCACCCTCTTCTGGCATCATTGGGCACCAACACATGTGTGCAGTACACATACACATGCTCATATAAATAAAACTAAAATCTGTTTTAAAAGTTAAAAGATAAAACCTTTTTATTGGAGGGTAGTTTTATACTCACAAGAAGTGGCAAAAACAGCGCAGAGTTCTGGTGTGCCCTTCCCTAACTGCCCCTCCCGGGTGTGCATTTTACAGCTCTAATTCTGTCTCTAGTGCTTTCTCTCCACCTCTCTGCTGCTCTGTAGAGCCTCACACAGAGGACGGAATTAAACGTATTATGTGATGATAGAATTAGCGTGTCCTGGGGGTTGAAACCACATCCAGGTTCATAGATTGTCTTCCCATCCTTGCTCTTGGACATTGCATCACCCCACATACACCTGGCCTGTGTCAGGTGACTAAACCAGTAAAAGTTTCCTTCTTGAATGCCAGGGCAGGACAGTGGGGCAAGATGCTGGGGTAATTTCCCAGCGTTGTCATTTATGTTTCAACTGTCCGTCCTCCAAAGACACACATGGGGGAGGTGTGGCCTTTAGTCTCCGGTACGATTAGAAGTCAGCAGAAGTGAGTAGTCGGCCTGGTGGAGGCGAGTAGACCCTCGAGCTATGATCTTGAAGGAAATGCTGAGACTCTGTCTCCTTTTTGTGCGCTTCCCCCCTGTGGTGAGACAGAAAGTCTCCCACATAGCCATATCACACCCCCAGGGAATAATATCCTGAGGCTGCGGTCGGCTTCAGAATAACAGAGGAAGAGAAAAATAGATGGAGCTGTATGGGGCACAAGTGGATGTAGGTTGGGACTTGGCGTTTGGAGGGCCACGATACCATCCTTCCTGTTTGTTGTGCTTTCAGTAATTCATGTCTCCACTTCAGAAACTTAGAGGAAAGCCTGTTACATGAGAGAATCCAAAGCCCATCTCTCTGAAGTGTTGGGGGTCCATCTCTCGCATAAGCAGGACAGAGTTCCTAGCAGGAAGCTACCTCAGGTGCTGTCGCCCTGAACTTGACATTTATTTGGATTGGCAATGGAATTAATTATCCCAACAGGAGTCAGAGGAGGTGAGGGTCGTTAGTAACAATTGCCATCAGTTTTCCACAGAAACGCTCTCCTTTGATGGATCTCGGTGTTGGGTGTGTCGTCCCAGTCTGACAGGGCTAGAATTGGAGTCTTTGGATAAGCAGGCAGGAACTCGGTTGTTCCTTTGCAGAGGGCCATCAGTCCCTGTCTGTCGGTAGAGAGTGTGGGTCCAGTGTCTATATTCTCAGAACAGAGACAGAGGAACCGTAGGGGAATCTGTGGTTGGGAGGTGGAGCCAGTGCTGTGTTTCTAAGGAAACAAGGACAGGGGTTGGAGGTATAGATAAGAGGAAGAATGCAGCGGATTAGTGTCAGCCCCTGAACTCTGCACGAGGAGACCCTGTCTCCACAGCCAGTCCCCCTGATGTTGGAAGTATAGCCTTTAAATTCACCGCTACCCTAATCCTGCCACGTATTTTCAGAAGTGGCCGTCTATAGCATCCTGAGTTTGGTGCTACAGTTTTGGTCCCCAACTTGGGAGGTGGTAGGAACTTTAAGAGATTGGGCATAGTGGGGGAGATCTTTGAAGGCATGCCCTGGAATGGGATTGTGGAGCCATGTTCTTCCTGTTTCCCTTAAGTCCCCGTAAGCTCCTTGCCATGAGGATGTGCTTGCTGTCCCATCTCAGGCTCAGAAACAGTACAGCCATACAGCCAGGGACCAAAGCCGCCAAACACGGAGACAAGATAAACCTTCTCTGTAAATTGAGCGACTAATGGGAGTCGTGAGGAAACAGAATCTCAAGCAATGAACATAAAATGACCAGGAGACATGAACTATAGTGCTAAGAACATGTACAGGGGCTGGAGAGATGGCTCGGGCTCTGGAGAGATGGCTCAGGGTTCTGGAGAGATGGCTCAGGGTTCTGGAGAGATGGCTTGGCGACTCTGGAGAGATAGCTCAGGGGCTCTGGAAAGATGACTCAGGGGCTCTGGAAAGATGACTCGGGCTCAGGGGAGATGGCTCTGGCTCCGGAAAGATGGCTCAGTGGCACACGGGCTGCTCTGACACAGGACCTGGGTTGGCTTCTCAGTACCCACACGGCAGCATACAACCATCTGAAACTCCAGTCACAGGGGATCCAACGTCCTCTTCTGAACTCAGAGGGTACCAGGTGTGCGGACAAACAGGCAAACAAAACATTCATCTACACATAATAAAATAAATATATCTAAAAACTTAACAACAACAAAACTCCATAAATTCCCACATCCATAGTGTATGAAAATACTTGATGATGTCATGGTGATCTGTTTTGTGGCAGGAGTAATTGGTTTCCCTTTGCTTTGGTGTTCTCCTTTCTGAGTGAGGATAAGAGCAAAACCTGTCTCGTACATTTGTGGCCAGAATTAAATGAACTAATGCATATACCTTTAGAGAAAAGTAGGTTTGCTTTTGAGAAAGTGCTCAACATCTGTTTGTCTGTATTCGCACCAGTGTGGGTCCAGAGATAAGTGATGTCGATGTTTGATTTGATTTTCTGTTTCCTTTAAACCAAGTGTAAAAAAAGAGAGAGAGAGAGCCCATCTTTTCCCCCATTTAACTAATTATTACAGAGAAAACTTTTCCAAGGACCTAAGAAAGACACTAGGTACTGGTGAGCTGCTGATTGAAATTTTTTATTTCACTGTGTGGTATTCCACAGCATTTGCCTGTTACAAATGTGATTGGAAGCTGGATGGTGGTGGCGCACACCTTTAATCCCAGCACCCTGGAGGCGGAGGCAGGCAAATCTCCAAGTTTGAGGCCAGCCTGATCTACAGAGTGACTTCCAGGACAGCCAGGGCTACGCAGAGAAGCGGTATCTTGAAAAACGAAAAAAAAAAAAAAAGTAATTGGAACTTGGAAATGCCTCGTGTGTTATTCAAGCCTGAAAGCTGGGGATGAGTTGGGTGCGTGGGGTTACCTTTTCCTTTCACGGCTCTCCTCGGGTTGTCTGGGTTGATTCAACCCGCTGACAGCTCCATCACGATGACTGCTTTTTTATTTGGCCATTCTTTTTCCTTTCAAAGCATCTAAACTGGAAGAATAATGCGTGCACCTGGTAAAGCATTTGGTGGTACAAAGGGGAATAGAGTGAAAAGTGAATTTCCACCTTGCATGGGACCTGCGGGATGCCCTTCAGGGGAAACAGTTCTCCCTCTCCCCCTCTCCTCCCCACTCTATTGTTGAAGCTGAATTTCACTGTATAGTCTAGGCTGGTCTCAAACTCACCACCATCTTGCTTGAGCTTCCAGAGTGCTTGGGTTACAGGCATGTGCCACCACTCCTGGCTTGAGTCTCATGTATATTTCCGGTGCACATGCATGCACACTGTCTGCACATAATTGTAACGTGGCGTTTGTGCTCTCTGCGCCTCACTGATACCACTATGGCTTGAGGAATATCCTACATCAGCATACAGTGATACATCTTTCTTCTGACTACATGGCATATGGCAAAGCGCCTTCTTACGGCTGCGTGATATAAAACTGGATATTTGTTTGATAATTTCACACAGCTTGAACCAATAATAACTTTCAGAAGCATACTTACATAATCTGTCTCCTGTGGGTAGACGTTTATATATTCTTTATCCTGGGTATTGTAAGTAATGGCTCTCATCATACATGTTCTTGGAAGTGTGTGGGTGCCTGTGTAGGATAAATCCCTGAGTGGGCGGCTGGTACTCGTGTGCACTGTTCAGCTTGATAGATCTTGCCGCTTGCTCCTGTAAGACATTTGAACAGTTTATGCTGCAACTATCAGTGCGTAAGAATATAGGCAAAAGCCTTCCAAGAGTTCTGCCTTCGTCTGGTCTGTGCTGCCATTGCAGGAGACCACAGACTAGGTGATTAATAACGAGCAAAAAGGCATTAGCTTTCACTTCTGAAGCTGGGGAGTCGAGACCGGGGGATCCACATGTGGCTGGAGCATCCGTTCAAGCTGCATCCTCCCTCCAGACATTGGGAGGCAGAAGAGCAAAGAGTAAAGGAGGGGGACCCCACTCTCGTGATGGATGCTGAGCAGCTTCGGGTGTGCATGTGTGTGCAGGTGCACCCCTCTGCGAGCACATGGAAGCCAGAGGCTGCATCCGACTTTGCTCTGTCATTCCCCACCTTCCCTGCCACTGTTGATGTGAATCCATTTGCAAAGGTAGAGCCCTGCTGTCATAAAACCCTCCTAAAGGACCAATCTCCCGAGACTGGTCTAGTGGCAATTCAATTTCAGATGAGTTTCAGGCAATGAAGCCTTGGCCGTTTCTCTTTGCACTCAGGAAAACATTAAAATAATCCTTTGTGCGTGAAGACTATGCATGCTCAATTAATGCAGCCCAATTGCAGACGCTGATTCCCTTCCCCCCAAAAAACCCAGGGTGTGTTGCAGTTAGTATTTGCTTAATTTTTTTCTCTTGATACAAACTTTATATGGTGAAATGTTCAAATCTTAAGCTGTATTCACTGAGTTTTGTTTTTTAAAAATAATTTACTTTAATTTTATGTACATTGGCCAAAGGACAATAATAATAGGAGTTGTAACAGTCTGTGATAGTCATAATTTATTGAGTACTTATTGTGTACCAAAGCATTTCTAGGCTCTTATTCTATTTTCCAGGCTTATTGTCATGTGTGTTTTAGGAAGTACTCATCGCTGAGCCATGGCTGTGCCCAGCTATCCAGTTTTTTCTAGGTGTCCTTGGCATACTGAGTTTTAGTAAAAGGTTCTGCTTGTTGCTCATAAGAATAATCACTTTTTTTTGAAGTAATGGAACATTAACTAATGGCAAGGTGAATACCTTTTTTTTGTCATTGGTCTGGAGGGTGAGGTGTCTCTGCAGTGAGGAGTGCCAGGTTAAGGCTCCAGGTTGAGTGTTGAGGGCGTGGATCTGAAACCATCACTGCCCGTATATTTCTTTAATTGTGGTTTTTAAGAAGCCCACATATCAAATTGTACCTTTTAAAAGACATTTTAAGTGTACAGTCCAGTGGTGCTAAGTAGTCCCATTGTTATAAAATAGACTTCGGATACTTTATCAACCTATAAATCTGAAACTATACCTAGCAAACAATTCCTGGCCCCTGCTACCCACAATTCCACTTTCTGTTTTAGATTAACTATTTATTTCAGTCCTCATATCAGCAGTGCCACAGAATTTATCTTTGTGGGGTCAGCTTATTTTCACTCGGTGTAAAGTACCAAAGGTTCGTGCATGGTGTAGCTAGCACGTAATAGGATTTGCTTTCCCTTTAAAGGTTGGGCAAAGCTGGATGTTGTCATTTTAGAAAGTGCCATGAGAGAGAAAGCCACCGTGCAAAGAGCTCAGGTGGAGAAGTTTTTTATTGTGAGTGGGAAAATGGAGGAGGGGAGAAGGTAGACCAGCGTCTGCAGACAGGAGTGGCGGAGAAGAGAGAGGCAGAGAGACACAGGTAGAGAAGCAGAGAGAGAAAGAGACTGGAGATGGGCAAGGCCCACCTTTTAAATTTTTTTTATGATTTATTTAACTTTATTTTATGTGCATTGGTGTGAAGGTGTCAGATTGCCCTGGAACTGGATTTTTCAGGCAGTTGTGAGCTGCCATGTGAGTGCTGGGAATTGAACCAGGGTCCTCTGGAAGAGCAGTCAGTGCTCTTAACCACTGAGCCATCTCTCCAGCCCCAAGGCCCACCTTTTAAAAGGGAACATAGTGAATGTGCACAGAAGGTGCTCTTAGGGGCTACAGCTGAGGATGTATCCTGTCAGGACCCCAAGGGCAGGCCAGTACAGATGCCTGAACACTATCACTGGAGAGATGGCTCAGTGGGTAAAGTGTTTGCCATGCAAGCATGAGAATTTGAATTCAGGTGTCCAGCACCCATGTGAGAGCTGAGCATGGGGGTGTAAGTGTCTGACCCCAGCACTTTCTGTAGGACTGGGATGTGCAGACCCTGGGGTTTCCGGTCAGTCAGTGTAGATGACATGATGAGCTCTAGGTTCAGTGAGAGACCCTGCCTCAAAGAATAACGTGGAGAGTGAGATAGGAACTCAGTGTGGACCTCTGGCTTCTCCACGCATGTGCACAGGGATGAGTGCACTGCACACACGAGGCTGGAGGATGCTCAGTGTGTCCATGTGCACAGGGATGAGTGCACTGCACACACGAGGCTGAACGATGCTCAGTGTGTCCATGAGCATCCCCTGACCTCTGGCTTCTCCACGCTTGTGCACAGGGATGAGTGCACTGCACACACGAGGCAGGAGGATGCTCAGTGTGTCCATGAGCATCCCCTGACCTCTGTCTTCTCCACGCTTGTGCACAGGGATGAGTGCACTGCACACACGAGGCTGGAGGATGCTCAGTGTGTCCATGTGCACAGGGATGAGTGCACTGCACACACGAGGCTGGAGGATGCTCAGTGTGTCCATGAGCATCCCCTGACCTCTGTCTTCTCCACGCTTGTGCACAGGGATGAGTGCACTGCACACACGAGGCTGGAGGATGTCCAGTGTGTCCTTTATCCTTTCAAAGACGTGAATCTGATGATATGTCTTATTTTTCCACTGTTCCACCTAGCAGTTGCCCCATTAACAACCCCACCAGCTGTCGTGGAGAAGCCATGCCAGGCCTTCAGTGTCCACAAAAGCTACTTACGCTGTGCTGGGCACACAACTGTTGTATGCTCACTGTGTGTCCAGTAGATGTGGGAAATGAGGGCAGGAGGCAGGAGGAGTCAAGCAGAGAGCTCTGCATGATGTAAAAGCTTTGACTTGATAGGGGTTTAGGCTAAATGTGTTGTCAGAACAAAGCGAATGGGGTTGGAGAGATGGTTCAGTGCTTAAGAGCACTGGTTGTTCCTCCAGAGGACCCAGGTTCAAGTCCCACATGACAGCTCACAACTGTCTGTAAACTGCCTGGAATTCCAGTTCCCTCACACAGACGTACATGCAGGCAATACGCCAAGGTACATAAAACAAGAATAAATTATTTAAAAAAAATACAAACTCAGTGAATATAGCTTAAGATTTGGACATTTCACCATATAAAATTTATTTCAAAAGAAAAATTAAGCAAATACAAACTGGTGCACCCTGAGTTTTTAGGAGGAAATGAATTGGTGTCTGCAGTTGATCTGCATTAAGAATGAGATTGATGGATAAAGAGAGGAATTGGTGGCCACAACATATTTAAGACAGTTATTGAACCTTGAGCTTAGCATTAGAGTGCTTGCCCAGAGGTGCAAGGCCCAGCACTGCCAAAATAAATACATAAATACATAAGTAATTGCTGAATAAAAATAAATACGTAAGTATTTGATGTATCTGTTTGAATTCTCTATGTTTGAAAGTTTGGGTAGTACAATGGCATGGGGAACAGATGAAGAGACTTTCCACCTCACCGGCCCAGTTGGTGGTCCTTGTGTCCTTTCCCATGGGATGGAGACAGATACCGGTTAATACCATGAAGCATTTTCTTCCCTTAACAGAGTCATTCCCAGAAGTGCCTTCTGCCATGACAAATAGACCAGCAACCAGTAATGGCTGGTGTTTGCAGGCAGTGGTTAAAGTCTTCCAGGATCAGAAAGACTTTACCTTCTAACCGTCTCAATCCATTTCTGCTGCTGTTACGGTGTATCAGACAGAACTTCACTTGGCTCGTGATTTTTCAGCAGGGAAGTCCAAAGACAGTACTGATGTATCAATGGTCTTCAGGCTTCCTCACAACACGGTAGAGGACAAGACAGAGGCCGTTCTTATCCTTTTGCCAGAGGCCCACTCCTGAGATAGACTATTGATGAGTTGAGAAGCTGTGGAAACAAAGATGCATGCGAAGACCGACCATTTAATATTAACAGTGCTGCTGTCAGAAAAACCATCCGTGTCACCGTGTCCAGACGGTTCTAAAGGCTGTAGGTCTGTGTGCAGGACAATTCTGTATTCTGTCAAATATGTTTTAAATAAACACTGATTGGCCAGTAGCCAGGCAGGATGTATAGGCAGGACAACCAGACAGGAAGTATAGGTGGGGCAAGGGGAACAGGAGAATTCTGGGAAAGAGGAAGCCCATTCCTCCATAGTCCTGCCCAGACCATGGAAGAAGCAAGATGTAACCTGCCCTGCTGAAAAAGGTACCTAGCCATGTGGCTAACATAGATAAGAATAATGGGTTAATACAAGCTACAAGAGCTAATAAGAAGTCTGAGCTAATGGGCCAATCAGTTTATAACTTATGGAGACCTCTGTGTGATTCTTTGAGACCTAACAACTGTAGGGACTGGGCAGGACAGAAACCCCAACAAGCAAGGCCCTCCATGTTACAGGTCTGTGCTTATTACCTGTGCCCCTGCAGTCCTGTAGTGTGACCTTAGAAAAGATGGTTAACCAGCCAGTTTTGGGCTTGTTGTCTGTAATAGAGATCTCAGGGGAAGCACACACTTCCTAGAATTCTGGAAAGGATCAGTCAAGGTTATTGTCTGCATGGTGCTTAGCACAGCATCCATCTGAAGGGCCTCAGGAACTTGGAAACATTTTGTTTGTTTTTAGCAGTGCAATTAGAATAGGCTTCCAAGGCGTGCCCCCGGTGTCATCTCAGCTCTCCTGTTTGCCTTTGATGGAAAGAGCCTTCAGAAGCGTGCCATTGTTTGCCATGGCACTCAGCAAACAGTATGGACTTTCGCTACAGTTGTTGGTGCTTTGGTGAGAGCCATTTGGAAGCCTTTGGAAGCTGGGGTTTTTTGGCAGGCTTCAGGTGTTTGTTTATGGAGGTTGCCTTGGCATAGTCCTAGGTAGAAGCAGTGCCCAGGGTTCCTAGCTGATTCATCCCTCGGTGTGAATCTAGAGAGAATTCATCTGACTTGGGGGGCCGGCAGTGAAGCCCCCAGGACCTCATTACAGACAGGCTTGCATCTTTGAATTCCCTTACTGAGAGATTATTCCACATCATTTGAATTTCCTCCTTTTTAATGTAAGCAACTTTGGCTGCTGGTGGAAATAATTAGTCAGAAAATGTTCTGGTATTTTGGGCACAATTAAGAATTTTGCTCTTCGGAAAGTAATAGATCTTAGGATTTTAGAGCTGACGGGGCCCTAGGAACACATACATCAGTACTTGCTGGACGGGGCTCACCCATCAAAGGAGAAGAACATGCACTTCTTGCTGTCAAGTGTAGCTCCCTGCTCATGTCTGGCTGGAGAAAACACATTGTCCATTAGTTAGAAAACAGACCTATTTTGACCAAAAGCAACTATGCAAACTGAAATCATTACAGAGGATCAGTCCTTTACCTGACATGCTCGAGACTAGAGGTGGCTCAGTTTTGAGGGGTGCCCTCTCCATTTCCATACATGTAATAAGTTATCTAGGGTAACCCCCAAATTCACTTATGTTTCCTATTCATTGTGCACATGGCCTGGAGGTGATCATTTTACGATACTTTTAGTGTTCTTCTGCTTTAACTGTAACCTGACTCATGGGGTCAGGTGTGGCATTTTCCGTGTAGAGCATCATGTCAAAGCTCAGAAAAATCCAGATTCTTGAGTATTTCTCATTTCTGGTCTTCAGATTTAGAGGAATATCTGTTACTACAGTGTCTTCCTGGAGTTCCTTCTGAGTGCACAGTTTACTGCTTGCTGGATTCACTGGTTTATTACCGACCTAGGATGGCAAGCAAGGTAGAGGTACCAGAGGCTCAACACAGCAAAGATTTAGTTATTGATCACGTACTGTGTCTGGTCTGGGTCAGGGTGGACAGTGCCTATGCTCTGTGCACAGTGAGTCAGAGAATAGAGCTGGTGGAGGCCCCACCCTCCATGCTGGACCATTAGAGTACATGGCTTCTGGGCTACCACAGCAGGGCAAGAATGCTCACCTACTCCTCTATACTCCTGTCTTCATTGCCCATTGGGTAGAGCACATGACCCTGCCTAGCCTCAAGGAGTCTAGAAACATGGGGAACGTGTGGAATGTGTAACCAGGTAGAAGAGATGTTATGCTTCTTCAAAGAGTGCATTTGAAACCTGTTCCTTCCGCTTCCTCATCTCTTCCAAGGTTTATGGCCCGCCCAGTTTGCTGAGCCCCCAGATTTACTGAAGTCTTCATGACAGCAGCTTCCAGTAGTCTAGTGAGGACAGAATGCTTCAGTCAATCAGAAAGCCCATGAGTAGAGCCGCGTACCCACAGTAGAGAAATGGCTGGCCCAGCTGTGATGTCATCTGCTCATCTCCCTCTTCAGGGCATTAGGATACTTTTGCTGGCCTCCTGGTGACCGTATGGTGAGCTGGAAACACTGCCATTCACTCCAAAAGAAGCAGCCAAGGTCCTGAGGCCCGATGGGGCCTTGCAAAGCCATCTTAGTGCCGTCACGACCACTCACTCAACTTGGCCATTGTAGCATGGAAACAACCACAAGCAGAAGATGTAAGCTAGCATGGCTGCGTTCCAGTAAGACTGTGGCCACAGGAAGTCCAGTTTCATGTGGTTATTTCATGTCATAGACTCTAACTCTTTTTCTTTCATTTTTCCTCTAACCATTAAAAACATGTCATATGAAAAAAAAAAAGACTACTGAATGGATTCAGACTGCAGACCGTAGCTTGTTGCCTCTTAGGACAAACACATTTATAGGCAAAGCCGTGGACAGTTTTCCAAGATGGAGAAGTAAGCTGACTTGGTCTGATACTTCACATGCCCTGTGGTATCTGTGGTATCTCCATCGCGTATGCTAGGAGATTAAAGGCCTGGGGCAAGTGGCGTAGGTCATGGAACAGAAAAAAGCACATAAGGGTATTCTCAGTACCCTTTCAAGCAAGACTGTGGCTCCCATCTGTTAGAGTGACTGAGATCTCCAAGTTCCATGCTGCTACATTTTGGGGTGCTGTGGGTACTGCCTGTGTTGCTGGTAGGAGGGCCGTGTAGTATAACCTCTGTGGGAATGGTTGGGCAGATGTAGCAGAAATTTCTTCCAAGTCTAGGATTTATCCTACAGTTATATTTGCAAAAAATGGGAACTGATGAGAAGCAAGGAGATTCGGCTGGGCTTAGTAGCCTTTACTGGGAATCCCAGCACTAAGGAAGCTGAGACAGGAAGATTGTTGTGAGTCTGAAGCCAGCCCAAGTTACCCAGTGAGTTCTAGACCAGCCTGGGCTATAGTGTGAAAGCCTGTCTCAAAAAGAAAAAAAAAAAAACCCATGGGACTGGAGAGATGGCTCAGAGGTTATGAACACTGGCTAATCCTCCAGAGGTCCTGAGTTCTGTTCTCAGCAAGCACATGGTGGCTCACAACCATCTGTAATGAGATCTGGTGCCGTCTTCTGGCCTGCAGGCATACATGAAGATAGAGCACTCACATACATAAAATAAATAAAAATATGAAGCACATAACACATGTACAGTATAAGTTTCACCCTAGTTTGGGGAGCCAGAGATTAAGAACTGTCTAATGTCCCAGGGAACTGCCTGAACTGGTTTTATACAAACATTCAGGCATTCTGTGGAACCATATTTAAGAAACAAGGAAGCTTTTTAAAAAAATTAAGTTTGTGTTGCTTTTAAGATAGGTTGACCTTGAACCCCCTTCCTGATCCTTCTGCCCTCAGTTGCTGATATTAATATGTCCAGCTTCTTCATCCCTAGTGTGTGTATGTCCTCCCTCCCCACCCCGCTCCTCTGTCTCCCTCACCACCATTTCCTTTTTTTGGAGGCAGGATCTCAACCATGTTTCCCGTGTTGTCCCGGAACTCATAATTCTCCTCTAGTGTCACTTTTCTTAGTGGATGGCATTGTAATGAATCTTTTTCTCTGTCCCGCCAGCCAGCTCCCAAATAATGACAGAGACTTGATAACTTGATAATGAAAACTTGACCTGAGCTTAGGTTTGTTTCTAACTAGCTCTTATAACTTAAATTAACCCATTTCTATTTATCTACATGCCGCTGCGTGGTTCGTGGCTTTTACCTCTCCTCCTCTATGTCTTGTTTCCTCTGCACTAGGCTGGCGACCCCCACCCCCTTTCTTTTTAGCGCTCTCCCAGTCTAAATATCTGATATGTGACCCCTATGGAGTCGCGACTCACAGGTTGAGAACCACTGGTTTAGTGAGTAAAAGCATTTGCTGTAAAAACCTGAGTTCAAACCCCAACAGCCATGTAAAAAGCTGGACATAGTTGTGCACTAGTAATTCTAGTGCTGGGGTGGGCAGAAACAGGAGCGAGGGGGCTTGCTGGCCTCTGTCCTAGCTGTAGGTTCAGTGACAGACAGTGTCTCAAGGGCATAAGGTAGAGAGTAGTATATAAACACGTGAATGCATGCACCTACCCAGCCATACGTATACTCTTCCCACTTCCCCATTGAGAAAACTTATTCACTGGCCTGAAAGAAATGACCCCCAAGAGATGCTGAGGGGATGGGTACTATGTGTTTGTATCATACATAAAGTAACTCTGTAAGGAGTTATAAGAATCTACTGTATTTCTTGCCTCCAGGGAGGGCGACTGGGAGGCTGGAGGATAGGATGAGACTGAGACCATCCGACTCTTTCAGAGGTTCCTGTGACTGGTCCTTAACTTAAAAACTATAGTGATTTTCCTTCATCAGCATCCAAACTTTGGGGTGTACAGGCACACATCACCATACCTGGCTGAGACTTTCCAGGGTCTACCACGCATCACCATGCCTGGCTGAGACTTTCCAGGGTCTACCACGCATCACCATGCCTGGCTGAGACTTTCCAGGGTCTACCACGCATCACCATGCCTGGCTGAGACTTTCCAGGGTCTACCACGCATCACCATGCCTGGCTGAGACTTTCCTGGGGTCTACCACGCATCACCATGCCTGGCTGAGGTTTCCTGGGGTCTACGGACACACATCATCATACCTAGCTGAGATTTTCCTTTCTGCATTCTTCTTTTGCATTTAGGGGGGAGGGTGTTGGTATGGTTCTATGAAGCCCAAATGACCTCCTACTTGCTATGTGGCAGAGGCTAGTAGTAATTTCCTGATCCTTTTGCCTCCACTCCACAAGTCCCGAGACTACAGGCGTGTACCACCACTTTGTAGCTTTGAACCATGTGAAGATGAATACTTACTCAAAAAATAGGTAAAAATGAATAAAGTTTATCTTCACGGCCCCAGAAAGCCACGCAATAAGGAAGCCCAGTTAATTGTATTTACTCGTTTTCACATGTTCACGTGCCATCCAGGGCAGCTTGGCTCCTGTGGTATGAACTGAGACTATTTCTTTACACAGTGCTGTCTGCCTCCTTCTACCTGCTTCCTTGGTTACATGTGAAGAGTGAATGATGGATACCAACAGTACCTTGGACTTGGAGTTAAAATGTTTAAGTCAGTCTACAGTTATTTCTGGATTAGCTGTTCTTCCAGGTCAGAGCTTCCTAATCACTATGCTCAAATTGAATGTGTGTGGGGGGGTGCTTCAAGTGGCAACTTCTTCTAAGAATCCTGCCCCTTATTTCTAAGTGGCTCTGCAAATATTATTTTAACATGGACAGTGGTATAGGAAATTTGAGAAATAATGGCACTTGCTCTTCCAGAGGACTCAGGTTGGATTCCTCTCACCTACATGGTGGCTGTAACTCCAGTTCAGATTGGATGCCCTCTTCTGGACTCTTGCGGGTACTGCACACATATGGGGCACATACATACATGCAGGCAAACACTCATACACATAAAATAAAAATAAATAAATCTTTTTGGTGTTTCAAGACAGGGTTTTTCTGTGTAGCCCTAGCTATCCTGAAACTCACTCTGTAGACCAGGCTAGCTTCGAACTCACAGAGATCTGCCTGCCTCTGCCTCTCAAGTGCTGGGATTAAAGACATGCACCACCTTAAATCTTAAACCTATATGCTGCATAAAAACCATTATAAAAGTAACAAACCAAATAGTTGTCGTCTTTGGGGGGGGGGTGGTCTTTGGGGGAGATCTCAATAGTGGTTTGGCCCAGCCCAGGAGTCCTTAGCCTATTTTCCAGATTGAGGGAAGTGAACCCAGAACTTCCCAAGAGTTCCCCAGCCTCGGGGTCTCCCACACAAGCCTACTGGGGGTAGAAGAAGAGTCACATTTTAGGACATTTTTCACTTTCTAGGAACAAACACTCCTGTCCCACTCTCCGCTGACGGACCTATAGTTGGGGACCATTGTCTTCAAAGAATATGTGAAATCTCACGTGGTTAGACCAATTTAAGCTAAGTTCACACCACCAAATACTAGAGAGATTTTTCTCAAGTGCTAATGATGGGTGAAAAACCAAAACCCTCCTCCTTTCAAACGGTGTTCCCTGTAGGCTAGCGCCTAAGAACTTTTTGAAATTCAGTTATCACTGTAGTACTTATTGTCATGTTGCGTCCTGGTAAGTCTGGTGATGTTACCATTATCTGTTCTTCATGTTTTCTGGAAAAAGTGACTGATTTAATGTGTCAGTGTAGTACTATGTGAAGAATCTGAGAGCTATTAAAATGCTTAAAAATAAAATGATCAATTCTTCCTTTGTTCTCGCGACAGGATAATTGAAGCTATCTGCATAGGCTGGTTCACCGCGGAGTGCATCGTGAGGTTCATCGTCTCCAAAAACAAGTGTGAGTTTGTCAAGAGACCCCTGAACATCATTGACTTGCTGGCAATCACGCCCTATTACATCTCTGTGCTAATGACAGTGTTTACAGGCGAGAACTCGCAGCTCCAGAGGGCTGGAGTCACCTTGAGGGTGCTCCGGATGATGCGGATCTTCTGGGTGATTAAACTCGCCCGGCACTTCATTGGCCTGCAGACGCTGGGTTTGACTCTCAAGCGATGCTACCGAGAGATGGTGATGTTACTTGTCTTCATCTGTGTTGCCATGGCAATCTTTAGTGCACTTTCTCAGCTTCTTGAACACGGGTTGGACCTGGAAACATCCAACAAGGACTTCGCCAGCATCCCTGCTGCCTGCTGGTGGGTGATTATCTCCATGACTACAGTTGGCTATGGAGATATGTATCCTATCACAGTGCCTGGAAGAATTCTTGGAGGAGTTTGTGTTGTCAGTGGGATTGTTCTGTTGGCATTACCTATCACTTTCATCTACCATAGCTTTGTGCAGTGTTATCACGAGCTCAAGTTTAGATCGGCTAGGTATAGTAGGAGCCTCTCGGCTGAGTTCCTGAATTAATGTGTTGTGAATCAGTCCTTGCTCACACTTGATTTGATTGAGAGTTGACACGACTTCTTATTCATGTGTTTCTCCCTGGGTGAGCCCTGCAGTGGCGTTGTCATCGTGTTGATGGGGCGAACGATATTCTTTACAGTTGAAGGGATAAAGCAGTCTACTTATGGAGTAAACAGGACGGGGACCACTCACACACACCGGTGACACCAAGAGTAAACTTTAGGACCTGGCTTTATTTGGTCTTGTCTCTGCCTTGGCAGAATCTCGCAGGCCCATTGTTGTGGGATGTTGTTAAGCCCATTATTTGAACGCTTGAAAGTAGAAAGACACCATTCTCCAAATGCTTTTCCGTCTTAACGAATTCAGAAGAAGCTTGGAACTTACAGTGTTATTTTTGAGACTAACATTTTCATTTCTAAATGTTTTATAATTTCTCATATCAATGTCAGAAGTATCCTGGAAACATATGCCACATGTGCGAACTGTTTAACAAATACTTTAAAAAGTTGGCCCAAATTTAAACTGTAGCATGGAGCTAGAGACAAGCAAAAATATTATTGGAAAAACTTTGCACACTTCTCTGTGCCCAGCTTCATTTCTGTGCCTGTCACTTCCCTTATCTTAATAACTTCGTGCAACCTGAAGTGTGTTTTCTCTTCCTCGTTAGGCTGCCCACTTTCCTGAAGTAACTTCCAAAGAGTATGTGAGAACGGAGAGAGCTTATATTGTTCAGTGTTTTGTTGGGCAATATTAGAATCCATTGCTGTGACTTAGGCCATAAGAGTCCTAACATTCAGATAGCCAGGAATTCCTAACATAAAATGATAATAGAAATGGTTTGATATTCTCAGTGTTAGAGCCCATAGGTCTCCTCTCCAGTTCTTTACTTTCCCTCAGCACCACGGGTTTAAAGGAAGAAAAGATATTTATTTAGCCTTTTGGCACAACAGTAGTACTTAATGTGTCGTCTAGGTTGTCATTAAAGGAGAAATGCTGACTGTCTTAGTTGAGTGTCGCTAAGTCAGCTCGAAGCCAGCTCTAGGCAGCACAGATGCAATTATTTGGCCTGATTCCCCATCGTGAATCAGTCACCCCAAACCTCTTCTTGAGAGGATGTCAGACAACAGACCACATTACCCCATCTAGACTCTAGTGTTAGATGGAGCAAAAGCGATGGCCATTCAGTGCTCAATTTTCATAACTATGAATGAGACTATTGGATTTTCAACAACTCTTAATAAAGAAATCATGTGAACGCACAGAAACATCAAAGTCACTGATTCGCCAATAATTTAGTTTGCATACTGTGATTATCAGGGGTGAAGGAATGGGTGGGGACCTGGATGTGCTTTTCAATCTCAGAATTGCCAGAAGTGTCTACTAAAGGAGTATTAGCCATGAGTTAACTTTCACTGTTACAGGTAGAAAAACCAAGGCGAGAGAGGATGTGCTAATTAAGGAGCTAGGGCCGAAACCTTTGTCTCCTGTGAGCAGACTCGGCAGTTTCTTCTGCAGACCTCTCTAGGCTTGACAGAAACTGCCATAGGCCACACTTCTTTCTCGTTGCCACGATCAGGTAATAATAGCAAGACCGTTTCCCTTTCCCTAATTCCCTTTTCTGAATTCATGTGATACTGGCCTTTAAAAAAAACCTCACCGCTTCTTCCCTCCACCTTCACTGGTATGCTGACTTCACACACTAGATTGTTATTTATGTATTTTTGTTGCATTTTAACTGAACATATGGCATAGTTTTATTTATTTTTAAGTTTTGTGATTTATGCAAATTGTATGCAGATGATAGTTCATCTATATTATTAGTAAGAATATGGTAACCTTTAGTTTTACTGGCGCTGTGATACTTCATGTGGATATGTTTCACCTCTCTACGCATAGTACTGTTGTGAGCTGGAACCCTTGAGGGCACACACACATTGCCATATCCTCACAGTGTGTGTTTCAGACAGGCTCATGTGTGGCAGAAACTGGTATGAAGAGACAAGGAGATGTCATGGCTGGATGTGCACATGGTTAGCCACGCGTAGGAATCCACACAGGCGCTCTAAGTTGCTTTTGGGTAGGAAGTGAGGATGCTCGACTTTTCACAGGGGCCGACTTTCATCAGGAAGCACTTGGATGTTGCTAACGGCAGTTCACCTACTGTTTATAAACAAAGAGATAAGGTGTGATAAACTGGTTCATTCATAAGTGAGAAAATACAACAGAGTTGGTTTATCCTGTAGGTTGTTGTAGCATGTTAGGGACTGGTATTTTCTTGCAGTTTTCTCTGGGTATCATGGATTTTTGTTTTACTTATTTTTTTCATTTGTTTATTTTGCTTTTTTGGAGATAGGGTCTCTTGCTGTATACATAAGGCTGACCGCAAACTTGTGACAATCCTCCTGCCTCTGCCTCCCAAGTGCTAGAATTACAGGTGCATGCCACAACATCCAGCTGCTTTAAAAACAAACCCAGAACAGATGGTTCAGTGTTTAAGAGCACTTACTGCTCTTGCAGAAGCCTGAAGTTCAGTTCCTAGCACCCATGTGGTAGCTCACAATTATCTGAAACTCCAGTTCCAGGGGATCTGGCGCCCTCTTTTGGTCTCTGTGAGGTTCTGCACACATGTAACGAACATATACTCACACAGACGCACACACATGTGCATAAATTTTAAAAATAAACAAATTTCAAAAATTGTCAGGGTGGCGTCTTCTTCTTAGATGTCCTTTAGCAATCTTTCACAGCTTGGTCTTCGTGGCACTAATGCTTGCATGAGGACCCACACCCACCCCAGGGAGTCAGAGATATCCTCAGCTAGAACACTGAGAAGGGGAGATACCCAAGTCTTTGTTGTGAATTTACTGCATTTGAACATATGTGATTGATCACTCTTACACATTTGATTTGTATTCCCTGAAACAAGGGGGGAAAAAAACAGAACTAGGGAATATGTGTGAAAGTGGGCATATAATTTAATAACTTCTCTTTTGTTGTTTTTGTTTGTTTCTTTCTTTTTTGAGACATAGTTTCTCCATATAACCCTGGCTGTCCTGGAATACTCTGTAGACCAGACTGGCCTCAAACTCACAGAGATCCACCTGCTGCCTGAGTGCTCAGACTAAAGGCACGCACTACCATGCCTGATTCTTTTTTTTGTTTGTTTGTTTTTGTTTTTTTAATTATTATTACTTTTGTTGAGTTGCTTGTTCAAACACTTCCATTTGTCCTTGGAGTTAGTAGTTACATGTGATTGTACATTTGTAAATTTTTATTTAAAAATGTTAAAATCTATTCATTCATAATAACTGTTAGTATATCAAAGTAATCATTTTTTTAAAAAAAAAGGACATGTATTTATTTTACTGTGTGTAGTTTGTATGTGTGTGTGTTAAAGAGAGAGAAAGAGAGAGCAGAGTCTAGGTCCGAGAACAGCTTATAGGTGTCTGTTACCAGTGCCCACTGTGTGGTTTCTGGGGTCCGTCTGGCTTGGCAGCAATCACCTTCACCAGCTGAGCCATCTCCTCAGCCCTTTTAAATCTTTGAGCGCACATCTTGCCCGAGTCTCTTGTGACCCTGCGGAGTGGAGATGAGCAGAAATTGAATGTTGATATGTGGAGAATTTTCTTAGTTGGTTGGGTATTTTCTAGAAGCTTGTTTATCTTTTTGTTGTTGTAGAAATGAAAATAAAGAACTGAAAACTCCTAGTTCTGCCATACAGCTAAACTGTGCAGCTTCAAACTTAACACACAGGGGCAGAGTATTCCCCCTCTGGCCTGACATAGGTGTGTATTCTTTGTGCAGTAAAGCAGACCACCACCCAGTCAAATCTGAAGTATTATCTACAGGCTCATAGGAAGCTAGAACTGAACAGATGCGGGAGGCCTTCTGGTCTACCTTGCCCAAAATCTACACCCTTTATCCCAAACCCAGATCTAGCAAGAGCTGATGTCTACTCCACTGGACTGAGTTGGGAAAGGTCATACTTCTGTCAGGTCAGGCCAGGCAGCAGAGAGTTGATTCCAGACTGCTGATCTTTTTATCTACTCCTTCCTTCCCACCCCACTTTGTTTTACAAAGTTAAAGGTAGGGAGGCTTTCTTTTAAAAATAGTTCTTCTTTAGGGCCTAGAGAGATGACTCAGTGGTTAAGAACACTGACTGCTCTTACCAATGACCTGGCATCAATTTGGTGGCCCACAACCCAACTCTGAATTCAGGAGAACTGAATGCCCTCTTCTGGCCTCCTAGGTCACCAGCCACACATACATATGATGCACATATATATACACACACACACACACACAAACATATATGTACATGCACACATACATACTTACATATTCTAAACTATATTTTTCTTTTTACGCTTTAGAGATTCCTTCCCCACTTTTAGTTCTAATTAAAAAGTCATTGTTTTCAGAGGCTTTAAACATCAGAAAGGCTTTGGGATTGTGCAATGCCTTAGGGAACCCAGATTTTTATTTTATTTTTGTTTGTTTGATATTTTTGATTTTATGAACTAGGATTCTGAATATCTTAGACCCCCCCCCCCCCTTTCTCTCTTTCAGCAAGGTCTTATTAAGCTCTGGCTGTCCTGGAACTCACTTTATAGACCAGGCCGGCCTCACATTCACAGAGATTGCCTACCTCTGCCTTCCAACCCCAGGCTGGTCTTGAACTAGTAACTCTCTGGTGTCTTAACTCCCAAACATTAAAATTACAGGTACACACTACCATACCCAGAAGGAACTCTTACTTTTAAGGGATGTTTGACTTTGGTTTTCTTCTTCTCATGTTTCCTCATCCCGTTCATACGCCCAATGCTGAAAACCGACCTTATACATGCTCAGCAAACCCTCTTACCACTGAGCCAGTCTCCTAGGCTTTCAGTCGAATTTCAGAAAAGCTCCTATGTGCGAGAGTGTGTTCACATGCGTGTGCACAGGCAGTTGGTTATTGTCGTTGCCTTGTTTAGGACAGTCATAGCGGAGCAGGAAGCTTTAATGGAGAACTCTGGACAGGCTCCAGTTGGTAAGGGAAAGCTGCATACACTGGTTCCTTAGGCGAGCATTCATACGGTGTTTGCTTCCTGCCTTTCTAGACGCCATCTGCCCTTGTGGGAATGGGCATGACAGTTCCCTTTCAGAGGGAACGCTAATGCTCTACTGTCCCATTTGCCGTGGGAACCTTCCATAAACTGGTGAAGTGTCACTAGATGACATACACTTTGAGATTCCCCAATTCTCTCAGGCAATCCCAGGATGCATTGTACTTTTTCCTCCTACTGGGGATTGAACCTGGGACCTCAAGGTTGTTGGTCAAGCACACTACCACTGAGCTACACTTCCTAGGAGTGCACTTTAACTTTTGATCTTTCATGCAGCTTCACGGCCAGTTTAGGAAATGAGATGTGATCATCTGCATTTATACTGCATCTTATTTTATTGTTTTTGAGACAGAGTCTTGCTTTGTAACCCAGGCTAGCCTCATCTGGGTAACAATCCTGCTGCTTCAGCCTCCCGAATGCTAGGATTTACAGACATGTATCGCATCTATTTCTTATACTCAAATTTGATTTAGTAGCTCTGGTGGGAATTTAAAAATATCATCTTGAGTCCAATAATCCAAGTCAAAACATAAGCGATATTAGTGGGTAGAATTCAGATGGACTATTATTCCACTTTCACCTACAAAATCTGACTCTGTCATTATGTCTGAGGGAGGACTCTGGTAGCCTCACTTATGCCCATTCCATTAAAGCTAGAACTCCCTGTTATTTTGCCATAGGGAGATTCCTTTTCTTAGACTTTAGTTCTTGGCTTTGCCGTTAATGCCCACAGTTCTGCCCAGGACAGAGTAGAGGCATTTGCATGCTGTGGATGTTAAAGTGCTCTATTTGTTTATAAGAAGGGATACGTGTCTTAGTGAGGGTTTCTTTTGTTGCACCAAAACCCCATGATCAAAAAGCAAGTTGGGGAGGAAAGGGTTTATTCAGCTCACACTTCCACATTGCTGTTCATCACTAAAGGAAGTCAGGACAGGAACTCAAGCTGTTCCCGGAGGCAGGAGCTGATGCAGAGGCCGTGGAGAAGTATTGCTTACTGGTTACTTTTCCCTGGCTTGCTCAGCCTGCATTCTTATAGAGCTCATGTCCACCAGCCCAGGGATGGTATCACCCACAATGGACTGGGACCTCCCCAATTGATCATGAATTGAGAAAATGCCTTACCGCTGGATCTCACGGAAGCAGTTCCTCAACTGAGGCTCCTTCCTCTCTGCTGACTCCAGCTTGTGTCAAGTTGACACAAAACCAGCCAGTACAGGAAGCATAGTAACAGATTTATTTGGTATACTGATATTTGATGAGTTATTAAGTGTACGTTTTTGTCTGTCTTCCATTTGGATTTGTCACTCTGATGAGATTTGCTGTTTTCCTCCTATCTGACCCAGTCAGCAAGAGAATTTGACTTCCATAGGGAAAAAGTCATATTCCCAGTGTGAGATCCTGAATCCGGATGCAAGCCAACTGGTTTATTTTATGGCTTTATTTCCAGCGATTCCTATGGCAGAACCGTACAGAAGGAACAGCTTTTAGGAAGTTTGGAAATCAAGAAACAGGAAATTTTCTTTTCAAAACTCTTCAGCCGGGCAGTGGAGGCTCACACCTTTAAGTTTAGCACTCGGGAGGCAGAGGCAGGTCAATCTCCATGAGTTGAAGGCTAGCCTGCTCTACAAGATCTAGTTCCAGGATAGCTAAGACTGTTTGTTATACAGAGAAACCTGTCTCGAAAAACAAAACAAAACAAAACAAAGGCCCTCTTTAGCTGTTCTTAGTCTCTTGTATTTCTATATGAACTGTAGAGTTGTATCACTTTCTTCTTTCTAAATTTAATTTACTAAGATTAGGGGGGGGGGGACCCTTGGGACTCAGTTCCCTTTCCACTGTGGGATCTTGGCATGAAACTCAGGTTGTTCATGAACGTGGGCCATCTTCCCATTTGTACCACATGTTCCAATCATGAACGTAGGCTGTCTTCCCATTTGTACCACGTGTTCTAACTGTGAACGTGGGCCATCTTCCCATTTGTACCACGTGTTCTAACCATGAACGTGGGCTGTCTTTCCATTCGCTTCTTAGACAGAGAGTCCTACCTTTCTGTGCGCACTTCCTCAGTTTAATTTATTCCTGTTTTTGTTTCTTTGTTTTCTTAAGACAGGGTTTCTCTGTAAATCTCTGTTGTCCTGGAACTTGCTCTGTAGACTGGGCTAGCCTCTAGCTCAGAGATCCGCCTACCTCTGCTGCTGCTATTGTAAATGGAATCCCCACCCCCTCTTTTTTTTTAGATAAGGTCTCACTGTGTGACTGTGGCGAGCCTGGAAGTTGACTAAGATGGCCTTGAACTCGTGGAGATCCACCTGCCTCTGCCTCTCAAATACAGGGCTTAAAGGTGTGTGCCATCATGCCCAGCGGGTATTGTTTTCTTCATTCCGTCTTCAGAGTGTTCATTGCTAGCACGCGGTAATCCTGATAGTTATATGTTAATTATATCCTCTGGCCTTGCTGAATTCACCTCAGCAGCTCTCATGGCTTCCAAGGGGTTCTTGGGTTTTTCTGTTACTGTCACAACATCTTCAGTGAGATAGTTTACTTCTTTCTTTCCAATCCAGACACTTTCTAATTCTTTCTCTTGCCTAATTGCCCCTGTTGGGACTTCCAGTACAGTGTCAAATGTCAGTGGCTAGTGCGACATCCTGTTCTTCCCGGCCCCAGAGGGAAGTTTCCAGTCTTTCTCCATTAGTGTAATGCTGGCAATGGATCTCTTCAGGCTGGGGAATTTTCCTTGTATTCCTAGATGTATGGTGTTTTTATCGTGGCAGGTTATTAGTTCCTAACAATGTGTTTTCAGGAACAGATGGGAAGGCTTTACGGTGAGTCGAGAAGTTGTCCTGCTGATGAGAGTCTCTAAGTCCCTTACAAGGCACTAATCAAGTCAGAGACAGTGCTCGCTGATGACTTTTAAACGGCTCTTCAGTTGATGCACACTGAATTGTTTCCGAGTGTGTTCAGCTGCCTCTGCACTGACCCAGGTTCCTTTGAGTTTCTGTTCACTCGCCTAAAGACAGAGACAGCTTGGGCGTAGAAGACACAGGATGATTTGTTTTTACTAGTTGGTTCCTTTGAAGGCTTTTTTATTATCTGACCTTAGATTCTCTAAGTCAGACAGGGTACCTCTCTCACGCTGAAAGGTCGGTGGTAGTGAAATCTCTCCTTCTTTTTCCCCCCTCCTCTCCTCTCCTCTCCTTTCCTTTCCTCCCCTCCCCTCCCTCCCCCTCCCTCCTTCCCTCCCCCTCTCTCTCTTCTCCTCTTCTCTCTTCTCTCTCTCCTCTCTCTCTCCCTCTCCATCTCTCCCTCCCTCCCACCTTCCCTCCCTCCCTCTCTCTCTCCCTGTCTCCCTTCTCTTCCTTCCTCCCTCCACTCTCCTTCCTTCCTATATATTTTAATGAGGCCTCCATAGAAAAGCTTGAAAATTGAGTTTCCTAGTGGAACTGAACCCTGCACCTTTCTGTAGTATGTTTTTACAAAGGAAACATGATGCTGAGTTCTACATGGTGGTGGGGGAGAAAGGTCTCAAAAAATAAGACTTAATAGTTAACCTGCCTCGGGAAGGGGGTATTGCCATAGAAAAAAGTTAAACTACATATGGGTACAGATACTTGGATAGTTTTTTTTTCTTTAATTCTTTTGTGTGTTCATAGTAGGAACATTTGCTTCATGGGCGTTGTTTCCATATGCAATTGTTTATACACTGTCATCCCAACACTCAGAGGACCAAGACAGGAGGATTACTTGAGAACAAGCTGCTCGCCATGGTCAGGTCATGGGAAATGCAGCCGCTGTTCTGTGGGGTCCACAGAGACTACTCTTGGGGAGCTCTGCCTGGCAGATACTGTCTGAGAAAACCTCGGACCTTGAAGAGCCCTCTTCCTGTTTGAATTCGAGGATCCTTTCTGGGGGCTGGAGAGACACTCAGTGGTTAAGAGTGTGCACTGCTCTTGCAGAGGACCCAAGCTGGCTTCTCAGCACGCACATCAGGGGGCTCACAACCACCTGTAACTCCAGCTCCGCAGGATCCGACACTGCCTTCTGGCTTCCGCTTTTGGGGGCTGGAGAAATGGCTGCAGTTAAGAACACTGGTTGCTCTTCCAGAGGACCTGGGTTTGAGTCTCAGCATCCATATGGCAGCTCACAGCTGTTTGTACCTCCAGTTCTGGGGGCCCCAACACCCTCTTCTGAGGACTGCACACATGTAGTACACAGACACACATGCAGATAGAACGCCCGTGCACATAAGAAACAAAATTAAATAAATATTAGAGATGTATCTTTTGGGTTGCAGTTCAGCTCTGGTAGAGTATAACAGAGTTCCTGCCGACTGTGCACAAGCTGCTTGGTTAGGCCTCTCTCTTCCTGGTTTTGTTTTAGAAACAGGGTCTCAAATCTAAGATTACATGTAGCCCAGTCTGTCCTTGCATCTGAAACCCTCTTGCTTCAGCCTCCCAAATGCTGAGATTTCAAGCAAGTACTACTTATGCTGTGTGTGTGTGTGTGTGTGTGTGTGTGTGTGTGTGTGTGTGTGTAATGGTGATATCTATATCCCTATATTAATAAACTCACTTGTTCCAGAGAAGCACAGAAGTTACCCAAGGTTATAGATACTACTATAAGTTTATAGATGTTGCTATAAGACCTTAGTGCAGCCGCCTGGCTGAGTGGGCTGATTCTGGTGTCTCTCTTTCTGTCCCTCAGGGTTTATCATCAGGACTGGTATAGTCCTGGTCCACGAGGCATCTTTCTTCTCTTCTAGCTTCTTCACTCCTTGGATTCTGCTGCTTGATTCTCTTTCTACTTTTCCTGTTTAGGGTCTGTAGTGGTATCAACTTGGCCTTACCATTATCTAGGTTGGGGAAGAGGTTTTCCGCAGCCAGGCCCCTGGTGAGAGGAAGTGGGGATGAGAAAGTCACCGTGGGTAGTATCTTTTACAAGGGTGTGTCATGAGCACCATAATATGGCCCCTGGAGACACTGAGCAGGACTTACCCTGGCCACCGAGCTGATGACGTAAGATCACTGGACAAGACGAGCAGGAAGTAGCAAGTTACTTAGATGTCATAACAGTTGACCTGGCTGCCACCCTCAAGACTAGAAAGTGGGTTTTACTCAAATCTCTTAATTGCTCTCCTTATCCAGTTACAAGAAGAATGAATCATTCTGTGGGCAGAAGGTGTGGCTGGTTGGTATCTGTGTGTCGAGGTGCGAGCGTGCTTGAATTGAAGCTGGGGTATGTTTAATTAATTACTAAACAAGCAGGCTTCAGATGGCTCCGAATAAAGGAACATGCGTTTTAATTGGCCTCACCACCTTCGCCCCACCTGTTAGCACATCTCAGCCTTGGAAAAGCTCTGTGGAATTGGGACCAGCGACACCGAGGATGATTTTTATATCTGCCTGCAGCAGGATCAGCAGTGACCTCACAGCCAGATGACTCCTGGCATCCTGGGCAAGGAGAATTTGGGCTGTGAATCTTTACAGCTACTCAGTGTACAGCTAGCTGTGTTAGTGTTTGTCAGCATCACCACCACCACCATCATCACCACCACCATCATCACCACCACCATCATCACCATCATCTTTATATATATATTTTTGAATTCGGTTTTCTTTTTTTTTAATCTAATTTGGAAACTTAATAAAGCAATTCCTGCCAAACCTGCCCTTAAAACAACATTTTTCTATAGTACTTGATTAAATTATTGGGCAAAAATAATTAGGATTTTTTTCTCTTAATGTCATGGAGAGTTTGGTAGAAGAAATGAGTACTGTCTAACTTTTTAAAAAAAGATTTCCCTTAACGTTAGTTTATTATTTATTTATTAGTTTAGCTTTGTGTTTGGAGCATTGTGGGACTGTTTCCGTCTTAAGGAAAACATTTTGAATGTGAGTGTAATTGGTAATCAGATTTATTTTTCCTGAATAGCATTGTGTGAACATGTTCAGTAATTAAGAATACATAGACTCTCTAGGTCTTTGGGTTAGAGCAGAAATTTATCTTTTTTTTTATTTTTCTTTTGTCCGTGTCTTGTAGTATCAATCATTCCTTGCTTCCAAGGTCCTGAATTGATGGCGTAGGCATTAATGCACCAAATGACTTTTGACGTGAATTTGTGTTACTTCATTTTAGAAAGCCATTGACTGGAAATCCTCAAAGAAGCCACTAGGCCTTGTTTTTAACTTGAAAGTAAAGACTAGATCTACTTCTGTGAAGTTTGACTAAGACGAATTTAAAAACCAGCTGTAATCTACGTGTTATAGATTATGCTCTATTTGAATTATATATGTAAAGGTAGAGTGTGTGTCTGCTTTGCACTATAGTGCTTTATTTATTTGACCAACTATATCATGATTCTTCAGTTTTATGCTTAAGAATAATAAGCATTTTATTCTATGTACCCTAATTTTGATTTTGGCTTAAGTATAATTTTGGGTCCATGAGCAAAATCACCCTGCCATCCCGAATAAAACCAACACCTCTCTCTTTAGTTCAGAATAGCTTGAATTTTGGTGCCCATTTTTGTTATTTTCAAAAATTCTGTCCAAGTAACCTTATCATAAAGGTAGCCTTATGTGGAAAGCCTTATTGCAAAGATATCGAAGAACTTAAAGTATTTTTTCTAGAATTCAGACTTGGGTATTTGGGGGCATATAAAAAAAAACACTTGGCTATTGTGGGCTATAGCCATGAATGTCTCTACAGTTTGGTAACTGTATTTATGTTGAGTACGTTGTTTCTGGTTTTCTAGTTGGCATGGTTATATGATGAAGTCCATTAGTGGATGAATTGTCCTGTGTATGTGTGTGTGGGAGAGAGAGAGAGAGAGAGACTGACTTGCCTTAAAATAGAGCCTCGTATGGTCACATAGACTTTCCTGTGACTCATATTTCTGTGTGCCTCATGAGTCAGCCGTGACAGAATCCATGCATGCAAGAAAGAATCACTTGTCTTACTGTGGATAATCTAAACCTGGGTTTAAAAGTATCTCACCATGTAAAGATGTTACAGAAGAGGCAGCATGGGTGTGCTTTGGGCTTTTATTCTTAAAAGACAAACACATGGTCAAGAAAATGAAAGGAAGCATTGGTTTTAACCATTCTTTTCATTGATCCTTTTCTCAATGGCGGTGGTTATGCAAAATGCACTTGCTATTCTCACACTGCTGACAGCCACCAGTAATGGTCACTGCAGAGATCAGAGGGGTCAGATGTAATGTGTCAACCAGTCTAGAAGATAACACGGACAATGAGGAGTATATTATAGTTTGGGATTTAAGGTCTTTCTTTACACTGTATGGTTAATTCTTAGAGAAATGTTGGTTCATGGCCATAGCGTTTATCATCTAATAAAAAATGTCCTTAAGTCAGCTCAGTCTGTGTGATGTCACCTTGTTTTCTATCTTCTTACAGATGTAGTAAAGTGTGTGGTCTTTTGGGTCACAGCTTTTTTTTTGGCTGTGTTACATATGTATTTACGTCAGACTTTTGATAGTTCCTATAAATGTACATCCTATATAACTCATGGTTGAAACTTTTGGCCTCTTCAGTCCTTAAGGAGATAATATTTTATTAACCATTACCTTTGTTATGATGTAAACATGTTGTATGCACATCTGCAAAACAAAATTTGTACAGCTGGAACATCTGAAGAATTAATAAATCTTGATTTTGAGACCCAGCCCTCGTTTGATATGAAATGCACATTACTCTGTTGGGCTGACTTAATTACTTCTGTGTCCCTTCTTGATTGACTCAATCTTCTGAGCCAATGCTTCGTTTTGCACCAAAGGACTGGTGGATAAAGCGGACCCTCCCCAAGTATCTCCCCCATGGCCTTGCACAGGCAAGATGAGTACCCTACATCCCCAAAAGTTGTCTCCTGGCAATGGTAGTTAGTGCCTTGTTGCTGGGTGTCCCTGACCAGTTGTGTGGTTTCTCTGGCTGATGGGTATCTCCTTTTCACTACTCCTCTCTCTGTGGTAAGAGAGAGCATGGTCAATGTCAGAGTCCAGTTAATGACAGTGACTACTTATAGGCACGGATTGTGTGTGAACTTGAACAGGAGTCCTGCTCGTTATCCTTCCCAGTGTTGCTGGTATTCAGTCTGTTCTGGCGGCTGAAAGAGCTTTCGCTTCTAACGAGCGAGCCACGTCACTCCTCTGTCTGCACCTCTATCCTCCCTGCACCATCGCTGCAAACCCCCACCGGAACACCCTGCACAAGGTCCCACCATCATGGCAGAAAGATCCACCAGAGCCCAGGCCCACGGTGTCAGAGGCTGCACTTGCCTCAGCTGGCGCAGCGGTTGCTGGCAATGGGCTTCCTTGTGACTTCAGAGAGGCAGAGAAATACCACCTTGCAAATCTCTGAGGCAACAGGGCCCAGGAACCATCTAGGGGCTGCCTGCCTGAGACTTTTTTTTTTGTTTTTAACAAGTCTGCTTATGTACCAGAAGAGGTTTCCTGCCATTCATTGCTATTAGAGTGGTTGCTTCAAGGGTTCGACATAAATGCTCAGAACAGTGGGGAATCACGAGGAAATTGTGCTAATTGCATTGAAGATAGGAGCGCATGCGGCAGGTAACGCTCGTGCGCTGTTAATCACAGTGATGAATTTCCAACCACGAGGTTTCCTTCTTGTCTGAGCTTTTTTTCCTTTGGGGTTTATTTTTGGAACTAATCAGGTTTTTGTTTTTCTTTTAAGGGAAAAAATAATAGCAGATGTCAGACTGAACACTACATGACTGGATTATTTTTCTCTATCTTAAAAGCAGAGTAAGCTCAGTGTGCATGGTTGAGAATCATGACCATAGAAGATCATTTCATTTTTTTGTTTTTGCAAAAGTAGGGGAGGGGAACATTCCAAGGATAGCCCCTCCCCATCTTTTATTCATGTCTCAGGAATAGCTGAACATCATAGTAATTGGCTCTTAAAGCAGTTATAGATGTTACCTAATCCTACAAATTTCCTGTGATGGAAGTTTAGAGAATTTCTTTTAAATAATAGGTAAAGGACTTTAGACTGCCATCACTCATGGGGATGTAATACAGTACATTTTAGAGGTTTTTTTTTTTTTTCAAAGATTTATTTTTAAATGCAGGTGCCCGTGGAAGCCATAAGTGTACCAACCCTGTCCTCTATGAATCTTACTCGGGGTCTGTCCGAGTGCATCTTGTGTGTTCAGCCTGTGGATACAGGGGAGTCCTGGTTAATATTTGTCCAGAAATATGTCTTGGCACCAGACAAGAGCTGTGCAGCCTTTCCAAAGCCAAGGAATGTGCACATGTGTGGGTGGTCCTCCCATCTGCTGAAAACGCTGGAGCAGAGCAAGCCTTTCTGCCTTACCCAGTGTTGAATTTGTGGAGTTCAGGTGTGATCTTGAGGAGCCAGTGGGTTCCTACGAGAGAAGAACTTGAGCTAGCCTGGCCCAAGGCAGCAGAGTTCCTAATGGCATTTTCGAGAAGAGCGGGCCGAGATGCCTTACAAGCCAGTTGGTTTTTGAAAATAGACAGAGACAGTGTAGTTTACATATTAGACATGAAAGAAAACAGGAAAACAAATGTGTTGCCATCGGTAGGTGTCATCTCTCTGCTCACCTCATTTCCTCTGCACAAGGCTATCACCACACACACACCCTGGAGCTGGGGGCAGAGACCAGTGAGATGAAAGATAGGAAGTTAAGTGGCTGTTATGCTCCCAGAAAACAGCCCTCTCGTTGGGAACCTGGGGAAGGGGTTCTCAGATTCACTCAGCGAGAGACACTTAAGGATTGGTGATACTTGTTGGGTTCGTTGTGCTAAAGCAAGAGAAGGGGGGCTTATTTTGTGCACTTGGGTGAATGAGTGCAGGCAGGGGAGACACCCACCGAGGGGTGTCAGCCAGGGGAATGACAGGACACGTCAGGATCTGTGCTCGGGGAGCACACTGGCAGCTGTATTCAGGATACAGAGATGGAGACGCTTGTGGTCATTACCCAGCAGGAATAGAGTGGGGAGACACAGCGCGGGGACAGCTTTCTGTGGAAAAATGGTTCTGCTGCAGATGGTGACTTGTACAGAATTCTAATGGCGACATCTTCCAGGCTGGTGGCTCTGCCTGGAGTCCTGAGGAGATCCCTGTCCAAAATCATCCAGATGTCAGGATGGGAAATCCTTGGTCTGACCGTAGAGAAAGAAACTAGTTTGAAAAAGAATATTGGAAAAAAAAAACCTTTCTTAGTACTGAGGGAAAAGAGGATGTTACCTGCGTGAGGTCCCTAAAAGCCACCAAATGGACAGTGGGAGAAAAAGGGCCCAAGATGAGGTGTTAATGTGTGTGTTAACCACCTCTCCACGATCAGATGGGCTGTGGGAATAAGCAGCCACTGAATTCAGTGACAAGGAGCGAGCCAACGGGATTTTGGGAACTGCCATTCAGAGGTTTCAGGGCCAGTGAAAGATCTGCGTATTTTTTTCTTATTTTTTAATTATTTTTGTTGTTGTTGTTTTGTTTTTCTTTTTCGAGACATGGTTTCTCTGTGTAGCTTTGGAACCTCTCCTGGAACTTGCTCTGTAGATCAGGCTGGCCTTGAACTCACATAGATCCACCTGCCTCTGCCTCCCCGAGTGCTGGGATTAAAGGTGTGCACCACCACTGCCCCACTGATATGTTTTCATGAACCAGGACATGAGGGTAGACACGGCAGCAGCAGCATTGCCTCTGACCGTAGGAACTCTCCAGTCTTTGATTTATAGATCTGCTTACTTACTTTGTGTGTGCGTGCGCGCGCACACACGCGCACACACACAATGCTGAGCATTTGGAGGTGAGAACGTTCAGGAGTTGGTTGTCTTCCCCCACTATGGGTTTCGGGGATTAAACTTGAGTCATTAGGCTTGGGTGACAATGGGTGTTTTACGGGGGTTTTACCCATTTACCTCGCCCACCATTGCTTTTAAGATATCTGTATTTGGATGTCCTGGATGTTGGTTATTCATTAAAATAGGATTCATAAAAACGAACCAAAAAGTCTCAGCAGGCACATGTGTGTAAGCAAATGTGTGTGTATGTGCATGCTGAAAGCCCAAGGTTGAGGCCATGTTTCCCCTGTTGCTCTTCACCTTGTATTTTGAGGCAGGGTCTCTCACTGAATCCCAAGCTTGCGCTTCCTGCTAATCTGGCTAACCATCTGCTGCAGGATTCCCTCTCCCGCTCCTGCTGCCCTGGGATCACAGGCGGTCTCGCCACCCACATCGCATTACTGTGACTCCTGTGGATCTATCTGCATGGCAAGCCCTGTACCCACCGAGCCTTCTCTCCAGCCCCTCCTCCTATTTGTATAACTTTGACTGTCACACCGGTTCTCAGGAGGGGCACACGAGTTGTGTCATCTGTGATTCCCTACGGTCCATTCCACCCCACTCCCATCAACACTGGATTTTGCCTCATTAAATTATTTTCCCTAATATAACTAGTGAATGAAGATTTCCTGTGAAGAATTATAAATCTTTGTTACTGATGAGCAGGCCTTATTCTTAGTTTCTAGCTGACCAGATCAAGGATCATGTATTGAACTGAAAGTTTCGGAATTGAAAGGAAAATGACTTATACCATCTGAGCATCGCTGTGGGGTAACTGTTTCTACACTTGCATAAAATGCTTACTTCGCCTCTTTGGGTCTGCTTTTTTTTAAAAAAAAAACTTTTAATGATTTATTTAACTTTATTTTATGTGCATTGGTGTGAAGGTGTCAGATCTTGTGGAACTGCATTTTCAGACAGTTGTGAGCTGCCATGTGGGTGCTGGGAATTGAACCCGGGTCCTCTGGAAGAACAATCCGTGCTCTGAACCGCTGAGCCATATCTCCAGCCCCATGGGTCTGCTTTTTAACCAAAAGAGTCTGATAAAGTTCTTCCCTGTACTGATTCTGGCCTCCATTCATATCTCCCAGTCTGCACTTGAGATAGGGTTTCCTGTGTAGCTATAACTGGAAGATTAGCCAAAACCTTTATTGGTACTTGTGTTTGTTTTGTTATTGTTGTTTTTGTTTGTGTGTTCCTATTGAGATGATGTCTCAGTGTCTCCCGAACTGGCGTGTAACTCACTACGTAGCTGAGGATGACCTTGAATTTCCATTCCTCCAGAGTGTTGGGATTACTGACACGAGCCACCATGCTGAGCTTTTGTGGGGATTTTTCATTTATCTGTTTTTGTTTTACGTATAGCCCAGACTGACACGGAACTCTTCGTTTTCTGCCTCAGTCTCCTGTGTGTTGGGATTCTAGGCATGAACCTGTCTGCCTTTGGTATGGTTAGAAAGATATTGTTAACAGGACAATTAGGATGCTAGGCATTATGTTCATTAAGAAATGGCTCAGAGGTTAAGAGCACTGACTGCTCTTCCAAAGGTCCTGAGTTCAATTCCCAGCAACCACATGGTGGCTCACAACCATCAGTAATGGGGTCTGGTGCCCTCTTCTGGCCTGCAGGCGTACACACAGACAGAATATTGTATACATAATAAATAAATATTTAAAAAAAAAAGAAAATATAAAATTAGCTAAGTGGTGGTGGCAGCACATACCTTTAATCTCAGCACGCAGGAGGCAGAGGCAGGCGGATCTCTATGATTTCGAGGCCAGCCCAGTCTACAGAGTGAGTTCCAGGACAGTCATAGCTACACAGGAAACCCTATCTCAAAAAACCAAAAAGAGAAACACACACACACACACACACACACATACAGAGAGAGAGAGAGAGAGAGAGAGAGAGAGAGAGAGAGAGAGAGAGAGAATATAAAATCAGGTGTGGTGACGGATGCCTGGAGTCCAAGTGTACAGGAAGCCCAGACAAGATTGCCACAAGTTTGAGGCTCTCCTCTGCCAGAGAGACATAGCAAGGCTGTCTTAAAAATAAAAGAGGTCAAGGACTATAGCCCCCTCTTATAATCCCAACATTTGAGAAAACCAAGGCAGGAGGATCAGGAAATTGAAATAGGTTATACTAGGCTATATAACCAGATCGTATATGTGTGTGCATACATACATACATGTATGAAAAAATCAAAAAGGAAGAGAGAGAAAGAGGCGACGATTAAGGAAATGAACAAGCTAGGCCCAGAGCACAACAAGCCTGTACTCCCAGTACTCAGGAGGTAAAAGCAGGATTATAAATTTGAGGCTTGCATTTGCTTTTAAAAAAAAAATACTTATTTTTACTTCATGTGCACTGATGTTTTGCCTGCCTGTCTGTGTGGGGTCTTCAGGTCCCCTGGAATGGCAGTTACAGACAATTTTGACCTGCCACGTGGGTGCTGGGAATTGAACCTGGGTCCTCTGGGAGAGCAACCAGCTAGTGCTCTTAATCTCTAAGCCATCTCTCCAGCCCCTGGCATTTTAAAACTAGAAGACACTGCAGGTACTCCTAAGGAAGAAAGTCAGCGTCATCTGTAATTCTGTGCCTCCACGCCAACCCTGCAGTTCAGTTAACTATTTCTCTGGCCTCAGCGTCAACACTTCCCAGGGCACTTGGGGACTGCTGTAATAGGACGTAGTCATTAGATGCTCTCTCTTCCCACTGGTCCTCCCTTACCTGTTACCACACCGGAGCCATAAATGTTTCACCAGAACAATGACCTTATGATCTGATTAATTACTGTATTCCTAACATATAACCCAGAGGCCAGCAGGTCATGAGACTCAATAAATGTTGAATATCGTGTGAACCTACACAATTATTTTTAACATTTTAGTCTGTTTCCTCCAGGGCCCTTTCTGAGTATATGTATCAAGGTGTTTTTCCTTCTCAAATAAGGTCAATGTTTCTACTCTTGTTTATTTTTTTTATTCGAGGTAAGTCACTTTGGGGTAGTAGCCAGGCGTTTTATAGTGATCTATTTGCACTTACAAAGTAGCTTGTGTAAGCAATGGCGAGCCTAGGTTAAGAGAGCAGTGTGGGACACAGAATACTGAAAGAAGCTGCCAAGTTCATTTTTCAAAAATTGCCAGTGGCCAAGTGTTTTAGGCAGTGGTCTATTGCTGTGAAGAGACGCCATTACCAGGCGGGTCTTATAAAGAAAAGGTTAGTCGCTGGGCGGTGGTGGTGCACACCTTTAATCCCAGCACTCGGGAGGCAGAGGCAGGCCGGATCTCTGTGAGTTCGAGGCCAGCCTGGTCTACAAGAGCTAGTTCCAGGACAGGCACCAAAGCTACAGAGAAACCCTGTTTCGAAAAATCAAAAAGAAAAAAAAAGAAAGAAAGAAAGAAAAGGTTAGTCCACTATCATGGCAAGGAGCATGGCAGCAGGCAGGCAGACATGGTGCTGGAGAAGTAGCTGAGAGTCTACATCCTTCTCCTTAGGCAGCAGGAAGAGAGAAACTCTGGGTTTGGAATGGGCTTTTGAAACCTTAAAGCCCGTCCTCAGTGATACGCTTCCTCCAGTCCTTTCAAATAACTCTTTGACCTGTGGGGGCCATTTTCATTCCAACCACCACTCCAAGGGAAATGGGTCAGTTGGTAAAGCACTTGCCAACATGAGGGCCTGGGCTTGAGCATTGATTGTAAGCCATGTAAAAAGCTGGGCACGTTGTTAATCTCAGTCCCGGTGAGATGGAATGTCACGATGTGTGAGTTGCTAGAGCCCCCTGACCAGATAGCCTAATCTCCTTGGCAAAATTCCAGACCAGTGAAAGACTCTGCCTCAAACAAGAATGCAGGTCCTCCTGAGGAAGGGCGTTCAGAGTTGTCCTCGGACAATGTGCACACGCACATGAGAACACCACACACACGAAAGAGAGAATCAAATGGATCGGACATTGAGACGGCAAGATGGTCTCACTGTGAACAGTGGTTCCCTCTGAACCTGGGTCTCTGGGCTGTCCTAGGAGGCTGGCAGAGGAAGTGATATGCAGCCTCACAGGCTGCTCTCACAAGGTGTCGCTTAGCTAATACTACAAGGTAAGTATTATTAATTCCCTTTGGGTTGTGGTGAGTGTGTGTGCCTTGTTCTACTTGTTCGTGTGATGCCGGAAATAAGGCCCTCTGGATGTCAGACCGCTTCGCACCACCAGACTATGTTTCCCTAATCCTCCGTGAAAATATCTCAGGGTAGTTAAACCAACCTTTTCAAGGTCACTAATTCTTCCTGCCTAGGTTGAGATCAAATCTAGAGCTTCTAACACCGAGTCCTCTATGCTTACATAGAACAGCTCCTGGTAGGGAATCCCTGGTCACCAGTGGACCAGAAGTCTTGGTTCTATAATGAGGATTGCTGGTTTTATCAAAAGTAATTCTGGGGTTTAATCTCCATGTACACAGAGTGCCATTCATTTCCTCTCTGCTCCTTTACAGCTTTATTCTGCCGAAGCTATATTCTTTGAACATAAAAATCGATGAGTGCTCTTACTTTTTAATCAGAGGGGTGAAAGTTCAAGTTGTCTTTAGTACTGAGGGCGAAGGCCAGGCTTTCCACCCTTAACATAGTAAACCTTACACTCAAGTGCATGGCCTTGGGTCTGGCCTTGTGCACGGATGTTAAGAAACCCTATTTGAACTCTTGTCTGACCTCCTGAGAAACAGCAACCCCCGAGAACTTCCAGGGGCCTATCGGGAACAATGAGACACAATGTGAACAGCTAAAACCACCAGGGTTTTTTCATTTAAAAACCAAGCCTGCACATAGAGGGGCATTCCACTAAGAGTGGTGTGGTTACAGGGGAGTGTGTCTCACTTGCTCTCAGAGGGTGGTCTTGTGTGGTGGGCCTCAGCGCTGCTTCAAGAGGCCTGTATGTTATTCCTCATAATCATTAGCCATTGGGAGCTGTCCCATCCGAGCCAGAGGACAGAGGGAATGGAGGGAGGAACTGAAGTATTATGTAGAGGAGTCTTGTTTAGTCACAGGCAGCTTCCTGTGGCGTGGTTTTAATTTTTTAATAACCGCTCTTCATTTCTAGAGATCCTGTGGCTGGGTGATTATCAGCGGAGCCACCCTAAGCTTTGTCTAATGGTTTTTAAATGCGCATTTGCACGTGTACTTACAAGTGGCTGAGATGGTGAAGTGTATGCTATGTGTTTTAACTATAATTTCAAAACCCCACACATTCGCGGTGATTCATTACTGTGCCTCCCCAGATGAAAGGGAAGCATTTATTAAAACTCCCTTCATTAGATTTTAAAATTGAATAGAATTGTTACAACGGCTTAGATAGGAATCTATAAAATCAGGAGTAAGCATTTTCTTCCAGTCTCGACCCGGTAGTCTTTCACCAGTGCTAGTTTGTTGTATAATGTTTCTGGCTCTTTCTAAATTATTATTTTAAGGCAAGGTCCTGTGCCACTCAGGCTGGCCTTGAATTTGCTGTGTAGTGAAGGGTGACCTTGAATGAGTGACTTTCTATTTCCACCTCCCGGGTGCTGGGATGGTTGGTGTGAGCTACCGCACCTGGTACATGCCGAGCTGGGGATCAAACCCAGAGCTTCCGGCATGCCCTACCAACTGAACCACATCCCCAGACCGCAGGCTTTGGTAAATAATGGCATTCCTGTGAGCACTTCGAGGTCTGAAAATAAATGACAGTGGTTGAAATGGAAAAGCAACCCAAGTGACTGGATGAACAATGTACACACGGGAAACGGAATGCGGAAATAGAACGCCTTAGAATAGAAAGCCCGTCTGATGTATGCTACGAGGAAGCTCAGTCCTCATCATGCTAAGTGAAGTAAGCTATATGTAAAAGGACAAAGGCTGCGCTTTTACCTACACCGAGGAGCACAGCGAGCAGAGTTGCTGTTTGAAATGATGAAAACGCTTTGGACGTGACTTGTACTACACAAGGCGGAGGATGTGCTCACTCATTTCTTCACCGAAAAATGATTCAAGTGGCTCCAGCAAGGTGGCTCGGTGTATAGGCACTTACCATGTAAGCCTGACATGTGAGTTCCATCTCCAGAACCCACACAGAGGTGAAGAGAACCAGCCCTGCTAAACTGTCCTCTGACCTCACAGGCGTGCTGTGGCATGCATCACACACTCGCGTGCACGCGCGTGCTCTCTCTCTCTCTCTCTCTCTCTCTCTCTCACACACACACACACACACACACACACACACACACACTTCTTTAAAGGGTTAAATTGGTGCATTTGTGTTACATATACTTTACCACAATAGGAAAAGCAGAGTGACTATGTAATGTTCTGTTTTACATGAACACTAAAGGGCTCGGTGGCTGAGTGCTCCTTCAGCACGTGCGAGGCCCCGAGTCTGATCACTAGCATCACGAAGAGAATAGCGGAGAGGGGGAGAAAGAGCAGGAGATTGATAGATACACATGATGCAAAATATTTTTAAATGTAGTTATATCTGACAGCTTGAGGTTTGCATTAGTCACTTCGGGCTAAGTTAAATAGCATAACCAACATTCCCCAGCTCCCAAAGCATCGGAGCCATGAAGATCTATTTTTTCCTGACACTGCCTGTGTTTCTCGGGCTGGCCGTGACTCTTCGTTGGGGATGCGGGATGAAGGCACCGCCCTCATCTGGAAAGCTGCCGTGTTTGTGTTGGGAGAAACTGAAAAGGCAGTGGCAACAAGAGCTTAAAACTTCTGCTTGGAAGCATCGACCTCTTTTTTTTTTTTTCCTTTTAATTTAAAAGGTGAATGATCCAGCCTGGTACAGTTGTGGTGAGAAAACAGATCCTTCAGCAGAAAGGAGCAGTGGCTGCTGAGGGGCAGTAATACCATCACTATCGTGTTGTAACCAGAAACATGACACCTGTCATTGGTCATGGAGGAAGAGAAGTATCTGTGCATGTCAGACCTCGCTGGGAAGCCAGGGCAGGATTTTGATGGGACAAGAGTTCTGAGCCTGCCGTGAGGCCAAATCTCAGGACCAGAGAAAGGTACTTGAATGAAAAGGACATGAAGGCAGAAGCTACAGTAAGAATTACAAAGCACTTTAGGGTCGGGCCTCTGTCACCATTAATGAGAATTTAAAGACCTAACAAATAGCTTGCTTGCTCATTTAATTATTTATTTTGAGGCAGGGTCTCATGTAGCCGAGCGTGGGCTTGCTTGCTTGCTTGCTTCCTTCGTTCGTTCCTTCCTTCCTTTCTTTCTTCCTTCCTTCCTTTCTTTTTTTTTGGAGACAAGATTTCTCTGTGTAACAGCCCTAGCTGTCCTAGAACTTGCTCTGTAATCAAGACTGGCCTTGAACTCACAGAGATCCACCCGCCTCTGCCTCCGGGTTGGGATTAAAGGCGTGTGCCACCGCTGCCTAGTGTATTTAAAGATCTCTGTGAGTTCGAGGTCAGCCTGGTCTACAGAGTGAGTTCCAAGACAGTAAGGACTGTCCCACAAAGAAACCCTGTCTTGAAAAGAACAAAAAAACAAAACAACAGCAACAACAACAAAATACAACAGGTAAATGTGGACACAATCAAAACTGGAATTGGAAACGGCTAGGTTGGGCACATGTGAAGAGAGAATTAGTAAATAGGAGTATAAAGCTGAGGGAAGTCAGTTGGTGACCCGACTTATCTTGGCACTAAAGAAGGCAATAACTGAAGATAAAACAGTTAAGATTTTTTTTTTCAAGAAGGATACAAATTATTGGTTAAAAATACTGAATGTGAGGTAGATTATCACAAGAAAAGGAGAAGAAAACCATATTTAGGACAGTGAAATGACAGAATATTAAGGACAGGCGACTGTCAAAGGGCTTTGTAAAGCAGTACTTTGACTGTGAACTGCCAGTCGGAAAAGGATCAAAACTCAAAGTGCAGTTTCTGCTGAATTCATACGCTTTGGCACAGTGGGGCATTTGGAAAATTCCACGCTAAGCCATCCTATAGCGGGAACGCTTTATACGAGAGAAGAGAATCTGAAACCCCACTTTTGTGTTGCTAACCTACCAAGAGTGTGTTCACTCTGTTATGACAGCACACACCTATGATCTCAGCGCTCGGGAGGCTGAGGCAGGAGGTTTGCCGAGTTTTCAGGCCAGCCTGAGTTATATATTGACCACCAAGTCTGGCAGACACTGCCTCAAATCCTCTGCTATCCCACAAAAAGGAGAGTAGGTACCGTAAAAGTATTTTCGGATGACTGAGGACTACGTGCTAACCAAGCAACAGACCTTTACTGCAAAGACTTCTGAAGACTGCTTAGACGGGAAGAAAAGATGAATTGAGAGAGTGGGAGAGAGAGAAGAGACGGTGGTAAACGCAATTGACGCCTTTGAATGCAATCATTACGGTAACGGTGTTCGTGTGCGTTTAAAGACAACTTGACAGTTACAGACTGGTCCACCAAAGGATGCGAGAGCAGGGAGGGGGCTACAATACTGGTTAGATCCAGACTTTGCTAAAGAAATCTAAGATTAAATGGTTTAAATTAAGTACTATCACTGGAAGACTAGAAATAGAATATAATTCCTTACCAGAAGAATAATAAAATAAAGGCCTGCTTGCCACCAGGGACCCTGGAGCCACTGTGGTAAGGATCCCTGTAGAACAAAGACAAGACAACATGGCTTAACTAGGGACAGTATATGTGTGCCTAGCCTTATCTCATTTCTGTGCTCTCCATGTCATGGCAGCTTGATCGCATCCCTACCCTAGGGTTGTGTTGACCCTATCATCCAAGTAGCCTAGTGTCACGGCCTCATGGTCATAATATACCCTTATAGTCGTAAGATATATGCTATCATATTAGGGGGACAAAGAGCCTAGAACTGTATATAAGGCGAGGCCCACTGAGCTCACAGCCAGGCCTTTACGTATTGATTGGCTGAGCCTGCATCAGTACAGTTAAAGCTGCTTCATGGCAAAGCACTCTGGTGTCCTGGTTCCCTGTCTGGGAATCCCACTACCCCACCACACATGGCACAGACCCAGAGAAGTGTAGCTCGCATCCTTCATCAAACAAGCTCCTCCCTGCCACAGAGACCATTACCAAAAGCCGCAACTGGTCAACATGCAGACCAGTCGGCTGTGGGGTGCCAGCCCCACTGGGTACATCTCCAACACAATCCCTACCTCTAAGGTTTAAGGTCATAGAAAAGGGGGTGGAAAAATCGTAAAAGCCGGAGGACCAGGGTCTCTGTTTTGAGATTTGTTTCCTACATAGGAAAGGGAAGCGGCATTCATGAAATCTCAACAATATGGTCCCCTCACAGAGGCCTGAACGATGATTTCACCTATTGACGTGCCAACAGGAATGGGAGGGGATCTCACAAAGCCCCTCCCCTCGATGACGAGTGGCAGGCCATTACGAACTGCTGAGTGGGGAGAATCAGTCTTCCCCAGGGACGAGCCGTTAACAGTTACCCATTATGCCAAGTGGTGAGCCCTCCACACATATACATAGGAGCAACACAAAATGGACTCAGCCTGTTGTATTCATGCATTTCTAAGTATGTATCCATGTTGTGCCAGCTAGTTGTTTGTCAACTTGACACACGCTAGAGTTTTCTGGAAGGAGGGAACCTCGATTGAGAAAATGCCTCTGTAAGATCTGGCTAAAGAACATTTTCCCAATTAGTGATTGATTGATGACCATTGTGGCTGGTGCCATCCCTGGGCTGGGGATCCTGGGTCCTATAAGAAAACAGACTGAGCAAGCCAGGGGAAGCAAGCCCGTAAGCAGCATTCCTCCATGACCTCTGCATCCGCTCCTGCTTCCTGGTTCCTGCCCTGCTTCACTTCCTGTCCTGACTCCCTTCAGTGATGAGCAACGATGTGGAAGTGTAAGCCGAACAAACCCTTCTCTCCCCAAGTTACTTTGGCCATGGTGTTTCATTGCAGCAATGGCAACCCTAACTAGGGTGCTTGTTACAATAGTAAAGAAACAAAGCGGAGAAGGTAGATCTGGGAGGAGTGGGTAGTTGTGTGATATTCTTGTTTTAGGATTATTAATTAATGTGCATGGGTGTTTTGCCTGTATATATTCTGTGTGAGGGTGTCAGAAGCCCTGGAACTGGAGTTACACACGGGTGTGAGCTGCCATGTAGATGCTGGGAATTGAACCTGAGTCCTCTGGAAGAGCAGCCAGTGCTCTTAACCACTGAGCCATCCCTCCAGCCCTGAAATTCTTCAATGACTAGAAACGTTACATTAAAAATAGAGTGAGGGGGATTTGTCAGGCTTGCAGGCAAAGGCAGGCATGAGATTCGGTTGGACCGTTCTTTCCTTCTCCCTTCTCTACTGCCTTTCTTCCAGGTGCTGGGCAGTGTGCGCATTTTCTGGTGCGCAGGCTTCCTTTCTCTTTCTCTGAAGCTGCCCTACCCCCACCACCGTCTTTGCTGTGTAGAGGTTGGGCGACTGAATAGCTGACCTCCACACCTGACTCCGCTGAGTGATTTTTCTCTCTACTTCTCGTTCCTCCTCCTCTGGGCAGGTGCCAAGATTTACAGCTTGCCTGCTTCCTCTTTTAAGCTCTGATAAAATTGTCCTTGAGGGGAAGAAAGAAAATAAAAAGCAAGAGAGGCAAAACGACAAAGAGGAAGTTCTGCAAATAATGCCGGGAGCAGCCTCCAAGGGCACCTCACCAGCACGAGACCCTGAGTTCAAACCCCGTCACCCATGCTAAACAAACCAAGGCAGCATGAGGGTGGTGGTCCCAGCACTGGAAAGGCTGTGGGGAGGCAGGCACCCCTGGGGCTCACTAGCCAGCCATACTACATTACATGGTGAGCTCTGGTAGATCCCATGAGAGATCCTGTCCCCACAAACAAGGTTGATGTCTCAGGGAATTACACCAGAGGATGATCTCTTTTATTTATTTATTTTTTTAAATTTATTTTTGAGACAGGGTCTTGCTGTGGTTTAGACTAGACTGGCCTTAAATTTACAGAGATCCAGTTGCTTCTGTCTCCCAAGTGCTGGAATTAAAGGTGTGCACCACTATGCCCTGCTCCAATTTTTTTTTTTAAAGATTTATCTTAGGTCATGTGTATGAATGTTCTGCCTACATATATGTGTGGGCACAATATGTATACCTGGTACCCTCTGAGGTCAGAAGAAGGCAATAGCTCCCCTGGAACGGCAGTTATGAATAGTTGCGAGCCACCATGTAGGTGCTGGAACTGAACTTAGGTCCTCTGCAAGAACTGCTCTTAACTACTGAGACAACTCTCCAGCACCCCGAGGTTGATCTCTTGCCTCCACACACAGTTGTATATACATACATGCATCCACGTGAACACACAGACACACACGTCTCTAAACATAAACAGCAAGTGGGTCTGGTGAGGTGGGCTCAGCGAGTAGGACAAGCCAGAGAACCTTCATTTGACCCTGGAACAGGAGATGGAAGGAGAGAGCTGCCTGCAGAAAGTTGTTCCCTTGTGTCCACGTGCACAGTGACACACACATGTATGTAGTCACAGATACAAAAACCATACAAAACACATGCCATCCAAAAACACATGCACAGTAGTAACTAATTTAAAGATTTGTTTGAAAAAAAGAATAGCAAAACGCGAGGTAGCAATTTATATCTCTGACTATATCGATGATCGGTTATAGTCCACGGAGATTAAATCTCTTTATTAGAAGTGAGACTCTGGGACTAGGATTCAGCTTGACTGTATGTAGTGCTGGGAAACCAAGTACATAAGCCTGCTGCCTTCAATCTTCTGTATTTTAAAGGATATCAGGAAACAGCTATTGGTAGAAAAGAAAATGCATTTATTAGCTTGCCAGCCTGTAGAGAAAGGCTGCTACTCCCCTTCGGCTCTCCTGCAACATTGTTAGGGTTTTATCAAAAAGGTGAGAGAAGCCAGGAGATGGGCATGCGCTACTGTAGCTGAGACAAGTTGTCAGGGCTGTGTCACATCTCATGAGAAGCATATCCTCCTCTGGCTGGCCTCTGGGACCAGGATTGTTTGGCCGCTCTCTTCCCCTAGCACAGGATTCCTGGAGAAGTATTAATTCTCTACCATCCATTGTATCAGGGTCTTGCAGTATTCTGAATGCAAAACACAGTGTTTCTGCTAAGACTATCTGAACAGTGCTAAAGCAGAAGATAGTGGTCACAGCAAAATGCTTGCCCAGCATACGGGGAGGCCCTGGGTTTGCTTCCCAGCACTGAAAAATAGTAGAGATGTCCATTAGAGTTAAAAAAAAAATCCAGCTAGTTACTGTTTATAAGAAACATCCTAGGAGCCAGGAGTATTTAAATACAAGATTAAAAATAAAGGAAAAGAAAAAAGGGACTCCAGATAACAGCAGTAAAGACAACTGTGGAGCTGGAGTCAGATACGGGTGCAATTCACTAACGCTTGGACTCTGAACCCTGTGAATGCATATACGCAGGCAGTGGAGGTGCACACTTTTAATCCCAGCACTCGGGAGGCAGAGGCAGGCGGATCTCTGTGAGTTTGAAGCCAGCCTGATCAGCAGAGTGAGTTCTAGGACAGTAGGGCTACACAGAAAAAAAAACACGCATATACCTGAAGGAAGCAAGTCTGATGCTGACTAACACCTCAGGGTAGACAGCCACACTGCACAGAAGCCATACTCTAAAACCCTGTCCCACAGTCAATAAGACAAAAAGGCAGCCTACTGAATGGGAAAAGATCTTTACCAACCCCATATCAGATGGAGGACTGATCTCCAAAATACATAAAGAACTCAATTAGACATCAAAATTCCAAAAAATCCAATTAAAAAATGGGGTGCAGATCTAAGCAGAGAATTCTCAACAGAAGAATCTCAAAAGGCCAAAAGACACTCACAGAAATGTTCAACATCCTTAGCCATCAGGGAAATGCAAATCAAAATGACTCTGAGGTACCACCTTAAACCAATCAAAATGTGTAACATGTGGGCGGGCTTGTCAGGGGTTTCTGTCCTGCCCAGTTCCCACAGCCAGCAAGTCCCAAAGAAAATCACACAAAGGTCTCCATAAGTTGTAAACTGAATGGCCCATTAGCTCAGGCTTTGTATTAGCTCTTATAATGTATATTAACCCATTATCCTTATCTGTGTTAGCCACATGGCTCAGTACCTTTTTCAGCAGGGCAGATCACATCTTGCTTCTTCCATGGTCTGAGTAGGACTGCCCCTTGGCTTCCTTCTTCCCAGAATTCTCCTGTTCTCATCGCCCCGCCTCTACTTCCTGTCTGGTGGACCCGCCTATACTTCCTGCCTGGCCAATCAGCGTTTATTTAAAACATGATTGACAGAATACAGACAATTCTCCCACACCAAGAATGGCGAAGATTAAAAACACCAGTGATAGCTTATGCTGGAGAGGATGTGGAGGAAGGGGAACACTCCTCCATTGCTGGTGGGAATGCAAACTTGTCTAACCACTCTGGGAATCAGTATGGTGGTTTCTCAGAAAATTGGGAATCAACCTACCTCAGGACCCAGCAATACCACCCTTGGGCATATATCCAAAGGATGCTCAATCATACTACGAGGACATTTGCTCAACTATGCTCATAGCAGCAATATTTGTAATAGCCAGAACCTGGAAACAACCTAGATGCCCCTCAACCGAAGAAAGGATAAAAGAAAATATACATTTACACAATGGGAGTACTATACAGTGGTTAAAAAAAATGACATCTTGAAATCTGCATGCAAATGGATGGAACTAGAAAAAACCATCCTGAGTGAGGTAACCCAGACCCAGAAAGATGAACCTGGCAGGTACTCACTCATAAGTACATACTAGCTGTAAAGCAAAGGATAACGAACCTATAGTCCATGACCCTAGAGAAGCTAAGTAATAAGGTGAACCCTGGAAAGAGGAACTAGACAAGACTGCCTGACAAAATTGGGAGCATGGTGGTGGGGGGAGAAGGGAAGGCAAAAAGGAAGGAGAGGAGGGGGGAGGAGAACTTGAAGGAATGGGATAGTCAAGATTGAGATAGGCCAGAGATGAGAGCAAGGAAAGAGATGCCTTGCGTGAGGGAGCCATGATAGTGCTAGCAGAAACCAGGCTCAAGAGAAATTCCCAGGAATCCACAAGGATGACCCCCAGCTAAGACCCTAAGCAATAGAAGAGAGGGTGCCTGAACTGGCCTTGCCCTGTAGTCAGATTGATGAATATCTTAAATGTAACCATAAAGCCTTTATTTAGCAACTGATAGAAACAGAGGCAGAGACCCACAGTGGGGCACTGGGCTGAACTCGTAAAGTCCAGATGAAGAGTGGGAGGAATGAGAATATGAGCAAAGAGGTCAAGACCATGATGGGGACACTCACTGAAACAGTTTGCCTGAGCTAATGGGAGCTCACCAACTCTAGCTGGACAGGGAAGGAACTAAAGGACCAAACTAGACTCTCTGAATGTGGGTGATAGTTGTATGGCTGGAACAGACTGTGGGACCACTGGCAGTGGCACTAGGATTTATCCTTACTGTCTGTACCAGCTTTTGGGGAACCATTCTCTTTGGATGGGTACCTTTCTCAACCTAGACATAGTAGGGAGGACCTTGGTCCTTCCTCAAAGCAATGTGCCTTAACCCTCTCTGAGGAGTGGTTGGGAGGTAAGGTGGAGGGAATGGGAGGGGGGAGGGAGTGGCAACTGGGATTGGTATGTAAAATGAAAAAAGGTAGTTTGTTTTCTTTTTAAAAAAATAAAATAAGTTAAAACCCTGTCCCTTCTGAGTTTCCACAGCCCCAAGAACATCTTGAAGACAAGATCATCTACACCTGCACCTTAAGAGATATTCTTGGCAGAAAAGAAAAAAGGACACCTTAACTTCTCCAATGCAGAGTAAGTCCTGTCTGTCTGTAAACCCACAGGTCACTGTAACCCTGCCGTAGGTCTTGTTTTTCCCTTTGGCACAGATGGTTTAACATGGCGTGATTACAACCTCACACTGATCCCCCTTTAATCTCTTCTACCCCTGGAGCCCTAGGGACTGCTTTCCGCAGGTTTCCGGCCTGAGGAATCTGACTTCTGAACTCCAGATAAGATAGTGAGGTCAACTGTGTACAGCAGGACTCATGGCCCAGGGGGAACCTGCCTAACGGCCAGAGAGATGCTGTCCTGTGTCTTCTAGAATGTAGCACCACGTCAGACCGAGCTCCTTTGGTAAGAGAGATTCCAGCCAGTTCCTACTCATGAAATCCAGCCCCTCCTCTTTCTAACCACTAGAATTGTCAAAGTCCATGCCCCTTAAAAACAGGAAGCAGTTAGAAGATAATAGAACAACCTCCTTCAGCTCCCCGGAAAAGGTTTCTGGGACCAGAGCTGGGTGCGGGGACTGAGGCAGGAAAGTATGGTGGGATATCTGAAATGCCCTACACAAATGCTGCAATGAGAAAATTAGTATGTGAGCCACTGACCAGCCACCGAGACACCCCAGGGTTTCTGCCAGTGACCTGCAACTCAGAAACTAGATATAGCAGCCTGCAGGAGAAAGGCCACGCCAGGCACATGACCTCAGAGGCTTAGCTTATGTGACATAAATACCCCTATCCTTTGCAAAGCGCTGATGGCAAGCTTCTGAACAATTTGCTTGTCTGCTTCCTCCCTTGGATCTATACTCTTTCTTAATATGTTCTGTGACTGTGTTTGCTCTTGGTCACAAGTCTCTGGCCGATTCCTTGTTCCAGATACAGGAACCCAGACATCCTATTGGCTGCCCACAGAAACCCAGCATCCGTGGTAGCAGCACTGCTCACAACAGCCAAGGTATAGAACCAGCCCTGGTGCTCAGCAGCGTAACCATAGAGACAATGTGTAGAGACTCGGCAGAGTTTTAGTTAGCAGTTAAGAATGAAATTGTGAGCTGGGTGTGGTAGTGCGTGCCTTTAATCCCAGCCCTCAGGTGGATCTCTGAGGTCAACCTCATCTACCAAGTGAGTTCCAGGACAGTCAGAACTACACAGCGAGACCCCGTCTCGAACAAAAACGAAAAGAAACAAACAAACAAAAACAAAAAACCAAAAAAAACCCCATTATGTCTTGTATAGGGAAATGAGTGGAACTAGATGTCATGTTAACTAAAATAAGCTAAACTCTTGAAGATAAATCTAGTTTCTCTCATGAGCAGTATCAGGGAGGGGTGGACATAGGAACCATAATATTGTGGGTATTCTTTGCATTCAACAGGAGACTATTAAGATACATAAAACAAAACTATTAGAATCTGACAGATAAGTAATCATGGGAGATTTTAACATCCTCTGATGAACTGGTAGACCTTTGCTTATACCAACAGAAGGGCTGGGAAATCAGCCTACTGTACCACCAAGGAACTTGAGCCAGTCAGGGTTCAATGTAGAAAAGGAAAGCCACGCCAGCCCAGTTCCTTCACCACAGAATACATGGACTGCTTTCAAAATCATTGCCAGGCCAGAAAACACTGACGATTCAAAGACATAATTTTTTTTAAAAAAATTGCATCTAGCAGCTTCTGACAGATGATATGTATTGCATGAGTCTTTATTAGATAAAGATTTGAAAGCTCTAAGTTGGAAGTATTAGGAGATTGAATGCTTCAGTCAGATCATCACGGCTGTAATTCAGGTGCCAGGAAGCTGCTGGAGGGAGAGCAATTTCCTCATGTTCACAGAGAGGGCAACTCCACACTAAGCAGGGCCGGTCAGCCCAGCTCTGCTTGCTGGGTACGATGGCAGTAGGATGATGGCCTCTGGCTCACTTCCATCTTCCTGCTCCTGTAGATAGACTGTACTTAGTCCTAGCTAAGTCAGAGATAGAGCACTAGTCACAGACTCTGGGAGATGTTAGGGTTTGCAGTCCAGCCCTTAAGATTCAGAGAGGACTGGTGAAACAGGTGAGGATGAATGGCAGACACCAGTGAATGGCAGACACCAGTGAATGGCAGACACCAGTGAATGGCAGACACCAGTGAATGGCAGACACCAGTGAATGGCAGACACCAGTGAATGCATGGGTATGGGTACAAATAGCTGAGAACCAGCCTGTGGTGGTTTGAATGATCATACATTTGAATGATTAGACACCAGGGAGTGGCACAATTTGAAAGGATTGGGAGGTGTGGCCTTTTTGGAGGAAGTGGGTCACTGAGAAACTGTAAGGAAGCTCCCAATTAAATACATTCTTTTATAAAATCTGTCTTGGTCATGATGTCTCTTCACAGTAATAGAACAGTGACTAAGACATTGCCAAATATATAAGACTCTTATGAAGAGAGCTTTAAAATACTTCTGAAGGACATCACAGGAGACCTGAGTAAATGGAAAAAGATTCCATATTCTTGAATCGTCTTCAGGAGGGCAATTACCTAAGTTAATTCCACCTTCCACCCAACCCTGACCCCAGAGAGATGGAGTTTCTCTGTGTAATAGCCCTGGCAGTCTTGGAACTTGCTTTGTAGACCAGGCTAGCCTCAAATTCACGGAGGTCCACCTGTGTCTGCTTCCAAGTGCTAGGATTAAAGGCGTGCGTGGCCACTACACTGCTAATTCTTCATATAGTTTTAATGTAGCCAAGCCTGACCTTGAATTTACTATATAACCCAATCTTCCTACTTAACTCTGTGAGTCCTGGTATTATAGGCATGAACTGGCACGCTGGGCTTCTAAACTAATTTATGAACAAAACATAAGCAATGAAAGTAACATCTCAAGGCATACAAGATAGCTAAAAGGGTAATGTAATCACCATGCAACCCTGAAGACCTGAATTCAGTCCCTGAGGCCCATGGTGAAAGGAGAGAACTCATTCCCCAAAAATGTACCCTGACCTTGGTATGTACACCATGGCATAGGCACTCCTCTGCTCTCAGACACCTAACCCTAACCCTTAACCCTAACCCTAACCCTTAACCCTAACCCCTAACCCTAACTCTTAACCCTAACCCCTAACCCTTAACACTAACCCCTAACCTTAACCCTAACCCCAACCTTAACCCTTAACCCTACCCCCTAACCTAACTCTTAACCCTAACTCCTAACCCCTAACCCTAACCCTTAACCCTAACCCCTAACCCTTAACCTTAACCCCTAACCCTAACTCTTAACCCAAACCTAATCCTAAGCACATACACAATAAAAGTTTTTTTAAAGATCAGTTCTTGATTAGAACAAGAGCTGCCTATTATAGTATATGTATGAGAAAACAAAGAAGACTGGTTAGCAAAAAAAAAAAATGTAATTGAAACCAGCCTTACCAACCCCTAAACACACAAACTCTTAGAAATGAAGCTGTCGAATATGGAAAATGTAGAGACACACATTGACAAAGATTAACTCCATAAGAAATACACATACACATTTTCCCCTCGTAGTGTGGGAGTCAGACCCAGGCTCTCGCTAGTGAGCTTCGCCTTCTTTCCGCACACACACAGCTAACAGGACTGAACTCCATGGGGAAAGGACTATTTGGTGAGACAGAACTCTGTCTGGAGGGAAAATGCGACTCCACCACAAAGCATATACAAGAAAAGCTCCAGATGGTTAAAGGTTGTAGGAAATGCAAAACAAGACTGTTCAAGTACTGAAAGGAAATGGGCGTTTCTTCATAACTGAAGTGAAGAGGCCTTTGCTACTCAGCTATAAAGTTCCGCTTAGCAAAAAGAAAAAAAAAGCCCCCCACGATGCTTGAACAAAGTCCAAAGGCAAGCAAAAACAGTACGATCGGTGGTACATCTTTAATCCCAGCGTTCTGGAGGCAGAGGCAGGTGGATCTCTGAATTGGAGACCAGTCTGGATCCAGGACAATCAGGGCTACACAAAGAAACCCTGTCTTGAAAACCAAAACAAGGAAAAAAGAAAGACAAGTGAACTGTCCAAGGGAAAACAATTGTGGGCTAGGAATGTGGCTCGGTTGCTGGAGAGTGCTTTCCTGCCTGAATAAAACTCGAATTCCAGTCTCCAGCATTTTTCAAACTGGCCGTGGTGGTGCCCATCTGGTAGCCCCAAGTGAGGTGGCATCAGGAGGATCAGAAGTCCAAGGTCATACCCAGCTGCAGAGCAAGTCTGAGATGAGCTTAGGCTTCATGAGATACTTACTTTTATAGGAGTACAGAGATGGCTCAGTGAGTCATGTTAGCTACACAGGCATGAAGACCTGAGTTCATATCCCCAGTATCAGGTAACACCAAGTGTGGAGTACATTCGTAGAGGAGGAGACAAGCAGGCTCCCAGGGTCTTGATGGCCAGTGAGTCAAGCAAAACGGTGGGATCTAGGTTCAGTTAGAGACCCTGTTACAAAAAAAAAAAAAGGCAGAAAGTGGTAGAGGAGGACACCCAGTGTCAACCTTTGACCTCTACATACACTGTGCAAGAGCAAGAAAACACCTGTGCATACACAATACACTAAGATGTTCAGGGGTGTCCTCAGCTACATAGCTAGTTTGAGGTCAGTTTAGGCTGTACAGACCCTGTCTCCAAGAGAGTCTCTCTCATATATTTAAGAATTCATAATCAATAGAAAATAATTAGCAAAATAATAGAAAAAAACGAGGAAAAGAACAAAGGATTTGAATGACAGTTCACATAAAAATATGAGTTCATGCCTGAGCGAGTGATTTGTACTTTGTTCTTGCATTCCTTTGTGCAACACTCACGTTTTTCTTTGTATCTAACGTATGGATAACTTTTTCACACTCTGATTTGAGCATGAGCCTTGCTAATATGTCAAATTAAGATCTCTACTAAAGTGCACGCGCTCAGAAGCAGAGACAGGCAGATGTCTGTACTTCAAAGCCAGCTTGCTCTACAAAGTAAGCTCCAGAGTGACTGGGACTGTTAGAAACACTGTCTTGAAAATCCCCTCCCCTCAGTAGACACATAAGATAAATAAATAAAAAATAAAAGATCTGTACTGAAATGAAAAAATATGAATTCACTTGAATACATGAAAATACACTCAACATCATTCAGAATAAAAGAAATGTAAATTTAATGCAGACAGATACTATTTTTCACTTATCAAATTGTCGAATTTTATAAAATTTAATATACTCTACAGGTAAAGCTTTAGGGGAATCAGTGGGTGTAAGCATGAATTTGTTGAATGTCTCTCAAATCCAGTTTGTCCATTTCTGACAGAATAACTAATATATCACTTGACCAAGTGATATCACTTCTGAGAATTTAGTCTACCCACATGTGTGAACTGATGTATGCTAAGGTTTGTCTTTTATGACTGTGGACAATCCAATTGCCATCAAAATACAATCAGATAAATTATTTATGATACAACCAGCAATGAAATACAGTTTCTATAACAAAAGAGTGAGGAAGTTCTCCTCACAGTAGAGAAAGATTAAGAAACATTCATTTAAAATAGCTAGGTACACATCAGTATATATGGAATGTCACCTTTGGTGTGGTTAGAGACAGAGTATAGTTTCATTTACAATTGTGTGATAAAGTCTACCAAAAGCTAAGTGGTGTTGCGTGACTTTTCCTGTGGAGACATGAACAAACAGCAAGTAATTCACCCAAAATTAGGGCATGTCTGTCAGTCCACAGGACTTGCAGACAGCTCCACAAGTGGGAGAGTCTTCTCTCCCTGCCAATTGTTACTGCTTGTATAACCTTGTAAATCTTGTAAGTTTCAGGAGCTTCCTTAGACTTGTGAGTTTTCTTTACTTGCAAAGTCTGGTAAATTGTGTCTTAAGAAGCCTGCTGCAGGAGAGAATATTTCATTCAGAGGAAATAGCCATTAAAAAAATAAGATCCAAAAAATGTAAATGTATAAATTATTATAATAATAATTGTATTATTGCAAATTTAATAAAATGGTTGCAGTGAGTGCCTGTAATAAACCATCCAGCAGAGGAGGTCCAGAAGCCAACTGTCAATCATTTGAGCTGTGAATGTCCAGATGGCTCCATGATTCCCATCTCTCGCTATTAGTCTCCAGCCCCAGCCAGTGTGAAGCTGATGCTGGTGATAGCTGCAGCAAGCGAGGAGAAAGACAGGGAAGGAGGGACAGCTGTTGTCCTGTGTGGCAAAGGACAAACTAAATTTGGGTTAGGTTGGGAATACATAACTGCAATTTCATCATCCCATCCTGTGTGTCTTAGCAAAACCAGGTAGTTGTGATGGTTATAGTTGTGGTGGTTAATTTCCTTTTTAAATTTCCTTATTTACACATTTATGTAGTATGTATGTACATGCACACATGTCACTGCACATACGTGGAGGTCAAAGGACAGCGTGTGGGAACTGGTTCTCTCTAGTCAGAATACAGGATTCTGGAGACCAAAGTCAGCTCATCCAGCAGTGTGGCACTCGCCTTCACCAGCTCTAAGCCAGCTCACCAGCCAGTGATACTTCACCTTGACTATCAACTTGATTGAGCCTGGAATCAACTAAGAGATATGCCTCTTTGCAGGTCTGTGAAGTTATTTCCAGGGAGGATTAACTGAGAGGGTAAGACCAAACCCAGAGAGAACAGTATCTTCCCATGGTGATTCAGATTGGAAAAGGTCTAAGCAAAGACAGTGTTTGCTTGCCTTTGCTCTTTGCTAGTGAGTACATCTATTCCATAGTTGCTGCCACTATTCCCATCTTTGCTACCTTCATAACTCAGCTTCTTTGGCCTCCCAGTGCCTACTGAAGACCAGGAACCTTTGATTGGAACTGCCAAGGCATCCAGGCTTGTGCATTGAGCAACTACTGCGTTCTCAGCTTCTGCGATGTGAAGATAATTATTGTTGGGCCACTCAGCACATTGTGTAAGTCACTCTAATCAGTTCCCTCATATAACAGCTATCCATTTGATTGGTTCTGTTCCTCTAGTGAACCTTAAGGAATATGTGATCAAGCACAAGGAGGGTGATGAAAGATATTGATGACCTAGACTTCTTGCCTGGTGATGAGGCAACAGAAAAACCCCCATCCATTTTCAACGACGTGGCCAACCAGCCAGGGTATAGCTGGAGATTTGATGGAAAAGTTTATGGAAAATAAGACTAGACTAATAATAGTGAAATAAATTGAACCAGTAGTGAACACTGCACTCACCCCTGTTTATAGACAACTAGTCTTGGGCTATATTATGGGCCAGTTGTCCAAGAAAAGGGTAACTCTTTTATAATGCAAATTGTTCTGGAGAAAAGAGAAACTGGAAGTTCCTGAACTCACTTTGTGAGAATTATATAACCTCATCCCCAACACTGGGCAAGGAGCAAGCAAAGAAAAGCAGGGCCCAGTCTTCAGTGCAGAAAAAAAAATGAAAAATTATAATAAGTTATATATTAGTACATTAAATCTACTATTGTATCAAAACAACCATCATGAGCACGGAGAGAGGGAGGTGGTTATTTTAGGATAACTTTAGAAAATATATTAATTGAATACACTACATTAACACATTGAAGGAAAAATACCATCTGATTTAAATAGTTCCAAAAATTCAGAATTCATTTCTGGTCAGAGCTTCTTGGCAAACTAGAACCCAAAGAGCTTCATAAGTCGGTACCCAAAAGCCCACGACCAGCATTGTTCTCTGTGGTGAACCCTCAGGGTTTCTCCACGCAGTTAGAAGCCAGAGACATCTGTGATTGCTGGGGTCACTGTCACACAGTACGAGAGACTGGAAAGAAATAGATTCTACAAGGATGTTGGCAAAGTGGCTGGAGTTGAGCTCAACATAAAAAAGCAGCCCTTCTTTATATGAGGACCCAGTGAGGGTATAATCAAGGAAAGAAATGAAAAAGAATATTTGTATTAGCATGGTGCTTACAGGTGAGAGTCAAGCTCATACAGAAAAGCTATAGAAATAGCCTCCGTTGAACATGGTTGTGCACACCCTTATTGCCAGTACTTGGAGGTGGGAACAGGCAGATTTCTGTGAGCCAGAGGCCAGCCTGGTTTACAGTGTGAATTCTAAGCCATTCAGGATCACACAGTGAAATCCAGTCTTGGAGGAAAAAGACTTAGATCTTTTTTGGCCCTTTTTTTCCATCCAATGTATTGTCTGGGGTTTTCTGTCCTGCACAGTTCCTGCAGTTGTTAAGTCCCAAAGAAATCACCCAGAGGTCTACATTAGTTATAAACTGATTGGCCCATTAGTTCAGGCTTTTTATTAACTCTTTTTTTTTTTTTTTGGTTTTTCGAGACAGGGTTTCTCTGTGGTTTTGGAGCCTGTCCTGGAACTAGCTCTTGTAGACCAGGCCAGTCTCGAACTCACAGAGATCCGCCTGCCTCTGCCTCCCGAGTGCTGGGATTAAAGGCGTGCGCCACCACCGCCCGGCTTTATTAACTCTTATAACTTATATTAGCCCATTTTTCTTGCCTATGTTAGCCATGTGGCTTGGTACCTTTTTCAGTGAGGCAGTTACATCTTGCTTCTTCTGTGGCTGAATCAGGACTGCAGGGGAATGGGCTTCCTTCTTCCCAGAATTCTCCTGTTCTCCTTGACCCACCTCTTTTCTGTCTGGTTGTCCCGCCTATACTTCCTGTCTGGCTACTGGCCAATCAGCGTTTATTTAAAATATAATTGACAGAATACAGACCATTGTCCCACACCACCCGTGCAAACAAACTTCAATATATTTAAAAAGAAACACATATGAAGAACTTAATAAACCATATTAATGAAGGGAAGACTTAATTATCTCAAAAATGGCGAGCTTGCACAAAGTGACCTATAAATTCAATATATCCTTAACAAAAAATTCCCAACAAACTTTTAGTTGTCCCTGGACAAATACTTCTTACATTTATATGGAATATAGTTGTATAGCTATGACAATCCAAACCCAGCACTGAGAAAGAAGAGTAAATTTAATAGTCCAGGGTGATATAAGTCTGAAGTAACTGATGTGGTGAGCATTAACACAGAACAATCAAGTGGATTAGTGGAACAGAGCAACGAGCCTAAAAACAGAGAGTTCAGGCTCTAGGAGACCTCCATATATGATATGACCTCTCAAATCAGTGGGATAAGCTGAATGCTTACTGAATGGTAACAGGAAAATCATTTTTAAAAAATTTGGAAAACCCAAACCCCATACTATACATGTGGAAAGAAAATGGCCCCTATAGGCCCATAGGGAATGGCACAATTAGGAGGTGTGGCCTTGTTTGAGGAAATGTGTCACTGGGGATGGGCTTTGAGGTTTCAGATGCTCAGGCTAGGCCCAGTGTCACTCTCTTTTCCTATGCCTGCTAATCCCGGTGCAGAACTCTCACCTACCCCTCCAGCACCATGTCTGCCTGTGTGCCAACCCCTCCAGCACCATGTCTGCCTGTGTGCCACCATTCTTTCCCATTGTGGAATATTATTTTAACTGTGCAAAGATGTGTTACATGTGTTTATACTGCAGAATGTTACTGTAACTGTGTAAAGGTGTGTTATGGGGGGTTTTTGCTGCATTTGTTTAATGATGTAAGGGTGTTTGTTTAATTATGTAGAGATGTGTGACATCTATTTCACTTTGCCTGTCAGCAGGGAGTTTTCAGGTCAGTGCCAACCTGGTTTCTCTATCCTGAAATCGGTGTATTCTGTCTTCAGTCCCGTCTAGTTCTGGTGGGCAACCAAGAACAATAGCAATAATCCGCTGTTTGTGGTGTGCTCTGGAACCCCTCTAATCAGTAACTCATAGGGAATTACCCCATGCCAGTCCCACTTTTGTCTATTCTTGGTTCTTGACTCAAGACTGTGTGATCAGTTGTCTCAGATTCCTGCTGCCGTGCCTTCCCTGCTGTAAGGGGCTGTGTCTCTTCTTATATAACACCCTCCCAGGCAAATCTTAGGAATGAAAAAATAGTGAAGGGCTGGAGAGATAGCTCAATGGTTTAGAACATTGACTGCTCTTCCAGAGAACCTGAGTTCCATTCCCAACATCCAAACCCAAGGTCACAGCTGTCTGTAACTCCCGTTCCAAGGGATCTGTGCTGGCTAGTTTTATGTCAGCTTGATACAAGTTAGGCAGTGGTTCTCAACTTGTGGGTCACAACCCATTTGGGTCACAGATCAGATATCCTGCATATCAGATAGTTACATTATGATTCATAACAGTAGCAAATTTTCAATTATGAAGTAGCAATGAAATAATTTTATGATTAGGGGTCACCACAACATGAGGGAGTATATTAAAAGGTCATAGCATTAGGAAGGTTGAGAGCCATTGCTCTAGATTTATTAGAGAGGTGGGCAGCCTCAATAGAGAAAATGCCTCTTTAAGATCTGGCTGTAGGCAAGCATGTAAGGCATTTTCTCAATTAGTGATAGATGGGGGAGGGCCCAGACCCCTGGGTTCTGTAAGAAAACAGGCTGAGCAAGCCACGATGAATGATGAGCAAGCCAGTAAGCAACATCCCGCCATGGCCTCTGCATCAGCTCCTGCCTCCGGGTTCCTGGCCTGATGTCCTTCAGTGATGTACAGTGATGTGGAAGTGTAAACTAAATAAATCCTTTCTCCCCCAAGTTCCTTGGGTTGTGGTGTTTCATCACAGCAATAGTAACCCTGACTTAGACCAGATGCAATGCCACCTTCTGCCTCTGTAGTCACTAGGCATGCATGTAGTGCAGTTCTGCAACAAGAGAAGTGCCCATACTTATAAATAAGTAAATATCAAAAGCAAAGTAATGAGCACACTCCCCTTTACTCTATGTAAGTTACTATTTTTATTAGTTTATGATTTACCTCTTAGATGCATGCATATGTATATATATATTATGCATTACATATGCATATCCGTTTTACATATAATCAGTATTTTTTCCATATATATTTCCCATATTTCCTAAATGAAAAGTAATATTCTATATCTTGCCTTTTCTTTCCCAGTATGTCCTGGAAATTTTCAGCGATGGTTTGAGAGATGTCAACTAGACTAGATTGAGAGATGGCTAGAAAAATTGGTAACGTATATCTTTGCTTGTTCTTAAAAGGGCATTTCCAGAAATGACTAGCATGTAGATCAGCAAATAGGGATAACCTGCTCAAACTGTGCACACCCACTGCCCAGTGAAACAAAGCAGGAGCAGGGGAATGCTGGTATATGTGCAGGCGAGCTTACTGAGTGGGCGTGGCTACTTACTTACTTTTATTCTGCTGCCATTGCCCATAAACTTCAGACTCCAGCTGCCTCCACCTTTGAGTACAGATCTGCACTAGCAACGCTCCAGGATGCTCCCAGGCTTTCAGCCTTGTGGTGGGGTCACATCGCTGTGGCCTCCAGCTTCTTGGACTGAGCTTAATGTCCCTGTGCTTGTGACTTGCCAATGTGGGACTACCCAGCCTCTGATCCTATTAGCCAATGAGAACCCGATTGATCTACTGTTCCATATTGGCAATTATAGCTCAGTGCTTTTTATGGCCACCTAGTAAACCATTGTATGGCTGTACTTTTAGTCTGTACACTTTCGAATAGGACAAATAGTGCTCCTGTTGAATGGCCCTGTGTAAACATTCTTTTTGAGTGTGTGTGTGAGAGAGAGTATGGAAGTGTGTGAGAGAATGTGTGTGTGTCTGTGTGTGTGTTGATAGAGAGCATTCTAGGCATGCTCCTTACCACTAAGCCACACCTCAGACCTGGGCATTTTTGAACCATGTTCTTTCTATGTAGCTCAGAATGGCCTTAAATACTCTATATAGCCCAGACTGACATCAGATTTCTGGTTGCTCTACCTACATCTCTCAAGTGTTGTGACTGAGACCATATTTTTAAATTTATTTTTGTTTTATGTTCAGTGTGTTTTGCCTGCATGTTTGCCTGTGTGAGGGTGTCAGATCTTAGAGTTACAGACCAGTGAACTTTGGACGGTTGTGAGCGGCCCTGTGGGCACTGGGTCCTCTGGAAGAGCAGTCAGTGCTCTTAACCACAGAGCCATCTTTCCAGCCCTTTCAGTTTTGTTTTGTTTTATTTGGCTTTTGAGACAGGGTTGTAGCCCTGGCTGTACTGAAACTCACTCTGTAGACCAGGCTGGCCTCAAACTCACGGAGATCCACCTCCTCAGCTTCTGCCTCCTCGGCGCTGGGATTAAAGGCGTGTGTCACCACCACCCTGCAAAGCAAGGGCATAATTTTTTCAACCACTATAGAATGGGCCCGACCTTGTCCACCTATCATCTTTGTTTTCAAAGAAGACGTGAAAGTTTGTTACAGAAAGGAAGTACAGCAGCCATGAAACACAGCTGGCCGCCCCAGACAGAGTGCCCACAAATGTGCTTTTCCTTTCACGGGAAGGATTTGAATACCCAGCCACGCACTGCTTTGCAAGTCGCTTACCACGTGCCTGCACTTGCGTTCAGCGCCCCAGGTGGAACGCCCCTGCCCCTGTGCTGATGCAGCGCCAGGACAGCATAATAAGGACAGTCATTGGTCAGGTTTTCCACCGACTCGATGGTGCCTGGTCTTAGCTGGCTTGCCCACAGCTTTCCATTTTTGTTTGCTTGCTTGTAGGCAGCTGCAGCAGCCAGACTTGTAGGTTCCTCGTATCATTCCCCACCCCACGGATTTGCATCCCCCTTAATCCTTTTTTCAGAACTTGAGAAAGAGAGAGAGAGAGAGAGAGAGAGAGAGAGAGAGAGAGACTGACTTTATGTCTATTTATGTGTCTCTCTGTGTGCCAGTGCCTGCAGAGGTCAGAAGAGGGTATACAATGCCCTGGAGTTTATAGCTAGTTGTGAGTCCCTCAGTGTAGTTACTAGGAACCGAACTTGGATCCTGTGCCAAGAGTCACAAGTGCTCTTAACTCCTGAGCCATCTCTCTAGCCTTCCCTCAATATTTACTTATTTATTTATTTATTTATTTTGGGTTTTTTGAGACAGGGTCTAGCTATGTAACCCTGACTATCCTGGAACTCACTGTGTAGATCTGGCTAACCTTGAACTCACAGGGCTCTGCCTGCCGGGATCAAAGGCGTGTGCCACCATGCCCAGCAGCCCCCTTCATGTGAAGGAGAGAAAAGGTCCATACTTTGAAGTTGGTTTGGGACTGTTGGCCTTACCTAGGTTGGAGGAACTGGAGGCCTCAGCCGCAGGCCTTGTTTCCTGGTGTCTGTGGATAAAGACTGGAGCTGTGTGCTTGATTGTTGAATTCAGGTAGAAGTGTTCTAACCTGGAAGACCCAAAGAAGTCAAGGACCATATGTAATCCTAGCTGCTCTGGAGGCTGAGCTAGGAAGGTCAAAAGATCAAGGCCCCCCTGGACTACACAGTGAGTTCAAGGCCAGCCTGGACAACTTAGTGAGAACTGGCCTCCAAGTATTCCCTAGTATCAAAGCAAATAAGAGAAGCAAAGATTAATAACATTATAGGGTTACAAACTTGATGTCTATAAACCTTGGTGTTTTTTTCTTCCATAAACTTCTTAAAACTTTTGTCAATATTTTATTTCCACTGCTGCAAGCCGCAACATTGCACAGTAATTGCTCAGCCATTTTTTCCTGAGCGACTTATGAGAACCAAGGAATCTGGGAAAGGCTAAACCAAAAGGGCAAAGGCTTTTTGGCGTTATTGCTTTGTGAATAAAGTGACAGTCCTTTGCTGTACATTTTTCGCTGTAACTCAACTCCCTTTCTGTTACATATTTGGGGATTAATTCCCACAGCTCAGAACTGTTTCGTGAAAACTATTTCCCACTGCCAGGCCTTGTTCCTCTCTCCTAGGGAAGCACAGAGATCTGCCTTCCTGTAATTATCTTTATCAGCAGGAATTTGGTCAGAGTTAGGGTCCAGGCATAGAGCACCCACCTAAGATATTCACAGATCTCCAAGGATGTAGAATTACTACCTGCCCAAGCTGCTGCTCTGGTTTTACCCCGCAACACCCACGATCAGAACGGCTCATGACAGCCCAGCCTGGGTCTCTTCTTCACTTAGAGCGGTACGTCTAACTCCAGACCTAGGCCCATAGAAATTACAGTGTCCAGTGCTATCTGATCAAGAGCCATCAGCGTCCCTAGGTTGCCTAGTTACCCTGCAGCCTCTACGCATACTGGGAAAAAAGAAGTAGTGTGCTGATTTAAACAGTCTGTGCCCTATTCATAATTTTACTGAAGATAAACTCCTTAGCTCTTTTCTAACCACCTAAAAATGAAGCATAGCACACTAACCTTCCCCTCTAGAATTCCCAGATGATTTAAGTCCTTTCTTAACTAACTCTCTCCATTAAGGAGTTCACCGATGTGTACTAGCCACTTCCATGGACGTGTGTATGTGTGTGTGTGTGTGTGTGTGTGTGTGTGTGTGTGTGTGTGAAAACTCTTATCTGATTTTCTATGGGGCACAAGAATTCCAGCCCTGGAACCTGCTAGGAATGGGGACTTACTGGCTTTAAGGATATACATGACTGGGAACATTGGTCATGGGTAGAACTGGGACAAGGAGGAACAGTGTAGAGCTAGGAACAATGTAGAACAGGGAGAACAAGTAACAGGGGAAGAATGAGAGATGATGGATTGCAGAGAGAAGAATAAAGACACATGGACAGACGATTCCTGCTGTGAGTGGATCTTACCCCTCGGATCTTTACCTCAGATTTCTAGACTCCTTTAGCTATCCAAGGCGCCTTTAATTGAACCCTGAAAGGGACTCTTAAGGGCAAAAACCTTAGAGGCTTCCTAAATTCCACTAGCTCAGAAAAAAAAAATCAATCAATATGAAAAAAAAACATTAATAATTTTTGAATCCAGGGAAGGAGAAGTATTGGGATTTTAATGACCCACTTCTTGTCTTACTGGGTTTTGGTTTTTCATAATAAAAAGAAAAGCCAAACAGAGCACCTGGGAATGACAAAAGATGCTGGAGTGAGCTGGAGACGCAGTTCAGTGGTAAAGATGCTGGAATGAGCTGGAGACACATGGTTCAGTGGTAAAGCAATTGCCAACTATATGAGAGGCCCAAGGTCACAAAAACAATCAACTAAAACAAAAATCGACTATATTATAACCTCTTTAGAGTCTCCCAGAAGGAAGGTGGTTTGCTGCGATCATTGGTATGTGTTTCCACAAAGGAAGAACCTGTTCTAGAACCCTGGGAAAGCTGGGCTTCTAATTCTGGAGAGTCTATGGCTAAATCTCCAGTACAAGGTGCGGGGAGGCTGAGACTGACCATCACAAAGCATGATTCCTGTTTTCAGTCATATCAGGTGATCAATGAATAACAGGCTGGTGGTGAAGCTTGGTGGTGGAGCAGGGCCTCAGTGTGCACAAAGCACCAAGAAAACACAGAAAAGGGACTGGGCGTCTGAGTTCTTTTTAATCTCATGTTGACCAGATACACACACCATTTGGACAGCGGTGGGAGCTGCCTTTCCAGTCTAACTTGATCACCAACCCCTAAGTCCTCTGATGTCTCTAACAGTTAGGCTTAGGGTATGTTATGAATCTTCAGTCCTTGACTTTTTATTATTATTTTTCCTTGTACTGGGAACTGAATCCTAGATCTTTCATACTCTAGGCAAGTGTTCCTACACCCAGACCTGATGGAGGTGTGTCTTGTATTTATCTGTTGCTTTCATTGGTTAGTTAATAAAACTGCTTGGCCCTAATAGGACAGAAAATTAGGTAGGCAGAGTAGACAGAACAGAATGCTGGGAGAAAGAAGCCGAGTCAGAGCGTCGCCATGATTCTCCCACTCCAGACAGACGCAGGTTAAGATCTTCCCTGGAAAGCCACCTCGTGGGCTACACAGATTATTAGAAATGGGTTAGATCAATATGTAAGAGCTAGCCAATAAGAGGCTGGAACTAATGGGCCAAGCAATGTTTAAATGAATACAGTTTCCGTGTAATTATTTCGGGTATAAAGCTAGCCATGAGGGCGGCAGGGTGCCGGGGACGCAGCCCCACCGCTCCTTACAACACAGACCACTTCTTTTTTTTTTTTTTATATGTTGAGTCAGACTCTCAGTAAGTGTCCCAGGCTAGCCTTGAACTTTTCATCACCCTCCCAAGTAACCAGGTGGTCCTCATTGCTTTCTACATAAATATTTGTATGTATATTCTAAAAGCTAAGGATATTGTCCAAAATGCAAGGATTGCTTCTATCAAAGTGAACAATAAATTGGTTAACAGTCATTTCCTAGTTTTCAATAGCCTATCTATATTAAAATATTCATGGTTATTTCAAATTTTCATTTATAATGTTCTGTGATCTAGTCAAGTACTACATCCACATTTGATTGCAAAATCTCTTTCTCCCAAAGTATTTATTTTAAATCATGTGTGTATATGCGTTGTCTAGTGGTGGGTAGGTGGACATTTAGTCAGGTGCCCATGGGGTCCGGAAGAGAGTGTCAGATTCCCCTGGAGCTGGAGTTACTGGCAACTGTGAACTCTGAGATGTGAATGGCGGGTCCAGAACTCTGGTCCTCTGCAAGAACAGCAGGTGTTCTTCCCCTCTGAGCCCTCTTAGCCCACCACGTCTCTTTTATGGTGTTAAATTACCCTCACATTTTTCTTTTTAACTTTTCATCAAATCGACCTGCTGAAGAGTCCCGGTCCATGATCTTAGGACACACCTTGCATCCGTCTGTTTTCTTATGATGTCATCCCCCCTCCCTAAGCATGGCCATGCGCTATTGGCCTTATGATGTGAACCTCTATTGATTACTGGGGTCCTGCCCCTTCTAGGTTCTGCCCCAAGAATTCCCTTGATGTCAGTAGGTTATGGCCCCAAGAAGATGCCTCTATCTTCCTGCCCATCTAGAGATCAGAGAGGGAGAGGAGAGCCTAGGGATTTCCACATCCAATATGTCCCTCAAGTGTCCTCTGGCTCTGAGACTAGAGACCCTTCCCCATCTCTGCAGGTGAACAAACCTCTGGTTTGGGGCTAGGGGAGAGGAAAGGATGGTTACCCAGAAAGCTGGGAGGGTTCTAGAAATCAAGCAGATTTTTTTTTTTGAGAGGGTCTTACTGTGGAGCCCTGATGCTGGCCTTGAACTCACAGAGGTCTGCCTACCTCTGCCTCCTGAGTGCTGGGTACTGGGATTAAAGGGTTAAGCACCCCCGCCTTTTTTTTTCTTTTCTTTTTCTTTCTTTCTTTTTGTTTGTTTGGTTGATTTTTTTTTGTTTGTTTGCTTATTTGTTTTTAGAGACAGGGTTTCTCTGTACAAAAGTCCTGAGTGTCCTGGAACTCACCTTGTAGACCAGGCTGGCCTAGAACTTACAGAGATTCGCCTGCTCTGAGCCCTTGGTGCCATGGAAGGAAGATGGATGTTTCCTCCCGGCACGTTCTCCAATGGTCACTTTGCCATCTGCTTTCCAGCTTCCGGCTGTTGCTTCTTGTTGTCCCCTCTCCTGGTTCTCTTGGGCTGGTATTCTCTGCAGGTCTCTCTACTGGGGCTTAAGCAGAGGGAGCTGTCTGGATTCATGCTTCTAATCCACCAGCTCTATCCACTCGGGGATTTAGAAAAATCTCTGATTTTATGGGAGGAGGTGGCGGGGAAGAGACAGAAATCTTTAATAAATAAATAAACGAAAAGAAAAAAAAATAAAAGAAAAATCTCTGAACGGCCAGGGGAGTGTTTCCATGAGAAAGGTTGGCTTCAGCTGCAGCAGCACCTCTGAGCATTTGGATAAACCAAGAGGAAGTCGAATTGCTCATCAGGATGCTGGGAGAATTTTAAATTACAGAGAAAGGCGTGTAGTGTGAGACCAGAGAGGAAGGGAAGATGTGAAGATGGTGCAGGTGTGATGAGGACCCAGGGACAGTCAGAGCCACATGGATGCTGTAACTTAGGGCAAGAGGAGAATGAGATGCTGGAAAGGACTTCCTGGGGAGGGGGTGGCACTGGCTGAGGAGCTCCGGATATCAGATGTCGACTGCTGAAGCGGCTGTGTATCAGGGTCTGCCGTGTCCCGTGGCTGCATCTCCTTTCCCTTTTAGTTGAACACACTCTTGTTTGGGGAAAAGAATTCGTTTCCTAGTTTCCTTTGCAGCAAATTGTGGCCACGACGACTCTGTTCTTTGTCAACAGGATGTAGGCCTAAGTGTGGCTGAGTCCTGGGCATAAATGCCATGTCAGAATCCAGGAAGGCCAATTAGAGGGCTTTTCTGGGTTGCGGTGCCTCCTTTAAGCCCATCTGCCTTCAGACTAAAATCTGGGTGAAATGACTTCGGCTGTAGCAGTTAGAATACATTGTGAGGTATTGTTTAATTTTCTGTTTATTTATTTATTGGGGGCGGGGGAATTTGTGCCATGGCACCCATGTGGTAACCGAAGACAGTTTGCGCAGCCGGTTCTCTCTGTTCCCCATGGGTGTCCCACGAATCAAATGCAGGTTGTCAGTCTTGGCAGTGGGCACCTTCACCCACTGTGCCACCTTGAGGGTCAGCGTTGTTCTGAGATGCTCTTGAAGAAAGAATAGAAAGCTAGGTCTAATAATCTTATGAAACTACCGGCACCCGGGTCTGGTCTGCTTATCTCTGGCATTTAACAGATAAATGCAATTCTCTTTGGTTTCTGGTTTATAATAGCAATCACTTATCATGTGCCAAGTGCCTTGGCAATTCTCAGCTTACATGTTAATGTTTCTGATCCTCCCACCACCAGCCCTGAGAAGTAGGCACTACCGTACCTCTGTTTTGCAGATGAGGGATGAGTCCTAAAGAGATGAGCTGCCTTGTCTAGTGATAACCTGGGCTTAGCCGTGATCATTTGGCCTTGAGACACAGCAGGCTCTGCAACGCCAGTCACAAAAGTGTTACCAGCCAAGCCCATTCCAGCTGACACCACTGGGCAGTGCTACCCTGGCCAGCTGCCTCCAGTCTTGCATGGTAGACTCAGAGAGCTAGAGCAACAAGCATGGTCCCCTGCCCGGATCCCCAAGACATAAAGGAAGGAGACTGGGATTCTGAGGTTGTAACCAGCATCGATATCAATAAAGGCAGAGGATAGAAGCATCAGCCAGGTGACCAGGAGGGCAGGGGCCTGAGAGCTGAAGTGGAGATTAAGAGTTGAGCATGTGTGAAGCCCAGGGTTCAACCCCAGCAACCCACAGAGTGCAGGAGGGTCAAAAGTTCAAGGTGATCCTCAGCATGGCAACATTCAGATCAGCTGGGCTATGCTAGCTACCTGTCTCTAAAGCAAAACAAAAATGGGAGGCATGCTCCCCACCTCCCCAACACACCACACACACACACACACACACACACACACTTCTCCCCCTCCCCCTCTTCCCACAGGGCCCAGCTCAGCCTGGTCATCACTCTGGACTCTCCCAGACATCCCTGCCTCCCACATATCTACAATAAACTCTCTCCTCCACCAGACCTAGGGGCAGTCATGTCCTTCTTTCCTTTTATTTATGTTTATTTGCATCAGATGGTACCCAGAACCTCTGGTTTTCATCTCTCAATCATTCCCAGGGTTTAGCATCAGCCTCTTTGGCGTGGTCCTCTGAACCTCTTGGTTCCTCTGAGCTGAACTGATGAAAGGTCATTTAGGGGATCTGAGACATTGTACTTGTTGTTAGGAATATTTTCCTAACGTGAGCTCTCTGCCAACACAAAATCCCAATCAAGCCAAATCAAAATAAGCCAAATTAAGAAATATCCAGTTTTAAGGGAAGTTCTGCAGTCTCAGGTGGCCCCAAGGGGCCTAGAACACGACCACCACGGGGAGGAAGGAAAAGAGACCACATGTTCCTCTTTTGGGAGTTCATTTAAATACTCTTGGGAGTGGTCCTGACCTCCCCCCACTCAGGGAGGGGTCAGGACTTGGCCTGCTGGGATTTGGAGTCCAGACCGATATAACCCTCAGGCCTGGGGGCTGCAATAGATGTGAGGGGCTGGGGCCTATGCTCCCAACTTAACACTTGTGAGTAGAGATCCCTGTCAATTCTGTTGTGTGTATGGTAGGGTAAGTCGGGGGGCAAATTTTAAGATTCAAATAAGAGCACTCGGAACCATAAACTCATCTTCATTGATTGAATTAATCAAAGACCAGAGGTAGGAAGTGTTGAAAGACAGGGAGTATGTGCTAGACGTGGGGCTCTTGGTTAGTTAGGAGGCCCAGAAGAACAACTTTCTCAGGGTGCTGTAGGGAGAGATCTGGCTTGTGTCTGTGGCCAGCTTACCTCATAAGTTTCTATCCTTTGTCCCCAAGTTGACTGTAAATAAGCCAGTTTTAAAGGGACTGTTGCTGGCTGGCCAGGCTGGAGTCAGGGTTTGAGGTCACCCTAATGAGCTGTGAGTTATGGGTGCTATCGGGTGATTCAGTTTTGTCCTGGGTCCCTAGGCAGCTCTCTTGGACTCTCTTGGTTCTAAATTACTGGCGGTCTGAGGGGTTGTAGGAGAGGGCATGGCTTGCCTGGAGAAAGCCGGCCTCTGAGGAAGCTCTTATTCGTTTCATTCTTAATAAAGTCACAGTGGTAATGAGGCAAATGGGCCCCGTATTTGGAATGCAAATCTGGCCTGTGGAACCACATCCTGGCAGAGAAGCCAGGGGAAAACAGGCCTAGCAGCTCTCAACTGAAGAGACCTTTTCGAACATTTGCCCGGAGATGGAAGGAAACAGCCTGGAGACTGAGACATCCTGGGGGGACTTCTAAGCCAAGGCTGGGTTGCCCGAGGGAAACCTATAGGTGTCCCCAGGGAACCCTGATGAAGAGTCCCTGTTGGACTCAGAGAAAATGTGAGCAAATGAAATGCAAGGGAATCCATCATGACTGGAGACAGATTTGGAGTGGGGAAGATAACTCAGCCTCCAAAGGCTGAGGAATGCTGAAAGAGGTTACCAAGTATTTGTTAAGTTTTTGAGTCACCTAAGAGAAATGGGCCTTCCCAGGGAAAGAACAAAGTCTTCCGACCTGATAGTTCCAAGAAAGGCTGGGAGCCGTGCCGTGTGCATCAAAACTGCCCGTGCGGAGGCTCGTGATAAACAGCCCACAGTCCTTTCTTCCTGACTTTTATTTTCTTCTTTGTGATCATTTGTGTATTTCACGATTTCTCATTCCGTCGTTCACTTCCGCCCCGAGGGACAGGGTCACGGAGCAATCACAGATACGTCCAGGAACAGAATATTAAAGGCTCTGTCCTTGTTCCACATTCGGGGGAGAACATTGGGGAGCCGGGGAAAATGAAACAGATCACTCACGCCGACGGCTCGGAATGCATCATTCCCGGGGCTCTGCAACCACATTCACGACCGAATCTGGAGCTCTGCGAAAGGCGCTTAAGAGATTTTATTCCTAATCTACTTTTTTTCTCCTTAGAGCTTTGGAAATATGGCTGTGTAATTTAATGATTACAGGAGATGAGCCGAAGAATGAGCTAAATAAGATAACATCAGCTTGCTTTGTAATGAGGGGCCGAATTTTCCAAATATAGAACAAAATTCAATTGTGGCCCTCTTGTTTATAAATGTTTCCTGCAAGACATTTACATGGGAGATACTGTTGGAACCCACAGTGTCCTTTTTCATATCAAGAGCCCTCTCCCTGATTCTCTATAGAATTAAGGGAGGAAATTTCTGAAGCCAATTTCTGAAGATCACCCTCTTGGCCATATGCACTAATACATTTTGCTGATGGAAGAAATATAGGCTGGAATAAGTCAAATATCTATGTAACGAGCACCATCCATTGTTTGCTGTGAGAGGCCGCGGAACCCCCAAAACACCAGGGGTTCCATAACAAGTAAGATTCAAAGAGCGATATCACAAAATACAATTCAGTATGCCAGTGCTGGTTTCTCAGCTTTGACACAGGCATGTCGGGTCCCACAGCAGTCCTGAGACACGTTAAGTGGAAACTCTTGTTTTGTTATTGTATCTTTTCTGTTGGTCCCAAAGTGAATATTTGGGGGGAGGGGGAAAGAGTGAAGCTTCCAGTGTTGCTGGCGGGGAGGCTAGGAATAAACACTTTGACCCTATGCTCCAGGAACGCTGGAAGTATCCCGAGGGCTATGGTTTCATTGGGAAGAATCTGCCCTAAGCATAGCCCAGCGTGTTGATCATAGCATCCTCAGGAATGGGAAGGGTTGACATACAGTCAGAATTACACACCCCAGGATAACAGACGTTGCCACAGCAAGGAATCCGAGAAGTTACCAGGACTGACGGAAACATCATCTGATGATTCAAGAATGCTGTCACTAAGTAGCACTAAGTGGAAAGGGCAGGTTACAGTGTAAATGGTAAGGCTTGTTTTAAACACACGTGTTTAGAATAATGATCAAGATACACCAAGGAATAAATTGTGGGTTTTTCCGGGTGAGTGAATTGTTAGGTTGGATTGTGTCCCCTCAAATTTATACCCCAAGCTGGATGTGGAAGTTCATGTCCGGAATCACAGTCCTCAGGAGATGGAGACAGAAGGATTGGGAGTTCAAGGTTATCCACAGCTGCATCTTGATCTTAGCCACATAAGACCTTTTTTTCATGTTGAATTCCCAGTGTATTTGGTGATAGCTCTCCTAAGAGGTAATTCAGGTCGAACGAGGCTGCAACCGCCCTTAAGCCACAGGCCTGGCTGCCTTGTAAAGGGAAAAACCGTCCCTTGTGGGCGAGATTGGAAGAGCCGTGTGGCACCTGCTTGGCCTTGGACCCCAGCCTCCAGATCAGTGAGAACACAGGTTTCTGGTTAAGCCACTCAGTCCACGGTGTAACAGTCCACGGCGTTAAAGACAGAACATCCTAAATGGTCTTCTTTCTCTGTGGTGAATATGAATTACCTTATTAGTAAAGAACAGTAAATGTGAAGTCTTCGTTCTTTCGGTGTCACTATCCTGACAGAATGGCACACAGTTCTCCGTCTCCTTTGAGTCTAGTGTCACCTCCACACCCCCCCTCCACAGAGCCGACCCCTGTCGATTCCCGTCACCCAGATATTCAGAGATGCCTTTACCCCTGGTATCACTGCTAACTTATAATTTAATTTGAACTTGGTTGTAATTTAAAGCACACATCTGGGCAGTTGTGAGAATGCATATCTGTAACCCAGCACCTGGGAAGCTGAGGCAGCGGTATCATGAATTTGAGACCAGTCTGAGCTACACAGTGAGCCCTTGTCTCAAATGCACAAGCCGGCAACTTCTAAAAGCACATGAGCATCCCCTGTGTGATCTAACAGCCTAGTTAGCTCGCAGCAGAAAGCAATGGATGCAGTATATGGCCCCTTAAGGGGGAAGTTTGAGGGGGAGCCTTAGGGACCAGTGTCACAGAGCTAAGGATGATGAAGCTATTCAGGACTCAGGCTCTTGACCCCAAGAGTGCCTACTTTTACTATTAGTCCTGTCTTCCTCCCTCTTTTTTTCTCCATCCATCTCATGAGCGGGGTCAGAGGTCTGGCTCAGCTCCCAGGCAAATTCTGGTCCTCATCAATTTCATACTGGAAGTAGAACTATATGACACTTTCCCACTTCCATGTGAGCCATGAGCTATTCCCGGGCAGTGTGTTTTCTGTGCAGACTTCGCCAGAGTTTCGGGCAAATGGTTTTGGTTTGTTATGCCTGGACACTGGTCCCAGAAAACAAGTTGGAGAACGGCTCTTGCAAACCCAGGGAGTGTCGGTATGGGGCCTGGTTCCAGATCTATGTATGTACGCATTTGTTCTGCGTTGGGAAGCCTGAGTTTGGATAAACATCTTTACATCTTCTTTGGGATTTTGCAGTTTTTACATTTGTGAAGAAGAGCAGTTGCAGACAGCACAGTTAGTTTGTTGCTGTTTGTTTTGTTTTTTTTTTTTTAATGTTTTGGAAAGTAGATAAAAAATAAGGTAACTGCCGAGAGGCATCGCTGCTGCACTCTTTGACAAAGAGCATAGGAAACAGTGTGCCGATAAAGCAGGGATGGTGGGTATTGGCTGTGTCTCTGCATCCAGCAGATGTTTATCTGCGCCTGAGATATATGTGCAAGGCATTGAGCCAAACTCAAGGAGAAGCAGCGCTGAATACAAAAATAAGCTCTCCTGTCAAGGCGAGGACCGTCCACCGGGGAAACAGACACACGCTCACATTGGCATTATCCACAGCACTCCAGAAGGTGGAAGTGTGAGCGCGATTATTTAAATTACCCCGGGAGATCTCCCTGGCGTTTATCGGCCGGAGCCTGGCCTGGCATTGCACTGTGAACTAATGTGGTCCAGAATCAGGGCGGAACTCTACCCTGCTTCCCCCAAGCTCTTCCTCCAGACAGTAGAGAACTAGAGGCTAGATCAGTGCCTCCTTCTGAGAGTACCCATCGTACCTTCAAAGAACAAGGCCCTCCCTCAAAGAATGGAGGGATGCTCCAGGAAAGTGAGTCAAGGATTACCCGTGCAGGCTGTCCCTGACACCTCAACTCCCCATCATGGGCTTCTAGGGGACAATCAAAGGCAGTCTTGGGTGCGTATTTTTGCACCTGTGTGAACATCTGTGTAGAGGCCCAAGATTGAACATTCTATTTTGAAGCAAGCTCCCTCCCTGAACCTGGCACTCACTAGCTCAGCTAGACTGGCTGGCCAGAAAGTCCCGGGGTTTCTCTCATCTCTCCCTCTATAGGACTTGCTGTTAAGCCTTGCTCTTATGTGGGTGCTGGGGGTCCAATTCAGGTCCTCATGCTTGTGTGGCCAGCACCTTATTGACCAGTCCCTTTTGTTTATGTGTAACCCAGACTCACTAAGTCATCAAGAGTAACCTCAAACTCCTGCTCTTCCTGTTACCATGGCCAGCTTAGGTACAAACTCTTCAGTGTGGCCCCAGGAGCCTTACCATGCAGCCGAGCTGAGACACAGCCCATCCTCCAAGCTCCTGTCTACCCTCCCTCCCTGCTGGTTTTCCTTGAACATGTCTCTGTGTCCCCCCCAATATGAGCAATTATGGGGCTGAAGACATTGAGAAGCAGATACGAACACACTCCCTGCCCTCGATTTGCTTAGCAACAAGATGCAGGAGAGCTACAGAGCCAGAAGCTGTTGTCTTTTGTCTTTCCTACCAGACAGAGCACAGGTTGGCCTTTTTTTTTTTTTTTTTTTTTTTTTTTTTTTTTTTTTTGTGCTTTTTCGAGACAGGGTTTCCCTGTGGCTTTGGAGCCTACCCTGGAACTAACTCACAGAGATCCGCCTGCCTCTGCCTCCCGAGTGCTGGGATTAAAGGTGTGTGCCACCATCGCCCGGCTCACAGGTTGGCCTTTAAGGATGCCTTCCATCTCATCTTCCTGCAGATGGACCAGAGGAGTCTAAAAGCCTTCCTAGAGTGTGGCACTTGGAAAGCTGAGGGATAAAGATTTTGAGTTGGAGTTTACTCTGGGCTATATTGCAAAGCTTTGTCTCAAACAGTATAGAGAATAATTAACCTTACTAACTAGCCATTATTGGCCTTTTTTTTTTTGCCCCATCCCTCCCCCACCCCTACCCCTGAGTTGTCACCATAAGAGGCTCAATGTGCTTCTCCTCTGTCTTGTGACTTCTCCAGAACTGGAATGAGAAGATGCTGTGTAGACTGGAATTGCAAGACATCTCTTTAGGAGTAACTCATTTTCTGGGCGGCTTTGATGTGTCTGTGAACTATACATGTTAAGGAACTTATCTGGGTGTCCCCCCCCCCGCAAAGAATCTGCCTTTTGTTAAAAGTGTTTCATCAAGCTAAGACCCTTGGGAGTTGCTCTTCTCTGACACAACGAAATGCTCCTACACCTGGCTGATACTGTGACTTTCTGCACCCATATCCCTTTCTTCCCTGTGCCTGACATCCTATGTACCCTTTCCAGTCCAGCTGCGGCCTCAGCCTCCATCTTTTCGAGGTGTCTCTGCTACCCCCCAACCCCCAGCACTCTCATGGCCCAGTTTTAGCAGTAGGTGGATGACAGCCTCCCATGAATCTCAGCAGCCATACATTCTCTGAGTTAGAAAATGTAGTCTTCTGTCAGTGTTCCGAAGCCAGCATTTGTGACATTATTTTGGCATCCTCAAGGCCAACCTCAGCCACACGCATCCTTGGTGGTGATAAATATTTCTTTGCTGGGATTAAATTTTGTCTCTGCCACTGTTTGATGCCTCGTAATTGGCCAACAAATCTTTGCAGGATGGATTTGAGGGAGTCATGAGGTAAGGCTAGCATCCGGGAGGTGTTTGTTACTAAAATTATTTATAAGAAATAGCAGAGCGCTGGTTACAAATGACAACTGGCAGCCCGGCTGATAGGCCATGTGTCCCAGCTTCCTGCCAATAGTGGTAGCAGCATCCGGAACCACATTCCAGAAACCAGCCACACTGGCCGCCCGCACCGCTGGAGAGATGAGCAGGAGAGGGGGAAGGAAGGCTTGGTGAGGCCCTGGGCTGCCGTGTAACAAAGGGAAGGGAGCATCTCAGTTGGATGTTGCCTGTGTGTGCGGCTTTTCCGGTCTGTCTTCAGGCTAGTAATGGAACCATTAATGAGGGTTTTAAATTTAGACAGTGCCTGCCACCTGGGCAGCTGTGAGGTTTAATAACCAAGACGTTCATAGCTTGGGAATGTGTTCTAATAACTTTCTTTTTGTAAATGAAAGACAATTACCCCCAAAGAATTAGAAGGTTTCTGGACGACTGCACGGTTGTTAAAATAGGACTGGAGATCTGAAATTGACTTGACTCCTGGACACAGCAAAGCCACATAGCACAGCCGGCTGGACAGCTGAGTGCTGTGATCCAGGCTCCCAAATTCTCCAGCCCTGGGGCCATCTCCAGAGAGACTCTGAGGAGGGCAGTGGACCCAGAATGACCTGTGCTTGAACTACTGTGGGCCTACCTAGATGTCAGGCCTGCAGGCCTCTAGGGTAGCTTTCCTATTGGCATGGACGCACTGATTCATTACAGGTTGTCTAACTAGAGGTTTATTGCTGCGAAGAGACACCATGAGCACAGCAGCTCTTAACGAAGGAAGATATTTAATTGGGGCTGGCTTACAGTTCCAGATGCCATCATGGTGCGACATGGTGACATGCAGGCAGACATGGTGCTGGAGAAGGAGCTGAGAGTTCTACATCTTGGTCCGCAGGCAGCAGAAGGAGACCGTGAGCCACACGGGGCATTGCTTGAACATGTAAGACCTCAAAACCCAAATCCTCACAATTACACACTTCCTCAAACGAGGCCATACCTACTCCGGCAAAGCCACTCCTCCTAATAATGCTATTATTCAACCACCACACAGGTCTTTATTGATCTCTTCATGTCAGTCAGGATTCTAGGATAATAAAACGAAAGCTAAGTGTTGTAATTTTTAAAAAAAGCAGCATGCCATGAGACTGAGCTCAGGTGGAGGGTTTTTTTATTGGGGGAAAGTGAAT